>NC_080792.1:27323790-28523790 GCF_028018385.1 Neofelis nebulosa
GTCACATTCCGGTGGCACCATCAATAACTTACTCTGAGAAGGGGGATTTTATTTAGTTTTACTTTATTTTACATATGACCTCATTTTGTGAGGAGGCCCCATGAAGCTCAAAGTCTAATGAATAAGAAAAGTTTCGTGTAGCAGTGACGGTGTGTTTTTAAATAATTATAATTCACTCAGAGGCAGGATGTAGACTCCATCCTTGGTTTACTAATGTTAAAACAGGTTTTAACTTAGTGTTGCCTGTTAGAATTAGTGCTCTGTCGTTTACGTGCATTAATTTGAAAGTTGTTTTTAATTGCTTGGATTCAGAAGTTTTTATTTCGGAGTTGGCTGTTGGTGATATTTAAGCTCAACACTATAGGGTCCATGTATTTAGTATAAAATAACACATTTAGAGAATAATTCGTGCCAGACCTTACCCTTCATTTAGCTAAACCATAAATCATCATAAGGCTGCTTGTGCTAAACTGTTACTCTATTTGGGTGCAAATTTTGAAGGAAATAAAAATTTTGTAAATATTCTATGAAATATGTAAAACGTGTGTAGCTTTTCAAGAGGTGGCAATGATTTGAACAAAACTATGAGGTAGTTTGTTGTTTGCATTGTTAAATTTAGAGGAGATTCCATAGGTTCAATGAGAAAACCCAAATTACCCAAACTGAAATAATTTCTTTTTAGGAATTTTAATTTCCTACGTTGCACTTAATAGCTGGTATTCATATTTTTTATAAAATTTTCAAGTTAACATTTGAGAAAATGTGCATACCCACGAGAAATCTAAAGGTATTAGAACATACTGATTTCTTCTCAGAGTTGTGTTCTCTTCATGTATATTAATAGTCTCCGTAGATCTGTTAAAAACTGAATTTCTCCATCTTCCTCCGATTTGGATGGCTGGGCTGGTTCCATTTAAAAATACGTTCCTCCTATTCTTGAGAGTGGTTTGGTTCCCTCATGCTTAGTAAGTTCAGTAAACCCTGAAAAGCCATCAGAACCCCAAGGATGGTAGCTAGAACGGATAAAAACCACAGAATCCACTCTCGTTTGATATTCAGACAGAAATACAAATGCCAAAGGAAATAGGTGAAAGTATAGTCAGGATCAGTGTTCACATAAAAATTCCACAGTGCCCGGAGCTCAGGGTAGTACAGTCAATAGTTATGTTGGTAATAATATCTAGTCATACTACTGATGTATTACTAGTCCCTTCCTCACAATAATTAATTTGATACAGATTCCCAGAGAAACTTGCTCTACATTGATTTTCCATATTACAATTTTATTCTCACATTATTCAGAGGAGTCTGTAGGTAGTATGTTATATTTATTATATTATTATTATTCTGTATTGAATGGGAGATAGGTAGGACATGGGAGGGATGCAAAATATCATTGAAATGAACAAATGTTCCAGTGAAGAATTTTATTTTGTGAAAGTTATCTTGGAATCTTGGGTCACAAGAACTTCATCCTTATGGTTGCTTTGCTGAGCATGTGGAGATGATGTGTTAAACCCTAAAGATGTTAAGGCGTTACTTCTCCTTGGGTTGTTTTGGGACTTGGTGGATCTTCAGCTATCCTGTCTTGCAGGGAAGATTATTAGCTCATGGTCTTTGTGTTGAAATGCACATTCGAGAAAATCCTAGAGTGGGCATCCAGTTGTCCTATGTTTGTTTTGGTATTAACGTATTTACTTATGGTCAGACTCCAAGAATCCCTTCGTTTAGCAAAGTGTCAAAAATCCGGAAGAGCCAATGAGATGATGAAGGCCTGTGATTAACCGCTTTGGAGTGACAGCAGTAGAAAGCTTTACCCAGTACACCCTGACTGGTACTGGAGATATTTCTTCCCGTGGAACAACTGTTAACTTCCACATCGACGCCTCTAACCACTGTTGATTTTCATTGCTTATTTACTCGATTCGCCACAAATATTTTCAAATGCCTACTGTGTGCTAGATACTTTGCTAGGCTCTGGGGATTCGGAGATGGAATCCATACCAGTCTGTGCCCTCAAGTTGCTTCCAATCAAGAGGAAGGGATAGGTAAACTGTAAAGCATATGAATACTGTAACAGCGGTCTACACCACATACCGTCGGATAAGGTGTATGGAGCCAGGTGTTCCGTTAGCCAGTATTTAATTCAATCGTTATCATTGGAAAGTACCGGTATTTTATTTCAGCACGTATGCAGTAGAACATAGAAGAATAAAATGTCTCTTCAAACTACCGAATAAGTCAGGATGCGATTTTTGATTTCGATGTGAATTTTTCACTCCTGTGGCAATTACGAATGTAGTTTATCAAGATATTTCTATGTCCTTTCTCAAAACAAGTAAGGAGATAGCCATATCTTTAAAATCTGGATACTTGCTTCAACTGTTCCCGGATGCAAATTCAGTTTAGCAACCTACTTAGTTCCAGTTTATTTTTTTAGGTTATCACTTTAATTAAATGCAGCTTTCCTTCAACCTTTCAGCCTTATTAGTAACTGTTTCTTTTTAGGAATTTTAAAAGATGGTATCTTTAAGTGATTTTTTTAAAGAACCTCCCTGCTAATGATCTTTAAGCTTACACACAGCAGATCTTGTACTTCTATGTAATTCGAAGGACCAAACATGAAGTTTTTAAGCAGCCAAAATTCCTCGGAAGCCTTTTATCCATAGGTATCTTTTAAATTAGACCCATGGCTTAAAGCCCAGCAATATAGTTTCGGGGGTTGGTAGTTTGGTCAAAATATCACCTACTGAAAAATATAAATGACAGCATTTTGCTTGCAATCCCAGAGTGAGGTTTTGCATATCCGTTTTGAATAACTTTAGTGAAGTTAAGTGATTTGAAATTGAATGCAGTGGGGCAAGCTGGTGAGACAGCTCAAAGCTATGGCAGGTCAAGGAAATCACGCAAGTAGAGTCATCCCTGATTTCAATACATTTCATTGTGGAAACGCCGGCACCATTGGAGTCTGAGCGTGGCTGCATCTTGTTATATGTATAGGAGTTTTAAAATCAATTTGATTTTCACTGGTATGATTCTCTAGTGTACTTAATATGCTATGGACAGATTTCTGAGAATAGTAAGAAGCAGTTACACTTCTCATGAATATATAGCGAATGAGGCACTCTGATTTATTATTCCATTCAATCTTAGAACATGCTTATGATTTAAAAAAAAAAAAAAGGAAAAGAAGAAGAGGAAGTATTCTAAAATCCACAACCAGTAGATCTGAGTTTTAATTCTCTCACTAGGTGACTTTAGGTAAACACTTTAACTGCTTTGTGCCTCGGTTTATCCACCTGTAAAATTTGACAAAACCTCCCACCTCTAAATTACTGCTACAATTTTTACAAACAATGAATTTGGGGATCTTTCAATGTATGTATTCAAAATTAAATTATTCCCATATTTCAGCTGTCCGTTTCTTTTTATTCCTAAAAAATGTCCCTTCTTATGAATGATTTTTTTAAATTTCTATGAAATTTAAGAGATAAAGGAAGACAGTGAAAAATTCTCCAGAAAACAAATAGCATTAATTGAAAGCACAAGTTCTAAAACTCCAGAGAATTCTAAATGAACTCAAGATATACTCATTCGAGAAGCAATGCGTATGCAAACTCACAATACGTTTTGATCATGCAGTATAAAGTTTGCTGTAATTTCCCCTGTATTAATCTTGCCTTTACTCCTTCTTTTTTTTTCTTTCACTAATGGAGTTAATATTTAGTTAGTTCATTCTGTAGCACACCCTCACCAGTGGTATTGATTTTGTTCTCTCTTCTGTGACCTCACTAAAGTGCCACACGTCACAGGGGAAGAATTAAATGTAGAATTTAACACCAAGAAACTAGCAGAAGTCCGTGTACTACTGACAGAGGAGAAAATTATTTAACCTTGTTTTCTGTGTAATTGAGTTTTTAATGCCCTAATGCAAAGTGTTCTTAAAAACTTCTCTAAACCATATGTTGTGCTACCTTTTGGTAATTATTAAAGGTACTACTTATGTTCGCTTATGTCGACGGTCTTTGACCCCATCCGAATTGTACCTCTAAGACAAGTTGTTAGAGAAAGAGAAAATAAAAAATCCCTGGAAATCTAAATCAAAACCAGGTTATAAAACTAAGGTTAATTATTACAATTCAGAGTTAAACATGTATAAATGGAGTCTGTTCAACAGAAGTCTAGGCCCTGGGCTGAGGCTGTCGGGAGGCAGAGAGCAGACCGTCAGGCCGGCCCCGTGGGTGTGAGAATACAGTGCAACTGTAATCTGCAGTCACTACTTCTCTTCCAAGGTCTGCTCCTTGAGACCCCCACCCGACAACTATAGAAGCATCTGGGCATTTGACTGAAATCTTCACTCTTTATCCAGACGTTAAAAGGCACGCGTGTCTTATGTTGAGGCACAGCCACAAACCAAAATAGTTTTGACCACATTCATCCTTGAGTGTGCAATTAAATAACATTCTTTCTTTCCGTAATGGAAGCATTTTCTCCAAATGTTTTTCATCAAGTGTTGTCAACAGTCCCAAAGGAACAGAGAGGCCCTTTTAGCGATAAGCAACTTGCCAGCCCCTGGGGCTGCTTCGTGGGGCAGAGCCTCCGAATGCCGGTTGCAGCCTCTGGGGAGTATAACACCGAGGGGAGAATGAAAAGAGAGAGAATATATTTCCGCAGAAGGGATGTGAATGTCAGCGTTTTCACTCTTCATCCAAAGGTCAGGCATTTCATTTTGTACCCTGTATGTACACACATTTGTACATATTTGTACAAAATATTTGAATGATCTTGTTTTTTGGATTCAAGTTTAGCTTGAGAAGAGTAATTACCTATTTAATCAGCTTTTTGTCCTATCATCCCGTGACCACCAACAGAACAGGTCATCTGACCTACTCATTTGACTCCTAAAATTAAATGAGCTCTAAAAATGTAAGGTATTTTGGCTCTTGGAGATCATGGAAGACTTTTACATTAATATTTTCATGTCCCGGTTAAAACTCACTGCTATGGTTTTAGCTCCGCAAGAAATTTTCAAAATGTCAGATAGGAACAAAAATTGAAATACCGCAAACTTCCCCAGTAAACTGAAAATATAGAGTACGCCTTCAGATATCCAAATGGATCAACATGTGCTTTTTCATTCATAGGAATGAGTTAGTGCTTAAAATGATGATGATTGAGGATTTAAAGTGACATTACTTTGTATTTCTTTCACAAACCAGATTGAATTAAATTAAAAGCAAACGGTGTTTGCAGGATGTATTTCACCCTCCTGAAGGTAGAGGTGATGGGGTTACCTGTTGGGTAGGGTCTCTCTCCCCTCAGAAAGCAGATTTTCTAGCTGGGGAAGGCCAGACTTGCAGAGTTGAAACCCCAGGACGTCAGGTGGCAGAGTGAAGACAGTAGGGACTTGGAACTTCAGCCCTTGGATCAGCAGCGTTTGCAGAGGTCAGGAAAGGCGTTACGGAAGAGTAGGGACTTGGGTGGCATTATCATTGTGGGCGGATGGGCAGGGGCACCTGAAGCAAGAGCGAAAACATAAGGCAAAGCCAGCCAACATGAGGAATAAGGGCCCGATTAGAGTAAAAGGTTTGTGCTTACTGACAGAGAAAGCTTGGCTCAGCTGAGTGGGAGAACCTGGAGGTGACGGGGGAGGAACTTAGAGTGGATTGTGCAATGTAGACATCAGGAGCCGTGGCGCAGTTCTTGAGCAGAGGTGTGCCATGATATTTAAGAGAAAGTAATTACCCTTGTGCCGTGAAAGGAGGTGCTATGAATGGAACTTTCACCTGGAATGTGGGTCCGCCTGGTGCCGGAGGACCCTGGAGAGACCACGGGAGCAGGAACCAAATAGCCCCAGGCTCTCTGGGCTTCACTGCCCTCAGGGATGTAGTTTCCCTGATGTGGCTCTATGCTGCCCCTCCCCTCCAGGGCAGGCAGGATTCATGGGCAGCGAGGCAGGTCACAGCAAACTGGCTCCTTGAACATGTACTTGTGGAATCCTGGTGTAGACATGTCCCTGAGCAGCAGCTTCTGGTCACATCAGTTCACTGGATGCATTTTATATCCTGATTATCCATTACTCTCCAACTTTAAGCCACCTGACTGTTTTCTTTTACAGTCTGATTTAAGATATATTTTAGGCCTGGCCTCCAAGAAAGATGTTCCTTCCATATTATAATTTTCCTTCCTATAATTCCAAAGGAAAATTAAGGTCTCCCTCTGCCTTTTTGTAACTTTTTTTTTTTTTAGGGGGAAATACAGTGGGAAGGAAAGTAAATATTTTAATTTTTGGATGTCTCCAAACCTATTCATTAATTTTGGAAAAGTAAAATGTATCTAACCTAATGGAATATTTATAAAAATCGGAAGCTTATTGTCAACTAAATCTCATTTATTTAATCTAGTATTAGACTGCCTTTTTTTTTTTTTTTAAACCAGATGGAAAACATTAGCAGTAATAGTGAACAAACATATCCAGGCTCCCAGAGGTCATTTTTAACCACCATTAACAATCTGGTTTCACAGATTAGTAATATACAAAAGGCAACGGTCCAGTAAAAGATACACAAAAGGCAGCTGAAACGTCTGTGCTCTTTATTTACCTAACATTTAACCATTTAAAAAAAAAAACAAAACAAAACCTTTATAAGTGAGACATTTGAATCATCCAAGCTCCAAATTGGCAGGTTTTACCGAGAAGTTGCAGCAAAGCATCTATCTGAAATAGACCCCCATGTAAAGTATTAATAAAACCTGCACAAAGCTAATGAAAAGAAAAGCTTATTATTAATATTATCACATTTGTTTGTTGTTGACGTACTTTCTATTTGCTAGCCATTTGTTTAATGGTTTCACTCTTATGTAAACCTCCAAATTGTGAAGTTGCAAGACCTGCATTTTTACATATCCCGTTGTAATTTTTCAATTTAATTATCTCACTGAAATGTAATGCAAGACAAACGGGCCACACAATACACTAATGAATCAAAAAGGTCTCTAGTGTGATAAGGACATGACTTCTAGAGTTGCCTGTTCAGACACGAACAATCTCCATTAAACCATGCTCCCTAGTAGTTGGGACAGTGGCAGGATGGTGAAATGTCACTCTGCCCTGCAGATGGATACAGAGGGACGGGCGTGCTTGTTTCTTCTCTTGTTCAGACTCAACATTGTATGTGAGTGTGAAACAGCTATGCATTTGACTGATTGAGACTGGAGGAGACAGAGGTAACACTGCATGTAATATGCATTTTGTTTCATTTCAAAATACCATTACTCTTCGTTTCTATATTTATGATTTCTCATCAGCCTTCATGTTACTCTTCTTTTAGATAGTAGTATTTCGCAGGAATTAGATTAAGGTGCATGTTTAAAATGCTTCGCAGATATTTTCATTATTCTGTATGAAGAAAGCCAAGGTCTTTAAAAAAATTTTTTTTTAGATTTATTTATTTTGGAGACAGAAACAGAGCACGAGTTGGGGAGGGGCAGAGAGAGAGGTGGGGGGACACACAGAATCGGAAGCAGGCTCCAGGCTCTGAGCCGTCAGCACAGAGCCCGACGCGGGGCTTGAACCCAGCAACCGTGAGATCATGACCTGAGCCAAAGTCGGATGCCCAACTGACTGAGCCACCCAGGCGCCCCTGAAGAAACCCAAGGTCTTAATGTTGAAAGCCTATGGAGAGAGGTCATGTCCAAGATGAAAGTGGGAATGAGGTTGTGCAGATATGATCTAGACAGTAAAGAAAATACCTGTCGTTAAGGAACTCAGGGATGCCTAAGATATTATTGTCCTTATGATGGGGATCCAGGGCAAGCATCTTTTCATCACTATGCACATGTGCAGGAATATTTGCATATATATGCACACATATATGCATCCACTCATTCCTGCAAATACTTACTCCCAATGGTCATCGGGTAGAATGCAGAATCCCCATCCATTTATAATATCATGCTAAGTATTTTCCTGTCTGTCCTTGATACTGTAGGCCACTGCTTTGTGGAGAAATCGTTTCCCTCTTTGTGGGAACTTTTACCTTGACGATGAAATCTCCTAGTATTCCTACAAGTGCCTAGGGCCATTATATTCTATTTCTTGCTGAAGAAGGGAAATGAATAAATAGGAGAGAATTGAAATGCTGCATTCGGGCCCATGCTATAGTTTAGAATTTATGAGCTCCTGGAGTTCCTTTCAGTGACAACTGAAAACACTTTATTGAATACCTATTATGTATCCAGCATTCTGCTAATCACTGGCCGTGCAGGAAACACAGAGCCCCTACCTCCAAGTAGCACGCTGCCTGGTGAGTGTGGAAAGTGAGTAAGCAAACAGCACCATGGGTGCAGAGGAAGGAGCTAACCCAGAAGGGGGTCAAGGGGTAAGGGGATCCATGAAACCTGAGAGCACCTTTGTCTATACTGTCTGTACATGAAAATGGAAAGCTTAGTTACATTATGTGGATAGTTGCAGATAGCAAGTTGAAATTGGAACAATAGATTCTGGTTAGCTAAGTGATTGGATTTCTTTGGTTTATTTATGTTTTCTAGATTACATAGACTCAATTTATGACTGTAGATAAGGACGTTTTCCTAGCTTGCCATCATTCTAGTTAGCACATAAACAAAATAGGAGAGAATAACACCTAACGTTTATCTACAATCTAGTTTTTATTGGTTGAAGACAAGTAGTTCTGAAACTATCAGCAAGCATGTGAATATTACAAAGCAACATAAGATAACATTTCACACCTCTGTTTTAGGTTGATTTAAAAAAAATACCTATCAGTTATTAGGAAATCATTCCAGGCTTATAAATTCACTCCCAAAGGCAACAAAAGTCTCCTCCTGTTTCTTTCTAACTATCCCAAATTTTGGTGACCCAAGAAGGTAGGAGGTTTCTGCTTCCTCAGCCTTGGGGGCCTTCTGGTTGACCCTAGGCTCCTTCACTTCTGGAAGGAGAGGAACTGATCTGAATTCTTCTGGATATGTTAACTGTTCAACCTCCTCTTTTGCCCATTTAACAAGTACCTTTGTTGTAGAAGATGGATAGTGGTGGGGCCTGGGAGGGGGCTAACTTCTGGAATCTCCTTTCACAGGGCTGCCATTTCAGGCTAGGTTGACTGCACCCTTGCTTCCTGTAGCTGCCGCTGTGCCTCAGGGGAAGTGTACGTGAGTAAATGAGGACAACATTTGGTTCTGAGGACTTCCACCTTCCAGCATACCAACTACGCTTCTTCGTAGATGTAAAAAGAAAATGAAAAGAAAAACTTTCAGAAAATAGCCTACACAAAACCAATATTTGTTCTCCTCTTTTTAAAGGTGAACACACACAAGAAACAAATTCACCTCATTCACTCAAAAAGGATGTCGAAAATATGGGGAAAGGTAAAGAAAAGTTTTAATTCTGTAGAACTTCTCTTAGCTTCAAAAGACCATGGAGATAATAGGAGGATATTTTTGTTCTACACCATATTTTAAGCTTGACAAGCAACATATGAATAATATATGGACCATTGGGTGGATATAATTGAGATTAATGCATACATATCAATCAATACATGACACTGTAATATAATACTTTAAAATAATGTATTACATTGATTTATATTCATGGATTTCTGCACAAAATCTATCCTATGTCTATGCAACACTTTTTAAACTGGTAAAATATTTTGTCTTCTAATAATAAATTGCCATGTATAACAGTTCTCTGGAGAGTTATTTGTAAAGATTAGTAAAATGACTCTTCTGTTTTTCTTTATTAGAAGAACTTCAGAAGGTTTTATTTGAACAAATAGATTTACGGAGACGACTAGAACAAGAATTCCAAGTGTTAAAAGGAAATACGTCTTTCCCAGTATTCAGTAAGAAATCGCTTTTATTTTATTACATTATGATAGTTGATGATGTTTCTATTATTATGCTTAAAAATAGGCTTCTGAGTCTGACATGCTTATATAAAGTGCCACAGGCTCTTCCTCTGGCCTCTGTCCAAATATTTGGAAATTGTAGCCTATTATTTATGCTTTGAATCAGCTCGCAGATAAAATTTCTTACGAGAATCCTTTGGTGTTTATTGTATCGATAAGTGTGTATCTGTATGTGTTATGTATATTTTAAAATATATATGCAAATATATCATTAAATACATAGACGTATTTAAACACTTGATATTTTAGGTTATATATCTTAGAACAAAAGATACCAGGTATTTTTATTCTCCAAGGTAGGAAAAACAAAAGAATTTTTATTTTCAGAGCTGGAGTGCTTTCTGGTGCTTGAAATATATATAAATATGAAGATTTACGATTTAACAATTCAATGTACACATATTTATTTTATTGATTCAGATTAGTATAATTTTAGTAGTTTTGGGTTCTCCATCCACATTTAATGTTAAAATTCTATTCCAAATTTGGTGGCAGATAATGTAGCAAAAAAACTATCAGTTCTGTTCCCAGAGGCCTAGAATTTCAGAAAGACTTAATGCTAGGTGTCCAGATTTCTAAAACTCACCAGCCTTGGCCTGGGTTACGTTCGGACAAATACATCACAGCGGTGTTGTTTCAAGCATTTTAGAGTTTCATTTAGTCATATTCCTCTCTCCAGAGAAAGAAAAGTGGGAAAGAAAATAGTGTATTAAGTTTGTATTTTGAATTCTGTAAATTTAAGATTAGTTATTTCTGGGACTCTTTTTTAAAATGTCGGGATGCCCCTTGTTATTAACCTGGTAATCACAAAACTCAACGTTGGCAATTCCTGTGCTAGGGCCACAGACCAGCCTCCGGGAGAAGCTTTTTCGGTCCTTGTGACAATTTTAATAATACGAGCGTGAAGGTCTGCATTCCCCAGGGTTTCTCAAATGTAATCGTCAGCACAACTAAAAGACGTGCCTTCCCGGGTAGCAGCTTTGCAGAGTACTGGGTTCCTACACACGTCAGACTGGGTTGCCCCACACCTCTAGCAGGGATACAAACAAGGAAGATGTGTGATGGAAGAGAGCTCTAACCAGGAGGAGAAATAGGGCGTGTCAAGTTTGTGATCTCTCGGTACCCAGAGGGGAGGAGCTCAGGCGCTTTAGTGTTTTCAATTTCAGGAATGTTTGCTGAGGCCTCAAGTAAGACGGAAGGGACGAGAATGGCAGATAGCTTTTTAAAAATTATTATTTAAATCCATGTTTAGTTAACATAGTGTAATAATGATTCATCACTTACATATAACACCCAGTGCTCATCCCATCAAGGGCCCTCCTTTTTTTTTTTAATATGAAATTTATTGTCCAATTGGTTTCCGTACAACACCCAGTGCTCATCCCAAAAGATGCCCTGTTCAATACCCATCACCCACCCCCCTCCCTCCCACTCCCCATCAACCCTCAGTTATTCTCGGTTTTTAAGAGTCTCTTATGGTTTGTCTCCCTCCCTCTCTAACCATTTTTTTTCCTTCCCCTCCCCCATGGTCTTCTGTTAAGTTTCTCAGGATCCACATAAGAGTGAAACCATATGGTATCTGCCTTTCTCTGTGTGACTTATTTCACTTAGCATAACACTCTCTCTCCAGTTCCACCCACGTTGCTACAAAAGGCCAGATTTCATTCTTTCTCATTGCCACGTAGTATTCCATTGTGTATATAAACCACAATTTCTTTATCCATTCATCAGTTGATGGACATTTAGGCTCTTTCCATAATTTGGCTATTGTTGAGAGTGCTGCTATAAACATTGGGGTACAAGTGCCCCTCTGCATCAGCACTCCTGTATCCCTTGGGTAAATTCCTAGCAGTGCTATTGCTGGGTCATAGGGTAGATCTATTTTTAATTTTTTGAGGAACCTCCATACTGTCTTCCAGAGTGGCTGCACCAGTTTGCATTCCCACCAACAGTGCCACGGGGTTTCAAGGGCCCTCCTTAATGCCCATCCCCCTACCCAACACCCCAACAGCAACCCTCAGTTTGTTCTCCGTATTCAAAAGTCTCTTATGGTTTGTCTCCCTCTCTGTATACTAGCAAACTGGCCCATAGCTTTTGACAGTGTGTTGGGATCATCGTGACATTATAGCTTTGAAAAAAAGAGAAACATTGAAAACATATCTCTGAAATCTTAAATTTAGATCCAGCAGGGTGGGTCAAAGTCTCATTGAACCCCTAAAGTACCCACCTAACTCCCTATAAAGTACCTACCTAACTCCCTAATTAATCTCCCTAATAAAAGTTAATCATTTTAGGGAATTGAGTAATCGATAATAATTGATACATTTTCCTTCTTAACTGATCTCCCATACAATATGCACATGTTTCTGCTAAAAAGAAGTTAGAAAGGGTGCCTAGGTGGCCCAGTTGGTTAAGTGTTCGACTTCGGCTCAGGTGGTGATCTCATGGTTTGTGAGTTTGACCCTGACATCCGGCCTGCTATTGTCAACACATTGCCTGCTTTGGATCCTCTGTCCCCACTCTCTCTACCCGCACCCGCCCCCCGCTCTCTCTCAAAAATAAATGAACATTAAAAAAAAAAAGGTTAGAATGTTATAGTATAACTGGCCCATTTTGATTCAGATCTGTCATTCATCCTTTTGAATTAAAGTTAATCCTTTGTGATTGCCACACGTATGAAACACTTCAATTAAACAACAACAAAACTTTTTTCCTGTTTTTTGTCTGCAGCGTACTCCACTGACCAAGGAAGTGGCATGCATGTGCCCAAGTGTGAATGATGCGTGGTTTAGACATACCGCAAAGAGGCAGTTAATTTCACACGGATGAAAATAGCAAATCCACATTATGTGCTCGTTAACTAAATGTGAGAGGCCATGAGGCTGGCAGGCAGATCTAGATTTGCTGAGATGGAAAGGGGAAAATGGAACTCTGTGAAGTCACATCAGGAAGAAGCAGAGAGGAATCCCAGCCAGAATTTCGCAGACGCTTTTCCTAGGAAGTGGACCCTCAGTCGTGACACTTAAAGCCTGGTTCACTTAGAACACTGCAGACCTAGGCTAAGCTGTCAGGCATGAGTTCACTGTGGGGCTCGGCCACTTCCTGGTTGTAGGACCTTGGAAACTGTCAAATGGGCTAGGTAATTCCTGTCTTGTAGGAGGATGCAAGGAGTAAATGAGAGGACCAGTGTGAAGGGCTGTCACAACCAGCTCAACACATATGCATCGGTCCAAATTGCTGAGTTTCTCTTAGCCTTCTTGTTGTGGTTCTGAGGGCTAACAAGGACCACGGGAATGGATCCAGGGCTTGGAGAGGGTAAAGGTAAAGATCAGGAGGAGGAGGGAATGAGGAGGAAGAGGAGCCCAGGCCTGAACTGAGGACCAGCTAAAAAGTTGCTGGATGAGGCAACTGATGGACAAGGGCCCTCACACCTCTCTCCCTCTGTGCCCCCGCAGCAGGGTGCCCTGGGGCGTCTCCTCCCTTCCTCTCTCCAGCCCTTTCTGGTCGCTGCCATTAGCCCAGTCTTGCCCAAATTGTGCCTCTGGCTCCAAATCTTCCACCCAAGAAGCTATAGTGATTCCCTCCTGTTGATCATGTTGTATCTAATTTAACTCCTGACTGACCCTTAAAACGCTCCATAATTGGCCCACCAAGCCTCTCCAGTCTCACCTCCACTCTCCTCCTTGCTGAGCTCCAGTTACCCTACAGATCACTCTGCCCTCTTGCTTTCGACCTCTGCGGACTATGTTTCTCTAGTCTGGAATGCCTCCCCTCGCCTAAACATTCCTAATCATTTAGGACTCACTTCAAGCCACCACCTCCAGGAAGCCTTCATAGTCTTACAGTAGGCACTCTTTGCTGACATCCTGCTATGTTTATTTCTAGCCCTATGGGTGTTTTTGTTGATTTCTTTTTGATTGTTTCACACCTGCTGCCACCTTCTACCCCATGGCATTGTCAATAGGTTCAGGAAAATGTTCTGTTGCTGGCCGCGCAGCACCTGACATATTGTGGGCACACGATATACTCTCAGTAAACGACTGATACACAGTTTGGTGTTATATTCAAAGAGATTAAAACTGACAATGAAGGATGAGATTGGGAAACTGAAAACTGTTGTATAAAGGAGATTAGTGAGGGCTCATAAGTTGAGTCTCCTTGGATTTGCATGTGACAAATTCATGGCACTTAAGAGAACTGATGGAAAGGCCAGTGAGTTATGACAGGGAAGGCCCAGTGACTGGGGCTTCATGAAATATTTCAGTAGTAGATTTTGACTACGTCATCATTTTAGATTTTTATAAAGAACTACTCTTCCATGTTACTTTAAGGTTACTTTTATTAAAAACAAACTAGAGGGGCACCTGGGTGGCTCAGTAGGTTAAGCATCTGACTTTGGCTTAGGTCATGATCTCACAGTTTGTGGGTTTGAGTCCCGAGTCGTGCTCTGTGCTGACAGCTAGGAGCCTGGAGCCTGCTTCAGATTCTGTCTCCCTCTCTCTCTGCCCCTCTCCTGCCCATGCTCGCTCTCGCTCTCTCTCGCTCTCTCTCTCCCACTCTCAAAAATAAATAAACGTTAAAAAAAAATTTTTTTTTAAACTACATTTCATCTACTTGAATACGGCGATCCCAACTTTCACCCCTGGCTGTTACAGCAGTCATTCTGTGTTGAGTGGTTTCCTCTCTCTTTCTGTAGCATCCTCCAGAGAGGGAGCGATGGGGGAATTCTGGAACATGATACAGAAGGAAAGGCCTGATAGCTGTTAAAAGTAGTGCTAACAATGGGCACCTGGGTGGCTCGGCCGGTTAAGCGTAGGATTTGGCTCAGGTCACAGTCTCACGGTTTGTGAGATTTAAGCCCCACGCCGGGCTCTGTGCTGACAGCTTGGAGCCTGCTTCAGATTCTGTGTCTCCCTCTCTCTCTGCCCCTCCTCTGCTCATGCTCTCTCTCTCTCTCAAAAATAAATAAACATTAAAAAAAAATTTTTTTTTAAGTAGTGATAGCAAAATGAACATGATGCAAACAAAATAAGCCCCCAAACCTATTGGTTCATGAGTGGGAATCTCCTGGGTAGACCAGATATTCCATATGGGTTTTCTTATTTCCGGTCTGAGGAAGGTAGGCTGTTTGTAAAACACTGGCTTTTCAGACTGTCCACATTTGCAGAGCACAGCCTTCGCTGCTGCGTTGGCTGCACGCACGTTGTCCTCAGTGCTTTCCTCTGCTACCTCCTTTTCTACTATCATTTTCCA
The DNA here is from genome assembly GCF_028018385.1 of Neofelis nebulosa. Lineage (NCBI taxonomy): Eukaryota > Metazoa > Chordata > Mammalia > Carnivora > Felidae > Neofelis > Neofelis nebulosa. The sequence continues at coordinate 27,338,976 of NC_080792.1, forward strand.
GAAATAGTTGGGTTTTAAGTGCGTCTCATTAGAGAAATCAACTTAATGATTTCTTCTCTCTCTCTCCTTAAATTGTGCCTTCATCACCCTTTAGAACACAGAAGAAATTTTAGGGTTTTTTTTTTCCCATTTGCCGATTAGGAATTTTTATATCCCCAAAGCCACACACATGGCTTGTTGTAGAAAACCTTAAACATACGGAAACTCAAAGAGAAGGAAAGAAAAATCGCTTGTAGTCTTGTCACCTGGAGATAACCAATGTTAACATTTTGGAGTTTCAGTTTTTAATACATATTGAATCCTTTTTTTTGTTTTTTAATTTTTTTTTAACGTTTATTTATTTTTGAGACAGAGCATGAATGGGGGAGGGTCAGAGAGAGATGGAGACACAGAATCTGAAACAGGCTCCAGGCTTTGAGCGGTCAGCACAGAGCCCGACGCGGGCCTCGAACTCACGGACCGCGAGACCATGACCTGAGCCGAAATCAGACACTTAACCGACTGAGCCACCCAGGCGCCCCAATCCTTTTTTTTTTTTAAACAAAATGAAATATTCAGCACTCCATCTTTTACCCTCCCGTTTTTCACGTAACATGAGCCTCTTTCCATTACTACAAGTAAATGTACTTTTTTTTTTTAAACCTTTGCTTGTTTGAGTATAGTTGATACACAAAGTTACATTCATTTCAGATGTACACTCGTGATTCAACATCTCTGTATGTTATGCTATGCTCACCACAAGCATAGCTACCACCAGTCACCGCATGATGCCATTACAGTATCGTTGACGATATTCCCCATGCTGTACCTTTGTCCCCGTGACTTATGCATTCCATGAGTGGAAGCCTGTGCCTCCTACTCTCCTTCACCCATTTTGCCCGTCCCCCACCCCTTCCCTTCCTGCCACCTTCAGTTCGTTCTCTGCACTCACGGGTCTGATTCTGCTTTTTGTTTGTTTGTCCATTCATTTGTTTTGTTTTTCAGATTCCGCATAGGAGTGGAATCATGTGGCATTTGTCTTTCGTCGTCTGATTTTGTTCACTTAGCATAACACCCCCGAGGTCTATCTGTGTTGTCGCGAGTGACAAAAAAATTAAAATTAAATTAAAAAGTAAAAAAAAAACAAAAAAAAAAAAACGCTCATCATTTTTTTATGGCTGCGTAACATTCCATTTTGTGTATATACAGCACATCTTCTTTATGGATTCGTCTTAGTTTGCTTTCATACATTGGCTATTATAAATAACGCCGCAGTAAACATGGAGGTACGTGTCTCTTTGAATTTGTGTTTTTGTTTCCTTTGGGTACATACCCAGTCGTGGAATTATTGGATCCTATGGTATTTCTATTTTTAGTTTTTGGAGGAAACTCCACGCTGTTTTCCACCGTGGCCGCGCCAATTTGCGTTTCCATCAGCAGTGCACAAGGGTTCATTTTTCTCCACGTCCTCGCCAACACTTGTTGTTCCTCGTGTTTTTGATGCTAGCCATTCTGACCGGAGTGAGGTGTAACCACATCTCATGGTGGTTTTGATATGCATTTCCCTCACGATGGGTGATACTGAGCATCTTTTCATGTGTTTTTTGGCCATCTGGATGGACAACCGAAAGGTCTCTTTAGATTCTCTGCCCATTTTTCATCAGATTCGTTTCTTTTGTTATGGAGTTGTAGAAGTTCTTTATGTGTTTTGGATATTAACCCCTTATCGGACATGTCATTTGCAAATATTTTTCCCATCCAGCATGTGGCCTTTTTGTTTTGTGGATGATTTCCTTCACTGTACAAAAGCTTTTTATTTTGATGTCGTCCGAGTAGTTTATTTTTGCTTTAGTTTCCCTTGCCTGAGGAGACATCTAGAAAAATGTTGCTATGACTGATGTCGAAGAAACTACTGCCTGTGTTCTTGTCCTTATGGTTTTGGACCTCACATTTAGGTCTTTAATACATTTTGAGTTTATAAATGTACTCCATGTTGGACGTTAAAGTTATCAAAGCTTTAGGTGATGGGTTTCGCCGTAGCTAAATCCGTACCCACATCTATGGTGATTCCCTCAGGATAAACTCTTGAAAGGCTTCCTGTGTTAAAGAATATGCACTTTTTCAGGCTCTTGATACGTAATGTCTATTTGCTCTCCAGAAAGGCTGTACTAAAAGGAACACCTTTTCTTTCAATCTCTGCTAACTTAAATGAAAAAAATAGTAGCTCATACTGTTTTCTTTCATTGCTCGGGATGGTGAACATTTTTCATGTCTGCTTTCCATTTGTAGGTTTTGTGAATGCCCATCATATTCTCTTCTCAGTATTCTTATTGATCTCCATGAACCCTTTATATACTAAAATATTCTTTGCCACATCACACATATTCTTTTATTTGTGTCAATTAGCTTTGGATGTTGACTATGATCTTCTATGTTTTGAGGGTTCAATTTTTTTGTAGTTTATCGTCATACTGAAGTTTTAAATGTTTGTCTAATCAAATCTATCAATCTTATCCTTTTTCAGTTTTTCTATCTTTGATACCCTTCCCCACCCAAGTTTTATAAAAATATTCACCATTTTTTCTGATACTTTAATGGCTTTTTTTTTCATTTTATCTTTTTTTTAATTTTTATTTGTTTTTGAGAGAGAGAGACAGACAGACAGAACACAAGTGGGAGAGGGGCAGAGAGAGAGAGAGGGAGACACAGAATCCGAAGCAGGCTCTGAGCTCTGAGCCGTCAGCACAGAGCCTGATGCAAGGCTTGAACCCACAAACTGTGAGATCATGACCTGAGCCGAAGTTGGATGCTTAACTGACCGAGCCACCCAGGTGCCCCTTTTTTCATTTTATCTTAAAGAATTGTATTAAGGGTACCCTCCCAGAGCAATGAGCATGAGTTAAGTAAGGACTAAGTATAACCATTCCACTCTGAGTTGTCCTTATCATCTTCTGGGATCCCAGGGAGGCACCCCGGTCAGGTTTGGTGGGTGATGGGGTGCAGGGGTTTCCTCTCCCCTCTGTGCTGCAACCAACTAAGCCACCTGCTATTCCCCACTCCTCCTCCCTTGGCTTTCTATAAAATACTGTTCTTTACATCTCTGCTCAAGCATTTCCTCCGCCTTTACTCCCCAAGAGGATAAGGGCTTCTCCCTTGCCCCTTGCATTGTGCCACTAACTTGCCCCTATTACAATACCTTTCACATTAAATTGAGAGTAGGGAAAGAGTCTTTTTAAAAAATATAAAAGGCAAAACTGTGGAGACAATAAAAGGTCAGTGGTTGCCAGGGGTAGGGTGGAGGAGAGGGATGAATTGGGAGAGCACAGAGGACTTTAGGACAGTGAAAATATTCTGTATTTTCTCTGATATTATGCTGGTAGATATATGTCATTATATATTTGTCCAGAGCCATAAAAGGTACAATACCAAAAGTGAACCCTAAGACAAACTACGGACTTTGGATGATGATGATGTGTCAGTGTGGGTCCATCCATTGTAACAAATGTCCCTCTCTGGTGAGGGCTGTTGATAATGAGGGAGGATATGCAGGTGTGGGGGCAGTGGGTAAATGGGAAGTCTCTGTACCTTCCCCTTGATTTTGTGGTGAACCTAAAACTGCTCTAAAGAAAACCCCAAGTATTAATTGATGAATTAATTAACTAATTTTAAAAACATGCATGGGATAGGGAAGGAATTCAAATAATATAGAAAAGTAGAAGTCAAGGGGCGCCTGGGTGGCTCAGTCGGTTAAGCGTCCGACTTCGGCTCAGGTCACGATCTCGCAGTCTGCGAGTTCGAGCCCCGCATCGGGCTCTGGGCTGATGGCTCGGAGCCTGGAGCCTGCTTCTGATTCTGTGTTTCCGTCTCTCTCTGCTCCTCCCCCGTTCATGCTGTGTCTCTCTCTGTCTCAAAAGTAAATAAACGTTAAAAAAAATTTTTTTTAAAAAAAAAAAAGTAGAAGTCAAAAAAATTAAAAGGATGGTGTTTTTAATTTCCAAGTCCCCAGAACCTCACAAGAGGTAAAAGATTCATCATCTTGTAAGCATTGGGAAACCATCATAGAGTTTTCAGCAGAAGGAAAGGGGATTTGCAGGGGGGGGGGGGGACCGGAGGCCAAGTGGTCAGTTGGGAAGCTACCCAGGGAAGAGGTGTCTGTGTTGCGGAGGTGACAATGGCAAAGGGAAGCGAGGATGACATCAGACCGTAAAGGACTCACACACCAGTGGCTGCAGAGGTGAAGGGAAGAGCAGAGGAAAAGATGTGACAAAGTTTCTGGTTTCCCCAAACTGTTACCCTTACTATCCACAACAGATTCAATAGGAAATCGTGTGACGTTCTCATTGAAGGCAGAAAATGCTAAAGTTAGCTGGGCCCACGCTTTTAAAAGGATCACATGGAGGGGCGCCTGGGTGGCGCAGTCAGTTGAGCATCTGACTTCGGCTCAGGGCATGATCTTGCGGATCGTGGGTTAAGCCCCGCGTTGGGCTCTGAGCGGTCAGTGCGGAGCCCAGGGCCTGCTTCAGATTCTGTGTCTCCCTCTCTCTCTGCCCCTCCCCTGCTCCTGCTCTGTGTGTGTCTCTCTCAAAAATAAACATTAAAAAATTTAAAAAAAATTTTTTTAATAAATGAAAAGATCACATGGAGACGTTGCAACATGATACAGGTTGGAAAGTCCTTTCCCAATAAAAATGATCAATATGAAGACTGGCAAAGATACTTTGCATAATGGTATCTCTGAAAGCTCCTCCCTGATCCCTTTCTCAGATGCAGGCAAGGTCTGTAGAACTGCTCCCGGCCCACGGAGGACAAATAAGGCTGATGCAGGGTGAGAGAGTTTGCAGGTTGGCAGAGTCAGAGTGTGTTTATCACTCGCTTGGGATTGAGGTGAGGCAGGCGTGGCTCACGGGCCTTTGTCTTAGCAGACAAGGGTCTGCCTTTCCTGTGACCCACCTAGATCTGAGGTTCACCCCCTCACTCACACTAGCCTTCTGTAGACAGTGGAAGCTGTCGATAACCTGTGACTGCCTCGAGTGCACAAAGCTGGAGAACATGACCGCACAGACATTCTATTATATGCGAGGGATCACCTAGATGGGCCATGGGATACTGTGAACTATGAGATAGAGACCCTACCCCCTCAAAATTTTCTCTGTTCTCATTAGAGAGCCTTAAAAACATCCCTTCAAAAAACCATGTGATATACTTTAAAAAAAAAACAACACACACACAATACTTTCTAAAAATACCGAAAAGGGAGAGGGGCTTCTCTGGCACCATCGGGAGCATTGTTCCTAAAATTACTAAAATAAGATTTTGCAACTTTGATTGATATCTTTCTCTATTTCTCTCTCCTACCAGATAATTTCCAGGATCAGATGAAAAGGGAACTAGCCTACCGAGAAGAAATGGTGCAGCAATTACAAATCGTAAGATGATTTCTACTTAAAAATCAACCTGACTTGATGGGTTTGTTTGCAGACCACCCAGCGTGTAAGAAACTATTCACGTTTTTTTGCCGTGAAACCCTTTGGTCCACTTACCACTTACTTCTCAGCTGGTTTAGATGCTAATTACCAAAAGATTTACTTAGACACAGGATAAACAGATGTGTCAGTTCGTTTCCTCGAGATGTAACTACCTACCATGTGTTAATAGACAGATGTGTAAATTGTCTCTGTGGGTGAACCAGAGGTACCTGCACCGCCTCCCACTGTGCAAACTTGTGAGCACGGGGCACTGGGATGCCCGAGAAGCTCCTGTCTTCTCTCTTCCTCTCCTTCCCTTACCCAGACCTAAGCCACACCCTTTGCTGCCAAGAGAACTTGGTATAAATACACTTAATCAATTAAAGTCACTGGAAGGGAAGTGTCTATTCATGTTTTCTGCCCATTTCTTCACTGGATTATTTGTTTTTCGGGTGTGGAGTTTGGTGAGTTCTTTATAGATTTTGGATACTAGCCCTTTGTCTGATATGTCATTTGCAACTATCTTTTCCCATTCCATTGGTTGCCTTTTAGTTTTGTTAATTGTTTGCTTTGCAGCGTAGAAGCTTTTCATCTTCATGAGGTCCCAATAGTTCATTTTTGCTTTTAATTCCCTTGCCTTTGGAGATGTGTCAAGTAAGAAATTGCTGCGGCTGAGGTCAGAGAGGTTTTCGTGGATGGAACTGAAGAGTGTTATGCTAAGTGAAATAAGTAATACAGAGAAAGACAGATACCGTATGTTTTCACTCTTATGTGGATCCTGAGAAACTTAACAGAAGACCATGGGGGAGGAGAAGGAAAAAAAAAGTTAGAGAGGGAGGGAGCCAAACCATAAGAGACTCTTAGAAACTGAGAATAAACTGAAGGTTGATGGGGGAGTGGGAGGGAGGAGAGGGTGGGGATGGGCATTGAGGAGGGCACCTGTTGGGATGAGCACTGGGTGTTGTATGGAAACCAATTTGACAACAAATTTAATATTAAAAGAAAAAAGAAAAAAAGTAACACAAAAAAAATGAAGTCACTTGAAGGGTGATTCAAAGAAATGATTATTTCCAAATGAAGTGTGTTATTCACCCTCTCCTAATCATACCAAAAAGTGGACACTCAGTTGTATTTATGTGGAAACAGGGAAGCAGGAAGGTGCCTGGTGAATAAACGTAGTGGGGTTTTTTGGGTTTTTTTCATTCTGAATTCACCACCCTTCATCCCCACGCAGACAGATCTGGTATTAATCATTAGGGCTTTTAAAACAGTCTCTCATACTCTCTCATTTTCCTGAGTACAGTGGGGACGATAATTTCTGCTCCATATTTGTAAGATATTTTTTAATCACCTGGATGGAGACATACACTGATCCTTAGTGGTATTCCCAGCATGACTATTATAATTGGGGTTGTTGGACGTTTCCTTTTTTTTTTTTTTAATTTTTTTTAATGTTTATTTATGTTTGAGACAGAGAGGGACAGAGCATGAATGGGGGAGGGTCAGAGAGAGGGAGACACAGAATCTGAAACAGGCTCCAGGCTCTGAGCTGTCAGCACAGAGCCTGATGCAGGGCTCGAACTCACGGACCGCGAGATCACAACCTGAGCCGAAGTCGGATGCTTAACCGACTGACCCACCCAGGTGCCCTGGTTGCTGGACGTTTCCGAGCTGGTCCCTGTTACCTGTATTTTATTAAGCATGTATCTACATATATCCACCTGTCTTGTCTAGACAGCCAGGTATCTAGCTCTCTGTCAGGATAACTCAAGGAAGATAAGTATTAACATTTTCCTTCTGCATCAGAGAAATCATGCTTGTGTTAATGGAGATTGCTTGGAGTCGTTTTTTATTTTTTATTTATTTACTTTTAATTTGTTTAATGTTTACTTATTTTCGAGAGAGAGAGAGAGATGGAGCACGAGCAGGGGAGGGGCAGAGAGAGAGGGAGACAGAATCTGAAACAGACTGTCAGCACAGAGCCTGATGCAGGGCTCGAACTCAAGAACTATAAGATCGTGACCTGAGCCCAAGTCAGACATTCAACCCACTGAGCCACCCAGGTGCCCCTCGGAGTCATTTTTAAAGCCACCTTGTAGTGCCTCCATTCTGGGGCTTTGTTAAAAGTGCTGTTTGTACTCATAGACCATTCCCACTGGTCTTCATTGACCTCAATGGCCGGTTAACATTTCTCTGTTCTGAAAGTCACCTCAGTGTAAGATGCCTCTTAAACAGGACTTTTCTTCTGGTTTTTGTTTTTGTTTGTGTTTGGTTTGTTTGCACTTAAAGTCATGGGAGGGGGGGAGTGCAGAAGGCTTTTTCTCAATTGATTGATTACTAAGCCCCCAAAGGGTTAAAAAAAATGTTTCTACTGTTCTTAGCTTTTGATACCTAGATAATAAGAGCTATTGATTACTTGCTGTGACTATTCTAATTGTTTTCTTTGTCCAAAGGAAGAATTTTTTTAATATTTTGTTTTTAAGTAATCTCTATACCCAACGTGGGACTCGAACTCCCAACCCCAAGATCAAGAATCTCACACTCGACCAACCAAACCAGCCAGGCACCCCTATATAAAGGAAGAATTTAAATAAATAATTGGAGACAGAAGGATATAAAATTTTCAGGCCTTACTGATTCTACATATCACTTTCCGACTCTTAAAACAAAAACTGCCATGCATACAACCAAAAATTTGTGATTTTAGAGTAGTTGCGTATAGCAATATAGGCTTTAGAAGAGCGAGTAGGTATTTATTTCAGTGCCCCTATTTAAGGTCAGTTATATAGCTTGAATGTCTTAATTTTCTTTGACATTAGGTTTCCTTAGTAAAAGAGGAAATGATACTGCGTCCATGTAGTAAACAGTATTGATAGCAGAAAAAATGTCTCGTGTCTTTTGAGATATTTGGTTCATGGAAGGGATAAATTGGTATTACTAAGCGTTTTTATTACACTATATTGCAAAATATTTTATCATCATATATTCATTTATGTAGACAAGTGTTATTAATTCAGATTTCTCTAGATAGTAAATTATTCCTGGTCACAAATTAAATTCCTTGGGAGAAGCTAGACATTTTTCCCCCCAGCCCTGTAGGTACCATATAATTTCTGAAATCCACAAAACCACATCCAGGCTGACAACATGAAACAGGTGAAATAGACGTGATTTGTCCCTCCCACTTCTTCTCTTGGGTCCCTGCCTTAATATGGGGAGGGTCTTCATGCAGCCTCCAGTACCTATCATCCGATGGCTATCATAAACATTTGCTGAATGAATCACCACCCAGTGGTGACCCCTGACTCAACTCTGATACTCCCATAGAGTGGTCCTCTTCATTCTTTTCCAAATTTCCCTGGCTCATTCCTGATTTCCTCAAACTGTCTTTTGTGCTAAGAAACTACCACTAAAACGACTAAGGAAAGCCACAGTGGTGAATTATGAGGTGTTCCCCTATTACTGCACTGTCCTTGTGACTAACAGACACAGGCTGGCAGGTCTGCAAACTTCAATTCAATACTACTCCCATATAGTCCATTAAGTGTCAGCTCCTCAGCCAAAGGAATTCGGAAGCTCTAACCTGTGCCCTGATAGGAATATAGTAAGTAAGGCACAGGTGCCTAATAAACATGAAATGCCCGTGCAAGTTATCAAATGCTCTGCCAGTATGAGTAATAAATTTCATAGCATGCCTCTTCTCAAAGCAGTACCTCTAATAGTGGGACTATTCAAGTACTGATGCCTAGATATATTTTTGTGCAAGAAGGACCTGGGTTCACATTATACCATCTGCTTTGGAATTGAGGCAGCAGACTCCAGTTCACCCGAACAGAAATTTATCAAATCCCTTATTCAGCTTGTTTTATTTGCTAAAGTACGTGGGGGGGGGGGGGGGGGTAATGTCCTGAGAGACTTCGATCTAAAGATTTTCAAGAAGTTGCTAGATATCATAATTATTGACTTTCTCAGTAGTTTTAGTTGAATGATCTAATTCATCAGTAAATATGGTTACATGCTTTGCTTCCTGAGAATAGAGCATTTCACTCAAAATTATTATTTTACATTTAAACTATTTTATATTTAAAGCTTACTGAGCATATATGACAGAATAGTCATTTGCCTGCAGAATAGGCTTTTTTTTTTCCTTTAGATGACATAAAAACCCATCCTATCCTGCAATCATGGAGAATTCAAATATATTAAAACCATCATATTTTGTAACAATTCCCATAGACCCACAGTGCATTTATTCTATGCTGTTACGCAGTGTTCTTATTCAAAAGATTTTATCGAAAGCATCTTGGGTATCATTGCTGTAGAAAGAAAACTTATGAATTTCTTTGGCTCCTGCATTTTTAGATTCTCTGCTGACTGCAATTTCTGCACCATTGCTTCCTTTTTCAGTTTGTTAAATGCAAAGGTGTAATGACTATGGAGTCAAATAATTGACTCTCTTTGTACACGTATAAATGACCGTGTGTTTATCTCAATGTGAGATTTAAAGCCTACACAGTTTGCTTAACATTTATACATGGGCAACACGCTAAATTTTTTTTTGATTGCTTAAAATTAGAGTCTATAAGTACTTCACACAGTTTGTAGTAAAGTCTTCCACCCCTGCCCTGGGTTTTCAAATGCTTAAAGTGTTTTCCTTACTAAGCCAGAGTTAGTTGTACAAGCAAAGAAATAGATTCTTCTCACTATGAACCAAATACAAAAGTTCTAAAACTTAACAAGCTCGTGAAAATCTTAGTTTGTATTATAGCACAAAGGAAAAAAAATCTCATTCACAAATGGATTGTGACTCAAGGAAAAGTTGGTTCAATTTTGAAAACAAAACCCATCGTGCTGTACAGTTAAGAAGATCAAAAAGCTAAGACAATGTTGTATATCAATTATATCTCAATTTTTAAAAATTAAAAAAAGAAGCTGAAGGTGTTTTACTCAGTGTATCACCTTTTGATTAAGGTTTTTCAAGGACTGGAATATAATATAATTTACACATCATGATGCCTTGATAACTTTTTTTTTTCATTGATAATTTGGCAACAATTTTCTTTCAAGCCAGTGCATCTGTATAGAAGTTACTACGACTGTAAGTTTGTTGAAGACATACTCTTCTTCAGTCAGAGTTCTCGAAGGACCTTGTGCAGCTGCAGAAGAGAGCCTGTGATAAACGGCTAGATCCAGAATCACATCCTTTGGACTTGCTAGATTGCTACCAAGAGGCGCGTAGATGGAGAAAATGTGCTAGTCTCGAAGTGCCCTCTGCTGTTTTATCCAGAATGCTGCACTCACACACAGCAGGGGAAACTTGGTCTCAAAGTTCTTCATTAAAAGCCTCAATTAAAATAATGCTCAATCGATAGATTTAGTACTAATGTTTCGTTCACTGTGGACTTGTAAAAAAGCAGTTTACAACTTCCTGTTGCTGGGAGCACAGAGCTTCCTTGCAGGGAAAGGAGCGAGGTCTTGACTGCTGCTGGAGGGGCCCTCCCTCCTTGGCAAGGGCACAGCTCTTCAGTGATACAGTCTTTCCTTGGAGGTTGTCCAGGATTCATTAGGATGGGAACTTGTCCAGACTTCTAACGTTTCAACCCAGAGAGTTTTTAAAAATATGTCCTATGTATTTTTTTTTTAAAGGTAGGTAGTACAGTTACTGTTTGGCACTATATTCTTAGGAAAAGATCCCTAGGCCACTAGAGGATTTTGGTTTTGTGGCTAAATATGCAAGAAAAGGAGGTCCCTGCAAGTCAGAGGACTGGATGCTGCCTTAACATTCCCCAGCAGCAGACCAGACTTTGACTACAGTGCGTCCTTTCCCCATTACTGATCGATTGCCATGCATCCTGACCAGGCAATCACTTGTTCCTTGGTTATGTGGCCTTCTCCTCGTTCTCCTTTTGACATGTTAACCCACCTGAATGTCTGAGCTCAGGCTAATTCTTTCTCGGCACAAACTAGGAAGTTATCTTTTTTGGTAAGACCCCAGACTTTTGATAGACTCGTGCCAACTAGGTGACTAATTTAGAACTTATTATATAGCTTTGAGAGATTTTTTTTTTTTCCATGCAAATCTTGGTGATTTCTAAGCTGGTCAAAATGGATGGCCCGCCTGGATGGCTCAGTTAGTTAAGCATCTGACTTCAGTCATGATCTCACGGTTCACGAGTTCCAAGCCCCGAGTCAGGCTCTGTGCTGACAGCTCAGGGCCTGGAGTCTGCTTCAGATTCTGTGACTCCCTCTCTCTCTGTCCCACCCCTACTCGTCCTCTCTCTCTCTGTGTCTCTCAAAAATCAATAAACATTAAAAAAAAGTAGTAAGCTGGTCAAAATGGAAAGAAAGTTTTTGTAACTTCCAGAACAGGAAACGTAATGGAATAATTAGCTCAAATGGAGCCTCCAGGAGCGTGAGCTCCCAAATTGGGGAGTGTTTGCAGAGGTCTCTGTGAATCAAGTATTGCATTTCTTGGAATCCAAAGCACTATCAGTTGTAAGAGACACCATTACTTGATGTATCACAAGAAAAGAAACTTTCAACTATTATTCCAAGATACCATCAATTATAAGACACCTAATTTCAGAGACATTAAAACGTGAGGGGGGAAAAAGTACATTTTAGAATTGATGAAATAGGGTAATTCCCACGAACAGTTGGGCCACATGTCAGTATATTCTTTGTCATTCATGACTTAGGACCTACCATTAAAAATACATGATTTTCAGCTCACAACCTTATGCACTTTTTGCCTTTGTTTTTGTTTGGCTTTTATTTCACTTTGTTTTAACGACATAAATGCAACAATGTTTGAGTGTGGGTAATTCTTCAAACGGATTTAAATTCCAGTCTGTAGATTTGGGAATCAAATGTGCTTATATGGAAACATCCTTTTTTTCCTAAGCTTTTTTTTTTTCCCCTCAGCGTCCCACCTTAATGAAATGCTACATTGTTTCTGGGGTAAAAGGAAGGAAGGAAAAAGGCATTCTGACTTAGATATGAAAGCAGTGTCCTTCCCACAGTTTTCTTAGGGTTAGGATGAGTAGTTTATCGGCTTTGATGAGGCGGTGGGCCGCTGGTGATGTTAACTTGCAGTAGGGCCTGGGATGGAACAGGACGGATCACTTTCTCAGTCACTGTGGTACCGGAGTCTTGATGTCGAGGACTGTCCCTAAATGTGAGCGTGACACAAGCACATTGTATTAGGTAATTCCTCTTGCCCCGAGGTTTACATCATTTCTACTTGTTATCCTAACTAATAGAATTCCATTCAAGGCTGCGTTATATCATGCACAGAAAGAGAGAGTCAATCCCTGTGTTTGGCATGTCTCAGCAAACGCTGTGATGGGAAACGTGCATCTCTGTTGAGAGCAGATGTAGTATGATGTCCAGTGAGAAGAAGAGGTAACTAGAGTAGGTCCCTATGTGACTGCTCTTGTCGTCATCCGGCTCATCGCAGCTCATGTCCTCAAATATGAGGTTGGTACTCAAGTATGAAGGCCATAAGGGCACTTCATTCATGCTGTGTGTGCTCTTGATCAGATATGTGGCTATCGGAATCATCCATGTTGTGCCTGTGTATCAAAAGAGTGAGATGGTTATGTTAGTCCTCTCTCTTTTTTGCCATTAGAAAGGCTATTCAGCTGACCAGTTATTATGGCATAGTGGTCCCAATATGATTGGGACCATATTAGTCACTCACAGATTCATAGTCTCTTCCCACTAGAAAAGGCTTATATTTGTGGATGGGGGATCAGGAGAACAAAACACAGATATGCCGGAAACATGGAGAGCGTATGTACCAGTATTCAAAAACATTGCTGAATCGGATGAAAATAGTTTTATTTCCCTCACTGCTTTTACATCACAGCCATATTTCATGTTATATTCTGGAAAGCTGAATATGTATTTCTTTAAATGCATGATAGATGCAAATCTCTAGAGTCCTGAGTCTTATAATGATGAAGGTAAGTAACATAATGATAGACTACCTTAACTGGGGTTAATGGAAAGGTAAATCTAAATAAGACATGCAGTCCAATTTTAGCCATTCAGATTTTCTAATGAAAAGTAACGTATCAAATGGGATAGGCTTTCATTTGAAGTCCCAGTACTGAAAAGTACTTTTCAAGTTTATCCAGGTAGTATTCTCAAGGGTTGTATTTTCCACTCAGTGCAATTATTTCTGATGCTTCTTAGTAGTTATTGGGAAATTACCCAGAGTAATAATTTGTGTTTAGTTAGTTCATCTTATTTTTGTGATTTATAATGATAGCATAGTCGGTCACTGTAATTAAATGAAAGATGGCATTGAACTAGTTTGTAATCACATCCTTGTCTCTTTACTTTGGACATACATTATAATGTCATAACTTAGTTTTCATACCTAAATAAAAAAATAGCAGTACCATATTATTAAATGAAAATTAAAAAAAAAAAACAACTTCTTAAGGTGAAATGTCATATACTGACCTCAGAGACTAGCTCTAGCAAGAGTCTACTGTGATCACTGGTTGTCCTTGATATGCTTTTTAACAGGCCTTAGGAATTGCTATATCCCAGAAGCTCCATGCTATTGCCGATCGGATGGAGATCTTTTCTCCTTAGGGAGGGATTTACTGGCATTCAAATTTCTAGGCATGATGAAAGGTCTCCACTATGCACCCGTCTTCGAATTTAGTTTCTCTGGAGACACATGGGTGGCTCAGTAGGTTCAGCGTCCGACTTCAGTTCAGGTCATGATCTCACATGGGACTCTGTGCTGACACCTCGGAGCCCGGAGCCCACTTCAGATTCTGCGTTTCCATCTCTCTCTCTCTGCCCCTCCCCTACTCATGCTCTTTCTCTTTCTCGAGAATAAACATTTAAAAAAAATTTTTTTTAATTGAGCTCATCTGGACAGCTTTGCCTGTTTTTATCTTACAGATCCCCTATGCAGCAAGCTTGATCAGGAAAGAAAAGCTTGGTGCCCATCTCAGCAAAAGCTAAAAGGTAAGCTTACCAGAAGAAAGAGATTTTCCTGAATTCTGAATTATTACTCAGCTAAGTTCTTTATTGATGTTTTCGACATAGCCCAAGGGATTAGTAAAGTTGCATCCTGTGTTTCAGCCAATATACTGATGAACTTCATTATGCCCGGGCATGGGACTTCCTAAGCCAGTGGCTATGTACATTTTGTAGATTCCTTGGAAAATTCCTAAAAGTAACAAAAGTCTGTCCTCAGTCTGCAGAAGCGATCTTTGTTCTGTTTTGAGGTGTTCTGCTCTCTGCAGTTCTCCCTAACAGCCTGAGTATTGCCCCTCTGCAGGAAAGTGGAGTGTCCTCAATCATGCTTACTGTGTCTCATCTTCTTTGCCTCTCCTTTGCTTGTAAAAGCCTTCCCGAAATCTGGCTTTCAGTGAGCTACTGACAGACGGTGATGTGAACAATTGCAGGCAACACAGACCTTGGAGAACGTCTTCTGTAGGAAGAGTCATTCATTCCTTCCCTAAACCAATCACTGTTTCTCTAGAGTTGAAGCCAAGTTCGAGGTCACATCCCTGGCAACAATTTGAAAAACAAATATTCCAGGCTTCTAAGGAAGACAGTAAAAATTCATTGACTGTATTCAGAACATACCTAAACATTTCAAAAGCAACTTTTTGCTTATGCAGAAGACATATATAATTGTTAGAATTGAAGGGATGTCGAAACTAAGGCTTGCTGTTTCCGTGACAATACATTAGGATGACCTACAACTGGAATTGCTAAATCAGGGAAAAACTCAGATGTCAGAGGGAGCATTTGTAAGTGCTCATGGCCAACTAGGATTGTGGTCATTTATCAGTGTGACCCATTCCTATCAGAATCATTCTTCCCCATCCTTCCCTCTGGAACTTCCCTCTGGAATATTTCCAACTTAATAGAATCTATTGGCAAAAAGAATTCTGTACAACGCGGGTGTGTGGTTCCTGTTCTTCCCTTCATGCCTCTTTTCTGCATATCACAAGCCTCCTCTGTCCTTGTACAAATGACAATCCCACGTCTTGTCATCTTTATTAGTGATAATCTTCAGAATTTGTCTTAAATAATGATGATTATGTCACTCATATTTCATCAGGAGCTCAAAACTATTTCCAAGACAGTCTCTCATTCATATGCTTTCCCTTCATTTTACACACAAGGAACTGAGGTACGGAGAAGAGAGATGTGACATTTTATGTTCACGTTGCAAAGCTGCGAAGAGATCTCAGGGCTCCTGACTTTAGATTCAGTGCCCACTTGCCCCTAATGCATGCACTTCCTGTCCTCTGTAAGCAGATGTTTCTGCAAGAAAGACAGTCAAATAATAAGTCATTGTGTTTCCATATCCATGAAGTTCTACCAAGTGGGCCTGTGAGTTGGCTCTGGTCTATATATTCAAGTATTCTTAAGTCTGAAGTTGACGTTGGACAGTTTCCTTCTCATTAGAGTGGACAGGTTTGCACCAGTTGTGTGAAATGAATAATTTTACAGCAGTCAGACTTCACTAAATCTTAACTCAGAATACCAAGGCAATCAAGGCAAGAATCACCCAAATTAATGCTGATAAACTCATAGGTATAATAATTCGAAAATGTCAAATTCTCTTTCAAGTCAAAGAGAATATATTAGGAGGTGTTTTTAAATAACATTTTTATTGAAGTATGATACATATTCATCAAAGTTCAAAAATCAAGTCATGAAGTCAACAAATCAAAACTCAATGGATTTTCACAAGATGAACCTACTTAGGCTTCCAGCACCCAGAGAGCCACCTTGCACCCCTGTCCAGTTATTCCTCCACCCAACAAAGATCAGCTTTGCCTGGTTTTGAACTTTAGCAAAGGACCTTGTACAGAACATTGTTTTGTATCTGGCTTCTTTTACTCCTCATTTATGATATTCATCCATTATAATGTAGTTTGATCTCCACTTAGGAACTTCAATAAACTCTTTTTGCTCCTTCTTATTCCCCAACTCATCTCCTTTGCTTATCACGACTGCTCTTGTACCTACAAAATGAAGACTGCCCAGAAACCATGCCTCTGATGGTGACATCGCATACAGCTAGGTGGAAAAAAAAAAAAAAAAAGATTGATTTGTGTTTAGTAACTAATGCTTCCTTCATGCTGATTTTGTTTCCATCCTTGCAGACAACAGGGATTTCTCTAAGTAGACCCTGGTGCTTTCAGAAGATTAGTGGTTACTTAAATGCTGAGCTAAATCAGCCAAGCAGAGAATCACGACCATATTGTTAGAGGCAGTATTTGATTCTCAACATGCCAAGCCTGCAAGGAATTACCCCAAGAGAGATTACAAAATAAAAATCATTACACCAAGGGAGAGAGACAAATTCTGCCTTGCTGAGTGACCACAGGTTTCCAAATTAGGGACTGATGCATTAATGTCTTATGCAAGAGTGACCCTTAAGGTAGTGTGCTGTGTTCTTGCCACCCAGTGGATTCCAATATGACTATTAAGAGGAGGAAGCTTTTCAAAACCACAGGCAATCCACTTAATAAGCTGAGCAAGTATCGCCACATATCACTGCTCTACAAATCTTTTTTGCCCTACCTTAGGATGTAAGAGATTCCATGTTGAGTCACAATAAGGTTCCACCCAGACCAGGTTACTAACTGCATAATTCCATTAGAAGAGCCAAATTGTTGTTCTTAACAACACCAACCCTAAAATTTAAGCACGTGCACTGAATACTCTTAGTTTTCCCTTGATAACTCCTTAAAGACCCATTACCCATGGATTTATCTAAACCTTTCTTCAACCTAGGCATAGTCCCCTTTGGGGCAATGAATTCTATTTGTTTAGCTACCAGCTGTGTTAAGTGTAGTTTGCTTTCTTTCTTTACCTTCAAACCACCTCCTAAAACAAGCCCTAGTAGACTAGCCGTTGGGCTGCTTTGCGTATTTGTTTCATTGTAAGCTCACAGTACAACGAAAATGATTTGAAAAAAATTTCAAAATGTTATGTGCATTTGTCATTGCATCAAGGACTGTTTTTCACACCAGAATTATTCCTGATAGTCTCTCTTACCTGTGGTTGTTTCCATGCCCCATGCCCTGCCCAGATACCCAGTGTGGTCTTTGTGAAATCTGCACCACCAAAAAAGTGCCATGATGTCAGCAGCAATTTAATCATTACGTTCTTTTTCTTCTGAGCATCTTTTGACATTATACAGATGTCATCCGTGTAGCTAGATGAAGCACCCAGGTCTTTCAGTCATTCTACAGAAGTGGAAAGTGGATCCTGGGAAATGGCTTGTTCGTAGTCATACAGAAACTCGTGACCAAGCCAGAAATAATAGTAACTATCATCTGTTGAGCACTGATTATGCCAGACATTGGGCTAAATTCTTTGCCACATTATCTATCTCTTTTGAACATTCCAACTCTAGAAGGTAGATCCTATTGTCATCCCCATTCATACATGGGAACCCCGAGGTTCAGTGGGACCACTCAGCTAGCACGTGGCAGAACCAGGACTCAATTCAGGCCCATGTGACTCTGTTCCACTTCTCTGTCTCCCAAGGATCATTGGGTTTGTTTGGAGGGAGTCTGGCTTCTAAATCTGACACTGCTGTCCCATATTATCTTGGATAATATCATACAATCTCTTTGAGGCTCACTCTCATCAATAAAATGTAGGTGGCCAAACCTGATCAAAGTCTCTGCCAGTTCTAAAATGTTGACCACCACTCTTGCATACCAGACATCTGCCATACTCTCTCTCCTTTCCCACAAAGGGGCTGCTTTTATTAAAGTATGCTCAAGACCGTATATAACACCCAAGGGCATGACCAGCCTACTTTTGCCTTATGTCTGCGTTTTCTTCATCACAGATTACTCCTTCCTTCTACCTTCTGGAGAGTTTGAGGATTTTTTTTTTCCTATACTGACAACATCTACCTCTTTGATTTGTGTCTCGTAACTAATTGTTAGTTTTCTTCATTTCTGGAATAATTGCTACAAAAATCACTACAAGAAAAAGGTCTTAAAATGATGTAGAGGGATTGTAACGGAACACTCTGTGTCTTCCTTTTATATAGATCAAAGGCAAAGGGAGGGAATAGCATATCCATTTCTCTCCTCTGTAGTCAGACCTACAGGACCAGGTTCTTTCAAGAGTCTCCATCGAGATTGACAATGTGCTCCTAGTCTGCTCAAGGCTTTGTGTCAATTCTTTTATTTAATCTCCAAAACAACCCATTGAGAGAAGGTCCACTGCTCTCACCATACGCTACAGCTGAGAAAACTGACATGCAGAGAGCTGAGTATGTTGTCCGTGGTCTTGCTGTGAGCAAGTGGCAGGATCCGCGCCAGGCTGCCTGGCTCTGCCACCCCACACTCATCTGCTCTCCTGTGATTCGTACCGGGAGACTGTGGCCTGACCCGCATCCTCTATCGTCAGTCGTAAACGCGCAGTTAATAGCCAATCCGATGGTTTTGTTGCTGTTGAGTCACAAAAACTCCAGCCATGCTTCTACGGTTGCCCTGACCCCCCAGGACAAGAAATACAGATGTTAACTTGGGCAATCCAGCCAAAGCCAAAGCAGGGCACTGGCGCATGAAATTCTGTCTGCCCCTTTCACCACAGGCTGTCTTAAGCAAACTGGAGCTTCTAGAACCTAGCGAACATGACTTTCCTGTAAAGGAGGCATCGCAAGCCAGCACACTCTGAACTAATAGCTCTACTTTGGCTCAGTGTCAGCAGAGATGCATAAACGAAGAGAGCAGGCAAATATATGCACAAAGGAAGATGCTTTCAGGTCCCCATTTCAATATTTCATCCAAACTGTACCAAAAATGTCTTCTTTCAGGATACACTAAATGTCACTTGATGTGTTTTTAAACTATCTTGACTATATGGGGCTGAAGTTGTCATTCTGCATTTCTTGTTCTATCCCAGGTGCACAGAATCACTTACTCTTGTTCTCTTGTAAGATACAGCCTGTCACTGAGCACTTCGGACCCACATAAAGACTGCGAATTGAAAGGGCTTGGGAATCAAATACAAAATCAGGTTCGGGAGAACCCAAGGACAAGTGACCTCAAAGCAGCAAGGACAACCATGTAAAATAGACTGTAGCGGCCATTCATTAGTGGGGGGGAGGGGGGAGCCAACCAGAGCAGTCAATGCTTGTCGCATCTTTTGGTGGAACCAAAGTTTGAGTCTTTGTGTTTTTCAAGGCCAACTGAACCCAGAGCGTGGGAGTGCTGTTAGCCAACCGGGGTGGGAAATCCGTGGACGGTCCCAAGTGAACTCAGTGCTGCACACTCGGAGAGGGTGGCTCTGCAAGACTGTCTTTTACGCTGGAAGACGTGATTCTTGGTGGAAACACAAGACCTGTCCTAGGAGTGGGGATCACATTTCGACAGCTGGGACGGCATCAGCCGCACAAACCTGCTTTTCACAACAAACTGGACAGACTTAGACATGGCCCCTTCCTCTCTGGTACTTTGCCTGCTGTATGAATGAAGATTGTATTCCTCTGGAAATATTTTACAGTTTAATATTGAGTGTAATTAAGAATATAATCATGTTATCAAAAATGGTATTTAACTCTGTTGTAGTTTCTTTAACATTCATGTGGATAAAAAAAAGTCTATAATAAAAAGACTATGAAGTAATAGTTGTGTTCATGTAGTTAAGTGCACGTTTGATTGGGGGCAACTAATAGCAATGAATACTTTTTAGTATTATTTTGACATAAAATATTTGAATAAATTTATTTTTGAAAATGGAATTCCTTCAAAAATGATTATTAAAGTCTAGGTGAGCCTCCTTTGGCCATTGTTAGTGACTGGAGTCCTTCCCATCATGTTAGGATCTTTGTATGGGTAAAGGAAGCCTCTGTATTCCCGCTAGTTCTTTTGACAGTGTTGGTGATGGAGTTGATATCGTACCTTCCTCCTTACTGTGATGTTGAATCAAAGTCTGAGGTCCTTTTATGCCAAAAATTCTGCCTCTCAGATGAGGTAGAAGGGCCAAAATCATAACTCCTTTGGGGCCAGGATTTCTAAGGTCTTGCTGGGTTACACAGAAATCTACCGTGGAAGACCTCTTACCGTGAAGTTGCCAAAGAACATCCTAACTGAAGAGGTTCCACACCAGTGGCGGGCATCCCTTGACAGATTTCAAAAGAGGTTTCGAATGTATTACCATGATATTTGACACTTTCCCCCCACCATCTTCGTTATCACGAACTATCAGAAAAATTTCACAATTTACCCTTGAGATAGATGTTCTTACCTTCTGCTGCCACATTAGGAAACCAAAAGGGGGTTGCTCCGGGTGGCTCAGTCGGTTAAGCGTTCAACTCTTGATTTCAGCTCAGATCGTGATCTCACAGTTCGTAAGTTCAAACCCCTCATCAGGCTCTGCGCTGACAGTGTGGAGCCTGCGTGGGGTTCTCTCTCTCCCTCTCTCTCTCTGCCCCTCCCCCTCCCCAATAAATAAATAAATAAATAAATAAATAAACTTTAAAAAACAGAGAGAGAAACCAAAGGAGGGCTCACTCATTAGTGGTTTTGTTCCTAGCCCATGAAGGATAGGAAGCCAGTCAGAGAAGGATCTAACCGGGTTCTGGACTCCGAGGACAGGTTCCCAGTGACGACTACTGGAAGATAATATGAGGATGCTGGGACTGACCAGAGAGGCATTCTGCCCTCTCTGAGGTGTTCTGGCCTGGGTCTGAGCATAGGGCTCACACAGCCTTTCAGACGTGGCACACGTTTCTGAAACTGGCGGCTGTGCTCAGGGGGGTAACTGGACAGTCAAGTTGGTGGACCTTTTTCTCCATGTAGGCTTTATATTGTATGTGGGGATGGAAGCCCAGAACCCTTAGCTTTGTACTTTAAGCCAATACAAGAAAATTCTCTGGGAGAACGCAGACCTGGCTTTATGACCAGCCGCCAGGGGACAGCAGTGGTCGTTTTCTGCCGAGCCCAGTGTAAACTCCAGGACCAGATAGCGAGAGCAGTGACTGGGCAGGCTGGAGTCAACTAGCAGACTTGCAGATGAACTCAAGGCCTTTGTCCTACAGCTGCGTCAACTGGCTGTATAAACGAGCCTGAAATGTCATTCTTTTCCTTTCTGACTGCAGCTTGAAGCATCTCAGAGTTACTAGTGCTAAAATATCAGCAAATAATTTTGAAGCAAAGAGGAAATTAGAGCCAGAGAATCTCACCAGTATGTCTGAGAGGCTGGAGTTCGTAACTGTGGCATAGCTCTGAACTGAATTAATGGCCAAGATCTTGTGGAAGACCATTGGCCTCTCCTGCTGAGGATGCTGGAAATACGTTGTGCCTTTCCGTTCTCCTCCTAAACTCCAGGCTCTGTCGAAGCCTGGCTGTGCATCTTTCCCCAAGCACTTGGAAACTGCAGCTGTCTTTATACTCATGACCTCAGAGTCTCCCCGCTTGTTAGGTATTTTATCAGACTCTATCTATTTCTTACAAGCAGTAGAGCCTAACAGTCCTCCATGCCAACCATGAAGTTATACACCCAAGCCCAAAACCTTCAGAGAACAAGAGTCATGATTCCAGCATATGATATGGAAATGTCATTAATCCACATATTTTCTCATTAAGGAGAGTGAATACCTCTTCTTTCTTCTAGCAATGCTTGATGGTTCTAAGTTGGAACAAAAAGAAGTTGTCCCTAAAACTGGATGTGATTGGGTTATCTGAGCTGCCTTGTGGAAACAGCCAGGACATCCATCTAAAGCTCTGCATGGGGCTAAAAATAAAGCCACTCTTCAGAAGGACAAATAAAAATTCTTGGCCCCACAAAATGACAGCAGGAAAATGATGTGCTCTTTTCTTTGAGTGTTTTGTCATGTTAAAATTCCAAGGTGAAGCCAACTATTAGCTAATGAAGAGTAAGGGCAATACAAATAAAATTCTCTGTTTTTATCCCAAATGAAATAATAAGATCAGAAATGGCCATAGCAAGTCAAAGCAGAAAGCCGGACCCACACAATAAAGCATTTCCTGTTGGGACAGGCATTTCAGACGGATGCTTTTGATACTCAGGACGCCTGAGTAATTGCTCATCTATTTGCCACAGGCAAGGAGAATGGGACATCACACCCCAATTTCCTTAGATTGAGCAATGAGTGTAGCGTCAGCTCTGTGGAAAATAGAGGAGAATTCTCTCCTATCTCTAAGCAGATAGGATCCCTTTCACTTAAGGGTAAGAGTTAAAACAGCCTTGGTCAGCAGTGAAGAAGGTCAGAGAAGAGGAGTATCATCAGCGTGCTAAGAATGTGTAACCACATCATTCAATGGGGTGCTTCCAGGTGACCCCGCGCTCAGTGACAGAGGTCCTTTGTCTCTCTATACAGTTGAGGGCACAAAGTTCAAGTCTGACCACCTGCCACGATCCACCATACACAACCCACACCACAGTTTACAATTACACTCTCTTCCTTTTGTAAGAAGATGTGCACCATAATCTTGCCGGAGGCAGGAGACGTCCATTTCAGCTCACTACCGTCCCTCTACTGCTGAGCACATGTAGTCGCTACCCAAAATATGTTTGTTGATTAAGTGGATCTTGTTTATTTTATTTAAGCCAGTCACAAAAGCAGATTGCTACATGGTTATCACTTCAAACTCTCTCTCGTAGAATGTTGACATGTCATTTGGTTTCAAATGACCGTATGTGGCAAATGTTAGTTACCATCCAACAGTATCCATTCTTGGTGGCAATACACCTAAATAAAAGGCCACGTTTCCCAGGCTTACTCACGGTTAGATGCGGCCGTGTGACTGTGTTCTGGTGAATAAGATGTAGGTAGAAATATGTGGAATTTTCAGGAAGGTCACTTCAAAAGAGTTTGACTTAGGCAATGTTTCCCTTTTCCCTTCCCTTTCCTTCTTTTCTGATGTCTGTAATATGGATGGAGCCCCAGAAGCCATCTTGGGCCATGAGGTGACTTTGAAGATAAAAGCCGAATGCTAGTATGGGCACAGAAAGATAATAAATAGAAGCCTGGGTCCCCAACAACTACTGAACCAACATTCTAACTCTGGACTTCCCACTTGCAAGGTTGTTTTTTGTATTGGAGAGACATGAAATTCTGTCTTGCCTCAACCACTATTATTTTAGATTTTCTGTTAACAAAATTTCTGATTGCAAAACCCTTCTCTCCGTTTGGGGCTCAGTGATCAGCCGACGGTAACACCCCTCTTATTAGTGTAACAATTTTCCAATGCATACTTAGGCCATCTTTGTATTCTTATGCTGTCATTAGCCCTTTGATTTAGCTAAGGGAGGTCAGTGGATATGAAGGCTAGTTAGTTGCAAAGTCAAGGCTCAAATCCAGTTCTTCTACTGCCGTGACGAGCTTTTTCTGCTCAATGCCTTGGCCCCATCATCAGAGCTGAACAAGTCCGTATCTCTGATATCCCCCATTGCAATATAGATAGGTGAAGATGGCGAAAGGGGCTAGATGTGGACTTGATCTGCTCCCCAGGGTAGGTCAGGAACTAGGCTGGAAAGGGACACTGTCCAAAAAGCCTCACGGGTTCTTGTGGGACGCAAGCAAAGCTGTGACCAGGGGCGTAGCCGGGACCGCGAAGGGAACAGAGCCCAGCAGCACAGACATCTCAGGAACAGGAGGTTGTCAATCATCATCATCCCTGATAAGGGGTGCCTGCTGTTCACTTGGCATTCGTGGGCACATTCCAGCCTTGGGAAAACACACCACTGAGAATAAATAGGCTGGCAAGAAGCAAGCCCAGTGCTTGACTTAAGGATGTGATGGGTGGAGAGCAATTTGACTCAGGAACCCATGTGGGCATTGTCTCTCCTAGCTGGAGGGCAGCAGGGTACACGTGGGAATAGGGTGATAACCCTGGGACCCCCTAGACTTGGGCCAGTAACCACCACACAAGACTAAAAGAGAGCTAAGGCTTTCTAAAGGCCTCTGGACTCCAATCTCGCTGTGGGCTCTGAAACAATGTTGTAGCTTCAGGAGGAAGAATGGAAAGATAGCTGGTTTTGAGCTGAGAAAGCATCCAAAAAATGCTAAGAGCTGAAAATACCTTGCTGCAAATGGCCACTTATTTCTAAACCGGGCCTCCTATACATATAGTTTAGAAGTAATGAACTCAAGTTACCTAAAGTAAATAATCATGCTGAAACGCCACGACTCTGTAGCAAATTAAGAACTTCCCTGAGAGCATTGTTAACGTCTGGAGTTTTCAAAAAAAAAAATTCGTTCTTCTCATCCAACTTTTACATCATCTCACTATTAAGGACAGTGGCTTCCTGGATGATTGTTAATGATGGTTTTCTTTATTATATTTTAGACCATTTAGCAAAGTTTATTGATTTATACTTCCTTGTAATTAGTTGTAGTGATTAAAATAGCTTTTATGGCCCTCTGGAGATTGACTTTTTAAAGAATCAACATTTACCCCAAATTGTGTGCTTTAAAACATGGTTAAATACTGTTTGGATTCAGTACTAAACCATCATTGGTGAAACTGTGATTTTATATGTCGTTTCTTTCTCATCCCTCTGCTTATATGGCACTATCATCCAATTACTTGGCAGCCAATAATAATAGCAGCAGCCAACTTTCATTGAGTGATTACAATAAGCTGAACATTGTGCTAAGTGTCTTAACACATTATTTCACTTAATTCTCTCCACAACCCTAATGAGGCAGAGACTATTTAACTATTTAAAGGTGTTAAGTCACGTAGTAGGTGAGTGGAAAATTAGGAATTTGAACCTTTGGTTATTATGACTTCAAAATCTCTGCCTTTTCCGGGATTCGAGCTCACACACCGTGAGATCATGCCCTGAGCTGAAGTTGGACACTCAACCGACCGAGCTACCCAGGTGACCCCCAAACCTCTGCTTTTAACCACTAAACTCTGGTGCACACTGCCAAGGGAGCCAAGCCAGACCCTTTGTACACATGGGTGAATTAGAAGTCCAATTACTGACATAATTTGAAGGATGCTGGAGACCTCTCTTAAACAAAAATATCTCTCACCACACTCCCTTGAAGCTGAAATTCCTCCATTAGCATGATTCCTTTGACTAAGGTATTATATGTTCTCAGAATTACATGTGCTCTCACACAGTGTTACCTGAAGTGTGGTCTATCGAAGCTAAAACAATAAAACTCATAGAAGAAAACATAAGAGTAAATCTTTATGACTTTGGGTTAGGCAATGGTCACTTCACGTCAAAAACCGTTCATTTCACGTCCACTAGGATGACTACTATCTGAAGGACAGGCAGATTTGGTGAAGATGTGAGAGAAATTGGAACCCTCGTACATTGCTGGCGGGAATGTAAAGTAGTGCAGCCATTGTGGAAAACAGTTTGGCAATTCTTAAAAAAATTAAACATAGAATTTTTTTCTATGCAATTCCACTGCTAGCTATATACTCAAAGGTATTGGAAACGGGTACTCAAATACTTATGATCATAGCCGCACTCTTTACAGTGGTCAAAAGGTGGAACAAATCATGGGTCCATCAATGGATGAATGGATAAACAAAATATGGTGTATACTATTTTTCAGCCATGAGAAGAAATGAAAAATTGACACATGCTACAACATGGATGAACTTTAAAAACATTACGCTAAGTGAAAGAAGCTAGATATAAAAGGTCACATAATGCATGATTCCATTTATATGGAATACCTAGAATGCCAAATCCATAGGGACAGAAATAAGACTGGCGGGTTTCAGGGATGAGAGAGAAGGCAGAATCTGGTAGAAGCTGCTTAATGGGCACAAGGTTTTCTTTTGAGTGATGAAGATGTTTTGGAACTAAATAGATGTCGTGGTTTCACAAAATTGTGACTGTATTAAATACCATTGAAATATCACTTTGAAATGGTTAATTTTTTTTTTTAATTTTTTTTTCAACGTTTTTTATTTATTTTTGGGACAGAGAGAGACAGAGCATGAACGGGGGAGGTGCAGAGAGAGGGAGACACAGAATCGGAAACAGGCTCCAGGCTCCGAGCCATCAGCCCAGAGCCTGACGCGGGGCTCGAACTCACGGACCGCGAGATCGTGACCTGGCTGAAGTCGGACGCTTAACCGACTGCGCCACCCAGGCGCCCCTGAAATGGTTAATTTTATGTTATGGGAATTTCATCTCAATTTTTAAAAACTTTATAAATTTAGCAAAAGACACGTAAGACCTTTCCTCTGAATACATCAAAACATTGTTGAAAGAAATTTAAAAGACCTAAAACAGTTGGTAGAAATATACTATGGGCATAGGTTGGTAGAGTCATTATTGTTGAGATGTCAGTTCTCCCCAAATGTGTTTATAGATTCAACACAATTTCAATCAAACTCCCAAAAAAAGTTTGGGGAGAAACTGGCAAGATGACTCTATAATTAAACACAAGGGTACACAGAACAATTTTGAAAAAGAAGAGCGAGGTTTCAGGAATTTATGCTACTTGATTTCAAAACTTACTATAAAGTTAGAGCAATCATAACACGGTGTGTTACTGGCTTCGGGATTGACGAACACTAGTGTAACTGAATAGAGAGCCCAGACATAGACCACACCTATATGGTCATTCGACTTTTGGCAAAGATGCCAAAGAAATGGAGAAAAGAAAGTCTTTTCAACAAAATGGTGTTGGAATAATTCTGTATCCATATGAAAAAGAAAAAAAGAACTTTAACACCCTACCTCACACCATATACAAAATTTAATCTGAGACAGAGGATAGACCTAAATGTAAAACCTGAAATCATAAAAATCTCAGAGCAAAACATGGGAGAATATCTTCAGGCAGGCAAAGATTTCTTAGACATACAAAGCAACAGCCACCAAACAACCAAAAACCAACTCTGACAAATTGGACTTCACCAAAATTAACATTTTGTGCTTATCACACACAACACCAATCAGAAAATAAATATGCAAGCCACAGGCTGGGAGAAATCATAACATATATCTGACAAAGAACTTGTATCCAGGATTTATAAAGAACACCTTGACCTTAATAACAATAAGAAGCAATTCGATTTTTAAGAAAAAAACTCACCAAAAAGAATAGACATTTCATAAAAGAAAATATACAAATTATCGATAAACATATGAAAAAGTGACTAACATTGTTAGTCATCAGGAAATCAAATTAAAATCACAATGAGACACTGTCACATGCTTGCTAGAATGACTAAATGTAAAGGACTGACAAACCCAAATGTTGACAAGGTCATAGAGCAACTGGAACTCACACATTGTTGACGGGAATGCAAAATGGTATACATTCTTCAGGATGATGTTTGGAGATTTCAAGCCTAAGCCAGAGTCAATGCACTTGAATCCCAAGAAAGGGAAATTTAAGAACAACCAATAACAAAGAGCCAACTAGGCTTTCCTAAACAAGGCAATGATGTAACCTATAGCCGATCAAATAATTTACTTTGTTTAAGCATATTTTATGTAAAATCCTTGCCCCTGTGAGTGGAGTGCTCCTAACAACCTTCAGTTTGGCACTGACCGATTCAAGTCAATGCATGAACAAACCAACTGTCGAAAATTGTAATGTGCCTCAACTTACCTTTTCAAACAACATAATCACCATGCACAAAAAGAGGGAGCTGCAAACCCACTGTGGGGCTGGTAACTCACTATTCAGATCATTTCCCAACCTCCATTCCTATCTTTTTGAGTCTGATTCTGTGGTGCTCTTGGGTCTTTATGAGGCTTGGATGCAAAGAGAAGATTCCTGTTTTAAGTATTGCCATCTATATTCTTCTGTCAACTCCCATTGCCTGAAGTAACTTGAATAGGCCTCTACAAACTAAACCAAACCTATAAACAAATGCTTAACCCACTCTCTGTGTTGCTTTTATGTAGTCCCATTTTTACTTACGTCTGTGGCTAAAGATATAAAAGACATTTTCTGTATTCTCTGTTCAAGGACAAGTATGTTGGGGGGAAAAAAACACATGGTTTTTCCATTTCTTAGAGAAAGGAAAGACGAAAGCTGTGCCATAAGACAGCAGGTTTTTAGAACCCTCACAGTCCCAGAATCCTACTTAACACCTATAGGCAGACTTCCTGCTACACTTGGGTCTCCGCACCCCCTTCTCATGGCCCCCGCCATCTTTCCTGCGTGTGTGAGGTGAGTTCAACCAAGATTAACAAGGTAATGTTTGTAAAAAAGACATCTTTCCTTTAATAAACTGCATAAATAACAACAGACATAAGAAAATCCCTGGGGAGATGCTACTTAATTCTGAGAACTCGTGGGAGGTTTCCTTGTTTTTAACATTAAGTAACAAGGAAAGAAAAATCTTGGCAACAACAGATGTGGGTGTATCATCTTCTGGAGCAGAACTTTTCATTCTTAACTTTCAATAAGCCAAGGCTAATTGACCTTTACAGCTACGCCAGAACCAAACTAACTTGGGAGAATATTCTCACACCAATGAAGGCTCAGAAACCAATACAAGGAAAATAAATACGGTCTAAGGTTTTGTACCAGCACGTTTACCTTGAAAATTTTTGATGCTACTTATTTTCTACAAAAGAAATCTCAAATCCCACCTGCTGTTCAAGGCCCTATACAATTTGGACCCAACTTACATTTGCCATCTCATAGCTGGACTCTTCCTCCATTGGTCCCCAATTCCTACCTTCTTGCCTTTGCCGGCACCATTTCTCCACTTGGAAGGCCCTCCTTCCTTTTAAGCTCTGTCTAACCCTCGAGATTCAGCAGCTCAAGGCCACCACTGGCCCTGGCTCTCTAAACCCTTAGATTTTCTTCCTTCTCTTAAAAAAAAAGAAAAAAAAAAATCTCCCTCCTCTAAATCCCATTAGGGTATTGGGTTTTCTGCACCAGTCACTTGGCCCTTTTTAGGTGCTGCCTTGGGTTTCTTATTGCTCTATCTTACGTTTGCCTGGTGAGACTGTAAACTCCTTCAGGGCAGGAACAAATAGCCCCGGTCCCATACTGCACTCTTCTTAGCTGGATAAGCTCTGCTGCTCCGTAAGTGTTTCCTAATGCAGATGACTTGGATGTCTCAAATGCTCTAAACTTGTGTGCAGTTTGTAGAGAATTATCAGAACTTGGGGACCACCCAATGTATAGAAATGTGGCTGACCAAGCTAATCTTCTTTCTGAGCCATGGTTCATTTACTATCACTACTTCTTCCCCACCTGTCCCCTTGAGAGTCTTTATCCTCTATACGTATACATATACAGATGCTTCTTGACTTTCAAACTTTCATATATTATGTAGCTTTGCTCCAGATCCAAAGTAGGTTAATTCCACTCTAACACCAGCAGATGACTCTGGTGGTAGTTGGTATGATGCCAGTGGCTCTAAGAATAAATGAACCTAGCACAGTTGTTCTTGCACTCTGCCTTCTCCTCAAGCTGCTGCCTGCCCCCTTCCCGTCACTGCCAATTCCTTCTTCCTAATTCTTCACAGATTTATTTGCTCCTGCAAACCCAGCTTCTGCCCTGACAGATGGCCACATTTAGCTTGCCTTTATATTGGATCATGACTTTGTTGTTCTTTATTTTATTTTGTTGAGTCCTAAGTATATTTATTTCTTATTGAGAGAAGAGGGTGCCTCTCTCACCCTCTTGCTCTCTCTCTCTCTCTCTCTTACTCCCTCTCTTTCTCTTTTACTGTATTTGTAGTTAGGGTAGATTAAGAAATGCTGCAGTAACAAATAAAACCCTGAAATCTCAGTTGGTCAGTGGCTTAACATTATAAAAGTTTATTTCTTAATCAGATCACAGTCCACTGTGGCTCAAGAGAAAGTTTTCTTCCATGCTGTGGCTCTAACAATCCTGAGATCTTTGGAGCTCTCCATTGGATCCAGTCTATCCACCAATTAACATGGGTGGGGGGAAAGATCAAACAGAAAATCCACTCTTTCTCAACTGCCCTGGCCTGAAAATCAAATTCACATTACATTGGCCAGAATTCAGTTATACAATCCTACCTAACTATAGGGAACACTGAAAAATCTACCTAAGAAGGATTGAACTGGATATTGCTGAACACTATCAATCAGTACCATACCTTATCACTTCTATCTTCCAGTGGATTCTCATTTTATTTATTACATGAAATCTTTTTTCTTTCTTTTTTTTTTTAAGAGATTCCTCATGGAGCACAATGACTTCTTGTTCTAATTCGGATCAGTGTTTTTTAGGACTATGGCGTCCCTCTCATCTTAGATTTTTCTTTGCCTGCTTAGTTTAGTGCCATCACTTCTTTAACTTCTTGTTTTTTATTAGCCTATTACTGGAGTACATCTCCAAATAACTTTCTCCAAAAAGATGCTTGCAACTTACCTCCTTTAGAATATAAGTGTCTTGAGGTCAAGGCATCTGTCGTGTTTATTGTTGTATCTCTACTGCCTAAGAGAATGCCAAAATAGGTACACAGTACGTATTTGTTAACTAGGCAAAAACTGAGTGTTTTCCATGTTTAAAAGTCTTTTTAAAAAATAACTTGTTTAAAAAATAATTTTGGGTGGCTCAGTCGGTTAAGCCTCTGACTTCAGCTCAGGTCATGATTTCACGGATTGTGAGTTCGAGCCTGGCGTTGGTCTCTCTGCTGTCAGTGTGGAGCCACTTAGGATCCTCCGTCTCCCTCTCTCTGCCCCTCCCCCCGCTCATGAGTATGCCCATGCTCTCTCTCCCTCAAAGATACACCTTAAAAAAAATAATAATTTTGCTTAAAAAATGTTAGTTTTGCCTTTGTCTTAAAAATCTTTATTTTGCTCTCACCACGAATAGTTTGGTTGGGTATAGGATTTTAGGCCTAAAATTATTTTGTTTCAAAACCTTGAAAGAAGTGCACCATGGTCTTCCACATCTGGTGCCAGTCAACTTCTTATGTCTTTATAGGTAACATGTTTCCTCCCTTGAAGCTTTTAGAATCTTTAATAGGACTTTAAATCAAAGATGTGGTAAGTTCTGAGATTTCATAATGATGGGTCCAGCCAATGCTTTTTAAAATTTTTATGTAATTAATTAATTAATTTATTTATTTATTACCATTTAACCTACTCTGTACCCAGTAAGTCCTCAGTCTTTTTTTTTCAGTTTGACCACTTGTGTACTTTTCATCTCTGGAAATTTTTACTTCTAGTATTTCTTGTTCTATACTTCTGTCCTTATGAAACTCTCATTATCCCTATGCTTTCTATATTTCAATGAAATATTTCATTCAATTTCATCTTCCAGTGAACCTGTTTTGGAGGGCTATCATAGTTTTAATCTTAAGAGTTCATTCTTTTTCTCCGATTGTGCCTTCTGTACATAAATAGCTGAAAAAAGGTTTTTTTAATGTTTCTTTATTTATTTTGAGAGAGAGAGAGTGCTCACACACATGCACACGTGCAGGTGAAGGAGGGTCAGAGAGAGGGGGGGAGAGAGAATCCCAAGCAGCCTCCATGCTCAGCACAGAGCCTGACGTGGGGCTCAATCTCATGAACCACAAGGTCATGACCTGAACTGAAATCAAGACTCAGACGCTTAACCAACTGAGCCACCCAGATGCCCCAGAAAAAACTTATTTTAAATGCCTGTCAAATCACTTTTATTATCACTAATTAGCCTTATTTTTTTAACTGAAGTATAATTAACATACAGTGTTATATCAGTTTCAGGTAAACAGTCTTTTTTTTTTTTTTTTTTTTTTTTTTTCTTTCTGAATTATCTCTGTCTCCGTCTCAGGTCAGTTTTCTGATTTTTTTCATCTTGGTCTTTCCTTTTCATGTTGCTGGTTTTCATCATGTGTCCTGTTTGCCTGTTTATATTTAATAATAATGACTGTGAGTGGATATTTATATAATTGGTATGGGGAGAAATGTCTAACTGGAAGCTCTGTGTACTTGGAAAAGGACAAAATCAGCAGGTTAGCTGTAGACTGAACTAGCAGGGAATCAGTAGTCAAGCTAACAGCCTCCCAAACGACAAAATAAGAACAGCCCAACTCTAGAGCAGCAATGCACACATTAAAAGTCTTAGCTCTTCTCAGATTGTTTCATTTCTTTTTTTAAAAAAAGTTTATTTATTTTGAGAGGAAGAGAGAGGGAGAGCGCATGATCCGGGAAGGGGCAGAGAAAGAGGGAGAGAGAATCCCAAGCGGATTCTCAACGCAGGGCTCCAACTAACAAACCACAAGACCATGACCTGAGCTGAAACCAAGAGTTGGCCACTTAACCGACTGAGCCACCCAGGCGCTCCCAGATTGTCTAATTTCTTAAGAGGAAAGTCCTTTTGGGCTTGTCCAGGGGCAAATGCAGACTGTTTGCTGTATTGTCCAAGAAGTTTGAGAGTGAGGACTGGGAAAGCTGAGTACTTGATATAAAGATCATTAATCAACCCATGTTTTCAGGCCTGCTTCTCCTTCAGTGTCTCTGTTGTACTTCCAGCTCTGAATCAGCCGGTTTTGTAAAGTTCTTCAGGACAACGACTTCCACCTCCACTGCAACCCATTCATGCTTCATTCTAAGCTACAGTTTTACCCACTGAGTGTCATCCATCAATATGCTTCCTTCCCTTTTTTTGTTTCTTTCGATCTTCCACACGTTGTTGAAATTTCTTATGTTCCACTATATACTTGCTATCAGAAATGTCTTTCCCTTTTTTATTCCTTTGTAATTTAACGGAGTCTCGAGAAGTAGTAATGAGAAATACATGCATTTGGTATGCCATCTTGAACTAGAAGAAAAGCATACATATTTAAAGGCCCCCAGCTGATTCTGATAATTAGCCAAGTTTGGGAGACACTGTCCTAAACTATCTCTCATGCTTACTTTCCCTTTATTTTAAGCACTGAGCATTTATTGCTTTGTAACTCCTGGTATTCTGTGCCTTGGTCTTCTTACTAGTTGATCACTGTCATCAGAGCAGGAGCATGTATGATTATTATTTGTGCTTAGCCTACTGCACTTCACCCAACCCCTTGGACAATATAAATCATGGCTTCAAAGTTCAATAGATTCTCTCCTTGAGTAACAGAATGAACAAATGGATGAGTGAGTGAAGGAATGATATGCATTTGAGTAAGTAGTTTCTCTAGTTTTTTTTTTTTTTTATTCTGCTTTTATTTACTCAGTAGTTTTTTGTTGTTGTTTTTTTTTTGAAATAAAACTAGTCAGCTATACGTAGCCATTCAGGATTAATTCCCTTTAAAAATAGATACAGTGACTCACTTTTATTTTTTAAAGAAACTTTCCATTTTCAAGAGCCCTATTTCCAGAAACACTTCATAATGCACAGGCTTTCAGCTTGCAAATGGTTTCATTTGAGTCTCGTACCAGGAATAGCTTGTATGAATCCATAAACATGAATGAGGCTCTTCTTGTGGGATTTTCCTATTTTAGTCCAATGCTTACCTCAAATAGAACCCATTTAGGTGAATTCTGCTGCCATAAACCCACTTAAACTCAAGATTGCCATTGTAAATAACAGGATTAAAAGGAAACATACCTCAGTCATCATTGATTCATATCTCAGACTTAAACAATAAAATATATATATATATATATATATATATATATATATATATATATATCAAAATATATTAGGACAAAAACGTTAAAAATGAATAATCCATTTTTATCATTCTTCAAGGTGAGTCTAAATTTTTGATAAGTAACATACATAATCCTTACCTTAATGAACTAGTTTTTAATGAACACAGGAATAGAAACGCTGAGATTTAAAAATAGGAATGGAAAGAGAGCAGCCAGCACATTTATGGTAGACTTATTCTAAGATCTGACTTGGAAACTTTTTTTCTTTACCACGTACCTGGTATTTTTCACTGAGTGAGTGAAAAGTTTCAGTCAGTTTAAATCAGTTTAAATAGCAACTATTTTCTTCAATCAGCAAGTGTTTTCATTTTGTTATAGATGATTCGAGCATTGTGCATAGTATTAAGTCAGCCAGGACCGTGGGGATACAATCAGCAAAATCCAGAATGTGGGAAGTCTTACAGAACAAATGACCCAGTTCTCTCAACAAATAAATTACTTTCCTTACTTAACTTTGAAAGAAGTACATGGACGGCTCTGGGGAGAATAAATGGTAGAGGAGCAAAAACCATGGAGCTATTGTATAAATCTATGCACTCCTTGGGGCGCCTGGGTGGCGCAGTCGGTTAAGCGTCCGACTTCAGCCAGGTCACGATCTCGCGGTCTGTGAGTACGAGCCCCGCGTCAGGCTCTGGGCTGATGGCTCGGAGCCTGGAGCCTGTTTCCGGTTCTGTGTCTCCCTCTCTCTCTGCCCCTCCCCCGTTCATGCTATGTCTCTCTCTGTCCCAAAAATAAATAAAAAACGTTGAAAAAAAAAAAAAATCTATGCACGAGTGGATGGTGGCTTGCACCAGGGTTTTAGTGGTAAGAAGATGAGAAATAGATTTGGATATATATCGAAGTTAAAGTCAAAAGAGTTTGCTGACAGACTGTATGTAGTTGTGTGAGACAAAGGGGGAGAGTGAAAGACAATCCAAGGATTTTTCTGTGAACCACTGGAAGGATGGAATTGCCATGGATGACTGCAAGAGAAGTGAGTTTTGGAGGGAAATCAGGAGTTCAGCTTCGGGCAAGGTAAGTTTGAGATGTCCATTAGACGCCCAAGTGGTAGTCAGTTGGAAATACCAGCTAAGAGTCCATGGGTGAGTTCTGGGTAGGAGATATACATTTGGGAGTCTTCACTTGATTTCGGCTCAGGTCATGATCCCAAAGTCGTGGGATCCAGTCCCACCTAGGGCTCTGTGCTGAGTATGGAGCCTGCTTAAGATTCTCTCTCCCTCTCCCCCTCCCTCTGCCTCTCCCCCTTCCCTCCCCCGCTTGTGCGTGTGCTTTCTCCCAAAATAAATAAATAAACTAAAAAAAAAAAAAAAGAAGATTGTCTCTCTCCCTCTGCCCCTTCCCCCCAAAAATTAAAAAATAAATAAATTTGGGAGTCTTCAGGGTATACAAATGTCAAGCTGTTAGAATAAATTAGATCACCAAGGAAGTCACCATGAGTAGAGATCTGTTCCTTCAAAAATACCGTGGACAAACAACCCCAATATTTAGTGACTTAAAACAGCAATCGTCTATTCTCATGGATCTGTACTTGGATACGGATTTGCTTATCTAGGCTAGACTTGAGTAGGGTGAATTGGTTCTGTTCTAAGTGTCTCTCATCCTTCTCCTGGAACCAGTGGCCCAGCTCTGGCATGCTTTTTTTGTTTTTTGTTTTTTGGGGTTTTTTCCGTGGCAACGTCAGAGGCACAAGAAAGAAACACATAAGGCCTTTAGGTTCAGAGCTGGCACAGCATTGCTTCCTCTTTACTCTACCAGCCAAAGCAAGTCATGTAGCTGAACCCAACGTCAAGGATCAGGAAAATTATAAGGCAAAGGCATCGATAATAACACCGCAGGGCACAAATTTGAGTTCAACAATGCAATTTCTCATAAGTCCAAGGACTGAGTCCATCCTGGAGCATTTAACTTTAAAAGGTAAATTTGAATACTACATCTACCCTGCCCCCCACATCTAATCCGGGGCCAAACATAAAGATTACCCTAGACATCGTCTTAATCATTGCTCCCCCTTACCTAAAGGAACTTTATTTATTATTTTTTTTTTTAATTTTTTTTCAACGTTTTTTATTTATTTTTGGGACAGAGAGAGACAGAGCATGAACGGGGGAGGGGCAGAGAGAGAGGGAGACACAGAATCGGAAACAGGCTCCAGGCTCCGAGCCGTCAGCCCAGAGCCTGACGCGGGGCTCGAACTCACGGACCGCGAGATCGTGACCTGGCTGAAGTCGGACGCTTAACCGACTGCGCCACCCAGGCGCCCCTAAAGGAACTTTATTGAAGGCATTCATTCTTCGATTTGTGTCAACGGAATGAAAACATTGACTCCATAGTGCTACAGAGAAAATCTGTGGCAAGGTGGTCCAAGATGCCAAAGTGTGCCATCTAATGGTCTGAAGACAAAAACCAAACAACACTTAGGCAAACCATAAGAGACTCTTAAAAGCTGAGAATAAACTGAGGGTTGATGGGGGGTGGGAGGGAGGGGAAAGTAGGGGACGGGCATGGAGGAGGGCACCTGTTGGGATGAGCACTGGGTGTTGTATGGAAACCTGTTTGACAATAAATTTCATATTAAAAAAAAAAAAAAAACCAAACCAAACAACACTTGACAAAAATGATAAGGAGAAATTTGTATCTGAAATTGAAAACTACTCAGCAGCAGTATCTGATAGAATGTCTAACGTGAACGCATGAAAATGTACCACATGGACATCAACAGCTCAGCACCATGCCCCACGCTCTGATTTTAAATAGGCCTGACCCAGTTGGGTTTTGTTTGTTTGTTTTTTTCAAGCTACTAAGTTGCAGAATATGCATTTTACCCATTTCTTTGTTTGGAGGCAGATTTTTTTTCTAAGCCGAGACAACTGTTTGATAAATAAATTTTTAAAATTCCAGGCCTTTAAATTTTGTCGGAAGTAGGAACATCAGAGGAACAATTCTTTCAAAAAATATCATCTGCCATTATCAGCTTAGTCTACAAGCCTGAATTTTTGAAAAATAGTGGATCAGATAATGTGGTACTAGCACCTGTACATTATCTTATATTTTAAGCTGCTTTTGCTAGATCTGGAGATTTTGGGGGCTGAAGGAGCCTTAGAGAGCATAATCACCTAATTTTATAGATGAAGTAACAGAGGCCCAGAGAGGTTAACCTGATTCTTTTGAAAATAAAAGAATTGGATCACGTGAGTTGTGACCCAGGGGCGGGTGACACAAAGAGGTAACTGTGAGAGGTTTACCCCACCTCTTCTGCATCTATCCCCCAAATCTCCAGGCATCGCCCACGACCCTCCTCCTCATTAAGTATACAATCTAGTAAAACCTATGATTCACTGCAGAAGCAAAGCTTCCAGGCAAGTCCCCCTGGATGCCGTCTCCCCTCTCCCAGCCCAGGGTAGAAATCCTGGATTGGTCACTGTCCACTTACAGGAACAACCTTCCTTCTCTGTCACCAGTGTCAAGTTTTGTGGGCCTTCAGAAACTGGAGGATTTGTTGGTATCCTGTGGTTTCTTTTATTTCCTTTATCCTCCTGTGTTCTCTCCCTACCTGATTTGCATTTAGGGCCAATTTTGGAGATGGTGTTTATGTGTGTCTGTGGGAAATGATACATTTCTTCTTCCCTATAGATACTAACTAGCTGGCCTATTTAAGCTTAATTTCTTCTTGGCAGATTAATTATTTATTTATTTTTTTTTTCTTTTGACTAGTGTCTCTTCCAGCAGCAGCACATGGGCCTCCAAAGTCCTTTCTGGGACTAATGTGCTGCTTTTCTATTTTCTATTTTAGGGGACCATGAGAAGTTCAGGAGGTGATTAATTTGCATACTTGGCCTCAATATCTAAAATTCAACATGATCAGACTCAGCCTCTTACTGCTGCTGTCAAAGACAAAGCTAGACACCAGTTACAATGGTAAAGACAGATTTTAATCAGTAATATACTGAGACTACTGAGAGGAATAGGAAAGAGAGTCGAATGTGAACTGAACTCAATTTTAATTTGTACAGAGGAGACAGGGCATTTTAAAGGGAGAATGAGAGAGAAGAAAAGGAGGTGAACAGGGGCTCTGTAAAGTCAAAAGATGGGAAAATGACAGAGGGGTGGTCAGTATAAATGTTGACTGGCCAGTTGGGACTGTTAGCTGGCAATTATCAAAGTTAGGATTCTACCCTCCCACAGACACTGGGAAACAAGAGGCCCTATTCTCTCTGAAGATTACATTTTAAAGGAATGGCTTTCAGGTCAGAAAGACACTCCTGAATTACAGGAAATACATATACATCTCAAAGGCACAGAGGAAGGAGTCACAATGTAGGCCTTTTTAAGGAAAATGTTGCAAGAAAGGATGGTCAGGGGCCTATTTTCAGGTTGGCTAGAACAAACAGTAAATACTTTTGGCAGCCTTGAGCTTTCTTTAAGGGGGGCTGGGGTCATCCTAAGGATGTGGCCTTCAGCTTTTAGGAACTATGTTACCGTTTAAGGGAGGGGCAGGAAAGTGGATGAAATCATTCGCCTTGAGAGTCTAGTTTCCATAGGCTGAGGTTGAGGCCTAGTGGAGAAGAGGGCTCAATAGAGGCCTGGCTAGTTTGATCAAAGATAGACTGTTTCTGAGTAATTTTAGTACATGTCATTTTCACTTTAAATTTTTAACAAATGTATTTGCCAAAGCCTCTGTTTCTTCATCTGTAAAATAGGAATATTAACATCCCATACAGCTCTGGGGAGTGTCAAGTACAGTGTATTTCAAAAGAAATACAATGCAAGCCTCACATGTCATTAACAACGTCCTCATAGCCACGTTAAAAAAAAAAAAAAGCAGAAGTTAATGTTAACAATTCACTTTATCCACCTAATATATTTAAAATATTTCAACAGGCAATCAACATTTAAAAATTAACGAAAGATTTGACGTTCTTGTTTTCGTCCTAAGCCTTTGAAATCCCGTGTGTACAGTCTTTCCCACTTTACAGCACCCCAACGGCCACCAGCCACATTTCCAGCTTTGAGCAGCCACGCGTGCCTGGCCACGGCACTGGACCTCACAGGTCTAGACAGCGGAGCCGACCCGCCTGGCTGACGTGAGCGTGGGGCGGGTCCTAGCCGGATGGGGGCGGAGCTTCTGGGAGAGCGCGTTTGGGGCCTGCCCGGCTCCCGTAGGAGAGCGCTGGTCGTGGCGGCGCCACGTCCCCTGCGGCGGCGGGAGAAAGAACGGTCGGGCCTCGGGCGGCTCCGGGAGGCTATGGCCTTTACGTTATACTCGCTGCTGCAGGCGGCCCTGCTCTGTGTCAATGCCATCGCCGTGCTGCACGAAGAGCGCTTCCTCAAGAACAGTGAGTAAGGCCGCGGGGTCGGGCTGGGCGGGGGGGGAAGGCGGCGGCGGAGCCCCGGGGGAGCGGTGCCCGGTCGGGCCGCGGGAGGGGACAGCCTGGGCCGGGACCGACGGGAGGCCGAGGGCTCTACTCTTAGGGCCCTTCCTTGACGGGAGGAAGCCGAGCCACTTCCGTCTCACGGAGTTTGAGCTCAACAACGGGGTGAAGATTGTTTAACAGGTGCGCCCTGTGTGCCGGACCCCCGGGGTCGGGATGGGGAGGGATACAGAAGACCCAGGGGCGCCCCTGCCCCTGCGGTTTGTTTAGGTTAATTTAATGCACTCGTCTGTGACTGTTTTTAATGGTCAGAAACCTGGGATCTGAGTTTTTAGGTACAGAGGGAGGGGCGTGGCTCATTTTGGAGTGCGGGTAATTAGAAGAATGAACTGATGGAGGGCCGTAGGGTTCCTGGTCTTTGCGGATAGGAGGAAAGGGACAGTGTTCGGATTATCAGGACATCCAGCTACCCACGTTCCTAGAAAAGTTTATGCAGCACAGCTTATTGGATGCCTACAATGTGCCAGGCTAGAATCTAAGAATAGCAAGATGAAGACACAATTATGTCCGCTGGTAACTCACAATACAGCGATTTGCGTGCCATCCCGGGCAGGCCACTTTTTGCTGTATGAGGCAAAATTAAGACAGGATAGTCTGTGATGTAACGTCATTTATCTGCACAGGTATGCCAGATACACAAAGTATACCATTATTTGTCTGCAGGCGTACCAGACATATCTGTGTGAATCACTGAAACTCAGACCCATGAGCAAGATTGGTTCATTTATTCCTTCACATTTGTTGAGCACAAACTGTGTGCTGGGCCCATGTAATTAGGAAGTGGGGTTACAGCAGTCCCCCTGCCCTTCTAATGGAAGTTCATTTAAATTAAAAAATGAACAAGGAATAATGACAAGTATGCAGAATATTGTGAAACAGAAGTGCAGGGAAACGCTGATGTGTGAATCTTTGAAAGCTTCGTGGATGAAGCGGGTCTAACCCAAAATCTGATAAGTGAGTAAACGTTAATTTGATGAAGGCTAAAGGTTGGGAGAAGTTGGGAGGGTGAGGAGTAAAACTGAGTGTGAAAACTGGGGCAGGTGAAAACAAGGTCTTAAACAGAGTAGTGACATGACCAGATTCGTGTTATTTGCAAGATCCTTCTCACTGCAGTGGAGAACAGACTGAACAGGGTAGAATAGTGGATGTGGGAGGCACCATTTCAAACAGGGCAAATAGAAATGGTGGGTATCACATCAGTTGAATGGGTGTAATAATAACTAACACTGAACTCCATGTACCAGGATCTGTATCAAGTGCTTTGCTTATATTATTAACTCGTGTAAACTTGACAACACCCTGTGAGATCGGTACTGTTTTCATCCCCACTTTACAGATGGGAAACCTGACGCACAAAAGAGAGGAAGTAACTTTTCTATGATCACACAGCTAGAAAGTGGCAGAGCTAGGATTCACCTTAGGCATTCTGACTCAGAAGTCTGTCTCCTCATTAGTATACTATGCAGAAAAGTAGAAAAGATCTTACGGGGGCTGGATTTTTCTCCCCCAAGAGATACATTGAAGTCCTAACCCTTGGTACCTGTGAAGATGACAGTATTTGGAAATAGGGTCTTTCAGGTGTAATCGAGAAGGTCACACTGGATGAGGACAGCCAATGAGGTGTCCATATATGGAGAGAGAGAGACACACAGGGGGAAGAAGGCCAAATGACAACAGAGGCAGAGAGTGCAGGGATGTAGCTAGACAGCGGAGAATGCCAGGAATTGCCGGTAACTACCAGAAGCTGCGAGAGGCAT
This sequence comes from Neofelis nebulosa, assembly GCF_028018385.1. Lineage (NCBI taxonomy): Eukaryota > Metazoa > Chordata > Mammalia > Carnivora > Felidae > Neofelis > Neofelis nebulosa. The sequence goes on from NC_080792.1 coordinate 27,380,205, forward strand.
AGATGAGAACATTCCTCAGAGGCCCCAAAAGAAACCAACTCTGCTGACGCCTTGATTTTGGACTTCCGGTCCCCAGAACTGTGAGAAAATAAATTTCTGTCGTGTTAAGCTGTCCAGTTTGCGGCACTTTGTTATGGTAGTCCTGGAGAGTAATACCGATCAGGAGATATTTCGAAAGTAGAAAAAGCAGGATTTACTGTTTGGATGTTGGGAATGAGGGAGGGAAGAAAAAGTCAGAGTCAAAGATCTCCTGGTTTTCTGGCTTAAGCACCTGAGTGAAACATAGTACCTTTACCAAGGTGTAGAGAGTACTGGAAGAAAAATGAGGGCAGCAGTGGTGGGTAAGAAGGTGAAAAGATAGTGAAATAAGTTTTGGACATGGTGAGTTTGAGATTTCTGTGAGATAGGCAAGTGCAGATGTGGAATAGTCTGTTGGAGTTAAGTCTATAGAACAGAACCAAGAGTCACAGGAGAGCTTGCATTTGAGTTTATCGAGCACAGGTGATGAATGAAGCCACCACGTAAAGAGAGAAAATCTCTCAGGGGAAGAATAGATGACAAAGAGAATTGGTGACCAGGACAGTCCCAGAATCTCTTTGAGTATTTAATGTTTACGTAGAGATGGGAGAACTGACAGGAGAAGTTGCTGAGTGAGCAAAACAAGAGAAGAGGGAACACGTAGCAGTGGGTTTCACAGAAGCCAAGGGGTGTTAGAAGGAGAGGTAGTACGCCAGTGGAACGTTCTGAGGAGTAAGATAAGAATGGAGAAGGGTCCTAAGCATTCAGAGTAATAGCAGTCATTGGTGATTCTGCACAGGTGGCCGTAACTGTGGATAAAATCCAAATTGGAATGTGTTGAGAAATGAGTGGAAAGTGATAAAATGGAGATCACCATAGCAAACACGATAATAATAAAAAAGACGGAGATCTGCGAGAATTACCAAAATGTGACACCTCTAGAGACACAAAGTGAGCTGTTGGAAAAATGGCACCATTAGACTTGCTTGACAGAGGATTGCCACAAACCTCTAATTTGTAAAAAACACAGTATCGGGGAAGTGAAATAAAGGGAAGCAATGAAGCAAGGTGTGCCTGTCTAACGTTGCAAAGTTGAAAGTGTACAAGGATCGTTGGCTACACGGATATACTGCGGAACGCTTATTACCGCAGTTAGTGTTCTTCACCTCACATAATTGTAATTTTGTTGTTGTGGTTGTGGGGGCGAGAACATTTAAAATTTTCTCTCAAGGCCACTCTCAGGTATACAGTACAGTATCGTTAACCATGGTCACCACGCGGTACGTTAGATCCCTGGAACTCACTCGTCGTATCACTGAGTTCGTACCTTTGGACCAGGAACTTCCCATTTGCCTCACTGCTCAACCCCTGGCAACCACCATATTACTCTGTTGCTGTGAATTTGATGTTTGTAGATCCCACATGTAAGTGAGATAATACAATATTTGTCTTTGACTTAATTTCACTTGCTGTAATACTGTCAGGATATACTCACGTTGTCACAAATGACAGCTTTCTCTTTTTTGTGGCTGAATAATACTCCATTTTATATATACACCACATTTCCTTTTTCCGCTCATCTATCAGTGGGCACCTAGGTTGTTTCTTGGCTATTGTGAATAATGCAGTGAACATGGGCGTGCAGATATCTCAAGATAGTGATTTCATCTCTTGGATAAATTCTCAGAAGTGAGATTGCTGGATCATGTAGTAGTTCTGTTTTTAATTTTTTTGAGGAACCTCTACACTATTCTTCATCGTGACTGTACCCATTTATATTTCCCTCAACCAAGCGCAAGGGTTCCCTTTTTCCACATCCTTGCCAGCATTTATTATCTCTTGTCTCTCCCCCCCTCCCCCTGCATCTACAGTTTGGATGTTTTTTGTTTGTTTTTGTTTTTTATTTTGAGAGAGCGAGCACGTGAGCGTGAGCAGGGGAGGGGCAGAGAGAGGGAGAGACAGAATCCCAAGCAGGCTGTGCGTGGTTAGCACAGAGCCTGATGGGGGGCCCGAACCCACGAACCATGAAATCATGACCTGAGCTGAGATCCAGAGTCAGACACTTAACCATCTGAGCTACCCAAGTGTCTCTATCTCTTGTTTTTTGTTTTTTGGGGTTTTTTTGATAATGGCCATTCTAACAGGTGTGAAATGATTTCACATTGTGGTTTTGATTTGTATTTCTCTGATGATAAGTGATATTGAACACCTTTTCATATACTTGTTGGCCATTTTTGTGTCTTTAAAAAAATGTCTATTCAAATCTTCTACCCATTTTTTTAAAATTTTATTTTGCAAGAGAGCTTGGGATTCTCTCTCTCCCTCTTTTTCTGCCCCTCCCCTGCTCGCTCTCTATTCCTCTCTCTCTCTCTCTCTCTCTGTCTCACTTTCTCTCAAAATAAATAAACTTTTAAAAAGATGAATATATTAACACTTAGTATTAATACTTAATATTATTGATGTACAGATTTAATGCAATGTCTATCAAAATTCCAGTTGGCTTTTTACAGAAACTGACACGTTGCTTCTAAAGGAAATGGACCCAGTATTGCCAAAATGATCTTGAAAGAGAATACAATGCCCAGACCTTACTCCAGACCTGCATTAATATTTTCCAGAAGTGAAGTTCACCAGTGTCTTTTCCAAAATTTCTGCAGGTGACTTAGCTTTTTGCCCCTAAATGAAAATCACTGCTACAAAACCGTTGGAATGCCCCGGAAATGTTAATACTTTGCCTCCTAGAACTTTGTCTTCATTTCCTCTTCTCTCCAGAAGTAGCACAGATATTTTATCTGAACATGTGTTTTGAATATGGTCCCAGAGCTAAGGAAAAACCTACATTGTCATACCTTAAAGTGGATAAGCTGTTTTAAAACATTTAAGGGACGCCTGGCTGGCTAAGTCAGTAGAGCATACAGCTCTTGATCTCAGGGTTGTGAGTTCAAGCCCCACATTGGGCATGGAGCCTACTTAAAAATAACAACAACAACACCTTTATTTAGGGGTGCCTGGCTGGCTCAGTCGGAGGACGGTAGGACTCGGTTGTGAGTTTGACCCTCATGTGATTAACTACTACAAAAAAAAAAATAAATAATAATAATAATAATAATAAACAAAATATCTAGCCGAACTATGGAAAGAGCCCAAATGTCCATCAGCTAGTGAATGGATAAAGAAGATGTGATATATATGCACAATGGAATATTACTTGGCCATCAAAAAGAATGAAATCTTGTCATTTGCAATGATGTGGATGGATTTAGAGTAATTGTGCTAAACAAAATAAGTCAGAGAAAGACAAATGCCATATGATTTCACTCATATGTGGAAGTTAAGAAACAAAACAGGGAAACATATGGGAAAGAGGAAGAAACAAGCCATAAGAGACTCTGAATGATAGAGAACAAACTAAGGGTTGATGGAGGGAGGTGGGTGGGAGATGGGTTAAATGGGTGATGGGTATAAGGGGGGCACTTGTGATGAGCACTGGGTATTGTCTGTAAGTGATGAAGCACTTGAATACTCCTGAAACCGATACTGTATTGTATGTTAACTAACTGGAATTTGAATAAAAATTTGACAAGATTTTAAAAAGTTAAATAGTAAAAAAAAAAAAACTAAATATGTTTTAAAATAGAATTTTAAAATATTTTAAGCATTTGTTAAATATTGTTTATGTAGGCTCTTAACTCTTGCCTAGATTTTTATAGTAACCTCCTCAGTGGTCCCCTCCCTCCAATTTTGTTTCTCTTTGTTCTACCCTCCATGAGAAGCTGAACATGTTCCTCTGTGGTTTGAAATTCTTGAAGTTTCTAACATCCATAGCCTTTAATATAAAAGTCAGACTTCCTCGTGTGACTTACAAACTCACATCACATTATGATGTGTCCCTTCCTCCCTTTCCTTCCCTTCTTTGACCCTTCTGCAGTGTTTACCCCATGTGCCGTTCTTACCATGGTTCTCTCTCTTCTCTACGCATACTTCTCCGCCTTCAGTGACTTTGACTTAGGTCATGATGACCTTTAAGGCATATCTTTGCCATTTGCCTCTCCCAGAAACCATCACTGACCTATTCCATGGGCCGTAGCACCACTGCAGTTTCATTCCGTCTTTTCCAGTAGGCTGATGACAGGGATTCTCTCATTTTTACAATTCCATCAGTCAGTGAGTATTTTCTAAGTAACTGAATAATGTTACCATTATCGTATTCTTGCAATTCCTGATTTGAGAGCTGTATGTTTAATCAAATAGTTGAACCAGTACTTTGATTGCAGTGCAGAGAATGTGTTGTATCCTCTAGTGTTTCACAATGACACAGATTCCCTTTTTGTACAAGGAAAAAAAAAAAAGACATAGTGAATTTTAATACCCGTCCAAATTATTCTTACTAGTTTTTGCTTATGGTGCCCAGTATGTATCCCTTTGACGAGGATCATGTCCAGTAGTAGTTATGAGTGCTACAAAAGAAGCATTTCGTACATGAAACATTATGAGTCCACTCTGGCTGCCATAACAGAATATCATAGCCTGGGTGGCTTAAACAACAGAAATTTATTTTCACACAGTTCTAGAGGCTGGAAGTCTGAGATAAGGGTGCCAACATGGTTGAGTTCTGGTGGGGGTATTCTGGCTTGCAGATGGCCGCCTTCTCACTGCGTCCTCACATGGCTAGGTGGAAGTGAGGAGGGGAATCGAGATCTCTTTCTTCCTCTTTTTTGTTAGGCCAGAGTCCTATCAAATTAATGCCTTGCCCTTATGACCCATGTAACCATACGTAGCTCCTTAAGACCCCATCTCCACGTAAGCTTCAACACAGGAATGTGGGGAGAACACAATTCAGTCCATCGCAAGTAATTAAAATATTATTACAAGGTATTTTGGTTCAGGGTTTAAGTGACTGCTCCAAAGCCAATGTAATATTAGAGTTTAGAGTAGTGAGATCTGTAACTATATGTCTGTAAATATATACTCCTGAAAAGCATTTGTTGAATTTCATCACAGATTAAGCAGAAATTATTACATTGGGCTGAGAATTACGTGGACCCACGAGAGATTAGTCCAAGTGTACCAGATCGTTTACTTCAATATTGATCTTGTTGATCAAAGTAATTTTTTCTTTTTTTTAATGTTTGTTTAGAGAGAGCGCTAGAGTTCTCTCTCTCTCTCTCTCTCTCTCTCTCTCTCTCGCATGCGCGTGCACAGGGGAGGGGCAGAGAGAGAGAGGGAGTGAGAGAATCCCAACAGGCTCCGCGCTGTCAGCACAGAGCCTGATGCAGGGCTTGATCCCATCAACCATGAGATAGATCATGACCTGAGCCGAAATCGAGTTGTATGCTCAACCCAGTGAGCCACCCAGGCGCCCCTTAATCAAGGTAGTTTTTTAAAACGTATGTTAGAGTTCTTTGTGTAGTTTATTAGGTACTTTCACATCTGTGATTGGCATTTGATTCACATACAAACTTGGTGACATTGACAAAGTGAAGCACACTTACCTCTTTTGCAGATATGGAAACTGATCTTAGAGAGGCTGAGATTTGCCCAGGGTCAGCCAGCCCTCAGAACAGTAGCTAATGCTTTTTCTTCAGAATGTATTTAGCTGAAGGTTTTTGGCTCAATCTGGATGGATTGCTATTTTGTGTATGACTTTTTGAAGTCTGGGCAGCAGAAGAACATGTTTGGTGTTTGCTAATAACTAACTTTTATATTTAATTCTATTCCTAAAATTATGGCAGCTGGCCAGTGCTGGCAGGTCTTATCATTTATTCTTTTCTAGGCCCTCTAGCTATGAAAGTGTCAAGAGAGCTGCAGAATTAAATCTTTCTCCTTTAAAAAAAAAAAAAGGACAAAACTCTTTAAAGCTTTTGGCCAGTTTCCTTAGGAAAACAACCGAGACTCCCTAAGTAGCAGTTGGAAGGAAAGCTATTTGTTAGAATAAAAAAATAATCCATGGCACCTGGTCTTTTACTTGTCACTCTTGTGTTTGTCCATAGAATATCTAGACAGATGATTTACTCTCTACCCAAAATTTAGTTTTCATTCTAGGGACTTGAGAATAGAGACTAGGCTAAAGTTAACTGATAACTTACTGTTTATTTTTGAGACAGAGAGAGACCTACTGTGAGCAGGGGACAGGCAGACAGAGAGGGAGACAGTCTCCAGCCTCTGAGCTGTCAGCACAGAGCCCGACACGGGGCTCAAACCCACAAACAGCAAGATCATGACCTGAGCCAAAGTCATATGCTTAACCAACTGAGCCTCCCAGGTGCCCCAGAAATTATGTTTTCTGATAAAAAACTGGGTGTGTAGAAACAAGTCCTTTTTACCTAGATCTAAGAGATTGTGGCTGTGGGTGGAAAGGATTGATTTTAGTAATGATAACTTCCGAAAAGCAAGTGAAGGAAATGAAACCAACAATTCCATTTAAAGCTGTTTTGGTTTGACTTGATTTGATTTTATATATATATATATATATATTTATTATATATTATATATTATATTATAATATAATTATAATATAATTATAATATAATTATAATATAATTATAATATTATATATTATATTATTATAATATATATATATATATATATATAATTTATTGTCAAGTTGGCTGACATACAGTGTATATATACAGTGTGGTCTTGGTTTTGGGAGTAGATTCCCGTGATTCATCATTAAAGCTTGTTTTAAAATGTAATTTTAAATATTCAGAGTGATTCCTGAATGAAGCCTCTCTACTTGTAGACTTTGTCTCTGCCCTCAGGGGGTTCATGCTCTGCAGAGGAACTTCTAATTGCAGAGGGGATTCTCCAGTGGATGAACATCTTTACAGGCTTTCTTTTGAAATTTCACTTTTCTTTATCAGTATAATGTATAGTGTGTGTGTGGTGTTTAAAGTCAAAAAGCTCTTCTGTTTGTAAAGAAAGATAGAAGCCTCCTGCCCCATCTCTTCAACCTGAGCTTCATTTCTTAAAAGCAGTTATTTTCAACTCTTCCAAGTTTCGAATCCCTGACTTACTGCTGTGGAAGGGTTTTTAGTATAATTATACCATCATCAGCACATTTGTTCTTGTGTGAGCACAAGTACACACACATTTCCCCTACCCCATCTCTCCCATTTTCAGCCAATTATTGGTGATATCTGTATTCCATATTTAACATTACTATCACTGAATATTGCTCACAGCTGAACAATAAAAAAAAAACCGTGCTGTCATTCTTCTAGCTTTTTTTTGGTGGTTTGGTTATAGGATTCTAGATTGGAACTAATTTTTCTTCAGAGCTTGTTTTGAAGACATTGTTTCACTTAATTTTCTGATTTCCAGTATTGATGGTAAGAAGTCTAATGCCATTCTGCTTCCTGATTTTTTGTGCAACTTGACTGGTCTCTCTGAAAGGCTTTAGGGTGTTCTCCTTATCTTCAGAGGTCTGAGAATGTACAATAATGTGTGCCTCCCTCTGCCCCCCCCCCCCCATTAAGCTCTTCTCTGATTGGGCCCTTTTGGCCTAAAGGCTCATGTCCTTCAGTTCTGTAATATTATCTCTTAATATTTCTTTGATAATTTCTTCCTGTTTTTCCTTCTCTCTGGAACTCCAGTTATTTTGACAGGTATATACCCTTTGTTAGCCTTGTCAAATAGGTTTTCTCAACTTAATCTGTCAACCTCTTGAACTTGTTATGCTAACATAGCAAGAACAAGAGCTCCATCTTGATTCCTTAATGTTCCTTTTTATGGCATCCTGTTCTTGTTCCATAGGTCCAATAGCTTTACTCTCTATAGATGTTCATTTTAAAAAATGTGTTGTGGGGTGCCTGGCTGGCTTAGTCAGAGCATGTGACTCTTGATCTTGAGGCCGTGAGTTTGAGCCCCATGCTGGGCATAGACATTACTTAAAAAAATGAAATAAAAAATTAAACCAGTCACTGTAAATACATAAATAGTAAAAATCTTTTCTTCTACTTCTTGCATTGTCTCTTCCTCCGAGTCTCTTTTTCTGTTTTTGTTCTCTTTCCATGTTACAGATTGTTTCTTTTTGACTTCATTTTTTTTTTAATTTTTAAAAATGTTTTTATTTATTTTTGAGACAGAGACAGAGCACAAGCGGGGGAGGGGCAGAGAGCGAGGGACACACAGAATCCGAAGCAGGCTCCAGGCTCTGAGCTGTCAGCACAGAGCCTGACGCGGGGCTCGAACTCACAAACTGTGAGATCATGACCTGAGCCGAAGTCGGACGCTTGACCGACTGAGCCCCCCAGGCGCCCCTTGACTTCATTTTTAAGTGTAAGGCTCAGAGGGGCCCATTGGAAGCCATGGGTGTGGTTGGGGCTTGTTTGCTGGTGGGCCTCACTGGTGCTTAAAGTTGTCCGTTTTGCTGAGGATCCCCCCGCAGATATCAGTATCTGAAGTCTTTCTTCCTGGGCCGCTGGCCAATTACCAGAGTAATTTTCTGACTTCTTGCCTGCAGAATGTCAGTGTTCCGTGATCAGACTTAGAGGTGCGTGGGGAAAATGGGCAAGAGCCTGACACTTCGGTGTGCAGATTTTCACTCCCTCCGCTCACACTGGATACCCCTCACTCTGGAGCTTCTTTGGTTCTCTGCTGAGAGTGAACCTCTTGCCTTTGATGGTGTGAGTGGCACGCCCTTCTGTCAGGTCAGTCCGGGGATGGAGATGGGAGGGCAGGGGGCAGCCCACTGCTCATTTGTAGACTTTCATTGAGTCCTCTTTTTCCTTCCTGTTGTCCACACCGACGCTTTGAGCTTCCTCTCACCTTCCCAGGGTCTCAGTCTCAGCACCGTTCACCTCAGTGTTTCATTGTGCACTTCCTGCAGGGTGCAGGTGTCTAGCTTTCTCTTAGAGTCAGTCACTCTTCTTCATTTATTTCTTATTGTTCAAATTTTGATTGACTTCTCTGGCCTGGAAACGTGTCTCTTGTTAGTCTGTATTCTCTGTTGTCATTTTTAGTAGGGTTTCACAGGTGAAAGCTAAGATAAAAGTGTGTATCCATTGATGAGGTTCAAGGTTCAGGACATGCTGCCCCAAACTATGACACCTTGGCAGTATTGAGTATTTTCAGCTGAAGGAGTCTGAGAGAATGGCAGACGCAGGAAGGTCACCCTCCCCATCTGCTCCCGCCTTGCCCTCCTTTCTCAAAGCAGGAGCTTAGTCTCCCTTGCCGATCTCACCAGAATGCAAGACTGTATAAACAAACCTTGTTACTTTCCCACCATTTATTACCCCCCATTCTCAGCTCAAACTCCTTTGTCTTATCAGTTCTTCACAAATGTATTGTTTCTTTGTCTCAAAAGTTTCCTGCTCTGGTCACTTCTTTGAAGTGACTGAAGCCTTCTCTGAAGTCTCCCAGGTACATGTAAAAAGTTAATAGAGTTTGTATGCTTTTCTCCTGTTTATCTGTTTTTATCAGTTTAATTTTCGGATGTAGCCAGGGACCCCAGGAGGGTCAGGGTCAACTTTTTCCTCCCCGACCCCATCGTGTTGAACCAGAACCACACTGCATTTTCGTTGTGCAGAACTGTCACAGAGGCTTCTGTAAGTCCGTTATCCCAGCCATGTTGCTTTCCCATAGAAGTTTTCCTGTAGCAGTTATGCAGGTTGGACACTGACACCGCTGCTGGTGGGACGTCATTCTGTGTGTCCTGTGTGTCTGCGGAGTCTGATACGAAATCGTGTTGCCACACTGTAAGTAGGTGAAGGCTGGTGCCACAGTTTGAACTTAAATTACAAAAAGAGGATTGCCATTCAGTGGCGAATGCTGGCTGAGCTGCTGGAAGAGTGAGACAGTTATTTGGAGGAAAGACATTGTAGTAAAATTCGTCATACATTAAAAGCAAATGCTGGGAAAGCAGCATAAGTACATTTGCTTGCTGGAGAGAGTACATCTGGAGGTAGGAGGGTAACGTTGCCCAGGCAAGATGCAAGTATATTTTCTAAAATTATTTTTAGCTTGGATAGATGTATACATTTAATATTGGAGGACCTGCCCCCCTCCCCTAAAGCTACAATGGATTGATTTGTCCATGTTATAACTTGCTGTGTCGTAAAAATTAAGAAATAGAGTTCTTTGGGAGTCTTCGCCTGTGGTCCTAGAATTTACCTAATTTCCTCGTGTCCCAGATTAACCCAGATAATTCACTTCAATTCTACAAACATTCACTAAGTACTTGCGGTGGGGTGGGGGTACGGGAGAGCGGGAAGGTGAAGAAAGTATAAATATAGTCCCTGTCTTCCAGGGTTTTATACAGTCTAATGAGAGACACTTGAAAACAACTAACCGCGAAGGAGAACAAAGTCACTACAATCAGTCAGCTATTTGGGGAACAAAGAGAAAGAAGGTTCATTATGCTATGAGAGGAATGTAGGAAAGGCCCTGACACTGAAGGCAGTGACTCAGAAGCTGTCTTTAACATGTACCACAATTAGTGGGCATTGAGCGTGATGAGGAACACGTGGAGGGTGGTGGTGGGATATAGGGCAAGAATGTGAGTTTAAGGAGTTTGAACTTTATTCAGTAGGCAGTGGGAATCATCACATGATTGTGAGGTGGAAAGATCTGACCCTTTAAGGGAGAAAACTCACAGGGTTAAGACAGCTAGATTACAGAGGCATCTGGTGAAAGAGTCTTGCAAGAGTTGGTGTAGGGTCTGACTGTGATGGTGTCTGTACTGTGGGAGCCCAACAAAGAGTGACACCCCTGCCGACTGGGAAGGCCGCTGTCAGCACAACAGAAGCTAGGCCCTGAGGGGAGAGTGCTAGTCAGAACACATCAGCTCTGTTGTGAACTTGATTTTTAACTTACTTTTATCCCACAGCATATCTCAGTGTTGATGTGACACAAAAAAGCAAACACCATTTTTTAACCTTTATTTCAACCAAATAAAAGTTGACTAAACGAGTTACAGTCTTGTTACCTGAGACTTGGTTCTTTCGTGTATAAAATAAAGACCGTCTTCGAGATTAAGGCCCAACCTGTCAGGAATTAAGCCCTACAGTCATGGGAGATACAAAATAATTGAAGATGTGGGCCTGAAATGCGGACAAGAGACAGCCTGCAGAAATGAGGACTTGTAGGTCTTCAGAAGAATGTATGACAATAAAGAAAGAACTAGCAGGTAAAGGGGAAAAAATAATGTTTTATAATATCAGGAAAATGATGCAGAAGAAGGTAAAAGACTCATTTACAGAGAATAAGTGGGGTAGCGGGCTCGGTTGCTCAGCTCTGAATTGAGAAATGAGGAGAGTGATGGAGGGGAAAGTCACCTGCCCTTGCTGGTGGGATGGAGCACAGCTCTCAGAAAGCCTAAGCAAGCACCACCAGCTAGGTGTCCCTTAACATTTCCTCAGTTAATGTAGCCGGTATGTCTCAGCTGCAACATTTTCATACTGATAATTGTGTTGGATCTTAGAAATTCTGATTTGAGCTAATTAATTATTGAGTTTGACAGTATGCCTTGCTTTTCAGTTTTGACCTGGAAAATGTTTTGTTTAAAAAAGGAGGAAAGGGGCGCCTGAGTGGCTCAGTCGGTTAGGCATCCGACTTTGGCCCAGGTCACGATCTCACGGTTCGTGGGTTCCGGCCCCGTGTCGGACTCTGTGCTGACAGCTCAGAGCCTGGACCCTGCTTCGGAGTCTGTGTCTCCCTCTCTCTCTCTGCCCATCCCCTGCTCGTGCTCTCTCTCTCTCTCTCTCTCAAAAATAAAGAAATATTAAAAGAAAAATTTTTTAAAGGAGGAAAAAACCAGTCAGCATGTCACAACAATCATATTCACTGAATTAAACACCGTGGAATAATTTAGACCTTATATATAAAGTACTATATAATATAGTACTTTATAAAATCAAACTGGAAATAAGATTGTTGCTGTTATCAAAAAGTAAAGAATATACAATATTTAATCAGTACTGTATAACTTTGAAGTCAGATGCCTTTATATTTTATGTCTTTAACAATGACTCAAGCTAATTTTTCAGAAGATGACTAATGAGGAAGCAAGGTGAGTGCATAATAAATTTTAACACAGCTAATCATTTTTATATCCTGCAGTTGGCTGGGGAACAGACCAGGGAATTGGTGGATTCGGAGAGGAGCCAGGAATTAAATCTCAGCTAATGAATCTTATTCGATCTGTAAGAACTGTGATGAGAGGTAAGAAGAAAAACTAGTTAAACAGTCTTTAAAGTTTTAATTTTGCGGTGTTGGTTTAAGTAGCAAAGCTTCTGAGGGTGATCATCATCACATACTGTTTTTGTGGCAATTTTTTTTGTCTTTAGCCTGGCTTTACTGTTCAGAAGCTACTGGTTTCTTTCTTAGTTTACCTCTCATTTCTGTCGAAACCACTTGAAGCAAATGGAATGCTCAGTGGTAGAATCTGTTCGCATGACCTGAAACCTGTTCTCAGACCTGAAAGCAGTGTTCTTGCCTTTTGGAACTTCTGTTGCTTCAAGTAGTAAAGTCATCTAGAGTCCTACAAGGCTTTTGAGAGAAGAGCAAAAGTCCTGTGTCTGCCATTCTATTGGAAATTATTTTAGTGCAACTGAAGAAAAAAGGGTTCAAAACTCATTTAAAACAATTAAAATTAGGGCCTCTCTGTCTCCCTCTTTATTAGCTGTTTTGATCACAGCTTTGGATAGAATGGTAAATAAGTTCACTCTCAATTTAGTGGTGAAATGGGTTACCTGGCTGGCTCAGGAGCGTGCCGCTCTTGATCTCAGGGTCGTGAGTTCGAGCCCCATGTGGGGTGTAGAGATTACTTAAATAAATAAAAGTTAAGAAATTTAGTGGTGAAACTGGAGTCTTTGCTCTTTGTTTTTGTTGTTTGTTTGGGGGCGGGGAGGGGCAGAAGGAGAGGGAGAGAATCTCAAGCAGGCTTCATGCCAGCCCTACCCAGCATGGAGCCCCACTCAGGGTGAGGCTTGATTTCACAACCCATGAGATTATGACCTTAGCTGAAATCAAGAGTTGGATGCTTAACTGGCTGAGCCACCCAGGCGCCTTGTGCTCTTCATTTGTAACATCAAGTGTCACAGCCATGTGGGTCTACTTCTGCCTGGGTCCACTGTGCTGCTGTGTTCCCAGCATTGCACCAGCACCATTCACACATGCTTCGTATTGATCTCGTTGCACCGGGTGACGCTTACCCCAGTCACACAAGCCCTCTTTATAATAAGTTTTGGATCGTATGATCCAGTGCACGTTCCTTTGTTACAAGTGTTTGCAACATGATTATGAATGACCTTGGTAGAGATTTTCATCCTTCCTGGATGCTAGTAACTATTACTTTTTTCCTGCTATTTTCTTTATAGTAACAAACTGTTTTTTTTTTCTTTGCAGTGCCATTGATAATAATAAACTCAATTGCAATTGTATTACTCTTATTATTTGGGTGAAGAATAGTGGGGGAAATGGAGACTCAGAAGAAGAGATGCCGGCAGAAGTTATTACTTCGGTCATTATTGGAATATACATGTCTTCGCTGGTCGTCCTTGCACTTGACAAAAATGTAAACCTGACAATAAAACCAGAGTCCTATTTATCTGATTTTTTTACAAATGTTGCATTTATAATTTCATTATAAAAAAAATTAGGTCATCAGAGGCAGTAACAATCCAAGATTGGGATACATTTGATTGCTAACTATTAATAAAAGTTCATGCTATGGTAAAGATTGTTAAAAGGGTACAGGACTGTCACGTTTATAGAGATTTTTCTCTCTCACTTCTCAGGGATAAATTTTCAATGTTTTGAAGTTCCTCATGACATGGCTATGATGTGAGAGTGTTTATCTTCCTACATAAAATTTAAAGGATTGTTTAAAAGTGATTACTACAGATAAAATGATAAATAGGTAATTTGGATAATTTTACTTTGAACTCTTTATTTTGTCTATGTATCATCTTGGCTGTGACAAATTCAAATTTATAGAACTATTGAGCAATACTCTCTGATTTCAGGGAGAATTCTAATTTTGTGAGTCAGATAGTCACATAGTTGTGCTTTTTTTTTCGTGTGTTTGTTATTTTATTAATTGGCCTGAATGATGAGAACAGACCACTCTCTACATATTTCCACTGGTAGAAAAATCTGTGTGAAAAAGTCTACGCCCTTTTTTCAATAATGACTTTTTTAAAATCTGCATAAATATTAGGCTGCAAGAGCAATCCTGAACGATCACAATTAAACTATACTATATAAGACTATTATGAAGTATTTACCTCTCCCCCAAATTATCATATTTCCGTTTTTTGGAGTAGCAAATTAAGGGGTATAATTCTTTATTCTGTCTGTCAATAGAGAGTTGTGCTAGATAAGTTTTTCGTTTTGTTTTTATGTCTTAGACCATCCCATATATGCTCATCCATTAATACAGTTTTATGCAGGAAGATTCAAACTATGTAAATGGTTTTTTTCTGGAAATTATCAGTTATGATAGTTTAAAGGAATAGAATGCCATCTTTGTTATAGGACAACATTTGTAAATAAAGTTAAATTTCCAAGTCAAGCATTTGTTTTTTGTACCTTACCTGTCAGTGTTAACTGAATCCCGTTTCGTGTGTGACACTTGTTTTATACTTGCTTTGCTGTAAAATCACTGAGCATGGGTTTAATGAAAGTAAACATCACACTTTTTTTCTTCAGTGAATTAACTGAATTGCTCATTGCATCAAAGAGACTCATGAGCAACTTTTACTCCATGACTTAAGTTACTTCTAGAACTTTGGAGCAGGTATTGAATGCCTGTTGGCCATGCCTGAATTAGATGATCTTTGGGCCGCAGGCTCGCAGCTGAACTGAAGAGATGTACCTGGGATTCGTAGTTGATTATCTGGCTCATGTGAGTAACTAACATATAACATAAGTTAGAGGCAGTGTTCTTTTGGCCTTACAAAGATCCGATGCAGGAGCCCAAGTTTAATCCACTGGACAGATTCAAAAGATGCAGTTGTTTGAGAGCACTCCGAGGCTGTACAGAATTTTTAAAGGAAAGAAAAAAGAGACCTTGACCTGATGCCATTTCTCATGTAAAACTTTACAGCACAACTTCACGCTCATTTAGTGGCAGGGCACTGCCCGAGTTCACGGTCTGTTGGAGAGCGGTCACAGCAGGGCAGGATCAGGGTATTCCGTAGCAAAGTGGTTCTGAGGAAAGTGAAGCACTGAACATCAAAATATTTCATCTCTGGAGGCCACTTAATGCAATTCTAGCTTCAGTGCCCTTGAAGGCAGGTCTGTAAGCGTTCACAGGTTAGCCCCGATTTCCCCAGAGCAGCTGTGATTCAGTAACCATAGTCTCTCATTTAGTTGACAATAACTTCAGTGTCTGCTTGCCTGCCTACATCCTCTCCCTTAGCCATTCTCAGTATTAGCAATTGGTGATTGTTCTAGACTCCACATATCCATGTTTATGGTCCTTATGTATTCCGTGTCTGTACACCTCTGACCTGTCATGAAGGATCTTGGCTCAAGTATATACATGTTAACCAAATCCATACCCTAAACCTTAATTAAGTACAGTGGTTTTCAAATTTGTTAATGGTAGAACCAGATTGCAAAAGGGAGAACACAACTGTAATGTTCCATTATCTACAACAGATAAGAACAGTCCATTTATTTCCAGTTGACGCAGAGTTAGGGTCCCAGGCCCATTGTTTCACCTCCACCCTACTCTTGTCACCCTTCCTAAGGCACTTCCACAAAACTCTTAAGTTATCAAGACATTGGTAAAAAAGTTATCTTTAAAAAAGAGTATATAGAGTAGGCAATGTGATCTGCGGTCTATAGGTATATGCTGTCACGAGTGTATATGTACTTATGAAATGACTTGAAAGCAATATATATTTGAATAGTAAAAAGAGTGGGAAGCAGGATATTTCTAATACGCCATGCAGAACCTTTCATCACAAGACAAATTTCCTACAACCTCAGTTGTTTCCGGTTGCTTCATCTGCAAACTTGGTCAATGACTATTTCAGAACAGAAATCTGCTCCAGGTGATGTATATATGTATACCTTTTCCAGATCACTAACCTTTGACTCTAGATGTAGCTCAGCCAAAGAGATATTCTCCTGAAGTAAATGTTTTTGGTGAAATAAATCACTTTCTGAGTGCCTCATGGTTTCAAAGTTATTACCAATAATAAAATTTTGATACTAAGCAAAATGGAATTATTTTTTGCCAACTTCTTCCTTGGCCCTTGATTGGTCATTAGATGCCACTCATTGTGAAAACATTCTGTGCAAGAACCTGGGACACATAGTGGGCAGTGTCTAAGGGTATTGATCAAGGTGAGTTTTATAATCCTACTGTTTTTGTTTCAATTCTGTCACTGCCTTCTTCACTCCCCTATTGGGTTTTCACACCATCTTTTTCTTTTCCAAATTTAGTCCCTCACTTTTTTTTGTCAGTAACTTTGAAAATGGTTTTTCATTACTGTAGTTGACATACAATGTTACTACTTTCAGGTGTACAACATAGTGATTTAACGCTTCTATATATTATGCAGTGCTCACCTCCATAGGTGTAGTTACTATCTGTTTAGATATCCCATCCCTTCTTTACTCCTCTTGCCCTTTGGCAAGCAAAATTATTTCCTTTCTTTTAAGGAGGAAGCCATTAGTCCTGTTTAATTCCACATTCTCTTGAATGACACCATTATTTGTATTACTGAATTGCCCAAGCCTGAAACGTAGTAATTATCTTGATGCCTTCCTCTCCCTTAGCAATTTAATCTGTCAACAATTTCTATTTTACCTCATAAGATCTCTTGAATTTGTCTGTTTCCCCACATTTTAGTTTAAGCACCTCTTTTGTAGCCCTGTAGGAGCTTCTTACCTTGCATATGTTTTGGCCCCTCTCCCGTCTGTCCATACTGCAGGCAGAGTTAACATTTAGAAAAATGCAAGGTTTTTTTTTTTTCCCTGCTGAGGTTAGATATATTTATCTGGAACACGTTTGTTACATAATACAGTAAACAGACAATAATTTAGTTAACTAATCTTTAGGAAACGATTCCATAAGCTTATAGAAGGAAATACTAGGAAATTTGTTCAGATTATCATGTTATTTCATAATTCATTAGTAAGAAAATATTTTTTTCATAATTCAGAGTTTTAAAAAATTAATTTACAATACCAAAATAATGTTAGCACAATATTTTGGTTTGCTAAAGACCAGGGTTAAATTTTTTCAGGAATAGAATTTAGTGATTCATCTCATATATTACACTCAGTGCTCATCCCAACAAGTGCCCTCCTTAATGCCCCTCACCCATTTAGCCCATCCCTCCACCCAACACCTGCCAGCAACCCTCAGTTTGTTCTCTGAACTTGAGTCTTTTATGGTTTATCTCCCTCTCTGTTTTTGTATTATTTTTGCTTCCTTATGTCCATCTCTTTTGTATCTGAAATTCCACATATGAGTGCAATCAAATTTGTCTTTCTCTAATTTCACTTAGCGTAATACACTCTAGCTCCATCCATGTTGTTGCAGATGGCAAGATTTTCTTCTTTTTGGTCGTTGAGTAATATCCCACTGTATATATATACACCACATCTTCTTTATCCATTCATCTGTCGATGGACATCTGGGCTTTTTCCATACTTTAGTTGTTGTCAAGAGTGCTGCTATAAACATTGGAGTGCATGTGCCCCTTCGACTCAGCACTCTTGTATTCTTTGGATAAATACCTAGTAGTGCGATTGCTGGGTCGTAGGGTAGTTCTATTTTTAATTTTTTGAGGAACCTCCATACTGTTTTCCAGAGTGGTTGCACCAGTTTGCATTCCCACCAACAGTGCAAAAGTGTTCCCCTTTCTCTGCATCCTCGTGAACATCTGTCGTCTGAGTTAATTTTAGCCATTCTGACCGGTGTGAGGGGGTATCTCACGGTGGTTTTGATTTGTATTTCCCTGATGATGAGTGATGTTGAGCCTTTTTCATGTGTCTGTTAGCCACCTGGATGTCTTCTTCGGAAAAGTGTCTATTCATGTCTTTTGTCCATTTCTTCACTGGATTGTTTGGTTTTTGGGTGTTGAGTTTGATAAGTTCTTTATAGGTTTTGGATACTAACCCTTTATCTGATATGTCATTTGCAAATATCTTCTCCCATTCCATCAGTTGCCTTTTAGTTTTGCTGATTGTTTCCTTCACCGTGCAGAAGCTTTCTATCTTGATGTGGTCCCAATAATTCATTTTTGCTTTTGTTTCCTCACCTCCAAAGACGTGTGGAGTAAGAAGTTGCTGCAGCTGAGGTCAGAGAAGTTGTCTGTTTTCTCCTCGAGGATTTTGATGGTTTCCTGTGTTACAGTTAGGTCTTTCATCCATTTTGAGTTTATTTTTGTGTATGGGGTAAGAAAGTGGTCCAAGTTCCATTTTTCTGCATGTCACTGTCCAGTTTTCCCTATATCATTTGCCGAAGAGACTATCTTTTTTCCATTGGATATTCTTTCTTGCTTTGTCAAAGATTAGTTGGCCCACATTTGTGGGTCCATCTCTGGGTTCTCTATTCTGTTCCATTATTCTGTGTGTCTGCTTTTGTGCCAATACCATACTGTCTTGATTAGAGCTTTGTAATACAGCTTGAAATCTGGAATTGTGATGCCTCCAGCTTTGGTTTTCTTTTTCAGGATTGCTTTGGCAGTTCAGGGTCTTTTCTGGTTCCATACAAATTTTAGGATTGTTTGCTCTCTGTGAAGAATGCTGGTGTTATTTTGGTAGGGATTGCATTGAACATATAGATTGTCTTGGATAGATAGATATTATAGACATAGATATATAAATATATAGATATATTATCCACTTGCTTAGAAGCCTTCAGTGCTGTTTTAATCTGGTTGCGGCTCTTAGTTCTCATGGGTAAACTAGGAAATTTCTTTTCCTTCAAGTATGTCCTCACATAGAAAATAGACTTAGCGGGGCGCCTGGGTGGCGCAGTCGGTTAAGCGTCCGACTTCAGCCAGGTCACGATCTCGCGGTCCGTGAGTTCGAGCCCCGCGTCAGGCTCTGGGCTGATGGCTCGGAGCCTGGAGCCTGTTTCCGATTCTGTGTCTCCCTCTCTCTCTGCCCCTCCCCTGTTCATGCTCTGTCTCTCTCTGTCCCAAAAATTAAAAAAAAAAAAAAAAAAAAAAAAAACGTTGAAGAAAATAGACTTAGCAAATATGAATAATAAGACAAAAACAACTCTCAGACCCTGTGTGGAGGAAAACACTTTCCAAAGCAAAGTGTTCTAGCCCACAACATGGCCAACTGCAGCTCTGGACAGAGGGGATGTTGGATGGGTTCTGGCATAATGGGTCCCCAGTCAAGGGGTCCCAGAGTGTGATCCTATTGTGTCAGACTGCTCCAGAAAGTCTTTCATTTAGTCCTTTTCATAGAGATTGCATAGGATGATCAACTGCACTGAAGGAGTTTAATTTGAATCAAAGGCAGCAATGGGATCAAAGTAGAGCCTCCTAACATGTGCATGGGAGGGGAGCAGTGAGGGACATGGTTCCATGTACCTCAAGGAACTGCTCCCCTAGGGACGACAGGCAAGACCTGTGGTAGCTCTCTCTGATGAGAGGCAGGGTGCGAGAGTTGACAGCTTAAGGTTTTGTAATAGCTGATGCAGGAAAAGAGGAACCTCGCTGCCTAAGGAAGTGGTTAATAGACAGCTACAAGTGCCAGACGCTATTCTGATTGCAAAGCAGGAAATGACTCCGGAGACTGAGTATTTCAAGGAAAATATCGAGGAGATGACTTCCGATATCCCTCCAGAAGAGGCAAGAAGTAGTGGAGCGAGGTAGGGTGTGGCAAAGAAAGGTACTCAATACTTGGTTCACCAGTGGTGCTGTAGGACACAGCTGCTGAGCAAAGGCAGAGGTTTTGGTTTCTTCTCTTCCATTTGGGGCTGGCTCGTCGCGCCCTTGAGAATGCGAGTGTGAAGAACAACTTTCCCCTCTGGTAGGTGCTGAAGGAGCAGAACTGAGCGGACAATCTAAACGGTTAGGGAGCTGCTGGCGGATGGGGCGGAGTTAGATAGGGAGAGGAGGGACTTCCGGTGCGCCCCTCGGCCCAGTTTCCGGTGTCCAGCGGCCGCTTGCCTGGCGCCCTGGGCTGGTCTCGAGGACGCTGCGGACGGCGGGGCTGTGCTGACTTTCCTGGTAGCGGGGCCTTTGGTGAGGACGGCGTGCGGAGCAGGGGTGAGGGGCCGCTCTGGGACGAGCGACCACTCACCCATATGGAGGCTGCATTTCTTTATGAGAGGGCTCGGGGATACACCGGTTGCGTCCCTAGACCACCCCCTCTTGGGCCGCGGACCAACCCACGCGCGCGCTCAGTGAGGACGGCCCCACCCCTCCGGGTGGGGGCGGCACCGCGCATGCGCGCAGCACTGTTCTTTGAGCTTAGGCTGGGCCCCGGGGGCGTGGGGCAGTCCGTCGCCCTGGGACACATCGCGAGTCAGGTGTGGTAGTCATTCTTCAGAATGTGCCCCTGGACTGTATTTTGAAGCTGGCGTCCCTGTGGGTCAGTCTGGCCAGGTCCTGGAGTTTGCACTGGGCCAGAGTGCAGTGGCCAGTCTTGGGCCCCTTTCCCACTCAGGGGATGGAATCGCAGTTGTTAGTGCTGATAGACCTTTGTTTTTGGAATCCTTCCAGTTAGTGACCAGCATGCATGAGTTAATTCACAGGTCTGTATTGAGCGATGAGTAGTGCAGCGGAAAAGGAACACAGCCCCTTTCCTCACGGAGCTTAACAGTTGGCACCGAGCAGGAAGGAGCACGCTGGGAGGTCCTGGCCCAGCCCTGAGAGAGGAGTTGGACTCTGGAATGCCAGAGGAAAGAATGCTAATCTGAAACCTATGTACCGCAGGAGTTGGCCAGGGAAAAGGAGGACGTAGGTGATGGCCAGGGGTGGTAGAAGTCAGGGAACAAAAGTGGTTCCAGACAAAAGTCCAGCGATGAGGGAGGCAAATGTAGGCCTTGGGGCCGACCTGATTGCCGTGGAACTTTGGTGTGGGAGTAGACAAGTTGGAGAGGTAAATCAGGGCTCTGCACACCCGTGTTCATTGTTCATACTTCATCCTGAGGACAGTGCAGATCAACTGGAAGATTAAGTGGATAGTGACTATTTAATAGTATCATTTTTTGAGTGCATACAGTGGTTCTAGACTTTTCTACCGGAAGTACATTGGGAAGAAAAGAGAATTTGTATTCTCGGGGGGGGGGGGGGGGTGGCTGGCGGGTCTAGGAGGCGTATATTGAAAAGCCACAACCTCCCAGGAGAAAATTGTTTATTGAAGTCTGGTTTAAATATTTACACAAGATTTGAATGGCATACCAAAGTATGTACTTGGCTTGGTATAAAATGTTTTCCCAAATGCTCAAGTTATTCTAATGCTTTACAACCTTGCATCATATCATACTACTATTTTTGTAGTTCTTGATAATCCATCATGTACCCTCCCCTCCCCCAGATACATAACCCAGCCTTTCCATGTGGGGAACACTGGTCACAATACATGTATTACTTTCTTTAATCATCCTATCAACCGTTACAGGTGGGTGTAATCTTTCTACTTAAGCAGTGATAGAAACTGAGGCTGAGAGGTTAAGAAAATTGCCCAAGTTCACACAGCTGGTGAGCTGCTATTCAAACATTCACTGCACTGCTTCGCTTCAGGGAATGGATTTGGGGTGGAAATAAGATTTGAAGCAGAGACGGCATCTAGGAAGTTGTTGAAATAGGCTAGGTGAGAGGCGATTTCAAAACAAAGATCGTTTTAGCAATGATGAAGGAAAGCGAGTGGGTTCAAAGAAGGTAGAACTGACATGGTTTGGCATTTGACTGGATGGGAGCAAGGAGTGAGAGAGCCTGGTGGCCGCATCAGGGTTGCTGGGGTTGCCATTCACTCACTCACAAGAATTGCAGGGAAAAGAGCAGCTTTGAGGGTAACGAGGGCTTGTTAGATTGAGATGCGCCGCGATATTCAAGGGGGGCGGTCCTTCTGAAGTGTCTTGCAGAGTTCCTTTTGGCACGAGAGAGAATTTACTTTTCTTCTTCGCATTGAATATATGCCATTCGTTCTCAGTTGTTGATGACTTCCTAAGATATGCTGCATATATAACCTGTTCAAACTATGGGAGATGGTGGGATATGGCCCCAAGATAAACAAAAAAACATGGGACTACTTGTGAAGCCTCTACAGTTCTTTTGGAGGCGACACATTTATTTTACGATTATATTTTAGCAAACACTACCTCATAGTTCAAGTAACAAGTATGACGAAGTTTCAGACAAGATCATGGCAGAAGTGGTCAAGGCCTATACCAGGGTGAACTGAGCTGGAATATTTTGAGGTTTGAGTGGGTCACCTCAGCATTTTTCTTCGAGGCCCCAGGCAATCATTGTCAAATACGTAATGCTCCAGAGAGAGCATTTTAGAGTTTACAAGGTATGTTCTGTGGAACTGATGAAAGCGAAAACATAGGCTTTTTAAATGCTGTGGTTAACATTAAGCCTATGTGGATGCTTCTATAAGGATTAAAATGATCGGTATTTATTATGACCATTTGCTGGCTCTAGTTGTACAGATTTGTTTGTTTGTTTGTTTTAACAATACAATCCTTTGTTGTTTATCTAGCCTTGTTTATATTTTTTTCCATAATCTCCTTCAGAGTTAACATTTTTTATTAAGTATTACATGTCTCCCATAAAAGGTGAGTTTTGAGAAGCAATTTTAGGTTCCTCTGTGTATAAAAAAGAGAATGTTTTGTCTTTATTTTGTGTAGCCTTACCTTTTGTGCTGCAGTGTATTTTAAATTAAAGAATCCTTTTAACTGTTACTCATCCAAATAGAGTAGGAACAATCCGGTCTTTTGACTGGCAGTTTGCCCTGGCAGGTAGGTAATAGTTGATGCTATTGTTGATGTAATCCTCCATTTTAGGTCACAATCGAGTTCAGAAGTAGAATAATGTATAAGACTGTTATAAAAAGACAAATTACAGATAACGTTGATTAGCCAGAACTCTTAATATCTTTTTTTTTTTTTTTTTTTTTTTTTTGGTCTCTGTGCACCTTTTTTCGCCCCAGAGATAACTTTTTAAAAGACAGAACCAGGGATTTGTTTAAAATCAAAATAGTTTGTGGATGAGGGTTGTTATGCTGAGTGTATTAATAATTGTCTGGACTAATTTAGTTGTTTACAGCTGTATTAAATACATAAGGAATGATTAACTATAAACAGGCTGTTTTTATTGTGAAATATGTCTACACAAGAGTCTGTCAAACATACACGTAAGTTTTAAAGAGTTCTAATAAAATTAAAAACACCCACATACTCACCATCTAGGTCAAGAAGACTCTAGAGGCTCCCTTTGTGCTCCTAGTTTGCAGCTCCTCTCTGTCCCCTGAAGAAATCACTCTCCGGATTCTTGTGATAATCATTCCTTTGCTTCTCTTTACACCTTTGTATGCATACCTATTTCTGAATGCTAAAATATGAAACCATACTGAAGATATTCTTCCGTGACTTGCTTCTTGCACTCTGGTAAATTTCTGAGAGTTCTCTAGGATGATTCGCATAACTGTAGTTTTTTCATTTCCAGCGCTTGTATTCTGGGTATGAACATACCACTGTTTCTTTGCCCATTCTGCTATTGATAGACATTTGAATTGTTTGTTTCCAGTTTCTGGCTCCTAACAAACAGTGCTGCTATGGACATTTTTGTTCAAGCCTAATGGTACAGAAGGAAAGAATCTTTCCAGGATATAATACCTGGGAGTGGAATTGTTGGGTGGTAGAGTATGGTGATTCCAAACTGGTTTCCAAAATGATTATACTGGTTTATTGGCTCACTAGCAGCATATGGGAGTTCCTGTTGAAAATCTTTTTGTATCTTCAGACTTTTAAACCTTGCCAATCTCTTGTTTGCAGTGATCTCATTCTGCTTTAAATTTGTATTTCCCTGATTACTAATGAGGTTTGAACATCTTCATTTGTTTGCTATTCAGATTTGCTCTTTTGTAAAGGATATATTGAGATTCTATGCCATTTTTCTACTAGGTTGTTTGTCTTAATACTTAAAGGTTATATTTCCTGGATTCTGGTTCTTTTTCACATGTGTCGGAAATTTGTTTTTCACTCACTCTGTATATTATTACTCTCTTTCCAGTACTTTTAAAAATTCTCTCTTCCAGTAATTGAATTTATCTGCCTTTTCCTTTATGGTCTGTGCTTTTTATATCTTAAAAAAGCCCTTCCTATCCTCAAGTCATGAAGATATTCTCCTATCTAAACGTTTCACAGTTTTGCCTTTAACATGTGGTTGTTTAATCTACCTGGGAAAAAATTGTGTGTGATGTAATATGGGAGTGCAATTTAATTTTTTCTCCTGTGGTTATTCAGTTTTCTAATACCTCATTCTTTCTTCACTAATCTGAAATTACCTCTTTTGTATCAGGTTTCTACATATGGAGTGGGGAATCTTGTCCTGTTCCAGTGATCAGTTTGTTTCATTATGTGCTAATACCACAAGATCTTAGTTAATTACAAGACCACATTAATCAAATCCAGATATTAGGTAAAGCAGGGTCCCACCCTCTTTTCCTTCTTCAGTCTTGGCTGAAGTATCTTGACTATCTTTGGCCATTCGCACTGATGTATAGCTTTGAGAACCAGCTTATCAAGTTCCACAAAACACCTTTTGAGATAATGATTCGAATTGCACTGAGTCTATAGATCATTATAGGGAAAACTGACCTCTTTACAACATTGGGTGTTCTAATCCATGAAAATGGTGTCTCTGTATGTTTAGGTCTTCTTTGTGTCTTTCATTGAAGTTTTAGAATTTTGCCATAAGAAAGTTGACATCTTTGGTTAGACTTTTCCTGGTAACCTAATATTTTATGCTACTATTGCAAGTAACATTTTTAAATCAGTTTTCTAATTATTCGTTGGTGACATAGAAATGATAATGATTTTTAATATTAATTGCTGTACTTTCCTACTGTTTTAAAATCTTGAATTTTTATGTATAGAATCATATCTGAATAATAATAGTTTGCTCTTTTCCAATTCTTATACCTTGTTTTTCTTGCTTTAACTGCTCTATCTAGGGTATTATTTACACTGTTAAATGGAAGTGGTGGTTATTCCTTGTGTTATTCATATCTCAAAGAAAATGTTTCCGGTGTGTTACTGGTGAGTCTAATGTTGGCTATAGGCTTTTTGTGGATAGTCTTTACCAGCTAAAAGAAGTTCCCTTCCATTTTTATGTTGCTTAGAGTATTTTAGTGTGTATAGATACTGAATGTTATCAAATGCTTTTTCTGCAAGAATTGACATGATCAAACATCATTTTACTTCTGTCGTCTATTAACGTGGTAAACAACAGGAATCAGTTTTCTAATTTAAACCAAGCCAGTAGTAGGATAAACCCAACTTAGTCGTGAGGTGTTTTATACATTACTATGTTGACAGTTACTTTCTCTCAGCACATTGAAAATCTTATTCTAATGTGTTTTGGCTGGCATTGTGTCAAGTGTGAAGTCAGCTGTCAGTCTGCTGCACCTTTGAAAGTAATGTGTCTTTTCCCTTGGCTGCCTTCAACATCCTTTCTTTGCCTTCACTGTATGCGGTTTAGGTATGGACTTCTTTGTATTTAGTTTGCGGGAATGCTTTGGGCTTTCTGAATCTGTACATTGGTAGTTCTTCGTGGTTTTTTGCACAGATTTTCAATCTTGGCTTTTATTCTTTAAACACATAGGCATATCCAGTGACTTATAATTACATTATCACAGGAGTCCTTGTACGACTGCTCTGTGCATTGTTGTTTCTGGACGTTCTTCCTTCTGGTCCTTGTTTCTGTAGGCAACTTGCTCATTATGCTCAGAATTTTATTTTATTTTATTTATGGGATTTCTCTGTTGTTTGGGCTGAAAGTAATATTTGGGGAGGTTTTGCATTTGCTTCAGCCAGGCACCTACTAGTCAAGGTCATCCTAATTAAAATCTTGAAGGTTCTCTGAGGACTTGTCTTTAGATAATGTCTGTAGGCTGGGTCCAGGGCTGGCTCATGGTCCAGAGCTGGCTGTAGCACTTTCTTCCTTTCACTCTCTGGGCCAAGTTTCATAGCAGCTGATATTCTTGTAGCTGACTGAGACGATGTGGGGTGGAGTGCCAGTGATGGTTTACTTCTGGTTCATCCTTATAGTGAAGACTCTGCTTTTAGATTGAGAGGGTCTATCTCTTCAGGTGGGTTCTGAGTTTTATCTTTTATACCCTGAAGGAGCCAAGGGAGGGGGAAATCAAGGTAGCCTAGTGTGGGCAGATGCTCTAGGGCCAAAATGGTGTTTTGCTCACCTTCTGGTTTCTTGCTTTTATTTAGATCTGAGAATTCCTTATTTTCTTCCTTGCTTCTTGAAGCTTATATACACACACACATATATATATACATACATGTATACACTCTTGAACAACACGGGTTTGAACTGTGCTGGTCTACTTATTTGGGGATTTTTTTCAATAAATATAGTATAATGAAAAGTATTTTCTATATGACTTTCTTTTTTAAAATTTTTTAAATGTTTATTTTTGAGAGAGAGCATGCACACACATGTGTGCGAGCAGAGTGGGAGAGCAGAGAAAGAAGAGAGAATCTTAAGCAGGCTCCACACTCAGCACGGAGCCTGACATGGGGCGCAATCTCACAAACCGTGAGATCGTGATCTGAGCTGAAATCAAGAGTCAGATGCTTAACTGACTGACCCACCCAGTCACCCCCCCTTTTGATTTTCTTAACATTTTCTTTTCTCTAGTTTATTGTAAAAATATAGCATATAATACATACAACATACAAAATGTGTATTAATCAATTTTTATGTTGTCAGTAAGGCTTCCAGTTGACAGTAGGCTATTAGTAGTTAAGTTTGGGGGGAGTCAAAAATTATACCTGTATTTCTGACTGTGCAGGAGTCAGCATCCCTAACCCCCAGGTTTTTCCAGGGTTGTGTGTGTATATTTTAATCTAGTATTGTTAGGTTTCATTTGGAGTGTTGCCAGCTGTGTTATTGGAAACCCAAGTCCAACAATATTTTTTTCTAAATAAGCATACCAGAGTTTATTCATCCACAAATATGTATTTACTTTTCAAAGTAGGCAACGTGGGAGACTACAAGTTTCTGCCATTGTTCAAGATATATTTGGAACTCTTTTTTTTTTTTTTTTTTGGAATTGGTTTCAGAGCCAGTAGCATATTCTTTTAAATATCTTTATTGGCTACATTCTGTAAAGATGAAACTTGGGCTTACCAAAGAATCCAGCATCACACTCCTAGGTATTTATTTACCTAAATGAATTGGAAACTTACATTAACACAAAAACCTGTGCCTGAATGTTTATAACTGCTGTATTCATGATCACTGAAAACCAGAAATACCAAGGTGGAATTCAGCAGGAGAATGGATAAGTTGTGGTATATTCACATTATGGGATGCTATTCAGCAATGAGGAATAAACTGTATTGATCCTGGCAAAGGCATGGACGGATCTGAAATGCATTTTGCTAAGTAAAAGAAACCCACCCCAAAAGGCTGCATATTATATGATTGTATTTATATGACATTCTGAAAAAGACAGAACCACAGAAAACATTAGTGGTTGCCAGGAGTTAGTGGAGGGGAGAACAGTTGACTACAAAGGGGATCCACAGGGAATTTTTAGGGTGATATCTTTGATACTTGTTTGCATGTGTGAAATATTATATTATTGTTTTATTATAAAAACAAAAAATGGAAGAAAAAATGAATACACTTAAGAAAACTAAAAATGAAGTCCCATCCTCTTTTCTTTAGCTTCCTCTTTTTTATTTTTTTAAGTTTTTTTTAATTTATTTTGAGAGAGAGCATGAACAGGGATGGGGCAGAGAAAGATGAAGAGAGAATCCCAAGCAGGCCCCGTGCTGCCAGCGCACAACCTCACATGGGGCTCGAACCTAAGAATCATGAGCTGAGCTGAAACCAAGAGTCAGACACTCAGCTAACTGAGCCACCCAGGTGCCCCTCTACTCTGTTATTTTTGAACCATGCATCTCTTTCATGCTCCTCTGTATAAATGATGTAGCTCATAATAAACAAATTAAAGGGGAAAATACACAAAAGGAAAGTTGGATGTGGTTAAGGTAAGGAAAACATCCCCTGACTAAAATTACTAAACTAACTTGAAATGTCCTCTTCAGTAATCTGTAAATACTGGTAGCTCCTTGACCACATAGGCCGTGTCAGAATATAATGGTGGAGATGGGCGATTAGAACATTTTCATTGTATATAACAAAAGATGAGAAAGATTTTGCCAATGATTTAGGGCTTCCATCCACTCATTCTCAGAGTACATTTGCTCATATTTAAAAATAAATGAATGAATTGTTCCACCAAAAAGTTAATGTAAGAAATCTGAAAGTAAATGGTAACTTCTCTTTTAGCATTCCCCTTCCTATGGTTTTAATTCAAGATTTAAAAAAAACAAAAACAAAAAACCTAACCATTGTAAAAGTCTATGGAGCAAATTTTGGATTTTTGATTTTTAAAAACACATTTTCTTCCAGAAGAGCAGCAGCGTAACACTAAGCAGTATCTTTCTGGGTATAAATGATATTTTTGAAGACTTACCAGTTTTTAATTGTCCATTGTTTCCTAAACTGTATTTTTAATTTCATTTGCTCTCTCCTAGGGAATGAAAGATGGCAGCACGCCGTGCGTTAAAAGCTGTTTTGGTGGATCTCAATGGCACACTTCACATTGAAGATGCAGCTGTGCCAGGCGCACAGGAAGCTCTTAAAAGGCAAGCTATTCTCCAGGTTCAGCTGACAAATATGTTTGTAAGTGCCATTTTACCAAGGCAGATCATTAGCTAAATGGATGGCCTTAAGATGGCACTTTCCCAGCTTACCAGATATACAGGAACTGCCTTGGGTTTAGCTAGAAGATGTATGCACTGTAATAGCCTCCAAACGCTTGTGTTCTAAACCTTTATTAGGTTTGGCCTTTCAATCTAGTCTTTTTGTTCTTTGTGTATGTGTGGCTTTATCTAAGTCAGTAATGTAAACTTGGGAATGAAAACTCAAGATTCTAAATAATCTGGAATAAATAGCATTGGAAAAATCACAAATGAATTCTGGAATCACAAAGTGAAACACACACACATACACAGAGGCGTAGTTCTGCCCTCTCCCCCTTCACCCAAGACCTTGCATTGAGTGTGCAGCTCATCAAGTAACATTTAGTTAAGAGACTTGAAGTTTTTTTTTTTATTTTATTATTATTATTTTTTTTTACCATTTACTTATTTTTGAGAGAGAGACAGAGCACGAGCAGGAGAGGGCAGAGAGAAAGGGAGACACAGAATCCGAAGCAGGCTCCAGGCTCTGAGCTATCAGCACAGAGCCCAACGCGGGGCTCGAACCCACGGACTGTGAGATCATGACCTGAGCTGAAGTCGGACACTTAACCGACTGAGCTACCCAGTGCCCTGAGACTTGAAGTTTTATATTTATTTCCATCAACTAATTTAATGCTTTCGAAGGTTAGAGACTATCTTCTATTTCTGATGTATCAACCACAGTATTTAACACAAGTCTACATACAAGTTGAGGCTATGGTAAAAGCTTGTTAGAGTGAACTGAATGTGAATGTTTGCTTCTGAGTTCTGAAAAAAAATACTCCGCCATATGACAGAGCTAATAATGCTAAGTACCTTCCTTTTAAAATAATTTAGGGAAGTTTTCAAAAATCAGCAATACTTAGCATGTGGTGCTTATCATTTTCCAACCTTAAAATATTCAAGAATGTGCTGTTATTCAGAAAATCTAGTGACTAGTGTCACAGTGCCAGGTATTAGAGCAAAAGATTGACACGGATTTTGTATTCTCAAGGAGCTTATTTTCCATCTGGGGAAACACCAGACATGAAGAGCCTGGTATAATCTGCTAGGGTTCAGTTGGAATCTATCAGTTTAGTTAAAGTCATGATGTCCATTATACATGGACGACATGATCAAAGCCAAGAGCTTTTACTGCCATAATGATGAGCTTTCTACTCTGGATTGAAAGCAAAATCTTTTTCTTTCTGGTGAGCAATGAGTGACATCTCTAAGTAGCTCATAAACTGTGAGCCTACCAGTCTGGGGGGACAGGAGCCTACAAGTTGTTCTCTTACTGGCACTGGGGGGTTTCCATCCCAAAGAAATCACTATACTGTGTCACTTCTGGTTTTGGTTTCTTCCTTCCTCCCTCCCTCCCTCCCTCCTTTCCTCTCCCTCCTTTTTTTCTTTTCTTTTCTTTTCTTTTCTTTTCTTTTCTTTTCTTTTCTTTTCTTTCTTTTTCTTTCTTTCTTTCTTTCTTTCTTTCTTTCTTTCTTTCTTTCTTTCTTTCTTTCTTTCTTTCTTTCTTTCTTTCAATTTTAGAGAGAAAGAGAAGGTGAGCTGGGGAGAGAGGCAGAGGGAGAGAGAGAATCCCAAGCAGGCTCCATGTTTGGTCCCATGACCCTGGGATCATGACCTGAGCCGAAATCAAGAGTCAGGCACTCAACTGACTGAACCACCTAGACACCCCTGGTTTTGGTTTCTTTTTTTTTTTAAAAAAATTTTTTTTTTTTCAACGTTTATTTATTTTTGGGACAGAGAGAGACAGAGCATGAACGGGGGAGGGACAGAGAGAGAGGGAGACACAGAATCGGAAGCAGGCTCCAGGCTCTGAGCCATCAGCCCAGAGCCTGACGCGGGGCTCGAACTCACAGACCGTGAGATCGTGACCTGGCTGAAGTCGGACGCTTAACCGACTGCGCCACCCAGGCGCCCCTGGTTTTGGTTTCTATGGAAACAAACAGACTAAGGGAAGTTGAGGGACTAGTAAAAAGAAAAGTTTTTTAAAAATCCTCATTTAAAGTGATGTGGTAATTTCACAACTTGAACTTGTTCATTTTTAATTATGTTAATAATAGTTGTGTTGAAGTAATCAGTTTCTTTTGAGAGATAAATTTAATATGTTTTTCAGAAGAGCTATCACACAGATATTATACAGTTAATCATGATTACAGTGAACCATTTAATCATGCAGATTTATTTAATGTTCTTTGGGTGAATACTTAAAAGGATTTTTTCTGACTTATACGGTTGCTTCTTTTAAATTGTTAGTGCTGGGGCGCCTGGGTGGCTTGGTTGGCTGAGCATCCGACTTCGGCTCAGGTCATGATCTTGCATTCTGTGAATTTGAGCCCCGCGTCGGGCTCTGTGCTGAGAGCTCAGAGCCTGGAGCCTGCTTCAGATTCTGTGTCTCCTTCTCTCTCTGCCCCTCCCGTGCTTGTGCTCTCTCTCTCTCAAAAATAAACATTAAAAAAATTTTTTAATTGTGGTTAGTGCTATTACATTTTATGTCCATTCAAGATAGGCATAAAATAAAAATCAACAGGGTATTAATATAAAATTTTAAATTTTGCTAAATTAAAATTATTTTTAGATTTTAGATTAAAATATTGTAGAGCTGCGGCACCTGGGTGGCTCAGTCAGTTAAGGGTCTGACTCTTGATTTCTGCTCAGGTCATGATCTCACAGTCGTGAGTTCAAGCCCTGTGTCAAGCTCTGTGCTAACAATGCAGAGCCTGCTTGGGGTTCTCTCTTTCTCTCTCTCTCTCAAAATAAATAAGTAAACTTTAAAAAATAAAATAGAATACTGTAGGACCAAGAAAATAATTTTTATTTTTAAAGAAAGCTTCCATGAATTCTCTTTCTGGTACCTGATTGCCAGTTTAGGTTCCAAAAGCAGATCATGGAATCAAAACAATCCTGTATGTAGATAGTTCAAGGGGAAAACACATTTCAGTGTGTAAAACTGGAATATGTCCTTGAGCATTCTAGATAGTTGCTGTTTCTTAACTTAGTAACACATGGGGGTCTACCAGTCTCTAATTGACTAGGAAGGAGGAAAAAACATTCTGAGGTATCCCCTGTTCTCTTAGTGTAGATCAGAAGCTGTACCAGAACATGGATCAGAGTTCCGTCTCATCTGAGCTCCGCTGGCACCCAGCTGTGCAAAGCAGAGCAGTCACCGAACTTCTGCTGGCCTCTATTGTCCCGTCTTTGAGAGAAATTTGCACTGGCACACAATCTCTACAATAACTTTATCTCTCATAATCTGAGAGTATAGTAGTTACGGAGCTTTGTTTTTTTTTCACTTCTTTACTAAACCCCTGCGGTAAAACTTAGTTATTGAAGGCCCTCAAAAAGGTAAACATAGCTTTTACAATTTGACTTTGCAGCCTTTGGAGATTAAGCGGTCCATAGGACGTCTCTGGGGAGAGGGGTGCCTGAGGGGCTCAGTTGGTTGAATGTCGAACTCTGAATTTTGGCTCAGGTCATGATTCTAGTGTTGTGGGATGGAGCCCTGTGCTGAGCATGGAGCTTGCTTAAGATTCTCTCTTTCTCTCTCTCTCTCTCTCTCTCTCTCTCTCTTCCTCCCCATCTCTCTCTCTCTCTCCCCCCCCCCCCCATTCCATCCACCCCCTCCACCCATCTCATTCTCTCTCTCTCTCTCTCAAAAAAAAAAAAAAAAAATCTAGGTAGATTACCGAAAAGCTTATCTGCCATAAAAACATTTACTTGGTGACTTACCATTCATTTTCTGACCTTTGGCAAGTGCTACCAAATTAGGTTGTATGGGGCTAGAATGTAAAAGCTGCCTATTGACATCTGAATTTTGCTTTCCCAGGTTACGTGGTACTTCTGTAATGGTTAGGTTTGTGACCAATACAACCAAAGAGAGCAAGCAAGACCTATTGGAAAGGTTGAAAAAATTGGAGTTTGATATCTCTGAAGATGAAATATTCACTTCTCTGACTGCAGCCAGAAATTTAGTAGAGCAGAAACAGGTTCGACCCATGCTGCTAGTAGATGACCGGGCACTACCTGATTTCAAAGGTACAGGAAATTTGGAAAGATACAGAAATTGGTTCTTCATATTTGCTTATAAATCAGTCTTAAAACTGGACTTTTACAAGTGTTTGTTTTTCCCCCAGACTTCCTCTTATTATTATTATTGAAATGGTCAAAAGTTTGAATCTAAATTCATGTTTCTCAAGCCTGTTTTGACACACTCCACGATAATACAATATGTAGTAACCCAGTACATCTATGTTTGTGTTTATGTATGTTAAACAATGCTTACTCTATAAGGTGTCCTTTGTTTTCTGTTTGGTTTACTTACTTGTTTGTTTGAATTTGATGCTGCTTAGAACCCTCCAGATTAGTTTCACAATCTGCTAAATGGATCATGGCCCACAGTTTGAAAAACCACAGGTCAAAATCATTTTGCATATTATAATCCTCAATTCAGGAGCCACCCTATTAATTTGATTAAATGAGATAAACTCAAGATCTACTTACTTAAAGATAGATATTGGAATCTTACATTTTATTTCAATTTGTGTTAATAGAACTAATCTGATTCCACTTAAAAATGATTGATTATGGGGAATTTATATTTATGATGGGCATGGTTTTTGAGACTGATGAATAAATCTTAATAATATTGTGAAAAAAATTGATCTCATTCTCTATAGTGAAGTTTTTAGAAGATTAAACTTTTTTCGTTGGAAAATTTAACAGACTCTGGGAAAATATCCTGGTTTTATGAAGCTTTGTCACATTCCTTCTTTTTATAAATGATACTCAGAGTGAAATGACACCGTATAGAAAAATGGGTATATAAATACCTCATTATAAAACCATATATATGATGGCTTTACAGATAATGATTAGGGAAATTCAGCATGCATATATAGTTAGGCTAAATCTCAAAACTTGTCCCATCAGGAGATAGACCAGTGTATCAAACAGTTATTATTTATAAGAAACAGAAGCCAGCTTTGGCTGAATTAAATAGAAAATACGTTTATTGGGGCGCCTGGGTGGCTCAAGTGAAGTGTTCAACTCTTGATTTCGGCTGAGGTCGTGATTTCACGGTTCATGAGTTAGAGCCCTGCATTGGGCTCTGTGCTGACAGCGTGGAGCCTTCTTGGGATTCTCCCTCTCTCTCTGTCTCTCAAAATACATAAGTAAACATTTTTTAAAAATACATTTATTAAAAGGATCTGAATGCTGGCAGGAATATAAAATGGTATACCTTCTACGGAGAGGAATTTGGCAATAGCTAGCAAAATCACATCTGAGGCAGAACTGCCCTTTGTAGGAATCTGCCCCTAAGAGATAGTTACAAAAATACACAATGACCTACAATCAAAGTTGTTCATTTTGGCCTTATTTGAAATAACAAAAGATTGGAAACAACCCAAATGTTATTAGAAGGGGCTCATTGGTTAAATTTATGATATGTCCACAAAAAATGGAATGCCTAAAAAATAAGGGCAAATTCTATCTCCTGATAAGGAGTGGCCTTCATAGGATATATTAAGTGAAAAAAGTAAGGTATAGAAAATCTGATGTATTTTCTGTGTAGGAAAATGAGAGGGAAATGGATATATATGTATACACACACACACATATGTATATATGAAACAAATATATGTATATATGTGTGTATATATGTATACATATGTATATATATTTCATATTTGTGAAAGGAAGCTAAAGAAGGATAAATAGGAAATGGGAAACTGGTTACCTAAAGGGGGAGGGAGGGAGAAAGGGATTAAGAGACAAGACTGCATGGGGCGCCTGGGTGGCTCAGTCGGTTGAGCGTCCGACTTCGGCTCAGGTCACGATCTCGCGGTCCATGAGTTCGAGCCCCGCGTCGGGCTCTGGGCTGACAGCTCAGAGCCTGGAGCCTGCTTCCGGTTCTGTGTCTCCCTCTCTCTCTGTCCCTCCCCCGTTCATGCTCTGTCTCTCTCTGTCTCAAAAATAAATAAACGTTAAAAAAAAAAAAAAAAGACAAGACTGCTCTACAAGTATCTTGTTATATAGCTTTGCCTTTGGAACTGTATATATATTTGTATATTTAAAAGACAGTTCAAAAAGAAGCCAGTCCCTGAAAACTAAAATCAAATAGAAACAAACTTAACTCTGCAATCAAGTTCATACCCACTTAGAGAAAAGAAGCACTTCAAGTGACTTTAAAATACAATATTTTTACTCTTTGTTCATAGTGGGATAAATTCTAAGGGTAAAAGAACTGCAAAGAAATTGTCAACTGCATTTAGTAGCCTTAGTGTTATTAGTAATGTTGGCTAAGTATTATTTTGTTTTTAATATTTGTTTATTTTTGAGAGAATCAGAAAGACCTAGTATGATTGGGGGAGGGGCAGAGAGAGCAGGAGAGAATCTGAAGCAGGCTCCAGGCTCTGACCTGTCAGCACAGAGCCTGACGTGGGCTCGAACTCATGAACTGTGAGATCATGACCTGAGCCAAAGTCGGATGCTTAACCTACTGAGCCACCCAGGTGCCCCTACAATTATTTTTTTTTTAATTTTTATTTATTTTTGAGAAAGAGAGAGAGTGGGGAAGGGGCAGAGAGAGACGGAGCGAGAATCCCAAGCAGGCTCTGTGCGGTCAGCTTAGAACTCAGTATGGGGCTCAAATTCCCAAACCATGAGATCATGACCTGAGCTGAAACCAAGAGTTGGACGCTTAACTAACTGCACCCCCCAGACACCCCTGTTATTATTGTTTTTTTTAATATTTATTTATTTTGAGAGAGAAAGAGCATGCATGGGGGCAGAGAGGGAGGGGGAGAGAGAATCCCAGAAAGGCTCTGTGCTGTCCTGCAGAGTCCATTGAGGGGCTTGAACTTATGAACCATGAGATCATGACCTGAACTGAAATCAAAAGTCGGATGCTTAACTGACTGAGCCACTCAGGCGCCCAGATACTGTTATGTTTATTTTTTTATTTTTTATTTTATTTTATTTTTTGATACTGTTTTTTTTTTTTTAATTTTAATGTTTATTTATTTTTGAGACAGAGAGAGACAGAGCATGAACGGGGGAGGGTCAGAGAGAGAGGGAGACACAGAATCGGAAGCAGGCTCCAGACTCTGAGCTGTCAGCACAGAGCCCGACGCGGGGCTCGAACTCACAGACTGTGAGATCGTGACCTGAGCCGAAGTCAGACGCTTAACCGACCGAGCCACCCAGGCGCCCCAATACTGTTATGTTTAAAGCAAAGTAGTAATCATGCTAATATTGGTAGTACCCAAAATTTTATGTGTAAGTGAAAAGAGATACAAATATAACAACAAATAAGCTATGTATTACTAATTTTGAATTTAAAATATCATTAACAACTCCCTTGTTCTCTTAAAAAATACACGTTATTTGCTTTTCCACCGCAAAGGTCTAGAAGCAGTGACAAACAATGCTCAGAGGATGTTGTACTACCATTTCTTTTTTTTTTTTTTTTTTTTTTTTTAATTTTTTTTTTTTTTTTTCAACATTTTTTATTTATTTTTGGGACAGAGAGAGACAGAGCATGAACGGGGGAGGGGCAGAGAGAGAGGGAGACACAGAATCGGAAACAGGCTCCAGGCTCCGAGCCATCAGCCCAGAGCCTGACGCGGGGCTCGAACTCACGGACCGCGAGATCGTGACCTGGCTGAAGTCGGACGCTTAACCGACTGCGCCACCCAGGCGCCCCAGTACTACCATTTCTGAGTTACTCTACATTCGGGGCTACCAGTAAGGAGGAAATTGGAAACCTTGGGTATCTGCTCTTTCTATTTCTTCCCCTCACATTTTGGTGGACTCGATGATGCACATGGTTCAAGACAGGGAATGAGAAAGGCGAATAGGAATTGGTATGTGGATAATCCACAGGACCTTTAATCAGTCTTTTACTAATTGCGATGGTGAATGTACTCGTTTGGTTCTCATATCTGAAGTTCTGTTATCAGATACCAAGGCCTTAAACATGCTTTAATTATACATTAATATTTGTGGAACTAAAACTAAATTAGGCATTTCAGTAGGAAACTATAGAATGAATCTACATTCCATATTTATCACGAATGTGTTAGCCTCAACTGTGTCAATTAGAAAGTCTAATTTCCCTTGCCTCTTAGACTTTCAGTTCCTCATCAGTTGCTATTGATCTGATAGCTCATAGAGAACTCATGACTGTTCTTGTTGATTGTAATCAGCAAAGCTTTTTAAAGTTAGAAATTGTCACTTGTTCGAGAACATGAAGTTACAAGTTTGTGTGGAGATCTTCTAGTTACTGAGTAGCTGTAACACCATGCAAAAGGAATATGCAAAAACACTAGAAGACCCTTTTCTTTAAGTATTATTTATACTTCCAAAGTACATTGGGCAGGATAATCTCTTAAATTTCAGATTATGGCTACAGTAAAAATTTGTATTTGATTGACTAAAGCTATTTTATTATAAAATGTATCATTACTGTTAATTGCATTTTTCAACAATTACATATTTTTCCTTTCCCAGGAATACAAACAAGCGATCCTAACGCTGTGGTCATAGGACTGGCACCAGAACATTTCCATTATCAAATTCTGAATCAAGCATTCCGGTAAGTCTTCAGCTATTTATTTTTCATCTGATCATATACTACTCTCTTCCCTTCCTTATTCTCTGTCATGTCAGGTTATAGATATATTTTACTCTCTGGCCACCCAAATTGTACATGACGATAGATATCTTCAAGATCACTTCAAGATCAACATTAAATCACATTGCTTACTACTTGCTTAGTTTTTTAAAAATAATCAATATGTTAAAAAGTGGTGATGATCTTTGGGGTTTTTCTGGTTTGTAGAATCAATATTCTCGGGCAGAAATTCATAATAAAATTGCAACTCTGAAGCTAGCAATTTTGAAATGGAACCCAAGTCCACCTGCTCAATGGGAAGCAAAGCCAATCACTGAGATACAGGTTTGCAGCAAGGAAAGCTTATTCGAGGGGCAGCCGGAGGAGGAGACTAGAGGACAAACCTCAAATCTGCCTCCCCAGAGAGGTAGAGAACAAGTGTTTTGTAATCATAGGGGTTGAGATTACATAAATATTGATGGAAAGGGCAGGGAAACTTACATGAGTATTCATGAGGAAAGATGGAGCGTGATCACTGAGCAAACATCTATGTGACATATCCCATGTTCACTTTGGGGTGGAGATTTAACCCCAGAATAAGGCAAAATTCAGCCCCTGACATCAGGAGGTTATCTTAGGACAAAGAGAAGAAGGGGCTATGGGCATGCTCTGAGAGCTGGTATAAACTGAATGGGGTCTTGGGCTCATTATCTTAAGTAAGGAGTGCAGGGCTTTGCTTGTCCATAGACTGGAACCATATCAGATGACCTTGAGTCCAAGCTTCTGCAGAGACAGCTAGTGGATTTGTTAGTGGGATCTGAAAAGACAAAATAGCTGATTAAGGGGCAACAGTTCTCTGAAAAACAAGATTTAAACTTTCTGCTCGTTTTAACCTCGTCAATCCCATGGGGCATAGTTTCAGTTTTATGTTTTATTATCATTTTTGTGATTCTCTATTGACTATGCTATTCTCTGAGGAAGATATCATCCAGGCTAACGCTCCAAAAACAGTACATGTGATTCTTCCTCCAATGACAATCTAGGCTATCAAGAAAAGTTGACACATTTGGCCACACTTTCAGAGATTATTTGATAAGTGATAATGGTAGTCTGAACTGGGATGGTGGCAATAGAAATGAAGAAGCAGATTTAGGTAGTGTTGACATGACTTGATGGATGGTTGTGTTAAGGGGGTGAGGAAGACCAGTGAGTCAAGGAAAATGTCCAGATTTCTAATGTGAGCACATGTGACAGAACACTCCCAGTTAGGGTTCAGGAGGTGATAAGTTTAGGTTGGGGCTATTGGGCCTTTGGGGTATCTAGGTGGGGGTGTTCCAAAGGCTGTTGGTAGAAATGGGGGGACATAACAACACGGAAAATGTTATAAACCTTCACTTGTGTGTCCATTTTTTTACGTGAACTTTTCACTGCTGCTTCAAAAAGAAGACGGCATACTGGTTCTCATACTTCCTAAGATAAATTGTATCAGAATTTACCCGCAAATCTGCTCTAGAGTGAGATCGATCTTTTTCCTTGAATTTTTCATTTTTCATAGATTTTTCATTTTTCACCTTGTCTTTTATTTCTTGTCAAACCATTAAACAGTGTAATTTGCCTTTGAATTTATGACGAGCTAAGTAGTTGTAAATATTGCATCAGGTTACACTGAACTTGTTAAAAAACTTTTAATAGCTTGGTAAATTTTTGGTATTTAATTACAAAGAATGCCATAAAAACATCATTTTCTTTCTAGTACAGAGATCTGCAAGAATCATTATAATGTATACTTGATGTAGAATTCATTTCTTGATGTAGATGTCTAAGAATCAGAATGTTTTTAGAAACTTTAAAATTCACTACAGGGTTCACACATCTGGGCACATTTTTTGCTGTTGATCTTG
Source organism: Neofelis nebulosa (assembly GCF_028018385.1). Taxonomy (NCBI): domain Eukaryota; kingdom Metazoa; phylum Chordata; class Mammalia; order Carnivora; family Felidae; genus Neofelis; species Neofelis nebulosa. Next base: position 27,419,659 of record NC_080792.1, read on the forward strand.
GAAGTGGATGTTCTCATGGACAGTCTTTATGGCCAAAACTAGCACTTTGGGAACATCCACCTTTTTCCCCTGTATGAGCATTAATTTTAGAACCTCAGTTAATGGAACCTATGGCTACTTATGCACTTTTATTTGTGACTTTCTTAGTCACTGTGATGGTCAAGCCTTTGTCTAAAAGGAAAGAACCCACTTTTTATAGCTGCTCAGTATACATTTACTATATTTGCTGGAGAACCATGGCTATGCCATGTTGCTTGAAGATGTACTTTGGGGTATATAGTATTAAACTTTCTTTTGCTTCGCCTACTTCAGTTATCCTCCTTTAGCTTCTTGGGGAAAGGGGCGGGTGGTTATCTGACGTGCTCCTTAAGTAAAATTTACAACTGTGCCACAATCAGTTTTCATTTAAAATAGAGAACTTGCTATGAATTCTTACTTCTGAACTTATCCCACTACCCTTTACCCGTTTCTTTAACCACAGAATTCAAGGAGAAGGCATTGATCGATTTTAGCTGGTAATTTGGGAAGGACATATTTAATAGGAAGTTGGGAGGTCTCTGTCTTAGATGAATACTAGACTCAGGGTAATAAAAATGTACGTTGACATAATACTGACTTTGTAATTGCTCGGATGCTGTCTAATTAGTACACTTCCCTAACCATATTGATTTTTTTAAACACTACGTTTTAAAGCATTACAGTGCACTTATAGGTCAACTCTAATTTCACAAATGCACTTAACAGCTGGGTGGAGAATTAACAGAAGGATTTTAGGTCTTGCCCTTCTTTGCATATTGATGTCTCCATCGAGACTATGCCTCCCAACCAATGACTACAGCTGTTTGGATTGTGTGTGGCAAATATAGACATCTCAAATGAACCACCGATTAGCTAAATTACTATTCAGGTTGATAATGAGAATAAGCATTGGATTTTAAACCCCATTGCATAGCTGCCTTGAATAACAGCTTCAGGGGCATATTGCCCTCAGGCAGATACATCAACCTTCCACATTACACTGCCTCTTATTTACTGTGTTTTGAATGGGTACTTCCCCGCCCCCCACAAATGCACAGTACAGTCTGTCTACAAACGTGTGTTAAATGTCTGAATGAAATTGAGAACACTGAATTTAAAGAATTGATTTTGGGGAAGGATAGGAACCACCTATAAGGAGTAGATATGATTTGGGTTTGGATTCTGTAAGACATTCAAATCCTAAGAGCCGTTGGTGGCTTTCCCCTTTTTGTCTCCTACTAAAAGATACAAAGTATAATGAACACTCATATGCCTGTCAACCAGTTTAAGAAATGCAGACTGTCAACACATTTGATATCCTCTGCATATCCCTCCCCAATTTTATTGCCCAAGGCCCACAAGTAACCAAGGTTACGAATTTTGTGTTTATCGTTGTCATACGTTTCTTTATACTTATACCACATACACAGGTATCCGTAGACAGTATGTAGTAGTATTTTGCGTGTTTTATATGGTACATAATCATCAATTTTCTTCATTTTCTGGTAGTATTGTATGAGTCATCAACGCAAATATCCAAAGCTCTAGTTCCTTCATTTTCCCAGCCATAGTATGAGCTTGTAGCAAGGTTTTTTTTTCATCTTCTGATCTGAGTTAGAAACCCAAAGCTTGAGCATTTTAGTAATGGACCAATTATAATTAAATTTGATGATCTCTATGAGGAGAAAGGCTGCTGGGCAAGCAGCTCACTTAATAACCTAACTTGAAGTTAGTGACAAAACTAAAAAAAAAAAAAATCAGCACAAAAGTAATATGTCTTCATTGTAGAAAAGTTTAAATGTTCAAAAAAGAAAAAAGAATAAATAAAGTTACCTGTAATCTGCCACCTAAAGAGAACCCCAGTTAACATGCTAGCACATAGCCCGTTTGTTTCCACGCACATAAATATTTAGATAAAAATAAGAATGTGTGGGGCGCCTGGGTGGCGCAGTCGGTTAAGCGTCCGACTTCAGCCAGGTCACGATCTCGCGGTCCGTGAGTTCGAGCCCCGCGTCAGGCTCTGGGCTGATGGCTCGGAGCCTGGAGCCTGTTTCCGATTCTGTGTCTCCCTCTCTCTCTGCCCCTCCCCTGTTCATGCTCTGTCTCTCTCTGTCCCAAAAATAAATAAAAAATGTTGAAAAAAATAAGAATGTGTGACACTGTGTGGTAACTTGCTTTTTAAAAGCTCCACGACGGGGGCACCTGAGTGGCTCAGTCTTTTGAGCGTCCAACTTTGGCTCCAGTCATGATCTCAGGGTTCTTGAGTTTGAGCCCCACATCGGGCTTGCTGCTGTCAGCTCAGAACCTGTTTCGGATCCTCTGTCCTCCCCTCTCTCTCTGCCTCTCCCCTGCTCACACACACTGTCTCTCTGTCTCACTCAAAAATAAATAAACATTTGGGGCGCCTGGGTGGCTCAGTCGGTTAAGCGGCCGACTTCAGCTCAGGTCACGATCTCGCGGTCCATGAGTTCGAGCCCCGCGTCTGGCTCTGGGCTGACGGCTCAGAGCCTGGAGCCTGCTTCCGATTCTGTGTCTCCCTCTCTCTCTGCCCCTCCCCCGTTCATGCTCTGTCTCTCTCTGTCTCAAAAAAAAAAAAAAATGGTAAAAAAAAAACAAATAAATAAAAAATAAACATTAAAAAAAATAATCACCCCACGATGTATTGTACATGTTTTTCTGTATTCTTTTTTTTTTTTATGTTTATTTATTTATTTTGAGAGAGAGAGAATCCCAAGCAGGCTCCATGCTCTCAGTGCAGAGCCTGGGGGAGGGCTCAAACTCATGAACCATGAAATCATAACCTGAGCTGAAAGCAAGAGTCAGATGCTTAACCAAGTGAGCCACCCAGGCACCCTGTTTTTCTGTATTCTTAAGTAGTCTTCCAAAATGTGTTTGAGTCCCACAGCATATCCCGGTTTAAAAAGTGCAATAAATTGTGTAGCCATCTGCTTCCCATTAGTTATTTCCAGGATTTTAAAGTTAGTTTTGAAAAAATGAGAATGTGTTTTCTAAGCAGTATTCGTGTTCATTCCTTAAGATTGTTTTCAGAAGTATCGTTGCTGGGTCAAAGGAATTTGGGGAAAAAATTATAGAGAATAGCTTAACCTAGGAAAAATTAAAGGTTTTTTTTTTTTTTTTTCCCTAAATGAAGCGCAGCTGCCCTGGAGCTTCTAGAGGAGCTTATTAAGATGTCCTTATCACTGGAGATAAGTGACATCACAACTTTCACAGGTAAATGCAGAGATGCAGGCTGCTTAATGATAATGTTTCAGGACTTTGTTAATGACTTCTTTCCTATAATTGTTGCAAGGTACATGAGTCCCCAAAAAGTCTTAAAGGGGTGTAGAAATTAGTTTTTTTTGGTTTGGAGGAGGAGATTCTTATTGCTGTGAACGGTTTTTGTTGAATATTGAATTGCTTTCTTCACCCCATCTCCTTAAGAAAGGAAATAAGACGTTTACTCCAGTATATTCAGTTCCTTAGAAAGAGGAGAAGAGAAAGGGAAGAAAAAAATGAACAATACTGGCCTCAAATATTAATGCATTTGGACAGTAACTCCTGAATTTTTTTCTAGGTGTTTGGAGCCCTGGATAAGAGCAGTTCCAAAACGATGTGGCAGCAGGGCATAAAGTAGGAATATTTCTGTGGGCTTTTTCTGTTTTGAAAGGGCCGATTATGATGCAGGTTTTTTTTTTCATTTTTTTTTTTAACGTTTATTTTTGAGACAGAGAGAGACAGAGCATGAATGGGGGAGGGTCAGAGAGAGAGGGAGACACAGAATCTGAAACAGGCTCCAGGCTCTGAGCCGTCAGCCCAGAGCCCAACGCGGGGCTCGAACTCACAGACAGTGAGATTGTGACCTGAGCTGCAGTCAGACACTTAACCGATTGAGCCACCCAGGCGCCCCTATGATGCAGTTTTTTAAATTGAAGTCCAGATTATAAAAATAAAACACTTTGGAGGTGAGAAATTGTTTAAGACTTATGAACATGAGTTATGTAAAGCATTCCATTATATATATATATATACACACACACACATATATATATACACACACATATATATATATATATATATATATATATATATGCAAGAGGACTTTATATGCCAGTTTGAAAATCAGAATACAGAACTGAGTTGAATATGAGTCACTAACTACTCTTCTTTTTTAATCAACTGGGGAGATTCTTTTATGGTCAGGGCAGCTCTTGCTGCTCCAAATAAAAGCTTCAGGTGAGTAAATCACATGAATATATTACTGATTTTTTAAATTGGATGTATAACAGGCACAGTAAGGTGCACAGATTGTCAGTATACAACTCAATAAAATTAAAAAAAAATTTTCTTAATGTTTATTTATTTCTGAGACAGAGAGAGACAGAGGATGAGTGGGGGAGGGGCAGAGAGAGAGGGGGACACAGAATCCGAAGCGGGCTCCAGCCTCTAAGCTGTCGGCACAGAGCCCGTCGTGGGGCTCGAACTCACAAACCGCGAGATCGTGACCTGAGCAGAAGTCAGATGCTCAACCGACTGAGCCACCCAGGTGCCCCTCAATAAAATTTTACACGTAGACCAAACTGTGTAACCTCCACTCTGATCAGGAGCCAGAACATTTAGAGCGCCCTAGAAGGCTCCCTAGCCCAGTCAACACTACCTCTTCCGTAAGGTAACCACCATGATTTCTGTCAGTATTACCAGTTCTTGATCCTCATATGAATGAAATCATCTAATTGTAGCATGTTTGTGTGTTTGTGAGATTACCCAGGTTGTTGCATGTAACAGTACTTAGTTTTGTTTTCTTCTTTTTTTTGTTGTTGTTATGGTGTACAGTTGTCCATTGTATGGATATGCCACAATTTGTTTATTTATTTTACCATTAATGGCATGTAGATTGTTTCCAGTTTTGGCTGTTATGAATAAAGCTGCTACGCACATTCTTCTACATGTCTTTTGGGCGGCATATGTGCTCATTTCTCTCGGGTCTGTTATCTAGGAGGGAAATTGCTGGGTAATAGGATAAGCGCTTGTTTAGATTTAGTAAATATTGCCGAACAGCTTTCCACAGTGATTGTACCGGGTCATATGTTCCCACTAGCTACCAACAGGGGTTCTGCTTGCTCCCCATTCTCATCAGTGTCTTGCTAGTCTATGTAATTGTAGCTGTTCTGTTTGGTGTGGGTGGTGGTATCTTACTGAGTTTCAGTTTGTATTTCCCATATGAGTAATGTCGTTTTCACGTACTTATTGGCCATTGGATAGCTTTTGTGATGTGCCGTTCAAATCTTTGGCCTTTTCTGACTGGATTGTGTTTTTCTTACTGATTTATAGGAGCTCTTTATACAGGTCTTTGGTTGGACATATGTACTGCAGCTGTCTTATCCCTGTCGTGGTTTGCCTCCGTTAGTAGTATGAGAATTCTAATCATATGAGGACATGAAGTTCTTAATTTTGATGGAGTCCAATTTGTCAATATTTTCTTCTATTCTGCTGAAGAAATCTTTGCCTACCCCACAGTCATGAAGATATTTTCCTGAGTTTTTTTCTACCAGCTTTGTTATTCTACCTTTAACGAATACATCTGGGGTCTATTTTAATTAATTTTTGTGAACTATGTGAGGTAAAAGTTCACTTTTCTCCATATGGATATCCAGTTGTTTCAGCAACATTTATTGCAAAGACCCATTCTTTCTATTCTAGAATTGCAGTGGTGCTTTCGGTGCTTTTGACATAAATTCGGTGACTATAGATGTATGGCTCTGTTTCTAGATTCTTTATCTACACTTGTGTTGTTCCATACTGTCTCAATGCTCTGGCTTTCTAATAAGTCTTAATATCCAGTAGTGTTCATTCTCCAACTTTAACCTTTTTTAAAATTGTCTTGGCCATTCTACATCTTTTGAATTTCCATATAAAGTTTGGAATTAGCTTGTCAGTATCCACACACAAAAAAAGCCTACTGGGAGTGTGATTGGATTCTATTTAATCTATGAATTGGGGTAGCATTTACAATGATATCTGAACAATGATGTCTCTTACAGTCTATGACAATGTAATGTATCTCCACTTAGGTTTTATTTTTGTGCTTTTTCAGCAGTGTTTTTACAGTATGGGCCTTAGATGTTTTGTTAAATTAATCCTTTTATTTCTTGTTTTTTGAGGGTGTTATAAATGGCAATTTATTAAATTTCATTTTTAAGTGGTGTTGCTAATATACAGAGGTATAATTGACTTTTTGTATGTTAGCCTTGCATTTACTGATCTTATATTTACTTACTAAGAAAATAAGTTATTTGGAGAGTCTTTTGGATTGGATTTTCTACATAGTCAATTGTGGCACCTGCAGATAATGAGAGTATTCCTTCTCCCCTACCAATCTTTATGTTTTTATTTCTTTTTTTTTCTTTTTTTTTTTTTTTTTTTTTTTTGCTTTATTCCGTCTGGGACCCCAACTGCGGTACTAAACAGAAGTGGTGATGATAGGTAACCTGCTATTAATGAGACAGTTACTGTGGCAGTATGACATTGGAGATATTCTGAAGGTTTCCGTTAATTGTTAATGAGCTTTTCCTTTGATATGTTTCACGATTTACTATTGTTTTAATTTGAGCTTTTGGTAGTTTGTGTTTCTCGGGTCAGTCGGGAGTGTCAGTACTTTGGTGATCGTCTAATCCAGTGGTTCTCAACCAGAGACATTTTTGCTTCCCAGAGGACATTTGGCAATGTTTGGAGACATTCTTGGTTGTCACAACTGGGGATGAGCAGTGCTGCTGGTACCTAGCGGGCAGAGGCCAGGGATGCCACTAAATGTCCTACAGGGTATCCGACAGCCTGACAACAGCATTTTCCAGTCCAAGAGGTCAGTAGTGCCAAGATTGAAAAGCCCCCCGATCTACTTCAGCCTCTTCATTTGAAAAGAAACTGAGGCCCACAAACATGACGTGATTTGCTGTTACCTATTGTAAATAGCATAGATACCACACTTCCTGTATTTATGAAGAAAAATAATTGCCATTACTGTCAGACAGATACTCTGAAAAGGTTCGCATATATCATCTCTGTTCCCCAAGATGGTGGGCATTATTCCGCATATTAAATCAAGACACTCAGACGTACAGGGCTTCATCCACGAATTTATTCAGTAGCCATTTAGTGAGAGGTGCCAGGGCTTTTTTTTGTTTGTGTCTTGGAAGTAAGAGATACCATGATGAATAAAACTGATGGGCATGGTAGAAATTATATTCTAGTGAGGACAACCGACTAGTCACAGTTGAGTAAGGACTATAAACTATAGTTTATATGGGAAGTGATACAGGGGACAAAGGGTGATGAGGGAAGAGATTGGAGGCAAGGAGGAAGTCCACTTTACATATGGAGGTTGGAAATGTTTCCTTGATGTGTGGACGTTGAAGCTGAGACCTGACGAGTGAGCAGAAGATAGCTTTGTGAAAGTATGGGGAACTGTTTCAGGAGGAGGGAACACTGGGTATATGGGTTGAAACACAACAGAGTGACATTTTCTCTTAAGTGAGAAAAGATGATTGTGTCTGGTACACAACCATGGATAGGGAAGGTGACTTAAGACTGGAGATGTAGACGGGGGGTCAGACAAGGCAGGGACTTAGGCTGTAGTGAGGACTTTGGGCTTTATACTGTTTGAAGTGAGAGTTGTTGAGGGATTCTGCATGTGGAAGGGATATGATCCCATCTTTCCTTTTTTTTTTTTCTTTAAGTTTATTTATTTTGAGAGAGAGAAAGAGAGGGTGTGAGAGAGCACATGCAGGTGGGGGAGTGGCAGGGGGTGAGGAGAGAGAGAGGGAGAGAATGAATCCCAAGCAGGCTCCACAATGTAGTGCAGAGCCCGGTGCGGGGCTCGAACGCATGAACCTCAAGACCATGACCTGAGCTGAAATCAGGAGTAGGATGCTTAACCGACTGAGCCACTCAGGCGCCCCTACAGCCAGAGATTTTTTTTTTTTAATGTTTATTTATTTCAGAGAGAGAGATGGAGAGACAGAACATGAGCAGGGGAGGGGCAGAGAGGGAGAAGGAGACACAGAATCTGAAGCGGGCTCCAGGCTCTGAGCTGTCAGGACAGAGCCCGACGCGGGGCTTGAACCCATGAAACGTGAGATCATGACCTGAGCCAAAGTTGGACACTTAACTGACTGAGCCACCCAGGTGCCCCAACAGCCAGAGATTTTTATTTTTTTATATTAAATATAATTTATTGTCAAATTGGTTTCCATATAACACACAGTGCTCATCCCAACAGGTGCCCTCCTCAATGCCCATCACCCACTTTCCCCTCTCCCCCACCCCCCATCAACCCTCAGTTTGTTTTCAGTATATAAGAGTCTCTTATGGTTTGCCTCCTTCCCTCTCTGTAACTTTTTTTCCCCCTTTCTCCTCCCCCGTGGATTAAGTTTCTCAGGATCCACATATGAGTGAAAACATATGGTATCTGCCTTTCTCTGCCTGACTCATTTCACTTAGCATAATACCCTCCAGTTCCATCCATGTTGCTACAAATGGCCAGATTTCATCCTTTCTAATTGCCAAGTAGTATTCCATTGTGTATATAAACCACAATTTCTTTATCCATTCATCAGTTGATGGACATTAGGCTCTTTCCATAATTTGGCTATTGTTGAAAGTGCTGCTATAAACATTGGGGTACAAGTGCCCCTGTGCATCACCACTCCTGTATCCCTTGGGTAAATTCCCAGCAGTGCTATTGCTGGGTTACAGCGTAGATCTATTTTTAATTTTTTGAGGAACCTCCACACTGTCTTCCAGAGCGGCTACACCAGTTTGCATTCTCATCAACAGTGCAAGAGGGTTCCCGTTTCTCCACATCCTCTCCAGCATCTGTATCTCCTGAGTTGTTCATTTTAGCCACTCTGACCCAGCCAGAGATTTTTAAATCCGGCCTTCCTTGTGCCTTTTTTCCCTTGTTTCTTGAACCTCAATAATTTTACAGTTAGATATAGACAGAAAATTCTCAGATTTATTGCTGATGCATTCCTGGTGGTTACAAAAGCAACCAACCATTTGTTCCCCTGTCTAGAAAGTGTACAAGTATTGGGGTGTCTATTTTTGATATTTTTTTAATGTTTAACTATAAATATCTTTTCATCTGTGTCCTAGAAAACATTTACCTTTCAGGCCATCCTGAATATACCTGGGCTTTTCAGAGATTCAGTAAAGCTCATGTTGTGCAGAGAAGGACGCTAGAAGCAGGCACCACTTCCTTGCGAGATGCCTGTCTTCTCCAGCCTGGTGAAGAACCAGTTCCCATTTAGAGAGATGTGGACGAACCCACAGTTTCAGCCCTTCCAGGGAAGGCACTAAAGTACTGCCTGGGAATTAAGTACACACATCAATCAAGCTGATAAGTCTTATCCCCAGTTAATATATAATAAAATATTAACAAAGCTAAATCAAATGAGTTTTTAGTTTAGCTATATCAGTGGAAAGCAATTTTGAGGTCTGTTGCATAAAGAATTCCAGTTCCGTGGTAGAGTAGCAAATAAATGGGATTGGGGGTGGGATGACAAGAGGAGGGGATAGATAAATTACCCGTTATTATCTCACTATCAGCAGTGTTTCTTTAAGGCCAACATAGTGGCTTTATCAGGTTTCCTAACCATTGGATTTCAAGATCAGCTTTAAGAAGTAAATTTGTATTAATACTTAGCGAATACATTTGGAGGATCTATCCTATGCTGTGAACAATTCATAGTAACTAACAGTAAAGCCCTGTAATAGTCCAGTATTGGTTTTACTTAATAAAATATTTAATCATAAATGTCTGAATTCTGCATCTCCCACAGGAAGGCATTTCTGTGCCCACTGACAAGAATAATTTAGCAGTTTCATAGTTGAGCGCTTAATTACTCATAATTGTGAAGGGTAAGACGTGATGAATTCCTCCTCGATGGACATACTAAATATTTTAACTAAGGAGATGGCTTAAAGTAAATTAAGCCAGTGAGATCATTTATTACATTGGTTAAAAGCAGTTGAAGAAATAGATCTTGCCCCGCATCCCATTAGATGAGACTGTGTGCGTGACAGTCTCTGCTGTGTCCCTGACTGCAGGCTGCACTGTCGGGACGGTGACGGGTGTCTGGGGAAGGGGGTTGGGAGGGAAGTACGAAGAAGCTGGTGCGGTTTCTTGGATTATGTTTTGCCTGAGTCACTAATGAGGCTCCTTAGCTCTATGTAGAGTTTGGTTCTCAAAAGACTGGGAAAACTCTTTCTGCCCTTTTCGTTGGCCTGAGAGCATTTGTCCTAAATCAGGACAAAGGAAGGGACTCGGCACTTGGTGTATTCTTCAGGGAAGATGGCCTCATTTGCAAAGTAATGTCCCAAGCAGTCAGAGGTACAACAAAGAGGTAAGGGTACAAGCAGAAAGTCCTTGTAAAGTGCTCTTCTAAATTTCTTTATTAGAAGGAAACTTACATTCTGGAGTAAAGAGAAATCCATATACTTCCAGAATGTGTCAGCGCGGCAACAGTTGTGTCAGATTGTAAAAGGCTCAAGAGCCTCCCGCTTACCGTTAGGGAAGGTTGAAACAACTTGTCTCATTAAGTTAAGCTTCTTCCCTCGAGTGTCTTATTTAGCTTTACTTCTCTTCATTCTCTCCCTGGTGATTTGGGTAAAGTGTCTGAAACCACTAAAGGTAAAAGGTTGAAGCAATCCCAAATTTAATAATCTATCACCTTTCTTGTGCGTATCTGAGTGTAATTCCCAGCAGTTCTTAGCGAATTCATTAGAAGACAGCAAGTCATTAAAAGTTAATAAGAAACTATTTGTTTCTGTGAGTGTGAATAAAACCACTTTGTGAGTCTGACATTCTTTTCCAGTCATAAAAGCCTTGCTTTTAGCCAATTTCCATTTTCTCTGTCTCCCCAGGTTACTCCTGGACGGGGCACCTCTGATTGCAATCCACAAGGCCAGGTATTACAAGAGGAAAGATGGCCTGGCCCTGGGGCCTGGACCGTTCGTGATGGCTTTAGAGTATGCCACAGACACCAAAGCCACAGTAGTGGGAAAACCAGAGAAAACGTTCTTTTTGGAAGCATTGCGGGGCACTGGCTGTGAACCTGAGGAGGCCGTGATGATAGGAGACGTAAGTAGCAAAGGCCAGGAAATGCCCTGAGCTCACCCATCATGCTGGGAAGACCCAACTCCAAAGCACTGCTTTGAAAGCCACACAGACTCTGTTACTGCTGATACCAGCTGGTAGTAAGTGGTACCTACCTATAAACAGGCTTGTCCGTAGATGCATAGTGATGCTCTTCTAAAGAACTGAAATTTTGATTATTTCTGACATTGTTCACAGTGTGGTGAGATGTGTGCGATCCAAAAGACCATTTAATGCAAGTCAATTAAATGCTTTGTATGTCTTTTTGAAGAAAACCTCTACACAAATTTCAGTTTTTTTGAGTATTACTTACGCAGAGAACAACGTATACCTAAAGAATTCTACCATTATTGATTTTTTTTTTCCTAGTATATGCTTTATGGACGAACTTCCCAATCAGCGTGCCACAAATAGCTACAGATATTGATTACCTCAGCCCTCTGAGTGGTAGAGCTGACCCTGGATGATCGTAGGCTCTAGCCAGTGACCTCCGGCCGGAGAGCACCTTGTCACTTTTCCCCAGTGTCCTGGGAAAACATTATTTTCTATGTGTGCTATGAGGAGGAAAGAGCCAGAAAGCACATTGGCTTGTGGCAAGTCGGTGGCAAGGATTAGATTTCAATTTTAAATAAACGCTTTAGGGGCTAGAAGGGACCATCGAGGTTGTCTGTTCCAAATCCCCTCATTTGATAGACTGGAACGCTGAAGCCCAGAGGTGAAGCTTCAAGCTTAAATTCCCACAGCTAATTAGTGGCCCAGCTGGAGGTAAACTGTAGGCTCTGGACTCCCTCCAAAATAAACCATAGATCCCTTGCTTTCTTGACTTGTGATGGTGCAGGTGTATCGTGGGCCTCATTTCCTCTTCCACTTCCCTATTCACTCACCTGAACCTGAATAGGGTGGTCGTTAAAGTCGACGTAGCTTTGAGAAACCATCTTTTCAGCCCCATCTTTCCCCCTTGGCAAAGCAGTAGCCGACTTTCCTAGGCACATGTGTGTCTGAAGACGTGGTGATGTCAGAATTCTCTATCCCAGGAGTTTCCGGTATTGGGACAGGATGGGAGATGGCAAGGGCATGTGATGGCCGTTGTTCAGTGGCGTGCAGGTTGTTACCTGAGAGGCGGTGGGTTTCCCTCCCTTTCCTTGTCCACTTTCCCCACCTCCCTTCATCTTTCTCTTCCTCTCCCCTCTCTCTGCCGCTTCACTATGGCAAGTTTAGATGCAACGGAAGGTTTTAAATTAGACCTTGAGTAGAGATTTTGACATTCTAGAACTCGTTTCCAAGGTCTGTTGTTGAATATTAATGATTTTTGAGAAAAAAACTTTTCTTCAGTCATGGTCTTGAATGAATCCTGTCTGTAAAAAGTCCCATAAAGACATGAGATGGCAAGATTGATTTTCTTGATATATCTTCCAGCCCTTGGATTTTTATTTCCTGACGTTTATCCTCAGTCAACCAAGCATATTCCTCTCTACCTTGGGTAAGAATTGCAAAGAAAGCTCCCTTTTCTAACTGATCTGTTAGCCCCAAGGGTGGAGATAACCGAGAATCTCAGTATTCTGGTTTGGCTTGAATCCACCTGTGAGGGAGGGCCAGCTGGAAAGTAAGCATAGTGTGCTACATGGGCAGCAGAAAAGCTGACTTCTGAACCTAGTCCGTTCACTACCTGCAGGTGGATCATTTACCTTCAAAGCTGCCAAATGGATAGAATGTTTTCTCCTATGATCTGTTTTAAGAGGAGACAGATGTCCATGTGGAAAACATGAACTGTGTGGGGTGCCTGTGTGGCTCAGGTGGTTAAACATCTGACTCTTGATTTTAGGTCAGGTCATCATCTCACAGCTCATGGGATCGAGCCCCACGTCGGGCTTTGGGCTGACAGCGTGGAGCTTGCTTGGGATTCTCTCTCTGCCTCTCTCTCTCCCCCTTTCCCGCTCATGCTTGCTCACTCTCAAAAAAGATAAACTTAAAAAAGAAAAGAAAATATGAACTATAGATGTGCTGTTTGTGTTTGGTCACTAGAATTACTGCTGTATTCTGTTGTACATTTTCCACCTCTGTAACACTTCCCTTGGTTCCATGTGGATTTCCCCCTTTTCCTCTCTTGTATTTTAAGGAAAAAAATGCTCACGGTTGGCCATCCCAGCCTAATCCATCAGCCAATTGGTAGGGTTTTGTTGTCGAGCTCACTGAAGACAGTGAACTAAATGCTTTCTTTATGCTTTTCTAGGATTGCAGGGATGACGTTGGTGGGGCTCAGAATGTCGGCATGCTGGGTATCTTAGTAAAAACTGGTATGTATCCTCTACATAAGCCTTCTCTAAAACAGATGGTAAAATACACTTGCTTAAAGAACAGTCTTTGCAGAAATGAGAAAGCCCACGGGGCACTGTAATTGTCTTTCTGTCACAAAGCAAAAATAAAATGGACTCTGGGTCTCAGGGGAAAAAAGACAGTGTGGGAGGGCCCATGCTGCACAAAATTAAGAAGATCAGAGAGAGTTGAGAGGTCATTTTGCAACTTACCCAGAGGTAACTATCGTGCTGGGTGACAGGTAGCATTTATATGATTTTCTGGATATACAAATCACCACATTGGAACGGACCAGAGACCACTGATGGTGATGCTCTATGAAAGTATCTTTTTTTAATTTTTTTTTTATTGGTGTCAGCTAGAAGATGATAAAGTTGGTTTCCTGAGGAACAGGTGAGCTGAGGGATCTGATACTTTGTGTTAATGTTTGCATTTTTTTTTTTTTTTTTAATTTTAATTTTTTTTTTATTTTATTTTTTTTTTATTTTTTTAATTTTTTTTTTTTTCAACGTTTTTTATTTATTTTTGGGACAGAGAGAGACAGAGCATGAACGGGGGAGGGGCAGAGAGAGAGGGAGACACAGAATCGGAAACAGGCTCCAGGCTCCGAGCCATCAGCCCAGAGCCTGACGCGGGGCTCGAACTCACGGACCGCGAGATCGTGACCTGGCTGAAGTCGGACGCTTAACCGACTGCGCCACCCAGGCGCCCCAATGTTTGCATTTTTAAAAAATTACACAAAAAGTTTTTATCTTTAACTTACCGTCTTAGGAACTATTTTTCCTGTACCAAAATTAGAAATACTGTTTGTGGTCCCTCAAAGTAAATTTAAGGAAAAGCAGACCTTAACGGGGAGGACTCGGCTGACACAGAATTGTGACTACAGTGGTCCCACTCGGTGTCCTGGGTCCTGGCCTCAGCCTGCCCTGACCAGCCATGCAGGTGCATCTGCCGGGTGTCATATTTAACAAAAGAGCTGCAACTCAGAAATTTTTTTTGAAAAAGTACATTTCCTCCTGACTGACATTTATTCAAGGAAATGTGGCTACAGGAAAGCTATTTTAAATTTAAAAACAGAAGCAAGAAAACCTAGCTGCAGCACCCAAGGAACAAGAAGCATTTGGCAGGGCCCCGCGTGAACAAAGAGCACAGGCTGTGCCAGGGCTCCGGAGGGAGGCATTGGAGCCTGGCAGAGGGTGACACCGGTCACTCTAGAATTCACATCTCTCGGTCAAAATGATCAGCACCATCCCGGGAACATTACTGCCCTTTGATGTAAGCAAAACAGAGGAGGTATCAAGGTCAAGTCCAGAAGAGTCCTCACTCTCGTGATCCCTCCCTACATCTTAATTTCCAAATTCCTGCCATTCACTGTTTTATTTTCTGGTCACTGAGGAAATCTTCAGGTAACTATTTTTGCTCTTGTGTATTAGTCCTGTGAGCATTTTCTTTCTTTAGGTCACGTAATTAAGGATTTACACGAAGTGTCAAAACCATCCCACACCAGTGTCTCGTAGGCCCTGCTCCCCCTTCCCCTGGCTGGCCTCTGTAGCTTGTCCCTTCTTTTCTGACTGCCAGTTGGTTGTGATCAGCCTATCACAGAGGCACCCAATTAGCTTAGAGAAGCCAGCAGCGTGACATAATCAGATTGAAAATGTATAACCAGTAAAGCAGCTATGTCCAGTGCAGGGAAACGGGCCCATCTGCGCTGTTCATCTCTGGCCAGAAAAAATCCCAGGTGAGCCCACTGTTGTAAAAGTAGACAAAACAGCTGGCTCCCTTGATAAACTTGAACTCCATGCATGTGAACAACAACCTGGTGTTGAAAATTATCATAAAGATTTTAACCTCTTCGATTAGAAGGGCTTCTTGTGGATAGTCTTGAGCAGTTTTGTTTCTCAGTGAGTAGCACACGGTAGACGCTCAGGATACGTTTGCCCAGCGGTTTGTTAGTAAAGGTCTGTGGCTGGTCTTGCACAAAATTGATTTGTTTAGCATGTAAAACAATCACCTAGAAAGGACAGGGCCAGTCTTTATCTAACATCATCAAAACGGCTTCCTGTATTCTCTCTCCATTCGTCATTTATCCACCCAGGAGAGCACCGAGTGCCACAGTGAATGCGGCAGGCTCGAGTGACATGGCCAGCTTCACGCCCTTGGCCCACATTATCGAGCACGTGTTGTATGCCAGACACAACTTGAGGTGCTGGAACTCTCACACCTGTGTAAGCCACTGTGTCCATTTGTACTTTGTAGACACCCCACTTGCAGGGCCAGACCGCAGAAGCATTCTGCAAGCGCTTATCTCCATGGTTGAGAAACTTGACTTTCACATATTTGCCCTTAGCCTCTGGATCCAGGAAGTAGGTGGTATGAGCAGTAGTCGGTCATTGACTCATGGATGAGACCAAGTAGAAACATGGCAAGAGTTTATACTTCATGGAACTTAAGCTTGAGAAAAAACTAGCAGCAGAATTTTCTGTGTGGCCCATGCTGTGAACAGGTGCCTTGAGGACACTAAGGTGAGTGAGGTAGATCTTCATTACCTCTGTACATTTGATGCTGCCTCTGTTCTGTAAGAATTCACAGTAAGACAAGGCAGGAAGCGTCTTCACCGTGCAGAGGTGCGGAACAAGGGATCTTTCGGCTTTGTGTTTGCTGGGCAAATCCTCTTGAAGAGGTAGTTGTAGAAAATGGCAGGAATTGTAGAAAACGGTGGGTCTGTTGTTAGGGGAGCTGGATTTATGGAAAATTGCCCGGAAGGTGCCGAAGGATGAATGGCAGAGATCACAGAAAAAGGGATGAGAGAACAAAGAGAAGGGGGACGTGTGGAGGCAACAAGGCAGCCAGTGTGGCTACAGGACACTTGGCCTTGTCTCCAGGGCCTCAGCTGAAGCAGTGTTCTGCATTTCCTTCCTTCCTTCCTTCTTATTTTTAAGGAAAAAAAAAATGTGGCATGCTCACCACGTGCTGGTTGCTGTGCTCAGTGCTGGGAATGAACTCACTGGGGAATGTAACACACATGGCCCCTGCTGTCAGAGAACTCCGTCTTAGGAGTGATACAGACATTAAACAGATAAATGTATAATTCAACTTGTAAATATTGTGGAGGCAAGGAACAAGGTGCGGAGAGAGAACAACAAGGAGGAGGTCTAACTGGGATGGGAATATGGAGTTTGACCTGAAGCATCAGGGAGACAGCCAGGTGAGAAGAGTGTTCCAGGCAGAGGGGATGGCAGGTGTGAAGGTCCTCAGAGAGCCAGGTCCAGTCTAGGACTGCAGTCTTGTGAAAGCAGCACATGCTAAGGTCAGAGGGATGCCGGAGCCATATGACAAAGGGCCTGGTGGGCAGCAGTAGGGATTTGGGTTCTTCCTGAAGGGCATTTGGGACCCATTAAGGGTGTTTAAAGAGGGACCGTGCATCATCTGGTTGACATTTGTAAAAGTTCTGTGACCACTGTGTGGAAGGTTCCTCTCCTTGTAAGGCTGTTCAGTTGTGTGTCCTGCATTCCAGAGCCGGAGGGACGGGGAGACACAGGCAGTGTACCTGCCCCGCGGTGCCCTGCTGGGCAGACCATCCGGCCTGGCCCAGGCCTGTGCATATCTGTCACTTTTCATTCCCACCCCTGGGCATTCATTTGTCAGGCTCACAGGGTCCCTGTGTGGCAGGAGCACAGGCCATTTCCAGTTATCCTCAGGAGCTGACAGGGCCTCTGCTCTGTGGTGTCCTGGCTTCCAGTGAAAAGCATTGATTCCACCATCATCCCTTTCTTTAGGGCTAGTGGGGAAGAAAATGATTTTACCAGCTGTGGAGATCTGAAGGAAACCTTAGCCGCCAGGTGACCCAGGCCCTTTGAGTGTCCATTGTGAAAGACCAGAGTCCTGGGAAAATGTTGGATGTGATATTTCTTTGAATCGCCTCATTGCGTCTGACATTTCAGTAGGAGATGCTTTGGGAGATGTGGAGCCCGATTCTCTAGTACTTGCCACGGTGGTCCATGGCCGCCCAGATGCTCATGGGATGTGATTAACATGGCCTCCTAACAGTAGCCTTTGCTCACTGGCTTTACTTTCATTTCAGGGAAATATCGAGCAGCAGATGAAGAAAAAATTAATCCACCTCCTTACTTAACTTGTGAGAGCTTCCCTCATGCTGTGGACCACATCCTGCAGCATCTACTGTGATCCTTTATGTGAATCAGAAGCAACTCTGGAATGAATCCCTCCCCAGCTCCACGCCCGCATAGATAGACATGGACCAACCCTCCTCTATTGTGCATTAATTAGAAAGAAAGGTATTGAATTGCAGCCAGCCACTGAGCCTTGCTTATCCCTTTTGTTTTATTTTGTAAAAGAAGATGAGACCCAGAGAAAGGGAAAGCTGAGATTTTATGTCATTCCTTTTAAAATATTCATCAGGCTAGGCAGGGCTGGGAGGGGGACTCTCCTGCAGGGAGTCGTGTTCTCTGCTGTCTCCTCACTGGCACATTGGGAGGGGGGAGTGTTCAGATTGTGAATAAAAGTGAATGGCATTTTTAAAATTATAAAATAGTGTGTCAAAAAGTGTGTCGGGCTATAGTTTTAACATTGAGCTCAGCTGTGAAATTCATCAGAAGTGCCAAGTGGAGTACAAGTCAGAAGAAGCAAAATAAATTGTCCTTTAGCCCAAGTGATCAAGTGAATTTGCTTTAACGGATGTTGAAAACTAGATTATCTCCTGTATTATTCCCAGCACGGGTGACTTCTTTTTCTCTTCATTAGCCAGAGATGACTAATTTAAATTTAGAACCTGATTTTAATTTAAAATAATATTTCCATTAATAACCTATTCATTGCAGATACCTATTATACTGTGTAACAGTTGTTTTGGAAATTTTATGTAAAATTAAAACTATCAGTATTTTACAGATGTTTTAATTAGACATTGTTATTAACAGGAACAGTGCAGAAACTAAAATCAAGCCTTTAATGTCTTATAGACCATGCATTTTTGAAGTTAGTGTCCACCAGGGTCCTATTAACTGTACATTTGCAAGATTTCATTATTTTTGCCTCTGACACTATGGGAAAAATCTTTTAGAAGCTATTGGGACAGATTCAAGCTTTTATGTACTTGGTTACTACAGCTGTAAAATGAAATCTCGTCTTGTAGCATGGATTATTCTTTTCATGTTAAGCCCACCAAAATGAAGGGGACTAAGTAGGTAATGATTTTCCTAGTGCATTTGCATACTGTGATAATCCTGGGCCTTTGCAATTGTTTTACAGGGCTCTTGGGCATTGAATTATTAGCATGTAATTGTACATCATTGTGGTGTTCACCTTATTGAAGCACACACTGATGTTAATGAGTTTCGGGCTTTGATGCTTGTTTAGAGATCAGCTTGGTCTTCGATGGGAGGGAGCAAAGCTAAATAAATGGCAGCTCCCTCTCCTTTCGGTGGTTTGGCGATCACTCTGTTCTTGTTTCTGCAGATGCCCCGACCTAGTACTTAAACGTCCTAGAGTGCAAAGCACATGTGCTGGGCCTGCCGCCCCAGATCGGAGGCGTGAGTGGAATGGCCAGGAGCAGAGGTTCGGGGGCCTAGCCAGCAGTTAACGAGCTGGGTCCGTGGGCAAGTCACCTAGACTTGTCTGTGAAGTGGAGACAGTGCCAGCACCCACCACTTAGGCTTGTTGTGGGGGTGAAACGCCTGACCGGTGTATCAAGTAGAATCGGACAGATGCTGAGTGCTGTGTGGTTTCGGCGCTGACGATGATGCAGGTGTAGCAGGACTGTCCACACCGGGTAATCTGGTAAGGGTTGATAGAATTCACCTCTACAGTTGGTTCAATGGGGAAAGTCTTCCTGAGGATTCAAAAAGAGAGAGACATTCTATTCTGTCTAAACCACACGCGCAGAGGCACAGAGAGAGCCGCTCAGCAGCAGGTAGAGTGTGCTGCCCGGTACCTGGGGGATGTGCTGTATTCAACCTTGGCCTGTTACCTGGGTCCCTGGGTGAGTGATTCGTTGACCCAGGCACCATCGAGTGTTTGCTGGGTGCTACGTGCTAAGTGCCGTGCTAGGAAATAATCACGTGTATAAGACAAGGCTTTTGCCCTGAGGAAACTTCCTCGTGGAGGAGCTAGGGAGAACATACAAGACCTTGTTCGGACTCCAGTGGCCCTCCTCTCTGATGTCCGCCTGACTGCAGGTGGAATGAGGCATTCCCTCCTCCTTGCCCTCATACCACTTGTTAGATTATATGTTGGTCCTCACATGTCCCTTCTGCCCACCAGACAGGACTGGGTCTCATTCTTTATTGTATCTCCTGCAACACAGGCACTCAGATGGTTACGGAACCAGTACAAACCAGCTGTAAATATTATAGGAATTTAATGTTGGGACATATAGCTATGAGTAGAGAGGAGAAAATAAGTCTCATTTTAGACTCATTGCCTATAGGGGAGGTCCCATCAGACACTTGGAAATAGTGGATCTGATGCTCTGGAGACAGACTAGAGCTAAAGCAAAGAAGTAGACATCACTGATGGGTCAGGGATCAAACAGAATGACAGGAATGGATAAGACCATGTGAGCATAAGGCCCCCAGCCAAGAGAAATGGCTTCCTTCTTCCATTCTAGTTTGGCCGTATAGGCCATTAAAATCTTTGTTTGATGTTTTATTTATTTAACAAACATTATATAGGGTTTGTTGACTGACCTGTCCATAGGGAGGTTCGTGAGGATAAATAAAAATCTTATTTTAGACCTGGGTTACTGTAAACATTCCCAGCACAGCGGGGTGGTCTGCCTTGGAGGAGATGTAATAACTGACGTATCTAAAAGACCTCTTTTTCCAGCCATCCCATTTAAAGAGCTACCCCATGGTATATGACCTCAGAGACAGTGTTTGCATCAGCTTTACTGTAATCCTCTCCTAGGCCCATTTGGGGACTGGAAAAGGTAGTAGAGAACACCCACTGTCAGGGGAGGATTACTGAGCTTCTGCTGTCAGCCAGGTGCATGCTGGGTGTGGAAGAGGGCAGAGCAGTCTGGTGGTGGACACGGACAGCTGCCCCACTACCTCTCTCCATACCTCCAGAATCAGCTGGTCTCACCATAGCTCTTCCTGCCCACCATTGTACATCTGTCAGAGCCACCAAACACCTGTAGCCCTGAATGTCAGGAACGCCCTTGGAAGGATAGTGCCATCACCTCACCCTTAACCCCACATTCAAAAATTGTTGTACCGCGTTAGACCCGAAAGTCACCACACCTTACACGGGTTGTGTTCATTTAGTTTGCACTCAGTGGTTGTTCGCGTAGCATGGAACTGAAATCCTTGGGCACTTACAGTAAAGAATTTTTAAAACTGCACTCATCTATTTCACTGAAATACCCTGCCTTAAAGGGATAAAAAAAAAAAATCCCTTTTTAATATTGGCAGTTGCTTGCATAAACCCATGTTTGCATTATCAGTTTCCTTTGACTTGTCATAAAAACTCTTCTTCAGCACAAACACATAGGACCTTTGCTGACTTTCTGTTATGTCAGCCATCAAGGCCTAGTACCCCAAAGCATGCTCTCTTTAAGGGACAACCAGAGCAAGCACGAGAGCACCAGAAATCCATTTATCGTTTACATTATGTGTTAAAATCAAACAATTTTAAATACCTTTTGTCAGTGCTTACCTTCATGTCCTACACATCTCAACTTCTCTTTGGTTAATGTGCCTGAGGAAACCAAATTATTAAATGCCAACTGTGGATAAAGTACAAAGGAAGACAGAGTAGAATGTAGCTCCCAATTCCTAAGATGCATGTCTTCTAGTTGGGAAACGGAAGCATATAAAAATACATTGAACTGTCCCAAGGGCTGTGACAAGTTCAAGATAGTTTGTAGAAGTCCTCTTGTAGAAGAGGTCATGTGCAGTGAGCTAAGTGCCTTGGGACAGTAATCACAGCTTCTAGCCTGTAAAGCAGATACAGTGCTCATTTTAAAGAACATTTTGTTCATTCAATAACAGTGAAAAAAGTACCACAACCATAGGGCTAACACAATAAAACCTACACACCTACTTAATACAATAGATCTATGGCTAAGTGAAGAAGAAGAAGAGGGAGGGAGTAATTTTAGATAAGTAGAGCCCATCTGGGAAGGCTTCTGATGGTGACCCGAATGAAATGTGGGGACAAGCCGTGAATTCTAAAGGTAGATCGTTAACCTTAGTTGCTGACATCTGAAGATCAGGGGATCTCAAATGCAGATCGATGACCACCGGTTTTCCTAGGAAGATTGGAAGACGTGGCAATGTTGGGTCCAGATTTCTGGGTTCAGTGGGAGCTGCACCATTGATGTGTCATTCACATAGTCTCACTCTCTCCATTACAGTTCCCACCTCTTCCTTATCTTCCACCCAGCTTACTTTACCCATATGTTATTGTGTTCTCAGTTCCTATAGGCATTGTGACTTCTGCGTTGGGAGAAAATACCACATGTTGGATTAAGTTAAATTTTCCTCCCAGGCCAGGCTCCTATATCCTTATAAACTTGGATACACTTCTAATCTACTTTTGAAATAATAAGAGACTCTAAACATAAATTAGTCGTGTGTCTTAGTTGGTCTCTCTATCTCAGAGCCCCACTAAAAATGAAAGTTAAGGGATAAGGAAGGTATAAACTCACAAGGACAGCCCAGAAGAAGAGATACCAGTGGATGAGAGGGTATAGTAATTTGAAGGATGGAAAATAGATGGGTTGCTGATAACTAAAATCAGTGCAAAGAAAGACAATCAAAAGTCATCCTGTAGAACCTCAAAGATCCAAGGCTTGGAGACACTAGGTAGAGAGGAGATGAGGTGTGAGGGTTGAGAAGCAAGGAATTAGTTTGAAGCTGGTAAACAAAGTGATTGGAGCCCCAGGAAAGCCTCCCCACTCTGAGCATCCAGATGAGAACCCCAGCCATGCCAGGAGAATGGAAGTTTATCTCTGGAAGGGTGGACCAAGGAAAGTTAAGGCCTTAAGGATAGCGGGCTGGGTGTGGGGGTGAGCCAGGGTGAGCGACAGGGGACCAGGTACATCTCTGCTTATTCTATAATGGTTCCCTGGTTCTTTTCCCCTTACAACTCTAGGACCAGAGCATATGTGGATGGAATCAAAAGTTGATCTGATATGTGGCCATTTGGAAACAAATACTGCTAGGTATCTGATAAGACCAGACAGATAGGAGCATGTGTTGCAAAAAATCAAAATAAGTACTTCAAAAATGAAGCAAACGATAAAACAAGGCAGTTACTAATTCCCAAAAGACGAAACTCCACAAAAAAGGAAATGTAATTTTGATTCACTAGTTGGGCCTGCATGAACAGTATACAGTTCTCCTAGGAGTACTGATCACTGAGTTAACCTAAAATTACTACTATTTGGTGATGGTAGGGAAAGACATGTATTGGTAGGGACAGAGCGGGGTGATGAAAGAGCTACCTTTCACTTCCTCCAAAGCAAGAAGTCGTTGGATAGCATATAAAACTGATAAAGCCACTGAAATAAAAGTGTAACCTGAAAACACACACGCATGATTATTTAGAGACCAACTTTCCAAGGAAAAGAGGAGAGGAGGATTGAATACGATGGAGGTATTAATAAGCATGAACTTGGAGACGGAGGAAGGATGTAGAGGTGTGTCAAGTGCATGGTCCGCTGTTGTGGGGGGTGGTTGTGTGTATTTCCTGCGATGGATGGCAAAATCACACTTCCCCTGAATGGAGTAAGGGAAGAGCAGTGAGCTAAAAGGGGCCAAACATTGGCACAAAGCATGCTGTCCACAGGGGCGTCTCCTCCGCCCCCTTTACCTGTTCACTCTTAAGTCCACACACCCAAACCTATCTACTTCCCAACCACGACAAATCAGCAACAACACTTGAGGTCCCAACCAGTTGAGATTTTAGGAGATCAGAAAGAATGGTAGTGGCCACAAGCCAATGGACTAACAGCTGTAAGAAATGTCAGCTGACAGCCCGACAAGGAAGACAACCCGAAGCGTGGAAAGCAGATGCTGGAAATTCAGCAGTACAGCAGTCTGAGGCCATTTTGTTTAAAGACTTCTGCATCTGGGGTATCACTAGTGTTGCATCGTGTAAGACCTTCACGATCATTAAGAAGGTTAAGTTTCACATATACTAAGATCTTTTTGCTTATTTTTGATTCGTCACATATGGTATGTTTTCAGTTTGACTATATTTTCCATGAAATGACATTGTAAAAGGCATTTGAGAATATTCTGCCCAAAATAATCAGTACCCCCCCCCCCAAATGCTTGGTTTTTGTTTCAAATTAGGGTAAAGTCCTTTGGAATATTTAGCTATCCGAATGTCCCTTTTCCTGGAAGTTTTTCTTCAAAGGAGGAGTCTGCCTTGCAGGGATGAAGAAAATGAGGCAAGGAGGGGAAACGGAGGAAGGTGACTACCATAGGTAAGTTCTGGTTGGCAAGAGGGGTGGCGCCATGTCACTTAGTGGCAGCCATCAGGAGTTGGAAGTAGATGCCTCAGATCGTGAGATTCTGAGGGAGATGCTTCCAACTCTTTACAACCCCGTAAGGAGATGTGGAGAAGTCCAAGAGCAGGGGAGACTCAGGACGACTCCTCTAGAATCTTGGGTTCCCCATCCTAAGCTTTGGGTCCACTGAGGATGATCTGTGGCAATGGAAAGAGAAGGGCAGAGTACGTGGGACGTGAAATGTGATGAGTCCAAAGATGTTAGTTATTAGGCGCCAGAACTCAGAACACTCAGACTGGGTAGCTGGTGATGTCCGTGTGCAGTCACCGCTGCTATTAGCCTTAGGCTCAAGAGGCTCCCGTCCTAAAGTGGATCAGCAGCTTCTCTGGGTGGGAACTCGTCTGGTAGGGGGTTTGCTGCTGAAAAAACCGGTTGGGGTTGGGGCATCTGGATGGTTCAGTCGGCTGAGTGTCCGACTTGATTTCTGCTCGGGTCGTGATCTCATGGTTCATGAGCTCGAGCCCCATGTTGGGCTCTGGCCTGAGCACAGAGCCTGCTTGGGATTCTCTCTCTCCCTGTCTCTCTCTCTTTCCCTCTCTCGTTCTCTCTCTCCCTCTTTGCACCTCCCCTACACACCGTGTTTGTGTGCGCATTCTCTCTCTCTCTCTCTCTCTCTCTCTCTCTCTGTCTCTCAAAATAAATAAGCATTAAAAAGAAATACTCATTGGGGTCAGAGTTAGGGAGAACAGACGAGATTCAGGATGTTGTCAGAGGAAACAGACTGTACATTTCCTGCACCCATTCTTAACCACCCTTGAGCCCATCTGCTGGTCAGATGGTCCGTCAAGCTTAGCTTCTAATTGGCTCCCCAGCTCAGAGCCGCTCTGTACGTTCCAACACAACTTCCCAAGCTACATCTTTGTCTTCAAAATGAAAATACCAATTCGCAAACAAGGAACACTAAGAAATTGTACAGAGTCCACCTGTGAGAAAAGTCTCCACTGCGTGACTAATCGCAAATACACCTGTAATTGAAATCTCCAACATACTGCTGGCATCAGTCATGAAAAATTGACAAAAATATATCCTAGTTCCAAAATAGTACGGTTGTTCAAAGTAATTCGGTCTTCAAGAATAAGTTTTTCTATTCCAATCATTATGTTCTTCTCCCGCTTACACTAATAAATCAGGAAGCCTCTTTGGTTGTCTTTGTGGCCGGGTCGGGATAAATGTGATTTCATACGGACTCGAACTCACTTTGCCAGGCTGAGTATCTCTGAGTCAGATTCTTTGCTGAAGGCTTGGTGTGAGCTAGCACATCTAAGAAGTCGGCAGTGGTCACCGTATCCAGCTCGATTCCAGGTAAATTGCTGCTCTCTAGATAAAAACACAGCAGTAACAGTACAGCGTATGACCTTAAGGTGATCAGTGCTCTTGAGATGCTAATAGACCTTTTTTCAAGACAATGCATAATGCAGCACGCCTAATGGTTACTGCAGCAAAAGGCAAACCTAAAGAGAGCTGGGGAAGAAATTCTTTAATGTGCGACTCGGCTCCTGCAGCCCAGAGAAAAAATATGACTTAAATGTATCACTATCAAAGTAGTGTTTAATAGTTATATAGTGCTACAGATGGATCCAGCCCAGCATCATAGTTTGCCAGAGAAATAAAAGCCCCAGCCCTAAGGAGTTTATTATCTGGGGCAAAGTTGATCCAAAAGAACACCAGAGGAGAAACGAGTTGAGTACATGAAGGGCAATTTGACCAAAGAATGTTTGCAGGTGCCAAGAGCCACCGAGAACAGGAGCAAGGCTCCATCTGCTGGTGAAAGCTGGATTTTTTTAAACAATTTTTTCTCCCAGATCACCTTTGCTGTGATCCCAACCGTACCTGACTGGTGATTTTCAAGTGCACTGAAGATCTTCCTCACAGGCCGCATGGCTGCTTCTCTGCAGACAAGCTTAATGTCTGAGCCCGAGTAGCCCTCAGTCTCCTGAAATAGCCGCAAACCAGCCATGGGTCAGCAGGCAGAACACTGGTGGCGATTACATTCAATAGGCAAGACCCGGTATCAGAGCCCCTGTTTGGAATCTGTTTTCTGTCCCCCACGAACATACACAGAGATGCCCAGATCTATAAAGCCTGGAGGGAGAGAAGCTGCTTATATGTTTGGGTAACCTGGGAAACGGGGCAGTTAACAACTTCCTAACACCATCCACTGCGTGCTCGAAAATGCCGGACTAGCCTGCCCATGATAACCTCATGGGCCCTTGTGCTCAAATCCAAGCATGATCAAACTTGGTAGATGCTTTTGTTCTGGTAAAAAAGATCATACCTGCCTTTGAGGAATCTGAGAACATCGTGTTCAAGTGTCCACTCAGGAGGCAGTGATACCAGTGACAGTGGGGGTAGCAGACATGTACCCCCATTTCCATTTGTAAAAGTTTTCTGTTTCATCAGCACAGTAATCCTTTGCGGCATATCGGTTACCCATTTTTCAGAAGAAGAAACCGGCTTAGAGAGTAAGTGGTTTCCCTGAGGCCACATAGCTAATAAGGGGCAGGATCAGGAGTTGACCATTGATTCTCGGAGTTGAAACCCTATGCTGTTCCCACGACATCACACTGTTTCTCTTTGCTTGAATGTTTCCAAGGGACAGAGAGCTTACTCTCATGAACAAGAGGTCCATTGCATTTCTGGGGCAGCGTGGGTCTTTTCTAAGTGACTCAAGGAATATGCCCCAAACAGCTCACGAGAAGACCCTGCCCAGAAGATTCGTGCGGCGGCTGCTTGGCCTGCAGATGCTCCCTCCAGGGCAGCTTACCTGGCTCAGCACGCCGTACTCCAGCTCTGTGCGCAGCTCCAGGGCTCTGCTCCTGCTCACAGGGGGCAGCCAGTGGTGGATCATGGCCTGCCTGGCCTCCCGGCAGGGGAGATCAACCAGAATCCTCTTCTCCAGGCGGCGTAACATGGCACAGTCGAGCTCCCTGAGATCACGTGGGAAACAGAGGGACCAGTTGGAGCAGTCAACTCACTTTATTTATTTATTTATTTATTTATTTTTTATTTATTTATTTATTTATTTAAATTTTAGAGAGTGCACGTGACTAGGGGAGAGGGGCAGAGGGAGAGAGAGAGAGAGAGAGAGAGAGAGAGAGAGAGAGAGAGAGAATCCCAAACAGGCCCCACACTCAGCATGAAACCCTACGAGGGCCTCAGTCCCATGACTCTGGGATCATGACCTGAGCTGAAATCAAGACTTGGACGCTTAACCGACTGAGCCACCCAGGCGCCCCTCAACTCACTTCTTAAGTGACAACTATATTGTAAGAGCAATGTAGCATTGTAGGAAGCAATTCTGCATTTTAACTGTTATTCTACATCTATACCTGAATGGATCGGACAATTATTCATGTCGTTTGGGCGAAAGAATTGGTTAAAAAAAAAGAAAATACATCCCTGAAATACCTCATGTAAAGGAGATAATTTTAGGTGGGGGAAAAAATCCAGCTAACAACTGAACTTGAAAATTCCCATTGTAGTTGTGCCATGAATTATTCAGTCTGATTCTGCCAGTGAGTTACTCCTGACAATAACTTGGGCACTCTGGGAAGTACATTAATTCTTCCCAAACTCTCCTACATTCTGGAGCGAACGACTGTCTCACTTCATTGCTCTGCTGAACTCAAAGAGCGTCCTTCCAGGGTGCTCAACGCAAATGTGGCCCTTTGAGTCCTTCACGCCTGCTCCTCCCAAAACACTGTCAGGCCAGGTTTATGCAATTTTGTGTTTGCAGGCCATTTCCCTAAATTTCTTTTTGTTTTGACTTTTTTTTTTAAGTTTATTTATTTATTTGGAGAAAGAGAGAATCCCAAGCAGTCTCTGCACTATTAGCACAGGGCCCAACGTGGGGCTTGATCTCATGAACCATGAGATCACGGCCTGAGCCAAAATCAAAAGTCAGATGCCCAACCAACAGTCATGCAGGTGCCCCACCCTAAACTTCTTAATATAAAATTTCCAAACAAATAGAAAAGTGGAATAAAACATGGGTATCCATATACCTTCCATCTTGATTCAACAACATTTAACATTTTGCCATATCTGCTTCATATCTATCCAGCCAAGTTATTTCAAAGTAGATTACATCATGATCCCCACCTCTAAATGCTTTCGCATGCATTTTCCCCAATAAGGACATTTTTTTTTTACATAGCTATAATATCATTATGACACCCAACAGAATTAACACATCACATAATATGTCTAGTGCTCATTCCATATTCAGATCTCTCCAGTGATCCCCAAAATATCTTCTAGAGCTTTTCCAACCAAAATCCAGTCAAGAATTATGCATTATTTGGTTAGCTCCCTTAAATCTCCTCTAATCTAATCCAGTCTTCTTGCCCTTGTTTTGGACCTTGCCTTGACCACAGTGAGGCTAGTTGTAGAATATCCCACATTCTGGACTCTGCTGATATTTTCCTCATCATAGCGTGTAACTGGTTGTCTGTTCCTTGTCTTCTAAGATGGAATTTAGGTCTAAAAGCTTAATTAGAATCAGGGTAATGATTTTGGGCTAGTGTATTTCACAGTTGTTATGTGTTCATATTCATTACTTTGGGATCCACATGTTTGTCGTGGTGTGGTGTTTAATTACTGGGATCACCTCGTGACCATAGACAGCTCCATTGTAAACATCTCTTCACAAGTAGTAAGAATTCTACGTACAATACTTTGGCACCAGGTGAATACCGTTTTCCCTATCCCCTTTCAACTAGTGGCCTTAGCATCTGCTAATGATCTTTGAATTGGTTATTTCACGAGAGTGGTGCAAAACAGTGATTAAAAATTTTTTTCATTCAAAATGTATTATTTGGCACTATTATGTAAAATTGAGCTTTCCCTCATTAATTGGGGCTCTTTGGTTACCTTGAATTACCATTCCTATTAACACATCATTTTGAGTGTGAATTTGTGAACTCTTTATAT
The DNA here is from genome assembly GCF_028018385.1 of Neofelis nebulosa. Classification (NCBI taxonomy): domain Eukaryota; kingdom Metazoa; phylum Chordata; class Mammalia; order Carnivora; family Felidae; genus Neofelis; species Neofelis nebulosa. The sequence continues at coordinate 27,448,608 of NC_080792.1, forward strand.
GTTAACATTTCAGGTTCCTAGAATTGAGGGAAACATCTATTTGATTTCCTAGGTATAAAAATTAGGAAATGCCTGCACGTTGTTCTGGTTTATCCATTAATAGAGAGTAACAGTGAAAGCATCATCACCAGATATTTCTCATTCATAAAAACACAGAATTTCCAGTGCATCTTCGCGTTCTTCTTACCTTCATCGTGAATCTCTGCCCTTTTAAATTGAAAAATGAAAATACCCTTTCAGGGAGCATATGTGAATCCTAACTTGGGGAGTGACCAGATTTCTTTAAAGATTCTGTCTTGCCTCTACCTGTTATTCCTCCAGTCCTGAGCTGAGAATCTATAGTCCGAGAGTGCTTTACCAGCAGTAACAATTACGTATTTCTTTTTTGTATTTGCTTTGTTCTTTATCAGCCTCACTCTGTTGAAATTCATTTTACGTCAGAAACTTAGCCCCTCTCCCCCCCCCCCCCACCCCCCAGCCATTCCCCCTCTCAAGGCCAACATTTCTATTTAAGGCACAGGGTCAAGGAAACTTTGAAAACTCTAGGAAATTGGTTTTTTGCATTTGAGATATTAATATAGGCTGTTGCTTCAGTCGTACTTACTAAGCGGTGGGCACTGGGTTCAGCATTGTACAGATACTAACTCTTTAGACTCTCACACAACCCTATGAGGTAGGTACTATTTTTTTTTTTAATTTTTTAACGTTTATTTATTTTTGAGAGAGAGAGAGACAAAGAGACAAAGTGTGATCAGGGGAGGGGCAGAGAGAGGAGAAGACACAGAATGCAAAGCAGGCTCCAGGCTCTGAGCCATCAGAGGGCTTTGACTCGGGGCTCCAACCCACAAACCGCAAGATCATGACCTAGAGCTGAAATCGGACACTTAACCGACTGAGCCACCCAGGCGCCCGGTAGGTACTATTTTTATATCCATTTTAAGATGAGGAGACTGAGGCACAGAGATTGAGTAGCTTGCTTGAGGTCAGAAAGCTAGTGAATGGTAGCAGTGGATTTGGACCCAAACAGTGAGACTCCAGAGTCTGTACCTAAGGGACTTGTCTGATGCCAGTATAGTAACAGCAAGTCGACTGCCAGCTCATGTCACGGTGAGATTTCAGAACCTTGGGAACAGAGAGAGGAGCATAAAAGTTTCCAGGGAGAAAAAAACAGGTTCCATATACAGGATCAGTAATAAGACTTCTCATCAGCAATGTGAGATACTAAAGGAAAATAGAGTAACTAACTAGAATTTAAATAAAAATTTGGAAAAAAATTAAAAAGTGTTTCTAAAAAAAATAGAGCAATGCCTTCAAACTTCTGAGGAAAAATACTTTCCAGTGTAGGAGTTTATATCTTGATCAATTAAGTTAGAGGATAGAATAAAGATGTTTTCAACACTAAAAGTGTTTAAAAGCCTACTTACCTTCCATTGCACCCTTTATCAGGAAAGTGCTGGAAGACCAAAGGGAGAGGGTAAACCAAACCAAAGGGCTACGTGGGATTCAAGAAACAGAAGGAAGTCTCCAGGATGATGAGGTGAGGTCCCAGGGTCTCCTGATCTACTGGGTACAGAGGATCATCAGGGCAGTGTGGTGTTGGCAAGAAGGTTCTGGCAGACATGTCTCCAAGAAGATGAAATTGATAGGAGAGCTGGCATGTTTGAACGAATCCACAGTGGATTCAGACAGCAGAGTGTGGTGGCCGAATTGGAGGAGCAGGTGAAGTGCATGGGAAAGGAAAGAAGGGGAGGGAGGGATAATTTAATAGGGGAGAAACCACGACATTCACATTTTAGGAATTCAGTTCAGCAACACTGACCATTTGACAAGTAAGTGTATTGTCGCTGCTAGGTCTCCGATACACAGAAATTAGTAAGACAGACTCCCTACTTATAAGTAACTAAAGGCAATACAAGGGAGCTTCTGGCCGTGGACTTCAAGGATGTTGGTCCTGTAAACTTCAAAGATAAACCTGGGACTTGAGATCAGACTAAAACCCAACAAGGAACAGAGACTACACTGAAGGAAATCACAGGGCTGGGGGTGATAAGCAGTTGCCGTATTTCTCTCAAGGCCTTTACTTGGACCAGCTGCCCCTTCTGCAAAGGCAGGGACTGCAGAAGGAAGGTTCTTTTGTACGGGTACCTTCTCCTGGGTCTCCCCATCCCATCTAGAGTGACTTCTGATTGAAAGGAAGACCAGAGCCCCAGAATGCCTTAGGAAAATGGAGTCACGCAGGAGGCGGGAAAACAATACCTCACTATAGATGTCTGTATTGATCAGCTAATGCCCTAAAGCAAGAGATTTACCTCAAAACTACTTGTGGGCACAAAATAAGTGCAACTCTCTGACAGCCAGGTCTGATGAATGCACTTTTAATGACATCAATAATAATATAATCATACAAGGGAGGAAACAAAGGACAAATGGAATGTACCCAGGAATTATTCTTTCTGCCAATATATTTATATGAAGAAATTTAACGTGTGGCAAGCAGAAAACACTCCCTTCAGCTCTTACATTTTGACTTTTGACTAGTTATTCTGTTCTCATGTCTCCTTTACTTGGATTATCTGGTACTTTCATCACCTCAGAAGGCCAAAGCAAACTGCAAGAGTGATGCGAGACACAGCAAAGCCTCACAGGCCTCAGACCCTGGCTGCTGGACTTCTGCTCACCGGCCTCCTAGACAGTTACCTGGGCTCCAAGGCCTTGCACCTGAGCACCCCAGCTTCTGTGCCAAACCTTCAGGGCCTTTCCCCGGCTCTTTGCTTTTTTTCCTCCCCTGGTAAACCGTGTGGTTCCTGGGACAGAGATCATTCCAAATTTTACAGAATTTGGAAACAGCCTAGTTCTTTTTCGCTCGTTCAATAGTTAAAACATACGAAGTTCAAACTATCTCAGCATGGTAGGAGGAAAGGAACCTTCAGTTCTGTAAGCAGTCTTTGCAGACCGTCCATGACCGACGTGGAGTGATCATGGCGGCCCGAAGGGCAGGGTAAGGATGCAGTATTCTGTAGTGGAGAATGGGGAGCCAGTGCATAAAGCATTAAAGGTTACTTTGCCTCCCTCCCAGAACCCCACATAAGCTGACTTGTATCTGCATTTCCCACTGGGGCCAAACTGGGCTGTTTGCTGTTCTCTGAATCCACCTTTTGCCATCCTACCTGAGCTGCTACTCAAGCTATTTTCTTCCACTTTGCCTACCAAGAGCCAAGTCATTTTTACAAGCCCAGTTCAAGTGTGCTCTATTCCATAAAGGCTTTTGCTTTTCTTTTAAATTTCTGTTATCAGGGGTGCCTGGGTGGCTCAGTTGGTTAAGCGTCCGACTTCAGTTCAGGTCATGATCTCATGGTTTGCGAGTTCGAGCCCCGCATCGGCCTCTGTGCTGACAGCTCCGAGCCTGGAGCCCGCTTCGGATTCTGTGTCTCCCTCTCTCTCTGCCCCTCCCCCACTCACACTCTGTCTCTCTCTCTCAAAAATGAATAAATGTTAATTTTCTGTTATCAGAAATTGCCTCTTCCCTATAAAATTCTATTTTACTTATTGTTTGTACCATTCACATAGTACTGGCTCTATCCCCGTCTCATTATTTGTGTTTATATCTCATTCATTGTCCCATCAGATAGCCAACTTCCAGAGTCCAACGATCATGGACCATATTTCTTCAATTCCCCATCCATCCATCATGCAGAATACACAAAATACATGCTCAATAAATACTATTTGGATGAATGCATGAACTCTTGGTGCAGGGCTACTGGCTTCATCTAAAATGATCTGCTTCCTTAAAGCCCAGCATTTATTTATGAAGGTCTATATGCTTTGTTGAAAATTAGCATTGCATAGTCATTTGTTCTAATTAATAGAGAAAATCAACATCAACTGGAGCAATGGGAATAAAATTTTCTATTTTCATCTCCAGTGAAAATAAGGGGGGGGCGCCTGGGTGGCGCAGTCGGTTAAGCGTCCGACTTCAGCCAGGTCACGATCTCGCGGTCCGTGAGTTCGAGCCCCGCGTCAGGCTCTGGGCTGATGGCTCGGAGCCTGGAGCCGGTTTCCGATTCTGTGTCTCCCTCTCTCTCTCTGCCCCTCCCCCGTTCATGCTCTGTCTCTCTCTGTCCCAAAAATAAATAAAAAACGTTGAAAAAAAAAAAAAAAAAAAGAAAATAAGGGAAACAATGATTTTGGGGGATGATTCATCCAACTCACTTGGCTGGGCAATGCTTTTGAAGATGAACTGAAAGATGTAGTCTCCATGTGGGGCCTCTTATCTCCAGAGACTCCGCTGCTCATTCTCAGGACTGAGCTCACAAGCCTGACACAAGAAGATCCAGTGGTAGAGTCTAGAGCAATTGTTTCAGTTTATGCGCTACTGACATTTGGGTTAAGAGCATCATTTCTTTATAATAAAGAATGAAAAGTATTCCTAATTACCACAATACCAATGAAGAAGATATATTCCCATTACTCTTGCCAACAAATATATTATCAATAATTGAGGGGGGGCAGAATGGGAAGATTCTGTTTCCAACAAAATGAAAAACTCTAGATATCCAGAAATCTCTTGTTATAAAGCCCCATTAAAAATGATGAATTAGGGGCGCCTGGGTGGCGCAGTCGGTTAAGCGTCCGACTTCAGCCAGGTCACGATCTCGCGGTCCGTGAGTTCGAGCCCCGCGTCAGGCTCTGGGCTGTTGGCTCGGAGCCTGGAGCCTGTTTCCAATTCTGTGTCTCCCTCTCTCTCTGCCCCTCCCCCGTTCATGCTCTGTCTCTCTCTGTCCCAAAAATAAATAAAAAACGTTGAAAAAAAAAATTAAAAAAAAAAAAATGATGAATTAGAGTCGCATGGGTGGCTCAGTCAGTTGGGTGTCTGACTTCAGCTCAGGTCATGATCTCACGGTTCCTGAGTTCAAGCCCCACATCGGGCTCCGCGCTGAAAGCTCAGAGCCTGGAGCCTGCTTCGGATTCTGTGTCTTCCTCTCTCTCTCTGTTCCTCCCCTGCTTGTACCCTGTCTCTCTCTCTCTCTCTCTCTCTCTCTCTCTCTGTCAAAAATAAATAAACATTAAAAATTTTTTTTTAAAAATGATGAATTATAGGAAACACTTTCTGAATACACAATGAATGAGCCCATAAGGAAGCAAGGCCAAATTCTTGAGGACCAAAAATGAAGAGGAAGCTGAAAATCAACACTGAGCAGTTGAAGTTGAAGCTGTGGCTTACTTGAGGTATTTGCCTCTTAGTTACAAAAAGGTTTAGATTTGAAAGTTTACACGTGGGATAACACAGAAGGCCTTGGCCCCATTCAAGATGGGAGGTGGAATCAAGGCCCATCACATAAAACAACGAGGGCACATCCTCTATGAAAGGGTGGGTTAGAAAAACATGCCCACTACTAAGGAAGGAACAGGAAATCTGCACATGAGGTAGGAAGAAGTCTGCCTATATAATTAAGAACTACAGACCTACCCTCGCTGGCGTGATCAAAGAAACCCAAAGCTGAGGAATTAGCTTCAAGTGGTCGAAAGCTTGACACAGTCAAATACAAATTTTCTCTGGAAGGGCACATGAAAGACCCACAGATTGAGTCCGCTTCGTTCGATGTAAGGTCACCATCCAACAGAATTAGACCCTACTGATCTGGAGCATAAAATAGATGTGTTTGAGATGTATGAAAAGATAAAAGGGAATCAACGAGAAGAGACTTTCACTTCTGGCCAAGATGGAATAGCCCATCCTCTTACAACCAAAAATCTCTGGATATGATACAGCAGACAAACACTGGGAAACACTGAACGGTGGAAAGAGGGAGGACAGGCTAGGCACTTCAGGACTTGAGGGATCACGTGGCAGTGGCTTCTCTGGGTTTTCTTTTTGCTTCTCGTATATCCCCGATGGGGTGCTGGAGAAGCCTGGGCCCCAACACTGCTAACGTGCACAGACAAAAGGCCATTTTCTTTTTCCAAGGGACCGTGAATAGGAGGTCTGTCAGGGCAGAAAACCTTTTTGATAATACCTGCCCTACTCCAGCCAAACACCAAAGAAAAAACTGCCCCCCCCCACCTAAGTGTGTCTGTGGGGCTGAGCTGGGAGCTGAGTCATGGTAGGAAGAGCATGGCTCAACAGGCTGATGCCATATTAAAACCCTCAAGAGAAAAGAAAAATCAAATAAATTATGGCCCACCCATATGGTGGAATTCTGTATGGGATTGGGTAGATTTTCAAAGTGGTCCACAATCTATGAAGTGAAAGAAAGAAGAAAAACAGGCCATCTAACAAAATAATATGCATCCATAGGATGATCACATTTTTAATTTTGTGCATGTGCGTATATCCTGTACACACACAAGACTCTGGAAAGATATCTTTCCAAGGTACAGTTACAGGGGACTATTCACTGAAGCAATACTGAGGCATATAAAATATTTTATAAATTTGTATTACTTTTCTGCATAGCCCAAACAGTAAAACTCCTTTCCTCCTTTGGGAAAAAAAAAAAAAAAATTCCCACAGAAAGCTACACAGGCAATAAATGATAACAAATAACCAAACCATTTTCACCAGATGGGTATATACAAAGATGATAATACTTGTGTCACAGTGGTAAAATTATGAGTACTTTTTCCCTAGCACTTAAATTTCCTATAAAACAGTTATATTAATTTTATAATTTGTAAAATTCGGTTTAAAAATTTTTTTTTTAATGTTCATTCATTTTGGAGAGACGGAGTGCAAAAGAGACAGAGACGGAGTGCAAGCAGGGGAGGGGCAGAAAGAGAGGGAGACACAGAATCCGAAGCAGGCTCCAGGCTCTGAGCTGTCAGCACAGAGCCCGACGCAGGGCTCAAACTCACGAGCCGTGAGATCATGACCTGAGCTGAAGTCGGAGGCTTAACCAACTGAGTAATTTATAAAATTTGGTTTTAAAACTATATTTCAGGTGCGCCTGGGTGACTCAGTCAGTTAAACGTCCAACTCTTGGTTTTGGCTCAGGTCATGATCTCACAGTTCATGAGATTGAGCCCCGCGTCAGGCTCTGCGCTGACAGCGTGGAGCCTGCTTGTGATTCTCTCTGTCCTTCTCTCTCTGCTCCTCCCCAGCTCACATGTGCGTACTCGCTCTCTCTCAAAATAAACTCAAAAATATATATAGTTCACGTGTCAGCCTGTGCCATTAAGAAGAAAAAGTAATGCCCAATAGGCCAGGTTGAAAAAGATTTGTGTCTGATGGAACCAAGCAAACTAAGGAAGGTGTGAATGGGACAAGGGCAAGGTTACTGCTAGCAATCTCCTGCTCAGTCAGTCCCATGCCTTCCCCATTGCACCTACCAAATCCTGCACCACACACTTCTTTCCTGCTTGTGTTGGAATCACTCATCAACCTCATGTGGAGGATCATGGACTTACTATTATTGCATGGGATAGTGATATTATGTATGGACAGAAGCAATTTCAAGCAAAACAATTTGACCACTGGTAGACACAAAAATACAATGAAAGATAAAAAGCCTGCAAGCATGACTGAATGCAGTTACAATGAAGGATGCAGTCATCAGATCAGAGTGAGTTCAGGCAAAGCACTGTTTCCCAGAGCATTCTCAAATGGAACACTGGCCTTGTAAGATGCCCCTTGAGGAAAGGACTCTTGGATCATATATGTGTGGAAAGTCCTGCTTTCTCATAGCTACTTTTGGAGAGTCACAACACCCAATGACATCTTAAAGACACTGAGTAGTCCTGTCATGGGGGAAACCAGTTGAACTGTCTGTAATTCAGTATCTCTTGAAATTATTAGATCACTAGATTCTTTTTTTTTGGGGGGGGGGGTGGATAATGCTGACCTGTGGCAGACCAGTCTCAGAGAAATGTTGATCCAGAGGGTAATGATAGTGAAGGCATGAGACTTTCCCCTGGAGCCTATGAAATGCGTGAAGATATTGTGGAAGGAACTGAGGTTCTGTATGCTGAGCTCTTCAATCACATGCACACACTTTAAAGAAATATCACGCCAGAGAGGAGGCAGTTCATACAGGAAGAAATCAGTTTACATAGGTAAGTTCTTGCACATCCCCAGTGCAATAATCTCTTGGATCTTATGCTTTCCTCTGAATATTAGGATTTGGGTTTGTTTGTTTTTAATCCAAAATTTGGTCATACCCACTGTTTGATTTTTAAGAGGGATAGTGAATTTTCTAGCCCTTCTGCAATGGTAAATAAGAGATGAATTTCATCATACCTCACACATAAAATTTTCACACCTTAGTTGTACAAACTATCATCAAGTTAACTAGACATCTAAAGATGGCATTTGCCTTAATGGCCCTGTTCAGTATTTTGTTTCCCTCTGGACTCTTCGGTCTGAGTTTGTGAATACCTAACAACTGAGGCGGGTGAAATTAGCCCCAATTGTGCTCACTAAATATTTCTTACGTGGCTGTTATTTTAATAATAATATTACAAATGCAACATTTGTTATTCTTCTCAATGCTTATTCACGTTGCTTATTCACTCATTGGCTTAGTGACACAGATGTACTATTATTTCTTGCTTCCTTCTTGTCCTATGAGAGTGTAGATGAGCGAAGGTGCTCCTCGGAGAAGAAGCACTGAATAAAAGATGGGGCACGCCATCTCACTGCAGAGAAGGGAGAAAATGACGAACCCTTTGGGACAGAATGTACTCCTCTAGGGAAAATGATAAGTTAGCGAGTAGTAAACAGTAGCCTAGTTCCCTGAAAGATGCTACAGATGAGCATTACCACTAACCAACCATGAAGAATTTCTTCTGGGATTTTAAGATTGGGTTTTTATATAGTTTGGTATGATTTAGTTATCTCCCCCAGAAGGACAGTGTGCTTTAATCAGACGATTTTATTCCCTCATGGAAGACCCTAAAGCCAAGATAAAGGTCTGTCCCAAAGCCTTGATAAAAATGCAGTATTTCCTCATAAACGGACCTGGGCAGTATGTAGCAAGGGACTTAAAAAACATCCTTATCCTTTTACACAGTAATCCTAATTCCAGAAATCTGCCCTAAGGAAATAACCAAATTTTGGTCAAAGATTTTGATTCAAGGAAGTTCATTTCAGTGTTATTTATAATAGAGAAAAAGTTGGGAGCATCATATATGCTCAATAGGAAAGGAATGATTAACTAAATTGTGGTATATTCACATGTGGGAATTTTGGACAGCCATTACAAAATCCAATTTTCAAGAATTATTTAATGACTTTGGAAATGTTCTCACTCTAATGGTAAGTAATGAAAGCAGGACACTAGTGGGAATACAAAATGTACAACCTCTATGGAGGGAAATTTGGCAATCTCTACTATAATTTCATGCACATTAACCCTTTGACCCAGCAATTCTATTTCCAGGAACCTATCCCAAAGATATACTGGCAAATACACAAAGTGGTATATGTGCACCATTACTCACTGTAACATTATTCATAATAGCAAGAATAGGAATAACCCGAATGCCCATCGTCAGGTGATTGGGGTAGATTATCAGAGGTACAGAATGGAACGTACACAGCTATAAAGGGAATAAGGAAGAACTTTATGTCCAGACTATTTGGTTAAGAAAAAGAAAATCAAGATACAGACCAATTTATACGATATGCCACCTTTTGTGTGTGTAAACCAAATTCACTTATTTTATGGTGTTAGAAAGAACAAACAAAAAACCTTATGAGTTCACCTGTGGGGCATGTGACAGTTGGTCTCTATATAATGCCTGTCACTTACTTCTGTTGAGTGAGTCTCAACTGGGGATAGTTTTGCCCCCCAGGGAACATTTGGCAATGTCTGAAGACAAATTTGGGCTGTTACAATGGGGAGTCATGCTACCGGCATCTAGTGAGGAAACCCCAGGGGTGCTGGGGGCCTCATACAATGCACAGGGCGGCGCCCTCAGCCAACAGTTACGTCAGTAACTGGCCCCAAATGTCAATAGTGCTGACGTTGAGACATCCCAAATTAGCACTTCCATCCTGGGCCACGTGTGTACCATTTTCCTCATCAAAATGTTGCTGTCCTGAGAGTATTGGTATTATTACAGAGAAACTCTGTTACACACACAAATACAAAATAGATCTATCTACATATTAGGATTAGGTGAATATTAATTGTATTAATGTTAAGAACTATGATTTTCCCAATTAGAGAAAAGCTATGGCTATAAAATCAAATAATTTCACTAAAACTCTTGTAATCTCACATTTGAATGAGCAATACTGGTATGGATTCATTATTTGCCCCTTTTCAAACCTGTGTATTTCCCTAGTTCTGCCCAGTCAAAAGGCCAAGAAGCAATGATAACCCAGTTAGCAAGGAGCACCCCTAATTGTGAGGTTTCAGTCTCTAAATATTATTTTTCCCATTAAAGGATATGATGAGCACAATTCAGAAAATTTAGACGTATTACAGGACAGTCTCCCTGGCAGCAATCAAGGCAGTGGTAACTAAGGGAAAAAAGGGGGGGGGGAGGGGGAGTCTGTTCTAGATTAAAGGAGACTTATGAGAACAACCAATTACAAAATGCAAACCTTGTTTGGATACCAGTTCAGCAAATCAATTCTAAAAAGACATTTTGGGTCAATATGGGAAATCTGAATATAAACTGGGTATTTGATGATATGGAAGAATCACTGTTAATTTTGTTGGGTGTGATAATGGCATTGTACGGTAATATAAGAAAATGTCCTTTTTTATTTTTACTCTTTCAGTGTTTATTTTGAGAGGGGGGAGAGAGAGAGAGAGAGAGAGAGAGCGAGAGAGCACATGAATAGGAGAGGGACAGAGACAGAGAGGGAGAATCCCAAGCAGGCTCTGCACTGTCAATGCAGAGCCTGATGTGGGGCTTGAACTCACAAACCGTGAGATCACAACCTGAGCCGATAATCAAGAGTCAGATACTTAACTGACTGAGCCACTCAGACGTGCCGAAAATGTCCTTTTCACAAAGATGTATAATAAAATATATTTGTGAGAAGTAACATGACAATCTGGAATATACTTTAAAACATTGCAGCAAAATGAGGGAGGGGGCAAGAATAGATTATATCAATCAGGCAAGATGTTAGTTACTGAAACTGGGAAATGGTGCTTTTTCCTCTTCTTTAGTGTCTGGAGTTTTTCATACTAAAAAGTTTTTTTAGAGCCCAGCATTGCTCAAGGACAGATCCAAAAGAACATATCTTTTTTAATTAAAAAATTTTTTAATGTTTATTTATTTTTGAGAGAGACAGAGTGAGCAGGAGAGAGGCAGAGAGACAGAGGGAGACACAGAATGTGAAGCGGGCTCTAGGCTCCAAGCTGTCAGCACAGAGCCCGATGCGGCACTGGAACTTGGGAAGGGCGAGATCATGACCTGAGCCGAAGCCTGACCCTTAACTGACGGAGCCCACCAGGCACCCCTGGATCCAAAGGTACGTTGTAATGATGCAAGCAAAGCCCAAAAGCATGTGTGTATTTGCCATTTGCCATAATGAGGGGCAGTTCTTTTGGAAAAGCCCTTCTAAGCTTCTTTAATTTTTGATTGTCTTTTTTTTTTTTCTTCTCAGACCATTTTATGTGGGGTTTAACGAAAATGATCACCTCAGGGGACCTGTGGCAGCACAGAAACTTCCTCAACAAAACCCTAGATGTTCACTGGCAGTAGAAGTTTCTCTATCCCTCTAGAAAATGTGTAGGTCTCCCCAGGGGGCACAGACGGTCCCGGAGTCATGCACGAAGCTTCAGTTTCCACACACCCTCCCCAGCTGACTTCCACAGTCACCCTGGGACATGAGGAATGTGGTTATGACCAACCCCACTGCAAACAGCTGAAGCAACAGAGGTCCTTTCTCGGAGGCATTTCGCAATCGTTTATTTGAATGATAGTTCTCTGTTTGGACTCCACTGTAATATTTGTATATAAATGCCTCTATCATGAAAACATAAGATGCTGATCACCTTACACATTAGTGCAGTCTTATAAATTTGAGGGGAGGTGGAGCCAGGCTGAAATTAGGAATATACTTAAAATAACAGATTCCACATGAATGTCATCATCTCTTTTCAGTGACTTCTTTGGGAGCCTAGATGACCAGCATGCACAACAGCACGCACAACATTCATCTTTGAATGTAGAAACACAAATGGATGGGGTGGGGGTGGGGGAACAGTGTCACAAGTCCCAGCTCTGTTGCAGATTTGCTGTTGACTTTGGGTGGATTGACCTTCCTTGACCTTGGACCCTACCTGCAAATGGGAAGAACAACATTTCCTTATCTGTCTCCTGTTTTACCTGCCTCAAAAGAGATAATGTATGTGAAAATATTCTTGGGACTATAAAGGAATTAGAGTTATTTTTTAAATATACTCTCCAAGTAGATAGTTTTTCCCTAGTCAACATCTCTTATTTCCCAATTCTACTTCTAGAATTGTTCTTTAACCACTCTGGGATACAGCTTGAATAAAACACTCAGAGAGTAGATTATATTTTCAATTAGAGATTATTTAGCTTCCTATTTACTATGTAACATTAAAGGTTTTCCTCCTAATTTAAAAAAAGTTTGATTTTAATACTGTTAAAGTATAAACATATTATTTCTGGAATATTCCTGAGTCCTAAAGATTTTAGCATTGTATTCGTTCTCTGCCAAAGCCCTGCATAAGTACAGTAAATAATTTGGCTTTAAACTCAAAATGTCCATTGAAATTTTTTTTTATGTTTATTTCTTTTTGAGACAGGGACAGAAAGAGACAGAGCATGAGTGGGGGAGGGGCAGAGAGAGAAGGAGACACAGAATCTGAAGCAGGCTCCAGGCTCTGAGCTGTCAGCACAGAGCCTGACATGGGTCATGAACCCACGAACCATGAGGTCATAACCTGAGCTGAAGTCGGACACTTAACCAACTGAGCCACCCGGGCACCCTTCAAAATGTCCATTTTAAGTATTGCTAGTGGTAGGCCTGGCTTATGTTCCTTCTTTTAAGGCAGATTCTTTCATGGTACAGATAGCAAGGACTGAGGCCTTGACCAAGAAAGACTTCAGATTAATCTTCCAGGGCTGGAACCAAACGTTGAGACTTTGCCCCAATTGGGCAATATAACGTCTTCATCTGTACTCAGTGTCTCATGGAAATGCATTTAAAATGTACTAAGAGCGGCGCCTGGGTGGCGCAGTCGGTTAAGCGTCTGACTTCAGCCAGGTCACGATCTCGCGGTCCGTGAGTTCGAGCCCCGCGTCAGGCTCTGGGCTGATGGCTCGGAGCCTGGAGCCTGTTTCCGATTCTGTGTCTCCCTCTCTCTCTGCCCCTCCCCCGTTCATGCTCTGTCTCTCTCTGTCCCAAAAATAAAATAAAAAATGTTGAAAAAAAAATTTTTTAATGTACTAAGATCTCTTACCATGGCAGGTTAGAAGCTGCTAAGACAAACACGAGATCTTCTGAGCGAGCCAGCCCGTCCATCTGCACCAGTAACTCTGTCTTCATCCGGAGGCTTCCTTCATGTTCTCCCCTACAGAGAGACACAGAGGTGAGGTTCTCCCAGGACAGAGTCTTTGCTTCCAGGACAAGAGTGGCACTCACAACATTGATTCAGTGCCTGTAGAACAGGTTCCCTGCCTCATTCCCGGGAGCCACTCGTAGGAGAGTTGAAGGAAACGAGTAGTTTGGTATTATTTTCACATAGAGAGTGAGAGAAAGGAAGTAAATGAATATAATGACGACATTGAAAAGAAAACCAAATATTGGCAATGAACTAGAAAATAACTAAAGGGCAGATAGTACTACTAATCGATTGAACGCAGCCGGGCTGGGTCTCTCTGTAGTAGTATTATTTGCCCTTTGTAAAGACAGATAATTGAGAATAATCCTTTCGTTTATACAGCAGGCATGAAAGTGCTTTTATACACCATAGTTCTTTTCATATAATTTATGGATATAATCTGTTGAAGAAGAGAGATAAGCTACTGCATTGAATCTGTTTCATTCTCTTCTAATAAGAGGCACGATAATGACACGGAGAGTATGTTTTCCTTGCACAGCCTGCTGGGGCTGTCTGCTGTGCAGATTCACCCTCTAAGCCCCACCTCCACCACAGCCAAAGACCCTCCCGCCATGAAGGAGCTCACTACAGGACCTAACAATCTAAACTGGCTCTGAATCCGGACTATATTCAGCAGGCTCTCCTTCCTCTTCACTTGTACAGACTGAGTTAAAAGGACAGAAAATGCCTTTCTTGGACAACACGACATTCAACTTCTCCTCTCTGGGCATGTGTAGTGGCAGCATCAGTTAGGTATGTGTTTTTGTTAAGAACTGTACCACTCACTGTCAAACTACCTTTTCCCAAGAGAAAGGACAGTCTCACAGTATAGTTATGTATTTATTTAGCATTTACCCATACTTATTCTTTTCATATGACCCAGGAAGTTCTCAGAGCACCTGCCTTTATTCCCTGACTCTAGTTTTAGGGGTCAAGTTCCAGGCAAGGAAGCTGCCATTCAGTGTAAAACTCGGAGTACAGTCAAAGGCAGGAGATAAAGCTTCCAATTTAGCCATTCAAAGCTGTGGGAAACCCTGGGGACGGAGACTGACAAAGTGAATGTAAGAACGAGTGCACAGTTCACTCTGGTAGGGCAGGCCAGGTGGGCTGGGTCTTTGCAGACAGAATGACCACTAAGGTGGTCTCGTGGGTGCCTATCCAGGTACCGGTGCATGTCTGCCCCTGTCAGGTCCTGTATAGAGAGGCAGAGCATCTAGCCTGAGGCTGACAAGCACCCATGAAGCCATGGAAATTGTCCCATTGACCTCAATGCCATCAATCCCATGCATCCTGGGTGTATCTTAATGGTTGCTTTTCCCTGTTAGGAAAATGATTTTCAAGAAATAAAATTTCATAAATTATAGTTGTACTTCCAAGAAGCTAAGTATTTGCCTTTTATCACTATTAGTTCTGCCTTGATGATGGACCGTGAGAGGCCATTAATAAATGCCGCTGTGTTGAGATTTCCCAGAGACCTGTTTTTCCAAGCCAGGTTTAGTAAGAAGTTCCAAAGAAGAATACTTCTGATGAAGACAGAAAGAGTTTCTTAAAACACACACACACACACACACACACACACACACACACAAGGCTCACTGTAGTCTGAGATGTGTTCTTTCCTGCTGGGGATGTCAGTGGACACTTAATCTTTAGAGGTAACATATGTGACATATTTAAAATCAGACAGGCTGACCCACCACCTGATGTCACAGAAAAGTGGTGGCTTCCCTGGCCTCACACACTTTGTCGAGGGCTACCTCTTGGGACTTGGCCTTTGCAGCCCCATTCCCCACAGGCAGCCCCTCTGGCTCCAGAGGAGGTGGTCACGAGCAGCTATTTTGAGCCAGCAAGACCGTTATGGCAGCCTGGGATCGTGGGGCTGGGTGATCTTCAGGCCTGAAAACCACTCTGCGGGGAAAGGGGGAAGGGAGGATGACATTTCCTCCGGTTATAAAAACTACTTAAATCAGCTATTCAGTTAACAGGATCTAATTTAAAGACCTTTCCATGTGTCTGCAGAAAATTTGTGGGCTTATTAATAGGCTCATTCTGCTGGTAAATGTCGATGGGCTTCCGACCATCAAACACACTTACAAGAGGGGAGAAGTGATGACCGAAAAAAAAAAACCCTGTCTGTTACCCAGGAGCCGTGCCTCTCTGACTCATCACTGACTCCAACTCGTCCAGGAAGATGGTGGAGGGGGCGTGATAGCGGGCGAGTTCAAATAACACCTGGGTGGGAGAGAAGCAACCACATGTTCAAATTCATATAGTTAAGTTAAAGTTCTCAGATGCTCCCAGAGATTAAGAGCTTAGAATGGCTGTAATGTTAAGTATTTATGCTGCACTCTGTTCTTTCCTAATAACTTTATAATCATTACTCCTTAGCACAACCCCATGGGTTTGGACGGTCCAATTATTTCCATTTATCACTTGACAAAATTAGAGCCAGAGAGAGTTAGTGGTTAGTTCAAGGTTACTAATCATAAATGGGAGAGCTTAAGCTACAACTCAATACCTGAGCTCTAGTTGGTTAGTTAGCCCCCGAGACTCCCTGCCAATAACATGTTCCGTATGGACAAAAAAGCCTTGGAATATGTAAAGTCATTTAATGGTTTTCCCTCAACCTTTCAGGACAATGAGAGAGGGTCATTCTCAGAAGGAAGAATTGTAGGGGAAGAATACAGTTCCAGTTATGGGTAACAAGAAGAATTTTGCCCCTTTCTGCTCCCCAAATTACTCCACGGGGTCCTTATACCACTCCAAACACTGTTGTTTGGTAGGTTCAGGTACTTTGAGGGAATTTAAGGCAAATCCCAATTGAATAAAATGTTCCATTCCAGAATAAAATATTATAGACTGAACAAGAACAGGAAAACAGCCAGCAAAAGAACAGACATATAAAAACAAAATAAAGAGCTCTAAAGGGAGATGTGGTAGTGATGAAAAGAGTATAAAAAACTAAAGCTTTTTTTTTTTAACCTTGAAACTGATCTCTTGAGCATCGTATACAATTCTTCACTGGTTGATCAGAGAAAGCAGTAGAGACTTAGAAAAGAATAGAGGTTCTTTAATAGGCAAAGGGGATTTATTCTCCATGTCACTTAGCACTAGCAAAGTATCACAGAACAAATCAGAGGAGAAGAGCCCAGAAAAGGCCAGATTGTGTTTTCCTGGGTAGTGGCAGGTTACCCCTTGCCGCTCTCCCCGTCACTGAGTGGGAAGTCCCTCACTTTCACCACTGCTTGTACGTGTGGTGCACCCATGCTCATGAGCAAGTATTTTCCTTTCACAGAATCCTGTTTCATTCAGCCAAGACAGTTGGCTCAGCCTAATGAACTGAGAGAACAGTGTCAACACCGAGACACTCATCATGAATGCCTTTTAGACACGATAGCGACGCGCTTATTGGAAGCAAGCAACTTGTTTTCCTTGTCACAAAAAGAAAAGCCCAATACAGCTGATATTAAGGGTGATTACAATAGCAGCAATGTACCCAATGAAAAGTGGAATATCAGAACTCTTTAATAGAACCATACATGTTTTTAAGGTGCTCCCCAAGGTGCAGAGAGACCAAGGGGCCCTATGAGACCAAACACCCAGTTGGAAGGAGAACCGCATCCGGACCCTGTGTCTCCATATTGACCATACCACTGCTCTTCCCACTGCCAAAGAATATATAGAACTCCAGGTAAGTGCGCTGGAAGCATTAGTCCAAAATTTTCAAAAGTACTTGGAGGAAGTTAAATCATACAACTAGGGGTGGGGGTGGGGGAGGGTGTTGAAAGATGTAAGCACCAACAGGTGTGTGCATTTGCTAAAGAGACCACTCAACTATTCAATAGCATCAATTCCTAGGAGGCATGAACATTAGGAGGGGAGGGAGGAACATAACCCAAGGGTTCCCTATAAATAACTCTTTAATTGGAATAGGAAGAGAAACAAATGGTAGGAAAGCTTCTCTGATGTAGAGGAAGGTCCTGAAGGGTTCTCTTTATCTGAAAGCTTCATAGTAAAGATTTTGACAGCATGACCAAGATTTTCCAGGTGAGGATCCTTCCAAGAGCTCAGAAAAGAATTTCTGAGACGATAGAGGATGAGATCCCTCAAGGTTAGGAGAGGTTATCTGTTTTCCCTTTGAATTATTTTTTTTAAATATCCAAAATCAAAAGTGCATTTCACAGAAAAAAAAGGAAATACAAATATCTTCTAAACCTATAAAAAGATGCTCAAGTTCATTCAGAGTTAAATGCATATTTGAGCACTGAAATATTAATTTCACTATCAGATTGGCAAAGATTTTTTTATTATTTTTAAAGATTTTTTTAAATGCTAATTTATTTTTGAGAGAGAGCACAAGCAGGGGAGGGGCAGAGAGAGAGGGGAACAGAGGGTCCAAAGTAGGCTCCTTGCCGTCAGCACAGAGTACGACTCGGGGCTCAGGCTCACGAAACACGAGATCGTGACCCGAGCCGAAGTCGGACGCTTAACTGACTGAGCCACCCAGGTGCCCCAAAGATTTCTAAATTTGGGTGCTACACAGTGTTGGCCAGGGTGGGGGAAGCAAACAGCACACCATTTATGGGTGTAGAAGCTGGTGCAACCCTGTTGTCAGGCAATTTGGCAATCAGTGATCTTTCATTCTCTCTGACCTAACACTTCTACTTAAGAGAAATCATCTTACACTACTATATACGCAAGGACATGGATATGGTAATTGTCTGCTGTAGCTTTGTTCATGATAGCAGGAGGCTAGAAACAACCTAACTGTTGTTTACATTAGAAATAGCCATTAAGAAGAGACTGGTTAAATACATTTTGCAATGAACATTCCATGCAATGAAATCTGATACAGACTCATAAAAGAACATGTTCTGTCTATAATAGTGTGGAACAATATTCAAGTTATATTGGTAAGTGTGAACAAAAACAAAAGTTATAGAAGGATATGTGTAGTACGTTCCTACTGACATTTAGTAAAGAAGGAAGATAGAGATGCAGTTATTGGTATTTATATAAATATGATAAATGTTCTGGAAGGCTGCACTAGCAAATGTAGCAGTGGCCCCTGGGGAGAAGGTTCAGGGGTCTATATGCCCTTTTGTATCTTTTTTTTTTTTTTCAAAAATACGAATTATTTTTAAAATATATTGGAAAGGAGGGGGAGAAATTGAGGAAGGAATCATTTCCTCACCCCTAGAATTTTAACAAAATAATTCTGAAGTAGAAGAAAACTTAGGTTAAATAAAATGCTCACACAGAATAGAGAGTTCTTGTTAAGTGACTTTTCTGGCTATCCCGCATGAAACAAGACGATTCTTTTAGTAGTTTCAATCTTTGTTAAGGATATTCACAAAATATTTGAATTTGTTCTTCTGTCTAAGGAAGTCCTGTCCAGAGAATATAATGTAATCTTTCTTTGAGCATCTTGCAGTGTTTTGTGCGCATAGCTGTAAACACCACTTTTTCATGACAGGAGATGAATCTAAACTGAGTCTGGGGGCATCTTCTAAGAGTTTTTAGTGTTCCGCAGCAAATAGAAATGGAATGTTAAAAAAAAAAAATCTTCGGGGGCGCCTGGGTTAGCATCTGACTTCGACTCAGGTCATGATCTCATGGTTCATTAGTTCGAGCCCCACGTCCTGCTCTGTGCTGACAGCTCAGAGCTGGAGGCTGCTTTGGATTCTGTGTCTCCCTCTCTGTCTCCTGCTCAAGCTCTGTCTCTCTCTGTCTCTCAAAAATAAATAAACATTGAAAAAAATAACTATTATATATGAGAATACTATTTAGGAGAAAATTCAGACCAGAGAAAGAGGTCTAGAAATAACAGAGATGGCAAAATAAGCTGACAAAAAAAAAAAAAAAAAAAAAAAAAAAAAAAAAATCTTCAGGCTGATGATTTTATAGTTAGTTGGATTTCAGCTCATTGAAATCAAGCTAACTAGAATCACATGGAACCCCAAAATTTAGGAACAGGTGAGTTCAAACCCTATCTTTGGACCTGGCACTAAGTTAGACTCAAAGAACAAAGAAACAGATGTCAACATGGATTTCCACAAATTACAATCGCGATGGGGTGATAAGAATTCATAGGGGCCCCTGGGTGCCTCAGTTGGTTGAGCCTCTGACTCTGGATTTTGGCTCAGGTCATGATCTCACGGTTTATGAGATCAAAGCTGCATCGGGCCCTGTGCTTACCGAATGGAGCCTGCTTGGGATTCTTTCTCTCTGTCTCTCTCTCTGCCCCCTCCCCTGCTCATTCAAAGGAAGAATTTATAAAAACTTACACATTTGAAGTAACTTGAGAAAAGTATCAAAGTAATAAATAATAGGTTATTTTAGGTAAATCAATCCTATAAAAATATTCTATTATGACTTCCAAGTAAGCCATAATATTTTGAAAATAAGTCATCTAAGGGAATGTAACCTAAGCAAAATATTTTAGAGTAAATTTCTTTTCAGAAAATTTATAGTATTTACATTTACTTAGTATCGATTACTTGCCAGTCATTCTACAGAATTCAATAGTTTAACAGGATTTCTGAGAAGGACCCACTTTACATTGAGGAGTAAATCATAAACAGGTGTTCTCATAAGATAACTGGGAAGTATAGTAAAAAATGTTACATTATATTTTCTATAAAATATACTTTCTATTTGTCTCCTAAGGAGAGAAAAAACTCTAAGGCTATGGGGCACTGTGGAGGAAAGTTGCTCAGACCATCTGAAAGAATAATTGTCTTAAATTTCTTGATTCTTTGAGTATGTAGTGTAGGGACTTGCAGACAGTAGCAGCCTCTCAAACGTTAACTGAATATACCGCACATGCTTAATAATAAATGCTTCTTGAATGAAGAAAAAAATATTCCACTTCATAAACAACCTTTTCCCCAGATTCCATTCCTAAGCTACATGAATCACAAAAGGACCATTGGTCAAATTCCCAAAGGAAAGGACATCATGTTTTGCTCACGGGGACAGGATTAATATCCACCTATGATAGTCAATCAATCCATCTTCTGGGTTTTTAGTAATCAAGATCCGGGATAAATTCTAACATATAAATCACTTAAACAAATAAGCTCTAACATCATTTTGTACCACTGTATTGGCTGGCATTTATTCTGAAAAAACAAAATCAGGAATTCCTACCCGAACAAGTTTTTCTGAATCCCCTCTCCATTTGCTGACAATGGTAGACGCAGAAATGTTAAAGAAGGTTGTTTTGCACTCCGTGGCCACAGCTTTGGCCAGTAAAGTCTTCCCTGTACCTAGAGACACATGGGGATGAATTGTGAGCAACACTTGAACTCCATTCCTCTGCTAACAGATAGAAGTCAGTGTCACAAGAAGTCGGTGAAAAAGGAGATGGTTACCTAGAGGTCATTAGCCCCAGTGCTGAATGAGGACAGGACAAGTCGTCATCCACACACACACTTAATATCAAGACCCAGACAGAAAGATTCCTTTACCTGGAGGGCCATAGAGCAGCAGTCCTTTCCAGGGGGAGAGAATTCCTGTAAACAGCTGTGGGTACTATGGAAACAAGGAACAAAGAAGAGGTTTGGTATCCGTATGTCAGCCTACACACCCTTAGCGCAATCGAATGAAGCCAGAGTGAAACACAGCACAATTCAGAGAGTCAGCCTTTTTTTAAGGCTGGCTGCTTCTATTTACATCATATTTATCCCAGGTTGACTTTCACACTTGATAGGAATGCGTGGCTTAATATTTGTGGCTTTTTACAAGAGCAGTTTTGTTTTGTTTTGTTTTGTTTTGTTTTGTTTTGTTTTAAGGAAAAGAAAGGCATACGTGGGTATTTTTCTTCTCCATTACAATAGTTATTGCCTACATACATAACATCATTTCCCCCAGGGGTCTATATACAGGGTATTTGGCAATCTTTTGAATGTTGTGAACAGGGAGTGCCCTTTAAGATAAACACCAGAACCGACAAAGGTGTGTGCGAATTAGGCATGAAGCTATGGTGAAGCCTGATTTAGAAGCTGGGAACCTTGGTGCTGAATGCATTATGAGACACTGACTCCAAACAGGACATACATGAACTTCAGTGATTCTCTCCCGTTAGTTCAAATTCAGACAATCTGGAGCATAGGTAGAGTTGACAGAGAACAAGGAAGAAGGAAAAACAGTAGTATGATTATAACTAGCTATTAGTTTCTTGCTGATGCTAATGCCAAAATCTCGATGTCATCACATACAGAGCTTATGATACTATGGAGATAACACATCCAGAGAGTTTCAATGAGAGGTCCTATCCTTTCCAGAAGACTTGTACTGTAGAGCCATTCAGAGGAAAGGGTGAATAAATTTCCACTAGTTCTGAATACCAGCATATTTTTACTCCCATGTCAGAACACAGAAAGAAAGAGAGGGGAAAGACATTCCAAATTCATTGATTTTTGTCTCATTAGAATAGAAGCAGCCAAAAATCAGGGGCTGCATGGGCTCAGTGGTAATAATAAGTAGGTTATTCAATACAATAAATTTGTTATCTTCACTGGGGAAGATCACAGAAAATGGCCGCAAATTATCTGCAGCTCCTCCCACCACTTGAATCTGGACTTGGCCTTGTGACTTTGGCCAATGAGACATCAGCAAGTAGAAGAGACATGGGAGATGCTGTTGGATTGGGACCTGCCCTTTCTTGCTTCTGTCTGGGAACCCTCTGTCACCATGGGAACAAGACTCGGTCTGCCTGCCGGAGGATGAGAGGCACGTGGAGAAGTCTCAGTCGTTCTGTTTATTCCAGCTTTCCCAGCCACCCTGGCTGATGCCCCAGATGTGGGAGTGAGCCCAGCCAGTATCATGTGGCAAAGAGATGAGCTGGCCCTGCTGGGCCCAGCCCAAACGGCATACCCCCTCAGGCGCACATAAGTAAGTGATTGTTGTTTTCTAAGGTGTGAAGTTTTGGGTGGTCTGTTTTACAGCCAGAGCTATGTGGTACACTGACCTTCTCAGTACCACAGTTGTAAACCCACCATGGAAAGTCCTGGTTTTCTATTTTCTTTCCTGTTTAGTGAACCACTCTGCACAAAGACTTGTCAGGAATAAGCAATGAGCACAACATGATGGCTTTCCTGCTGGTGCCCTGGAAGGGGCTGTCTAGTCCTTACAACCGGTCAAAGCAAAACCCCAGGTGATGTGGGTATTGGGGAGGGTAGGCGGTAAGATGTATAGAAGCAAAGTGAGAGGCCCTCTCTTACAGGAGGTATTTCTGCTATAATACGTATATTTTTAGGGAGGCAGGCTAATTTGAACCTATCTATAGCAACTGGCAAGTCATATATATTAGAGTCTTAGATCTTAAATGATCACTTGAACAGACACCTGCCTTGAACCAATATGTAACATGATTCCAAATTGCCTACAACGGACTGGGCCTTGGTACTCCATCGTTTAACCAAATACTGTGACACAGGCAAAAAGTTAACTTGATGGCAGAAAAACATCCTGTCCTCTTCCTGATGGGTGCATGACATACAGTTTGTCCAATGGATAATGAACAGAAATACCCCCACGAGGCTTCCCATCCTTACCCTTATAGGATACACGACAGCTTCTTTGACTAACTGCTTGGCTGCATCGAGTCCAATAATGTCATTCCACTTTACGTTTGGACTATGGAGATAAATGTCCTGCAATGCACATTTGATCATTTTGTTAAAGCTAGTGTTTTCCTCCACAGCTGTAATAAACACAGGAGCAGCAGAATACTTGACTTACAATAGGATGGAAAGGTGATAAAAACTTTTCATGTTAGATATACGTATATATACATATTGTAATTATGGGCTAGCTCACTAAATGGATGCCATGAACATATTCAGTGATTTTTCCCTGAAGAAGATATTGGTGATACAATATGGTACTTTTAAGAGGGGAAAAAAAATCTCCTAACGATGGACTATACCTGTCTTCAGTTAATAGCAAACCATGCTGATTTACGGCTGTAATCAAAGAGGCTACAGAATATGCCTTCAAATTACATTGGCTTTTACTGCAAAACATAGTTCCTAGACAGTGCCTGGCTCCCCTCGCTCCTTGATCTCTCAAACGCTTTCTTAATTTGTGGCCTAAGAGAGATCATGCTCCTCTGAAACCAATTTCTCTTTTTCCCTAGTGATCACCCCTACTTTCCATCAGGAGCAATTGCTCCTACAAAATTCAAGGAAGCCAACAACCAGGCAAAAGTGCGGTTTGCCCTCTCCTTGTGGAGCCCTGTAGCAACCATCTGGGGCAATCAATTAAGGCCGGTTTTACTGATAATTCATTTAAAGTTTCCAAACGTCAATTTCACACACCACCTCGGAACAGTCACTCAGGGCCTTTCTCAGTAGGAGCTCTTTCAGGCAAACTGAGTAACTAGTGTGTTACATCAAAAAAAGAAAAAGCTCCCTCTTTCAAGTCATTCTGAGTGACTACAGAACAATCTGGAAACTAGTTTTATGTGTATTTAATTTTTAAATAAACAATGCACGCACATGGTTCAAAAACACACGTTTTCAATGCTGGTGACATGTTTTGCCCCCACCCCTGTTGCCTGTCTCCCCATATCCCTCTGCCACGGGTGACAACTTTTATTAGAGAAACTATTCATTCAAGTGATTTTAGGCGTGATCCATTCCTGGACGGGATGGCAGAGAAAGCACATCTATCTTCCAAAATCTTGGGAGAACCCTCCCTGTCTTTAGACAGTGTATCTGCCTGCTAGCCCACCAGCCACTCACATTCTTACTACCGCACTTTCTTAGAAGAAGCTTGGCACACAGTGGGGATTGATCTACCGTGGAATTCAAAGCAGCCATAGATAAAAGCAGTATTCCTTGCCCTCTTCTAGAGCTGACAGTGAGTTCCACATAGCAGTATTTAATTTCCCAATGGGAAGTTCCTCCTCATAGCCGCAAAACTTATCAGTCAGAACTCAACAGGGCTGCCTCATGAGGTGGTGAGCTCCCCAACACTGTAAGCATTCAAGCAGGGACTGAACGACTACTTCCCGGGGCACTGTAGGAAAGATGCCAGGTGGAATCATTTCAGGCCACGTCTCCTCTACACGTCTGTTATCATTAGTTATGGTATCCTTTTGCAGAAACAGTAACAAGAAGGATATTTTTCTCTGCTCTCTTGTGCATCCGAATTACCACAGCCTGGCTCAATCCTCATCCTCTCTCACTGGTAATAACTTGAGAGCTGGTCTCCTTATCTCTATTGCTTTGATCTCCATCCACCACACTGTCATCAGGACATCTGAGTAGCCCATTCTCCCGATGGACACCTTTCAAAGATTCCGCATGTCCTCCAGACAACTTCCAATTCCGGGCTAGTGCTCACCATACCCCTAGCTCAGGAACTCTGGCCTCTCTCTGCAACCCCATTCCCCACCACTCCTTGGGGCTCATTCAGCTCAAAGCAGTATGATTTCACGGTGTGTTTGGTCCAGAACCCTCCACCCTCCCTCTTCTACTTTTTCACGTGCCTATTTCTTATGTATCTTCTTCCCTAGTGCTTTCCCCACCCTTTGGCACAAAATACCCCTCCTTTGGGTTCTCTAAGTGCATCTTACCCATGGGATGAGAGACTCTTTCAGGCAAGGACTGTGTCCGATTTGTTCATCTTTGTGTTTCCAGCCCCCACCGCATGCTTGACACCTAATAGGTGTGGTAACAGCTGCGGAACTGAACAGCCAGAGCTGGGGAACCCTTAATTACTGCAGAATAGCTGTGCATTTTTTGGAACATATTAAACATTTCTCCGAGTCTGCCTAGGTTGCAGTCTTTCATTAAATATGAGATCGCTGGATATCAGATAAATAGCCTATAACTCAGGAATCTATTCTGTTCCCAAGGAACTTGCCCAAAGTCACACAGCTAGAAAAAGAAGGATGTAGAAATCAAAGCCAGGTCAACTGATTCCAGAGCCGGTATCGTTAACCATGAGACTCCACTGCCTTTAAATTCTGAAGGGCAAGCTTGAAATTCAGTAGTCTGGATGATAAGCTCTTTCCTGCTAATCTTGTTTTTCATGGAAATTTCCAATTATGAAATCATCAGACTCCCAATATCTCTGTTTCTAGACTTTGACTGTTTAAACAAGACACAGACATGCTCTTTCCTTCTCTAAGAGGCTTTCTCTCCTTAACTGTTGGCTCTGCTCTAAAACCTTTCACCTGTCCCTTGCCTTCCAAGTCTGTTTCCCTTTTGGTTTTCTTGGCCTCTGTAGTGAGATGGTGGGCTCTTTGTATTGTAATTTTATGATTCTATAATTTATTTATCATGCATTATTGTGCCTCTAAACAATATGAGTGCCTTTGCAAGTGGGGGCACTTTATAAATAAATGATCATATTTATTGTTATTAATAAAAGAAGCAGCCCACAATGCTCCAGGAGCCCCGATCCGCCTCCGTAAATTTGTGAATTGAATATCAGATCTTACCCGGCTCACCACGGCTGCCAATTCTCGCATCTCACTATTCATGCCAATAAATGCACTCAGAGGTTTCAACAATCGTTCCTGATGATGGGAACAGAAAGTTTTACGTTACAATATTGTTCATAACTTAGAAAGCAAAACAGGATGCAGATCTCAGTGACATAAACGGTGGCAGATAGCTGTGACCTTTGAGTTGATCTCAAAATTTCTCTGGACTCAAAATTATATTTCTAAAGTTCGTCCTGATGTTGGTAGTTTGCAAGACGAATGTCACATCTTAGCCACTTACTGAGGGGTCTGGGTTACAGTCAAGGCTGTTCAAGCCAACTTCGCTGGTTGCTCCTTTGATGGCATCTGTGAGCAGCCCTCGGAAGTCAATGATTTGGCCCTGAAAGGGAGTAATGGTTATTTACACCATTAAAACATAAGAGAAGACAATCCTCAATAGCTCAGCTTCTGTAAATCAAGACACATTTATGTACTTTGGTATGTAGGACACACAAAGTGAAGCTTTGAAAAGAACCTGCACTGGGCCTCCTGGGTGGCTCAGTCACTTGAGTCCTGCTCAGGTCATGATCCTGGGGTCGTGGGACTGAGCCCTATGTCGGGCTCTGCACTAACCATGGAACCTCCTTAAGATTCTCTTTCTTTCTCTCTCTCTGCCCCTTTCTCTCTCTGCTTCCGCCCCCTCCCCTGCTCACATGTGCTCACTCTCTCTCTAAAATAAAAAATATTTTTTTAATAAAATAAAAAGAACCCGCACTAATAATGAACAAGATGATTTCCTCAAGTTGGGCACTCTAGAAGAAAAAATAAGTTGAAATAAATTCCTTAGAATGAAGTGGGTTTGAATAAAAGTTCACAAGCATTTTTCAGTTCCTGACACCATGCCATATGCTTCCTTACAGGTCTGGCTCCCCTATATTGTCTCATCCTTTGCGACATTTCACACACAGGAAGAACTCATCATCAGGAGAGTGATGATAGTTCCCATTAACCACCATGTACATTCTCCACTCAGTAGAGTCCCAGCTAACAAGTGACTTAAGGCCAGGTTTAAACCCAGATATCTGCCTCCCGTACTCCTCCCAATGCCACCTCATCTCCCCCGCAGGCAGAAGGAGAAAGGAAGGATGCATGCAAGAAAAAAAGTAATTAGCAGTAGCCAGCACTTACTGAGTGTATATTATGTGCTGGACACTATGCTAACATTCTCCACTCGTTATGATATCTTTCTAATTAAAAACATTTTTTTTAATGTTTATTCATTTTTGAGAGAGACAGAGACAGAGTGTGAGCAGGGGAGGGGCAGAGAAAGAGGGAGACACAGAATCCGAATCAGGCTTCGGGCTCCAGGCTCCAAGCTGTCAGCACAGACCCCGACGTGGGGCTGGAACTCATAAGCCGCAAGATCATGACCTCAGCTGAAGTTGGCACTTAACCTACTGAGCCACCCAGGCGCCCCTTTTTAAAATTTTTTTAATGTTTATTTATTTTTGAGAGAGAGGGAGAGAGAGAGAGAGAGAGAGAGAGAGAGAACCCATATACTTGAGGACCTTAAAAGGAGCCAGTTCAAGCCAATGAGAGCTCCCTTAATTTCCAGGGAGATGCTTCCAGCCTCCCCTCCAAACACACACACAGTCAGAGTTTAGTTCGCCCCAGAAGAGCCAGCCAGGGGTAAGTCTGAAGTCCTGTAGTTTGAGAACTTGCTTGAAGAAAGATGACTCTTAAAAAGACACCCAACCCCAGAAGTTACAATCAAGAGAAACCTGCTGGGTGTTGATACTGCTTCACCTTTCCAAAGGACAGGTTTTAACCTACCTTTTGCCTACAGCCACCCAATCTGGGTCTTCTCTGTTTGAGAAACGGTTATTTCTGAATCAAGAAATGAGGTTCATTATGAAAGGGGTAGAAATATTTAGTATGGATAAGACCCACCCTATTTCAACTGAGGTTTCATGGTTCACATGGAATGACATGTAAGCCTAGAGCCACATCTCCATGGAGAAAAAGTGCCATCGCTCATCAGTTACCACCAATGGGGGAAGAAAGAATGGGTAGGCCATCATAACCCCTTCAATAATACAGAACACCCATGCTGATCATTTCAGTCGTGGGATTTTTAAGCTGAAAGTGACGTTGGAAGCCATCTCTTCCAAACTCCTGAGTTTACAAATAGGGAGACTGAGCTTCTTCGAGGTGGGGCACATCCTTCAAGACCAGACCGGAACACCAGGGCTGTAATCCTCATCCAGTGCTCCTCTCAGTTCACCGCACAGCCAGCCTTTGACCGTCACCTGTTAGCTTTCCTCTTTGACAAAAATAGCCTTTTTTACTTTCATTTTTACAAAGAAAAGGGATGCCCCCTTTTGGTTCTAGGTTCACGAATGCCACTTACTTTTTGTGGGCGGACGTTTTCTTCTCCGCTGCCTTTGGGGATTCCTGATATACTCAAGCCAAAGTCAGCGCCCTCCATGGGAGTGTTATTGACAGGCTCCTGGGGAAAGAGGAAGACAGCAAGAAGCCAGCTGGGGAAGCAAGTTCCACATGCTGGTGGAAAATGCCTATTCCGGCATCCAGAATCACACACTGGGTATCAGTTCAGTAAACGGGAACCTCATGTGTCATTCGGCCACTTCTGTGCAGACCCAACGAGATGAACTCACTGTCTGCCTGTGCCATACGGGAAGAGCTGTCACCAGAAGCTACAGGCTTTGAGCAGCTTTTCCGGTGGAGGAAACCGTTGTGCCTCAACCCATCCCCGTTCACACTGGCTTGCCTGTTCTCCTGTAACGAGGTATCTGAGGCCAGGGGTGGCCGAGTTTGGAAGTGGAGC
Organism: Neofelis nebulosa; assembly: GCF_028018385.1. Taxonomy (NCBI): domain Eukaryota; kingdom Metazoa; phylum Chordata; class Mammalia; order Carnivora; family Felidae; genus Neofelis; species Neofelis nebulosa. Next base: position 27,477,433 of record NC_080792.1, read on the forward strand.
TGAGTCAACAGTCAACTGCTTCCTGCGGATTCCCCTGCACCACCTTCGGCTCCCTTCCACCTGAGCCAGACTGCAATGGCCAGAAGTGTACAACCTCCTCGAGAGTGAGAGGTTCCTTCTGACAATTGAGTTTCACGAGGACTCCTTTCTCCCCTGCCAGGGATCTCTGACCCTCTTTCTTCCCATTCTTTTTCACTATTTCCATTAGTTCTCTTTCCTCTGAAACCTGGTATGTTTGTTCTGACCCAGGAGGTTGGAGGTATGAATCCCCTGAGTTAGAAGCCATTGATTTCCCCCGCCTGCTGGGCTCTGTCCTCTTGCTGACCACCCTGTCCCCAAGATTGTTTTGCGGGGAGGTCTGGAGTGAAGACCAACCATTTGTGTTTTGGAGAAACCCAGCCATTCCTGAGGCTGTCCTTGACTTAGTCTTAAGAGTCCAGGAATGTGCTTTGGGACAGGAAAGATGTGCCACCTATAATTACCTCAAATGGGATGATTGAGCTCTGTAGCAACCAGCCCCCTGCTCTGACTGGACCCAGGGCTTACCCCTCGAGGACTGTTTCCCAGTACTCCAACCAGGGGGAAGGCTGGTGGAAGGAAGGAGACTTTCCACTCGAATTAAGAAACATTAGGAAGGCTAGAGATTTGCTTGTGGTTTTAATTCAGTATACTGGAAGAAAATCTACAATGTAACAAAATCACACAAAAATGAATAAATGTGACTCTTTTCTCAGGGCTATTTCTCAGCCACCTGCAGTTTTACCAATACCAGCAAAGCCATCCAGACCTGTTTAGGATGCTCCTTATGGACGGATTTGGCATCCCCTGGCTTCCCCACCGTGGTTCTGGACCGCGGCCTCTGCTGACTGATCTTGGGAAGATTTTGACAACTGTCGCTCATCACCCTAGGGGAGGGAACAAAGACCCTGGAGGAAATTATTCAAACCATTTAATTTGAGGTAACTAAACAACCTGTGTAGCCGACTTAAAAAGAGTTCTACAAAGATGTGCAGATGTGGCACCATTGGGCCCTTCCATTTGCACTGTCCTGACACCCTGGCCGTCCTGGCTCTGACTTGCTCCACTCTACCCCTTGGGTTCCTCCAAGAGCAAGCTAGAGGGTCCACCTCCTCCTGGAGGCCCCCAACCCCCTCTTCATTTTCCCTTCAAGCCACCTGGCTCCAGCTCTTCTGCAGATAGCTCTGTATTCCTAAGAACACATGACTTTTGCAAGCATTTTCCAACGTTTCTTCCCACCTTCCTTAAAGAACAGTATGCAGCCCAGGGGTCACATTGTGGGGAGGAAGGAGGAAGCCTAGGGATTTGCCTGTAGTTTTGATCCAGTGTGCTGGGTGTACTTAAAATAGTTCTCATCAGGCTGCATAAAGCCAACATGGAAAGGTGCTCACTTCGGCAGCCCGTATACTGAAACATCGAAGGGGCTTGTGCAAGGGAAGCAACCCTTACCTCATCTCTGTTGTCACAGATCTTCATATTTGCCAAACAGATTTTCACCAAATATTGTTCACTTAAGGCAAAACATATTGATGGGTCTGGACGCCAGACAGTGGCTACCTGTCTTGGAGATGGGATGCATTGATTGGGAAGAGAGACTGCTGGGGGGCTGGGGTGGTGGCGCTTACGAGAGTATATGGACATTTGACTGTATATGTGTCATATGCATCAATATAAAGGTAAAATAAAGTTGTTCGCTAGGTCCTTGGAACGAGAAATTCAGTTTTGGAAAATTAGTAGATAGGAGATGACATCAGAGAGAGGCAGGACTGCTCAGGGGGCAGACCGTGAAGTCCCACATCTGAACTTGTTTGGGTTTTCTCCATTCCTTCGTCCTTACGTGTCAGATGTGTTTGCAGGAGTTTTGCTGGAAGTATTTCTCCCCTGTCCTAAGGGGTCTCAGAGAGCACCTATTTCTCCATTTCTTTTTGGGAAAGGAGGAGTTGTATCTAATATAAACACCTAGCCAGCAAAAGACCACCCATGCCAATAATAACGCCAGCGTCCACACACGATGACCCCGGTGTTGGCCCACTGGGGTGGGTATCATAAGAGGTGGACAGCTGACAGTTTCTCGGAACATTGTTTTTCATCTGTAAACTAGGAATACAAACGTCTGTCCCTCAGGCCTTTGGCTGGCACAAAAATGAAGTGTCTATGAAATGAATACCAAACATGTTACAAGTGCAAACCCTTATGAATAGCACTGATTTAAATGCAATGAGGTCATATATATACATATGTAGTGAAGCTTGCCTAACGTCATTGCAGGGCAGACAGGGAACAGGGAATCTGTTTTCCTGCTTTTATTTCCCTTTGGAGGCAAGTGGTTCACAGATCTGCTTCAACACGATCAGAGACAAGTTCCTAATGTGCAAAGCAATGTGATTCATTCCCAGTCGGCTCTAATGATTGTAAAATTCATCCTAATATGGGACCAAATCCACCCCGCTATAATTTTAGGTGCCCCTCCTGAGTATGCCCTGTGGAATTCTACAAAGAAGGCTCAGTCCCTCTTTAGAGGGTGAAGACTGGTGCCGTCTTGTTCTAGGGGCACCGCCTCCCCATGGGTTCCAGTCTTCAAGCTAACCCTCTCCAGTTGCCCCAATCATTCCTAAGGTTACCTGGCTCCCAGATTCATCCGCATCCTGGTCACCTTTCCTTTGTCCACAGTCTTCTGACCACAACAGAGTCACCTCCTATTTTGGGGACGCTGTATTTCTATCTGTGAGGCCCGAGACCACATTAGCAGTCACATCACACTGTTGTGATCACCCTCACACCTTATCTGTTGTGAACTCAGATTTCTAGGGCCCTGATTTTGTAATGAGGGAGCTATTTGTCATTAGTCTTTGGTTGGAGCTTACACCTCATTTCATTAAATTTCATCGTGTTATTTTGGGCCCATCTTCCAAATTGTCCAGATTTTTTGGCATCCTAATTCTGTTATCCATCACATTAAATAAACTTTCCTCCACTGAGTTATCTGCAAATCTGTAAACTGGGAGCTTGCTCTCTGGTGTGAAATGCAAGCATTAGGAAAAGGCACTTTCATTTGTTAATAGCCAGTCTCATGACACAACCTTTCATTTCAATAGCTGTCTTCAATTACAAAATTGTAAACAAACAGCATTCATTACTTTCCTAATTATCCTTCCTGACTCCAGCCATTTGCTGTCTGACCTTTACGCCTGCCACGTACAAACGTTTACTCAGAGACAAGCTGAGGACACCCAAGCTGTCAAGCTGCCTCCCTGAAGAGAAGCAGAGTGCTCGAAAGACATTCACTTCTGGAATGTTCTCCTAGGTAAGGAATGCTGAGGAAGTTCCAGGCATGAATACGTGGCTGAAACATAATCAGAACCCAAATGCATGCCAAAGCTGGCTTCTTTAAATGCTCCTCGCTTTTTTGGTTCAAAAGTAGTTATCATTTGTTGTCAGAGTCTGACTAGCTTTATGGAAACTGTAAATAAATGGATAATGCTTTGGTCAAAACGATAAAATTGTTCCTAAAGAATAGTACAAAACAAAGTTAGCCTCAGGCAGAGCATTATTGAGAGTATTATCATGAGGCATGCATGGGTGCTTGCTACGTGTGGGGACCTCACTGTGTGTCAGAAACTTGCTCCAAGCTTGTGAGGAGCAGAGCCAGGAATTGAACCTGGGTCTTGCAATCTCTGAGGTCCGTACTCTTCATAGCACATAGCCTTGAAAGAGCACTAGTGAATGCAGTTATCTGTGGTAAAACCAGGAGAACCCATAGATGTTGGCTCATGTCTTGGACGTCTGTAACGTGTGGGGAACCCATTGCTGGGCCCACTAAGGTCACATGATCACAATCTGCAATTGCTGGTAGACAGATAGGGAACCGAGCTGGAGAATCTTCTGGAAAGGGATCCCACAAACTCTTAGAGTTGGGTTGGTCAAGAGGAATTACCATTCACTTTACCTTCTGGTCTTCCCTCCACTTCTTTGTGGTAAATTATTTTCCGCTGTAGCAAAACAAATATTGGAGGAAAAGGAATGAATTTAATTCTTAAGAGAAAGTGATTTTTCAGATATGTTTGCCCTTTTACATTGTTCTCAAAATTTGTGCTATAACCTTGTGGGGTCCCGGAGCTCTAAGCTATTCTCATATAGAAAGAAGTGAAACTACCAGCAGAAGGAAAGAAACCCATGTTTCCCAAGCATTTCTGCGTGGAGAAAGACCCCAAAGCCCTTAGATATTAATTGAGTTGGAGACCATGAACCTGGTGGCAACTTCAGTGTGGGCCAACTTTACGGTTACCATTATATTAAGTTTTCATGAACCTGACACCATTTTGCTGTGGTCCGTGGGACACCAGGATGATTGCATGAACACTTACCAGTCGTACTCTGCCAGTTTACCTTAAAATAAAGACATTGTGTCTAATATCCCAGGAGAATATGGTTCCGGACTAAATCAGAACCGGCAATCTAGAAATTAGATCATGTCAATAATAGTCCTGGTGGCCCAGGAGTCAGTGCTTCTCTGCCCAAACCCAGACCCAGCAACCAGCCAAGGACAGGGAGCTCTGAACTCTGCCCTGGAAAGGAGCTCAGATAAATATCCCTTCCAGCTCAGAGATGCGCCCCCGGCTATTTTTAATTGACATTCCTCTTGGTTTCCTGGTCCCCACATGAAATGTTAAAGTCTGTGGCTTAACAAGTGCCTTGTAAACAGGACAATGATCTCCCTTGGTTTATAATTACTTCCCCCACTTACAGACTTCCAAGTCAATGTTACTACAAAACATAGGGCCCTCGCTTTAGATCTTTCCTCCAGCCAGCCTCCTTGACTGCTAACCTATACTGGGTCTTTGCATTCTATTGATCATTATCTGGATTGATGGCTTTCAAAAGCATTTCATTATCTATACATGAGCTATTAGCTTCACCAATACTCATTTTCATGTTATTTTCAAGATAGATAATAGGTCTTCCTAACAACAACAACAAAAAGTCTTCTGTCTTTTATCCTCTTCCAACAGTTCTTTCCATTTTTAAAGAAATGAAAGTAACGTTGGTCTTCTAAAAAGCACCTGTGATGCACTGGGGTTTTGCTTTCATTGTCCTAAAACACACATACCTCAAACAAATGCCACCGTGACTAAAGGGACATCACTGCCTGACCGATCATGTTTCTATTTCTGTACAGGATCTGATGCAGGCTATACAATCTTTCTGGTCTATTCTTTCAGTGGGGGGGGTGGGGGGAGTAGCATCTATCTGAGAATAAAATGAGGAAGAAACACTAATCTTAAAGATGAGAAAAAACCTTATTTCTAGAAAATAGCCATGTACCTGTGTCTGATGCCTTTTTGACAATTTTGGGGTATTTCTGAAATTTTACAAAATAATAGCTCTCGTATTCCATCAAAATAGTTTCAAGGTCGATGTTGTCACAGACTTCAAAGCGTCGTAAACCCAGTTTAGTTTCTTGCTCCAAAGCATTGGCTGCATCGATATATCTGGCCATTTCACAGAAGAAAAAACAACAACAGAAATTAACTCTGGGTAAAAAGAATAAAGGCAAACAGGCATTACAAGTCCACAGAGACTCAATACAAATATTAAGCTTATATTAAGCAGTACATTCAATGACAATTACAATATACGAGGTTTGCCTATAGAAGGAGCCCACATATGTTAAGTATATCCAAGTACTGTTTTCAAAGCAGTTGCCTCTGGAAGCTACATACTTATTCTAATGATGCAATCATTGTTCAAAACATTTTTGGAAGTGCTTAGAAGTCAAATAAGTAAATCGACTAAGAAAATGTCCTGTGTTTTCTCATTTCTAGCCAAAATTGAGTATTTGCCCAACTTGATTATCTCTTTATTCACCAGCATTAATTTTAGATAACATCTGGCAATTGTTAAACCTAAATTTAAGCCCAAGAGGCAAGATGTGCCATGATTGTGGCAACTGAAAAGCATAGGTCATGAGTTCTGAAGGAAATTCCAGAAATATGTTGATCAATATCATCAAGGAGATTGAGTATAAGAAGAAGTCATTGCTGGGTCATGTTATTTCTGGTCATTTTTCTTCAGTCACACATCTACACTACCCGGTGACTATGGGTGGAAGCATGATCTTCACCGGGGTTCTTCACTGTCACTTTGAACCTGTTGTGGTCTCAGCAATGCTCTGTCTCCCAATCCTCTGAAAGTGGAAAGACTTTCCACATTTTAATCTTAGTTCTCAACTTCTTATGAAACCAAAGACTCTCCTGGAAAATGGGCAAATATGCCCAAATCAGCATACAATTTCATCCAAGGACATTGGATTAAGAATTTCTGCCTCAGGATAGACTTCTTCCTGTTTGATTCAAATCTGGGAAGGTAGGAGAAAACTTTCTTTTATATTATGCTCTCTTCCCTTCACCAGATTCAGGTCAGTTGGAACACTGAACTTTCTTAAACAAGGTTGCCATGATTATTTCCAGTGACTTTGCTAAACTTTAAAGAAACTGCAAAACATCAATTGGCTGTAGTCAGTCAGCCTCTATACATTGATGGCTCATCAGGCTTCTATACTGTGTCTTAATCCCCATTTTACAGAGAGAAAAACTAACTCTTTCCTATGAATAATTTTTGTTTAGTATTAAGTAATACATGCTCATTTGAGAAAAAACTAGAAAATACAGGTAAGTCAAAAGAAAATTCCACTACCTTTGCCTATCTTTCCAAACATTTTTAATGACTAAATACATATATACTTACATATATACACTTGTAAAGCTCTATATATGTATATACACACACATATATATGCATATATATATATATATGTTATATATATTATTTGTGTGTGTGTGTGTGTGTGTGTGTGTGTGTGTGAGAGAGAGAACATACACTATAGATTGCTTGTAGTCTTTACTCACATCACATTATATTGAAATCTTTCCAGGATCATGGGCTTTTGACTTACACAAAAATTATAAGAATAGATGATAGTAGGCCTCATAGATCCCAAACTAATTAATCGGGGAACAAAACTGCTTCTGCGTGTTGCTACTACATTGTTGGAGCTTGAATGAAATCTGAATTTAATGAGGTTGGCTGGAGGAGCCACTAGAGGTTCTCAACCAACAGAGTGACAGGATGGGACGTCAGGAAGAGGAGTGAGCAGTAATGAGCATGGCATAGTGGGAGAGATGGGGAGGCTGTTAACGGGTGCTCAGACCCAGAGAGCAGCGTGTGTAGTCCTCGAAGCAGCAGCTGTGATCCTCCACTGTCGGACCTCACTTGTTCTCCCACACACAGCCCAACTCTGGTCTTTCTCCACTTATGCCTCTTCTTTCTCCGTGAGCCTGCCTGTGATGTCCTTGTGCATCATGTCTGTCTATCCATCTTCTCCACATCTTTCTAGACCAGCTCACCTTGCCATCTCTACAAAGCTTTTCTCTGGTTGTTTAATCCAATCCACTGTAACCTAGCCTCTTGATGAGGATAAATCCTTGGTCTTTTGTTAAAGACAGGTCTGCTTTTCCAACATTGATATGTCTTTTAAAAATACCTACAGTTTACTTTTCATCTTGACATACACTCCTAAGTGCCTTTACCAGCAGGTCTCAGGAAAATGGTCAATTTTACTAGAATTTTCATTGATTTGAGATGCAAGGGGCCATCTCGTGGCAGAAAGGGGAAGTGCATGCTTTGTAAATACACAGTCGAAGGGATAAACTATGCTGACTTTTCTTTGTCTTTTGTTTTCGTGGTTCTCCTTTCTGAGATAGTTTCTTGGCACAGTTACTACTTAGGGCTGGATAATTCTGTTGTGGGATGCTGTCCTGTGCATTGAAGGATGTTTAGCAGCATCCCAGACATTGCCAAATGCTCCCCAAGAGGCAAAATCACCCCAGTTGAGAACTGCTGCTCTAACTTGAAAGTTCAAGCCCTAAGCCTGAAACCTGAATATTTTCTTCCTAGATGAAACCTGGAAAGAAAGGAAACTGGAAAGTAAATAGTGGATGAGCTCTCTTCCTCATAAAACCCAGCACATCTGCAGCCTTCATTGTAAAGGCTTGCACGTTTCCAGATCAGGTAGGTGGCCAAACTCAGATGCTTCCAAATTTCCTCCCCTGCCAGTTATTGAATGGCATTGTCCAGAAAAGAAAGGGGGGCATAGGTCATCCAGTAAATGCAATACCTTTATTTTGAGGGAAGGAGAATTGAGGAATAAGAGTGTGATCTCTGTGTATGTAGCCTGCTGTATGGCCCTGGGAATCTGATTTGAAAGGCCTGAAACCTGAATGGGAAAGGGAACGTATCTCATGACTGGGTAGCTTTGTTAGAGTTTTCAAAATGCATAATGGAACTATATGTGTCAATGAGGCCATAAAATTATGAATCTAGGTTGCTGATGGTGGGGACAGGGACAGGCAGAGCACAGGGGATATTTAGGGGTGAAGCTATTCAATGTAATACTACAATGCTGGATGCATGACATTATGAATTTGTCAAAACTCATGGAACCATTCAACACAAGAGTAAACCCTGATGTGAACTATGGACATTAGCTAACAATAATATATCAAGATTGGGGGCACCTGGGCTGCTCAGTCTGTTGAGCATGAGACTCTTGGTTTCAACTCAGGTTATGATCCCAGGGTCATAGGGTCAACCCCCGTGTTGGGCTCCACAATGAGTGTGGAGCCTGCTTAAGATTCTCTCTCTCTGTCTCTCTGTCTCTGTCTCTCTGTCTCTCTGTCTCTCTCTCTCTCTGCTCCTCTCCCTTGCTCACACTCTCTCTCTAAAATAATATGTATATATACACACATATACATATAGGTACATCTACATACACACATGCACACACACACAGATATTTATATATAAAGATTAGTTCACCAATTATAACACACGTACCACACCAATGTAAGATGTCAGTAACAGGGTAGACTGACTAGGGTAGGGGGATTCCCAATATATGGGAACTCTGAATACTTTCAGCTCAGTTTTTCTATAAATATAAAACTGCTATAAAAAATAAATTCTGTTAGCTATTTTTATAAGTGTATATCTAGAAAAGTGGAGGTCAGACAAAGAGAGGAATCACGTCTGTAAATCTTTGAAACAGAACATACCCTTCTTGTGTTAAATAATGCAGAATCAAAATAAGAAGATTTTTTCGTCGTGCTTCTGTTCTCCTCTCACACTGTGAACAAACAGGAGAATTTAGATGGGACAACAATGAGATCTAACACTCTTTATAGCAATAAACCCTCGAAGGTAAATGTAACCTGTCAAAACCAAGAAGCATGACTTAAAGGCTGGAAGGCAGTTCAACGTCTCTAAGGATATGTAAAGTTATTTTCCATTGTCGTTTTCTTCTTAGAGCTGCCTTCTCAATTGTACACTGAAGGTACAGTGATTTAAATTAGAATTGCACTTTACTAGTCAACTTCTTCCTGCCAAGCTAATTGGCATTTTATTGCTTATAAGTGCAAAGAAATGAGTATACACGCTCCTGTTTGGGCCAGGTTAAGGAAGGTGATGGTAAAGAGAAACTTGTGAGCTAGAAATCAGCTCTGACAGCACAGCATCTTTGGTTCACCCGGAGACGCGCCCAGTCCCAGCACAAAGTGGCCTTGAGTTCCAACAAGCCACTCAGCGGGTGACTACACAGCCAAACATTTAGCATACCCACTGAGAGCAGCAGAGGCCAGAAGACGGAAATTCCTGCGTAATAATGTCCTTATTCAAACTCGATGCATGTGTACGTTTATTCAGCATTCGTGTGCTGTGTTTAGGTATCAGGTATCTCAAATTCCCCTGAAATGTATTCATAAGACACCTACTTTCAGTAATACCTCCCTTATTTGTGAATAACTTACCTGACATCTTTTTCTAAGGAGCATACAGGTAAGAACTGGATAAAAGCAAAAAAGGCCCCTCGGTGGCCCAAATAAACACGCTCATGACATGTATAAAGACTTTCAGACATTCATCCGAAGCCTTCTAAAAATTAATGTAATACAATTAAAACATGTGTGCAGTTATTTAAATCAAACAGTATTGGGGCACCTGGGTGGCTTGGTTGGCTGAGCATCCAAGCCGACTTCGGCTCAGGTCATGATCTTGTGGTCTGTGAGTTCGAGCCCTGCATCGGGCTCTGTGCTGACAGCTCAGAGCCTGGAGCCTGCTTGGATTCTGTGTCTGCCTCTCTCTCTGCCCCTCCCCTGCTCACACTCTGTCTCTGTCTCTCTCTCAAAAATAAATAAACATTAAAAAAAGAATCAAACAGTATTATAAATTATTTTTTTCTTACATCGCTTTTTTATGATGAAATATACATAACGTAAAATTTACCATTTAAGCCATTTATAAGTACAGTTTGGTGGCATTGAGTACATTCATATTGTTGTTAAGCCATCGCTGCCATCCATCTCTAGAACTTTCTTCTCTCTCCCAACTGAAACTCTGTATTCGTTAAACAATAACGCCCTACCCTCCTCCCCCTAAGCCCTGGCGCCCACCATTCTACCAGTCTACTTTCTGTCTCTAAGAATTTGCCTTTACTACGTACCTCATGTAAGTGGACTCACTTCAACAGTATTTGTCCTTTCGTGTCTGGCTTATTTCATTTAGCATAATGTTGTCAGGGTTCATCCATGTTGTAATATGTGTCCAAATTTTTCTTCCTTTTTAAGGCTGAATAATATAGTACTATAAATTTTTATTTTTATAATTTTCTTAGGATTGTATTTTTTTAAGTAATCTCTACCTCCAACGCGGGGCCCAACCTCGTAACCCCGAGACCAAGAGTCTCATGCTCCAATGACTGAGCCAACCAGGCACCCCCATAAATTTTTAACAAAAAACAATAGACTGTGCCCCCACTCCACTACCTCACTCCCCACTTCCCCCCTACAGGCAACAACCTTAATTAGCTTAGCCGTTTCTTCTGACACTCACCTCCATGTTTCTAAATACATCACTGTTTTGCGATACGTGAACACTAGGCATTAACTGTTCACATCCTGTTAAGGTAGATGAGAACTATGTTGCCATCCAACTTCTCACCCTCCCCTCCCCGCTACACTTATATCAATATTCAGTGCTTACATTATTATGACCATGTAAATAATGTTCACTGCTGAGTCAGAAAGCACTTACCCATTTCTGTACATTATTTTTTCTTAGAATGAATAATTGCCTCATTTTTTTAGCTTGGCTGTATACATATTACTAATTTTCAAACAGCAACACACCTCTAAAGTCCCCTCCTATCACTTTGTTCACTATCAAATACATCAGATAATGTGTCACATACACTTTCCCCACTCTTCCAAGGAATGCATTTTCCTTCAGTGCAAAAGAAATGGTCTCAGAATGCACGACAGGGAAGAAGGCTTAGGATTGCCCTATGGAGCTTCCGTTGCTTTAGCATGTGTGTATATGGGTTGGGACCCAACCTAAAATGTCTTACAGTTGGGGCACAGTAACAGATTGAAAGTCACTACACAAAATGACATTTTCCTGATCTTAAGACATTCAACACTGGCCATTTTTGCTCATTTCTCTGAAGATGTTGACATAACACTCTTGATAAAGACTGAAGCTTTTCTAATTTACCATATTTAGTAACTTTGACTCTGATAGTCAAAATCTGCTCCCCCTCCCCCACTCCATTTTTGTTTGTTTGTCTGTTTTTGTTTTTTTGTTGTTTTTTTTTTTTTTGTAATTTGATTTGACTTGCTTGTAGTGCCATCTAGTGTATTAGGAGGGGAACACTTCATGAAATTTAGGTTAGTTCCAAATTATTATTCGCATAAAAAATGACAATCATCGCAAAATTCAGTCCAAATCAGGTTTGCAAATAAAGATATAACCACATGTTAGAGAAACAGTAATAAGATTGATAGGATATGTTTCTAAGTAGAAAAATTCTCAAGTTCAGGCTTGGGGTTTTGATTCAGAATTTTAGAAGTCTAGAAGGTACTGGGAGATCATTGAGTCTCAAGAACCTAAGATCCAGATAAATTAAGGGATTTGCTCAAAGCCTGCAGACTTGAGCTCAGAACCCAGCGTTCTTCCATCAGTTCCTCCCGGTTTAACCCCCTTCTCGTCAATCTCTGCTCCCACCCCTACACCTTGACTACAGACTAGAGAGAAACTGCTATTTTAATTTGCCAAAAACTGCCAAATTTGCTAAAATCAAACAACTGTGGTTACCAAACAGTCCTTCTTAGCTGACCTCACATAGTAACACACAAGTGGTGGCTCTTACAATTCCTCAAACCTAAAATCCCACAATTTTAGTGACCATTTCGAAGCAATTACTGGCTAGACCTCCTTCAAAAAGTCAGTCTCCCTGCTGCACCAGGAGCGTTGTGTCTCGTAGGATGATCATGCTTTTTAATTTCTGAATAGTCAGACTCCTGCTGTAAATGAAGCTAATCCATTTCACATGTACGTAAAGGTCTTTGAGAACAAAAGGATTGGAGCTAAAGAGCAATGAAAGCCATGCACGTTCTCACAGGCGCTTCAGTGGACACTGGCTAGTGCCCTTTCCAACTGGGCAGTGTTTTTGCAGACTGTGGGGTGCTGTGCTCGTATCAGGGTCAGTGATTGGTGGGTGCTCAACAGCTGTTAGTTGCTTGTTCGTATAATTCAGAGTCTCTCCATCCTTCACTCTGGAAGCATGCACTTCTTAATCTAAACGTGCACAGGTGCACATGTTCTCTTATGAGTAGGATGCTGAGAAAAATTAGCTAAGGAGCGTTTTGCTTCTGTTCCTCAGTACTGCACACACTGCACTGTGTTTGGATGATAGCTCTAGATTTCCTAAAGAGGAAGGTCTGGGTAGAGCCAGAAAACTTATTAGGTGAACAGAAAAAGATCTTGAGAGGGATGTTTTTAAAAGGGGATGGGAGGGAGCGCCTGGCTGGCTCAGTTGATCTGAGCATGCGACTCTTGATCTTAGGGTGGTGAGTTCAAGCCCCACATTGGGCATAGAACTCACAAAGAAAGAAAGAAAGAAAGAAAGAAAGAAAGTGGGGCATGGGAGGGCTGGGAAGGATGGAAGAATGGCGTGGGTAACAGTTAAGGGATGTAGAGTTTCTTTTTGGGGTAGTGAAGATGTTCTGAAATTACCGTGGTGATGGTTGTATGTGTACCTCTGTAAATATACCTCGGGTGAGTTTTCTGATATGTGAATTATATCTCAAATAAGACTGTTTTAAAATGCAAAAAAAAAAAAAAAAGAGAGAGGTAGAGAAAAAAAAGACTAAAATGAATGTAAATGATTTGAGTAACTTTTTTACCCTGATTCACAAAACAAATGGTCTGACTGAAAATAGAAATCCTTTTGTGCAACATTTTAAAGTGATTCAAAATGGAAATGGTGGGGAGAAAGAGCTGCCGATCACCCACATCGCTGTGAGAGCCTGCTCCCCACCCTGGCGGCAGTGCCAGGGCCGGTCCTGGTCCCGGGTCCCGTCGTGGGATGCGGCGACCACTGGCGCTCCTTTATGTGCTCTGATCAATCAGCTATGTCCAGCCAGCGAGCCCAGCGGGAGCACTGGGTAGGTGTGCTGGACAGAAAAGAAAACACAAAACCCTCTGGGCAGACATTTCCCTTTACCGTATACTTTTTGGTTTTGTCATCATGGGCCATGCACATAAAAGTTGAAGAAACCACCTTAGGGGCACCTGGGTGGCTCGGTTTGGTTAAGCCTCTGGCTTCAGCTCGGGTCATGATCTCATTGTTTGTGAGTTTGAGCCCCGTGCCAGGATCCGGGCTGACAGCTCAGAGCCTGGAGCCTGTTTTGGATTCTGTGTCTCCCTCTCTCTCTGCCCCAACGCCCGCTCATGCTCTGTCTCTCTCTGTCTCTCAAAAATAAATGAAGATTAAAAAAAATTTTTTTAAGTATTTAAAAAAAAGTTGAAGAAATCACCTTAAATATTGTTAATATTTCTTCAGTTCATTGGACAAATATAAGACTCTTTCAGTAAAACAAAAATTCCTTTTTTTTTTTTTTACAGAGAGAATGTGTGTGCATGTGCGTGAGTGGGGGGACAGGGAGAGGGAGGGAGGGAGGGAGGGAGGGAGGGGGAGAGAGAGAGAGAGAGAGAGAGAGAGAGAGAGAGAGAGAGAGAGAGAATCTTAAGTAGGCTCCATGCCCAGCCCCAAGCCCAAACGTGGTGCTCAATCCCATGACCCTGGGGTCATGACCTGGGTGGAAATCAAGAGTCCCACGCTCCCCCCTCAAATTTCTTTAAAAGAAAGATCTTTTAAAGATCTGGCAAGGTCTGAAAGAATATGCTCTCACATATGACTGGTGGAAATGTAAACTAGTACAAACCTTTTATAGAGCAAATTGGCAAAATCTATCAAAATGAAAAACGCACAGACTCGTTGACCCAGCAATTCCACTCCTAGCAATTTCCATTGTAGAAGATCAATTATATTATATCGTAGAAATAGTCCATGTATGCACAGTGATTAATGTTCAAGGATGTTTAATACAACATTATTTGTGTTCGCAAAAAAATAGCAATAGGCTATAGACATCCATCAGTGGTTAAGTAAGTCATGGCGCAAGCTCACTGTGGAAAGCAAGGCACCGGTAGGAAGAATGAGCCGGATCTATTTACACGGCTGAGGAAAGATTCTGAGCCCGTCGTGTTTTCGCTCCACCCACCACTGCCCCGCCCCCCCGCCCCCAAATATTGTGTTGCTTGGGGCAAGAAAGCTTGAAACACAAGCCTGAATTAAATTTGATAAACAAAAAAACTTCGAACAGTACGGTTTAAAAAGAAAAGATTCTTGGGGACCTTGGGTGGCTCAGTCGGTTAAGCCTCTGACTCCGGGTTTCCTCTCGGGTCATGATCCCTGTGTTTGTGAGTTGGAGCCCCCACATGGGGCTCCTCGCTGACAGCGCAGAGCCGGCTTGGGATTCTCTCTCTCCCTCTCTGCCCCTCTCCTGCTCGCTGTGTGTCGCTCTCTCTCAAAATGAATAAACTTAAAAAAATTTTGTTTTAATAAAATAAAAAATAAAAATAAAAGATTCTCTCTTCCTTCTATCCACTATTTTAATTTCTTGTGTAATCATTCAGAATATCATATCATACCTACCAACATACCTATGTGCAACTTTTTTAAAGTTTATGAAAACAGGATAGTTTTATTTACACTGTTGGGCATCCTGCCTCTTCCCACCACTTAATAATGTATCTTGTGAACCTTCCAATTCCAGCATCTGTAGATCTACCTCATTCTAAGACATGCTGTAAAGGGGAAAATCACATACACACCTACAATCCTTCACTCGTAGAAGAAGCAAGGAATAAAACCCAGATATGTAATTACCTCTGGGCACAGGAATGGGATGGGGACGGGGACATGGCTACTTAAGTGCCAATCCATATGAATTGTTTAAATTTAATACGTGGGCAAGTAAAAAGCAAACAAAACATCAACTTGGGTTGGGCTGTTCACAGATTAGAAAATTTCTAGGCCAAGGAATTACATCCACCACCTTGGCAGAGAGCCACTCTGACATCCGGGTTCCCTGCCCAGGCTTGGTAGGTATGGGGTGCAGGGCTATGTTTTCATTCACAGGGAGGGGAAGATCCATACAAAGTCACCCAGAGGCACCTCCTCCTCCACACCACGCTGCCCACCCCCGTGACTACAGACCCCACCTGCCTCACTTCACCTCACATACACAGAGGCTGAAAAACCTAGGAATCGTCTTGTCCTCCATCCATAAGTAGGGCCTTTGGTTTCACAGCCACCCCGACAAAACTTGAGCTGGAGGATTTGTCAGAATTATCTCCCTTGGATTCCCTGGATTGTTGTTTACACAGTGGACCCACTGACCTGTGAACTCATGGGAGATCAGGCTGAACTGGAGGACAAAAGTCTAATGCTTGAGAGGGAGGCACTTCTGGACCCTAGGCTGATCTGGGCAAAGTTGGCCATATTCTTCAAAGAATATAAATAACCTATCAGAGAGGCTTGTTCAGGGGTTTGATTTCATTCCTGGAAAATGGTAGCCATCCCAGCACTAGTTGAGAGTATTTCCGGGGGGTTTTGGCCAGAATCACAAAGTTTGGCAGATAGTCCTGATGTCTATGGCAGATGATGGGGATTCAGGGGCATCCTTTGGTTCAGCGATTCGGAATTCTGTTTGGTAACGAAGCTGCTTCAAAGAGAGCTTTCCTACTATGCAGATTGTGAAACGGCTTGTACTTGGGGGCTCCGGGCCTGGAAATAATACTTCAACTTTTTCTTTGAAACAAGTTAGGTGGTAGTTCAGAATTTAGTAAGAACAGAAAAAAGGTATAAGAAAATACTGTTTAAATACCTAATGCTAAATATTTAAGATGTGCTATCACTTGAAATACAGAATGTGGTCTTATAAAGTTATTAATTAAAAGTGTAAAGTTTACCAGATCTGTAACATCTTTATACTCCGGCCATTCAAATTAGCATGGAAAGTTGTCTTCTGAATGAAAAAACTAAGAATGGACCATCAACAAATGGCCAATTTAAACTGTAAAAGATGGTGTGCCCCTGAAATGGACACAATTAGATGCTCAATTAATTTCTGTCTACCAAAGAAAGGAGGACCAGAAGTGAACATAGAACAGGAGGTATCTCATTTGTCTCTGCTTCAATGATCTGGCTGTTTTCTTCTTCCTTCATTTCCTTTGTGGGCAATTGTGCAACAAAAATGCCTCCATTATCAGTTTCAAAATTGAATCCTAGGATACTGTAGCCTGAGGAAAAGGAAGCATTGAATATCATCCCTAGTTTTAGACCCAGAAGATATTTAGGAAATGTTACTGTATATACACCACATGCAACATTAGTGCTTTTAATTTCTTTTTTACGGGTGCAATGGAGATTAATTTGCATGGGCTCGTTTCAATTTCTGTAATAAGATCCAAATTTTGCATTAAGCTTTCCATCTCAAAAACAAACAGTTAAAAAGGACACATTTCTTCTTTCAAATGTTTTTATTATAGTTCTATTTTACAGTCCCTGCATCTGATATTCACTTAAAAGCTTGAATATATACCCATAGGTTCTAATTTGTTTTTTGTTTGTTTCCTGATTACCTCCTGTTTGTACCAGGAACCTTGCTAAGTTTCAAACACTGTACAACTTGACAAAGCACTAGAACTACCAAAAGAGTGTCTACGGATCCAGGGGAGGCATTTATTGTATTTAATACAAAGTCAGAACTGGTCAGCTATGCTCAGGAACAGTGTGTTCCGTGAGAAAAGACACTTGTTAATCCCGAGTATGAACTGGTGATGGAATTTGGGATTTCAGAGAAGTATAAAGTCTACTGGAACACAGAAGACTTTCCATGCCACACGGTGCCATTGTTATTCAACACTGAACCAGATTGCGGAATTATGATATTTGTGTTCTTCTCAAAAGCCCATGCTCACACAGGCTGCTTTCTGCCTGCAACAGAGCCGCACGATGGGGAGATCAGACTGCCGGGCACAGTAAGGCGATATCAGTCCCCTGACATGTGCGATGTGAAGTTCTCAGTATCACCTATGAGGTAAATGAAAGGATTTGATGTAAATCCATCAAGCCTTTAGAACCAACTTTTCTGTCACCAGGGATCGAGCCTCAGAGATAGAGATCTCCAGGAAGCAATCAGACAAATCTAGGAGGGGAGATGTTCTGCAGAACGGTTCTCGTGGTTTCTGGAACAAGTCAGTGCCGTTGAAAATAAAAAAGAAAAGAAGAGAACAATAGAGAAAGTACGGGTGGGGGCTGTGGCAATGCAAAGAGACTTAAGGGCTATGACAACCAGATACAATGCATGACTAGTTAGAGAACTGTCTAAGTTCTCTGGTTAGAGAACTAGTTGGTTAAAGAACAGTACTTACTATATGATTTCATTTTGATAAAACTGTGTGTGTGTGTGTGTGTGTGTGTGTGTGTGTGTGTGTAACTGTATACACATAGAAAAGGATCTGGAGGGGTGTGTGGATATACACTAAGGTTCACCTTTGGTCACCACCATAGTGTCTCTGGGTTGTGGGAATGTGGTGTTTTTATTTTATTTATTCTCTTCATTACCTATCATGTCTTTACACTTGATTTATGATTATGGAAGTAATCATGCAACATTAGAACTGCCAATTGATACTACTGAGAATATTGAAAATATAAAAACTGTCAGGAATTCTTAAATCTAATGAATTCTAAGACTTGGGGTATCTTTAAACCTAAAATGATGGGGAAAATCTAGACTACAAATAAACTACTATTCATAATGTTGAGACAACTGGAAAGTGAAGGAAAAGTTGAATACTTAAAACATATACCCATAGCATTGTTCAAGAGATTAAAAACCTTAAATATAAAAAGATAAAGGAAGTGCAACCAGCGAGCTTCCCTGATTTGGGCAAGGGGTCTGGCCAGATGCATTCCTGGAGATCTGACTAGGATCTAATTGGATCCAATCCAATCAAAGGAGCTATAATCAATGCTGCCATTTTAAGTTAAGACTATTAAGTGATTAGTTTTAGTTGTAATAGTAGTAATAATAAAGTGCAGGGGCACCTCAATGGCTCAGTTTCTTAAGTGTTGGACTCTTGATATCAGCTCAGGTCATGAGCCCAGGGTTGTGGGATGGAGACTCACATCAGGCTTTGGCACTAAGCATGGAGCCTGCTTACGTGTTCGTTCTCTCTCTCTCTCTCTCTCTCTCTCTCTCCCTTTGCCCCTGTCCCCTGCACTCTCTCTCTCAAATAAATAAATAAAAATAAATAAAAACTAAATAAAATGTAAATAAAATGTACTCCTTCTAAGGTAAGGGTAAGTGCCCTCAAGGATAATTAGGGGGAGTCGGGCTTAGGCTCATCTGACTCAGGCTTTACTGCCGATGTTCAGGTGGTCAGAGCCAATGGCTATTCATTCATTCATTCAAGAATGTATTCGATGCCTGTGTCCTACACCACTTTGGGGACAAGCCAGATGTAGGAACTATTACCGCCCTCACGGGGCTAAACTGTATGACTTTGAACTATTCCCTTTCTCTCTCTAGGCCTCAATTCCTCCACCTACTCAGAGGTGTGTGTTCACCCAGGACCTAAACTACTTTGATTCAGGTTCCAGCTTCACCTCTTTCCGTTATGTGACCACATGCAAGTTAATTTGATCTGTCTAAACCTCAGTACTCTCATTCATAAAATGGGGGAAGTATTACCCGTTTTGTTGGTTAAGCTGAGGTTAGAAAAGGTCGTCAACAGCAGGCGCAGGGCACTAGGGACCAGACCAGAGCCGGGCAGGGGGCCCAGGGACCCCCTACAGGAGTCAATTTCCTGGGGGTAAAGGTCCACAGCCCACACAGACAGCGTGGGTGGGTCTTTCTAAGGCCAGGGTCAGGGTCCGGGGCTGGGCTGGCCACTGCGCTGGCTCCGCACCCCGAGGACCAGAAGCCGGGCTGCCGGGCACGCCCAGGCTGCAGGCCCAGCTCTCCAGGGCACGCTGGTCCGGGCCAGGTCCGCATGGGGCCAGAGGTGGCACACGAGCCCTGCCCGAGCAAGGGCGGAGAGGTCGGGGCACCCCGTGGTGCAGGAGCTGCAGGCGAGCCAGCCACAGGCCCTGACCCGAAGAAGCTGCAACAAGATTTGAAGGGACTCTGCCTGGCTCCACTCAGTAGCTGTGCTCGCCGAGACCAGGGTGGCGGGACAGTCAGTCGCCTGCACAAATACCAGCAATCCGGCGGCCTGGCCAGGGATGTGGCCCAGGGGCAGAGGCTGGCTCCCATGGATCAAACACTGAGCCTGCTTTGGAGAAGAGGATTCCCCAAAGCGTCCTGGAACCGCTCCTTAGGAGGCCGGAACCGAGGGAGACCAGCCACAACCCTGCAAAAGCCTCCGGCGGCCGATCAGACGGCCCTGAGCACAGACAGAAAAACCACAGAAAAGCCTCCGAGCTCAAGAGGCCCCACCCGGTGTCCCACAGTCGTGAGAGGAGATGGGAAGAGCCACAGCGTTGCTCCAATTTAGCCCTGAGAACAGGAATCTTCTGGTTACACGCTGTCCCGTCCACTGTCTGCGGGTCCTCAGCAGTTGTCCGGAACCAGCACAGATCCCTGTCGGAGGCCCATGCTGCAGTGGCCTTCTCCAGGCCACTCTGGTGCCTCTCAGGACAGACGGGGACACAGCCAAGAATGCCACCTGGGTGGCCCCAAGGGAAAGGGGCTGTGAGTCAAAGCAAGGGGCACTAGTCTTCCCAAAGGGACAAAGTCCTGGTAGGTGCCAAAGGACATGAGAAGTCCTCTGCTTTGCTCAGCCAGAAATCACGCCAGGCCTTCTCCAGGGAGGAAAGCCCAAGGCCTCTCTCCCAAGACAACACAAAGAAGAAACGCCCTCTGTAGGGCTGTCCAGAAAGAAGGAAAGAGGGCCACTGCCTTCACAAGTGTTCACTCCATCGTGGTTGCTTCAGACTGCATCGCCTTAAAATGCAAGAGCGCAAGGCTCAGAGAAAACCAAATCAGACAAAAACAAGCAAAGTCTAGACAGCTTAGACTTGGAAAGTGGGCAGGAGGCCTGTTGCCCAAGGCGAAAGAGAAGGTTCTAACAACCCAAGGATTCAGGAAGGGAAAATAAAAACTTTTAATTTGGATAGAAAGCCCATGGGCTCCCTCCCTGAAGTTGAAGAGGCAGATCTGGATGATGAATTGCAGCCACCCACTGTGTCTTTTGAGTCCTGCTTCAACTATGACCGCCCCTGGGGTGGGGGTGGGGGTGGGGGGAGACTGAAAACCTCAGCTACTGCATTCTGAGAAAAAGGACTTCAGAATGACTCTAAAAGCACTAGTGAAAACTTGGACTCGGTTCAGAAATGACCTCAGGTGAACAAAACAAGTCAGGGAAGGCACAGCCGTCTGGAGCCCATCGGGCCAGGCTGAAAGAGGTCCCTGCTGACTCACTACCAGTGTTGACAGACCTCCCATTACCCAGGGCACAGGCCCGTTACCGGCCTCTCGTGTCTTTGCATTGATGTGCTCCTTCCCACCAAAGCAAGAAGCGCTGTCTTCACCCCAGGAAAAGGAAGAAGCTGGATTTACTGGACGCAGAATGAATTCAAAGATGCAGGTGTTTTGTGGTCCCAAGTGTGCCCAGCTCCACGAAATGATGACCTGGTGCAACCAGTGCATCCGGATACTTAAAAACAACATGGATCTTTGAAGTGGGAGGAGCCACGCATTCCGTTCCTGAACCCGTTCTGGAGATTTTATGCCGATCAGCTATATGGCATACAGAAATACAGTCGTGTGCTAGTTGAAGAAATCGATAAATTATGGAAAACTCATTGACACCAATGAGAAGATCCAGAAGAGCGTGAGGCGTGGTGGGCGGTGTTCGTGCAGCTTCAGGAGGCCCGAGGGTGGCGGCTGTGGGGGCTGACAATGAACGTGGGGTCTGCACGGGCCAATAAGCCCTAGGGCTGACCAGCAAAGCTGGTCCTTTTCAAGTCGGTGGCCCAGCGCCCTACTGATGTTCTAAGGAGCCGGGAGACGTTTGCATGGAGGAGCCGCTGATCAAGCTAGCACCACACCATGCCCTCGGCGGCGGTGACGGAGTGACAGCTTTAACCTCTTCTCAGAGAAGCCGGCCTGAGACCGCCCGAGCTCCCGCAGTGCCCACTGGGCCGTGGAAACCCGCCAGGAAAAGTGCCCAGATGACGGCCAAGCCAGTGTTAGACTTCAAGAACACATTCTCCCCACATAAGCTGAGACTTGCCTTGGACACGGAATTTGGGGTGGGGGAGACAAGGGCAGCGGGGGTTCCGAGATGGCACTTCCCCGGGAGACCAGAGGCTCTTGCTTTGCGGAAACTTCGGGACTCGCACTCCTGTAGTTTGCAAAGGTTGTACCTGAGAACCTATGTGCCACAGCCACTGCCTCCCCGCTTGGAGAATACTCCAGAATTCCCAAGACGTGAAGCCTCAGTTTTACTGAGGATTTAAAAAAAAAAAAAAAGTTTTTTAAAAAATGTTTTTGTTTATTTTTGACGGAGAGAGAGAGAGAGAGACAGAGCATGAGTGGGGGAGGAGCAGAGAGAGAGGGAGACACAGAATTCGAAGCAGGCTCCAGGCTCCAGGCTCTGAGCTGTCAGCACAGAGCCCGATGCGGGGCTCGAACCCACAAACTGTGACATCATGACTTGAGCCGAAGCCAGACACTCAACCGACTGAGCCACCTAGGTGCCCCTTTACTGAGGATTTTAAGATCAATTAGAGTTTTGGCAAGTAGCCCCTCTGTAAACAATAAGACATTGTTTTAATAAGTAGTATTCTCAGATTGTTCATACATACATACATAAAACTACTTGGCATGGGATTATTTTTTTTAATCTCAGAGTAAATAAGGCTTTCTTGGACACAAACCCAGAAACCATTAATTAAAAAGACTGATAAATTTAACTACATAAAAATTTTAGAAATCAAAAACAAGGTCAAAAGACAGCAATCTGGGAAAGATTTACATTTTTTTTTAAACATTCAAAGGCCAACCTCCTTTATATATAATAAGCTCTCACAAATCAGCGGGAAAAAAAGACCACAATTTGCTATAAAAATGAGCAAAACATAGGAAAAGATGGTTCACTGGAAAGGAAACACAAATGACTCTTAATTTTATGAAGAGATGCTCAATCTTACAAAAATGCAAATGAAAAACATAATGTGATACAAAATTTTACCTATTAGATGAGTCAAGTTCAAAAGAACAGCCTGCTGTGTTAGAACAAATTATCATGCATTATTAGTAGACGTGTAAATTGATACAACGTTTGTTGGAGTTAATAGGCAAAATGCTGAAAGCATACATTCTTTGGTACAGAAACATCACTTTTAGAATAAGAGACTGAATATATAAATGGGTAATGGTCAGACCCACATAAGCTCAGGAAGCCAAACCACAACCTCTGCGGCAACCAACCCAGAACACCGAACCACAGCCTCCACGGCAAGCAGTCCAGGAAACTAAATCACAGCCTCTTGTAGCAATTGGCCCAGAACGGTCAGGATTCGGTCAACAACTGACAGCCTCACAATTTTTGCCCCCAGCTTCCAAATCAGGACAGAGCAGAGAAAGCCAAATATGCTGTCCAAATCAGGTACATAAGGTACCCTGCTTCTGGGTAGCCTGCCTCCAGCTTTCCCCAAGTCAACAACCTCCAATCAGAAAATACCTGAAGCCTTCCTTTTTTTCACTGCAAAGCTTTCCCACTCCCTTGCCTGCCTTTGATTCTTTGCCAAATACATGCAAGGGACGGTACCCGACTCCTTTGCTACAGCAAGCTCAATGGGGATGGTTAAAAAATGCTCTCATTTGGATGGTTTTCATTGAGTTCCACAAGAACTTTATTCTATAGATGCACCTATGCCAAATATACACATATAAAAACTCTTGGACATAACAACTTCACTTATAGGATTTTATTACCCTGTAGATCTACCTGCGTATGTACGTGTATTCATTAATCCACAGACATAACCAAGACATTTAAGCCACTTTTTCCCAAGTACATTTGCCTGCCTGTAAGATACTAAGATACCGAGTAGTATGTTTGACAGCCTCAAGGTGCTATAGGTGCAAAAGTTGGAATCTAGGACACAGCATAATAGGGGACGCTGGTAAAAAATATAAAGGAGGACTCAGTCCTAGGACTCAGGGCTAAGGACAAAGGAGAAGTTAAGCTGCCCAAGCTCAGTTTCCCATTGTCTATGTGGCTTAGAAAAATCTCAGTCCCCGAAACTGGATTAAGATGTTCCTGGATTGCTAGTGTCTCCCCTCTCAGGTACAATAATGCCTCCTATCCCCACTTCTAGTCAACATTATAATAGAGGTCTAAACCAGGAAGTTTAGGCAAGAAAACCAAATAGCGTAAGAATTTGAAAAGAATTAATTCTGTCTTTATTCATGGATAATATGATTGTGTAAATAAAGAAGTCAAAAGAATCCACAAACAATTCTTAGAATGAATGAATGAATTTAGCAATGTTGCTCAAATAAAATCAACATACAAAAATCAATTACGTTTCTACATACCAATAATAAACATAAAATGAAGTTTAAAAAAACAAGAAGCCATTTGCAGTGACCACTTACAATAGTATCAAGAAACTAAAAGCGTATCTAACAAAAGATGGACCAAATACGCGGAAAACCCTATATTGCTCCTGAAAAAAAATTGCGAACGTTGTCAGAAAAAAGATAGGCATTGACCAGAAGGCTCATTATTTTTAAATTGTCAATTCTCCTCACATTTATCTTCAGATTCAATTCCATCCCAATCAAAGTCCAGCAATCTTTGTGGAGTTTGACAAGTTGATTCTAAAATATATAAATATGTCTTGTGGATAATAGTAACCATTTAATTAAAAAAAACCAGTAGAAGTATTTGATTTAATAGATATGGAGATTATGAAACTATAGGTATTAAGACAGTGTGGTATTAGCCCAGGAAATAGACAACTAGACCAGTGGAACAGACTTGAGGGCCCAGAAACAATTCTGCATATACATGGATGAAGAACAGTGTTGGAAAGGACATCTTTTCAGTAAATGCTTTTGGAAAAATTGTATGTCCTACCTCCTTCCTTATACACAGACGTGTGTGTGTGTGTGTGTGTGTGTGTGTGTGCGCGCGCGCGCACAAATCAGTTTCACATGGATTACAGATCTAAATGTGAGCACAATATGATTTTTAGAAGATAATATAAAAGAATATTTTCATGATTTTGGAATAGGGAAAAGATTTTCTAAGGGTACAAAAAAAAACATTAACTGTAGAAGAAAAGATTAATAAAGTGATTTTTATGGAGCGCCTGGGTAGCTCAGTCAGTTAAGCTACCGGCTCTTGGTTTCGGCTCAAGCCATGATCTCGCGGTTCGTGAGTTCCAGCCCCGTGTTGGGCTCTACCCTGACAGTGCGGAGCCTGCTTGGAATTCTCTCTCTCTCCTTTTCTCTCTGCCTCTAACCTGCTAGCACTCTCTCTCTCTCTTTCTCAAAAGAAATAAATAAACTTAATAAATAAATAAAGTGACTTTTATTAAAATATGCATTTGTGTTCATAAAAGAGAACATTTTGGTATGTTGAAAATATCAACATTTGGAAGAATTAATATACAAATACATAGGGAATTCCCCGGAAGAATCAATTAAAAAGACAAAGTACAGAAAAAAAAAAATAAAAATAAAAAAATAAAAAAATAAAAAGACAAAGTAACCCAATAGAAAAATGGACAAGAAAAATAGGTGCCTTGCAAAATGACATCTCCAAATAGCTAATAAACAAAAGGTACTTGACCTCATTTGTAATCAAGGACACATAAAGGAAAAATAATTGGTAATACCACATATTGATAAGGGTGTGGACCAATGGGAATTCTCATGCGCTGCAAGGGCAATATAAACCGATATAACCACTGTGGGAAGTTGTCTGGCATTACCTACGGAAGTTGGACGTATGGCTAGTCTATGTTTCAGCAATTCCTTTCCTGGGGGTCCTATGTTTACCAGTTAGCTGCCTTCCCTACTAAAATATAATCACCATGAAGGTAGAGGAAGTGTCTTTTTTTTCACCACTATATCCCCAGAACTTAACGTATCTCATTCAGGTTCTCCATAAATATTTGTGGAAAGACTTCCAAGGTATGTAATAAAGTAAGGGGGAAATACAGAATGAAGAAAATAATCTCTTCTGTGAAAAGAAAAAGATATAAATATATATGCAGTATGACATGTAAATATATTTCTAAATAGATATATAAGAAACTATAGATGATAGTTTCTTACAGGGTGAGAAACCAGAAGTGGGCAGGGGGGTAGAGAGTAGGGAAGAAGGCATTTACTTTTCATTATATGCCTTTCGGTTAAATACTGTTTGAATTTGTATACCATTTTTAATTTTTAAAAAAATTTTGTAACGTTTATTCAGTTTTGAGAGACAGAGACAGAGACAGAGCGAAAGCAGGGGAGGAGCAGAGAGACAGGGAGACACAGAATCTGAAGCAGGCTCCAGGCTCCCAGCACAGAGCCTGACGTGGGGCTCAAACTCACAAACTGTGAGATCATGACCTGAGCCAAAGTTGGCCACTTAACTAACCAGGCACCCCTTTATTTATGTATTTTTTTGAGAGAGAGAGATAGAGAGAGTGCAAGTCGGGGAGGGAGTAAAGGGGGAGAGAGAGAGAGAGAGAGAGAGAGAGAGAGAGAGAGAGAATCTTTAACAGGATCCATACTCAGTGCAGAGCTTGACGTGGGGCTTGATCCCACAACTCTGGAATCATGACCTAAGCTGCAGTCAAGAGTCAGATGCTCAACTAATTGAGCCACTGGGCACCCCTGCATTTTTATACCATTTTTGAAAGCAACTTTATTAAGGTATCCTTTAAATATAGTACAATGCATCCATCTCAAGTGTCCAGTCCCATGAATGTGTGCACATCTGTAATCAAAACTCCAACCCAGACGTAGAACATTTCTGTCACCCAAATGTGTTCCTTCTGCCCCTATGGCTGTTGGCAGAATTCAGTCCCTTATGAGTTGTAGGACTCTGAGCTTCAGTTTCTTGTCGGCTAGTGGCTGGAAGCTTCCTTCAGTTCCTTGCCACATGGGTGTCTCCGAGGGCAGCTTATGATGTAGCAGATGGCTTTGTCACAGTCAACAAATGTGTATCCTGCCTGCAAGTTTTTGAATTTCTTGGGTTTATGGGGAAATTTTGGCCATGGTTTCTTCATATTTTTTCCTCATCTTCATCTCCAATCTGGGCTATGAACTGCACATATGTTAGACTACTTGACATTGTCCTTCAGGTCACTGAGGCTTTGTCCATTTTTTTCTTCAGACTTTTTCTATGTGCTGTGGTTTAGATAGTTTCCAGTGAATCTTTTAGATTAAAATTACCATCTTTTTCAACTCTGTAAGTTGTGTTTTATTCTTTTTGTATCTTCTGGTTTTTTCCTCTTTATGTTTTCCTGAGGTCCCCAAAGTCCTTGTCTGCTAATGCTGTCTTCTCTACTATTTCTAAACCCATTTCTGTTAACTGATGCTTGTCCTGGTTTTATTATATTTTTCTGTTTCTTATGACTGCTAGTAGTTTTTTATTGGATGTCAGTCTTTGCGAATATCTGGATTTTATTGTCTTCTTTTAAGTGTGTTGAGTTTTATTTTGGCAGATGGTTCAGTTACTTACAGGTAAGTCTGATCTTATCATGTCTTGTATTTAAGCTTTGTTAGGAAAGATATATCTAAAGTAGCCTTGCTCTAGGGCTGGTTTAGCACAGAATCCCGGAATCTCAGCTAAGTGCTCTGCTGGTCCACAACATTTCTCCACTCAGGCTGGTTGACATTAAGATGGCTTTCAATGGTATAAGGAGGTTCTATGAGCACCGGTAGGTAGGTGTTCAGTTTATCGTTCCCTGGTAATTGGTTTCCCCCCAGCTTTGTACATTTTTACCCGATGGATGCACAGCTTAGTATTCAGCCCCAAACTCAGAAATATGGAGCAACTTGTTTGCATAGACCCTCCTCTCTGGTCCCCTTTCTCCCCAAACTCCTTTCTGTCTCATCTGTGCTCTGCATAGATACTCCCGTGTGGGCCAGAACCCAGTTACTTCTTTCAAGCGGAAGGCCTTTACTCATGAGCACATTGTTCACTGTCTGAAAACAGATTATTCATCTATAATACAAATAAACTGCAGGCCAGTTTTCTAGCTTTGTACAGCAGGAAGGCTATCACAGTGGAAAGCAGAAGGCTATATCAATTGTTTTAATGCCTACAAGCTTTATCTGGATGGTGAGATATATACTTTTTACATTTAAAAATAAAACCTGATAAATGTTATTTTTTCCAAAGGAAAGGGTGTTTTTAACCCAAGACATCAAATATACAAATTCATATCTGTATACTCTCATGTTCTCTTTTAGTGGTTAAAAAAAGAAATAAAACACAAAAACAAGTGTCCAAGAGTAGCCATCTGACATCAGCAAAGTGTTCCAGGTTGTCTGATTAGTCTCCCTTTCTTGGTCCAAGTTCAGAAAGAACTTGGTCCCACGGCAGCCACCACATTTTACAGGATACCCACAAGGCTGCAGCAGTGGTCAGCAGTGAAGTGGTTAATCTTCCTTATGTAAGAGCAGAGAAGAGCACTTAAAACATAAAAGTTACTTAAAATTCAGCTTAGCTTTATGGTGATTTAGAGTTTGTTTAATTAGTATTTAGAACTGCACATTGTTTATAGCTATTGGTATTTCAATAGAGGCTTAAATGTTTAAACATTTAAAGTTTAATACGCCTCAATTCTTTGAAGAAAAACATTGATGTAATTAAATTTTCAATTACTCTTCTTTTTTTTTAGGGGCCCATGCAATTAATAAAAGCTAAGGCATTTAACAACACTCATTTGCAAACCTAGTCAACCACCTCATTAATTAGCTAACACTTAGAGTAGATATTTTTAATATAAAGGCTCACAGACGCAAAGTCACAACTTTTGAAAAGTACACATGATGACACATGAGAATAAATAAAATTAACTTTGCTTCAGGATTATTTTGTGTCACACATGAATGTATGGATCAATTATGGCTTTCCAAAAGCATTCTTGTGCACTGATACCAATTACTGTTTATTTGTGTTGAACGTGTGGTCAAATTAAAAACACTGAAGCAATTGCTCCTTGGAGGTGCCTTGCCCTTAGCACATTTTAGAGGACTTTAAATTCAAGTCGGAAAGAAGAAAGTGGCAGGGGCATACAGATTGGAAACAGTCTTATTTCAATTAAACACTACGTTTAAAATGGAATCGGAGCAAATTCTCCATTCCCAGATCTTTGCTACCCAAAGATCACCAGCAGTAAGAGTATTACACGAGAGCTCACGACATACACCCCAACCCAGAACTACTCGATCGAAGCAGCATTTTCAAAACATCTCAGTGTTTAGTGTGTATGTTAAGGACTGAGAAGCGCTGAAAAAGCATGACCAGTGTGCTTGTCAGGAAAGAAACTTGCCAGAGTCCTTGCCCTTAAGGAGCTTATTGTCTCCTGGGGTGGGAGAAAGGGGTCAACAAGGAAGAATTCAATTATGATTTCCAGGGAAAAAGGAGGTGTGGTGATGTCTGCTTACTGCATCAAGGAGGCATCAAGTCTGAGAAGCAGGCTGACCAAGAAAGGCAAGTTCAGATCCTAAAGCACAAGACTTTAAGGGGCAGAGAAAGAGAAGCTCATCGAGGAAGCCAAGAAGGAAAGTAGAACGCTAGGAGACTGAAAACCAAGTAGTAGTATCATGAAAACCAAGAGAAGAGTCAGGTTCTTTTTTTTTTTTTTTTTTTTTCAACATTTTTTATTTATTTTTGGGACAGAGAGAGACAGAGCATGAACGGGGGAGGGGCAGAGAGAGAGGGAGACACAGAATCGGAAACAGGCTCCAGGCTCCGAGCCATCAGCCCAGAGCCTGACGCGGGGCTCGAACTCACGGACCGCGAGATCGTGACCTGGCTGAAGTCGGACGCTTAACCGACTGCGCCACCCAGGCGCCCCTAGAAGAGTCAGGTTCTAAGGGTAATCAACAGTCAATACTCCCATTTATGGATATCTCAGTACCATGTTTGATACATGTTGGGCGCTAAGTGTTTACTAAGTATTTACCTCAGTGATAAGTAAAAACCAGGATATGAATTCAAAAATGTCTAACTCTCTTATGCTCAGCCATCAGCTCCTACCATTTCCAAAGAAATAACCGTATTTAGGGGGCGCCTGGGTGGCGCAGTCGGTTAAGCGTCCGACTTCAGCCAGGTCACGATCTCGCGGTCCGTGAGTTCGAGCCCCGCGTCAGGCTCTGGGCCGATGGCTCGGAGCCTGGAGCCTGTTTCCGATTCTGTGTCTCCCTCTCTCTCTGCCCCTCCCCCGTTCATGCTCTGTCTCTCTCTGTCCCAAAAATAAAAATAAAAAACGTTGAAAAAAAAAAAAATTTAAAAAAGAAATAACTGTATTTAAAACCAAATTTGAATACGTAAGTATATGTATGACAGATGCCTAACTTGAAACCAACAAAAAAATTAAGTTATCTTTTCTTTATTTTTAAAAATTTTTAAAGTTTATTTTTATTATTTATTTTGAGAGAGAGAGAGAGAGAGAGAGAGAGAGCATGCATGAGTAGGGGAGGGGCAGAGAGAAGGAGAGACAGAATCCCAAGCAAGCTCTACCATCAGTGCAGAGCCTGATGTGGGGCTCAGACTCACAAACTGTGAGATCATGACTTAAGCTGAGATCAAGAGTCCAATGTTTAACCAACTGTGCCACCCAGACACCCTAAGTTATCTTTTAGATATGAATCATATATTAGTTGATTTTATATATTCACTCCTCTGAACCCCTGCAAAAGCAACTACTGTGATTCATTGTACTCAGTAGGTATTCAATAAATATCTGTAAAATAAAAAATGCTCTAGAGACCATTTATCTTTTATTCCTCCCAAAACCACATTAAAACTATGATAAAGAAATAAAAACACAATGATCCGTCAAGAACAAAGACTCCACCCACCATGGGAGCACCCAGATACATAAAGCAACTATTAACAGACATAAAGGAAGAAATTGACAGTGACACAGTAATAATAGAGGACTTTAACACCCCACTTAAATCAATGGATTGATCATCCAGAGAGAAAATGAACAAGAAAACAGTGGCTCTGAACCACACATTAGACCAGGTGGACCTGATAAATACAGAACATTCCATCCCAAAACAGCAGATTACACATTCTTTTCAAGTGCACATGGAACATTCTCCAGGATAGATCACATGGTAGGCCACAAATCTCAGTAAATTAAAAAAGACTGAAATCACATCATGCATCTTTTCCAACTACAACACTATGGAACTAGATATCAATCACAAGAAAAAATCTGCAAAGAACACAAATACATGGAGGCTAAATAACATGTTACTAAACAATGAATGGGTCAACCAAGAAACCAAAGAAGAAATCAAAAAAAGACATGGAGACAAATGAAAATGAAAACACAATGGTCCAAAATCCGCGAGATGCGGCAAAAGCTGTCCTAAGAGTGAAGTTTATAACAATACAGGCCTACCTCAAAAGCAAGAAAAATCTCGCAATCTCAAATAAACAACCTAACCTTACATCTAAAGGATCTGGAAGAACAAAATCCAAAAAGCCAGTAGAAGGAGGGAAATAATAAAGATTAGAGCAGAAATGAGTGAAAAGGAAAAGGACAAAGACCCTAGAAGAGTGACAGCAAGCAGTTATGACCACAAAATTGACATACGGATACAGGAGTGCTGATGCATAGGGGCACATGTACCCCAATGTTTATAGCAGCGCTTTCAACTATAGCCAAATTATGGAAAGAGCCTAAATGTCCATCAATGGATGAATGGATAAAGAAGATGTGTTTTATATATACAATGGAATACTACTTGGCAATGAGAAAGAATGAAATCCTGCCATTTGCAGCAACGTGGATGGAACAGGAGGGTATTATGCTAAATGAAATAAGTCAGAGAAAGACAGATGCCATATGTTTTCACTCATTGGTGGGTCTTGAGAAACTTAACAGAAGACCATGGGGGAAGGGAAGGGGAAAAAAAAGTTACAAACAGAGAGGAGGGAGGCAAACCATAAGAGACTCTTAAATACAGAGAACAAACTGAGGGTTGATAGGGGTGGGGGAGAGGGAAAGTGGGTGATGGGCATTGAGGAGGGCACTTGTTGGGATGAGCACTGGGTGTTGTATGGAAGTCAATTTGACAATAAATTTATTTAAAAAATAAAAAATAAAAAAATTTGACATATGGAAAGCAAATAGATAAATGCCTGCTGACTTAAGAGAGCAAAGAGGGGCGCCTGGGTGACTCAGTCGGTTGAGCATCCGACTAGATTTTGCCTCAGACCATGATCTCACGGTTCATGAGATCAAGCCCCATGTTGGGCTCTGTGCTGACAGCATGGAGCCTGCTTGGGATTCTCCCTCTCCTCTCTCTCTCTGCCCTCCCCCGCCATCAAATAAACAAATAAACATTTTAAAAAAAGAGCAAAAAAAGACAAAAGCAAAGACAACCAAAATCAAAGAAAACCGACACCTGTAGGGAAAGTAGTGAACAAGAAGCACAGAAGTATGACAGAGCCCTAGACAATTACAGGAACTCATGGCACTGGCTACTTCTGGAGTCACCAGGCACCTCTAAGGACAGAAGTAATGAGGAGCAGGCTGAACACAGTATAAGAGATTCCCTCCCTCACCCCAGTCAGGTGACAATCCCTCCCCTCCCCTGGCTAAAGATTGGACATTTATCCTGAGGAGAAACACAGCTGGATAAACTTTGGGAAGGAAAGAGTAATTAAGTATTCAATTACATATATTTTTTTAAAGTAGGCTTCATGCCCAGTGCAGAGCCCAAAGCAGGGCTTGAACTCACAACCCTGAGATCAAGGCCTGAGCCCAGATCAAGAAGAGTTGGACACTTAGTTGACTGAGCCACCCCGGTGCTCCAGTACCCAATTATGTAATTAAGGAAGGAGTAATTAAGTATAAGTAATAAGTAATTAAGTGAGGAGAAACCCCCACCTTCCACATAGCTGCCTTTCCCTGCTTAACTCCTACAACAATGGCAATCATGCTTATTTTGCCCTCATTCCTGTAGGAAAGTGTAGAGGATTTCTTCTTGGAGAAATCGAAGACCTCAGAACAACATATATACTTATAAATATATATATACATATGTATACATACATATATATATTTGAAACAACAATAAAAATCAGCCAGATAAAAAGCATGTATTCTGGAAGTCCTAATATAGTAGATGATGTAGATGATCAAAATTCCTTGTGGACACACAGTCCTTTTTATATCCAGTTCACCAGATCGCCACACCCACCTCCACCTTATTCCTTCTGCAGACACAACTAATCACAACTCCTTGCACTTGCACCCCCTGCAAAATCGAGACACCAATGGGCATACCTAAATATGTCTCTCAGCACCACCTAGGGAATAAAACGAAAAAATAAAACTGGGTGTGCCTTCAGGTTACATGAATTCTGTTGGAGAGGCCTCGTTACAGGCAGGAAACAGATAGGAACAAATTAATCACAATTAAATACTAACTTGTATGGTACAGAGTATATGGAGTTCAGAGACATGTCAGATCAAAGAGAACGTGCCACAGATCAAAGGAGCTGTGGGAGGCAAAGTGGAAAGTGGTGAGGAAGAGGCTGGATGTGGAAGTTGGGCCGCATCATTGCAGTACTCTGTAGGTTATGTCAAATTTCGGGGGTTTTATCCCAAGGGTAATGAAAAGCCAATAAAAGGACCCCAGCCAGGGAGTGACACGATTTTAGGAAGATCACTGGATGAAGAATGGACTAGAGGGAGGCAAAAACCAATGGGAAGAATAGTTAGGAGGTTGTTGCAGTGATTCAGGTAAAAAATCATGGTGGTTGGGTCAGGCTCTCAGCTGTGGAGAGAGGGATGATTAAAGACCTATTGTAGAAGTGGAACAAAAGGTTTGCTACTGTCTTATGTAGAGGACAGAAGGGAGGGACTAGGAGGAAGGAGCTAAGGATACTCCGAGAATTCTGATTTGAGCAATTGGGTGGATGTTGGTTTCACATTCCCAAGTAGACAAAGGTACAGGTTTTAGAAGAGAAGGCAAAAAGTCAGATATTGAACAAATTAAGATGCAGACACATGACACAAGATTTGTCAAGTAGTCTGTTGATTCATTGTCCTCTCTGTATTTCCATCTTCTAGGACACTATGTGGGCTTGGGGCCCAGCAAAGTAATCCAGTCTAGAGTCAGTTTGGGTAGTAGGGGGTTGTGGGCATATAGATGGCATTGGAAATCATGAAAATGTATGAGACTATTTAGGGCAATGGGTTTTATTTATGTTTAATGGTTATTTATTTTTGAGAGACCGAGAGACAGAGCACAAGCAGGGGAGGGGCAGAGAGAGAGACACAGAATCCCAGGCAGGCTCCAAAGCTCCGAGCTGTCACCACAGAACCCTGTGCGAGGCTGGGACCTGAGCAGAAGTGGGAAGCTTAATCGGAGGGCAGTGGTTTTTAAACCTGGGTGTGTATTTATAAGGCACTTTTCAAGACCCTATCCCAAACTATTTCTGATTCAGTAAATCTTGGTGAGATCCAGGAATCCGCTTTATTAAAAGACAACACAAAAGGCTCTGATGTGAGTAGTTTGGGCTGGATTGAAATGGGCTTGAGCACAATCCAGACGTGAGGCAGTAGCAACACCAAGCGTCACCAATCTTTTCCAGAAGCTGGAATGGAATGGAGGTTGGTAGGTAGAGGCGAATGTGAGGCCAAACAGAGGGTTACATCATCTTTTTTATTGTTATTATTTTTAAAAAGTGGGACACACTAGGGCAGAGATTCATAACCTTGGCTACACACTGTAATCACCTGTTGGGCTTAAAAAAAATGTCGATGCACAGAATCCATCCCAAATCAGTAAATCAGAATCTCTAGAGGTGGGGCCCAGGTATAAGTTTTTTTTTTTTTTTTAAGTTTATTTATTTTGAGAGAGAGCTAGCTGTGGGGAGCGGGGGGAGCAGAGACAGAGGAAGAGAGAGAGAATCCCAGGCGCTAAGAGTGCAGAGCCTTAAGCAGGGCTAGATCTCACCAACAGTGAGATCATGACGTGAGCTGAGATCAAGAGTCCCACGCTTAACCCACTGAGCCACGCAGGCACCCCCATCAGTATTTTTTTTAACTTAATTTTATTTATCCTCTCTCCCCACCAAAGCATTGTTTTCTCCCCAGTGCCTGGCATTATGTCCTCAATTCATGTGCGTTGTTGTGGAAAGTACTGCTGGCCTTTTACCAGATGATACAACAGAAACCACGTACGTATTGTAAAGTTCATGTAATCTTCGTGTGAAAAGGATTATAGTCCATTTACTTTACTTTCAAATAAGGTAACTCAAGCCCGAGGGAGGAACTAAATACCTAAGATCCCTCGGCCTCGGTAAGTGGCCAATCAGGACCAGAACCCAGTGTCCCAGCTCGCAGGTCAGAGCTGTCCTGCTTTTCAACACTCTTCATTTTGACCACTCCCCCAAACCCGCTCACCCATCAAGGCAGCCTGTTTAATAAATACCAAACCGTCTCCTCAATCACAAACTGCGGCCCTTTCATCAAACCCGTAGTCACTCCCAAACCCGCCCCTGTCCCGGATCCATCCTATCCCCATCACCACCTCAAGCCCAGCCCCGGGAGTTGACCAGTGGGGCCTACCGTCCCTCACTGCGCTTGCGCCACTCGGCTGGGGACTCTGTCGCCATAGCAACCAGAGACACGCGAATTGGCCTGAAGCAACAGGGGAGAGGAGTTCCTGGTACGGTTCCTTTTTTTTCTTTTCTGTATATGCTTTCCTTACCGCTTCCCGTGCCTGGTGCGTGAATTTGAGGGTCTGGTAAGAAAGCTCCATCGGCTACTGTATTAGGGCCAGAAAGGAGAAAAGGGCCAGTCACTGGGCTGACCAGTACTTCCAAGGAAAGCTGCTCGGGGGAACCTGACGCTTAACCAGCCCGCCCCTTTCAGGATTGGCCGGAGCCTAGACAGGTCAGCCAATCACTGGGCACCATTGGATTCTTTCTCATGCCAATCAATGCTAAAATAAGCCCGTTTAAGCCAGAGCGTTTGCACTGCACTGACCAATCAAGAAATGGAGAGGGGATGATTGACATGACTTGAGGCGGGGCTTGAAATTGTTTCAGCTGGTTTAATTCTGTCTCTAAAATGCAAGTTACCAGGTTTGTGTACCAGAGTACTTGTCCTTGATTTCGGCAATTGTTGAGTTCTTTGTGACCCAATGTTTGCGTTCCCAAGACTACACTTTAACATCCAACTTTTTCAGGCCTCCTTCTCCCTCCCTTTTAAGGTAAAGGTTTGGAAGGAGCTTCCTGCTTTACTTTGAGATGCCTCCAAGTGGTCCTTTTAGACTGGAAGAATCTGCTGTGGACTTTGGCTGTCAGAGGCTTTCTGGGATGCAGAGTGTGCATCAACCTTTCCTTCCTCCCCCAACTCCCTCCACACCAGACCTAAGCTCACTCCAAGTGGATAAACATGGACTTGACATTTTCCTCTGCTTCATTTTCTTCTTTGTGTTAGCTACTTTGTGTCTTCGATATCTTTCCCTTCTGTCTCCCTTCCTGTTAATCCTATTCTAAACCATCCCTTCTTCATTATCTTCGGGTTTCTTCTTCCATCCTCTGCCCATAAGATACAAAAATATTCAGATTTCCTCAATCTAAAACACACACACACACACACACACACACACACACACACACACCTTCTAATCTTATGATTGTTGAGTTGAATCACCTCTCTCCCATCTACTTCATGCTTTTTGAATGTTTATTTATTTTTGAGACAGAGAGAGACAGAGAATGAGCTGAGGAGGGGGAGAGAGAGAGGGAGACACAGTATCCAAAGCAGGCTCCAGGCTCTGAGCTGATGTGGGGCTCGAACTCAGGAGCTGGGACATCATGACCTGAGCCCAAGTCGGTCGCTCAACCGACTGAGCCACCCAGGCGCCCCCACTTCAAGCTTTTTGAAAGGACTGGCTACCCTCTTCACTTTGTTACCTCCCATTCATTTCTCAACACATTCTGCCTCTACCCCTTTGAAGTTGTCCTTACTAGAGTCTTCAATAACTTCCTAATTAGGAAAGCTGATTATAGATTATTTTACACTCTATCTTATTTAAATTTAGCACCATTTGAAACTGTTGACCACTCTCCTTAGAAACACTAGCTATAATTTACTAAACATCTGTAGTACCAGACAATGCACTATGTGATTTACGTGGCTATCTAATTTAATCCTAACACCCCATGGAGAAGTTATTGCTACTCCCGATTTACAGTTGTGGAAATGGGCTCAAAGAGCCAAATTAGCCAATTCTAAGTTATCCAACAAGATAACGTTAGGATGCAAAACTAGGTCTCCTGACTAAAGCACTGTGCCTTTCCACACTACACCATGTTGCCACCCTCCCTGTCCAGGCTCACTTGTCACTCCCACCCCAACCCACGCATACCCCACCCCACTGTCCAGCATACATGATTTATAAAGTACTGAACATTTTCTTTTACTTGGAGGATCACTCCCACCTCATTTGCCCAATAAAACCCTATATTGCCTCCTAAGACTCAGCTGAGAAGTCACCTTCTAGGACAATTCAGTGGAGCTTTTTCTATCACTACAGTTACCCCAAGCAGAGTTTAGGCAGAGAGAAAATTGTTCCTGATTTCTTTACATACCTTTCATGCTGCTCTTATTACATTGTTTTGATGTGATTTTCATAAAATTAAAAACGTAACTCTTTAATATGAATGGACACATGTCAAAGATTCCCCTTAAGTCCTTGAGGGAGCCAGTTAAATGGTAGAGGCGGTTTAAAGAGCATTTTGAGGTACCAGGTATTTGCAGGCACTTAAAGAAAACAAAGTTAGCATAAGATTGCTAGGTGAGATACAAAACTGGTTAATGTTCTACAGGGCAATACAACCACAGCCTTTGGAATTTTTTCTAAGAGACACAGATACATTCCTCTAGTTTTGGCCATTGACATTTAAATTTTAATTAAAATTAAATAAGGTTATCAATTCAATCCCTCAGCCACGCTAGCCACATTTCCAGTGATTAGTTGTCACATGCAGCTAGAGGCTAATATATTGGGCAGCACGCGGATAGAACATTTCCATCATCACAGAAAGTCCTACTGGAGAGAGGTTGAACCTCTTAAACATTGTTCTAGCGTGACATTGAAAGGTCATAATACTCTGTTTTGCCTTATTTCCAAATTTAACATAACTTTTTCTAAAGAATCTCCTTCACATGACTACTGGCTTTCAAATGTTTCTAACCAAGACTCACATTAAGAAATTCATTTTGATCAACTCATATTTGACAAGTGAGCTGAGAATGCTCTAGGGGGGACGGATAGTCTCTTCAATAAAAGATGTTGGGAAAATTAGATAGTCACATGCACAAGAATGAGACTGGACCCCTATCTTACAGCACTTACAAAAATTAACTTGAAATTGATTAAAAACTTAAACATAAGACCTGAGACCGTAAAACTCCTAGAAGAAAATGTAAGAAAAAGCTCCTTAATATCCATCTTGACAATGATTTTTTTTGGATACGACACTAAAGCACAAGCAACAAAAACAAAAATCAACAAGTGGGACTACATCAAACTAAAAAGCTGCTTCACAACTAAAGAAACTATCAACAAAATGAAAAGACAACCTATGGAACAAAAGAAAATATTTGCAAACCATCTTTCTGATAAGGGGTCTGTCTCCAAAATATACAAGAAACTTACACAACTCACCAGCAAAAGAAACCCAAACAATCCGATTTAAAAAATGGCAGAGCTACAAAGGAACAACGAGTACATGAAAACATGCTCAACATCTCTAGTC
Source organism: Neofelis nebulosa (assembly GCF_028018385.1). Taxonomy (NCBI): domain Eukaryota; kingdom Metazoa; phylum Chordata; class Mammalia; order Carnivora; family Felidae; genus Neofelis; species Neofelis nebulosa. The sequence continues at coordinate 27,515,965 of NC_080792.1, forward strand.
ATCAGGGAAATGCAAATCGTAAGCACAATGAGATATCACCTTACACCTGACTGTAAGAATGACTATTATTGAAAAGCCAGGAGATAACAAATGCTGGCAAGGATGTGAAGAGGGAACACTTGTGCCCTGCTGGTAGCAGTATAAAATGGCACAGCCACTATGGAAAACAGCCTGGAGACTCCTTTAAAAGTTAAAAACAGAACTACCATTTGATCTTGCAATTGCACTTCTGGATACATATCCAAAAGAAATGCAATCACCCTCTTGAAGAGATATCTGTACCCTCAAGTTCATTGCAGCATTATTTACAATAGCCAAGACATGGAAACAACCTGGGAATCTAGATGACTAGAGAAATACATCTCTAAAGTGCTGAAAGAAAAAGAAAATACCATGAACTTAGAATTCTATATGCAGTGAAGATACTCTTCAGAAATTTAAGGTGACATTGAAAAGATGACCGCCAGGGGCGCCTGGGTGGCGCAGTCGGTTAAGCGTCCGACTTCAGCCAGGTCACGATCTCGCGGTCCGTGAGTTCGAGCCCCGCGTCAGGCTCTGGGCTGATGGCTCGGAGCCTGGAGCCTGTTTCCGATTCTGTGTCTCCCTCTCTCTCTGCCCCTCCCCCGTTCATGCTGTGTCTCTCTCTGTCCCAAAAATAAATAAAAAACATTGAAAAAAAAATTTAAAAAAAAAAAAAAAAAAAGAAAAGATGACCGCCAAGAGCTGAGAGGTCAGAAGGGAGGCTATGGAAGTAGTGTAGATGAAGAATAATGGGGCAGGGACTGTAAGGACTGAGAGGGGAGATTCTCAGATGAAGTCTTTGGACATCACATGACCACAGAGTTATGCCCAGAGTGGTGTCCCAGATCATCCAAACTCTTCATCTTGACATGTATGTCCCTCCCCAGTCTCATCTCACCATGTCTTAAAATTAGTTTTCATTAAAGCCACCACTTTAGGGGAGCCTGGGTGGCTCAGCCAGTTAAGTGTCGACTCTTGCTTTCAGCTCAGGTAACAGTCTCATGGTTTGTGAGATAGAGCCCCGCATCAGGCTCTACGCTGACAGAGTGGAGCCTGCTTGGGCTTTTCTCTCTCTCCTCTCTCCCTCTCTCTGCCTTTCTCTCTCAAAAAATAAATAAACATCTTAAAAAAAAAAAACCCACCACTTAAAAAGAAAAAGCAAACACCTAAGTTTTCCCTTTGAGTAAGGAACTCAGGGGCGCCTTGGCTGGCTCAGCTGGTAGAACATGCAACTCTTGATCTTAGGGATGTGAGTTCAAGCCCCACGTTGGGCATAGAATTTACTTAAAAGAAAAAAAAGGAAAGAACTCAACTTTTCTCACTGAAGTTCTCTGCTAGCTAGATCTGTTGCGCTAGGGTGGCATTTCTCAAACTTGCCCCTATTGACATTTGGGGAAAGATCATTGTTGTGGGGGACTGACCTGTGCAGACTAGGATGCTTAGTAGCACCCCTGGCCTCTCTCCACTAGTCACCAGTAGCGGTTCCCAAAATTTATGACAACCAAAAATGTCTCCACGCCTTTCCAAATGCCAAATGTCCCCTGGGAAGTTAACTCATCCCTAGATTAGAACCTAGGATGTACACATAGGCATGCACACCTTCCCTCCCCAACCCAGATAAATTAAAAGAAAAAAATAAGAGCAAAATTCTGTTCCACAGATCATTTTTTCCCTTTTTTAAAAAGTTTTATTTCCGTATAGTTAACATAGAGTGTTCTGTTAGTTTCAGGCGTACAATGTAGTGACTCAACAGTCCTACACGTTACTCAGTGCTCATCAAGGTAAGTGTACCCTTAATCCCCTCCAGCTATTTCCCCCATCCCCTCTGTTCAACAGGTCATTTTATCTTTACTTCTGGAAGATGTTTCCATGTCCCATCCCATGCCCTCCTCCTCTTGGGGCCACATGAACCTCTTCCACTGCTGACCCTTGGGCCTGGTTTTCTTTTCCATTCTCTTTAACATGGGCACACTTTTGGGAGTGTCAGGCAAGATCAGAACAATCTTGCTATCCCGGGTGTATGCCTCCAGCTGTGCCATTTGTCATCTCCGTAGGGGACTGTGATATTGGACATCTGGCAGTGCCCATTGTCCTCTGCCTCTGAGTTTCCCACAATACACCTCAGCGGTGTTTGTCTCTCGTGTTGTGGCCTTCAGCATCATGTAGGACTTTGACCGACACACCGTTAGACAACTCAACGGGAAGTGAGGGTGGCCCAGCGTCCTCTTCCTTTCTGGTGCAATGGTAACTCCAGGGACCTTGACGGTGTGAGGTGAGCGAATGGTCGGTTCCAGGCTCTCAGAACCAAGTTTTTTAAGGTGTCAATTAGCTTCCTAACCTGTTAATACCTACAGAGAAAAAGAAAAATTCTCCTTTTTCTTAGAAAAACTTATTTTCGGGGCGGGTGGGTGGCTCAGTAGGTGAAGCATCGGACTTCAGCTCAGGTCACAATCTCACGGTTTGTGAGTTCAAGCCCCACAACGGGCTCTCTGCTGTCAGTGTGGAGCCAGTTTCGGATCCCCTATCCCCTCTCTCTTTCTCTTTTAAAAATAAAATATTGGGGGAAACAAGAAAAACTTATTTTCCCTCCTTTTATACATCACATTAATATTTCTTATGCTTGTGTTTTAAACAGTTTAAATACTGGGGTGCCTGGGTGGCTCAGTCGGTTAAGCGTCTGATCTCGGCTCAGGTCATGATCTCACGGTCCATGGGTTCGAGCCCCGGGTTGGGCTCTGTGCTGACAGCTCAGAGCCTGGAGCCTGCTTCGGTCTATGTCTCCCTCTCTCTCTGCCCTCACCCCCTGCTCATGCTCTGTCTCTCTGTCTCAAAAATAAATAAAACATTTAAAAAAAATTTTTTAACTGTTTAAATACTTACCAAAGTAACAAAATTGTGTCTGATGCACACATTGTGTCATTTGATGTATATGAGACAGAGCTCAAGCTTTACCACTTGTTTCACAGGGCATGTCATTTTCTAAAGTATTCAAAACATGGGGCGCCTGGGTGGCTCAGTCGGTTTAGCTTCTGCCTTTGGCTCAGGTCATGATCTCATGGATCATGAGTTCGAGCCCCTCGTAGGGCTCTGTGCTGACAGCTCAAAGTCTGGAGCCTGCTTTGGATTCTGTGTCTCCCTCTCTCTGCCCCCCGCTCTCAAAAATAAGTAAACATTAAAAAAATAAAGTATTCAAAACACAGTCCAACTTCAGTTGGAGAAAACAAGTTATTCCTCTCTCTCACACAGCAAGGATGTTATATAAAGTGAATTCTGAATGTTTTTCAATCATAAACTTTGATTTATTGTTTACTCTCTTCAAATCATACCTTAATCCATCAACCCCTACCGATTTCTCTCCCCTAGCCTCTCCCCCAAATGAATACTTGGATTTCTGTACTCACAACTTCACTTGTGTCAAACCACCCTCCACGGGACTTCTCTAGATGTGCAAGAATGAGGGGGAGTTTTCAAGAATGACCAGAAATATACCTGCCTAACTGAAAACGCTGTGACAGTCAACTATAAGTCACCTCTGAATATATGTCGTTAAAACTCCACATTTTACGTTGCTAAAAAAATCCTGCCATTCTTTCAAAACTGTCAACTCCGTCAATGGGAAGAGAAAACGTTTTAATCATACAGACATTCCGTGTTGATAGAAATCTCCCTCTGCCAAAGATTGTTGAAATGCAAGAATAAAACTTTTCCTGGATCTTATCCAAAAACAGAATGAAATCTGGGTTTTGCCCCATCACGGAGATCAGGCTCATTTTCTGATTTACCCCCAATAGTATTAAAATGTTTGCTCTGTTTTCCTAACTTCATCTCTACAACAGCCCCTCCCTCTGCCCTTCCTGCAGCCACAGGTAGCCGCTCAGCGCTCCTCTCCAGAGTCAGAGTCCAGAATGGCAACCTTTACTGCTCTGTGATACTGGGAACGGTATTGGACCTGCCCAAGTGCTGTCTCCTCATCTGTAAGAGGGGAGTAGTAATACCCTCTCATAGTATTGTAAGAATTAAATGAGACCATGCCTGGGAAAGACTGTCTTAGTCAAGTTTCTTTGATCAAGAGGTTGTTTACTTTTCTGCTTTTAGGATGAGTAATCAACAAAACAAAGAGGCTTACCCACATTCATTTTAAAAATGAAGGGACTGGATTTCATGGGAAGGATAGAGGGGTAACTATGTCTTTAAGCCAAGAAAATATTGACCAACAAGTCCAGAAAGGGCAGATACCAGTGCAGCTTCAGGGACCTCAACAGCTGTCCCCATCATTCAAAACTGTCCTGCCATTAACATGACTCATCTTCAAACTTCTTTAGCCTGTGCATCTCTCAGCACAAATTTTCAAGAAAAAGAATCTGATTGCTTCCTCCTGGCTAACAGATGAGCTTTTCTCACCCAGCATTTGATCCAGATCCAATTAGCTGTGACTAGGAGGAAGATTTCATGTCACAGATAGGCTCTCAGGGCCTGCAAGAAGGGAGGGAGGCCGATGCACACCCCAAAAGTATGTGGTCCTCGTGTCTGGAAATGCCCGGTACATAATGCATGCTTACTGAGCCTTAGCTATTGTTATTGTTGACAGAGTACCCTGTAATTTTCCCCTTCTATGTGTTTGATTATATCTTTAAAAAAATTTTTTTTAACATTTATTTATTTTTGAGAGACAGAGCATGAGTGAGGGAGGGGCAAAGAGAGAAGGAGACAGAATCTGAAGCAGGCTCCAGGCTCTGAGCTGTCAGCACAGAGCCTGACGTGGGGCTTGAACCCACGAACCGTGAGATCATGTCCCGAGCCGAAGTGGGATGCTTAACCAACTGAGCCACCCAGGCACCCTAGATTACACCTTTAAACAAAACAAAACAAAACACTAAAGTATCATTCCTCTCCTTTTTGAATGAAAAAGAAATCTCTCATTTATTTGTTCATCCAAAAAACATGTCATACTTAACGAGTCAAAAATATTCTCAGCACCAAGGATATGGCAGAGAGCAAGGTCCCCACTTTCGTGGAACTTATATTCTAGTGGAAGCTGGGGACTCTGGGAATAACTATATCCATAAACCATGAATTAATATAATTTGAGGTAGTGAGAAGGTCCAAAAGAAAAATAAAACCGTTTGAGGGGATAAATAATGATAGTGGAGGAAGAATAAGATCTTAAGAGCTAAATGTCGGAGATAAAGCAAGGGCCTGTAGACTGCGGTATGGAGTTGAATTTTTATTTTTAGAGTGATTAAACCCACTGAAAGGTTTTGCATAGGGAGATGGTAGATCAGATATATATTTATAAAGTATCATTCTGGCTATCATGTGGAGAATAATCGTGGAACAAGACAGAAAGCAAGGAAATGAGACGGGAGGCTACCGTGGTCATTCGGGAACAGGGAATTAGTAAAGAATGATCAGATTTAGGATCTGTTTTGTTTTGGTATGAAATGTTTCAAGCACACAAAAATAGACAAAAGTAGATTGGTATATCCACCTTCCGGGTCTGTCATATCTTAACACTGTGCCATATTTGCTTCAGGTCCTTTTTTTTTTTTTTTTTTTAATTTTTATTTACTTATTTTTTTTTTTTTTTAACGTTTATTTATTTTTGAGACAGAGAGAGACAGAGCATGAACGGGGGAGGGTCAGAGAGAGGGAGACACAATCTGAAACAGGCTCCAGGCTCTAAGCTGTCAGCACAGAGCCCGACGCGGGGCTCGAACTCACGGACCGTGAGATCATGACCTGAGCCGAAGCCGGCCGCTCAACCGACTGAGCCACCCAGGCGCCCCTATTTACTTATTTTTGAGGGGGTAGAGGGGCAGAGAGAACGGGAGAGAGAGAATCCCAAGTAGGCTCTGAGCTGTTAGCACAGAGCCCAAGGTGGGGCTCGATCTCTCAAACTATGAGATCATGACCTGAACTGAAATCAGGAGTCGGACACTTAACCAACTGAGCAACCAAGCTCTCATGCCTTTTTTTTTTTTTTAACAAAAAACTTTATAAATACAGTACAATCTCCCAGAATGGACCCACAGATCCCATTCCTTTCTCAGAGGCCCCAACTGTTCTGGTTTTGGTATTCATCATTCACATGTTTGTTTCTGAACTTCTATCACATATGTGTATATCCATAAATATATACCATTGTTTCAAATTTGGGAAAATTTGTAGAAAGGATATATAACTTTTCCCACCTTGATTTTTTCATTTCATAGTTTTTGAAATTTGTCCATTTATTATATGTAACTCTGGCTTATTCATTTTTCTTCTTATACTATACACATAGCATTCTTTTTCAGGAATATAGCACAATGTATATATCCACTCTCTTCTTGATGGAGATAAGTTGTTTTCAGGATTTCATTATTACAAACAGTGTTTATTACAACGCACTTGTACATGGGGTGCCTGGGTGGCTCAGTCAGTTAAGTGTTCGACTTTGGCTCAGGTCATGATCTTGCAGTTTATGAATTCGAGCCCCTCATCGGGCTCTGTGCTGACAGCTCAGAGCCTGAGCCTGAGCCTAGGCTTGCTTCGGATTCTGTCTCCCTCCATCTCTGCCCCTCCTCCACTCATGCTCTGTCTCTCTCTCTCAAAAATAAAAATACACATTAAGAAAAAGAAAGAAACACTCTTGTACATATCTCCTACTGTGCCTGTGCGGGTGTAAGGGATTCTCTAGGTGGGTGCTTCCTAGCCTTTTTCAGGTCACAGCACACAAAGAAAATGATAAAACTTCTGTGGCATGTTGATAAATTGGAAGGGATTTAGAACACCTATATGGGCCTTGGTAAAAAACAAACAAACAAACAAAAAACAAGCTCATTACTTTTTTCTTATAATTATGAGAAAAAATGGAATAGTAAAGTGCTATGGAAACTGTGAAATATTAAACTTATATAAAACTTAAAAAAAATTTTCAAAAGTTTTAATGAAAAGCTTGAGAGAACTTCCATAAGCAGATTTAGTGTTTGAAATGTCTATACTTCCTGATCAAGACATTTTAACGACAATGTCTTCAAATTCTTATAGATACAACTGAAAATAAATTTTACACTTTTACCATTATTTAAAGGTTGAAATTGTTAGCAAACTGGTGCAGCCACTGTAGAACACAGAATGGAGTTAGCTTGAAAAATTAAAAATAGACCTGTGATCCAGTAATCACGTTACTGGGTATATACCTAAAGAGCACAAAAACACTAATTTGAAGGGATATGCGCAGTCCTATGTTTATTGCAGCTTTATTTACAATAGCCAAATTATAGAAGCAACCTGTGTCCATCAATCCATGAATAACAGGTAAAGATGATGTGGTATAGGCCACCTGGGTGGCCTCGGTTGAACATCCCACTCTTGATTTTGGCTCAGGTTGTGATCTTGAGGTTCATGGGATCCAGCATGGAGCCTGTTTCGGATTCTCTGTCTTCCTGTCTCTCTGCCCCTCCCCCACTTGTGCGCTCGCGCTCTCTCTCTCTCTCTGTCAAAATAAATGAATATTAAAAAAAAAAGACAATGTGATGTACACGCACACACACACACACACACACACACACACACAGGAATATTACTCAGCCATTAAAAAATGATATCCTGCCATTTGCAAAACAATGGACGGAGCTAGAAAGTATAATGCTAAGTGAAATAAGTCAGAGAAAGACAAATACCATCTGTGGAATTTAAGAAACAAAACAAATGAGCAAAGGGGGAAAAAAAGAGGCAAACCAAGAAACAGACTCTTAACTATAGAGAAGAAACTGATGGTTACCAGAAGAGAGGTGGCCATGAAGGGGTGAAATAGGTGATGGGGATTAAAGAGTACGCTTGCTGGGCGCCTGGGTGGCTCAGTCAGTTACGCATCTGACTTTGGCTCAGGTCATGCTCTCACTGTTTGTAAGTTTAAGCCCCGCGTGGGGCTCTGGGCTGACAGCTTGCTCAGAGCCTGCAGCCTACTTCAGATTTCTGTGTAAACATCTCTCTTTCTGCCCCATACCCCCCACTTGTGAGCACTTTCTCTCTCTCTCTCCATCCCTCCCTCTTTCTCTCAAAAATAAATATTTACAAAAAATAAAGAGTACACTTGTGATGAGCACTGACTAATGTATAGAGCCCCGCTTCTCTCTCTCTCTCTCTCTCTCTCTCTCTCTCTGCCTCATGGGATTCTCTCTCTCTCTCTCTCTGCCCCTCGCTCACTTGTGCCCTGTCTCTCAAAAAAAAAAAAAGTCTAATACCCCCCAGGGTGCCTGGATGGCTCAGTGGGTTAAGCATCTGACTCTTGATTTCGGCTCAGGTCATGATCTCATGGATTCGTGAGTTCAAGCCCCACATCGGGCTCTGCGCTCACAGTGTGCAGCCTGCTTGGGATTCTCTCTCTCCCTCTCTCTCTCTGCCCTCCCTCACCTGCACACACCCACACTCTCTCTCTCACAAGAAATTAATAAACATTAAAAAAATCTAATGCCCCCCAAAATAAAATAACAAAAATAAAAGTCTAATAGCCATTTTATTTTCTATCATTGGAAATTACAATGTTGAATGATAAACATTTTATCATTACAATATGATTTATCATTTTATGATCAACAAAATAGGCTTTACATTCTAGCTGTGCTTATAGTATAGAAAATTCACATATACCCAGTTCCCTTATTATTAACACCTCATATTAATGTGGTATATATGTCACAATTAATAAACAAATATTAGTACATTATTATTAACTAAAATTCATACTTTATACAGATTACCTTAGTTCTTGCCTAATGTCCTTCTATAGCAGGATCTCAGCCACATTATATTTAGTTGTTATATCACCTTAGGTTCATCTTGGCTGTGATTGTTTCTGACTTTCCTTGTTTTTTGATGACCTTGAAACTTTTAAGGAGTATTGATCAGGTACTTTGGAGAATATCTCATAAGTGAGATTTGTCTGATGTTTTTCTTTTTTTTTTTTTTTAATTTTTAATGTTTACTCATTTTTGAGAGACAGAGTGACAGAGTGTGAGCAGGGGAGGGGCAGAGAGGGATATACAGAATCCAAAGCAGGCTCCAGTCTCTGAGGTGTCAGCACAGAGCCCGAGGTGGGGCTCAAACCCATGAACCATGAGATCATGACCTGAGCCGAAGTTGGACGCTTAACCGACTGAGCCACCCAGGAGCCCCTGAGGTTTTTCTCTTAATTAAACTGGGGTTATAGGTTTTTGAGAGGAAGACCACAGAGGTAAATTGCCATTCTCATGATATCATATCAAGGGTGCATACTATGATCATAACTTACCATATCTCATCAGAACTGGGGAGATGATAAAAAACTGTCTCATGACAGTCTCTGTGATACAGAAGCAACTGAGAAACAGACTTGTAGCAGCTCCTCACAAATCTCCATGTTGGTTTTTAGTCATTTGATCCTGTTTTCTGGCATGTCTGGTAATTTCTGAGCACATGTCAAGCATTGTGTATAAATTATATATTAGTTTTCCCCTTCATTAGTTTCTTCTTATGTTTAGTATGTCTTTCTTCTTACTTTCCTTGGATATTTTACTGTTCTCTTCTTCAAAGTTGTTCAGGTCAACTGATCACCAGCTTTTTTTCCCCTAACTGTAAATTTAAGGTTAAATTTCTCTATAACTGTAGTTATAGGTACAACTCAGGGACCTTTTTTTTTTTTTTTTTAACATTTTTAATTTATTTTTGGGACAGAGAGAGACAGAGCATGAACGGGGGAGGGGCAGAGAGAGAGGGAGACACAGAGAGAGGGAGACACAGAATCGGAAACAGGCTCCAGGCTCCGAGCCATCAGCCCAGAGCCTGACGCGGGGCTCGAACTCACGGACCGCGAGATCGTGACCTGGCTGAAGTCGGACGCTTAACCGACTGCGCCACCCAGGCGCCCTTTTTTTTTTTTTTTTAATTTACATAGTGCCATAATGATTTCAGGAGTAGATTCCAGTGATTCATCCTCCATGTATAACACCCAGTGCTCATCCCACCAAGTGTCTTCCTTAATGCCCCTTACCCATTTAGCACCTCCCCCCTCCCACGACCCAAGCAACCCTGTTTGTTCTCTGTATTTAAGAGTCTCTTATGTTTTGTCCCCCTCTCTGTTTTTATATTCTTTTTGCTTCCCTTCCCTTATGTTCATCTGTTTTGTATCTTAAATTCCACATATGAGTGAAGTCATATGATATTTGTCTTTCTCTGACTGACTTATTTCGCATAGCACAATACCATCTAGTTCCATCCATGTTGTTGCAAATGGCAAGATTTCATTCTTTTTGACTGCCGAGAATACTCCATTGTGTATATATACCACATCTTCTTTATGCATTCATCTATTGATGGACATTTGGGCTCTTTCCATACTTTGGCTGTTGTCAATAGCACTGCTATAAACATTGGGGAACATGTGCCCCTTCGAAACGGCACACCTGTATCCCTTAGATAAATACCTAGTAGTGCAGTTGCTGGGTCGTAGGGTAGTTCTATTTTTAACTTTCTAAGGAGCCTCCATACTGTTTTCCAGAGTGGCTGCACCAGTTTGCATTCCCACCAGCAGTGCGAAAGGGTTCCTCTTTCTCTGCATCCTCGCCAACATTTGTTGCCTGAGTTGTTAATTTTAGCCATTCTGACTGGTGTGAGGTGGTATCTCATTGTGGTTTTGATTTGTATTTCCCTGATGATGAGTGATGTTGAGCATTTTTTCATGTGTCTGTTTGCTATCTGGATGTCTTCTTTGGAAAGTGTCTATTCATGTCTTTTGCCCATTTCTTCAATGAATTTTTTTGGGGGGGGGTTGTTGAGTTTGATAAGTTCTTTATAGATTTTGAGACTAACCCTTTATCTGATAGGTCATTTGCAAATATTCTCTCCCATTCCATTGCTTGCCTTTTAGTTTTGGTGGTCGGAGATTTTGATATGTAGTATTTTCATTACCATTCAGGTAAATAGTTTAAAATTTTTCATAGTGATATTTCCTTTGACTCATAGGCTATTTAGAAGGGTATTTCTTCATTTCCAAAAATGTGGCGATTTTCTAGTTATCTCTTACTGAGTTTTAGCTTAATTGTGCATAGATCATAATCTGTATGATTCCAATCCTTTTAAATTTAGTGAAAATCAACAACAAAAAAACCCAAACAACCTGATTTTAAAAATTGGTAAAGGTTTTGAGTAGACATTTCTTCAAAGAAGATATACATGTGGCCCATAAGCACATGAAAAAGTACTTACATTAGTAATCATTAGGGAAATGCAAATCAAAACCATAAGATATCAGTTTGCTCCTATTAAGATGGCTACTATTAAAAAAAAACAACAACAAAATAACAAGTGTTGATGTCGATGTGGAACATTTGAACCCTTGTGCACTGCTGGTGAAAATGTAAAATGGTGCAGCCACTGTTGAAAACGGGATGGCAGTTCCTCAAAATGTAAAAACAGAATTACCATATGACTCAGCAATTCCACTTCTGGGTATATCCTGAAAAGAACTGAAAGCAGGGTCTCAAAGAGATATTTCTATACCCATGTTCATAGCAGCATTATTCACAATAGCCAAAAGGTGGAAGCAACTTTCTATGAACGGAATGTCTGCGTCCCCCACCCCCCCCCACCCCCCCCCCCCCCCCGCCCCAAACCCATCTGCGTTAAAGCCCTAATTCCCAATTTGATGGTAGTTGGAGATGGGGCCTTTAGGAGGTAACTGGGTTTAGCTGAGGTCACGAGAGTGAAAGCTCTAAGATGGGATTAATGCCCTTATGAGAAGATGAAGAGACCACAGCTCTTTCTACTGTGTAAGAATATAGCAAGAAGGCAGCTATCTGTAAACTAGGAAGCAGGCCCTCATCAGACACCAAATCTGCTGGCACCTTGATCTTGAACTTCCCAGCCTCCAGAACTGTGTATGTGTGGGGGGAAGTTGTTGTTCAAGCTACCCGGTGTGTGAGATTTTGTTTCGGTAGCCCAGACTAAGACACAACCTGTGTTGACATATAAACAAAATATTGTATATACATACAATGGAATATTATTCAGCTTTAAAAAGGAAGAGAATTCTGTCCTATGCTACAACATCGTTGAACTCTGAAGACATCACGCTGAGGAAAATAAGCCAGTCACAGACACAAAGGCCCTATAATTCCACTTACATGAGGTACCAGGAGCAGCCAAATTCATGGGGAAAGCAGTATGGTGGTGGCCAGGGGCCAGGGGCAGAGGAAAATGGGGAGTTATTTTTAGATGAGTTTTGGTTTGGAAAGATAAAGAGTTCTGCAGATGGATGGTGGCGATGGTTACGCAACAGCGGCTAGTCTTTATTTTTTTATTAAAAAATTTTATTTTAATGTTTATTTTTGAGAGAGACACTGCGAGTGGGGGGGAAGGGCAGGGAGAGGGAGACACACAGATTCTGCAACAGGCTCCAGGCTCTGAGCTGTCAGCACAGAACCTGACGCGGGGATCGAACTCACAAACGGTGAGATCATGACCTAAGCTGAAATTGGATGCTTAACCAACTGAGCCACTCAGGCACCACAACAGTATGACTATTCTTAATGGCAGTAAGCCGTACACTTAAAATGGTTTAAGATGGTAAATTTTATGTGTGGTTTATTACAATTTTTTAAATTGTTGAGACTTGCTTCATGGTCAGTGTATGTTTAATTTTTGCAGATGTTCCTTAAGTGCTTGAAATAACACATTTTCTGCACATTAAAGTCACTTGGTCGAGTTTGTTAATCATGTTCTAACAAAAATCTAGATCTTTAATGATTTTTTTCTTTGCCTTTTTGTATCAATTACTAAGGTAGGTATGGTAAAATGCTTCACTGTACTTGTGGATTTATTCTATTTCTCACTGTGGTTCTATATGATACATGGAAGTCATGCCATCAGTTGCACACAATTTAAAACTGCTATATTTTATTGGTGAATTAAACTCCCTTGGGAAATCCCAAGTATGGCCTCCCTATAAGGTATTCAGTTCATTTATAGTCAGTTCCTCCTGATCTAGAGGCAGTTTACTGGGCAGCAGTCATTTTTAATTTTTTAAATGTTTATTTATTTTGAGAGAGAGCACATGAGAGTAGGGGGCGGGGGAGGGTCAGGGAGAGGGAGGGAGAGAATCCCAAGCAGGCCCCTTGCTGTCAGTGCCGAGCACAATACTGCGCTCGAGCTCACAAACTGAGATCATGACCTGAGCCATAATCAAAGTGGGACGCTTGGGGGTGCCTGGGTGGCCCAGTTGGTTAAGCCTCTGACTCTTGGTTTTGGCTCAGGTCATGATCTCAAGGTTCTGTGGGTTTGAGCTCTGAGTTGGGCTCTGCACTGGCAGCAAGGAGACTGCTTTGGCTTCTCTCTCTCCCTCTCTCTCCTGCTCCCCTGCTCACACTCCTGCTCACACTGCTCCTCTGTCTCTCAGAATAAATAAATAAACTTAAAAAAAAAAAGTGGGACACTTAATGAATTGAGCCATCCAGGTGCCTCCAGAGGCCATTTTTTAAATCATAACACTCTATCAGTTTCCAGTGAACAAAGTTGGAAAGTTAACTGTAGGTCAAGTTCTCATGCAGGATGGGAAAGGGTTTTGTTACCCTTTCACCTAGTGTTTTTCATCAGTCTGGAAAGTCTCAGGTTTTCTCTCTCCTCACATAATACTTCTGCCTCATTCTGACTTTCTTGTTCTTTGAGGACTCCAATTAAACATCTTTTGGACCTTTTCAACATCATCTCATGTCTCCATGAGATGTCTTCAATATTTTCCTAGGCATTTTGCTTTTTTTTTTTTTTTTTTTTTCTCTGTACTTCCTTCTGACATATGTTCTGGTTATTTTCTCCTAAACTGTGTGTAATATACTACTAAACCTATGCATTGAGTTCTTAAACCTCTCAATTCTGGAATAGAGTTTCTGCTAGGTTATTTTTTTTAAACCTTTTATTTTTTAGTGCAAGCATGCTTTTTATTTCAGTTTTCTGACTACATGTTGGTCATGTTATTTGGAAAATTATCTGTGTCGGGTAATTTGAGGTTTGGGGTGATGATATCTTCCTCTGGAGAGAACTTCAGTTTGTTTCTGCCCAGTGCCTATAGCTTGCCACTCTAGGCCCTGTTTATTCAATATACAGAACTTGAGATTTTATTACTGTTAAACCTGATTGCAATCTGTGGAAGTGCTGATTGACTCCTGGTTCATCTTTACCCTATAGAGTCTTGTATTAAATATGTGGGGTGTTTATTAGATTTTCCATCTTCTGTGGCACTACATTTAGACTTAACTTCTCTCTTGCTCAGCAATCCTGCAAAAGTCATAGTTACTTTATAGATTTTACTTTTGGATCATTAAATGCCTTCAGGACAAATGTTTGGTTTCACTGCCTGGAATACTTCCTTCTAACATTTTGGCTGGATAATTCCTTACACAGTATTGGGCATGTGGTTCTGCTTTTCTAAACCCAGATTTTTATGTTGGTTTTCAGGTGGTGAGTTGGATCAAATGACCAAGTTGTTTATTATATATGCTGTGTGAAACCATCCTTGCATTACAAAGGTAAGAGCTGTTTATAAGTTAGATGGAAAAACTAATTTTTGTCTAGTTTTGGCATCAAAATTATTATAGCACTTAAAAATAAGTAGAGAATGTTGCTTCATTTTTTAGTTCTCGCTATAGTATTAGAAATCAGATCATTGGTTGCTTCTTGTGGGAGCTTTGACTGGGAAGGGGCAAGAAGTAACTTGGAACTTTCGGGGCTGATGGAAATGTTCTGTATCTTGACAAGCATTTTTCAAAACTAATTGAAGAATTTACTTAAAATATGAGGATTTCATTATATGTAAATTATGCCTTAGTAAAAATTATTGTTCAAATATTAATAATTATTTTTTATTTATTTATTTTTTTAATTTAATTTTTTTTCAACGTTTTTTATTTATTTTTGGGACAGAGAGAGACAGAGCGTGAACGGGGGAGGGGCAGAGAGAGAGGGAGACACAGAATCGGAAACAGGCTCCAGGCTCTGAGCCATCAGCCCAGAGCCTGACGCGGGGCTCGAACTCACGGACCGCAAGATCGTGACCTGGCTGAAGTCGGACGCTTAACCGACTGCGCCACCCAGGCGCCCCCAAATATTAATAATTATTGAATCTAGTTGGGATATATACAGGTGTTCATTATATTATGCTTTCAACTTTTCCTGGTGTTTAAAAATTTGAGGGGTGCCTGGGTGGCTCAGTTGGTGAAGTTTCCCACTTGGGCTCAGGTCATGATCTTGCAGTAAATGAGTTCAAGCCCCGCATTGGGTTCTGTGCTGACAGCTCAGAGCCTGGAGCCTGCTTCAGATTCTGTGTCTCCCTCTCTCTCTCTCTGCCCCTCCCCAGCTCACGCTGTCTCTCTCTCAAAAATAAAACATTAAAAAATAAAATAAAAATTTCAGAATAAAAAGTTGGGGATATGAAGTTAAAAGATAAATTCATTGTTCAGTTTCTTTCATATTAGTTTCAATAACGGTCAAGATCAAACACTATCAGAAAAGTGTTAAGGAGTGAAGAAATGTGATTAAAACAGATGTATGCTTGGCAAAGGAAGAAAGGTGGCTTGGAAATATAGGAGGCTTGAAAATCATGATTATACGGAGGAAGAAATCAGTGGAAAAGAGAGATGTTGAGATCAGGGAGGGTTGATGGGTTTAGAGATAGGAAGGAAAAGGATTAACAAGACAGGTGCTTGGAACTGAATTAAAAACTTCACTGCATGGTCCAACCTCGTTAAGTGTTTTCTAAAGACACTGGTATATATTACATGGGTATATGAGAGTCTCTTAATAATTTTATTTTGGTATGTGTTTATCAGCTGTTTAGATATAAAAAAATTATCATATATTGCTTTGTAAGTTCATAAAGTCATGTATCCTAACTCATTTACTCCTTCACCATCCTGAGTTCAGGAATAATCATTCCTGTTTTATAGATTAGAAAATGAGGTTGTGACTTTGCTAAAGTTACACAGCTAATAAGTGAAAAAGCCACTCCTGAGACTTTTGACTTCATGTAACCTTAGGCCACTTTAATTACAATACTGAGGTTTTAAAATCTGAGCTAGATTAAGGGGGTGGATCAGTCACCTCAATTCATATAAACTGTTGACACATTCTATCATTGAAAATATGAGGGGGGGGGCACCTGGCTGGCTCAGTTGGTGACGTGTGTGACTTTTGATCTCAGGGTGGCAAGTTTGAGCCCCACATTGGGTGCAGAGATTACCAAAAAATAAAATCTTGAACAAAAGGTAATAAGGAGAAAATTGCATTTAATGTAATTCCCCCCTGGGGTAATAGTTCTGTGTGTGGCCACAAGTGGTACTTTGGTATGTGGCCTCAAGTGGTGGTAAGGTTACCACACTTTCCTCCTCCCAACTCTGCTCCAAGGACATTTCATGCCACATTATAAGGAAGTTAGATTCAAGTAAGTGCAGGGCTTTCTTTCTCATGAGTAGGATACACAAATTTAGACCAGAGCTAAACTGTTTGTGACAGTAAAGAGCCAGGCGTCTTCTCTACCCTTTAGCACTCAGGCCTTCCTTAAAACAAGTATTGGAATGAGTATTCAGAGTATAGTTTAGAAAAGATGCCAAGTTAGTAATCTGGTCTAGGGAGACAAAGTAGCATCGTATTTCAGATGCTAATAGCAAACCCATCTAAAACTATCTGAAACAGTAATGGAAGGGTATTGGCTTATGCAAGTTGACAAGTACAGAGGTCAAAGTTAATTCTGATATTTTTAAGGTGATTCTTCTCCATGAGTTGGGCTGGCCCCTCATCGTAGCAAAATAGTTAGAGCACAAGCTAGAAAGTCTCATTTCTCATCACTGCATAAATGGGCCCACTCTTGATCTCATTGGCAAAGCCTGAAAATGCCCTGTAGTAGTGGATTTACAGGTTCAGTTCTGACGTAATCACGTGGCAAGGAAGACATTAGTTATTATTAGGCCTGTCTGGGGCAGCACTTAGAATTCTTTGCAGTACCTGCCTGACCCTACAATGAATACTACAAAACAAGCCTCAGTGAGGCCGTGCTTCTCTTAATTTTGTGTGTATGTTGGTCCCTCTTATGTGTTGTAAGCTTTTTTTTTTTTTTTTTTTAACATTTATTTATTTTTGAGACAGAGAGAGACAGAGCATGAATGGGGGAGGGTCAGAGAGAGGGAGACACAGAATCTGAAACAGGCTCCAGGCTCCGAGCTGTCAGCACAGAGCCTGTTGCGGGGCTTGAACTCACTGACCGCGAGATCATGACCTGAGCCGGAAGTCGGCCGCTTAACCGACTGAGCCACCCAGGCGCCCCTGTGTTGTAAGCTTCTTGATGGAAGGATTGTATTACATTCTATTCATCTTTCTTATTCCCTCAAAGCTCCCAGTTCACAGTGGCCTTCACTTAACGCCTGTTGAACAATGTTAAACTCCACTGAGGTATAAACCAAGGCCCAAGGAGAATCAGCGAAGATCGAGGATACGCCACGCTAAGACCCTAAAGTTCACGGTGGAGAGCCAGCGTTAGAACCCACTCTAGATACTGTTCACTCTTTCTTTTATTCATTAAACATACAGGAAGGAATGGGAAGAAGCACTAGGCAGGAACCGGATTAAACAGGGCCTTGCAAATTATAATAAGCGTTTTAATATTCTATCGTGGGTGGGTTTCATCCACTTCTTCAAAGAAATTTGAACCCTGTACTCGGTCCGGTGAGTTTTCTCAACAGCTTGACTCAGCATCTTCTCTCATCCTTTATCAGCACGTCAGGGCTGCCATCAAGCTTCCTTCCATCTATTCTGCCCTTGGCATTTCATTCTTTCCTAGCTATCTGATTTCCCTGACCCCTCGACTTTTTAAAAACCAGGGTTCTTCTGAGCGCTCTTATTTCGCTCTCTTATTTCACGTCTCCCCAGTCCCACCGCCCGGCCCTCTCAACTCGGCAGTCCATGACATTCAGTCGCCCTTGAAAGTCTGAAGGAATCAGCCAGGTTAGTACTTTGAGGATATTACCAATCCAAAGAGATCTCACCCATCCTGCACCATTAGATCGGAACAATGGCTTACCCGACACCCATATTTTGATTGTTCCGCTACTACAATGGGGGATGGTTTTATCTGCGGCTGCTTCCTCCAGCTACAGCCACCGTGTGGAAGGGCACCGTTAGAATTTTCCCGAAATGTTGCCGCCAGGAGTCAGGAGTCCCGTTCACCTCTTCTTCCTCTCCGCCGCTCCCCCGGGCCAGGCGCTCCTGCGGGCCGGCCGGTAACGCTCAGTCGCCACCGCGCTTCCAGGGGAGGGAGGCGCCGTGCGGGGCCGAGGGGTGCACGGCCGCAGGCCCGGGCGACGGAAGGCGTGCGGGAGGCGGGTAGGCCGCGGGAGAGGGCGGGAGCTGACGCGCCGCGAACGCCGCGCGACGGGAGCCCGGGCGGAAGACGTGGGCGGAAGGTGGTGGGCCCGGGGGTGGGGGCTCCGGAGGGCGGGGCCCGCGCGCCCCGGGGGCGGAGCTCCCGCGCCGGTCACGTGACAGGCCCGGCGGCAGCAGCGGCGGCGGCGGCAGCGGCCGCGGCGTCTTCAGCGGCGCCCAGTGCAGGATGGTGCTGGAGGCGGCGGCGGCGGCCGTGGTGGCGGCGGCGTCGTTGGCGGCAGCGGGAGGGGGTGCTGTGGCGGCAGCGGCGCCCGCGGGTGGTGTAAAATGGCGGATTTCGAGGAGTTGAGGGTAAGCGGGGGCGCGGGAGTGGAGAGCGGAGGCCGCGGGGGAGGGGAGGGGAGGCGGGGAAGCCGCAGCGTCGCCGGCCGCCACCTCCTTGTTTCGCGGGGACCGGTTGGCGGAGCCGCTAGCCCGGCCCGAGTCCGAGCGGGCGCGGGCGGGGGAGGGGAGGGGAGCGAGGCAGCCGAGGACGCCCGGGCCGCGCGGGGGCGGCGGACCCTGGGCCCCGGCCAGCGGTCGGTGGGTCCGGCCGGGGGTCCGCACACCTGGCGCGGGGCGGGGGCCGCCGTCGGGAGGGGCTCGTTGGGGACCCTCCTGCCTCGTTTGAGGGCTGAGGTGGGAAGCGGGATTTGCTTTTCCACCTTTACGGGGTGTACGTGTGCGTGGCGATTCAGAAGTCTCCACGTTACTCACTTGGTGGGAGACTGTTTTCTGAAACGTGAAGTTGCGTTTAGGAATCCTCTCTTGTGGCTGATGCTACTGTTTAGTGAGATCTGTCACGAGAAAGGCCCCTTCCACCTACCAGTGCTTCCTCTTGGAGAGAAGCGTGGTCTTTGGGGGAGCATTGCCTTTAATAATCGACCTTAAACCTTGAATATTTTCTTAGTGCGGTGGTAGAACACCCGCAAAGGCCGTGTTGTCAGGAGGTTTGTGAACTCGTTTTGCTCTTGAGGGAAAACATTTTTTCTTCGTAGCCTTAAAACAAGGTCACAACTTTATTGTTGATATCTTTGTATAGTAGAGGTTTGAAAATGGGTGTGCTGGGGATGGAACGGAAAAGATAGCTTTCTCCGGGCTGCTAACCTTCAGAGTCCTCAACTGAAACAAAACTGTGGTAAACGAACAGAATTTATGTTTTACGGATCCCTGAATTATTGGCGACGTAAATGGATTACTTAAGGACGAAAACCCTGATTTTAAAAAAAAAGTCAAAGTAGAGATGAATGTGAACTTGAAATTAACTGCAATCTTTTTGCGTCACAGAGGTAGGATATCAGGGTTACTTTTTTGGAATAGAAAGGAAGAGGAATCCGATAAAAGATTCAGTTTTGTATGTTTATTGTTTTTTCGACGAGAGATGGAGTCGGGGAAAGATGTTGGCTGCTTACCTGGCTGATACAGTGGACATCAGCAAAAGAACGGATTGGTGATTCCGATCTAAAGGGAGAGTGTGTTATAGTTTGCAAAATACCTGCCATTTTCCCGTCTTTTGTTTCAAAAAGAATTGCTTAATTCCTAGTGAAAAGTGCATTAATGCATTTTATGCCCCATGTTAGTTTATGCAGAGAACCTTAACAGTAGGTTAAGGGGTGTTCGTATTTGTAAGTGTAAGGGTTTTTGT
Organism: Neofelis nebulosa; assembly: GCF_028018385.1. NCBI lineage: Eukaryota > Metazoa > Chordata > Mammalia > Carnivora > Felidae > Neofelis > Neofelis nebulosa. Next base: position 27,536,054 of record NC_080792.1, read on the forward strand.
GTCCAGAGCCCCAGCTGTGGAGCTTTTAACACCTGTGGAGCTTTTGAAACAGACAGGCCTGAGCCTCAGCTATGTAAATTAATACGTTAGGTTTAGGATTGGTTGAGAAAACTGAAATTGAGGCTTTTTTTTTTTTTTAAACCTGCAGTATCCTCTTAATTTTTGCATAGTAGTATATGCATACAACTTATCCTCTTCTAAGGTTTTTGTTGATGAAAATCTTTCCAAGACTTGTGTTAGACTTTTATAAATGTTGTTGGTCAATCTTAATAAAAAGGGGAGGATTTATTTACCGGTAGAGGGCACAAAGGGCAGTCAGTGCTGAGGTTCTAAGTGGAACTGCAAAGTGGCTGGCAACCAAGCAAGCTTTTTTTCTCTTTGGGTCTACCTTTCCCTTCTTCCTTTTCTCTTCTCCCACCTCCTTTCCCCCTTTGGCCCTCTCCTTCCCCCTCCCTCATCTTCCCCTCCACAATTTGTTTTGTGGGTCAGCTGCATCATCTCTTTCTGTAAACCAGCTGTCTTTGCTTCTCCCTGCACTTGATGGAAGATGGCCCCTCTTGCACAGTTCACATCAGGTGCCCAACAGAGACTGACTGGGGAGAGTTTTCAGAGGAGGGGAAGGTGTGCAGATAGATGCTGGAAGAGTTATCAATCCCAGTCTTTGCCTTAGTTGCTCAGCAGCACCCTCTACATTTAAAGGTGCACTGTCCCTCTCTGTGCCCTGCCCCCCCATTTCAAACAGTGATGATGATAATGATAATGGCAGGTATCCATTGTCATATAGTGGCTATTACATGCCTGGCTGTGGTCTAAGCACTTCATATACTTGTTTAATTCTCAGGACAGTTTTAACAGAATTGTTAGAAGAAATTGTCAGAAGAACTTGAGACAGATTGAATAACCTGACACAGCTTGAGCTGGAAGACCTGAGGTTTTTAACCTCAGATGTGTGGCTTTAGAGTCTATCTTGTGTGCAGTTTCCTGCAGGTCCACCTGGTGCTGCTAGCCATCATCCTGCAATCTGTGAGCTAAACTGAATGATAAATAGCCAATGCCCTTCTTGTGTGACATATAATACTGGAGGGGAAATAGGACAGCTGACTGAAAATCTAATAGAAAGGAAAAGGGGAAGAAACATGTAGGGCATTCTAAATGGTCTCTGCTTCAGAATATATTCTGAGGATCAGAGAGATAGTCAAGTAAATTAAAGGACCAGGAAAAATAGCCAGCATTAGTTTGTTGGTTAACTTGGCAGTAGAAAAAATAGCCGACCTGGATGTCACATATTTGGCTGCTAATTCTGCTGCTGAAGGGATTTCCATTATCTTTAGCCATCATCATTCAGGGCTACTCCCTAGGGGCATGTATAACCAGAGCAGGTCACTCTGGCTCTGCTGCCCTCTCCTGTACTGGAGGTCAGGAATGCTGGGAAAGGTCATCCTCACTGTTCTTTAGTGACTCCTGTGCCTTTGCTTTGTAAGCTTAGGGTGGGATGGGGGATATTTGATGAGGCAACGTCTGTGGAACCTTAAGAGGCTGCCAGAGGATCTTAGTTTTTGAGACTGCTGTGTAAGCCAATACCAGAGTTCTTGTCCGGTCATAGCAGAATATGGCAGTCCTGTGCTTTGCTGCTTTCATTTTAATAGAATACCAGCACACCTTTCTTCTAGTTCTTCTGAGAGAGAGGGTCTGACTGGCTGAGCTTAGGTGAGCATCCACCTGTGTTCTAATCATCTATGGCCAGAAGGTTAGAGTCCTATTATGCAGACCTGACTCATGAGATTATCTTGATGGATTGGGGGAAAGGAAAGAGCAAGTTCTCAGTATGGAAATTGTGGGCTGAGTAGTCAAGGATGATTGTAATGTGTCATGTATTTGAAACTTTCAAGGTGCTAGAAAAGAAATTATTCAATCCACTGGTTGCCCGTTTATAGCATTTATGTTGGTAGAAGTTTGTGAATTTACCAGTTAGCTAGTTACGAAAAAACCTGGGACAAGCTCATAAGATCTGATGGCCTGGACCTCTCTTATTGCCACCTTCCTTTCCCTCCACAATAGTCTGTAGCAGAGCTAAGCACAGAGGCAGAAAAGTGGGGGTCCTGAAGTCCCTCATTCTTTCAACCAGAGTGGCTTTTTTTGTAATCCTTGTCTTTCTCTTCCAGTTGCGTAATTGTATACTGTGGGCTGCGGGTGCAGTCATTTGGCAGTCTTTCTTAAAAAGGTTCCTGCTAGGGGTACCTGGGTGGCTCTCTAAGTGTGCAACTCTTGGTTTTGGCTCAGGTCATGATCTCACGGATCGTGGGTTTGAGCCCCGTATCGGGCTCATGCTGACAGCAGAGAGCCTGCTTGGGATTCTGTCTCCCTCTCTCTCTACCCCTCCCCTGCTCAAGTGCACACAGTCTCTCTCTAAATAAGTAAGTAAGCAAATACATAAACATTAAAAAAAAAAGGTTCCTGCTGCTTTAACCTTGTTAGTCCACTCTCCTTACTTCTCACCACCCGAGTGTGGGGATGGGGGGGGGGATCTATTGCAGTAATTTTTTTTTAAGTCTCTTTTTCCTGTATTCCTCATCCTCATCCTTTTTGTGCATTGAGTTTATTATCTCTGTGTGTGTCCGAACGAGAGTGAGTGTGTGTGCAAAGTCTTGGTGTGTATTTGGGCAAGTGAAAGTGAGTGATCATAACTTTCTTGACAGATACTGGTAAACCAGATGAGAAGATCGTTTATGCTGAGTCTTAAGTACTTCTAGAACAGCGATTTTCTACCTAGAAAGCTTGAGGATTTGTTTGGTTCTTTACACCTAGGAAGACTTGCCATTCTGGTAGCTTCAGATGCTTTTGGGATGTAGAAGGAGCATCAGAAGTGAATTGGGGATTTGAGGTTAGAGTTCTTCATCTTCCATAATACCCCCCAACTAATGGGCAAGAAAATAGACTAATATATATGACAGATGTAACAGAATCTACTGTATGATTCAAAGCCATCATTGGACACAACTAAAATTTCAAAGATGACTTCACTTGAGATCTTGTCTATGAAAGCAAATTCAAACCTCAATATTTAACTTAAATAATTTTTAATAGTAAGCCAAGATATTCTTAGCTATAGTAGATATTTTTGCATTGGTTTGGTCCTTAGGTCCGTCCCCTCCCTCTAGTAAACATGAATATCTTTTCTGATAAAGCTGGCACTTTTCTAAGTATAATATTGTCCAAATGTTTCTCTTTTCTCAGCATTTTGCCTTTGTTTTTCTGGATTGCATCTTAGCTAGTTTATTTTTAAATTTTCTTATTGAGATATAATTGACATACTATAAAATTCAGCCTTTAAAAAAATGTTTATTTTTGAGAGAAATTTGGGGCTGAGATAAAATGAGAATTATATCTCAATATACATATTGTATATGTATACAATATACATATAATGTACATGTACAATACCTATACAATATGTATATTGAGATATAATTCACATGCCGTAAAGTTCAGCCTTTAAAAAAAAATGTTTATTTTTGAGAGAGAAAGGGGAGGGGGCCATCAGCACAGAGCCTGGCATGGAGCTTGAACTCACAAATTGTGAGATCATGACCTGAACTGAAATCAAGAGTTGGATGCTTAACTGACTGAGCCACCCAGGCACCCCTAAAACTAAGCCTTTTAAAGTAGTTTTGGTCTATTCACAAAGTTGTGCAAGCATCACCACTGTAATTCCAGAACATTTTTACCACCCCAAAAGAAACCCCATACTCATTAGCAGTCACTTCCTGTTCCTTCTTTTGCCCAGCCCTCAGATTCCGGTAATCTTTCTGTCTCTATGGATTTGTCTGTTTTAGACATTTCATAGAAATAGATTCATACAAATGGCTTTTTGTGTCTGGCTTCTTTCATTTAACATAACCTTTTCAAGATTCATGTGGTAGCATGTATCAGTGCTTCATTCCTTTTTTATGGGTGAGTAATAGTCCATTGTATGGAATATACCACATTTTGTTTATTCATTCATGAATTTATGTACATTTGGGTGATGTCCACTCTTTGGCTACTATGAACATGGCTAGTATGAACATGTGTATAAGTTTTGTATGGACATACATTTTCAGTTATTTTGGGTAGTTATATAGGAGGGGCCTTATTGGGTACATGTGGTGACTCAGTTTAAGTGCTTGAGGAACTGCCAAACTTTCACTACGTCATTTTACATTCCTGCTAGTAGTTATGAGTTCTGATTTCTCCATATCCTCACCCACACAGGTGTAAAGTGGGCTCTCATTGTGATTTTGATTTGCTTTTCCCTGGTGACTAAGATGTTGGGCATCTTTTCATGTGCTTATTGGCCATTTGCATGTTTTCTTTGGAGAAATGTCTAGTCAAACCTTTTGCCCATTTTTATTTTTTTATTTTATTTATTATTATTGTTTTTTAATGTTTATTTATTTTTGAGAGAGAGAGCACAAGCGAAGAGGGGCAGAGAGAGAGAGAGAGGGAGACACAGAATTCAAAGCAGGCTCCAAGCTCTGAGCTGTCAGCACAGAGCCTGATGAGGGGCTCGAACTCATGAACCATGAGATCATGACCTGAGCCGAAGTCGGACATCCAACTGACTGAGCCACCCAGGTGCCCCAAACCTTTTGCCCACTTATAAATTGGGTTTTTGTTTTTTAAGTTCAACTTCTTTAAAAAAAAAAAAATTTTTTTTTTTTAACGTTTATTTATTTTTGAGACAGAGAGACAGAGCATGAACAAGGGAGGGGCAGAGAGGGAGACACAGAATCTGAAACAGGCTCCAGGCTCTGAGCCGTCAGCACAGAGCCCGACGCGGGGCTCAAACTCACGGACTGTGAGATCATGACCTGAGCCGAAGTCTGTTTCGGCTGCTTAACCGACCAAGCCACCCAGGCGCCCCAAGTTCAACTTCTTTATATAGTCTAGATACATGTTTTTTTTTTTTTTTTAATCAGATACGTGGTTTGCAAGTATTTTAGTCCTTTTTATGGACTGTCATTTAACTTTCTGCATAATGTACTTTGAAATACAATAGTTTTTACATTTTGACAAAGTTTAATTTATCACTTTTTTCTTTTCTTGCTTTTAATTTTGATAAGAAAACGTTGCCTGATCCAATATCATAAAGATTTATGTTTGTTTTCATGTAAGAGTTTGTATTTATAGTTTTAGTTTTTACATTTAGGTTGTTGATCCATTTTGAGTTCATTTTTGTTTATGGGGTGAGGTAGGATTCAAACTTCTTTTGCATGTGGATATCTAATTGCCCAGCATTATTTGTTGAGTTTAAGAAATTGCACAGTGGAAATAAAAGTGATGTGTGGAATCATTTGGTATCATAGTCCAAACTATTCTTTATGAATGTTTACTTTGAATCCTCTGGTAATGTGACTTTTTTCCTAGACTTTATTGGAAGACTGGTTTGACACAAGAATTTTTGTGACTTTGCAGAGAACAGTATAAGCCTAACATAGCCATTCAGAGTGCTCCATTTGATTATTCATGCAGGTCAATAAAAGCAGTTCTTGATAATGTTGCCAGACAGTTGTTTTCTTTTCTTTCTCTTGCTCTCTTTCTCTCACCCTCCCTCCCTTCCTTTTTGGTATTAGCTTTGGGATGCATAGCTCTTGACTGTATGACCGTGGCCAAGTTATTTCACTTTTTCTTTAACCTGGAAGGTGGTTTTAATAATAATTTTTTTAAGTTTATTTATTTATTTTGAGAGAGCGTGCGAGCTTGAGCTTGGGAGAGGTAGAGAGAGGGGAAGGGAAAGAATCCCAAGCAGGCTCCATGTCGTCAGCATGGAGCCTGATGTGGGGTTTGAACTCATGAACCGTGAGATCATGACGTGAGCTGAAATCCAGAGTCAGACTCTTAACTGACTGAGCTACCCTGGTTTTAATAATAGTTTTTATTCTTTGCTCCGTTCCTCATTTTTTCCCCCCCAAATGAAAGCAATTGTATTGGTCTCTCTGACATATTTCACTTAGCATAATACTCTGTAGCTCCATCGGTGTCATTGCAAATGACAAGATTTCATTTTTTATGGCTAAGTAATATTCGTGTGTGTGTGTGTGTGTGTGTGTGTGTGTGTGGCCAGCCACATCTTTAACCATTCCTGTATTGATGGATACTTGGGCTTTTTTGTAATTTGTTATTGTAGATAATAATATTGCTGTAAACAATGGGGTGCTTATATCCCTTTGAATTGGTATTTCATATTCTTTGGGTAAAAATCTAGTGATGCGATTGCTGGATCAGGGTAGTTCTATTTTTAACTTTTTGAGGATCCTCCATACTGTTTCCCAGAGTGGTTGCACCAGTTTGCATTCCCAGCAACAGTGCAGGGAGGTCCATTCCCCTTTTGCCACATCCTTACTAACACTTGTTTCTTGTGTCATTGATTTCAGCCATTCTGGCAGGTGTGAGGTAATAACTCGTTGTAGTTTTGATTTGCATTTCTTGATGATGAGTGATGTTGAGGATCTTTTCATGTGTCTGTTGGCTATCTGTATTTTCTTCTACCAATTACATTTTTTTTTTAAAGGAGATCTGTTTTATTCCTCTTTGCACACATCAGTGTATGAAGGTGGCTATCTCCTGACTCCATACATCTCTGACACAGAAATGCCCCCTCACATATGCCCAGTTATTCACCCCTCTTCAGTCTGGGAGAATTGGCAATTAATGGGCGGGACAGAAGGTTTACATCTCAGGAAGGTGTTTTTTGTTTTTTGTTTTTTGGAGACATTTTTGTGGGAAGTTTTGGGTCAGGGGGAAAGATAAGACCCAAGAATGGGTATTCCATCCTCCATGTTCTTGGGGAAATCCAAATCCCAAAGGTTTTCTGAAGAAAGGCATCTCTCAGCAACCCAGGAAGGGAAAGAGCTCAGACCTACTGCCTACATGTAAGTCTGAGACAGAAGAGGGGGTTAAGTGGCAGAGATTACAGACCCAAGGCAGAGGAGTGAAATGCTTGTGGGGGAGCGAAGGGGACAGAGCCCGAGAGGCCCAAGTTGTAAATCCCACCCCCTCCCCAGTTTTGAGCAAAAACTCTTTTTTGTTTCTAATTCTCATGTTAATTTTACTTTTTATTTTATTTTATTTTTTTACATTTATTTATTTTTGAGAGACAGAGCACAAGTCGGGGAGGGGCAAAGAGAGGAGACACAGAATCCGAAGCAGGCTCCAGGCTCTGAGCTGTCAGCACAGAACCCGATGCGGGGCTTGAACTCACAAACTGTGAGATCATGACCTGAGCCGAAGTCAGACACTTAACCGACTGAGTCACCCAGGCGCCCCTAATTATTACTTTTCATAATAGTTAAACTTCTGTTTCTTGACTGATCAGTTTTAGACAACATCTTTTCAGTTCCCAGTTCACTTCCCTTTGTTTCTCCTACCTCCACCCTTTGTCTGCTTCTAACCTTCATTTTCTGTTGCGTTGTCAAGACTTATAGCTTTTATATTATAACTTTTCTAAGCTTTTCTGTGCTTATATAGGAAGATTGTAGAAATTGAGTACTGATGACCAGCCTTTGTAATATGTATCCTAATAGAAATATTAGTCACTGTAAAACCAAGTAATGTGGAGCTATAGAAGAGCTTGTGTTACTAAACCTGTGCTCCTTTAAGGAGAAATGTAATAAAGTCCTGCTTGGGTGAGGAGAGCTTATGGAAATTATTTTTTAAATTTAGTATTATAATGTGTTCTTATATGCAACCATTCAGCTTTTCTTGAAGGTAGGCTTTCTGGAGCTCTCAACCTTCCTTTTCTTATTTGGGCAGCTTGCTGTCTAGTTCTGCTGTACAGCTGTCATCCTGGGCTTACATTGTACTCCTGGATTAGGTCTGTTGCTTGAATCCCGTGTCTTTTTTAAATTCCTTTTTTTTTTTTTTTTTTTAAATTTTTTTTAACGTTTATTTATTTTTGAGACAGAGAGAGACAGAGCATGAACGGTGGAGGGGCAGAGAGAGAGGGAGACACAGAATCAGAAGCAGGCTCCAGGCTCTGAGCCATCAGCCCAGAGCCCGACGCGGGGCTCGAACTCACGGACCGCGAGATCGTGACCTGAGCTGAAGTCGGACGCTTAACCGACTGAGCCACCCAGGCGCCCCTTAAATTCCTTTTTTAATATTACTGGAATGTAATCATGAATAGTTGTTTTAGTAAGGACACGTGATGAACAGTCTTAATTTCTTCAGTATCCGAAAAATGACTTGCCTTTGTTCCTGATTGGAAGTTTAGATGTAGAACTATAAATTGGTAGTATGGTTTTTCCTTACGGAGTTTGAAAGCTTTACTCTAGGAATTTAAAACATCCAATGTTACTAATATAGGTCCAGTTACAAATCCGATGGTTATCCTTTTGTAGTCATCTTGTTTAAAATCTTTATGGTGATATTTTTATCTTTCATATTTTGTGAAATATGTCTGGTTGTAAGCCTTTTTTCGTTCTTGGGGGAGTAACTTTTCAGTTCTAAGACTCACCAGGTCTGGGGACTGTCTTCTATTTCTTTGATAATTTCTTTCCCTCCTTTTCTGTTTTCTGTGAGACTCTTGATGGGTGAATGTTGGACTTCTAGATTGATGTTTATTTGTTTATCTGAAGGTTTCCTTGGTTTTGTTTTTGAACTCTTCTATAGAATTTATTTCAGTGATCGTATTTCTAGTTTATAGAATCTTTTATTTTCTTTCTTCCTTCTTTCTTTCTTTCTTTCTTTCTTTCTTTCTTTCTTTCTTTCTTTCTTTCTTTCTCAGTGGCAACTTGTCTTCTTTTTATGGGGAAAAATGCCTTGAACTGAGGATGCTAGTTGCTTTAAAAAGGTCTCTTGAGACAATTCTCTTATTGTAATCGTGGTTTGTGTATTTGGGTACACCATGCTACCCTTTTTTATTTCTTAAATGTTTAAGTTATTTCATAAATACAAACGATTATTTATAACAGGTAAAGGTACAGGTAAATAAACATGAATATAGCCATCATGTAAGTTAAGAAAATAGTTCATTAGGTCAGCAGGGTGCCCTTTCCTGGTTTAATCCATGATAACATGATATCATGTTATTTTATAGGTATATAAAATCATGTTATATCTATGTAAGTTTTTATGTGCTTAAACATTTTATACAAATGGAATAATACTGTATTCGGGGTTTTTTATTTATCATTGTTTTTAATTTTCCACTGTATGAATGCCACTTTATCCATTCTCTTGTTGGAAGTTTGTGTAGTTTCCATTTTTTTCCTATTACAGTCTCTCACGTTCCTTATCTACACTTTGGAAATCCAAAAAATTTTGAAAATGCAAAAAAGAAAAATTCTATAAACTTACCCTGCACTGATGTGACACTATTTGGGAATTTAGTGATCTCATTTAGTATAAATATTTGTATATTTCACCATACAAATTCTAGGAGTAGAATTGCTGGGATTTAAGGGTGTGTGTATCTTCAAATACTGGATGATGCTAGATTGTTTTCTAAAGATTGTGTCAATATTTGCTCTCTCCATCAATGCAGAAGTTTTCATTGCTTAGCTTTCTTGCTAACACTTAACTTTTATCAAATTGAAAGTTATTGCCAATGAGTATAAAATTTCACTTGTTGGATTTTAATGTTTTCCTTTGGTAAGAAGGTGAGCATCTTTTATTATGCTTATTACCATTTTCTTAACTCTTCGGAGATTCTAATTGCCTATTCTGTGTCTTTTGCCTGTGTTTGTACTAGCATAAATTTTTTTTTTTTTTTTTTACTAATTTGTAATAGTTCTACAATCGGATCTGTCTGTGCTTTCTGGATTCTGATCTCTTAGTCTGTGCTAACAGCACCATCAAATTGTCTTAATTTCTCTTAACTCTGTAACAACTTCCACAAAAACTTCTGTTGCTCTAGGGCATTCATATAGAAAATACATAGATCGTGAGAGTACAGCTGAATGATTTTTTTTCAATATAACCATCTGTAGATGAAGAAATTGAACATTACCAGTACCCTAGAGACTCCTCTTGAGTTCCCTCCCAATGACTAACCTCTGCCTCCTGAAAGATACTACTAGCTTGACGTTAGTCTTAGATTAGTTTTGTCTATTTTTTGAGCCTTATATAAATGGAATTGTATGATGTATATATTGTTTGCGTCTGACTTTTTTCTCAATTTTGTTTACAAGACTCATTTGTAGGTAGTTGTAGTTTGTTCATTCCTTTCCACTAGCAAAATACGGGTTCCAGTTGTTCCATGTTCTTTCTTGTCTACTCTTTTAGTTTTAGACATTTTGGTGAATGCTTGGTGATTTTAATTTGCATTCTCCTAATGAGTAATGATTTTAAGCCCTTTTTAATATATTTATTGCCCATTTGGCAGTCTTTATTAACTTGACCTGCCAGATTTTTTGCCCATTTTGGGGCCATCTATCTTTTCTCATACTGATTTGTAGGAGTTCATCATATATCCCAGATATCAGCTTTTGCAGGTTTATATTTTGTTAGTAACCTTCTCGATTCCCCAGCCCTATAAGTCTATTCAAAGATCTTGACTTCTCAACCTATCCATTGCCCTTTCCCCATTGGCAAATATTTCTAGGTGAAAAGAGGCATCAAATGTTGGACTCTATTTTCTAGACTTTCCTTCTTTCCACAGTGTTGGCCTCTCACGTCCTTGCTGACTTGATAGTGCTTCATGCTTTCAAATGGATGTTTTTCATATTATATTCCGTTTTTAAATTTTCACAGAGAGGGTTGGTCTCAAACTGTTTACCCATCATTGAGGGATAAGAAGTAGGTCAGTTCCTCCTCCCTTGTCGTTCTTGAGGGAACTTCTTGGCTGTTTGATCCTCTGTATAATTTTAAAATCATTTTTTTTAAGTTATGTAGACGCATACAAACATGCACAATCTGTTGGGATTTTGATGAGAAATGCACTGAATCTGTAAGCCAGTTTGGAGAGAATGAAATTTTCTTAACCATGAACATTGTGATCTTCATTTATTTAGGTCTTTTACAATATTTCATAAAGTTTTGTAATTTTCTTCCATTAAGCTATTGCAAATATTTTGTTAGATTTATTTTTAGGTGCTTTATTTTTTTGTATCAAATCATAAATTATGTCTTTTCATAATTTTCTACCTTGCTGGTGTATAGAAGCACAATTTGACTTTGTGTAACAACCTTGCTATACTCCTAAATGTGATAAATTATCTGTAGAATTCTTTTGGATTTTCTGTGTAGACAGACCTATCTGTGAATAATGACCTCTTTGTTTCCTCCTTTCCAATTCTTATGCTTTTTTTCTTTCTTTCTTTCTTTTTCTTGTCTTAATGTGCTGGCTAGGATCTCCAGTACAATGTTGAATAGAAGCGGTGATGGGGGCATCCTGATCTTGTTCCTGATTTTAAAGGGAATGCTTTCAAAGTTTCACAGTTAAGTATGATGCTTGCCGTAGGTTTATTGTAGATAATCTTTTCAGGTTAAGGATGTTCATTTCTATTACTAGCTTGCTAAAGGAAAAAAAAAGTGTTGAATGGATGTTGAATTTTATCAAAAGCCTTCTCTGCATTTTTTGAGATGTTTCTCTTTTATAACCTGTTAACATGGTGAAATACATATAATTTCAAGTATAAAGTCAACCTTGATTTGTTTCCTTTTTCATTATTGGACTCAAATTGAAGATAGTGAATTTAAGTTTTTCCTGATAATTAGTAATATTGACTTATAATTAAAAAAATACACTTTTCTTCTTGTGGAAGAATTTATTTAAGATTAGAATGATCTGTTTAAGTGTTTGGTAGACTCCCTGGTAAAATTGTTACTGGTGTTTTCTTTGTGGGACACTTCTTAACCACTGATTCAGTTGCTTTGGTTATAGGATTGTTCATATTTTCAGTTTTCAAGCCAGTTTTGGTAGGTTATACTTTTATAGGAAGTTGTCCATTTTATTCACATTCTTGAATTTATGGTATTAAGTTGTTAATCTCTAATTTTGTAGAGTCTGTAGTTAACATCCCTTTTATCTTTTTTCTTTTAATGCCTTTAAAAAAAAAACTTCTTAAAAAAGAACCAAATTCCTATTTTTTTGTTTTTGTTTCTGTTTTTTAATGCTCTTCATTGTATCCTTCCCCCATTCGTTAATTTCTGCTCTTTGTTTCCTTAAACTTCTTTTGGGTTTATTTCTATTTTTCTAATTTCTTAAGTTGTGCGCCTTTTTAATTTTCAAGCTTTTAACATAGGTCTTTATTGCTTTGCCTGCATCACACAAGTTTTGATGTGCAATAATTTCATTATTTTTCACTTGTACTTTTCAATTTTCCACTTTGAATTCTTTAGTTTATGAGTTATTTAAAGGTTTTATTTCTAAACACATGGGAGTTTCTTTAGTTGTTGATTTGTAATTGTGTTGGGTTAGGAAGCATGATCTATATGCTACTAATCCTTTGAAGTCTCATAAGACTGGTCAGTTTTTATTTTTGTTTGTACATGGAAGAGAATTTGTATTTTGCAGTAGTAAGCACAGTTTTATACATGTCTGGTAGTCAGGCTTGTTAATTCTGTTCAAATCTTCTATATGTTTTTAGAGAGCCGAAGTATGTTAATTTTTTAGCAGAATGTTTTTTTTCCCCCAGTTTTTTTCTTGTAGTTCTACCAGTTTTTAAAATATATTTGTTACTAGTACATGGAAGTTTAAGCGTGTATTTTCCTGTTGAGTTGGAATATTTATTCTATGTGGTGACTATGTCTATGAATGCTTTTTATATGACATACTACTGTTTTGTATTATACTATTTTCTTCTGGTCAGCTCACTTTTTCTGATTTTTAAAATTCTCCCTCCTATATTTTTGTGTTCTTTTGTTTTAGTTTTCTCTCTTGTGAATATCATGCTATTGAATTAAAAAAATTAATCTGCTCTGGTAGTCTTGGTCTTTGTAATTTTTAATTAAACTTTTTATGAAGATAATAGTTTGCTCACAGTTAAGAAATAGTACAGAGACATTTCATGTAGTCTATACCTAGTTTCCCATAGTGGTAACATCTTGCAAAACCATATCAATATCACAAGGATATTGACATTGACACAATTAAGATATGGACCATTTCCATCACTAAGGATTCCTCAGTATTGTCATTTTTATCACCACACCCACTTTCTTCCCATTCCCTTAATATCTTGGACCCACTCATCTGTTCTTCATTTCTATGGTTTTATCTTTTCTAAGAGTGTTATATACATGGAATCATACAGTATGTCACCTTTGGGTTTGTTTTTTGTTGCTTTGTTTTTGTTTTCATTCAGCATCATTCTCTGGAGATTCATACGTGTTGTTATATGTATTAATAGGTTTGGATTTGTTTAACCATTTACCTGTTGAAAGACATCCGTGTTTAGAGTTTTGGGCTGTTACAAATAAAAGTACCTTAAGATTTTGCAAAAGTTTTTTTGTAAACATAAGTTTTCATTTCTCTGGGATAAATATCCAGGAGTGCAGTTCCTGGGTTGTATGGTTATTGTATATATAGTTTTTTAAGAACTTGCCAAACTGTTTTCCAGAGTGGCTGTACCATTTTACATCCCTACCAGCAATGTATGGAGTGATCCAGTTTCTCAGCATCCTCGCCAGCATTTGGTGTTATCACTGTTTTTCATTTTAGTCATTCTGGTATGTATCTAGTGATCCTTCCGTGAGGTTTTGATATGCATTCCCCTGGTGGCTATAATGATACTGAACATATTTTCATGTGCTTATTTTTTATCTGTATATCCTTATTGATGAAATGTCTCTTCATGCCCTTTGCTCTTTTTTAAATTGGATTTTTTTTCTGTTGAGTTTTGACAGTTCTAGATATATTCTAGATACCAGTCCTTTGTTAGATAATGTGGTTTGCAAATACTGTTGCCAAGCCTGTTGACTGTCTTTTCATCTTTTTAACAGGGTCTTGCAGAGCACAGGTTTTTAATTTTGATGAAGTCCAATGTATCATTTTTTCTTTTGTGGATTTTGCTTTGAATGTCAAGTCTAAGAACTCTTTGCCTAGCCCTAGCTCTTGAAGATTTTCTTCTGTATAGCTTTATTCTAACATTTAAGTCCATGATTCGTTTGGAGTTAATTTTTGTATGAAATGTATGACGTAGTGGGATGCATAATTTGCTTCGGCACCATTCGTTGAAAGGCAGTCTTTCCTCCACTGAGTTACTTTTGCATCTTTGTCAAAACCGCTTTGGGCATATTTGTGTAGGTCTGTTTCTGGGTTCTCTGTTCTGTTCAATAGACCTATGTGTTACTTCTGCTAATAACACATAGTCTTGATTACAGAGCTACGTTGTGAAATGAAATAGACTGATTTCTATTTTTTTAAAAATTTTTTAAGTTCTTCTAGTTTCTTTGTCTTTCCAGAAAAATTTTAGAATAATCTTATCTATATAAAGAAGTCTTGGTGGGCTTTGGGCAGAAACTGTGTTAAATCTGTGTCAGTTTAGGGAAAATTGATGTAGTTCCTTTGTTGAATCTTAAAAGCCGTGGAGAATCCATTCATTTAGATTTTCTTGGACCTCTTTCATTAGCATTTTGTAGTTTTCAGTATATAATTCCTGTGTATGTTTTACTTTTAAACATGCATTTTCATTTTTTGGGGAGTGATTATGAATAGTATCATGTTTTTAACTTGTGTTTTTACCTGTTCTTTGTTAGTATATAGAGATGTGATTGGTTATTTGTGTGTTGGTCTTGTCTCCTGTGACCTTGTTGAAGTCAGTTATTGGTTTTAAGAGTTGTTTTATAGAGTCTTAAGGGATTTGCAAATACAGGCAATTAAATTTTTTTTTTCTTTCCAAACTATATGCCATTTATTTCCTCTTCTTGTCTTTTCCCTTATCCAGAACTTACAGCACTATGTTGATTAACAGAGTGAGAATTGGTATTCTTGCTTAATTTCCAATTTTGGGGTGATGTGTTCAGTCTTTTACCGTAAAGCGTAATGTTAGCTCTAGATATGTTGTAGGTAATTTCTATCAAGTTGAGGACGTTCTATATTCCTGTTTTTCTGAGAATTTTTGCTGTGAGTGGGTGTTGAATTTATTAAATTCATTTTCTGCATTGACTGTTTTGATCATATGGTTTTCTTCTTTTAGCTATTAATAAGGTATACTGCATTGATTTCAAACATTGAACTAGCCTTGTATCCCTGGAATAAACTTCACTTGGTCGTGGTATATAATTTTTTTGTATATTACAAAATTCTGTTTGGTAACATTTTGTTAAATATTTTAACATCCATAGTTGTGATGGATATTGGTTTGTAGTTTTATTTTTATACTACTTTTGTCTGGTTTTGCCATCAGGGTAATATTAGATTTATAAAATGAATTTAGAAGTATTCTCTCATCTTCTATTTTCTGGAAGAAATTATATCAAATTAGTGTTAATTCTTTTTTTTTTTTTTTTTTAAGTTTGTTATTTTGAGAGAGAAACAGAGAGAGAGAGAGCGCATGCATGGGCAGGGCAAGAGCAAAGGGAAAGAGACAGACAGGCTCCCAAGCAGGCTCCATGCTGTCAGCACAGAGCCTGATGCAGAGCTTGAACTCACAAACTGTGAGATCAAGACCTGAGCTGAAACCAAGAGTCGGACACTTAACCTACTGAGCCACTCAGACACCCCAATATTAGTTCTCCTTTAAGTGTTGGGTAGAATTCTCCAGTAAAACCATTTAGCCCTGATCATTTCTCTTTTGGAAGTTTTAAAATTATGAATTAAATTTCCTGAGTAGTTGGTGGGGTATTAAAATTATCTATTTCATATTGGGTGAGTTGGGTAGTTTGTAGTTTTCAAGGGATTAGTCCTTTTTTTTTTAAAAATATTTTTTAAAAGTTTATTTATTTTTGAGAAAGAGAGTGCAAGTGAGGGAGGGGGAGAGAGAGATTGAGACACAGAATCCGAAGCAGGCTCCAGGCTCTGAGCTGTCAGCACCGAGCCTGACGTGCGAGCCTGACACAGGGTGAGATCATGACCTGAGCAGAAGCTGGATGCTCAACCTACTGAGCCACCAAGGCACCCCAAGTCCTTTTCATATAAATTGCCAAATTCCTGTGTATAGAGTTGTTCTTAGTATTCTTGTACTATCTTTTTGATGTCTGTGGTTTCTGTAGTGATATCTCCTAATCTTGCTGTTTTAATTGGAAAGTTTATTTCATTTTTATTTATTGGGATTATTGATGTATTTATATTGTATTTGTATTTACTCCTTTATTCTGTGCTATCCATTTTTTGTGTGTTTTGTCTCCCCATCTGTTTTCTTGCCACCTTTTGGGCTGATATTTTCCTGCCCTCTTTCTCATGTTTCCTGCCATTTGCTTTCTCACGTACTCTTAGAGTTTTCTTAATTTTCTTTTGAAATTTTAATACATGTAAGTCTAAAACTATCCTATTTTAATCTACAGAATACTTCAACCTGCTCTCCACTCTACCAACCTACACACATGTCATTGTTGCCTGGCAGTTTTGTTCTGTCATTTCTTAACCTCACAAATTTGATACTGTAATTTTATATAGTAAATATATGTTTAAGCTAATCGCCTCGTTCCTGGGTTTGTCATTTTCTTTGCTTATCATTCTGCTACCTTAGATTCCTCTGGTTCAGCAGTGATGAGCTTTTTACTTTCCCTTCCCTGTGTTAGACATGCTTTCTTCCTCAAAGGCTTTTGCACCTGTTGTGGCCTATGCTTTGGAATGCTTTTCCTTATATACCCATTGGGTGCCTTGTTACTCCTTCAGTTACTTATTCCATTACCTTCTGAATGAGACCTTCCCTCTTTAAAATTGCACATCCTTTACCTTTTCATTATATTTCCTTTTTTCCATTATTTTTGTTCTTTGTATTCATCACCACCTGCCATATTATATATTTTGTTTTTTATGATAAGTTTTAATCTGTGAAACCCTTCAACTCATTATTCATTGGAATTTTATTATATTTGTAAAATAAAGTTGAGGATTATTGACATATTTTCAGTATTTACTATTTTTATTTAGTAACATGATATATTCCTTAATTTATTCAAGGGTTCATTTATGTCTTGTTGCTTTTATGCAGCTCTTGCAAAATTTTTAAATTTATTCCTTTGCATTTTATATTTTTGTTACTTAGACTTATCTTTGCATTTTATATTTTTATGTTATTTAGACTTTTTAAAATACTGGTTTTCCTTATCAGTCACTTAAAAATCTATTTGTAGAGAAAACTACAAATTTTCTTAACTTAGTATTATTAGGTCTTATTTTTCAGTGGATTTCTTTATTTTTCCTTTTTTTAAAAAATTCTTTTAATGTTTATTTTTGAGAGAGAGAGAGAGAGACATACACACACACACATAGTATGAACAGGGGAGGGGCAGGGAGAGAGGGAGACACAGAATCTGAAGCAGGCTCCAGGCTCTGAGCTGTCAGCACAGAGCCCGACGCGAGGCTCGAACTCACGGACTACGAGATCGTGACCTGAGCCGAAGTTGGATGCTTAACCGACTGAACCACTCAGGCGCCCCTTCTTTACATTTACAGTGTAGAAAGTTCTGTCATTTGCAAATGATATATGTTACTTCTTTTATTTTTTTAAATGTTTATTTAGAGAGACAGAGAGGATGAGCGAGTGAGAGACTATGTGCAGGTGGGGAAGGGGCAGAGAAGGAGAGAGAGAGCATCCCAAGCAGGTTCCATGCTTTCAGTGCAGAGCCCAGTGTGGGGCTTGGTCTTACAAACCGTGAGGTTATGACCTTAGCCAAAATCAAGAATCAGACATTTAACCAACTGAGCCACCCATGCACCTCTAAATGTTACTACTTTTGTAGTAGACAATTTGTATTGTCTAGATACTTCAGAATAACTTTCGATGAGAAAACTTATCTTTTGTAGGTGTTGATGATAATAGTGTTTCATCTTTAAAGGTGATATTTGCTACTGATTTCTGATAGCTACCCTTTATCATGTTAACAGAGTTTCATTCTGTTTATTGAGAAGTTTTATCAATAATGGATATATAGGACTTCTTCAAACGCCTTTCTGGCATTAATGCAGATGAATCATATGGCTTTTTTTTTTTAACCGACAAATCTTTTTGTATTGTTTTACTTCCTTTATCAATTTTCAGAATAATGAGTTTCTCAACATCCTGTAACAGAGATCAGTGAGCTGTATTTTTTGGTTTTTGGTTTTTTTGTTAAAAAAATTTTGTTTTAATATTTATTTTTTGAGAGACAGAGCATAAGTAAGTGGGGAGCAGACAAAGAGGGAGACACAGAATCTGAAGCAGGTTCCAGGCTCCGAGCTGTGAGCATGGAGCCCAGTTCAGGGCTGGAACCCAGGAACTGTGAGATCGTTACCTGAGCCGAAGTCAGACTGAGCCACCCACGTGCCCCTGGGTTGGTTGTTTTTTTTTTTTTTTTTAAGTAGGCTTCATGCCCAGTGTGGAGCCCAGTGTGGAGCCCAGTGTGGAGCCCAGTGTGGGGCTTGAACTCATGACTCTGAGATCAAGATCTGAGCTGAGATCAAGAATTGGACGCTGAACAGATTGAGTCCCCAGGTGCCCCAGTTGTGTATATGTGTTTTAAGTATTGTTGTGAACGAATGATTTTTAATGTATTTGATGTGTTTGAATTGATGCGGTTTTTGTTGTCTTCGATGGTCCAGTTGTCGTCTTGGGGCTATTGGATTGTTTTCTGTGTCCTTCTGACAAGATTCCAGTAGTCTCTAATAACTTCTTTGCTTTCTGGTATGATAAAATGTTCTAGGCTCATCTTGTGCATTTTCTACCCCTGACTTGGAGTTAGCCATTTCTTTAAGGAGCCTGGTTTCCTTTTGTGGGAAATGGTATTTAGATCACAGTCTGTTTTCCGTACCTTCAAACAAACAATGTTTACTTAATTAAATTTGTAATACTTTTAGATTTATGGAAAAATTAGGAAGATTGTGCAGAGAGTTGCTATATACTAGTTTCCTCCATTCAAGCAAACTTTTTACTATAGAAAGATTCTTATATTTACAAGGTTGAGAATTCCCCCTGTACCCAGTACTCAGCTTCAGCAATTATCAACTCATCTTTTTTCATGTATCCACTCCCCCCAGTGATTTTTTTTCAAGTTTCAGATATTTTTTATTACTTTCTTAATTGAGGTATAATTGACATATAGCGTTATATTAGTTTCAGGTGTACAGCATGATTCACTATTTGTATGTATTGCAAATGATTACCACAATAAATCTAGCAAATATACATCATCTTACAGTTACTAACATTTTTTTCTTAAGTCTTTTTTTTTTAAGTTTGTTTATTTTGAGAGAGTCAGAGTGTGCAAGCGGGGGAGGGGCAGAGATAGCAGGGGGCAGAGGATCTGAAGCAGGCTCCATGCTGTCAGCAGAAAGCCTGATGCAGAGCTCAAACCCACAAACCATGAGATCATGACCTGAGCCGAAGTCAGACACTTAACTGACTGAGCCACCCAGGCGCCCAACTAAAAATTTTTTTCTTAGGAGAACTTTTAAGATCTCTCTTAGCAACTTTCAGATATACAATATGTTATTACTAACTATACTCATCGTGCTGAACATTATATCCCCATAACATTTAATTTATAACTGAAAGTTTGTACCTTTTGATCCCTTTCACCCATTTCCTCCCTCCCCCCACCCCAACCAAAACCACCAAACTGTTCTATGAGCTTGGTTTTCTTGTTTTTGTTTTGTTTTTAGGTTCCACATTTGAGATCATATGTTATTTGCCTTTCTCTATATGACTTATTTCACTTGGCATAATGCCCTCAGGGTCTGTCCATGTTTTCGCAAATGGCAAGATTTCATTCTTTTATATGACTGAGTAATATTCCATTGTGTGTGCGTAAGCTGCTATATATATATAAAGCTGTGAGGAGCTTCTTTATTCATTCCGTTTTTGGACACTTAGGTTGTTTCCATATCTTGGCTATTGTAGGTAAATAATGCTGCAACAAACTTGGCAGGGGTGCATATATCTTTTCAAGTTAGTGTTTTCATTTTCTTCAGGTAAATACCTGAATGGAATTCAGTGGAATCGCTGGATCTTGTTACAGTTTTATTTTTAATTTTTTGAGGACCCTCCATGCTGTTTTCCACAGTGGCTGCACCAATTTCCACTGCGGCCAGCAGTGCGCAGCGGTTCCCTCTTCTCCACATCGTCACCAACGTTTGTTATTTCTTGTCTTTTTTGATAGTAGCCATTCTGACAGGTGTGGGGGATATCTCATTGCGGTTTTGATTTGCATTTCCCTGATGATGAGTGATGTTGAACGTCGTTTCATGTCCTTGTTGACCATTTTTTTAAATGTCTATTTGAAAAGTGTCTATTCAGATTTTCTGGCCAATTTTTAAAAAGTATTTAAATTCCACTTAGCATACAGTGTAATATTAATTTCAGGTGAATGTATAGGGATTCACCACTTCCATACGACTGGTGCTCATCGCAAGTGCACTCCTTAATCCCCATCACTTATTTTACCCATCCCCCCCCCCCCCATTTCCTTTCTGGCGACTATCAATTCCCTGTAGTTAAGAGTCTTGGTTTGCAGCTCTATTTTTCCCTTTGCTCATGCTTTGCTTCTTAAATTCCACATGTGACTGAAATCATATGGTATTTGTCTTTCTCTGGCTGACTTCTTTCACTTAGCAGAATACTCTTTAGCTCCATCTATGTCCATGCAAATTTGCTCAATTTTTAATTGGATTTTTTGGGTCCTTTTTATGAGTTCTTTATGTATTTTGGATATTAACCCCTTATTGGATACATGATTCGCAAATATTTTCTTCCATTAACATAGGTTGCCTTTTCATTTTGTCGATGGTTTCCTTTGCTTTGTGGAAGCTTTTTAGTTTGATGTAGTTGCACTTAGTGTTTTTGTTGTTGTTGCTTTTGCTGGTGGTGTCAGATTTAAAATAACATTGCCAAGGCCTGTGTCAAGGAGCTTGCCAGCCATGTTTTCTTCTAGGATTTTTATGGATTCAGGTCTTGTGTTCAAGTCTTCAGTCCATTTTGAGTTCATTTTTGTGTATAGTGTAAGATGTTGGTCCAGTTCGTTCTTTAGCATGTGGCTGTTCAGTTTTCCCATATTGAAAAGGCTGTCCTTTCTCCATTGTATAATCTTGGCTCCTTTGTTACGAATTAATTGACTGTATACGAGTGGGTTTATTTCTGGGCTCTCTATTCTGTTCCATTGATGTATATGTTTTTTCATGCCAGAACCTTACTGTTTTGATTATTTTAGCTTTGTAGCATAGTTTGAAAACAGGGAGCCTGATGCCTTCAGCTTTATTCTATTTTCTCAAGATTGCTTTGACTATTTGCAGTCTTCCCCAAATGATTTTAAAGGAAATCTCATGTATAATCTTATCCATAAATATTTTAATATGCTACTATAAGGATAGAAATCCTCTTAACTAAATAACATACAAGGTTTATGTTAAGCCATTTTTATTTTCCTGGATTAGACTATATTTGGGTACTTTGAGGGCTTTTGTGTCTATACTCAATGGTAATATTGATGAAAGACTTCGCTGGTCCACATTGGGAAATGAGAAGAAATAGGTGGTATTCTAGGCTCCCTTTTTCATCAGGCTTTTGCTTAAAATTTGGTTGGATGAGTCTGACTCCCTGATGTTTAGAAAACAAAAAATTGCGTATTTAAAAAATTTTGTCTTCAACGGATTTTTTTGTTTGCCTTCTAACATGTATTTAACTTAAAAAAAATTTTTTTTTAAATCATTATTTATTTTTGAGAGAGAGAGAGAAAACACAAGCAGGGGAGGGGCAGACAGATGGAGAATCTGAAGCAGGCTCCAGGCTCTGAGCTGTCAGCACAGAGTCTGTCCTGGGGCTCGAACTCATGGACCGTGAGATCATGACCTGAGCCAAAGTTGGACTCTTAACCGACTGAGCCACCCAGGTGCCCCCCCAAAAAATTTTTAATGTTTATTTACTTTTGAGAGAGAGAGAGAGAGAGAGAGAGTGCGTGCGCGCGCACACACACACACACACACACACACACACGCGTGCGCACACGCCAGTGGGGGAGGGGCGAAGAGCGAGGGAAACACAGAATCCTAAGTAGGCTCCAGGCTCTAGGCTCTGAGCTGTCAGCACAGAGTCTGACGCGGGGCTCAAACCCATAAACCATGAAATCATGACCTGAGCCGAAGCTGGAGGCCCAACGATTGAGCCACCCAGGTGCTCCTGTATTTAACTTTTTGACTTACTGTTTTGAACAGCTTTTAAGAAACAGAATTCCATCTTTTCTTGAAGGCTTGGTAGAAACTATTCATTAAGCTGTTTGGTCCAGGTAGATGCTTTTGGAAGTAGTGGGGGCAAAGATAATAGATCTCTTCTCCAATCAGGTTGCGTATATTTTTCTAGGAAGTAACTTTAAGTTATTAGAATATAGTTGCATGTGCTGTTCTCTTTGTTTAAAGAAATTTGCTTGGTGTTTGTGGTCTTTAATGTTCTTTTTCTCATTCTCAAGACTGTGTTTGTTTTCTTTCCCTTTTTTGGACCTGATGTTAGAGACTTTTCTGCGTTTGCTGTATAATTCATGCTTTTTTAATCTTTTAATTCTCTACTCTTTTGAGGGTGTGCGTTACTGTTTCGCTTTTCAAACACTTACTAATTTTAAATTTTGTATTGTATGATAATAGAAGCATTTAGGGAGATGTTCTCCCAAGCTTTGGCTTACTTTATAAATTTTGAAGTGTAGTATTCTCTTTACTTTTATTTTTAAAAAGTTTTTTGCTTTTAAAGTTTATTTTTGAGAGAGGGAAAGACAGCGGGGAGGGACAGAGAGAGAGGGAGAGTTGTATTGCAAGTAGGCTTTACATTCTTGGAGCTTGAACTCAGAAACCTTGAGATCATGACCGGGCCAAAATCAGTAATCAGATACTTCACTGACTGAGCCACCCAGACACGCCTTTATTGTTTCTTTTAATAGTTGATTTTCAGTTTTGATTCCTTTAGCCTAGGAGTTAATTTAATCAATGTGTTGTAAGGAAGAGATCCACATATGTTCTCTCAGGTAAAAGGGATTTAATTATAGGGAAAACATGAATTCACAGGAATACAGTGCTACGAACTAAAGCCTCCTGTGACCTCTGAAATGGATAGGAATTAGAGTATTTTTCTAATTTGTCACATAACTTCTCTTATGGCTTGGCCACTCCTTTGATGAATTGGTATACATCTGGTAGTTTTTCTTTATCCATTCCTACTTATAAAAAAAGATGTAAGCTGTTTTAATATTGTAGTTGGGGAGCACCTGGGTGGCTCAGTTGGTTAAGTGCCTGACTTTGGCTCAGATCATGATCTTTCAGTTTGTGAGGTCGAGGACAACATTGGACTTTCTGTGGTCAGTGCAGAGCCTGCTTTGGATACTCTGTCCTCCTCTCTCTCTGCCCCTCCTCTGCTCATTCATGTTCTTTCTCTCTCTCAAAAATAAATAAACATTTAAAAAAATATATTGTTGGGATAGACAGTGTTAATAATGTGATTTATCAGCTTCCCACTGTAGCTCCTTTCCCTACCGTATATAATACATCCTAGCAGATGGAGGATCTACAAAGTTTGTGTTGATCTTTACCATGGCTTCCAACCTATTAGAATTTCCCCAAATTCTTGAACTACTTGCGCAGTTTCTGTCTTATGTTTAAGAGTTGAAAGAGCAGGGGCACCTCGGTGGCTCAGTCAGTTGAGTGTCCGATTCTTGATTTCAGCTCGGGTCATGATCTCACAGTTTGTAAGTACAAGCCTCGTGTTGATCTCTGCTCTGGGAGTATGGAGCCTGCTTGGGATTCATTCATTCATTCATTCATTCATTCTCTCTCTCTCTCTCTCTCTCTCTCTCTCTCTCTCTCTCCCCCTCCCTCTCTCCCTCTCCCCCCTTTTCTTTCTGTCCCTCCCCGACCTGCTTGATCTCTCAAAAAAAATAAACCTAAAAAAAATTAAATTGAAGAGCAGTCTCAGAAATCTTCTTACTACTCATTGGATATTGCATGTGAGTATCATGTTTACTTCCTTAATGAGGTGTTTTCTAAATGTAGCGCTTTTCAACTTGCCTTCACTCCTATAACTAATGTTCCAATTATATGTCCCAGCTTTAATTTTTAAAATAATTTTGTTACTTTAATTTGATAAATAAGGTTGATTTAAAGTTCCAGTCTTAATTTATATTAGCTTTTCTTTAGAAATCCAGATTGTTTATGTATGTTCTTAAAAATTAGTCATGCCAGGGGCGCCTGGGTGGCGCAGTCGGTTGGGCGTCCGACTTCAGCCAGGTCACGATCTCGCTGTCCGTGGGTTCGAGCCCCGCGTCAGGCTCTGGGCTGATGGCTCCGAGCCTGGAGCCTGTTTCCGATTCTGTGTCTCCCTCTCTCTCTGTCCCTCCCCCGTTCATGCTCTGTCTCTCTCTGTCCCCAAAATAAATAAATGTTGAAAAAAAAAAAAAATTAGTCATGCCAACATATTTCTAGTTCATAGAATTGCCTTAAAATCAGTTAACAAGTATTTATTGAAATTCTTTTGTGTAGAGCATATAGGAATTGTCACTGAAGTTTTAGAAGACAGACTTTGGGAGGCAGCAGGGTGGACTGGATAAAGTCCACTTGAAAAAAATTACACTAAAAATTATACTAAAGATATAGACATTAGAGGTTGGTGTAGAACAACAGCTGAAATCCGTTCTTGGTAGGATTCGTAGCAGGCCCACCTTACCTGGTGACAGCTGAAATTTGGTTGAAGACTGAGTTAAAAAAAAAAAAAATCCCTTTAAGAAGAAATGGGATCCAGCAAGATTTGTCAAGAAAAATACACCCATAGAACTTGACTTAGCTCCATAGAGAAGTATCTTAATAGCAAATGCTAACTAGAGGAGAGTTTTTGCTGTTGTTTGTTTTTGAATAGAAATAGATGACCAGAGGGATGAAGTGACTTTTCCAGCATCCTGACTTTTGATGCCAGGACTTGACCTACATGCAGTTACTAATTGCTGTTGTGAGGTTTTCCACAGGACACCACTGGCTCAAAGCCGTCCTTTTTCAGCAGTACTTCACCTTTGCAGTATTTTGTGATACAGAGAATGCCCTTTCCTGGTTTCCTTTGCCCTTCCCCAAACCAAGGGATTTTTTTTTTTTTTTTTTGCTTCAGAATTTCCTGATTCCACATTCATGTGCTGCGTTCTTATCTCTTCCTTTTTGTTTATATATTTACAATAGTTAATAGAGCCAATTGCATTAGCATTCTTTGCCAGATAAAGTTACCATTGGAAAATAAATGATATGAGACCTCCCAGAAATTCAGTTTTGAGATCACAGCTTAGGGTGACTTTGTGTTCTTTTTTGTCATTTCTGTAAAACAAGTCTCCTTAAAGACTATCCGAAAATAAGGAGAGAAGCAAAGTAATGAATTCAGAGTTAGCTTTCTTTAGAAAGTATCACAGATATATCTGTATGACTGCCTTTGTTAGTGTTCTCATGATTTAATGTTGCTTACGCTACTGTAATAATATAAGCCAGCTTCAACGGAAGTATTAGGATTGGGGACTTTGGGAAAGGTGCACTGCATTGTTGCTTGGGAAGGCATTTGGTAAAGCTGTCCTGGTCCTTTTCATACGTGAAACCTTGAGTAAACTGTAACTTGACAATAGGCCAAGAATGTTCTTGTTTTTCATCATTGTTGTCCATAGCATTGGGGTAAGATAGATAAAATCCTCATTTTAACATATGGAGGAAATGGAAGTGAGTTGAAGTGGAATGGCCATGGTATATGTTGCTGTTAAAGGATGATTTAGGCTGCGTAGTTCAGTGTGGTAACTGTGGGCTGCTGAGGCTCTGAAGCACTTGAAAGTTGTTAGTCCAAATGGAGATGTGCTCCAAGTGTAAAATATACTGGATATTGAAGACTTAGTATTAAAAAGCATCTGAGACATTTAAAAAAAAATGGATTACTTTTAAATCACAAAAATTGATTACATGGGGAAATAATATTTTTGATAAATTGGGTTAAATAAAGCATATGAAAATTTTAACTTTTACTGTAACCGCTAAATATTTAGAATTAAATATGTGGTTCCTATTTCAATTGGACAGTGCTAGTTGAGTATAAAAAATGGTTGCTAGGATTGCAGCTTCTAAGATTACAATGTTCTCTGATTTGTACAGTATAAAATATGGAGATATATGAAGGAGAACTATGATACAGCTTGTACATGCAGAGTACTTTGACATATTTAAATTTGTTTGCATTTTAGAAAACTAACAAGTATCATTCTTGACAACTATTTAAAAGCCATCCAGAGTTTAAACAATTGCTACTGGGCTATCCATGAGACGTAAAAGTGCAGAACTGAGGACCTACATGAATCAGTACCAGCTGTAGGTATTGCCCTGCATACTTACCAGATTGAGAAGGAATCCCAGGTAGCTGTGGAGTGTGTAGCACTGAGGAGAGGTGGGCAAATAATCCTTAGGGACAATTTGTGAGGGTCAACTCAGGTCTTACTCTTCTTTCTGACTAGATGGGGCACTTGTGTACCAGTAAATCTGACCCGCGTGTGGTTTAACCTCCCAAGTTCTGAGAATCACTAAGTAGATGGATGTAAGAGGCAGCCAGTTATTAAAAGTATCTGCTAGGTTTCGTTAATAAATAGATGGCGAGATGTGAAGCAAGAACTGCTTGTAAACTTCATCTTATACCCAAGACCAAGTTAGCAGAGTGGCATGGGGAGAATCTTGCCCTTTAAGATTTATGACCAATCCTTTCCTTGCTTTTCAGAGGTCTTTTCCTCATTGGATACTCAGCTGGGGATTTCACTTGTTTTAAAGTGTGCTAAATAAGATGTATGTGAATTTTAGCTTTAATATTTAAAAATGACTTATTTTCTTACTGTTAGGGTCAGGCGTAAGGCAGGGTAAAGATAGGAGTCAGAGGCTAAAAAGTTTTAGCAGTCAAAGGCTTTATTTGGGAACTAAGGTCTAGGGCGAGGGTCTGTGACGCAGGGAGAGAGGGGGGGGAGGGGGAGGGGAAGTCGCACCCAGGTGTGGTGGGGTGGGGTTTTTAAGCCGCAGCGGTTCCGGGTTTAGGTTCGCGTGGGCCTTTTTCGCGTCAGGTCGTGCTGTCGCTCGGTGATTGGTTGACCTCCAATTCGTTCTGGCACGCTACTGGGGGCTTTTCATTGGGTTGCGCTGGCAAGATGGCCGCCCCCTCTCCTGTGGTTCCAAGGACATCCTAACACGTGGTCTGTTCCTCAATAATTTGAGTTGGGATGAAAAATTCGTTGGATTTTGAATCACAATTTTGTCTTGATTTTGCAGATTTACTGCTTCGCCTCGGAAGTTACGCTTATAGTTTTTGCAAAAATCTAATTTTTTGTTTGGTTAATTTATGACAGTACTGTAACAAACATTACATTGTGTGTTGATAGGGCTTACTTTTGAAAAGAAAATTTTCATTGGTTATAAATTTCATAGGCGTAAAGCAAATATGCGTTTACACTTGAGCATAATCAGATAATGAGGTGGTTAGTAGAAACCGATAGACCGTAGATTATCAAAATTAAGAATACAGCAAAACATGACACCATAACTTGAATATAACTTGGACAGGCAGTGGCTCTATAAATAGGATCAGTTCTAAGTGGTATGTGAAAATGCTGGTTATTGGCGTATACCAGTTGATAAAATGCTGGTAAATCAGATTTTATAGTCTGTCTTAGTTGGATGGAGTTTTTATAAGCTTGGGGATGACTCTTGGCTTATGTCCTTTTTTTTTCCTTTCCTTTTAGAATATGGTTTCTAGCTTTAGGGTTTCTGAACTACAAGTGTTACTAGGCTTTGCTGGACGGAATAAAAGTGGACGCAAGCATGACCTCCTGATGAGGGCGTTGCATTTGTTGAAGAGTGGCTGCAGCCCTGCGGTTCAGATTAAAATCCGAGAATTGTACAGACGCCGATATCCACGGACTCTTGAAGGACTTTCTGATTTATCCACAATCAAATCTTCGGTTTTCACTTTGGATGGTGGCTCATCACCTGTAGAACCTGACTTGGCCGTGGCTGGAATCCACTCGTTGCCTTCCACTTCAGTTACACCTCACTCGCCATCCTCTCCTGTTGGTTCTGTGCTGCTTCAAGATACTAAGCCCACGTTTGAGATGCAGCAGCCATCTCCCCCAATTCCTCCTGTCCATCCTGATGTGCAGTTAAAAAACTTGCCCTTTTATGATGTCCTTGATGTTCTCATCAAGCCCACGAGTTTAGGTAAGTGTTAGAGAAATCAATTCCTTGTAGATGAGAGAATAAAGCAAGAGGCTTTCAACTATTGATTAATGATTTGCTGTTACTACTATAAAATTGAGACATTAATGCCAAATAAATGCCAGATAAGAAATATCGGCAACCATGACGGAAATCTAATCTAAAACTGTTCATTCATCATACCAGCATTCTTATGGCTTAGAACTCAAATTGCTTCTGTCTATATAGGAACAGATACAAATATTACTTACTGTCTGTAATTAGTATTTTGATGCTTTTACAGAGATTTAGTTTCTGTTTAACATAGTGTTTAGACTACTTTCCTAAGAAATAAACCTTTCATACTTCATTCTTTTCTAAATTGGCATGCAGAGTTTAGGTTTTTATTTAATACCCATCAACTGCTCAGAAAATTTAATGGATTTTATCATTACTAAAAATTGATACATGGGACTTTAACAAATTTTTACCAACATTGATGGCTTCTTTGTTGTAATGGTATGATTTTTTTTTTTTTTTTTTTACCACCTAATGACATTGTTTATAGAGTTATTGGGATTTATTGATGAAATAAATTGTTTGGGAGATGGCGTTTCATAGTTATTTGGGAGATTTTTTTTTCCCCCATCCTGGGAAAATCCCTTTTTATTTGGGTTTTTATTTCAAGTCATCTGAAAATTCTCTTAAATATATCAATGTGCTTTTTTCCTTTTGTTTAGCATTATGCTGCTGTATATCTTGATTGAGCCAGAAGGAAATTTTGAGGGGTAGGGCTTGTTAATGGGGTTGGTATGGCCTGATTGATGGTAAGCCAAGGTGGCTATGCTTTTCCCAGCCCCTTTATCCTCACTTTATCTTTCTTTTCTTTCTCTCTCTCTTTCTTTCTTTCTTTCTTTCTTTCTTTCTTTCTTTCTTTCTTTCTTTCTTTCTTTCTTTCTTTCTCCCTCTCTCTCCCTCTCTCTCTCTCTCTCCCTCCCTCTTTCTTTCTTTCTTTCTTTCTTTCTTTCTTTCTTTCTTTCTTTCTTTCTTTCTTTCTTTCTTTCTTTCTCTTTCTTTCTATTTAATTTTGAGAGAGAGTGAGCAGGAGAGGTGCAAAGAGAGAGGAGGATAGAGGAACCGAAGCAGGTTCTGTGCTGACAGCAGAGAGCCTGATGTGGGGCTCAAACTCACAAACTGGGATTATGAGCTGACCTGAAGTCAGATGCTCAACTGACTGAACCACCCAGGCGCCCCTCCCTCCCTCCCTTCTCCTCGCTTTGAATGTTTTTATTTAGTAATACTTAGCCAGACAGAGTAATGCATTTTATTCCTTCATTACATTCATTATGAAGTAAGGGTTCTGTGTTCATGTTTGATTATTTGTGCAAAGTCCTCTGAGTAGAATTATTGTATCAAAGAGTAAGAACATTTTAATTTTAAACTCTTGATAACCTGTTGGTAAATTAGTTCCCAGAAAAGCTGTGCCATTAAAAAAATTTTTTTTTAATGTTTATATATTTTTGAGAGAGAGAGAGACAGAGTATGAGCTGGGGAGGGGCAGAGAGAGAGAGAGAGAGAGGGAGACACAGAATCTGTAACAGGCTCCAGGCTCTGAGCTGTCAGCATAGGGCCTGATCCAGGACTCAAACTCACGAACTGCAAGATCATGACCTGAGCTGAAGTTGGCTGCTTTACCCAACTGAGCCACCCAGGCGTCCCAAAGCTGTGCCATTTTAAACTACACAAACAAAATGAGAGAATACCTCTCATTGCCTTTCTTCCTGCCTTTATTAGGTATTATTAAAAACAGATCTTGGCAGTTTCAACAGGCAAAAGCTTGTATCTTTAGATTTTTTATTTTTAAAACATTTTAATTGTTTATTACCCATTTAACTTTCTTTTATGATTTTATGATCATCTTTAACCCTTTTTTTTAAACTGGTTCATTTAACTGGTTAAAATGTTTCCATAATTCTTTTTATTTCTCCCTCTTGTCATGGTTTTTGGTTTATACCAGTGGACAACACAGCTCATTCCCATGTTTCTTTCTCAGCACTTGTTGCGAGTTTATTTTTTGTATGTATTTTGAGAAAGATTCAGACTGGTAATATGCCTACTAGGAGGCCCTACCTCATGGGACTCCTCAGGAGTATGGCTAAGGTGAGGGTCTTACCTTGGGAGGTAAGAGGGTCTGTGGGGTTGTAGTTAACAGTGGAAGGTACTTAAGAGACATGGTTGCATGCCTGGAAAGAAGACTGGAGAGAAGGTGAATCGTGTGTCTTCTGTGCTTATTAGCGTCAGTGGTGCACCAAGGGGTGAACTCTGGAGGGGCTTCGTGAGATCTTTCCTCATTTCCCTGCTTTGTTCAAAAATAGAAAATAGTTTTCTTGCTTTTCTGTATTTCAAGAGTTCTGTTTATCTTTATTTTTATGAACTTTATAAACTGATACTTGCTTTATCTACTTTAAAATTTTTCTTAATGTTTATATATTTTTGAGGTAGGGGGGAGAGGGGCAGAGAGAGGGAGACACAGATCTGAAGCAGGTTCCAAGCTCTGAGCTGTCAGCACACAGCTGGACATAGAACTGGAACTCATGAACCGCGAGATCATGACCTGAGCTGAAGTCAGACTCTTAACCGACTGAGCCACCAGGGCACCCTGATACTTGTTTTAAAATGAGGCTTAAACATTTCCGTACCCTACCTTCCCTAAAGAGAAGAAGTTTTCTTACTGTATATCATCTTGTTATGTTAGATTGATAAAGCAGTGATCTGAGAAATGCTCTTAGATTTGGAGGCAGAAAGTTAGAAAATCCACATTAGTGTATAGTCTGCCAAATGAAAGTGGCAAAAATTTAATCATTTCCAGTAATGACCTTCAATTGAAAATTTTTCGTGTCATATTGTCTAAAGCAGCGTAATGACATCCAGAAGTTTTCTTAAGTTTTATTAATTTGGTTTTATAATATTGAAAATACATTCTAAAAATAGAAATTCTGGGAAAGTCCTTTTGTTTGGAATCCTGCTATGGAGAAACCTATTTACATTTGGGAATTGAGAATTTAAAATCCTTAGGAGTCAAGCGATGTCAAATCCATATTTCAAAGCACATACTCTTGACATCTGTAAGCCAGTCTGTGTATTCTTGTTTTTATATACAGTTGATTAGATGATTTTTAGGCCATCAGCATATTGTTAGGTAGGAAATTATTGACTACACGAAAGAGAATAGAAGAACCAGGTAGAAAAAAATAGACACAAGAGGTAAAAAAAAATGTCCTTCTAAAACCTCTTGATATTGAAGCCAATAACCCTTTAGTATTGAGGGAATTGCTGTTATAGCATGGCACATACATTGATGCTTAAAGAAAGAACACAGGGTCCCTTGGTGGCTCAGCTGGTTAAGTGTCCTACTCTTGATTTTAGCCCAGGTCATGATCTCACAGTTTGTGAGATTAAGCCCTGCGTTCGGCTCTGAGCTGACAGCACCGGAGCCTGCTTGGGATTCTCTCTCCCTCTCTCTCCCTGTCTCTCTCAAAATAAATAAACGACCTTAAAAAAAAAAGAACCCCTAAAACAACCATCATATGTATATTCTATTTAATAAGATACATTGTTACATGGTTTTGCAGTTTGGAATTATTTCCTTTAAGAATGGTTAAAATAAAAATATTTTAGCATTTAAAATGAAAAACTGTGGCATCTAAAAAACATGAGTGTACACAATACTAAATGACACAGACAGCTTTTCTCCTTCTTTTGTAAGACAGCTTCTTTTAAAGATGCAATCCTTTGGGATTTTTCTATTTAAGAAATTTGTGTTCAATCTGTACAAAAAGAATATATATAAAACATTAAGCTATAAAGGACATCAGTGAAATGAACACTTGTGAAACCACAATTTTGTTTTTAAAAAAAAAAAAAAATTTTTTTAAACGTTTATTCACTCCTGAGAGACACAGAGAGACAGAGCATGAATGGGGAAGGGGCAGAGAGAGAGGGAGACACAGAATCTGAAGCAGGCTCCGGGCTCTGAGCTGTCAGCACAGAGCCTGACATGGGGCTCGAACTTGCGAACCATGAGATCATGACCTGAGCCGAAGTCGGACACTCAACTGACTGAGCCACCCAGGCGCCCCCAACTTCGTTTTTTAAAAAGGAACATTGCCAATATCTTCAAGCCATCTCCTTGCCTTTTCTGAGTTAAATCACTATTCTGAATTTATGTTCCTCTTCTTTGCTTGTTTTACCATATGTGTATGTGCATTTTTTTTTAAAGTAATGTTAATTGACTTTTGAAATTAGGTGATGGTATATATATTCTTTTGTGGCTAGCTCTTTTTGTTCACTCTGCCTGAAAGCATTATATGTTGATACATCTGGCTATTGGTATTTTGTGAAATACCTTCAATATATTTTGAGCCTTTCATTCCTTAAAATCTCCTCATTTTGCTCTTCAGATTACAGAAGTAATTTATGCTAGTAATTGAAAATTCAATAGAAATATAACAGAAAAGGAAAGCCCCTCATAATGTCATCTGTTACTTGGCTAGAGTTGTATCAATAGTTAACTGTTTTTCTGCATATGTTGTGTCATCTTCTTTTCTCCCTGTTCATTTAAAAAGCTTTTTCTAACTACAGAGCCACTGTGCCACAATTCTAGCGAGAGAGGACACGATTCTACTTGTATGCTCTGTGAATACCACCTCCTGGAGCTTTGTATCATGATAATCTTTCTTAATTAACACAGTTTCTTGGAAATATATTATAGATTTGTGGGTTACAGTAGATCTTTTATCTTGTAGATGTGCCATAACTTAACCAGTATTCTGTTGATACACATTTTCAATTTTTTATTTATTTGGAAATATTTTGGTATCTGGCGTGTGTCAGTCATTATTCTTGTAGTTTTTCAACATTGCACTGTTAACATTTTGCATACGTGGTTCTGAATACTTGTGTGCCTATTTATGAAGTGTAATGTGTCTGTGAAATTGTTGGGTCAAAGAGTTAGGAGTACTTAATATTTTGATATTCAACTTTTGGAGAGAATTTCAGCAGTTGCTTCAGAAGCCTTGTGCCAGTTTATAATCCAGTAGTATATGAATGTGTTGTTTTCTCTACACCCTCATCAGCATTGGTCTTTTAATATATTATTGGTCTTTTAATCTTTAAAAGTTGAAAAATTAATGAGAATCAGCATTTTTTCATATTCTTAAATTCCCAAGTTATTAGGAAATAGTCATTAAGCTTTTGGGTACAATTAAACAGGTTTAAAGTGGTATGCACATTAATGGAAAGCCATTAAAGTAGAGTCTCACTTCTGAAGAATTTGGATACATTCAGACACTATACACATCATTTTTATTAACCCAGTTAACATATATATAATGAGGATTTCATTTGAATATGGTCATTGTAGTCTAATCGTGGAGAAGTCAGAAGTATGAGATGAGATTAGGAAGTTTGTTATGTAGTTGGGGAGGTAATGTTAACATGAGAGTCAAGTAGCAATGAGGTATGTGCCTGTATGATGAAGCACTGTAAATTGTGTATCTGGAACTCAAATGTCAGCCTAAAGAATGGGGAAGGCAGTCAAGACTTGTTGGAGTAGGAGTGAGACTTTGAAGGATGAATTTGTCTACTTTGAATTGGTGGCGTTCATAGGAGAAGAAACACCAAGAGGGGGGAGAACTGTGAGTAGTCCCAGGAGTAGAAATGAAAGTGGCACAGTTGTGAGACCTCACTGAGGAAACTGCTTTTGAGTAGAGGACGCCTTGAAGGGAGACATTGGAAATCCAGGTTTTCTAGGGAAGAGGTGGCCATTGTTTTGGGGACCCTTCTAGATAAGGGGGTTTAGATTGGGCTCATTCGGAAGTAGGGCACTGCTGAGCATGTCTGAGCAGAGGAGAGGTGGTGAAGGTGATGCCAAGGGTGACTGGCTCATTTCTGCTGGGAGGCAGCAGAGGGGCAGCGTTGAGACTTTGTTGGCACAAACAGGTTTTGAATAGGATGGTAGTAGTGAAAATGGAGAGGAAGCAGTCAGTGAGAACATTTTAGAAAGCAGGACTTCATGACTAATTGGATATAGAGGATGAAGAAGAGGACTGGAAAGGGAATGAATGATTTCTAGTGACTGGAAAATTGGTGACTAGTCTCCTTTTCCAAAATTCTGAATTAGGGTTGCCTGGGTGGCTCAGTAGGTTAAGTGTCCGACTTCGGCTTGGTCATGATCTCGCAGTTCATGAGTTTGGTCTCTCTGCTGACAGCTCGGAGCCTGGAGCCTAGTTTGGATTCTGTGTCTCCCTCTCTCTCTGCCCCCGCCCCCCCCCCCTTTTCAAAAATAAATAAACATTAAAAAAAATTTCTGAATTAAAGTCACTGTTCTTATAAGAAGCACGAAACCTCAGTACTCTAACCTCCCCTCGTGATCTTCGCAGCTGTTGTCTAGGGAAAAAAGTATTTTCATATTAAATATCACTGATGATTATTAATATAGTGATGGTTTCTGTTTAGATAAAATTCTTTTAAACGACTCAGGTTTCTGAGTAAATGTCATTAAATTAGAACAGTTTGGGTGTATATATAGGAGGATTATCATTTAAAAAGTATTCACATAAAACAATGAGGAGTGATAGCTATTTGTAAACAGTTGAATATTGGAATATAAAATCACTTAGGTGTTTATCGAAAGCATTCTATGTGCCTGTTATGTCCAGTGTGTTAAGAAATAAGTTACCAAAATGAATAATTTGTGAATATAGAACAGAACTCTTTATATTTCTTCTACTATAACTTTTTATTGTTTGTGTGTGTGTGTGTGTGTGTGTGTGTGTTTATTTGTACATGTCGAAGTTGTTCCTTCTACTTTTGATGCAGAGATACAATGGGAAAAGAAGTAAAGTAAGAGTATGCTTTGATTGGCGGTGATGGTACAGTTAATTGATGGGTGACAGGGAAGCAGATAGCTCAGGATACAGATCTTAGGTGATGCGGTGTAATAAACTGATTTATTCATTGTTACTTTATGAGTTATTTTATTTACAAATAAGCTAGACTGAGCCATGATAATGCACAAAGCTGCCTATAAAACATCTTGGTTTCTCTCTTCTTTCCTGAGTGGGAAAGCCCCTGTTAACCTAGGCACTCACTGCTAGGAAGTGTTCTTGACCAAATATAAACCAGTTTATCAAAAGGTGTCCATGTAACTTTCTGCGCTGGGGGAACTTGGGAGGTTTCCTGTTTCACTAAGAATATTTCACATTGTTAGGCATGTTACGATATTTTCTACCTGAATATCTTACCAGGAAAAGTCATAGTTATTGAATAGTTGGCAAAATGCATCTGTTGGACTGTATTTCTTTTTTCTCTTGAAATTTTGCTATCTCTTTCAAAACAGACACTTTTGGGGCACCTAGATGGCTCAGTCGGTTGAGCCAAAGTCCAACTTTGGCTCACGTCATGATCTCGTAGTTCGTGGGTTCAAGCCCTGCATCAGGCTCTCTGCTGACAGCTCAGAGCCTGGAACCTGCTTTGGATTCTGTGTCTCCCTCTCTCTTTGCCCTCCCTCACTGTCTGTCTCTGTCTCTGTCTCTCAAAAATAAAATATACATCAAAAAAATAAAAACAGGCTTTTTATTAGTAAAAAGCTTTTAATTAGTAAGACTTTTAATTAGTAAGACTTCTGGAACTGAAGATATTATCACATGTTTTCAGAATGCTTTCACATACATTATTGATTTGATCCACAAAATAGCCATTAAGAGGCAGCTGAGCAAAATGTTATTCCCATTTTAATTGAGGAGTAAAGAAGGACTTGGAAGATCTTATGTGAATTTCCTATATCACTTGGATAGTAACCAGTAGGGCTGGATGAGGATACGGGAATATTCTGGTCCACTAATGCTTCAAAAGGTGGAAGGAACCAATATCCATAAAGGTAGAGTAGTCATAAGTATCATGTCATATCAGCAGGCCTCGTCAGTTAGTAATTATAAATGAAGCTGGACACAATGATAGCACTTGGAATTTACAAGATTAATGCTAAAATTACTTTATGAAATTGTGGCATAGTTTTACTTATTGCTGTATAAAACATTGTTTCAAAGTACAGTGATGTAAAACAAGCATCTTATTATGTTCATGGATTTTATGTGTTAGGAATTGGAAGGACAGTGTGTGGATAGCTTGTCTCTACCCCAAGATGTCTGGGGTCTTAACTGAGAAGACTTTAGGGCTGGGGGTGACTTGATGGCTGGAAGCTGGGATTACATCTTCACTCATGTGTGGTGGCTATGCTACCTGTTTGGTTGGACTCAGCTTGGCTCTTGGCTAAAGTACTTGCATAAGGCTTCTTCCTGTGGTCTCTTTTGTGCCTCCTTAGAGCATGAGAGCTGGGTCTCAGGAGCAAGGAAGAAGTGCATGGTGTATTTATGATCTAGCCTTGAAAATTATATACCATCACTTATGCCACACACTATCGATTAAAGCAGTCACAAAGGGCCATTCAAGTTCAAAGGGAGGGTAATAGAGACCCCACCACTTCACTGGAAGAATGTCAAGGTTATAAGAAGGGTGTGATGGAAGATATTGTTGTAGCTGTCTTTGAAAAACAGAACATACCTTATGGAGGTTTGTTTAAAAAAGAAAGGGTTTGAGTAAAGTCATACCTCATTCATGTCCCGGAGTCATGGTATTTTTCATTTTTCATTTGCTGCTGTTAACATAAAAGTGTTCATGGGATCGGTGTAGATTTGGTTTTCTGATCCCAAGTTGGAGACACTACTGGGTAGAAAATGTACTGTAAAACCTGCAACTTTCTGCTTGATATCCTGCCATTTTTTTTTTCCTGATTTGTATTAAAATGACAGTTCAGCTAATAGATTTGCCTTATGGCAAGTTTTGTGTGCTTTTGGCTGCTATTCTGTCATGAAATTGTCTTGTCAGTGTTAATACAAATTGGATTTTATTAGCATATGCACTGTTTTTTTTGTTGTAAGTTCCTGAAGTTCAGTAATGGTACACAATGATGAAACATCTTTTTTTCCCCCCATAGAAACAGGGTAGTTATTTGGTATTATATTTTAAAGGACAGAAAATTGGACATCAAATGAATTGGCAAAAACTATGTCAGAAAAAAGGCTCTGCAAAAACATGTTAAGATATAAACTGCTAACATTAAACTGCAGGTTCTGTAAATTGTACATGTTGGCATATGCTGATTATGGAAGCATTCCAGTTTCAATGTAAGTTTCATGGTACATGGGTACTTTTCTGGGTAGGTGGACTCCAGTCACCCAGTCAAGGCCTCAAATACTGGCATTTGCACTGGGTGAATTGACCAAAGGTCTTGCACCTAGTTTTGCAGTTGTAGATATCTGACATTTTTAGTGCACAAAGAGTGGATCTGTCCCTGGGGAGACAGACCTAGGTTAATCAAGTTTATCAGAATGAAATAAGAATCACAGCCGTTGGGCAGAAATAACTTTATCCTTTTTGCCATTGTCACATCTTCTGCGTATGTTAAAAATCCTGCCTTTCAGTGCCATTCCTTTTGCTTTAAAGTGTTATCTTTTTAAGGAAATCATAAAAAATGATGTATTCTTTTACCTTTACCACTTATTTACTGTTTGTATTGGTTTTCATTCCTGAAAATTTGGTTTTGAATTTGGTATCATTTCTTTTTATCCTGGCAGTTTCCTTTACATTTCTTGTAGTACTTGCTTTCAGCAAATTCTCTTGGCCTTTGTTTATCTTCAAGTCATTATTTCACCCTGTTTTTGAAGGGTATTGAATTTTCAGTGACAGTTTTTCCTTTCACCGCTTTAAAGATGACTTCTGGCTTGTGTTGCTTCTGGTGAGAAGTCAGCCTTTATTTGTATTGTTTTCCCCTTGTATGTAATGTTTCTTTTTTTTCCTGACTGCTCTCAAGATTTTGTAGTCATCATTGGTTTTCAGTAGTTTGATTTTGATGTGACTAGGTAGCTTTCTTTGTATTTATTTTGCTTGAGGTTCGATCCTGTAAGGGCTTCCCCCCCAATCAGGTAATATTTTTTCATTATTTCTGCAACTTTTTTTTTTTTAATTAACTGTTTGAAAATGCAGAGTGTGCACCTCTAATCTCAAAGTAAATGTTACAGAATTTGACAGTTAAGAGCTCATTGATGCCTTTAACTGTGGATAGAGAGTGGGAAATGGAATTTGCACAAGAAAGAGTTGAGAAGTGAATAGGAATTGAAGAGATGGACAGACATACTATTGTAGCTGCCTTTGTGTTTTTTGCCCCATACTTAGAGTTTTATTTGACTTTTAGGCTTTCATCATAAATAGCATTCCTTTCTCTCCCCTCCTTTTTTAAATGTTCTGGGAAAATATGAGCCACTTTATGACATGATTTCTAGGAGCATAATTGTTACACTAAACTATGCTTAAATAAAAATGTTTTACTCAAGTTAATGTTTTTCTTGATTTGGTGTGTCTTGTGGAAGGAAGTTTTCTGACACTGGGTGTTCAACTGGCACCTTGTTTATTCATATTCGTGTATCAGGAAAACTGGCCACTCACACACACGAGAGCCGTTTTACCTTTTCTGGTGTGTTGTTGCAGTACTTGTTGGGAAGCAGCCGGTCTCTATTAGCTTTTGCTTTGTTTTGTTTTAAAGTTCTTTGTGAAGGAAATACATTTCAGTTTTAATAATATAGTTAAGGATGACTTCATTAGGTAATTTTTTAAACTAGATAATCTGTATGCAGATAATTATTATATATCTTAATTTTTTCAACTTAGAAGCTAAAGTTTAAAATTTTATCTTCTATGAGTATTCTATGTAATGGAATATAAAGGCTCGAAAACAAAACAAAACAAAACAAAAGACCAAAAGACACCTAAATCTGGGATAGAGATCTGGAGGGAGTTTGTGACTTCTTCAAGTTTTCATTTGAGTCAGTAGAATGAAATGTAATTTTGAAGAGTTGTGTTGTATTTTGACCTTATTATAGTTAGTCTGTTAGAGTAATGACTAAATGCTTAAAATTGAGCCTGCTTTAGAGTGACTTTACTTTCATGATTCCAAGATGATTGCAATTTAGTACTTATTTTGGAGTTATTTTAACCATAAAAATTCCAGAATTTGGCAGACTTTATCAGAAGTGCATTGTTATTGCAGATGGTTACATCCTTGTACTTGTTTCGTTTTGGATATTGGAATGTTATCTTTTTTTTTCCTCCCCAGTTCAAAGCAGTATTCAACGATTTCAAGAGAAGTTTTTTATTTTTGCTCTGACACCTCAGCAAGTTAGAGAGATATGCATATCCAGGTAAGAAGAATGTTTGGAATATATGATGTTTCTTCATGAATGTTGTTACATTAGTCCACTAGGGCTGCCATTTACAAAGCACAACAGTGGGCGGCTTAAACAATTGAAATTTATTTTCTCAAAATTCAGAAGGCTTGAAGTCCAAGATTAAGGCTTAAGTCAAGAGTTGGTTTCTCCTGAGGCCTCTCTCCTTGGTTTATGAGGATGCCTTCTTGCTGTATGTACCCACTTGACCTTTCTTCTCTGTGTCTGTGCATCTCTGGTCTTATAAGGACACCAGTTGTATTGGATTAGGGCTCCACCCTTATGACCTTATTTAACTGGAATTACCTTTCTAAAGTTCCCATCTTCACAAATAGATTGGGGGTCGGGGGGGTGGTCAGGTCTTCAATGTGAATTTGGTGGGGGAGGGAGGGGACACAGTTCAGTCCACAACAGTTGAACTGTTGTTCCTTAAGTAAGCATAGTATGCATTGACTAATGTTAGCCAAATATTTAATAAATACTCTCTATTAGAAAACAGTTTTAACCTTTGACTAAAACCTCATCCTACTTTTTGAATTCCTTTTTGGCAATAACTTTTTTAATGAAAATTTTATTCCAAATATAGCAACATAAAAAAGAATTTGTGACAACAGCCCAAAGTAGGATGTCTATAAACCTTATCATCCAAACTGAGGCACTTTTAAGAGTTAAAGTAGACATCATGTTCTTTTCCCAGAAAAATGAGTACACTGGAACTGTTCTGGGGTGCCTGGGTGGCTCAGTCGGTTAAGCATCTGACTCTTAATTTTGGCCCAGGTCATGATCTCACAGTTCATGAGTTTGAGCCCTGTGTTGGGCTCTGTGCTGACAGTGTGGAGCCTGCTTGGTATCCTCTCTCTCTCCCTTTGCTCCTATCCTACTCCTGCTTGTTTTCTCAAAAAATAAATAAACTTAAAACCCAAAAAACTGGAACTGTTTTGTGCTAGGCGGTTACCTGGGCCATAAAAGTAGCAGAAATCTGAAAACAGTTATGAAAAATACTTAGCTTTGCCATTTAGAAAAATTGGAGAACCTTAAACACATTTATGAAGAACAAATAAACTAAGATGTAAGAGGAAAGAAAAGGAAGTATGTAGTGTATACTTTTCCAATTAAAAATATAGTCATCTTAGGTGTCAATAATATGACTCTTTGAACTTGTGTTCTTTTTTTTTTTTTTTTTATTTATTTTTTTATTTATTTTTGGGACAGAGAGAGACAGAGCATGAACGGGGGAGGGGCAGAGAGAGAGGGAGACACAGAATCGGAAACAGGCTCCGGGCTCCGGGCCGTCAGCACAGAGCCCGACGCGGGGCTCGAACTCACGGACCGCGAGATCGTGACCTGGCTGAAGTCGGACGCTCAACCGACTGCGCCACCCAGGCGCCCCTGAACTTGTGTTCTTAAAGATACAGTATTAGAAAGCAGAGGCTCTAGGAGGTTAAATGATTTTATGGGATTGTAAGGTTAAAAGTAGAACAAAGAATTGAGCAAATTAGCGGTTTTTTGCCTCCTTCCAGCTGTTCATTAGAAAGCTCGTCTTCTCTGAGATGTTACTAATTTACAAAAATAAGGTCTGTAGTTAGATTTTGGAAATTCTGTATTTAGCCCAATTACATAAGTTCTTTACAGTTGGACTTTTTGGTCTTTACTATCTTCATGTGAATTGTCAATCTCCCAAGATGGTGAATCCAAACTTAGGGGCCTCATGTCTCTTTTAAGCACACTAACTTCTTGAGGATGCTGTTTTTCTGTAGAAAAGTCTGGGAGAAAGTTTTAGATTCTTTCATTAGTCATATCACCCTTATCAATATATATAGGGAGAGAGTGCTGTTGTCAGAATCTCAAAATGATTGTTATGTTCTGACCCTGTAAAGTTTGAGCTCTCAAAGAGTATTGCGTTAGATAGATTGCCTCTTCCACGAAGGGGGAAAGCGTTAATAACTAAGTTAAAAAAAAAAAAAAAAGACAATGTAAGAATTAGTCCAAATGATCCAACATCCAAATAATAGTTGCGGAAAACATGGAGAAAATCATCAAAGAAATAAAATGGTTCCTTCTCACCAAGGGCAAGACATTGCAGTGAGTTTTTGTACATTAGAAGTGCTTTAAATCTTGGGGATTTAAACCAACTAACAAATAAATAGACTAAATTAAAACTTTAAAAAAATTATGTTTATACTATTAAAATTATATTTTTAAGTGTTTTTTAAAATTTGTTTTGAGAGAGAGTGTGCATGAGTGTGGGGGAGGGGCAGAGAGCGAGGGAGAGAGAGAATTCCAAGCAGGCTCCACACTGTCAGCACAGAGCCTGCTGCAGAGCTTGAACTCCCAAACTGTGAGATCATGACCTGAGCTGAAAACAAGAGTCAGCCACTTAACCTACTGAGCCACCTAGGTGCCCCTAAAATTATATTTTATACCTAAAACCGTATCATTAAGTTTTGTTTGTTATTCATTGATGATCCTTTGCTTGATATCAATGTTTACTGTTTATTAGGTACAAAGCATATATTATAAAACATGACCTTTTTCTACAAGTTGGCTTGCAGTCTTGTTAGTGAACCAGCTCATATATATAAAATGTCTTGGCATTAGAAGGTGTCATGAAAAGATCCAATTTCAGTAATTGATATATAGGAGGGATGAGGTTACTATTAACCTTGGTGGTCTTGGAAAGCTTCAACCGAGTGTTGGGTGGGTCTTCGAAGGAAGGAAATTCTTTAGAGTAAGTAGATTTATTTATTTTTTAATGTTTATTTTTTGTGAGAGAAACAGCGAGAATGCTTGAAAGAGCATGGGGGAGGGGCAAAGAGAGGGAGAGGGAGAGCGAGTCCCAAGCAGGCTCCAAGCCCAGCACAGAGCCTAATGTGGCACTTGATCCCTGGACCCTGGGATCATGATCTGAGACGAAATCAACAGTCGGGCACTCAACCAAATGAGCCACCCAAGTGCCCCTTGAGTAAGTAGATTTCTTTCTTCGTTTATTTATTTTGAGAGAGAGAATGCCAGCAGGAGAGAGGCAGAGAGAGAGAGAGAGAGAGAGAGAGAGAGAGAGAAGGCTCTGTGCTGTCAGCACAGAACCTGATGCGGGGCTTGAACTCACATACTGTGAGATCATGACTTGAGCCAAAGTCAAGAGTCCAATGCTTAATTGACCAAGCCACCCAGGTGCCCCTAGAGTAAGTAGATTTAAAGATACAGATTTCAAGATACATTTTTAAGTGAACAAAAACAAGGCATCGAAATGTGAATAATATACAACCAATTGCCCTAAAAAGGTGTGTGTGTGTAATTTGCTTAAGTGCCTAAAATATGTCAGGACAAGTATGATCAGCTGCCTCTGGACAGGGGAATTGGATGGCCAGGGCCAGAGCTGGGATAGTCTTTTTCAGTTAATATTCATTCTGTATCTTTTTGAACTTTGAACTATGTGAATTTATTAAGTAGTCAAAAAATGAATGACTAAAATTTAAATAATCTCAATTAAAAACTTTGATAATGTTCTGGAGATGGATACTGGTGGTGGTTGCACAACAATGTGAGTATACTTAATGTCACAGAATTATACACTTAATGGTTAACATAAATTTTATCTTATGTATGTTATGTATAAAAATTTTTTAAAAACCTGAGACTATTTATAACCCTCCTTCCAAAGGAAAAAAAAATAGATCGAACATACACATGTATAGACAACATCCAATGTTTACTGAGTTGTGTAATTAAATAATACAGTATCTCCTTCTTCCTGATAAATGGAAGTGAAAGTTTGGTACCCATTAAACAGCCTCAGTGATTATCAACATTTTGGCAGTCTATATGTGGACACCCCCACCCCCCGTTTTTC
The DNA here is from genome assembly GCF_028018385.1 of Neofelis nebulosa. Lineage (NCBI taxonomy): Eukaryota > Metazoa > Chordata > Mammalia > Carnivora > Felidae > Neofelis > Neofelis nebulosa. Next base: position 27,579,519 of record NC_080792.1, read on the forward strand.
CTGAAAGATTTTAAAGCAGATCACAAGTATTATATAATTTCAGCTAGAAATACCTCAAGACACATTTCAAATCAGTTCTTAATCTAATCACAGTAAAATTAATAATCCTTTAATATAAAACAATGGCTAGCTCCTGTTCAGATTTTCTCGGTTGTTTTAGAACTTAAACACAGCCATGTAATTACTTTTGACTTCTTTATCTCCGAAGACTTTTAAGAACTTTATACTTTGAAGTAGTTATGGATTCATAGAAAAGTTATGAGAATATACTCTTTACCCAGCTTTTCTTAATAGTAACATCTTGCATAACCATAAGAACAGTTATCAAAACCAAGAAATTAATGTTGGTATAATACTGTTAACTATAAATTTTATTCAGATTTCACCAGTTTTTCTGCTAATGAACTTCTTTTGCTAGATCCAGTCTAAGATACCAAATTACATTTAATTGTTAGGTCATTTTAGTTTCTTTTGGCATTTGACAGTTTCTTAGTTTTTCCCTATTTTTCATAACTTTTGATACTTTTGAAGTGCACTGGCCAGGTATTTTGTAGAATATTTTTCAGTTTTGGGTTTGTCTGATATTTTGTCATGAAACTATGTATGCGTTTTTTGGCAAGAATACCTCAGGTTATATGCCCTTCTTAATGTATCATATCGGGCTACATAATATTGCTACATCTTATTTTTGGTGTGTTAATTAACCTCGATCATTTGGGTAAGGTACCCTTTACTAGATTTTGGCACTAAATCTAAGTTGGAAAAACTAAGTTGCTGGTTTTTCCTTTGTTAGTAATAAATCTTAAGGGAGATACTTTGAGACCAGGCACCTGTTCTGTTTCTCGTCCGATTTTTGTCCACCAATTCAGCATTCTCTGATGGACCTTTCCTTCAGCAGTTACTTTGTCCTAAACGTTCTGTGTTCGATGGTGTCGTTTTCTGTTGTCCTTACTCTTTTTCACATTAGAGTCATTCTTTTGTAAGGAAGAGTTATCCCTTCTCTCCCATTTATTCAGTTATTTACTTGTATCCGTGTAGGCTCTTGAGTATTCTGGATTATAATGCAGCACTATGGTAATTTATATTGTTCAAACTGCCTTACCTTTGGCCATTGGCTGTTCTTTCCGGTTGGCTCTTGTGCTCTTTGGTATGTCTCCATCTGTTTCTGAGCACTATTACTTTTGGGCACCACAGGATGCTTCAGGTTCATTTTGTCATTTCTCTGCCCAAGTTCTGGAATTGATCACTTCTCCAAGGAACTCTGTTTCCTCTCTTACAATGCTTCTTACTATCCTCTTTGAAAATAGTAGTTCATTGATTCTGTAGCATATGACACATTCTGGATTTGGATCCAGATGCACTTCTTGTGGTGTCATTTAACTTCTATGCCTGTGGTTCAAAATACTTTGCTGCATATTAGAATCACCTGGGGGGCTTTTAAGGCTCTAAATACCCATGTTTCATTCACGCTAGTTCAATTAGAGAATCTCTGAAGATGGAACCCAGTTTTTCAAGTTCCCCAGGTGTTTCCAGTGTTTCACAAATTTGAGAATCACTGTTGTGCATCCAGCTTCCCCCCTTGCCTGTAATGGTAGTAAGGTCTAAATGAGGCTCTAATACATTCAGGTTTGGGTTGGTTCTTTTTATATTATGTTTGGTGAAGATTGATCAGTGAGTTCAGCTCTCTTCTTGGTTTTCACACTACCCCTTCCACTTGCCTCTCTAATCAGACCGGCTCAGTTCCTCACACTGACTTCTCTTACATGTTCCCGGGAATCAGTCTGTGATTCTCTTCTCACTACTCCTTGATAGTATCCGTGAATGTGCTTTGTTGTTTTTATGTTGGTGGTTGCAAAATCTCTGCTTTGCCCTGGAGTCCTTACTCAACTGCCCTGTTTTGATGACTCACAGGCACATCGAACACAGCACATCCAGAATTGAACTTGCCTTCCTCCCAAACCTGCTTATTTGTCTTTTGTTCTTTCACTCATTCATTTAGTCTCACGGCAGATATTTATTTACTATCTATGATGATCTAGGCACCAGGGGTGCAATGTTGAAAAAATAAACTGGCTTCAAGGAGATTTTTGCTTGGTATATTTTCTCCTGTTGCCCATCAGTGCCATAGGATATGCCCGGACAGAGCCCTCGTTGTATTATCCCACACTGCCTCCACCACATCTCATCAGTTTGCTGCTCTCCACTGATCCTTCTTTTATGTCTCTTTTGTGATTTAAAATTCGATGCAACTCTCCCCTTGAGGGAGCTAGCATGGTCTTTAGAGTCATACCAGTTGGAATCTGAATTCTGACTCAGCCACTTAGGTCTGGATGCCCCTAGGTGGGTAAGTTATTAAAGCCTGTTGAATCTTACTTGTGCAGTGTGTAAAATTGGAAAGATAATCACCACCTCACTCTGTGGTTGGGGGGGTTGAATGCCAGAACTTGCTTTACCTTTTAACCTGCTGAATAGCAGCAACGTGAAGCCAGTGGCACCATTCCAAAACCTGGGTCCAGCCTAGATGGTCCCCTTCCCTTATCCTACCTTCTTGTAGCCAGTCATTGAGTCCTGTCAGTTTTTATGCCTAAATATCACTCAGTGATGTTTCTGTTGAAATAGTTTTCATCTTGGCCTATATAGTTGCAGAGGTCCCCTGACTCTCCCAGCTGACCCTGTGATCTTTCTAAAGCCCACTCAGTTTTCTCTCTCTTGTGCTTAAAAACCCTGGAGTGATACTTTGTGAAGTCCACACTCTGTTGCCTGGCAGTTGTCTCCAACTTCTTGTGCTGCTCATCTTCTGTATCCTCACATCTCTCTGGCAGCTTATACTCCCGACTGAGCTGTCACAGCTCTGTCCCTTTGCATATCCTCTTCCTCCCTGTCCTAGGGCATATCTTAGGGCCAGTTTAAAGCTTAGCTCTTCTGTGATGCCTTTCTGGATTTCCCCCAACACACACTTTGTCTCTCATTGCACTTTGTACTTAGTTTCTATTGAAGCCTCCTTGCGTTTATTTGAGTACTTGAATTTACAAACTTGATGAAAGTAACATCTTACTCATTTTCATATTCTTAAAGCCTGTCGCAGTGCCTGGCATATAGTAATTCCTGCTTCATATCTGATGGATGGGATGGACATGTGAAAGTTCCTAGACCAGTGACTGGTAGAAACTGAATGTCAGAAGATGCTTCCTCATTACTCATCATGTTTGTGAAGATATATAGCCCATTGCATTTCCCAGTTGATGTTAATTTCCCTTCCTGGAATAAAGTATAAATCCTTAAACAAGCTATTTAAAACCCTTTATATCATTCTCCCATTTATCCTTCTAGTTCTGTTTTTTGCCGTTTCTCTTTTTCCAAACGTTTCCCACCACAACAAGATTTTGTAACGTATCTCCAGTTACGCTGGATCCCCGCTATCTCCGGATCCCCGCTTTTTTTTTTTTTTTGCTGAGAATCACTGCAGTGATGACCACTGTTACTGATGGAAGTGTGTCTAAATAGAAGTAGGTAGAACCACTGCTGTGCAGATCCGATTTTCTAGTTTATCGAACTAATGGTGATAACTGCCTTGAACTTTAAAAAAAATTTTTTTTTTTAGGGGCCCCTGGGTGTCTCAGTTGGTTAAGCGTCCAACTTTGGCTTAGGTCACGATCTCATGGTTTGTGAGTTTGAGCCCTGCATTGGACTCTGTGCTGACAGCTCAGAGCCTGGAACCAGCTTTGGATTCTGTGTCTCCCCCCTCTCTCTGCCCCTCCCCTGCTCGTGTTCTCTCTCAAAAATAAATATACATTAAAAATAAATTAAAATTTTTTAACGTTTATTTTGAGAGAGAGAGCGTGCGCAGAGGAGGGGCAGAGAGAGAGGGGAGAGAGAATCCCAAGCAGGCTCCCATCAGTGCAGAGCCTGACATGGTGCACGAACTCACAAAACTGTGAGATCATGACATGAGCCAAAAATCAATAGTCAGCCACTTAACCGACTGAGCCACCCAGGCGCCCCTGCCTTGAACTTTAAAAAAATTTTTTTTAATGTTTATTTATTTTTGAGAGGGTGAGAGAGCTAGCAAGCTGGGGAGGGGCAGAGAGAAAGGGAGACACAGAATCTGAAGCAGGCTCCAGGCTCCGAGCTGTCTGCACAGAGCCCAATGTGGGGCTGGGGCTCAAACTCACAAACCGTGAGATCATGACCTGAACTGAAGTCGGACGCTTAACCGACTGAGCCACTCAGGCGCCCCCCAATTTTTTAAATGTTTATTTTAGAGAGAGAGAGAGAGAGCAAGCAAGGAAGGGTCAGAGAGAGAAGGAGACACAGAATCCAGAGTAGGCTCCAGGCTCTAAGCTGTCAGCACAGAGCCTGACATGGGGCTCGAAATCACAGACTGCAAAATCATGGCCTGAGCCGAAGTCAGATGGTTAACCGACTGACCCACCCAGGTGCCCCCCTCCCTTGAACTTTTAAGACAGAGTTAAACTTCCATCTTTTCTGTAGCACTTGTTTTTCAGAATTTACTGTAACCTTTAACACATTTTAGTCGTATGTATCTGTTACCTACTAGCTGTTACCTACTAGCATGACACCTTTGAGAGCAAATATGGAGTCTTCATTTGTGGTAGAACCAGCACCCAGACTGTGAAATGTTTCCCGATTTTCATGAGTGGAGTGATATGGGTTACTCACAAGAGGTCAGTGTTGTCTAGGATACTGGGAGGTTTTGAATAGACATTTGAGAAGGGTGGAGGCTATTGGCAAGGGAACGTGCAAGCAGAGTTAATAATGGTAGCAGCTGGCTGCTCACACTTGTTGGGCACTTTGCATGTGCTATTAACACATTTAATCATCACAACTCCTCCATGAGGGAGGTGCAACAATTTTCCATCTTGAACAGATGGAGAAACAGAGGCACACACAGGTTCAGTAATTTGCCGGACTATAGAACTCAAGCTGGTCACTGTTGTGCTTTACTGCCTTCGAGGGAACAAAGTGGAGCAGAAGACTGACCCAGTTAAAGCAAGGTGAGGGCTAAATGCCCTCTCGAGAAGGAACTCATTTCTAATATGCTTCTCTCTGACAGGGTCCCAAGATTTACTTCTTACAGTATAACGTGCTTTCGCGTCCCTTGGGAATCATGGGAAAGCACAGATTCTAATTCTGTAGGTCTGTAGTGGGGCCTGGGATTCTGCATTTCTGACAAGCTCCCAAACAGTCACAGTACTGCTGCATTGTAGGCTCCAGTTGGGGTGGCGAGGCTTTGGAAGGTTCAGTGCCAGAAATATTTTATTTGGCACTCCCTTAGGTTCTCATCTAGAAATTCTAAGACGTTCTCTGTCCTTAATTGGACATTTGATTATAAAGTTGCTATGGTACAGAGATGCCAAGGCTCTAGGCATTTGTTCTTCGTTTTGCTTCTATATAAGAATCACCTGCTGTAAAAACTAATGCTCGGTCTCGGGGAGCCTGGGTGGCTCAGTCGGTTGAGCGTCCGACTTCGGCACAGGTCATGATCTCACGATTCATGGGTTTGAGCCCCGTGTCGGGCTCTGTGCAGACAGCTCGGAGCCTGGAGCTTGCTTCGGATTCTGTGTCTCCGTCTCTCTCTCTGCCCCTCCCCAGCTTGCACTCTGTCCCTCTCTGTCTCAAAAGTAAACAAACATTTAAAAAAAACAACAACAAACTAATGCTCAGTCTGTATTGCAGACAATAGACTATCTGGTGAATGGGTCTGTATAGTTAAAAAAAAAAAACCAAACAATCACATGATTAAAATGGCTAGCCAGGGTTAAGAACCATTATAAACAAACAGCTAAATTTATTAAACTCTTTTAGAACTGAGGGTGCTCCTTCTCATGTTAACCAAATCTGTTGCCTGTTGCAATAAACACTGCATCATGAGAAGTTCCTGTGAATTGAAAATACCTTAAAATTGCTGTAAGGACATGACCAAATGTTAAGTGAATGACGGTTGTCATCACAACAGTGTTTTGATTAAGGCTTGTGCTGTTGGTAGAGTATTGTTCATCTTAAGAGATAAGAATAAAAATACTAATAATGCTTTCTTTCTGGTGAGAATGTTCTGCGAATTCTTGTTTTGCCTTCTTAACCCAGTTTCTTTCTCTTTCCAACAGGGATTTTTTGCCAGGTGGTAGGAGAGATTATACAGTCCAGGTTCAGCTGAGGTGAGTTTGAAGGTTTCTGTAAATTTTATACTTGCTAACTATGTGCATATAGTCCTGAACTTGAAAATACATAAGCATGTTTGGGTATACTCTTTAATAAGAATTTGTTTTTCTTAATGCAGACTTTGCCTGGCAGAGACAAGTTGCCCTCAAGAAGACAACTATCCCAATAGTCTATGTATAAAAGTAAATGGGAAGCTGTTTCCTTTGCCTGTAAGTTTCTTTTTTATTTATCAGGCTTGTGTGTAAGTTTAGTCTAAATACAAGGCGTAGAATCAGTGACAACTCAGCACCATTGAACAGTCTTACTCTCCAGGTTAAATACTGTTTTCCACTAGAGGGATTCATGACTCCTTGGAGCAATGGCTGATTCCAGGTCTAGGGGAGTTGGAAAAGGTGAGCCTGGAATGTCTTGTGCCAGGAAGCAGGGAAGCTGTGAATGACTCTTAGGATTGTATCAAATGGCATAATAGGACATGACTTGCATATAAAGGGCAGCGTGTTGTGGTAGTTGTCTGACTGAGCTGGGCCTACTCCATGGATGAGATGGTGAAAGGCAGAGGCTGCTGAGAGCGACCGAACATGGAGATCAAGGGTTCCAGGCTTGGGCTTTGGGGAATGGATGAAGTGGTATTTGATTGACAATCCGTTGTTTAAGCAGTGAAGCTGTATATGGGTGTCAGCACTTGGGGGACACACACACACACACACACACACACACACACACACCACACACACACACACACACACACACACACACACACAGTGGGAGCAGCCTGTTTCTGGCCTGATAGATAACTCTAGACTCTTTAAATCCTGTTAGATCTAAAAATAACACTTAATTGTTGAACTTGATTGTGTATCTGTCTTCTCTAAGGCTTTGAATAAGCCAGTGAATCAGTGCAGCTGTTCAGTAAAGCCATAATCAGAAAAGTAGGAGAGCATGGCCTGTTTGTCAGGCACTACCAAGTGGAGGTGTATTTAACTGAGGACGTGCCGTGAGAACACTGATTCCACCAGTATGCTAAGTTGGCATTCCAGCACAGCAGAAACATCGTGACTACAGAGAAGGAGTTAGGGGAGCTGTTTAGCATCCCTGCTGAGCACTCGAGACTTGGCTCTGGAGTAGATAATAGAAGCAGCACTCGTGAATAGCTAAGCAGGCCGGACAACATGGTCCAGGACTCTGGGCTCTACCAGAGCCAGATGATGGTATTTGTGCCCCCAAAGTGAAGCTAGCCCATGACCAAAGCCAGTCCTTGTAGTCAAAGATCTGACTTGGTCGTCAGGAGTCCCATTTGTCTCCTCACAGCTTGTGGGTTTAGAGACCTGAGAGGTACCTAAGAGCTTGAGCAACACTGCACTGTTGCCGCCTGAGTCCTTTTGAAAGATGTCCGTGGGTCTAAGAGCATGGAGCTCGTCCTTTGGGGATGAGAGGGGAAATTACAGAGGCTGAGGAGGTGTGGTCAGGAGGAATGCTTACATGGCCTCTGTCATGTTCAAAACCCAGGTGAGACATTTTGCTTCTCGGGTTGTTGGCAGCCAGCCACAGTGGATTCTCAGGAGCTGTCCTTTATCTGGATCGATCATAAAAAGATCTGAACTAAGGAGAGAAGCAGTTTTACTTGGAGCTGGAGGATGCCGGTGGGTGGCCAGATGTGTGGCAGAGGAATTCTGAGAAAATCACAGATTGTGGAACCCCTTATGCACACTTTCCATGGCTGTTCATATCCAGTTTTCTTTGTTTGGGGTGTGTTAAAATCTCTTTGACCCTTGACTTTCATTGCTATTTTAACTCTGTCACCACCCCTGAAGAAAGAGCTAACTGTGAAGATCTTTTTGGTGTCTATGAGACCTACCTTGAAGACCTGTCCAGTATATGACTATGCCAGTGATGTGGGCTATCTGAAATGTGTGAGGTTCTGTGGACACTCTGGCTTTGCTGCAGAAAATATGGTGGGTACACACACCAGTTTCACAAAATACTCCAAATACAGCAGTGTTATGCTTTGGAATGATGTCCTCATCCATGAGATCTGCAGCACCATTATGGAACTCTGAGTATCTCTGAATTTGTCACTCTTTCAGTCCTTTTGAGAGAGAAGAAATTAGGCAGTGGAGTACTTTCTGTGGTACAGTGTTACTCAGTTACTGCTGGTTTCTTTCCCGAAGCACCAGCTAACCCTTCAGTACTTATATGAGGCTGTTTGTGAACAGATCAGTTACTGTGTGATGAATCTGGCCTTCCCCTCTGGAGCGAGGACCCTGCAGCAGCTCCCTGAGTACTTGTGAAGGAGGTGAAGAAGTGGAGTGTTAGGACAAAGGCAAAGACAGATTTTAAAAACAAAGCAGTGGGAGCTTGGGGATGGGTAGGGGGGGCTTTTTTTGACCCTGATAGGGCCATCCCTGAAATCAAATGCCAGCCTCTCCCAAAGAGGCTTTTCAGCCCTGTGAACTTCTGTGAACGACTGACATAAATTTATATGCAACTGATAGAAAACTCAAACCCTCTCTTGATCCACAATTGTTATTGATTGAGGTAATGAAATATGGAGCGTTTACTGGCATGAAGCAGGTTTATGAAAATCATGTTGAGTATCCTGCAGCCTCAGAAGAGGAAACTCCAGTGACCTTGTGGGAATTAATATATTGAGCTCTTCACCACCATGAAGATCCTCAGGGACTTTGTTCCAGTTATAAGAAACATTGACAGGTCTCAAAGAAGTTTAATATGTGGTGCTTGCCTGTGATCCTAGTTTATTGCATAGCAAATCCTAGAGGAATAAGCTTGACACAGTCATGGAATTTCCCATGAGAACTGTGAATATATTTGAGTTTGTGTCTTGGAACAAGTTCCTCTGTGTAGACCTTACTGCAGCACTCAGTCATTATGGAACCCTGATACTGCGTATACAAGGAGACAACTGAATGAGAAAGGGTATAACCTTGATAATAGCATCGTGTCCCTAGATTCTTAAGGGTCAAATAGCGATGAAAGCAGTTTCTGTGCGGTTTTACCCGTGTCATGATAACAAGTTTTAGGAGACGCCTCCATGCATTGATTTTCCAGATTACCTTGATACAGGGACAGCAGTAAGCAGCTCATAGCAGGACTTGTGGAATGACAAGTGCAGCATGGACAGACACAAATGAAGTGGTCTCTGAGAGTATCCCCCTCACCCTAGCTTTGACTTCCAGACTGACAGCAAGATGAGAACATTTTATGTTTTTAAGGACAGAAGGGGTGGGGAGGGAAAGATCCTCCTTGCTTATTAGAGTTACTGTGAGAGACTGAATTATTTTTCTTTTTAAACAGATTTTGAGAAATTTCTGTCATTCTGTGGAACTGTAAGTTTGGGGGGTGGTAGAAGTGGATTGACAGTGGGAGTATCACTCGGAAAGATTTTGTAGAATGGCGAGGACGTGTGCTACAATTCAGCTGACAAAAATCAAATACTTCCTCTTGGTGCAGTCAGAATTCTTCTCAGTGCTAGGCCTCTTATCCTAATATATTCTATTTCTGTGTTCAGGGATTTCTTTGTTCTGATATATGTTTTTTTTCCTGTATGTATTAGTCATGCAGATGGTCTGCCTCACAGTAAATCTGGAGGTAAAGTCAGCATTTTCTTCTTTTAAACATATACCTCTGTCCCCCAACTTGAAGAGATTCTTTGGCCTTAAGATGGGTTAACGTTGGCATCTAAAAACTACTACAGTGGACTCAAAACCATCGCATACATGATCAAGTTTATAATTATGCTGAAATAAACTGCTGGAGTTGCACCAATTCATTATTCTGAAATTGGTAAAGGCAGAGAGAGTCATTGACTTCATGGTAACCCAATATTGACACGGTCGAGTTTCTTAAGGAAAAATTTTAATATAAGCAAAGGGAATAATGGATGAGAAAGCTGTTCTTTTCAAATCTCTAATTATATAATCACTCTAGGTAACCATCAATGGATGCGAAAACCATTAGGTCAAAGCTTGGTGGGGGAATGTTACTGTGGAGGGATCGGCTGACGTGAGCTGAATTCCTGTTCAATCTTGGCATCCCTGAAAATGGGGCAAACTCATGTGCTTCATGATGTGGTGCAATGGAAAGTATGTAACACTCCCCTTGAAGTTTTGTGTCTGAATCTGGCTTGAATCTTAATCTAATCAAGTCTGTATAGCTAATTACCAGTAAAACGTGTACAGGAGATAGAACAACAGAACTTCCTACCATGAGGAAGCAATATGCCTCATTTAGAAGGTAAGGTCATTCTTCAGGTCAAAAGTCCTGGTAACTCCAACAGAAAATGACATTGGAAAAGAAGAAGCGAGGGTGGGGGAGAATAAAATTTATTCTTTAGTGTGTATATATATGTATGTGTATGTATATACACATACACATAATGTATGTATATGTACATACACATACATACATTATTCTTTAGTGTATACACACACACACATATATATATATAGTATATATTATATATAGTATATATGGACATATATATGGACTATATATATAGTATATATGGATATATGGATATGGATATAGTATATATGGATATACATATATATATATATACATATATATGTATATGTATATATATATATGGACACACACACACACACACACACATATAAATAAAGGAGACTTTAGAGACAGCTAAGCATAGTGTGAGGCTTGGATTCTGAATCAGTGGATTCAGAACCTACTAAGGTTTGGATTCTGAATCAGACTGTAAAAGGACATCTTGTATACCAGGCTGTATATGGATAAAATGATATGTATGGGATTTGCTTTAAAATAATCTGGGATGGAAGTATTAAAGTATTGAATTGAGTGATGGGTATATAGGAATTCATTATACTTTTTTCTCTATTTTTGTATGTTTGAAATGTTCAATAATAAAAAAACCATTTGAGGCAGTTGGGAAATTTGAATATAGACTGGATATTAGGTAGTTTTTAAGAATTGAAGTTAATTTTGTAAGGTTGTGATTTTATTTTGAAAGATGTTAGTAAAGATGTGTATAAAAGTATGGATCAAGTGGCATGTCTAGAATAAATGTGTATATGGGTAGGGTGTGTATTTTTGGGTGGGCTGCGGGTGGAGCCAGAGTCAAATGAAGCAAGATTGGCAACATGTTGATAATTATTGAAGCTAGTTGGTGGGTACTTCCTGTTCTCTCTACTTTTGTGTATGCTTGAAAACACTTTTTTTAAAGTTTATTTATTTTGAGAGAGACAGACACTGCAAAAGGGGGAGGGACAGAGAGAGAGGGAAACAGAATCCCAAGCAGGCCCTGCACTCAGCGTGGAGCCTGATGCGGGGCTCAAACTCATGAAACCATGAGGTCATGACTTGAGCTGAAACCAAGAATTGGATGCTTAAGTGACTGAGCCACCGAGGCGCCCCTTGACAATTTTTATAATGCAGTAAAAAAGTAAATCTTTGTTGGTAGTTTTAAGGTAGTGGTAGTAGTAGTAATTAGAAAATGTCAGGGAGGAGCTCCCGGGTGGCTCAGTCAGTTGAGCGTCCAACTTCAGCTTAGGTCATGATCTCATGGTCAGTGAGTCCCAGCCCCGAGTAGGGGGGGCTCTGTGCTGATGGCTCAGAGCCCGGACCCTGCTTCACATTCTGTGTCTCCTCTCTCTCTGCCCCTCCCATGCTCAACCCTTCTCTCTCTCTCTCTCTCTCTCTCTCTCTCTCAAAGATAAATAAACATTAAAAATTTTTTTTTCAATTAAAAAAAAATAAGAAAATATAGGGGGAAATGGTAAAGGAACAACACCGTCAACTTTTGTCAAAGTTACCAGTCAGGTAGGATGTCATACAGCACAGCACAGAACGTTTTGAGTCTTTTATTGGAATATTAGGTTGACACTAACAGACTTTTACTGGCTCTCTGGCAGCCTTTTTTTTTTTTTTTTTTTTTTTTTTTTTTAACGCTTATTTATTTTTGAGACAGAGAGAGACAGAGCATGAACGGGGGAGGGTCAGAGAGAGGGAGACACAGAATCGGAAGCAGGCTCCAGGCTCTGAGCCATCAACCCAGAGCCTGACGCGGGGCTCGAACTCACGGACCGCGAGATCGTGACCTGAGCTGAAGTCGGACGCTTAACCGACTGAGCCACCCAGGCGCCCCTCTGGCAGCCTTTTTTAAGAAAGCTTTTAAACTTGTTCCAGAGGTCCCCTGTCAAAAGAACTTAATTTTATTTTTGCTTTAGCTGTGGAAGATTGTTAGAAATATATTAAAGCTATACATTTATATTCTAGAAAATTGCAATTATATAACCTGTTCTCAGTAACCAGGTAATTGATGATTGAGTGGAGGTGATGCTAATGCTCAGAAGGAGAAGAGAAGTTAACAGGTAACTCAGAACTACCAATGAAATCAAACTGGTCAGGTGGGATGGAGAATAGATTTAAAATACTTTAGGTGGCTAAGACTAGTACCATAATTGATTTTGCGTTTGCAAACAACCTCATTTTTAAAGTCTCTTATTCTCCCTGCTCTTGGCACTCTCTTCCTGTGTCATACTGACTTAAAGCTGTTGCTCGGTGTCTCAGATTCCAGTTTACAGAGTTCACTGTTTAGCAAGTTCGTGTGTTATTTTTATCATCTTGGCAGACCCTGTACCATTGTTTTATTTGGTTAACCTACCAGTGGACATACCAGAAGACCAAATTAACTTCCAGGCCAGAAACAGACAAAACAGGTTTCGTTCAGAATTACCCAGATCTTGGTGTTGATATTCCTTATACTGTTTGCTCATTGAACCAATTCCTAGAGTCTCTTTATAAGGGAATGATTTTTTGTTTGTTTGTTTGTTTTATTTCACTTGAACAACTTTAGATGGGCATAACCTTCCTACATACATGTACACAGGCACACACACAATTTCTCTTTTCATAGTATAAATGGCTATTAAGTTATTCTCTTTGACTTTCTTCTCCCCTGCTCAGACTGTTTTCAGTGATTTTCAGAGTCTTGATGCAAGTTGTAGATTGCAAGTTAGGTGAATTCCCACTTAATAATTACTGTCCTATCTCCTATGAGGCAGTGAAGGATGTCCCCTAATTGTGTAATACCACCAATACTATATTTCATTGTTTCTAACATGCATATTTCAACATCACCAAAACCCAGAGGTATCTTACAATTGCCGATTACCAGGTGGCAGCTGTAATGTATTGTCATTGCCTATACTTGTGCAGCCTTGATGTTGTTCCTGTGGCATGACTGGTTAGCTGGCTTCCTTGGGTTTTTTAGCCAATAAATGATTTAAGAACATTGTAAGGAAGGTTCATGAATCCTGGTTGTTGTTTGAAAACCTTTGATCAGTACATTGTCATAAGATCCAGACTGTATCAGCATTAACACATGCTGATTTAAGGGTGTCAGTGACCTGCTGGGAAATCTGAGAGACGCTAGTGGAATAGAATATAGTTTTAAGGAATACTTTTATCTCCAGAGCTCTTGGTGGTGTATTGGGAGATACCATGAAACATATGCAGTGATAACTGAGTGAAAAGTCCTTCAGAAGATTCTTCGGTGTATTTAAAAGGAATACGTTAGGGGCGCCTGGGTGGCGCAGTCGGTTAAGCGTCCGACTTCAGCCAGGTCACGATCTCGCGGTCCGTGAGTTCGAGCCCCGCGTCAGGCTCTGGGCTGACGGCTCGGAGCCTGGAGCCTGTTTCCGATTCTGTGTCTCCCTCTGTCTCTGCCCCTCCCCCGTTCATGCTCTGTCTCTCTCTGTCCCAAAAATAAATAAAAAACGTTGAAAAAAAAAATTAAAAGGAATACGTTAGCCAATTCATTTTGCTTATATTTCTTTGCTGTGCATGCAGAAATAAGTAGTGATATGCTAGACTGTGTCACTAACTTTGTATTTTTTTCTTCTCAGTGGTACATAGTTAAATTACATACCAAGATATGGTGTTTGCTTTTTTTTTTTAAATACATAGATGTTTTTACAGCTAAGAAATTTTATTTTATTTCATTGTATTTTATTTTATTTTATTTATTTTAATTTTTTTAGGGAGTGCCTGTGGCTCGCATGAGTGGGGGAGGGGCAGAGGGAGAAGAAGAGGGAGAATCTTAAGCAGGCTCCACTCTGGGCATGGAGCCCGGTGTTGGGGCTCAATATCACAACCCTGGGATCGTGACCTGAGCTGAAATCAAGTGTCAGACACTTAACCGATGAGCCACTCAGAAATTTTAATTTTCTAAAACATATATTAGTTTACTTTTGAAAATTACAAACTGAAGAGTCTTTTGGTAATTGAGAATTGGGTGTAATGTGAATCAAAAATGAGTACACTTGCTATTTAAAACAAATACTAACTGGAAAAAGTAGAATAAAGCTTAAATTCCAGTATTAGAGTCATCAAGCTAGTTTAATGTCAATTGAAATAATGATTATTCTTTTTTTTTTTTTTTTTTAAATTTTTTTTTTCAACTTTTTTTTTTTTTTTTTAATTTATTTTTTGGGACAGAGAGAGACAGAGCATGAACGGGGGAGGGGCAGAGAGAGAGGGAGACACAGAATCTGAAACAGGCTCCAGGCTCCGAGCCATCAGCCCAGAGCCCGACGCGGGGCTCGAACTCACGGACCGCGAGATCGTGACCTGGCTGAAGTCGGACGCTTAACCGACTGCGCCACCCAGGCGCCCCAATAATGATTATTCTTTGTCAACATGATCTGGTTTTAAAGGTGACCGTTTCTTTTCTACTTGGAGAGCAGGCAGTGGAGAGCTTTTTTCTTATTCGTAAGACTTTAGTAATTCCTTTGAAATTCATTAATTTGTTCCTTTTTTCCCCACAAACTACAACAAATATATATTATTATTATTATTATTATTATTATTTTAATTTTATTGTTTTAAAATTTTAATTCCAGTATAATTAACATACAGTGTTACATTAGTTTCAGGTGTATAATACAGTGATTGCACAGTGCTACACATTGCTCACTGCTCATCGTGATAACTGTGCTCTTTAATCCCTACCACTTATTTCACCCATCCTCCACACCCATCTGGTGGCCGTCAGTTTGTTCTCTATAGTTAGGAATCTGTTTCTTGGTCTGTTTTTGGTCCCTTATTTGTTTTGTTACTTAGATTCCACATACGAGTGAAATCCTATGGTATTTGTCTTTCTCTGACTTCACTTCACTTAGCATTATATTTTCTAGCTCCATCCATGTTGCAAATGGCAAGATTTCATTTTTTTATGGCTGAATTTAAAAATGTACATGTATACCACCTCTTCTTTGTCCATCCATTCATCTGTTGATGGACATTTGGGCTATTTCCATAATTTGGCTATTATGGACAGTGCTGCAATAAATGTCGGGGTGCATATATCTTTTTGAGTTAGTATTTTTGCATTCTTTGGATAGATACCTAGTTCTGTTTTTCATTTTTGGAGGAACCTTCACACTCTTTTCCACAGTGGCCGCACCAGTTTTCATTCCCACCAGCAGTTTGCACAAGGGTTCCTTTTTCTCCACATCCTTGCCAGCACTTGTTTCTTGTGTTTTCGATTTTAGCCATTTTGACAGGTGTGAGGTGATACACCTCATTGTGGTTTTGACTTGCATGTTCCTGATGTTGAGTGATGCTGAACATCTTTTCATGTGTCTATTGGCCATGTGTATGTTGTCTTTGGAGAAATGTCTGTTCATGTCCTGCCCGGTTTTTATTTGGATTCTTTGGGGGTTTTTTTTAGTGTTGAGTTGTTTACGTTCTTTATAGATCTTGGATCCTAACCCTTTATCAGATATA
This sequence comes from Neofelis nebulosa, assembly GCF_028018385.1. Taxonomy (NCBI): domain Eukaryota; kingdom Metazoa; phylum Chordata; class Mammalia; order Carnivora; family Felidae; genus Neofelis; species Neofelis nebulosa. Next base: position 27,595,482 of record NC_080792.1, read on the forward strand.
TCGTTTGCAACTATCGTTCATTCAGTAGGTTGTCTTTAAATTTTGTTGATTGTTTCCTTTGCTGGGCAGAAGCTTTTTATTTTTATGTAGTCCCAGTAGTTTATTTTTGCATTAATTTGTTCTTTAATTCCCAGACTTTGTTTTCCCTCTTTCCCATCCCCAGTATTTGAATGCATTTTTTTTTTTAAGTTTATTTTTCTATTTTGAGAGAGACAGAGCGAGCAAGCGAGCAGGGGAGGGACAGAGGGAGAGGGAGAGAGAGAACCCCAAGCAGGCTCTGCACTGTCATCACAGAGCCCAGTGCGGGGCTCTAACTCTTGAAGCATGAGATCAGAACCTGAGCCGAAGTCGGACACTCAGCTGACTGAGCCACCCAGGTGCCCCAAAATATAACGTTTTTAAGAAGATCATTTTCCTCTTTTGGGTTGGTGAACTTAGGATGACAACTGTATGATTTCCAGGATAAGAAAAGAATAACTTAATATAAGTGAAATCAGGCAAATCTGTATCTATCTTGGAGAAGATGTTTGATCCCCTGCAGAGAATATAAAATTATTTTTCTTTCTTATGGTTCTAGGGCTATGCACCACCACCTAAAAATGGGATTGAACAGAAGCGCCCTGGACGCCCTTTGAATATTACATCTTTAGTTAGGTTATCTTCAGCTGTGCCAAACCAGATTTCCATTTCGTGGGCATCAGAAATCGGAAAGGTAAAGACTCTCTTCTGGGTAGCCTGAACGTGATCTCACTAGGAGCTGATTTGTTTTTTCTTAGCTCATGCTACTAGCTCTAACTTGTCAGTTTTCTGATTGTAATCTCCAAGAAGCAGTCATTTTCAGTTTGGGGTGGAGATGTAGAGATTCTCAAGGTTAAAAAGTTTAAGGTTTCCTGAATGCCATCTCTTTATTTTCTTGGAAAAGAAGTGAGTGTAATTACAGTATTTCTTAAGGAAATTGTTTAATCACAGTTGTGTTTGTGTGTTTAAGTGGTGTTCTAAGAAACTGGAAACTTTGGATGATGTTATATATTTATGAAGGGCAACAAAGCTTTATCAGGCTTTGAGGAAGATGTTTAAATGCACTCATGTTGTGGTTGGAAATAATCCATTCCAAGCTTTACATGAACAGCTTCCTCAGATAACATGGTGAAAAATACATTATTTTTTCATAATATAGCTGTCCCTTCCCTAACGTGCAGTTGGGAACAGGAGTTAATTTGTCAAAGTTTTTCTTAGAAGAAAGCCAATATTGGGTTCATTTAAAGATTTGCTCAAGGCCATGTATGAAGTGGTCTCTTCTTCCAGAATTAGAACTTTGAAACTCTGGATTTGAAGTGTTAATTCACATCCCTGAATTATGAAAATACATTATTTTTTCAATACTTTTATGTTTGAACCTGGCTTTCTACTAATTCTTAGTCTCAAAATGTGTTGTTATCATTTATGGGGTACTGACTAATACAACATGGGATTTCTATTTTAGAACTATTTGTTTATATTTAGAAATAATAGAATGACAAAAGAGATTTCAGTTAATTTCTGAACATCAACTTTCATCTTGCTGTTTCATAGAGGTAAAGGGTAATATTCCTATTATATGGATGGAGAAATCGAGTCCTATGTTTATAGCAGGAATTTTGTGGTTGTGTCACCAAGGCAGTTGCAGAGCTGGACATAAAGAATATTTTGTATTAGTATTTGGACTATAAAAATATTACTATCTCTTTAATGATTGTTTTCTTGAGCTTTCATATTTGAATTGTTACTGTTCACTTGTCTTTATTATCATAGGGCACTGATTCCTAATATTTTTCATTTTCACAAACTGAATGTGTAATGTAGTGAAGCATTGGATAAGGATTCAGAAAATTTTGGCTTAGTCCCAAGTTGGCCCTTGTTTGATTTTAGCAAAGTTGCTTGATTTCCTGAGGCCTACTTAACGAATAAGTAAAATCTTGAGAATGGGTGTTGTATGCAAGGAACGTTGTTAAATGAGCAAGTATTAAGGCTTTAAAGCTTAGGAGAAGGATTCGAATAGAAGAGTATATCTTTTTGAAGTAATTATTAACTTGCAGATTTTTGAGTAAATGATTGTAGATATGGAAGACCTGGAAGGGTTTTTTTGCCACATAATGGGAATAATATTCTTTCCTTATCATTAAAATGATTAATTGACTTAAAACCTGCACACTATATTGGGTACTCCTCAGATACTTAAAAGGACTGTTGCAGAACATTAAAAATAATATTTAAAATACTTGTTTTGGTAACTATTAAAAGTATTCCATTTATTGTAGAACCAATTGAATGAATATATGTAGTCAAATTGCAAGAGATTTTTAGTATGTAGGTAAAATTATATTTCATCTCTTCATAGCTCTATAAATAGCTAACGAAGGTTCCTTTGTGCCAGATCCTAGAGGTATGGGATTGGATGCTGTTTTTTTTTCTGGGCTTGTCTTTTTGATTTTTATCGTTTCTCCGTGTGTCTTATTTACTACAGTAGCTGTCCCTTCCCTAATGTGCATTTGGGAACAGGAGTTAATTTGTCAGAGTTTTTCTTAGAGGAAAGCCAATATTGGGTTCATTTAAAGATTTGCTCAAGGCCATGTATGAAGTGGTCTCTTCTTCCAGAATTGGAACTTTGAAACTCTGGATTTGAAGTGTTAATTCACATCCCTGGTGTTTGAACTTTTTTTCTGCAGTGGAACCTGTTCTTCAGTGAAAATATTCTGACAGTTCCAATACATAAAAACAGAACAATTTTAGTTAGAAGTAGGCATGAGAGGGTACATTCTCATTCATATCATCATTGCCCCAAAGATAGCAGTTTTGCTAAATTAGAAACACAGTTTGAAAACTACTGATATATGTTATCTTTCACATGGATGTTTTAAAGGGGTAAGTGATTTAGAAATACCTTTAATATGATTGAGTTTTTATCTTCTGTAAAATAGCTGAGTTGATTTTTTTTCCCCTTCCCAGTCATTGACCTTCCTGTGAAAGTTATCTTGAATGTTATTGTTAGCAACCAGAATTTTTAGACAAGTATTTTTTGTAAATAGGCTATTATCTCTTGTCTTTAATACAGATTATCTTTCTTTGTAGAATTACTCCATGTCTGTATATCTTGTACGACAGCTCACGTCAGCCATGTTATTACAGAGATTAAAAATGAAAGGTATTAGAAACCCTGATCATTCCAGAGCACTAAGTAAGTAATGTTTATAAGACTAAGCATATGAGATGCTTTAATGGGGAGGAAAAAAAAAAAAAACAGCAAGCCTCACATATACATCAGTACAGGAATAATTGGGAAGAATTATGAGAAACTTGAAATGAATTTTGAGTTAAAAGTATTCTAAGAACAGAGCCCTCTAACGTGCAAAACCATTCTCTTAGAAATCACTCCCAGTGGATCAGTTTTAAAATCCCAACTAGTCTGATTTTGGGGTTTTTCATGAAAATTTATTTAGGTAAATGTCAGGTTGGTGGTAATTTGGATGCATACATTGACTTGCAAATAGAAATGCAAGTCTTCAGAACCTCCAGTGTGTAATAGAATGTACCTTTTAAAAAATTCTAAATAAGAGGCTCTTTTTGCAGAAGAATGTTGATAACTATCAACAGTATTTGCCTTCTCAGATGTTTTGTTTTACGTAATAATAGAGAAAAAAGTCTAACCCAAACTGTAAATAATTCAGTTCAGTAACTTAATTCAACTGAACAGACATTTTCCTGGGAAAGAGAATATTTTCCCTCAAATTACCTTCCATAGCAACTGAATGAACCGGAAAGGAAAAGAGGATCTACAGATTGAAAAGGGAGCCAAGGGGCGCCTGGGTGGCGCAGTCGGTTAAGCGTCCGACTTCAGCCAGGTCACGATCTCGCGGTCCGTGAGTTCGAGCCCCGCGTCAGGCTCTGGGCTGATGGCTCGGAGCCTGGAGCCTGTTTCCGATTCTGTGTCTCCCTCTCTCTCTGCCCCTCCCCCGTTCATGCTCTGTCTCTCTCTGTCCCAAAAATAAATAAAAAACGTTGAAAAAAAAAAAAAAAAAATTAAAAAAAAAAAAAAAAGAAAAGGGAGCCAAGTAGGGCTGTTGAAATGATGGTGCGTTTCTTGTACCGAAACCATCCTCATCTCCTGAAATGACTCCGTGTGCATCTTCCCGCCTGGAGCGGGAAGCCAGAGAAGCCCGTAGTTCTTCGTGCTTGCCCTGTTCGGATTCAGCGGCCTCCATTTCCTGATGTGTTCTCAGCATGGTGTTGAGAATTAGGCACCTAAAGGCCACACGTATAATTGTTAGCTTGTGTATACGGTACCTTGTATACATCACCTGGTCAATAAAATTGCAGAGACATTCCACATCCATTGTAGTTTTCAGTTGTCAAAGGAAGTGTAAGAATATTGTGCCCCTTCTGTTTACAAATTACTCCCTAATAAAGTTATGAGTGTGTGTGAGGAAAGCGTTAAAGCCCAGAGTACTGCTGGTTTCCAAGTGCCTTTCCTAACCGTTGGATTGTTCTGAAGCCTTAAGCACCTTTCTGTTTTTGAAACTCTTCCTTACCTGCAATTTTACTTTTAAAAGGAAACTTAAAAATTCAGTTAAACATGTGATCTAGAGTTTGCAAGTTTGTAATGCTTAAACCTGATACTGGAAGTAGGATTGTGTTTTCAGTATGTTAATCCTTAATGTTTCGGGGTTTTTATGTTTTTATAGTTGGTTGACCTATTGGAAATGTTTGGGAAACGTATTAACAATAAGATAATATATATTTCTATAATTCTGTTCATAATTATTACAGTTCGTTGAAAAAATTTTTAAATTCTTTTTCTTTCTTTTTAAAGTTAAAGAAAAACTTACTGCAGATCCTGACAGTGAAATTGCTACAACTAGCCTCCGGGTATCCTTGATGTGCCCTGTAAGTAACGCAGCAAGACGTTCTGGGGTGTTTCGCTTTCTATAAATTACTAATTTTCCTATAAAAGTACGTGTGGGACGAATGATATATTATGATGGAATTCTGAACTTTTGTTGTTTTTCCATTCAGGAAGTTTAATGATTAAGCATTATAATTCTAAAGAATGCAGACATTGTTTAAGCACTAACTGAACAAGAAGAGACCTAAAAGATTGTATCAAAGAGGGAAGAGAGCTTTATTTAGTAGGTTCAAAATAATCTGTCAGGGTTTTTTGCTCTAGACCATCCACAGCTAACAGTAAACGTATGTAGAGAGTTGGCTCCTTTTCTCAGAATATAAACAGTATTGAAAAGTAGTAGTAAAATTACCAGTACCTGATAATGCTGATTGATAGTTCTGGTTTAATGAGTTAGAATGTGTGAGATTCTTAATCTATAATATACTTCAGAGTTGCACAATAATTTTTGTTTTCTTGAGAGAGCCCACACACACGAGTGGGGGAGGCACAGAGGGGGGGTGAGAGGGAAAGGGAGAGGCAGGGAGAGTCTTAAGTAGGCTCCCCACCCAGTGCAGAGTCTGACATGGGACTCCATCCCACCACCCCTGGGATCATGACCTGAGACGAAACCAAGAGTCGGACGGTCTACCGACTGAATCACCCAGGCACCCCAGTTGCACGATAATTTTTATATCTCTTTACATAGAGGCTAGGGGTAGAAATCAGTCAGGAACATTCAGATTCTCCTATGTGCTTGGTACTGAGCTAATTTCGGGAGAAAATACTGAGGACTTGATAGGAAGTTGTCAGAAAGTGAAGAGTCTAGTTTGAGAGATAAAGCTAACTCGTACTTACCGCATGTAATCTTGCTAATAGAGTACCAAAGAGATGGGAGGGGTCAGGAATAGTGAATGACAGTTTCTTTAAAATCAGTACTGTTGGAGGGGACCCTTTCCAGATGTGAGGAACTTTATGAGTAAAGTCCTGGAATCAGGAGTGTAGTTTTGGGAGCAACTCATGACCAGCCACCATTGTGAGAAATGTACAATATTTTGCATGGAGAGAGAATTGTGTCACAGGGAGGGGGAGAGAAGGGAATACTTTGTTGAGTTCCTATCATATGGTCCTTAATTTAACTGTCTTAGCAAAACTTTGCAGATGAGAAAACTAAGACTAAAAGAGGTTGGCTAACCCAAATCACACAGTTAGTAGTAGAACAAGGATAAAAATTTTGATCTTCTGACATTATTCCAGTTCTCAGAACAACATGCCATAATGCCAGACTGGGCTAAAATATATCCTGGTTATAAGTCCACCTCTATCACCCTGGAAAGTGGTGTTTATAGATATCTTTCTTTCTGAATTTATTTTTTAAATTATCATTAACTTGAACTAACTTAGCTTTATTGAGAAGGATTAGAATTGCATGAAATTGGGATTGCTTAGAAATTGGGAATCTCTGGTTATTAGACCCAGAGAGAATGTCTGCAGTCTTAGGAGGGGGGGGGGAAACACAACTCATGCCCCGATGGGGAGGCAGAGGCCCTGTAGGGCTTGTGTTTGGACCCGGGACCTCCTCTTCTACTTATAAGCTGTGTGCAGACCTTGAGGCACGAGTTCTTCTGAGTATCTTCACAATACCCTTTCCTCCCTCTTGTGTTAAAATTGATACTAAATTGAAACACAGGACATTGTCATTCTGTTGGTCAAAAACAGTTGAATATTGACAGTTCTTTATGGTTTAACACTAGTATATCGAGTAAATGTTAATTGCTGGCTATATTCTAGGCATAGTCGCTATATGGGAAGGGAATTCATGTTACCTTTATTGTTTTCTTTTTAATTTGTCTGCAGCATTTAAAAAATGTTTGTTTATTTTAAGAGAGAGAGAGAGAGAGCGCGAGTGAGTGAGCAGGGGAGGGGCAGAGAGAGAGGGAGAGAGAGAATGCCAAGCAGGTGGTGCACTGTCAGCACAGAGCCCAATGCGGAGCTTGAACTCATGAACCGTGGGATCACGACCTGATCGGATACCAAGAGTCACATGCTTAACTGACTGAGCCACCCAGGTGCCCTGTATTATTTTTATGCTTTAGTAGCAGAATGTTCGGTCAGGAAGAAAGTGCTTCGATACAACTTACCTGGGGAGTTTGCTAACAGTTGCATGATGCCATTTTCTGTCTTATTTTCTTGGCATTTGTTTTTTATTCTTTTAATTTGTTTCCTTTTTTTTTTTTTTTTCTTCTAACACTGTGCCATTCTGTATGAGAACAACCAAAACAAAATACAATAGCCCAACATACTGATGGATTCTCAGATTTTCAAAATAGTGAAGGTGGTATATCAGAGTGGTTAGGATTCCTTCTGTATAAGAATAGGGAGCAGTTTCTTTTCAGTAAAGCTGACCGTGTTTAAGAACATTAACATTTCAATTTTTTAAAGAGATGAAGTAACAAGATCCTGCTTTAAGTTTATTAAATACTCTCTTTCTCTGCTGACAAGTGAAACAAGTCTGTTCCTTGGACTGTCTTTTGAGCTTAAGTATTCATCCTACCTGGTTTGTTCACTAAGAAAAGCATGAATGGGGGGCGCCTGGGTGGCGCAGTCGGTTAAGCGTCCGACTTCAGCCAGGTCACGATCTCGCGGTCTGTGAGTTCGAGCCCCGCGTCAGGCTCTGGGCTGATGGCTCGGAGCCTGGAGCCTGTTTCCGATTCTGTGTCTCCCTCTCTCTCTGCCCCTCCCCCGTTCATGCTCTGTCTCTCTCTGTCCCAAAAATAAATTAAAAAAAAAAAACAAAAAAAACGTTGAAAAAAAAGAAAAGCATGAATGGTTCTTTTCAGGCTGTGGTAGTGGTAACATGAAGTTGAAGCTAACTGTAGGATATGATGCATATTAATTAAAACACCAAACAGGTGTTTCGATCAAATGAAACGAATGACAGTCGTTTTGAGGAAGAGACAGTACTGGTATTAGTTGAAGAAAGCAGAAAAGAGCGCAGCTAGCTGGCTGTGGAACTAACACAGGATGTGGTGCAGTGGTAGGAAATAGAGAAGCACAGAATGGATCGTAGGCATTTGGAAGGATAAGAGGTGAACCCTGGGATAGGAGGCAAAAATGAGAGAAAATGATAGCTTTAAGGTAGTGGAAGAGATGTTAGTTATATTTCACAGTATGTTTATAAAATGATTCAGAGTAGACATGAATCTGGATAGTGGGGAGCACAGTCCAACGCCTCTCTCCTTGGGACCTACGAAAGGTAATTTTACAGTCATTATTGAAGGTGGGATCTGATTGAGTGTGTGTAATTATATTTCTGAACACAGTGAATTTTACACAGTTGTATTGTAGTGATAGCAGCTAGTGGTTTTCAGTCTGTCCTGCAGACATGGGCTGGGTGGCTGGGGGATAAAAAACGAAGCTGGATTTGATTTTATCTCTTAAGATTCTGACTCATATATAGCTTGGAACCACTGATTTGGGCCATTTTTTACTTACACACATTCTTTATTAATTTAGATAGATACTGATTAGACTATAGTAGAGTGAAAATCAATTTAGACACTCTGCTTAACATTTTACCCTGGTACTTATTTAAAAAAAATTTTTTTTAAATGTTTATTTCTGAGAGAGATTCAATGTTTGTTTATTTTTGAGAGAACAGGAGCAAAGAGGGGCAGAGAGAGGGAGACATAGAAACCAGATCAGGCTCCAGGCTCTGAGCTGTCAGCACAGAGCCTGACGCTTGAACAACCCAGGAACCGTGAGAGGATGGCCTGAGCCGAAGTCAGATGCTTAACCGACTGAGCCACCCAGGCACCCCGTACCCTGATACTTATTTGTAAATGTTTGTTTATTATGTTGAGAGAGCATGAGTGAGGGAAGGGGAAAGAGAGAGAATCCTAAGCAGGCTCTGTGCTGTCAGCGCAGAGCCTGACACGGGACGCAAACCCATGAACCATGAGATCATGACTGGAGCTGAAATCAGGAGTTGGACGCTCAGCTGACTGAGCCAACCACACACCCCTTACCCTGATATTGATAGCAGCATTATGTGGAAATGGCCCATGTGTCCATTGACTGATAAATGGATAAAAAAATGTGGGGTGTGTGTACACACACACACACACACACACACACACACACACACACACTGGAATATTAGTCAGCCATAAAAGGAAAGAAATCTCTCCATGTGCGATGACATGGATGGAGCTAGAGCATTAATGGTGAGCGAAGTAAGTCAGTCAGAGAAACACAAATACCATATGATCTCACTCATGTGGAATTTAAGAAACAAATGAGCAAAGGGGCAAAAAGAGGCAAACCAAGAAACAGACCCTTTTTTTCTTTTTCATGTTTTTATTTAAATTCTAGTTAGTTAATATATAGTGTAATATTGGTTTCAGGAGTAGAATTAAGTGATTCATTACTTATAATGCCAAATGCTCATCATAACAAGAGCTCTCCTTAATACCCATCACCCATTTATCCCATCCCCCATCAACCCTCAGTTCTCTATTGTGAAGAGTCTCTAATGGTTTGCTTCTCTCTTTTTTCTTTCCCATATGTTCATCTGTTTTATTTCTTAAATTCCACATATGAGTGGAATCCTATGGTATTTGTCTTTCTGACTTATTTCACTTAGCATAATATACTCTGGCTTCATCCACATCGTTACAAATGGTGAGATTTCATTCTTTTGATGGCTGAGCAATATTCCCTTGTGTATATACCACATTTCCTCTATCCATTCGTTAGTCGATGGACATTTGGGCTCTTTCCATAGTTTGGGTATTGTTGATAATGCTGCTGTAAGCATCAGGGTGCATGTACCCCTTTGAATCTGTATTTTTGTATACTTTGGGTAAATACCCAGGAGTGTAGTTGCTGGATCATAAGGTGATTCTGGTTTGAACTTTTTGAGGAACCTCCATACCATTTTCCAGAGTGGTTGCACCAGTTTGCATTCACACCAGTGTAAGAGGGTTCCTCATTCTCCACATCCTCGCTAGCATCTGTTGAGAAACAGACTTAAAAAAAAAAAAAAAAAAAAGGTTTTATTTATTTTTATTTATTTTTGAGAAAGAGAGCACAAACAGAAGAGGGGCAGAGAGAGAGGGGACAGAGGATCTGAAGCAGGGTCTGCACTGAGAGCAGTGAGCCAAGTGTGGGGCTCGAACTTACCGTGAGATCATGACTTGAGTTGAAGTCAGACACTCAACCGACTGAGCCACCCAGGTGCCCCAAGAAACAGACTCTTCATTACAGAGAACAAACTGATGGTTAACAGAAAGGAGGTGGGTGGAGGATGGGAGAAATAGGTGATGGGTATTAAGGAGTGTATTTGATACGGTGAGCACTGGGTATTGTATGAAACTGTTGAGTCACTGCATTGTATACCTGAAACTAATATTGCACTGTTAACTGGCATTTAAAACTTAAAAATTTTACAAATCAAAAAAAGTGTTGAATTGGTTGGGAACCATTTCATTCATAAAACAGCACCATCATCTGACTAAATAGAATATTTTATTTTGTTATTTTTTTTATTAGAGACATGTGCTAGTGGGGAGAGGGGCAGATGGGGAGAGAGGGAAAGAGAATCTTAAGCAGGCTCCACACTTAGTGTGGAGCCCCATGCGGGGCTCAATCCCATGACTTTGGGATCATGATCTAAGCCGAAATCAAGAGTCAGGTGGTCAACCGACTGAACCTCCCAGGTGCCCGTTATCCATCAGACATCTGACCAAATAGAATTTAACGCATTCAAAATTTCTTTTACTAACACACCATGATCAGTATTAGGAAATTGATCACATTTGGCCAGATGGTAAGAAATGCCTTTTTAACTTGGGAAATGCTCATTAACTCTTGAGAGACGGTAGAGTAGGATTAAATTTAGGATCATTAACTTCCACAGCAGTGAATGTTTTCAGTTCTGTATGTTGTGGAAATTCTAAGGCAGTGACAGGAGAAATGAAAATGGCACCGAAGAAGATAAAAAGCAAATTCTCAAAGTGTGACCCAGAGATACTTGGGGTCTCCTGAAACTTTTCGAAGAAGTTCACGAAGTCAAAGCTATCTTTATAATAATACCAGGACACAGTTTGTCCTTTTTCTGCTCTCATTCTGTCCTGAGTAGACAGTGGTGGTTAACAAGGGTCACCTGATGGTGGTGTAGTGTGTACTTGTGTATTCTTGTTTTAAAGATGTCTGCTTTAATTTCTGTAGTAACTACTGATTAATATATACATAAAAATTATTTGAGATTCTCGATTTTTAAGAGAGTAAAAGGATTCTGAGGCCAAAAGTTCAAGAACTAGTAGCCAAAAAAAACATAGTAGGCCAAGTTAGAGCATTATTTTAAAGGAATAAATTATGAAAGTTGACAATACCTACTTTATTGTAAAAGTATTCAGATAAAAAATTTTTAATTGCTTAAGTCTGTTACTCAGAAGTAACATTATTACTAATGGTATGAAATACATCTTTCTAGATTTAACTTTATTGTTCATAATCATGCATGTTTATTGGAAAAAATCGTGCTGCATGCACGGTTCTGTGCTTTACTTTTTTAAAATTAACAGTATATCTTAAAAATTAATGTGTAGATGTATCTTATTTTAGTCACTGTAGGTATTTTGTTGATTGGGTATGGTGTAAATTACTTGTTCAACCTTTTTAAAAAAAGTTATTATTTCGGTTATTTCTAGGCACTTGATTGTGTGTAAAAAAAAAAAAAAAAAAGTAATGATGAAAAATTCCTAAAGAAAACACTAGCCACTAGAATCCAGTACTTTAAGAAGAATCCAGTATTTTAAAAGAATAATATGTGATAACAAAGGGATGCCTCTTAGGAATGCAGTGGTTTGATTTTAGAAAATCTATTAAAATTATTTATATTTATAATTGAAAGGTGGGAGGGAACCCCTGTGATCATCTCATTAGGTGCTAAATCCATTCCTAACAGAACAAAAACTGTTAGCAAAATTGGGAAGGATAGATAATTAAAAACTGAGAACCGGGACCATGTATGATGTAAAAACTAGGAGGGTTCTCATGGAAGTGAAAAACATTTGGGTTTGTGTTCTAGCTCCAGCCACTGTGTCTCAGTGAGTGTGGTGTTTGTAGTCTCATGTAGCCTCAGCAACTTCATTTCAAAAGCATTAATATAGCTACTACTCTTTCTGGAATCATAGGGTTGTTATGAAAATTATGTGAAGTTTATGTAAAACTCCTTAGCACACAGTAAGATTCTACATCACTTAAGGGATAATTTGTTATTTAAAGGAAGGGAAAACATAGCGAGTATCATAAGAAGAGAAATTGCCTATTTTAGTTCTATTCTCACTTTTTTTCTGCCTTAAATAATGAGTTGTTTGTGCTACATACTTGCACGAATCATGGTAACTTCTAAGATCCCGTTTAGAATTCTAGTTAGACCTCAGATGGAGTCAGCACAGTGATCAGGAGTATAGACTCTGGAGCCAGGGCTGCTTGGTTCACATTTGGCCCTGCCACTTTCTGACTTTGCAGTGGTCGTCATTATCTACCCTCTTTGTGCCTCAGTGTTCTCAGGGGCGGATGATAATATAGATGGATCGTGTAGCACACTTGTTAGGTTTAAAAGCTCACTAGGATTAATAAATACACTCATCGTTGCACTTCGGGTGTAAGTAGAACTGTACAAACATTAGCTATGGCTGTGATGATGGCCTGGCTACATTATTTTCTTTTGAATTACAAAATAACCAAATGTTCATTTTAGGAGAAAGAAATAAGAGGTAAACCAAAAGGGAAAAAAAACCAAACAGGAACAGTCTAAAAATCCTACCCCTCAGGCAAAGTTAACGATGTAATTTTGCTGTGAATTCTTCTGGACTTTAGAGGGCATATAAAGAAGTCCTTCCTTCCTCCCTTTTCTCCCCTTTGTTCCCTTTGCCACTCTCCCCGTCTTTTTCCATTTGTTCTACCATCTGCTCAGCAAATACTGCGCATATGCTGTGTGCCAGGTACTGTGCTGAGACACTTGGATTATAGTGGTGAACAGTGACGTGGACCTTGTCCTTGTGGAGTTTAGAGTCCATAGTGGGAGAAACACATTTTCTGTCAGAATAACAGAGAGCTGGTCATAAACTGATAGGTTCTCTGTAAAGGAAATGTATTGGGAAGGTTGTTGAAAGACTCTGTCTAATCTGGGTGTGTGTCTTGATGTTGGTGTACCTCTCCCAATTGGAATAAGAATTGAACAGAGCACTGAATTATATAAAAGTATATTGGAATATCAGCACATGAGATTATACACAAGTAAAACATTTTGGTAAATAAAAAAACACATTTGCAATTCATATCACATACACGAAGCTGACTTAACGTAAAGCTTCTGTAGATAAATAACCAAAGACTAATAGCCAACCAGGAAGGAGAAAAGGTTATGTATAGACTGCTCTTGGAAACACAGATAACTCTCAGAAGTAAAAAAGAACAGGGCACCTGGCTGGGTGAGTAGATTTCAGCTCAGGTCATGATCCCAGGGTCATGGGCTCGAGCTCTGTATCGGGCTCTGCACTGAGCATGGAGCCTGCTTAAGATTCTCTCTGTCTCCTCCTGCCCCACTCGCATACTCACTCTCTCACTCTCTAAAAATAAAAAGTAAAAATAAGCTCAGCTTCACTTATAATAAGAGAAATGTAGTTCACAATTATAATGGGGTGGTTTTCACTTATCAGATTGGTAGAGATCAAAGTGAATTAATAGGACTGTGTTGACAAAGTTGAGGGGAACCAAGCTCATTAATGCACGTATATGCATAAATCAATACAGTTTGTTAGTATGACAGAAATCACAAATGCACTTTCCCTTTGGACCCAAAAATATCACTTCTGGGAATTTAGCCTATAGTTATTTATTACAGCATCATTTGTAGTGATAAAATATTAGGAACAATTTAAATGTCCATCACCAGGGGATGGTACTGGTTAAGTAAATAATGATCATTCATATCACGTACTTCACATCAATTATGTCTTCATACCATGGTAGCTTTTTATGTACTGAATATACGTGAAATAATGATTAAGTTGTATTATGTGACAGATGGCACAGAATTGTGTGTATTGCTTGCCACCATTTATGGGAAAATGTATGTTTAAAATACACACTGGGTTATACATAGAATATCTATGAAAGAGCATACAAGAGGTGGGTAATAGTGGTTCCCTCTAAACAGGGTAACAGGTGAGAAAGAGACAGGTTTTTGTTGTATATGTATTTTTCTCTGCCTCTGAATTTACGTGTTAATTATTTTCAAAAAGTGAAATGGGCTTTTATTTATTTTTTTTAAATGTTTATTTATTTTGAGAGAGAGGGAGAGAGTGCAAGCAGGGCAGGGGCAGAGAGCAAGGTAGAGAGAGAATCCCAAGCAGGCTCCACACTGTCAGTGAAGAGCCCAATGTGGTACTTGAACTGACAAACTGTGAGATCATGACCTGAGCTGAAATCAAGAGTCGGATGCTTGCTTAACCCACTGAGCCACCCAGGTGCCCCTGAAATAGTCTTTTAAAAGTCATAGGGCAGTGAGTGAACACAAATAATATATGTAGTGATCTTGATTAGAAAGAAATTCTGGTTTGAAAATCTTTTTCATTTTGATCTTCTTGTGAGATCTTTTCAGACTTTTATGACCGACTCTTGCCTTTGAGGCTTTGCTACCCTTTCTGAAAGGTTTCCCCTGTTGTCTTCCCTTTCTGTAGTTAGGGAAAATGAGGCTGACGATCCCATGCCGTGCAGTGACTTGTACACATCTACAGTGTTTTGATGCTGCCCTTTATCTGCAAATGAATGAGAAGAAGCCCACCTGGATTTGTCCTGTGTGCGACAAAAAGGCTGCCTATGAAAGTCTAATTTTAGATGGGTAAGTGTATCCCAGCATAAGTGTTAGCTGTGGAAACGTGCAGTACAGTCTCATGTAACTTGTAGTCTAGCATCATGTTATCCTTTTTATCATTGGCTTTGTTTTGCTAAATTTCATGAGGGATATTCGTCTGTTGCTTTCTTGTAATGCCTTTGTCTGGTTTTAATACTACAGTAATCCTGGCCCCATACAAATGAGTTGGGAAGTGGTGGTATTTTGTCTCCTCAAATATTTGGTAGAATCCCCCCGTGAAGATGGTTGGGACTGGGGTTTTCTTTGTGGTAAAGTTTTTCACTACAAATGCAGTTTCTTTAATATACGTGGGGTTCCTCAGGTGATCTGTTTCTTTCTGAGTGAGCTTCAGTCTGACCAGAAGGTTGTCAGTTTTACTGGAGGTTGTTAGCCTTTTGTTTTGATTGATTTTCCTCTTTTTCTATTTTATTTGTTTCTGTTCTTTGTTGTTTCCCTTTTTGTGTGTACTTTCATTTTAATTTGCTCTCTAGTTTCCTTTAGGTAGAAGCTGAGGTTTGATTTGAGTCCTTTCCTAATATAAGAAGATTAATGCTATAACATTTCCTTCAAGTACTGCTTTAGCTATATTCCACAAATTTTATTAATTTTCATATTCAGTTCAAAATACCTTCTAATTTATGTTTTTATGTTTTCTTTGTCTCATTGGTGGTTTTGTTTAGTTTCCAAATATTTGGGCGTTTTCCACATATTTTTCTGAAGATTCAGATTTCATTATGGTCATAGAACATAATTTGTATGCTGAGTTCTTTTAAATTTATTGAGACTTTTTAATGGCCCTAATGCTCCTTTCCCCACCCCATGACATTTTTTCTTGATAATAAGCTTATGAATTATTTTTTGTATAATAACCTTTATATTTGCTCATGTCTGTTTTGTATGTTATGCTGGAGGTTGCTCTTTACTACCAGTCCTGGCTGGGAGGCTCCAGGTATCTATTTAGTCAACTGGTTTCTTAGATGATATTCAGTAAACCCCTTAAAGATCTAAAACCTAGGAGGGGAAGGGGGGGTGTGTGTGTAAGAGCTGTTGTGAAGTGTGAAGTATTGAAACACCAAAACAAACAAAAAGGTCAGATAGCATCACTTTTGTCTCCAAGGCGGTATGTGTTACTTAGCTCACCTTTGAACAAAGCCATGGATTACATTTATGCACTTCTTAATTGGTTTATAGGCTTTTCATGGAAATTCTCAATGACTGTTCTGATGTGGATGAGATCAAATTCCAAGAAGATGGCACTTGGTGTCCAATGAGACCGAAGAAAGAAGCTATGAAAGTGTCCAGCCAGCCGTGTACAAAGATAGAAAGTATGTGCAGATAGCCACGGAGAGCAAAGCAATGAGACCCCTGCACCGTTGTCTTTATCGTTACTTTGGCCACTAGACCTGCATTTGGAGCTTTGTTTGTGAACTATATCTTTTGATCGTCTGTTACATACGTAATTGCCCTCAAGCGGTTTTTAGTCTTACCTTAAGAAATTTGGTAAAGTGTATGTCACCTTATAATTAGCTTTTTCGTAGTATATTTGTCATATATAAAGTAAATGAAATAATCACCCCAAGTCATTTTAATATAATGTGTTTGTTACAGAGTGAAAAGTTATAAATGACATTTTTATGGATAGCTTTCGGAATTTTTTTTGAAACTTTTGGGGGAAACCCCAAGTTTAGGTGTCCTTAGGCCACATAATCCATCAATGGAAGGTAGACGCAGGTGCTCACAGGTTAGTTGCTAACGAAGTGAACAGACTGTTTCCATTTCTTTGTGGGAAGAAATTTGACCGTTGCCTTTACCTAGGATGTATGCTTAACCTTCAACTCCCTATATCTGCCCACACTGAGTGGGGAAACTAAGGGACAGTTATAATAATTGAACCCATAGGTGAACTGAATGTCTCTTCTTATCTGACCATGTCCACTCACTGCATTTGAGTTTTGTGTTGATTATATTTGACATTCTAACAATATAATGAATAGTGAGTATTCAGAGTAAAAAGTAAAAGTCACTATTTTATGTCACTATTAGTCATTCTTTTGGGGCACCTGGGTAGCTCAGTTGGTAAAACATGGGACTCTTGATCTTAGAGTCATGAGTTTAAGCCCCCATTGGGCATGGAGCCTATTTAAAAAAAAAAGAAATCATTCTCCTTGATTGTTACCGAACCTGTAGGTAGAATGATCAAGGTTTCCCTCATCTTTGAGAAGAATAGTGATTTAGTTGAGTAGTTGCTGCTGCTTTTCCACTATCAGCCAGCCTTAGTTTTCTGTTAAACAGATTATAGGGCATAATGTAATTTCTGTGAAATGGTGAGTTAACATATGGTAGGTATATGTGGGCAGAAAGGAGAACCTAAGTGATCAGTAGATGGTTGATAAGAAGAGCTTCAAATATCTGAATAACTTAAATGAGAGGTTTGGAGTTTTTTCAGTTCATCGAGGTGAACATTTTTATCCAGTTTTGGCTTACAGAGAGGGGCCTATACATGCTTTGACATGGGTACTGCTTTGCTGTAATGGAAGTGCCTGATTCTGACTCAACACTGCCACACGTCTATGAGAATACACAGCTAGTGAAGCCACATACTTTTGTCTGTGACTGGAGATTGGACCCCTAACCCCAGGCTGTCTGTAAAATGATTGCTTACCTGGGGAGACAGCTTGGGCAGCAGGATCTGAACAGATTTTTTGGCAGTACTGGGGAGATAGCTAAGAGCATGCTGTCCAAAGGAGGTTTTGACTGTCTGGCAGGGCATAGAGCTCACCTTTTCTCCCAGGTGAGCAGTCATTTTATAGATAGATGCCCAGAGTTAAGGAGTTAGTCTCCATCCATAGAGCAGAGTATGTGGCTTTTTACTGGCTGTATATTCTCCTGGATGTGTATTGCACCTTTGATTTTTTTTTTTTTTCTTTTCCTTCTCTTCCCTACATCAGGTTCAAGTGTCCTCAGTAAGCCTTGTTCAGTGACTGTAGCCAATGAGACAAGCAAGAAGAAAGTGGATGTTATTGACTTGACTATAGAAAGCTCTTCTGATGAAGAGGAAGACCCTCCTGCCAAAAGGAAATGCATCTTTATGTCAGAAACACAAAGCAGCCCAACCAAAGGGTTTGTTAATTTATAGTTCACTATTGTTTATTACACTTGGAACTAACTGTTCTTGGTATAGGTTTGTAAATGTCTCTTTGAGAGTTGCATAACCGTAGAAGGCTCTTTTAATTTGCCTTTGTTCAGTTGAAATCTTTTCAAGAGAGCACATTGTTTAAAGGAAAGAAAATTTTGATGAAATTATTTACATCTTTGGGAAGTGAGAGTTCAGGTCTTCTCATGTCTAAGTATTTATTTCATATTTGATCCTTTTTGTCATTTTCTTGAACCAATTTGTAAGGAGTATATTTGGCGTCACAGAACAACATGAGGAAGCCTGGTGTAAAATGGAGTGTGGAATTGGGAATCTAACAAGTGTGGATTCCGATTTTGACACCATTGCATACTCGTCCTGTGATCTTGGATGAAATACTTGTTTGAGCCTCTTTTTTGTGTTCTGTAAAATGGGGTTAAATGATGCCTACCTCATAAAATTATTTTCAGGTTTCAGTAAGATAAGGAAAGAGTTAAATTGATTGCCTTCCCTTTTCATCCTCTCCAGGGCAAACTATGGGCAAGTAAATGCATTCTAGCATGTAGTTTTTATGATTCATCTGGTAGAAGCTGTTACTGTCCTGTATAGTGACAGGTCTGAATACTTAGCAATAGGTGCTTCTAAAAAATTTTGGAACCTGCAAGAAAGTAACAGAGGGTTCCCTTGACATTCCTTGAACATATTGTTTCAGACTTGGGTGTGCCAGTCTTGTCCTTTGGGCCTCTCAGTGCACTTACTTTTTCTAATGGCTTTATTGGGTCGTTACTTATATACCATAAAAGTGTCCCGTCTTAACTATTAAGTTGCCCAGTTCATTGATTTCTAATAAATTCAGTTGTCCAGTCATCATCATAATTCCGTTGTAGAATATTTCCAACACCTAGTTAACTTCTCTCTTGTTCATTTGCAGTTAATCCCCATTCATACCCCTAAACTAGGCAATTGTTGATCTTCTTTCCATCTGTATGAATTTGCCTGTTCTAGACATGTTATATAAATGGACTTCTCTGCATTTTGCTTTAAAAAGTCTGTGAGTTGCAGCTACCCAGCTCGTTCCATGAAATCAACATAATTCCTAGTACCCAAATGAGATTTGTACATTAACAACCGTACAGAATGAAGCTGGCTCATATTAGAAAACTCCATGAGAGTTCTCAGTTCAATCTTAGGAAATCATTTAATTGTATATTCAAACAATATCCATCCTTAGGACAAAGTAGGGTACCTTCAGGAATGCTTTATTATTAGGAAATACATTGATAAAATGAATCTTGTCATAAGGATGACTGTGAAGTCATCTTAGTGGATTCTGGAAAGGTATTTAGTTCATCAGTAGCCATTCCTGATAGGAACTCTTTGAAATGTTAGAATTCACAATGGTTTGAAAGGTTTACCACTCTGGAGCTGATTTATTCTTAGGCTACGTTAATGAAAGAAGCATAGTGTCCAGGATATATACCCATGCTAGTTTTATTCTGTTTATGTCTAAGTTATTTTCACTTAATACCATCTTAGTCCGTGTTGATCATCAGGAGATGAGAACAGGCTGGTAAATTGTGCAGATTGTAACATGATGGATGGATGGGTCTACGGACCGAAGTTGTTAAACCAGGACAAGAGAATATGTGAATGTGCGAATATCTTGTAATTCTTAAAAGAGAATCGTTGATGAAGAGGATTAAGTTTATTCTTTGTTACAATATTTGGGAGATCTAAGTCCATTGGAGGAAAAGATAACATGGAAAGACTTTCCATAGGAGCTGAACACTAGGAAAGTTGATGTTTTATACTAAAATCACCTCTTCTGTGTCGAGGTAGAGTGGATGCCACCTGTCCCAGCGGGTGTCATGGATCCAGACTTATGCTGTGATTAGGTCACCTCTGTAATCCTTTCCAAGTCTTAATGCTTTTCTGGTTTTGTTCCTGGTCTTCCTTTCCATATTCTGTCTTGTGGCTCAGCATCCAACATTTTCATGGTTTTCCATTGCTGTAGAAGTTTATCATATGACTTCTTGGCCAGTGATAGTAAGCAAATGAGAAAGAATAGAGAATAAGAAAGCAGGAAAAACTTGCCTTCAGTTAAATCCCAGAGGTGTGAGCAGTTATTTTTTAGGAGGTACTGTTTTAGTAAAAATTACTCTTAAGAACAATTTCACAGTGCATCAAGAAGTAGAATGCATTCCACCTAGACATAACCTGTGTTAACATTTTGACGGGAATCCTTTTAGCCTCTCTCCTTATGTACCTACTGTAGTCCTTAAATGCATCATACAGTACCAATCAGAAGAGACCGACACCTTAACCTAAGACATAGAGAAACCTCTGATATTTTTGTACATGGAAAGATAATTTTAAATATCGTATCCCTACCACATTCTCTGAGCCAATGAATGATTGCTTTGTCATTAATAAGGTATTCTAAAGACAGAAATGGACAAGAATAGAGATAAATATGTATTTCTGTGGATTAAGACTCATTAGCAATTGGTAGCAAAATTGAGTCTTTTTTATGCTTGTATGATAAATTGGGAACATACAGGGAATTTCAGGTTTACGGATAAATATTCAAGGTATTGAACTGTTAACTCATTTTCAGACATCTAAATGTGGGCCAACTATGATGAATTCCATGATCCAGTGCACATTGTAGAATACTATTTGCTGTCCAGCAGTGTTCCAGCAGTTTATCTTTGTGCTGTGATGTTATAGGTAAAGCTACAAAAATTTCAAGCAGATACATACACAGGCATATGTATACATTAGGCATATGTACCTAATGTATACATATGCCTGTGTATGTATTTGCCAATTCCATGAGGAGGCAGTAACATGTTACAAACTTTAAATTTTTCTTATTACTTTATAGCATCACATTTTTATACCCACAGTTCCGTCAGATATAGCCATTTACATTTCTCCATGGTCTCTGTTATTCCATTTTTATAAATGCATCTATTTTTTGCATAGACAGTAGAATCCTTTACCTTTCTGAATGTTGTCTTTGTGAATATTCTGATTAAAACCATAATCTGCTACCAGTACAGAATTTGATAATGGTAACAAATGGCTAATTTACCCATTCTATAAAAATTGAATTTGTGTTAATGGTTACAAAGTTCAGCTAATAGAAATTAATCTACATTAGTTTTTCAGATGTTTGCTGAGGTTTTAGATGTTGATCTAATAATTTGTACCTTCATTGGATTTTGACATTTTCACATATTGTGACAGTCAGCGTTTTGTATTGGAGAAACAAGGAGTAGTTACTTAATCATTTAAAGTTTCATGTTATGAGGTCAGAACCTATGCAATAATTAGATGTTACTGTGATGATAGTGAGTTGGGACACTGACTTGACTGTACAGGTGTAAGTAATGGGGCTTGGAGGAAAGGAGTTTTGTTATTGTCGCCTATAAATCTGATTCAAGTTCAGGGTTTAGTTCAGGGTCAAGACAAAAGACACTTTCAGTATGAGATATGAAAGAAAGAGAAGGGGGAGCAGGAGGAAGGTAGGCACAGACATGCGTGTGTGTGTGGGGGGGGGTGTGGGTGTCTGTCTTCAAAAGCTTATCTCTTACATTTAAAAAATACGATTAAGATATTAATACTATGAGATAGAATAATCAGAGCCACTCTTTTAATCCCCTCCTCAGCATGAGCACGCCAGTCTCTTTCCTTTTTACCCCCTCTGCCCCCTGTTTCAGATACGTATTCCCATGTTGATGGTAGGATCATGTGTAATTTGAAAACGCTTTTGGTGATTACTTGTTGTACTTTTCATCCCTGTAGAGCACCACTGTTTTCAAACTTCTAGGAAAAGATGTGTTTTAATACAACATAACTTATTTGATCTCATCCCCAGTTTGTTCTTTCCCCCTCCAGAGAATCTGCCTTTTCTAGTATTGTTCACCTCCTGCTTGTGATTTTAGGTCTCTAGGTAACAGTGGAGACCAGGAAGCCTTCTGATTCTAAGTTAGGCAGGTTGCTGTTTGGATGATGACTTCCATCTTCATCTACCTCTGGAAAATGTGTTTGAAATGCCAGGCTTCTGTTAATTGTCTCAAGCGTATTGTTCCCGGTGGATCCACTTTTAAGACTTCGGAACTCTGACCTGTGTTATTTATTCATTATTCTGAGAATAACACAGTTGTCAACATAGCCATATATGTACTCTGAAGATGCCTTCCTTTTCCACATTTCCAGTGACATCCATATTTTTGACAGAGAGTGTAGAGTAAGAGCTGGATAAGATCCTCGTGTCATCATGCAAACTGGTTTTAGAATGACTCCAGTGCCTAAATAGGTTGTGATTATTTAAATGGTTTGAGGTTTAAATTGAGGTCATGAAATATTTTGTCAGTTGTTTAGGGTATGAAAAGTGTCATGAAACCATGTCATCAATTCTTACCGTTCGTATTTAGTAATCTGAGCAGTGACAAGAAGAGTTCCAGCCAAAGGAAAGGACGCCTAGAGGTCCTCACGGTCCTCTTGGTCTAGCTTTGTGACCATGGTCCTAAGTTTCTGTTGGCTTCGTTTTTGTAATGGTCCCTCCCAGCTACATAATTCTGTGCCTCTCTCATGAAGCTTATAGTAAGTAGTTCATTGGCAGTGCTTTGGGATGCCAGCATTAATGTCCCTATGTCTCTGTCCCCTCTCCTTTTTTTTTTTTTTTTTTTAGTTAATAACAAAGTTGTATTTTTCAAAATGTACAGTTGGTGGAACCTATTTATACCTCTTTACTAGCAGCAAGGCATCTCCACCCTTGGTGTTTCTGGTGTAAATCACTTGAACTCTATGTTTTGAAAACAGTTTAATGAGTCCTTTACTAAGGAGCTCCTGAAGGGGGCTGCCCTGGCCAGGGAATTGCAAATCTTCAATTTCTTAGAGACAACCGCTGGGGTTAGAGATGGGAACTTCCTTGCAGAGTTTGTCACGTGTGGCCTTGTCAAACAAGACCAGGTTAGTGATCTGAGATCCCAAACTTTGCCTTTGGACTATTTCTTTTTTGGTCTTGCCCCCAGATTGGTTCAGTGGGTCTTTTGCCTTTCTTGTCTGATTTGCCTGCCTGTTTTTCTTCTTGTCGTCCTTGGGTGGCATCAGGAAGCTCAGAGAGTAGCTGCTACCACTGCAGCCTCACCAGGATGATGGCCAGAAGGGATGGCCACCATCAGCCATAGGGTCCATCACATTGCTTATACTGTCTTGTAAGGTTCTAATTGTTTAACCTGGGCTAAGAGAAAATGAAAGCTCAATAGGAAGAATGCAAAATCATCTCTTTATTCCTGAGCATTAGAAAAAATATGATTAACTAAACTGCTTCTTGAAATTATAAAGCTGTAATTGTGTGTGTGTGTGTGTGTGTGTGTGTGTGTATCAATCAGTTAATGTATTTTTAAAGTGTATTTAATTTGTATTCTTAGTAGCATGATTAGTTAATTTCAAAGTCTATAAACCCTCTTAGAGTACATGATATCATAGTAACTTAACATTTTTATTTCTGGATGTTTTATATTAAGTCTTGAGAAATCATCTTACTCTAATTTCTGATTGCTGCCTATCGGCAGGTTGGCTGGCGTTAGGATTGGCAATGTTGCCTCAGGTGATTCTCAGATAAGATTGCTAGTAATTAACACAGTTCAAGTTAGAATGGAAGAAACTCTGGTTGAACTGTATATAATAAATAGCTTTACTTATAAAGGTGCCGTGATTTAAATCCAATCTTAGGAGGCCTCAGTTTATTTCTAACTTTTTCTTTTTTCTTTTTTTTAACGTTTATTTATTTTGAGAGCAAGAGAGAGTGAGTAAGTGAAAGCAGGGGAGGCGCAGAGAGAGAGGGAGAGACAGAGAATCCCAAGCAGGCTCCACACTGTCAGCGCAGAGCCTGATGTGGTGCATGGTCTTGTGACCTGTGAGATCATGACCTGAGCTTGAAATCAAGAGTCACTTAACCGGCCGAGCCCCCCAGGTGCCCCTCTAAGTTTCTTTCTAGATTCAGTTACTAATATCCACATCCATGTTACACATACATTCATAAAAGCATATGTAAAATATATTTCTCTCTGTGGATGAAAGTTTTATGTATTCCTCCAGCACCGCACACTATGTTTTAATGCCAACTTGCTCTTATGTCACAGCTGCTGTTGAGAGCCAGCATACGTTCATGTTAAAATGAAGACTGTTATGAAAGAGGAGAGTAGAGTGGAGTACTGTGTAGTGAGTAGCCGCCATGTAGTTGTGTTGAAACTTAGTGCGCTGACGACTGAGAATGCCCGGTGGTGCAGCCCTTCTCTCCTGTGAACTAACAGCCAGATTGTTTGTAATTTCCCATGCTATTTAAAACAGGGTTCTCATGTATCAGCCATCTTCTGTAAGGGTGCCCAGTGTGACTTCGGTTGATCCGGCTGCTATTCCGCCTTCATTAGCAGACTACTCAGTACCATTCCACCACACGCCAATATCAAGCATGTCATCAGATTTGCCAGGTATGTGAAGAGTTGTTTTCTTTTGTTACCAAGTTTTATTTGTTTTTCCTCTAAATCTGTGGAGCGAACGTAGTGTTACAATTTAAACGGAAATACTGAGGAAATTTGAAGCCTTCATATAAAAGTCGTATCTGTTTTAATATATCACATTCAATTCCTGTCATTTTAACTACAGAGCAATCTGTGGATTACTGATGATAGGAAATCCAGTAGGACGGTAGGAAACTTCTTTAGGGGTTGCTCTCCCTCATGAGGAATTTGTACTCGGAGACACTGTCTTTGTCATCGAAGCTTTGCAGGTTCGGTAGAGTGTTTCCTCATCATCTTCTCGGTAGCCCATCACAGCTTTAGAACGTACTGGTGTACCACAGGGTTAACGTTATCAGTGGCTTTGCCCTGTGAGGCTTTTGTGCTCTGTAAAAATAGGATCTACCAGCTCTTTCCTTAGAGCACTGCTTAATGTTTAGGGATATCTTTTGAAAAAGTCAAGGCTGCTTGAATAACCTTAGAACCAAGGCCATATTATAAAATTTGGAACTCCCCCACAGACCCCCCACTTTTCTTCCCTCCGTAGCCATTGTTTTTGTAGGCATTTTTGATCAATCAAATTGGAGCAAGCTGAAGCCAGTGCCTCTTACATTCATGACTTTCCTTCTTTCCGAAGGGCCCTTTTAGTGGAATACCCTTCTCTTTTCCTGTTAATAATCTTCTTTTCTAGATTTGTAAAGTTACTTTTGACCTACAATTTATTTTTCATATCCCTCTATATGAGGCCTTTATTTCAAGCACAGCATATATTTTGTTGGGCCAAATTTGTGTTGTTGAAACAGTTGATAGTTGTGGTACCTGGCCCAGGGTAATCTTGCCACTTGAAATTTATTCAGATTGTTTGAGTAAAATTTAATGGAGAAGAATAGACTAATAATAGTATCTATCAAAAAATTTCAAAAAACCTACTTAACTGTCTATGTTTACTCCGTATGTACTTGGGGAATTGGCATTTTAAAACTTGGTTAAGTCCAGCGGGCACCAATTAAAAAATATTTGTTGTATACAAAGCTTGATTCTAAGGTACAGGGGCAGTTTCATGGTCCATAAGACAGATGGAAACTCAGAGATACTTAGTTCGTAACTGCCAAGTTTTCCTTTAACTGTGGCTAGTTTTAAAGGAGGTTGAAGAGTGTGTATCATCTTCATATGTGTTACAAACCAACATTCCAGAAGGATTCGTTTTCCTAAAGACCTTGAAATCACAAATAATCCTGAAAAAACTTTTTGTTTACGAAAGCGACCCTGGCCATTTAGGAATAGAACAGCCACAATTTACAGATCATTTGTTTTCAAATTATGTGAGTCTGGATGAATTTTTAATTTTGGAGAATTGACATTATTTCAAAGTTTGGGCCTAAGGGGAGACTATAACAAGTGCAGGTGTAAGAAGCAATAAGTTATGTTAACTGTGTATTTTGTAAAATACGTTCCAAGCTGGTATTAAGGAACTAAGACTGATATGCAGGGCTGATACTTAGCGAGTGTGAACTAGGATGGTGACACTGCTTATTAGAACGTTGACCTGCTTTCTTACCGTTTGATAAATTGAACAGAATAGGGTCTGTTGTACTTCAGAAGAATTACCAGTTTGTCATCATCTATGAATTATGCAGTAATTGCTACATCTAAATAGTTTAGTTTTTCCTTTGTTTTATTGTTAATGTGCTCTTCTGTAGTTAGTGCTCATTTTAGTTTTATTTTTGTGCATAATTTTTATGTAATTAGTCCTACTGTGCAGAGTTTTCATATTTATAAATTTAATAATTTATAATAAAATATTAAATAGAACAAGAATGGAGAGATGACAAAGTTTTAATACATTTCTTAACATTCCTTTTAAACATCATAAATATGAATCTTCTGAATCTGCAGGAGAACAAAGAAGAAATGATATTAATAATGAACTGCAGCTTGGATCATCTTCTGATACTGTGCAACAATGAATTACAAAATAAAACAAAAAATTTGTATTTATGGAATGGAAAACAGCTTGATTATTTCAAGAAAGAATATGACTGCCTTATTATTGCTAGTGCCATATTGTCAGGTGTGAATGGTGCTCAAAAGTTGTACATTAAAATTGGAAAGTGCTAAACATTTACATACTTAATGTTTTGTTAAAGTTCATGGCTCAAGTAAGGAAAATGTGGTGTTATTAATAAGACATGTAGAGTCAGTTTCACTTAAAGAAGCATTTAAAATCCAGAAACTGCAATTTCATCAGTGTTAATAAAACATTTAGAATGTACCATCTGAATTTTTAACACTACCTGCTTTTTAGTTAAAAATAATTGAGCGTTTTCACCCATGAAATATGTAGGTGGGCGTAAAAACCTATCAATACAACATACTGCAATTGAAACTTACGGTGAAATAAGAAAACAGCATTTTACTAAACTTACAAAAACAAGGCAGTAATGTTTTAATCAGTATTCATGAAACCTCATCTGTTTCGTGTAAGAGTTTTAATAGTATACTTAATATGTAAAATGCAGGACTTTGATAATAGTTTAAAGTTTTTTTGTCAGAAGGAATAACATCTGAAATACCGCATCAAACCTCAGTGTTAGTGTTTGAGAAAAAATGGTTTCAGTGAAAGTATTTCATTACAATGTTGGATTTTGTATAGAGAGCATCTGCGTAATGCTAGGGAGAAAGTCAAGTTTAACCAAACTTAGAAACATTTCTAGGTGTCTTATTACGGCATTTTATAAGTCACCATATTCAGTTATCTTTGGATAAAGTGTCAAAAGATACAGATCAAGTGTCTTAAATCTCTCATCGGTATATATTGACTGGCACACATGAAATGATCATCAAAGACAATTAGAGTACATCTGAAGAGCGGAGAATTGAACTAATGAAAAAGTGAAGCATCTTTGCACCTTGCCGGGCAGCCTCCAGTGCTGGAGCTGCACAAACCGTTTGAAGACTATATCAAGCCTGTATATTTATCTCAACTGGTTATGAAGTGGGGATATTTAAACATGTAGAAAATGAGCATTTTTGAGTGATTTGGCTCCAATACACAATATTGCAAGAGATATTAATACTTCCTTCCTTTAGCTTTATAAAAAAAAAAAAAAGGTTTAAGTTATTCACCCATCCAAGTACTAACCAGGCCCGACCCTGCTTAGCTTCCGAGATCAGATGAGATCGGGCGCGTTCAGGGTGGTATGGCCGTAGACAAAAGGTTTAAGTTATTCAAATGGACTGAGTGATTGAACAGACATTAAAAGTGATTGAACATATAAAATTAAGCTACAAAAAGCAGAAGCTATTCTAAAGAGAAAAATGTTACACCATTTGAAGCAAAACCAAATTAATAAAATTAAGTCAATTAAAAGACATGCCAATAAACTGTCTTTGTGACTTGGTCAATAGTATGAGATGTTGACTATATAAAATTCAAAAGGTACTATAAGGGCTAGACAGATTTTGAGTTACTCTCTTCAGAAGCACAGGATTTGCTGAACAATGTTAATGTGAAGAAACTCTTGGCTTATTGAGATGTCATCTAGTGAGTATCAGTTTAATGGGGAAGTCGTTGGAAAAGTTCGTTGTGATCCCCTTTGTCCAGTTTTGGCTCAAATTCCATTGTATCATATAGCTAGTGACAGGCATATGGAGTGAAAAATCATATTAACAGTTTTTAAAGATGCTTTAGAAACTGATTTCATTGAAATGATTGGTGCTATAGCGTGTATCACTTGATAAGCATTTTTACCATATCCTAAGAGATTATAAGGGAATAAATATACTTTAAAAGAGTTATAAATTATTCATATTGGTTATTTAATATATTAAATATCATTTCCACAGATATTTTCTATTTTGAGTAACAGTCTAATATCAGACTTGTATTCTGTATGATCGTTATATTTGAGGTGACATTGAATGCTAGCATATAAAAATTCATAGAATTGAACCAGAAATTGGCCTGTCTCACTGACCTATACCTAGTATGTGATTTTTTTTTTTTTTTTTTTTTTTTAGTGTTTTGAAATTTAGGGAGGTTTAGAGGAACTGACTTTGAAGTTTATTGCTAGACTTTTCACATCTGAAAATTTTTACTGTTTATTGTTACAATTTTAATACTTTAAAATGGTATTACTGGGCAACCTTTTCCACATTCCTGTTTCTAAAGCTTAATTGGAGAGTCCCAGATCTTTGGTTCAGAAAACTGCATTAGCTTATAAACCAGTAAACCCTAACATTTGGCTTGTTAGCGAGCAGCAGTTAACCAGGTGCTTGCTTTGTGCAGAGCACTGAACTGTGTACTACTCTTGATGTGGGGACAGAGTGACAGAGAGCAATCCATGAAATGGATCTCTGTTTAAGAAGTGCTACTTTAGTTGAAGCTCAATGTGGTTGGTGTATTTCTAAAAAAATAAATGTGAAGTATCTTTTAAGAGCCTAAGTATGTTTTTTTTTTTTTAATAGTCCGAATCCAGATCATTCTCTCATCATTTTTATTGCTTCTCATTCTATTAAATGATGAAGGGGAAAAGTTGACTTTGACTAGTCCTCCTCTGGCAGTTTTTGGACTGCTCCCTTTAAGTCTCTGGGTGGTGGTTTTTCCAGTTGTTTTGTGAGGGAATATGTTCATTTTGGGGTTTTACGCATCTAAATCTCACTGATCATGGTATTGAACTTCTCTGTGGCAGAATGGTAAGCACTTACCCCAAATGTTGTATGACTCATGATAAATACAAAATGATTTGGGGAAATAATTCTTGTCTCCAAACTATGAGACAACTATTAACAAAACATTTTTGTTTTAGGTTTGGATTTTCTTTCCCTTATTCCAGTTGATCCCCAGGTATGTATCCTGAATTTAAGCAACTAATTTGTATTTGATTGTTGGTTATGTCATACTAACTAAAAAATGACCAGTTGCATAAAATCAGGACAGTCAACTTGCAGTTACTTAACTTGATGGAAAGGAATTTCTATGTAAATATTTCACAATTTTATTTGGAGGACTACAGTTGCTGTTTTTAAATTTATGATATTTTGACTTAATACCTGAATTTTTAATTATATTTTATTTAGTTTTCCGAATCAGTTAGCATTTCTTACAAGCATTTGGGTGATTAAAGTGAGGGGAAGCAGTGCTGATGACTGAAGTTAAAATTTCAGAGATTATCTGTGAAGCACTCGTTCTATGCATAGAAAATAGTGGAAGCTGATTCAACAGTCCTGAATCATTAGCTTGATTCTTCCTTGTTTTTAAAGGCCATCAGATACAGACTTTGGGGATGCCCCAATCCAAAGTTGCTGTAAACCGATCATTCCGGTTTTCTCTGTCAGCAGTAAGAAACTCGAGGATCCCAGGGACCCAATAGTAAATGTGGACTGACGGACGTATATATCAGAGGCAGAACAGGGGGAGAAGGGAAAGGCATGGGGAAAGCAGATGGGGAAAGTGAAGCAGAGAGTGACTTTGAGAGAATTGTTGCAGGTAGGGAGGGCCAGAGGAAGACCCACAGAGCACTGCTTCATAGGCTGCAGAGGCCGCTAACCACAAGTCTTATACCGGCCTCCTGTGTCCGTACTCTGTATCTGATCACGCCAACAACACTGGAAATTTGGGCCCAGGATAACGTGTGCAGAGTGAGGAATTTCTTCTCACTCTGAGTCAACTCTGTTACATTAGTAGATTCTATAGCAAAAGTATCTATATATCTTTCTAGGAAATGCATTCTTCAGGCTTGAAATATTACTGAATCTTATGAGAACCACCCTTCTAAAAAATGATCTTAGAACCCATAGGATTTTGATTTCATAGTGCTATTTGGCATCCTTAGTGTCAGGCTAACTTATTTGATAAGCCAGTAGAAGGGTAAGGTTGTGCCTTCCGTTTTCCTTAGAATCCTTAGATTTGTCCTCCTTTACCTCCATAGTACCCCCCCCCCCCACCTTAGGCCCTGTTACCTTTGTGCAGATACGTGCCAATACACGTGGTTAGATACACATGGTTAGAGGTAAAATGGCTGCACCCTGAGTATGACAAGAATTCGTAGAGCCTATTGATAGCAGAACTGTGGTATCTAGCATTCATCTTATAAATGAAGAGAGTACCTTTTTACTACTAGACAGTCAAAAACTGCCTGAGAGGAAGTAGAAATAAAATATAAGTTTCTGGGCTTTTTTCCAGATTGTTTAGCGGAAAATCAGAATTGATTCAGTTTTAAAGAAGTTTAATGCCTTAGAAGTCTACTCTCTTTAGAGCACCCGAAACGCTCTCCCCCCTTAACCAGTATCCCTTTGATCTCTTTGTGTATGACGTTTATTTTATGGATGAACCAAGACCGTTACCCATGCTAAACACTGAACTACTTTTTCTGTCAGGCAGCCTACATTTCGGTCGTTGCTCTTCCACTGATTGGCAGCGTGAGCCTGGGGCTGTCGTTGCCATTTTAAGATTTTTTGGAAGATGGTGTAGTGAAAAAAACTTCAGTTTTAAGTTACTGTTTGGTAACTTAGTATCTCTAATGATAGGCTGGAACACTTTATAGAATTGATACCACTGATTGAATATTCTTACTGATCTTTTTTCAAATAGTCGATCTGAAGACAAATTTTTAGGACTCCTCCTCTTGTATATAACTGGTCCTCACTTACTTTACTTTTTTTTTAAATATTTTTTTTCAACGTTTTTTTTTTTTTATTTATTTTTGGGACAGAGAGAGACAGAGCATGAACGGGGGAGGGGCAGAGAGAGAGGGAGACACAGAATCGGAAACAGGCTCCAGGCTCCGAGCCATCAGCCCAGAGCCTGACGCGGGGCTCGAACTCACGGACCGCGAGATCGTGACCTGGCTGAAGTCGGACGCTTAACCGACTGCGCCACCCAGGCGCCCCCTCACTTACTTTACTAAAATCAGTCAGTGCTGCTGTTTCTCACATTAAATATTTTCGTGGCGGTATTTAGCTCTTGTCTCTCTACTCCTCTTGGACGATATTATAGTGTTAAAACTTCAGGTTTGAATTTGAGAGTCAGCGATCAAGATGGTAAGGAGACTTGAAATCGGAATTCTTGAAGGGGGGCAGTATCAAGCCCCACAAGGAAGATTATATCTCCTTTCAGATTTGTCCCCAAATTTTGTGATTATGTGGGATAATTCTCTGTTCTGAGTATCCTGTGGTAGTTAGCTACTGTATGGTGTCTGTTTTAGAATGAATGCTCTCCTCCTGATTGCACAGGTATCATTTCATGTATGTCTAAAGGTTTCAAGTGGTACTGTTGAGTTGATCAGTCTTAAAATTCTTGCTAAAGAGTCTGATTGACACTAAATTTTGAAAGAATTATTGAATTTTGTACTAGCATTTCTGCTTAATGCCATTAGAAATAAATATTGGTTAGCCTTTATGATGTGCTTTAAAGCTGGCATAAATGCATTTAGTGAGCAAATTCTTTTTGAGGTTGAGTATGAGTCATAATGGTGGGGCCAGTATTTACTATTAAATAATCTTAGTAGTTGTTGACATTTTGTACTTGGACCTGTATACTTGGTCTACAAATTCTGCAAGACTTGAGAGAATCAAAAATATGCTGCACTCACTAAACAGTAAAATAGCTAAAATCATACCACCTTCCATCCGAAGATGTGAAGTTTTGAGAAATTCTAAATCCCACTAGGATTTAAATATGTGGCTATCACTTATGCATATCTAACAATTTCTAGTCTCTTTATTTAAAACCAATGTAGCCTCTTCCTCATCGGCATCATTGTTTGTTTCAAGCAGTACTGTCCTCCTATGTTTTTGGATAGTCTCACCTCACCCTTAACAGCAAGCAGTACGTCTGTCACCACCACCAGCCCCCATGAAAGCAGTACTCATGTTAGTTCATCCAGCAGCAGAAGTGAGACAGGGGTCATAACCAGCAGTGGAAGTAACATTCCTGACATCATCTCATTGGACTAAAGGAGGACTCCCTCGATTCTAGGAATCATTCATCAAAACTGTTCTTTCTTGGATCTCTGGTCCGTGGAAGCTATTTTTTTTTTTTGTAACGGTTACTTTGCTATTTATTGAAACGTCAAATGGATTCTTTTGCTTTCTGAGATGAACGCAGATGACTACAGCAAGAACCAAATGACATGCGAGGATTTTTCTTACTCATGCTGTACTGAGCATCAGATACATTCGGCCATAACTGTATCTTCTCGAGAGATGGATTTCAGTTTCATGTGTTGATGGATTCTGCATACACATCGGTTAAAAATTTTTTTTGTTGTAATAAACAGCAATAAAATTATGTAAATATTCAAGTAAACTTTTTTCTAACTAAAAAGATGTAATCAATGATTCTAAAATGACAGCAACTTCTGTTTAACCTGATGTGAAGGCAAGATACATGGAAGGAAGTCGTGTTTGCTGAATGAGTCCTTTCCACGGAGATTTGTTCCATTTCATTGAAGTAATGAAACCCTGATAAGTGGCCACAGCTTGGGTTCCTCTTTTCTTCCTGATATCAGCCATCAAAGAGAAATGGCCTGTGTTGTGTATTTTCCCTGGTTGTCATTTACACTTTGATGTTGTTTGCTAGCAATTGCAGAGGGAAGTTCTGGGACTTGGCTGCTCTTTATCAATGATAGTGCTAAAGAACGCTATGCAGATTCTGCCCTGACATAACGTGTGTTATTTTTGGTAATTGTACGTGCTCATTCTAGAGATCTCTATAAAATTGGGCTTGCCTTCTCGAAAAAGAAATTCTATGCAGCCGTTGAATGTTGAGTGAAATGTTTTTGGAGTAACATGTGGCTAGAATGTTCATTAGAATTTTGTTCACACTGACCAGAAATATCGAGAGCTTTGAGGCAGCAGAAGACCAGATTGGGGGGCGGCGGGAATAACAAGAGTTTAATCTCTTCCTAGGAACTTCTTTGGCTCATTTATTTTATAGAATAATACACAAATACTTGTTGAACCTTTTCAGATTTTACTAACACTAAGAATGCAAATATGGTTTAGGACCCTGGTTTTATTTCTCACCAATACAGTTTCAGTGTCCGTGATGATTTTCAAACGTAAAGAAAACACAATAGCAAGGCATGGGGACTGCATCAGATTTCCTTTTACTTTTTTTTAAAAGGCAATCTTTCCTGATACCATGAAGGACAAACAGAATTAGAAATGTTTGAATTTGAGTAAGGAAGGTTTGGGGAGAGTGGCCTGTAGCCCACTTTGAAAACCACTCATTCAGAATGTGCTTGATTTTAAATCCCTCAGGAGACTGAGTTTTACCCTTAGAGAAACATTTCTATCCAAATTTTCTATTTCCCTTTGTTTCATTTGGCTTCCTAAATTTTTGAATTCTCAAGGAATTAATACTTCATGTTTAGGTTTCTCTCCCTAGCTGTGTCTATTTGAAAAATAAAACCCTTTTTCAAAATGACTTAATCTAACTGATTTCTCAAACCAAAGTGCCCAGATGAAGAGTCTCCCAATGTCAGTTAGACTAGGGACACAGTCGCATTACTTCAGGGCTGGTGTAACTCCCAGAAGCTGATTTGTCACTGCTTGGGTTTGTTTTGTTCTGTTGTTTTGTGGGTTTTTTGGTTTGTTTTCTTTTTCTTTTCTTTTTCTTTCTTTCTTTCTCTTTTTTTTTTTTTTTTTATTTCCTCTCAACACCACCTCAAGTTTTCAGGGCCACTGCTCTCTTTGTAAACAGACTTAATTTCATGTGATTTTCTTACATCATCCCCCCCTTTGGCTACATCTTCCCTTTACTTAATGTGTTACCCCCTTTTGGAGAGCTGCTTCCCATTAAAGCGTAGAAACAAAACCACGTCTCCCTGCCCGGGTTGCGCCATGGTGGCCATTTTACTTGCTTAGTCATCAGATCTCCAGTCCGTGTTACAATCTTTTGGTCCAGGTAGGGAATTTCTTCTAGTAAAATTTTCTGTTGCTGCTCGAAAGACAGACGCGATTTCTGTTCACTCTGTAATCAGATAGAAAACGTAACCCTGATTTGTGTGGTATAATTTGTTAATAAATAAATGATGTATATTTGTTACCATTTTGCTACCCTGTAGATTCTCAGACTCCCCCTCCCCCATTTAATCTACTACAGAGTTTTATAAGGTAAATGGAAATACTCGTAGAAGTTCATTTACGTACTTGGTTCTTGTAACCAATACCTCTGTGCTTTTATAGTTTTGCTTTGTTTCCTTTTCTACTATTTTATGTGAACAGTTTTAGTGTTCATTTTTGGTGCTTTACACTGAAATTACGTAGAAAATTTTAATTTATACAGGCAACTAATGTTTTTAAAAACACATTTTTAAGTTTATAATCTTAAGATTGGGCTTTTAGTATGTTATCTTTGAAGGTGAGTATTTTCTTTATGCTTTTGCCTTCTGACAACAGCATGATCCATTAAGCCATTATGGTTTCTTTTCGTTTTCATTTTTGTTTTTTTTTTCGTATGGTCACCAAATACTTTTACCGAGACCCTGACTTTTCAGCAGTTTGTTTTGCTTGCCCAGATTTCTGCTTAACCAAGTGTAATACAGTTTCAGAGGACATTGTCTTAGCTGTCAGCCAACCAGTGATTATGTGGACTATCTTGTTTAAGGAAGGGAACTGCAGCTTCTAGTCTCCTCTTACAAACACTGAGGCAACCTGTAGTTTTGGTCTTTATTCCTGTGTAGAAATGTGAAGGGCTTTTGTTGCCTTTGGTGACTCTTGACACTGTAATCAGTGCTGAATATAGCTTCACAGCTAAGCTCTGCTTACATTCACAAACTTTCTAACCCTAAGGTGAGCCGCTTTAGGATTTTATGTCCATTTCTGCCCAGAGGGTAAAAATCCTTGGCACGTGTCACAGGATAATTAGATGGCC
The DNA here is from genome assembly GCF_028018385.1 of Neofelis nebulosa. Taxonomy (NCBI): domain Eukaryota; kingdom Metazoa; phylum Chordata; class Mammalia; order Carnivora; family Felidae; genus Neofelis; species Neofelis nebulosa. The sequence goes on from NC_080792.1 coordinate 27,630,864, forward strand.
AAATGAAATAATAGAGCTAAATTCAGGTTATGTGGCACTTATCTTAGAACGTGCTTCAGGAAAGCTAGGATGAAAATACTATGATTAGGTGAGGGTTGTAACAGCGTAAGTTGAGCCATATAACTCTTGGTGTAAAACAAGTTTCTCTAGGGTAGAATCTTAAGGAGTTTGAAGAAAGGTTAAAATGTTGGACTGTAGGTGGAATGGTATTCAACAGAGACTATTTTGACTTTGAGATTAGACCTTTCAGGCATTCTGCCTTCAGACCAGTCCTGGACACGTGTCACTTAGTAACCAAGTTTGTTTGTTTTTCTTCTAATAAGTATTCATTAGTTACGTTTTGTCTTTTTCAGTAAATTTAATTCTTACAAACCATTAGTTTAATTCTCAAATATGCTTTTTATTTCTCTCTAGCCCCTAATTGGTACAAAAGCACTTAACTATTTACTTTTTTTCTCTTTTTTTTTTTTTTTCAAGTAAACACTTGTTTTCCTAATTTTTTTTCATTTTGAAAAATGCAGAACAGTGCGCCATTTAAACTTGGGTCTGATGTGTTTTGTGGCCCTGGATCCACGTGCTGTGGGAACTGTCATTAAGACCAGTGATTGCTGGCTTGGCCTGCTTCACCATCTTTTCTGCTGCAGTTCCACATGAATATGGTGAAACTTGGGGAAAACAATTTAAGAAGTTCTCTGCCATTTTTTGTTTTTGTTTTTAGTCTGATGCTTCTGTCAAATGAATGGTTTGTAGGCCCCCTTTTTTTGTTATTAGGAGCCACACTCCCAATTCCTAGCAGAACAAATAAAGCTGTATAAAAATGCCCATTCTTCTTTAATCCTTGATTCAATAATGTTTGTTTTTTTTTTGTCTATGCCAGTAATACACACTCATTTTGGAAATTTTAGACAATACAGAAGGCTTATAAAGAAAAATAATAATTGCTTGTATTACATCACCCAAGAAAAAAAAAAGCCCTTTGATATTTTTGCATATTCTTGCCAGTCTCTTTGCTTCTTGTACATGTTTTTACATAGGTTTATTCATTCTCGGTATAATTTGTATCTTGGTTTTTTCCTCAGTCTACATGTCATTAAAAACTGTCAACTCTTGTTAATTGCTTGATATTCCATTGTATGGATGTGCCATGATTTGTGTAACCTTTCCCCATGGGGCATTTTAGATTGCATCTCATAAAGTTACAGCAAATGTCTTTGTGCATAAATTATTTCCTTAGGGCGAATTACTAGAGGTGGAATTTCTGGGTCGAGGATATGAACGCTTTTGTAGTTCTTGACTCATGTCACTTTTCCAAATGATTTTACTGATTTGTACTCCAACCAGATGATATGAGAAGAACCCTTTAACCATATTTTTCAAGAATATGCACCGTTTACCTTAGTGCCGGCATCCACACTATGACCCTCAACCCTCCCCACCCTGGTGAGCGGGGGCTGATTTGGAAATGGTTGGCAAAGATGTTCCCCGGCTGTGTCAGTTTCAACTACATCCACCTGACATGTTCCAGAAACACCTGCCTAAGATATCCAAGTAATTTTTCACATAGTTTTACTTGCCCTGTGAAAGTCCATTGTAAGACTGTATTTTCCATCCTAGTTAGAAGGTCTTGACTTTTTTTTTTTTTTTTTTTTAATAAAGCATTTGTGCCTAGGGCCAGCCCTTAGTAGCCAGCTTTCTTTTTTCCTTTCTGTAGGCTCCATTTTGCGTTTTCTGAGCCCCCCAAAGCCAGTAGGATCTCCTGAGCCCAAGGCAGTCCAAACCAAACTGGAAGAGTGGTAAGGCTAAACAATGAAAGGGCCAAATTTTGCTTGTTTCACTTTGTGTTTCCAATGGCATCTTGGTGTTCTAAGGGCAGCTCTGGCGAAAGAAAAATAGTGCTTCCTCAGATGTTCAAGGTGTGTTATTTTCTTGATTGGCATACCACATAATTTCCCAAACTGCTTTTTATTTCAGAATGGCTTTTAAAGCTCCCTTCATCTTGTGTTCTCAAAGCTTAACTCTTTTAAGTGAAGAAGAATATTGTGTTACAAAATAGAATATGCCTCTTATTTTGGCCTTTGTCAAACTATTCAGATATTCAGTATGTTTTATAAGTGTTTATGGGATAGAGTAGAATAAAAGATCTGGTCCCAGGCTTCAAAGGGCTCGTAATCAACTTTTCAGAAATCAAGAATTCTTAACCTACGTTGTGCTAAGAATTTTACAAAAGTGTCTCATTCCTTACAATAGCCCTTCAAAGGAAAGAGGTATTGTCCACACTTAACAGATGAAGGACTAGATTTAGGAAAGTTTCTCAGTGGACTTGGAAGTCTTAAACGGACCTACATCAAAAGCCCTCATTAAATGGAAGTGACATTAATCAGGCTATTTGGGAATCTAGACATAAGATCATGAGAACTGATTTTAGGTGATGGCCCCAGGAATATAGAAGGAGGACACTGGAGCCATTTCAAAGGAAGACTCAAGATTCAGTGTCGTGAATAGATACAGGAGTAGGGGCTGAGTCCGTTTCTCGAGCCTGGATAACCAGGGTAATGGTGCTGTTTACAGAGACAGGAGGCAGTTAGAATGGGCATAGTCGTTTAGGAAAGACAGTGAGTTTGATGGTAAGCATGAGATTTCAAAAAGGAAGGGTCCACGAAGCTCATGTTTGCTTTTCTGCAGTCTTTTAAGATGTGCAGCCTTCCTTCATCTGCCATTTCATCCACTTGCCTTCATTCTGTAGGTATTCTGGTCACTCCCAGTTGCCCATCAACCCTTTTTGCTAAACCATGCTCACGGCGTCTCAGCCTTTTCTTTGGATTTTCCCTTCACTGCCTTGTCACCCATACCCTGCACCTCTCGTCAGTGTGGGCTGTGTTCACTCACATTCCACGTAACTTAAAGAGGTGGGTGGTTGCTGCCCTTTCTCTGTTACAGTTTCTAAATAATTTTTCCCAAGGCCTCTGACAAAAATATGCCCCATTTGTAGCCCATGCCAAGGTTATACTGTTAGTACTTCTACTCTTACCAAGGAACCTGATCGTGACCTTGGATTTGCTGAAGGCGTCGCTTCCTGACTCACCGTGTTTCTTGCCGTCTCTGACTTTGTAGTGACTCTCAGTCTTCAACGTTTTGACGGATGATCCATTCAACAGTCTAGCCTGTAAGATTTTTGGTTACCTCCAGTTTCTTCCACTGAAATGTCCGGCCACTATCTCACCCCTTGTATTTTCTCTCTATTTCTTGTCTGTCTTAGGCTCCTCCTTCATTATTACAGCCACAAACATATCCTCAGACCCCTCCTTCAGGGTCATCTATTCATCCTTTGATTTGACATCGCATGGTCCCTTTGCCCATTCTTGTCAATTATCACAAGTGTGACTACTCTCAAACCGCACCTGTGTCTGCAGATGACCTTATTTCCTGATGCACTCGAAGATTCATTATGTCAGCACGATTTTGTCTCCGTGTGTGCCCACTTTCATTCTCCTTCATTCCAGTCTGAGGATGAGGTGGGCCCAAAGGCCAATTCAGCCACATGGGCTTTTTGACTCTTGTCTCCTTTTGTCATCCTCAGGACCTTCCTCCATCACACTTCCTCTTTCCTGCCTGCCTTTCACCTCTCTACCGCTGCTTTTGGCCAACAGGATCTCATTTATCCAATATTAGGTGGTATTGTTACATGCCAGGCATTACATCAGGTTCTCAGAACACAGGAGAGATACCCTTCACCAAAGCTGTGCTTGAGTAGAATGAAGATGAGTGAAGTAGGGAGATTACAGTGCAGTGGGTACAAGGCAAAGTACAGGGTGCTGCAGTAGCGCGTGGACGGGGCCACGAATGGATTTCATGGACGTGTCGCACAAGTAGGACCATGGGAGTGGAGGAGCTGTCAAGACGATGGCAAATGTTCAGAATAGCTGGACATCTGCTAAGGAGTATTAGGAATGCAAGAAATCGTGAAGGGCCCTGTAAAGACGTGCGAAGGATGGAGGTGTTCTCACGGTCATTAACAGCAGCGTTCGTTGAGTTTGGTACGATGGTCTCCATTTTACAAGTGTGCGAACACATCGTGAGAGGCCGAGTGACTTGCCTGTGGCCCCCTCGTGAGTGGGGAGGTGGGCTTCAAGTCCAGCTTCTGCCACCCCAGGCCGTCCGTGGTCGTTCTGCCTAAACAGTACGTATTTCCTAACACATCACCCCATTTATAATTCTACGTGGCACTTGCCACAACCTGTGCTTATTTTACGTGTTGGTCCACTGTGTGTTGTCTGTTTCCCTTACTAGATTGTAAGCTCCGTGAGGGCAGGGGTGATCTCCTTTCACTTGCATCCCAGAGCCTAACAAGGTGTGTGGTGCAAAGTAGGTGCTCAATAAATATTCGTAAATGAAGAAATGGTGGGTAACCGTTTGTATTTGACTTGTGCTGACTGGAACTGATTTAATACGCAAGCAGCAGACGTTCACCGAGAGAGGAAAACAGGAGGTACACATTTGGGGCAGAAGGTGGAGGTGACAGGTGCTTGGGATTTGGGAGGAAGTCAGTGCAGTGACCTAGACTCCAGAATCTTACAGGGAAAAGCCCCGGGAATGGGGAACTGGTAGGGCAGTGCACACTGAGGATATGTGTGCAGACACAGCCTCCTGTGTGTATATACAACTGGGGAAATTCTGTGTGTAATCTATGTACTTAGGACCACTCATCCGGGTCAGGTACACCGCACTGAGTTACACGGTACAATCATAGATGTTATTCTGGTTTATCAGCTATAGTCTCTGAAGGCCAACAACGACCCAAGTCATCACGGGACTCTGTACTTTGGAATTGGAACAAGAATCAGTTAACGTCAGTTCCAGATGTCTCTGGAAGTCATGCCCACATGCCATTAGATGAGCAATAGGTGTATCCTAAAACACTGGTAGTACTGAAACCACGGAGGTGTAAGAGCCCAACCAGAGAAGTCAGTGAGAGAAGTTCTAGAAAAGGAACACAAGGAGATTGAGAAGAAGCACCTGTGGTAGAAAGGAAATCGGGAATGATACCAGAGAGCCCAAAACCATAGAGTATTTCAAGAAGAGAGTAGTCAGTGGAGTTAATAGCTCCTATAACGTAAAAAGTATCCATTAAAAAAAAATGAATTTCAGAAACACCGTGTTTGATTGAATCTATACTTAATTGATTGTAACGGCTTCATGTAAACAAAAACCCAATTAAACTATGCCCCCTTGCTTTCAATCCCATTGACTTTAGTAAGATGTAGCCTCGTACAATGTGGGGGAGGAGTGAATATGCGTCTATCTTAGAATTTAAGAGTTATGATAATCTCTCTCTTTCCCTGGTTTTCTCAACCAGGCCATATCTACTAATTTCACCAAGAACAATTTCAGCGGCACGATGAGGGTAAATCTAGGTTGCAGTGGGGTGAGGACTGCAAAGTACAGACATGAAGTGTGTAAGTGTAGACAACGCAGCTGGCTCTGATTGAGGGTGAGGCTCTAGCAACAGAAACGTGTATGGTTGAGGGAATCTTTTTTTTAAGATGGGAAAAACTTGAGTCTCCTGTTTAAGTGCTAACTGGACAGTGGGATGCAGTCCGTAGAGAGGGAGAGGTGAATGTGGGTGGTGCAGTAGGGGTTGGCCAAGATCATTGGTACATCTAGATTCTTAAGCAAGAGGGAGAAGTTGGGATCCCTATCAGAGGCATATGAGGGATGGGTATGCACACAGGTGTGTCAGTTGGATAGCAGAGAGTTTGAAGTTTTGATCTAATGGTTTTGCTTTTATGTTTTTGAGAACCAAGAGATACAAGGACAATAGAGATAGAAATAACAAGTGTTAGCAAGGGTGTGGAGAAAAGGGAACTTCTGTGCACTGTTCATGGGAATGTAAATTGGCACAGCCACTGTGGAAAACATTATGGAGGATCTTCAAAAAATCAAAAATAAGACCATATGATCCAGCCAATCCACTTGTGGGTATTTGCTTGAAGAAAATGAGAACATGGATTCAAAAAGATACATGCACATCTATGTTTGTTGTAGCATTATTTATAATAGCCAAGATATGGAAGCAGCCTAAGTGGCTTTCAACAGATAGATTTAATAGATGCATGGATAAAGTGTGTACATACACACACACAACAATATTATGCAGCCATAAAAATTATAAAATCTTACATTTGCAGCAACATGGAAGGTCCTAGAAGGTATTCTACCAAGTGAAAGAAGAGAAGGAAAAATACCATACGATTTCACATGTGGGATCTAAAAAACCAAAAAACAAATACAACAAACTGGTGGTTGCCAGAGGGGAGGATGTGCCGGCATGGACGATACAGTCGAGGAGGATTAAGAAGCACAAAGTTCCAGTTACAAGTTAGGGATGAAAAATACAGCACAGGGAATATAAGCAGTAATATTGTAACAATTTTATATAGTGACAAATGGTAACTATAATGGACAATAGACTTGGCAATGGCATACATTTTTCTGTAGGACTTTTAAGCAGTGCTCATTGGTAAAGTCTATTATTCAGGGTTGGGTTTTGGCAAAGTTCGTGCAACAGAAGAATGACAGGAATAACATCTTGAGGGAGCTGGCAAGTAGTTGACACAATGAAAGCCCAGCTGCCATCACACTCCTGAAATTATTCTTACCGAAGTCAAAACGTGCATGTAATCATCAAAGTTGGACTTGACTTGTCAACATCTGCGTTTGACACAGTCCCTTCCATTCCTTGGTTTTTGTGACAACACAATTCTTATTTCTGACTTTTTCAGGAACTCCTCCTCTTCTCTCTGCCCTGGAAATGCAAATGTAGCTGTGACCTTGCTTGGTTGACTGCTTTTCCCAGCCACTTGACCCACATTCCTTGTTACACTCAACTACTCCACTAGAATGTAATTTCCACGAGGGCTAGAATCTTTGGGTTTTTTTAACCACACCATTGCAAGTGCCTAGAATAGTTTTCCTTTCAACCCATGCCATTACCTTTGAAGTGAGTTTCTTGTAGATAGCGGACGGTTTGTTTTATGGTAGAATGTTTATTGAGACATAATTCACATATAGTTGTAGTTTGCAAGGGCTGCTGTGAAAATGTTCCACAAATGGGGAGACTTAAACAACGGAAACGTATTTTCTCATGACGTGGAGGCCGTAAGTCTGAAGTCAGGGTGTCTGGAGGGTTGGCCCTCTCTAAGGGCTCTGAGGAGGAGCTACTCCAGGTCTCTCTCTGGCTTATTGGTGGCCGTCTTCACCCTATGTCACCTCACTCACATTGTCTCCCCTCCATGCCTAAGGACACTATTTATATTGGATTAGGGCCCACATTAATGGCCTCATTTTAACTTGATTACTTGTAAAGATTCTATCTCCAAATAAGGCCCCATTTTGAGGTACTGAGGGTCAGGACTCCAGCATAACTTTTTTTGTGGGGGACACAATTCAACACATAGCCCACACAGTTCACTCATTCAAAGTGTACAACTCATTGGTTTTTGTTAAATTCACAGAGTTGTGTGACCACACCTTTTTACAACTTTATCATTGCCCCCAAAAGGAACTCTGCCCATTAGCAATCACCCATCCCGGGGTGAGAGAAGAAGTCTAGGCTTTCCACTTGACCTCTGCTGATGGGTAGTGATGGAACCTGAAGTTTTTCCTGTGGTGTTTGACTGGAATGATTACTGTCTAAATTATGATGTAAAAACAAGCAGACAAAAACTAAGGTGTCAGAATGTTTTGTTTTCTCAATTAAAAGTCCATGCAGCGGGCACCTGGGTGGCTTAGTCAGTTGAGCATCCGACTCTTGATTTCTGCTCGGGTCATGATCTCATGGTCACGGTCGGGGAATTGAGCCCCGCGTTAGTCTCTGCGCTGAGCATGGAGCCTGCTTGAGATTCTCTCTCTCGCTCCCCCCTCCCCCGACCCTCTCTAACAATAACAAAAGGCCATACAGCAAGTGTTGGCTAATAGAAATCTCTAAGGAAAGAGCTTCAGCAAATTGCTAGAACTACTATACATTATTAAAGAGTTAACAGTGGTTAATCTCAGGTTGTGTGGAATGATTCTGTCAATCTGTTGTTCATATGGCATTTCATTGTCTTTTGCAAAGTTCTTGAATTTCAGCGTCCCCCATGTTAATCACAGATTCTGAATAGATAGGTAGCCTTGGTTGTGGTTTCGTCATCCCTCCCCTCCTCCCTGGGAGCCATGGCGGAACGATACCTGAGAAGGATTTCACAGGTGGGGGAGCAGGAGAGAGCAGGATGTGTATATCTCTTCTGAATACAAAAATAATACTTCTTGTAAAAGAAAGTTCTGAAATTATGATTAAATGGATGTTTCACCCAGAAAAAAATTACATTTTTAGTCTCGCATTTGTTTTCTTTCAATTTGCTGCCAATCCGTTAACATGAAAGCTTCATTAATAGACGTCTCAAGGGATGATAATTGTTTGAGATTTGATTGTTTCTTAAATCATATGCCTGTACCTTTCAGGGGAAAAAGGACAAAAAGTTTAGCAAAAGCTCTGGCCGCTGGATTTAGTGATGTGGAAGGCATCAGGAACCCTGACAAAGGCAGTTTCAGTAGAGTGGTAAGAACAAGAGCCTACTGGAGGGGTTCATGAGGCAGCAGAGGAGAGGAAGTGAAGTCAGTGATTACTGACCACTTCGGCAAGAGTCCGGCAATCTTTTTAGAAAAAAAATTTTTTTAACGTTTATTTATTTTTGAGAGAAAGAGAGCGCGAGGGGGAGAAGGACAGAGAGAGAGGGAGACACAGAATCAGTAGCAGGCTCCAGGCTATGAGCTGTCAGCACAGAGCCCGATGCAGGACTCGAACTCATGAACCGTGAGATCATGACCTGAGCGAAGTTGGACGCTCAACCGACTGAGCCACCCAGGCGCCCCAAGAGTCCAGCAATCTTTAATGCTGAGGTATATTCAAAGAAGGGGTGCCGAGGATGGGGAGAAAGGCAATATTATTAAAGAAGAGGATGTGAAGGAACTGAGGCCAGGGTTGGAAGGGCCATCCATGCAGATACTGAGGTCACCAAGAAATACAACAGGCACGGCGTGGGACAGAGGGACTGAGCCACTCAGCCAGGGGCTGGCTTCAGGGAGTGAGGTAAGTGACCTGTAGATCTGTAGATGACTCTGCACCAGGGAGGGGTGGTATAATCCCACGGTGGGAGCTGGCGATTTTCAGGGAAGGGAAAGGGAGAATCATCTGGATGCAGTAATTGGTCTTTCCACTGGGAGGAGTAAGAGAAGGTACATCCATCCACTCAAGAATATTGCAGGAAAAGTAAGGTCCTTAGGGGAGAGACAGGGTTCTACTAGATCAAGACATTGAAGGGAAATTTCAGATAATGCATGATAATTTAGGGGATTTTGCTGATGATGGATGGACCCTGAATTGCAGAGTGCCCAAGGGGAGGGGACGGAGGATCGAGAAGTAATGGCAGATGTTATTGGGGCATGTTCCGTGTCTTAATGGGATGACAGTCTAGGTGGATGTGGGATTCTCTGGCTTCCTGTGATGACATTCACAGAGATGTGGGCATGATGACATGTTTCCTGATGGTGTCTGGTGTAGGTTTTTTTTTTTTTTTTTTAAGTAGCAGCTTTATTCAGATACAATTCACACACCATACAGTTTACCCAATTAAAGCGTACAACATTGGTTTCCAGTATATTCACAGAACTGTGTGACCATCAATTTTTGAACATTATTCTCACCCCACAAAAGTAACTCCATGCCTATTAGCAATCGGCCACCCTCATTTTCCGATCCATTACACCAGCACTAGGCAACCACTAATCTACTTTCTATCTATATATTTGCCTGTTCTGGACATCAAAACTGTGGCCTTTGTGGTTGACTTCTTTCAGTCAGCCCCAAATGTAAAAATTCATCCATGTTGTAACACGTCCTACTGCATTCCTTTTTATGACTGAATAATGTTCCATTGTATAGATGTGCCATACTATGTTTATCCATCCACCAGTTGATCGACATTTGGGTTATTCCTGTCTTTTGGCTATTATGAATAATGGTACTATGAATATTCGTGTACAAGTGTTAATGTGGACATGTTTTGTTTCTCTTAGGTATATACCCAGGAGTGGAATTGCTGGGTCGTATAGTAACTCCATGTTTAACATTTTGACTGTTTTCCAAAGTGGCTGCACCATTTTAAACTCCCCCCCGACAAAGAAATCAGGGCTCTGATTTCTTCATATCCTCACTAACATCTGTTTTTTGTTTATTATTATTTTTTTATTTATAGTCTTCCTAGTGGGCTTGACGTGTTACCTATTATGGTTTTGATTTACATTTGTCTAATGATGTTGATCATCTTTTCACATGCTCAGTGGTTATTTGCATATCTTCTTTGGAGAAGTGTCTGTTCAGATCCTTTGCCCATTTTTAAACAAAAATGAGCACGCTTTGCTCCCCCATTTATCCCTCTCCCCCACCCTCATCCTTGGCAACCACTGATCTTTTTTACTGTCTCCATAGGTTGCCTTTTTCAGAATGTCATATTGTTTTGGATCATTCAGTATGTACACTTTTTAGATTGGCTTCTTTCACTTGGTAACAAGCATATAGGGTTCCTCTGCTTGATGGTAAGAGTATGTCAGGTTTCATAAGCAACTGTCAAACTGCCTTCCAAAGTGGCTGTACCATTTTACATTCCCGCCAGCAATGAATTTGAGTCCCTGTGTTTTCTACGTCTTTGTCAGTATTTGACATTGTCAGTGTTTTGGATTTTAGCCATTTTAATAGCTATATAGCAGTATCTCATTGTTTTAATTCCCTAATGATGTGTGATGTTAAGTATCATCTCATATGCTTATTTTCCATCTGTATATCTTCTTTGGTGAGATGTCAGTTCAGATCTTTTGCCCATGTTTTAATTGGGTTGTTCATTTTCTTATTATTGAGTATTAAGAGTTTGTTTTAGAAATCAGTCCTTTATCAAATACATGCTTTGCAGATATCTTTTCCCAGTCTGTGGCTTGTCTTCTTATTCTGTTTACAGTGTTTTTTGGCAGAGCAGAAGTTTTTAATTTTAATGAAGTCCAGTGTAGCAATTTTCTTTTTTCTCTCATGGATCATAGTTTTCATGTTGTATCTAAAAAATCATTGTGACCAATCCAACATCATCCAGATTTTCTCCTGTTATCGTCTAGAAGTTTTATACCTTGTGTTTTATACTTAGGTCTGTGATTCATTTTGAGTTAACTTTTGCAAAGGGTGTACAGCTATGTCTGGGTGTTTGTTTTGTTTTGTTTTGTTTGTTTCATGTGGATGTCTGTTCTACTACCACGTATTGAAAAGATTATCTTTTCTCTGTTGACTTTCCTTTGCTCCTTTGCAAAGGAGCGGTTGACTGTATTTGTGTGGGTCTGTATCTAGGCTCCTTATTCTCTTCCTTTGATCTATTTGCCTGTTCTTTGGCCAATACCACACTGTCTTGAGTACTGTGGATTTGTATTAGGTCTTGAAGTCGGATAGTGTCAGTCTTTGTTCTTCTCCTTCAATATCGTGTTGGTTATTCTGGGTCATCTGCCTCTATATAAACTTTAGAATCGGTTTTTCAGTATCTACAACTTACTGGGATTTTGACTGTGATTGTGTTGAATGTATAGACAGATCAAGTTGGAAAGAACTGACGTCTTAACAGTATTGAGTATTCACATAAATAGACATGGAATATCTATCCATATATTTATCTTCTTTTATTTCATGAGGGTTTTGTTGTTTTACTCACATAGATTTTATACATAATTGGTTAAATGTATACCTAAATATTTGTTTTCCTTTGGTGCTAATAGTATTGTGGTTTTTTTATTTATTTCAAATTCCAATTATTCATTGTTGGTATATAAGAAAGCAATGGACTTTTGTATATTAACCTTGTAGCCTGGAACCTTCCTGTAATCCCTTATTAGTTCCAGGAGGTTTTGAGTCCATTATTTTGGATTTTCTAAACAATCATGTCATCTGCAAACAAAGACAGTTTTATTTCTTCCTTCCCAATCTATAAACCCCTTATTATCTTATTGCCTTAGCTGGTTCTTCCAGTATGCTACTGAATAGGAGTGGTAAGAGCTAACATCCTTGCCTTGAATTTCTGATCACTAAGTATGATGTTAACTGTACATTTTTAGTAAATATTCTTCATCAAGTTGAGGAAGGTCTCTATTCCTAGTTTGCTGAGCATTTTTATCATGAATGGGTCTTGGATTTAGTGAAATGCTTTTTCTGCATCTATGGATGTGACCATGTGTTTGTCTTCTTTAGCCTATTGATGTGATGGATTACATTAATTGATTTTTTTTAAGTTTATTTTATTTTTGAGAGAGAGAGACAGAGTGTAAGTGGGGGAGGGGCTGAGAGAGAGGGAGACACAGAATCGGAAGCAGGCTCTAGGCTCTAAGCTGTCAGCACAGAGCCCGATGTGGGGCTCGAACTCATGAACTATGAGATTATGACCTGAGCCAAAGTTGGAAGTTTAACCAACTGAGCCACTCAGGTGCCCCATTAATTGATCTTATTTATTTATTTATTTATTTATTTATTTATTTATTTTCTCTTTTCTTTTTAATGTTTATTTCTCTTTGAGAGAGAGACAGAGTGCAAGCAGGGGAAGGGCAGAGAGAGAGGGAGACACAGAATCCAAAGCAGGATCCGGGCTCTGAGCTGTCAACACAGAGCCCGATGCGGGGCTCAAACCCACAAGCCAGGAGATAATGACCTGAGCTGGAGCTAGACGCTTAACTGACTGAGCCACCCAGGCACCACCCCTCCCCCCCATTAATTGATTTTTTTAATGTTGAAGTAGCCTTGCATACCTCAATAAATCCCAGTTGGTCATCGTGGATAATTCTTTTTATACATTGTTGGACTTGATTGGCTAATACAGAAGCATCATTCATTCCAGAAACATGCTTGTAATCCAAAGCACTTGTATATCAAAGCAAATTTCAAGAACCATTGGCTTAGTTGTGATCATATGACATTTGGCATCACATACTACTCATGTTGCAAGACGTCGATCATTTATCAAATTAAAAAATACTACAAATGTCTGTTCATCTTGTGGAACACTTGCAGAACAATTTACTCACAATCCAAGATTTTAGTGTATTTTGTTGAGGGTTTTTACAGCTAGGCTCATGAGAGAGATTGGTCTGTAGTTTTCTTGTAATATCTTTGCCTGCTTTTGGTATTAGGGTAATGCTGACCTCCTAGAATTAGTTAGGAAGTACTCCCTCTGCTTCTATTTTTTGATGAATTTATAGACAATTGGTATCATTTCTTATTTTAGTATTTGGTGGAATTCTGTGAACCCATCTGGGCCTGGTGCTTTCTGCTTTGGAAGCTGAATAATTATTGACTCAGTTTCTTTCATAGATACAGGCTTAGTATCCAGATTATTTATTTATCCTTGTGTGAATTTTGGTAGTTTATATTTTTAATTATATATATTCTATTTTAAAGTTTATTGGCTCATTTCGTCTAGGTTATCAAATTTGTGGGCATGGAATTGTGCATAGTGCTCCTTTATTATCCTTTTTTTAAAAAGTTTTTTAGGTATTTATTTTTGAGAGACAGAGAGAGATAGAAAACGAGCAGGGGAGGTGCAGAGAGAGAAGGAGACACAGAATCTGAAGCAGGCTTCAGGCTCCAAACTGTCAGCACAGAGCCCGACGCAGAGCTCGAACTGACAAATCCGCGAATCATGACCTGAGCTGAAGTCAGTTGCTTAACAGACTGAGCCACCCAGGCGCCCCTCCTTTATTATCCTTTTAATGTCCATGGTATCAGAAATGACTTCCTTTCTGATACTAGTTATTTGTATCTTCTCCCTTTTTTTCTTAATTAGCCTGACTATGGGTTTATCAGTTTTACCGATGGGGGGCGGGGAGTGGTTCATTGGTTTTCTCCACTGATTTCCTGTTTTTAATTGCATTGATTTCTTCTCTAATTTTTATTATTTCTTCTACTTTCTTTGGATGTAATTTGTTCCTCTTTTTCTAGTTTTCTAGAGTGGAAGCTCAGATGATTGATTTTCGATATTTCTTCTTTTCTAATGTGTACATCCATTGGTATAAATTTTACTCTACGCAGTGCTATTTGCTACATCCCATAAATTTTGATACGTTGTACTTTCATTTTCATTTATTTAAAAATATGTTTAAATTCCTCTTGAAACTTTTGGCTCATGTGTTATTTAGAAGTGTGCTATCTAATCTCCAAGCATTTGGGGCGGGATGGCAGGTTCTGCTTACTCTGTTATTGATTTCTGATTTAATTCTCTTGTGGTCTGAGAGTATACTATATGTTTTCTGCTCTTTTAAGCTTGTAAAGGTATGTTTTCTGGCCCAGAGGTGGTCAGTCTTGATGAATTTCTGTGTGGGCTTGAGAAGAATGTGTGTTCCGCTGTTGGCGGATGAGGTAGTCTGTCGCTGTCACTTACATCTGGTTGATGGTGCCGTGCAGTTCCTTACATCCTAAGTGATTTTGTGCTGTTGGATCTGCCCATTCCTGATAGGTGTCGACATTTCCAACTGTGTGGTGAATGTATCTGTTTCTCCTTGAAATTCCATCTGGTTTTGCCTGAAATATTTTGACTATTAAGTGCACACACATTAAGGACTGCTGTGTCGAATGGAAGAATTGACTCTGTTATCATATAATGCCCCTCTTTATCCCTGATAGCTTTCCTCGTTATGACCTCTGCTTTGTCCGAAGTTAATAGAGCTATTCTAGCTATCTTTGGTTAGTGTTAGCATGGTACGTCTTTCTCCATCCCTTTACTTTTTATTAGCTGTGTCTTTACATTTAAAGTAGGTTTCTGGGGACACCTGGGTGGGTCAGTTGGTTAAGTGTCAGACTCTTAGTTTCGACTTTGGTTGTGACCTTGCAGTTTCGTGAGTCTGGGTCCCGTGTCAGGCTCTGCACTGGCAGCGCTGAGCCTGCTTGGGGTCCTCTCTCTCTCCAGCTCTCTCCCTCTCTCTCTCTCTCTGCCCCTCCCCTACTTGTGCTGTGTCTGTCTCTCTCAAATAAATAAACTTTAAAAAATAAATAAAGTGGGTTTCTGGTAGACAGCATAGTTTGATTTTTTTTTTTTTTGATCCACTCTGACAGTCTCTGCTTTTAATTGGTCTATTTACACCATTGACATTTAAAGTGATTTTTGATGTAGGTGGGTTAATATGTGCCGTATTTTTTCTTGTTATCTATTGCCTATGTTACTTGGTGTTTCCCCCCTCTTTTTGTGCATTTTATGTTCCATTTTTTTCTTTGCAGGATGTCAATTTTATTTTTGAAAAAAAAATTTTTTAAGTGGTTGCCCTTGAGTTTGCAAGATCCATTTACAACTAAGCCCTGTTCTCTGTCAGGTAACACTATACTGCTACATGGGTAATATAAGTGTCTTATACAGAGTGTCCCCAATTCCTCCCTTCATCTGTTATGACACTGCTGTCCCGGGGTGCCTGGGCTCAGTCGGTTGAGTGTCCACCTCTTGATTTTGGTTCAGGTCATGATTTCCTGGTTCATGAGTTCAAGTCCTGTGTCGGGCTCCATGTTGACAGTGTGGGGCCTGCTTGGGATTCTCTCTCTCTCCTCTCCTCTCTCTCTCTGCCCCTCCCCCCACTCACTCACTCTCTCTTTTTCTCTCTCTCTCTCAAAATAAACTTTCTAAAAAAAGTGATACTGCTATCCTTCACTGAATTTACCCATAGCTATAATCACTGAATATTTTGTTGCTGTTATTATTTTGAACAAACTGTTCAAATAAGAATAAGAAAAATAAAAGCTTTTTTTTTTTAACTTCCATGTTATTCTTCCTCTAATGCTTTTCCTTTCTTTAAGCAGATCCGAGTTCCTGACCGACATCATTTTCCTTCTTTCTGAAGAATTTCATTTAACCTCTCTTGCTAGACAAGACTATGGTTAACAAATACCCTTTATTTTTGTCTATCTGAGACAGTCTTTATTTTGCCTTCACTTTTGAAGGATGATTTTGCTAGGGAGATAATGCTGGGATGGTAGGTTTGTTTTCTCCCACCACTTGAAATATTTCACTCCACTCTCTTTCTGCTTACACGGTTTCCGAAGAGAAGTCCAATGTAATTCTTATCATGGCTCCTCTATAGGTAAGGTGTTTTCTCCCTTTGGCTTCTTGCAAGATTTTCTGTCTTTTTGATTTCCTGCACTTTGAGTATAACATGCTTGGTGTGGATTTTCGAAATATTTATCCTGCTTGGTGTTCTCAGAGCTTCCTGAATCCGTGGTTTGGTGTCTCATTAATTTTGGGAAATTCTCTGTGATTATTGTTTCAAATAGTACTTTGGTTCTCTTCTCTTTTTCTTTACCTCTGGTATTCCCATCAAGTATATGTATCCCTTTATAGCTATGTCACAGTTCTTGAGTATTCTGTTCTTTTTTTTTTTTTTTTTTCTCCCCATTTCAGTTTTGGAGGTTTAAAAAAAAATTTTTGTTAACGTTTGTTTTTGCAAGAGACCACTAGTGGAGAAGGGGCAGAGAGAGAGGGAGACAGAGAATCCCAAGCAGGCTCCGAGGTGGCAGCACAGAGCCCAATGCAGGGCTGGAACCCACGAACCGTGAGATCATGACCTGAGCTGAAGTCTCGCACTTAACCAACTGAGCCACCCAGGCGCCCCTGGCAGTTTTTACTAACATTTCTTCGAGGTTACTGGCTCTTTACTCAGCCATGTCCAGTCTGTTGATGAGCCCATCAAAGGCATGATTTTTGTGACACTTTTTTATTTCTAGAATTTATTTTTTGTTCTTTCTTAGAATTTTTATCCTTCTGTGTGTGTTATCTGTCTGTTCCTGCATGGTGTCCCAATTTGTTTTCTTTTTCAAAATTAGAGCCCTTACCTTATTAATCATAAATTGCTTTAAATCTCGGTCTCATAATTTCAACATCTCTGCCATGTGTGAGTGTGGTTCTGGGGCTTGCCCTCTTTTCAAACTGTTTTGGTTTTTTAGTATGCCTTACAGTGTTTTTGTTGGGAGTCAGACGTAATGTATACTGGGTACACGGGGCCCGGTACTGGTTCCCGTGAAGATTTCTCTCCTGGGCTCCTGCTCTGGTTGGTTGTGATTCTCTGCATCTGCCCGTCCATCTGTCCAGTTTGGGGGACAGCAGTTTATACACTGTGATGCTACTTCTCTGCTGGATCTAGAAGGGTGGTTGGTTTTTGGTTTGTTCAGCCTTCTTCCTGTTGCTTGGCTGGGAGTGGCAGCTTCTAAGCTCCTTTCATGCTGGACTGGACTCTTCAACTTTTAAAGGGGGCTCTTGGCTTCCTCCCGCATTCCCACTCCCTGCCCTGTGGCCTGAAATATAGGCTCATCTGGGCTGTTTCCCCGTCTCTCTCGGATCACTTTCCTTCATTGCCATATGTCCAGTGGTTTGAGAACTACTTTTTCCCATTTTTTTTTCACTGTCTCCGAGGAGTAAATCTGACTCCTGTTATCCAATCTTGACCTGAAGCAGAAGCAGCCAGTTTTATTTTCAATAATAATATTTTTTAAAAAACCTTTTTTAAATGTTTATTTATATTTGAGAGAGAGAGAAAGAGAGAAAGAAAGAGAGACAGAGCGTGAGCAGGGGAGGGGCAGAGAGAGAGGGAGACACAGAATCCAAAGCAGGCTCCAGGCTCTGAGCTGTCAGCACAGAGCCCGACACAGAGCTTGCGTCCTACTGAGCCACCAGGCACCCCTCAATAATAATATTTAATGCCAATTTTCCTCCCAAACACTCTCTATTTCTACCTTTATTTCTTGGGCCTGTCTACTTTAAGTGAATGACATGAGACGTAAAGGAAGCACCAGTTGACCTGTGTCTGAGCCAAATTTGGCAACATTTCTCTGGG
Source organism: Neofelis nebulosa (assembly GCF_028018385.1). Classification (NCBI taxonomy): domain Eukaryota; kingdom Metazoa; phylum Chordata; class Mammalia; order Carnivora; family Felidae; genus Neofelis; species Neofelis nebulosa. Next base: position 27,648,786 of record NC_080792.1, read on the forward strand.
TCACCCCAGCTTCCAGCTGGTTTCCCCAGCTGTTGTAAACTCTTTTACTCACAGGTTATACCTCTTCTTGCCCAGGCTGTGAGAACCTACAGCCTTTCTCCCCTGTGCCCTAACCTCGGAGTCTGTCCTTGTCTTTCACAACATCGAACGATAGCTCACCTCAAAGCAACCCCACTCATGTCTTCAGTTAAAGAAGTAAAGCTCTAGCAGTACAATTAGGTCCTTAAAGGCATTTTGTTTAAATGGGAGAAGGCACGGTAGTAATAGCATTCTAACTTAAAAATGATGTAGAGTTAGGCACCTGGCTGGCTCAGTCAGTAGAGCGTGCAACTTTGGGTCTCAGAGTCCTGAGTTTGAGTCCTACGTTGGGTGTAGAGCCCTACTTAAGTAAGTAAATCGTTTATTTTTTATTTTAAAAAATTTTAATGTTTAGAGAGAGACAGGGAGAGAGAAATCCCAAGCAGGCTCCACACTCTCAGCTCAGAGCCCGATGCGGGACTTGAACCCACGAACATTGAGATCATGACCTGAGCCAAAACCAAGAGTCGGACACTCATCCGACTGAGCCACCCAGGCACCCCAATAAATAAATAGTTTTAAAAAATAATGTAGAGTTGTATTTCCCACATCATTACTTCATCTGAACCTCATAATAACTTTGTGTGGCAGGTTGGACAGGTTGGACTGTGTGCACCTGTATTACTCATTTTAAAAGATAAAGCTGAAAGAGAACTTTGATCTAAAATGTGTGGAATGTGAACCAATCCTGGTTCCTTGGTGGTTTATATAATGATTTGGAGAAGCTGCATATTTTCAGAGCTCATGGGCTGACTCTGTCATTCATGTTGGGGATACACAAGCCTAGGTTTTTAATTCTTGAGGAAAACCTCCTTCTGTCTCAGCAGGTAATTACATGCTCTGGGGCAGGGGGTCATGCTACATATGTGTCTTCCTCTTACCTGGACTATTGTAACTGTAGGAAACATGTCTTGTCACTTTCATCCCAGCCTCCCTACGACTACTTCTTTTTTTTTTTTTTTTAAATGTTTGTTTATTTCTGAGACAGAGAGAGACAGAGCATGAGTGGGGGAGGGGCAGAAAGAGAGGGAGACACAGAATCCGAAGCAGGCTCCAGGCTCTGAGCTGTCAGCACAGAGCCCGACCCGGGGCTCAAACTCACCGTGAGATCATGACCTGGGCTGAAGTCGGTCACTCAACCGACTGAGCCACCCAGGCGCCCCATCCCTACAACTACTACTTAGAGCAACAAATTTGTCATCTTAAAACACAAATCGGATCATGTAACTGCTCTGTTCACAACCCTTCAATGTTTTCCTGGCTCACTCAGGGTAAAATTCAAATGTTTTTACCATGACCTACCAGGCCCTCCATTAGTGATTCTAAAACTTTCACTTGTGACCCCACTAAGAAATATATTTTACATTCTATCTTAATATATATACTTTATATATACACATATTTTTAACAAAAGTTTCAAGAAGCAGCATTTGTCCTTATCTAAGAAGCATTTATGATTTCATTAACATTTAAATACAGCATTACTAATCATCTGATAATTTCATTCAGTATGTTTTTCAGCTCTGGAAGTTCATTTGGGGTCTGAATTGAATCTCTTGCAAGTTGCTATTTGATTTTTGAGCATATGAATAAAGTTACAATAACTATGTTACTGTACTTATCAGCAAATTCTAACATCTGGGTTCTATTTTGGTTTTGGTTGATTGATATTTCTCTTCATTATCGGTCGTGTTTCCCTGCTTCTTCGTGTGCCTGGTAATCTTTGTTTATATACCAGACATTGTAAATGTTACCTTGTCAGGTGCTGGATATATTTGTATTCCCATGAATATAGTTGAGCATTGCTCTGGGATGCAGTTTTGTTCCTTGGAAACATTCGATCCTTTCAGGTTTTGCTTTTAGGATTTGTTAGGTACCTCCAGAACAGTGCTCTCTCTAGAGCTAAACTGTTCCCCACTACTGAGGCAAGATCTACCTGGGTGTTAAACCCAGTGTCTCTTGAATTATGAGGTTTTGCACTCTGGCTGTTGGGGATAGGTACTATTCCTGGCCCTGTGAGTGTCCTAGGTATTGTTTCCTTTGATCCTCCAGGCCAGTTCTTTCCCCAGCCTCAGATAATTTCCTCACATGTACTTATAACCACCGTGATGAATTTCTTAGAGGATGCTTCTCTGTTTAGCTCCTTGTCTCTAGTACTCTTTCTGGCAGAGTCTTACCACCTTGGTCTCTCTGGATTCTTGGCTCCATTTTCTTAATCCAGGGGCTCTCCTGGGCTCTCTTCTGTGCTGCAGCTTAGAATCTCTCAAGGCGGTAGGGTGCACCCCATTTGTTTCCTCACTCTCAGGGATCACTGTCCTTTGTCGCCTGATGTCCAGTGTCTTAGGAGCAATTGCTTTACGTGTTTCTTGGATATTTTGATTGTTGCAGGCACGAGGTTAAATCCAGTCCTTTCTTGGGCAGAAAGGAGGTCACTGAAATTTTGTTTAATGTTTCAAATTTCTCTCTTGGAATGCAGTAAGAGTTTGTGACAGAAAAATGAGATATAACACCGTCCTTATTTATAGATTTTATTCAGACCGTTGTCATAAAAACATTCACATTCTTAACAATGTTAGGAAATATGGTAGAATGATAACTTTTGAGTCTTGTTTTTGACTTGGAAAATGCTACCCTTGATGATATTCTCTCTGAACAACAGACTCATCAGGATTGAAAAACTGTCAGAGTATTGACATGTTTACCAACAGTAGATTACAGTACCAAGAGTGGATTATGTTAATAGAAAATTCAAATAATACAGCAGTGACCCTGCACGTGCCAGAAAATCAAATGGAACACCATTCTACAAAAGGTGAAAGGACCCGGTCTTTCCATTTCATATCATCACATGCCCTTCACTAATTTTCCTATATTGTTTGTCTTGGTTGGCTATAGTGTTTAGTGAGGCTTGTCGAGTTCTTGCAGAAAGTCCATGGGCACTCTCACTTAGGTATTTCCTATTCCAGTATCTTTTTTAATAGTTATTTCTGATACTTATTTCTATTTTTTAAAAAAGGCTGATCGTGACCCACTGCATTGATTTCCTGACACATTAAACTGTGTCAAGCAGCAGTTTGAAAAGCACTGCCTGACAACACTGGGTGTTGTCCAGTTGGGGGGGTTCAGACAAATACGTAACCAGGTGAGTGCCTTCTGCTAAAACAAGCCACTTCCAAACTAGGAGGGGGGTGATGGGGATGTAAAAACAAATAATAATAATAATAATAACTCCAACAATAGAAATAAAGGATAGAAATAGAAACATCAAAATTTGGGATAAATGGGAGGCACATAACTCAAAAACTACATACAGTGAAAATAGATTCAAAATCTCCACTTACGTGACAAAGGTGGTCAGATATGAATATGCTGTTTACAAAAAAATCTGAAAGAAGAGTGCAGAAATATTGAACTTAAAAAGATAGGAAAAGATGTGCTAGGCATGTTCTAATACCAAGAACATTGATGTAGCTGCATTAATATAAAAAAAAGCCATAAAATTACCAGATAAAACAGTTTCAAAGCTACATGCACTTAGTAACATAGCCAAAATATATATTGCAGAAAATGTCAGAACTACATACAGAATTTTAAAAATCCAGTTGTGGGGCCCCCGGGTGGCTCAGTCAGTTGAGCGTCTGACTTTGGCTCAGGTCATGATCTCACGGCTTATGGGTTTGGGCTCCACGTCAGGCTCTGTGCTGACAGCTCAGAGCCTGGAGCCTGCTTTCTGATTCATTCATTCATTCTCTCTCTCTCTCTCTCTCTCTCTCTCTCTCTCTCTCTCTCTCCCTCTCTCTCTCTCTCTGCCCCTCCCCCACTCACACTCTATCTCCCCTTCAAAAATAAATAAACATTAAAAAAAAAATTTTTTAAATCCAGTTGTGATAAATAGTAGCACACCTGTCTTTGTAAGGAATAGAAGAAGCATATTCAAACGTTAGAAATGTACAGAATTAAATAACATTAAAAGCATGATTTAATGAACAGATATAGAACACTCTGTCAAATGTGCAGAATACACATTCCTTTTGAGCACAGGTGGGACCTGTCGTAAAAACTGACCAAATTCTAGGGCCATAAATTTCAAATCTCAAAGGGTTGAAACAGAGAAATACGTTCTCTGACCACAATGTAATTAAGCTAGAAGGCAGTGCAAAAAATTCTATGTCTGGAAATTAAGAAACCTACTTCTAAATAACTCCTGAGTGTGAGAAGAAATTGTATTGGGCATTATTAGGAAGTATTTAGAATTGAATGATAATGAAAACACAATACAGCAAAATTTTGGGGATGCAGCTAGAGTTAATATATATATGTGTGTGTATATATATATATGTATATATATGTATATATGTATATATGTATATATATGTGTATATATATATGTATATATGTATATATATATGTATATATGTATATATTTATATTATATATAAATATAATAAGCACACATATACACAAACATATATATGCGTATATGTGTGTATAAATATGTGCGTATAAATATATACGCACACACATATATACATATATATATGTGTATATATATATATATATATATATAGAGAGAGAGAGAGAGAGAGAGAGAGGGAGAGAGAGAGAGAGAGAAGGGGAGGGGCAGAGAGAGAGGGAGACACAGATTCTGAAGCAGGCTCCAGTCTCCAAGCTGTCAGCACAGAGCCCAATGCAGGGCTGGAACCCATGAACTGTGAGGTCATGACCTGAGCTGAAGTCGGATGCTTCACTGACTGAGCCACCCAGGCACCTCTAGAGTAATATTTAGAGGGAGGTTTGCAGCCTCAAAGATGTACATTAGAAAAGCTAGGCTGAAAATGGATGAGACAAACATCCATATGAAGTTGGAGTAAGACTAGCATCCTAAGTCAAAAAAATGGAAGGAAAAAAATAAGAGTAGAAATCAAACAGAAAAATATGAGGGCGTCATCAGTATGTTTTCATCCCACCCTACACCCTCTTCAGCTTGCTAACTTATCCTTCAGATTCCAGTTTGGCCGTCCCTTTCTCTAGGACAGTGGTTCTCTTAAGTGTGCACTCTGGGTATCTGCCAGAACTGGCACTGAACCAAGACTCGGGGTGAGGCCTCTGAGGCTCTACAAACATTAATCTGTTTTTTATAGAGTCCTCCGGACAATTCTGATGCCTGTTTGAGAACCACTGTTCGAACCACTATTCAAACTTGAGTTTGTATCAGAATCCCCTGGAGGGCTGATTGAGTAGATCTGGGATGGGATTTCTAACAAGTTCCCACAGGATATTAATGCTGTTCTTTGAGAGGCTGCTGTTCTAGGGGCTCTTTAAAAATTGCTTAAGAGATTCTGATAGATTAGTGTGGGCGGTGGCCTGGGCTTGACAATCTTTTAAAATCTTCCCGCAGTTTCTAATGTGCAGCTAAGGTTAAGGGCCACTTCTCCAGGAAAACCCCAACAATCCCTGTCCTCCTAAGCTTTGGGCATGTCTCTGTCTCAGGAGCGATCCCGGCATCCTATGCTGCCCTGCCCTGGAGCAAGTGTCCTGCTGCCCAGAACAGACAACTAGCAGCTTACCTTTCCTCTCAGCAGAAGGTAAACCTCTTGTAGGCAAGGACCTTGCCTCCTTTGCTTTTTGACCCTCAATGGTTTGAAAGGCACTCAGTAAATATTCGTTGAATAATGACACGTGAAACACCTCTATTAGTAGTGCTCACAAGCAGTGGGGACAACACTCTCCTTCGACATCAGTAGAAATACAAAGGCCTGTGTTCTGTGGTTTGGGAGGAGGTTTCTGGAGGGAGAAAAACCGGAACGGGAGCTGAATGAGAGATGCTTCCTGTCACTTGGAATTGAGCAGAGTCTGGCCAGCTCCCGTGGCAGTGGTTAAGAGCGTGGACTCTGGGGCTAGATTGGGTTCAAATCCCGTGTCCTCTCCACCACTTGCTACCAGTGTGATCTTGGCAAAGTTATGTAAGTATTCTATACTCCAGTTGCCCCTCGTGCAAAATGAGGATCATTGGAGCACTTTACTTCTGGGTTTGTCATTTTTGAGGATTAAGTAAAATACATGTAAAGCTATCAGAGGAATACCCAGCACTTAATAAGTACTATCATTTCACTCCCTATCAATTTGTGGAAGTGATCAAAACGATCTGATTATTAAATCTCAGGTTAGAATAAGTGGTTCTCATTTGCCAAACCCCTAATTAAGCCTAAATATTAATTTTTTTTCCTCCCGAAGGGACCTCAGATGTAAGCAAAATAAAAGTAGTGAAGCAACATAAGCTGATAAAATTGTGAAACCAAAGGCATGAAAGTATTTGCTGGCCTGAACTCATGTATTTCACTCAGTTTGAGTTTCTGGTTTGAAACCATTTTGGTTTTCAACGGAATGCTCTTTAGTATATTTTCTAATTAGATATATTTGGATATAATGTTACTACATTTTTTTTGTTTTGTTTTGTGACTCACACCAGGCCTACGTTTTGTTGCCTTTATTAATTTGGCAATAACCCCGCCAATTTCTTTGCGGTTCTCCTCAGAGTTTAGAGGTAAGATTACTGTAAGCTCTGAAGAAGGTTAAAGATATTAAAACATATCTCCTGTATTAGGGTATTGAATTTATTAGGGATATATAAAAAATAGACTTTTATATAACTTTTTTATCCCCAAAGAGTTATATCCTATAATCCCATGAGGAATAGATGGCAGAAATCTCTCTCTCTCTCTCTCTCTCTCTCTCTCTCTCTTTTCCAAAGGGAAAGTAGACTACAGAATATTAATAATCACCAAAGGTCAGACAGGACTCCAAATGGATTTCCAACCCAACACGTTTCCCTCGGCCCCTGCTGTCCTGGGAGGAGCAGTAACCATCCTACATAAAGCTCGAGAGGAGGTAGTGGCACGTGGGTGCCAAAGGACACTGTGAATTCACCCATTTCATCCAAAGCCACAAACTCCTAATCCAGTGGTCCCCAGCCCTGGCTGCACATCTGGTCACTTGGGGAGCTTTTAAAAATTAACCTGTGCCTGGGCCCCCATCTGACCAGTGAAGTCAGTTCCTGGGGAATGGCGATCCAGCATGGGCACTTCTTAAAAGCTCCAGATGGGGGGTGGGTGGAGAGATTCCAAGGTGCAGCCAGGGCTAAGAACCATCGTGCCCGCAAGCAGGGTCCATATCTGGAATGAAGGGGTAGGTGAGTGGACCTGTAGGAGTATAGGAAGTTGCCGCTCACTGAGGCCCAGGCACCTGCTGTAGGGAAGGTTAATTATTCCAGAGGCTCCCTTGTACATGAGAGAGCACTAGCTGTGATGGAAAGCCTGCTGCAGTCAGCGATAGGAGTAGCAGAAGCACACGCTGAAGCTCCAGTTCCTTTTCCTTCTTCCCCTTTCCTCCACTCCGTCTTCCCCTCGCACCCCAGCGTAACTGCGCACCCCAGTGGGTGCCAGCTCCTGGGCGCTTGTGCTAAGTTAGGAAGCTACCCTGGCTTTCGGCCCTTTGAGGGAGTATTGCTGCAGGGCCTTGGGGTGGTCAGGATGGTTTTCCCCACCCAGACTTAAGACAGCCTTCCAAGGGGGGAGAGAAGACAGTGGGTTTCTGATGGCGATCCGGTACAGGACAGCCAAAGGTGTGTCAAGAACTCAGTTCCCAAGTATGTCCAAAGAACCTGCACTCCAGAGTGCCCGCAGGAGCCAGTGACTGATACCTGGGACCTCTCAGACCCCAGCACCTTTTGGGTCTGGGTGTGGGGGAAGCTCACCACATACCTGAGGCTGAATTTCCTATCTGTTCCGTGAGTGGGAGCTGGATGGAGACACAAACAGGATCATATTTATTTAGACGAAATAAACACAAATGCCAGAGTTTATGAACAGACTTATTCCTGCTACGCATGCTGCCCAACAGAAAGGAATTCGCCTTCCTCCAGTGTCTAACAATAGCCAACATTTACTGACCCCTTACTACAAGCCAGGCACTGGTTAGCTCGCTTAATCAGCACACTGACCCTGTGGGGAAGGCACTGTTGTCTCCATTACACAATGGAGACATTGAGGAGGTGCCCAGAGTCACAAGCCAGTAGGTGGGGAGAACGACATTCGAGTTCAGAGCTCCTCGTTCCAGCATCTTACTCAGATTGCTGGCTGTGTTTTCACCTGCACCTTCACCGTCCTCAAGATAGCCTCTCAGGCGAGTGCATTTCACCCACTATCCATCAAGGAGACTGGGGCACTGAGAGATAAACTTGCCCAGCCCGTCACAGCTGTAAATGGGGGGCTCAACATCCGTCTGGTGATAAACGCCAATTCTGGCTCACCACGTTGCCCCTTTCTGTCTTCCCTCTCTTCCAGAGGGAGTAATGACAGAGCCAGGCCTAGCCTGGCCTAGCAAGGCAGGCACACATGCATCTGAAATGTAACCAATGATGTTGTAATGTGACAAGTGCTAAAATAAAGTCATGTGTGAAGTGTTAGGGATGGTGGGGGTAGGGTAACGACACTGCCTCGGAGGAGGGAGAGCAAAGTTCTGGCAGAAAACTGAAGGAAGTAGGACATTTTCAGGTGTCTTGACTCATCCCAAGTGAAGGTATTAGCATGAGAAAAGGTCCAAGAGACCAGAGAACCTGTACTCAAGGGTATATCCACATTTTTTTTAATGTTTATTTTTTATTTTTGAGAGACAACGTGAGTGGGAGAGGGGCAGAGAGAGAGGGAGACACAGATTCCAAAGCAGGCTCCAGGCTCTGAGCTGTCAGCCCGATGCGGAGCTCGAACTCACAAACCGCGAGACTGTGACCTGAGCTGGAGTCACTTAACTGACTGAGCCACTCAGGCACCCCAGGGTGGATACACATTCTGTAGAACTTGAAAATTATACAACTTTGAGGTCCCTCTTTGGGAAATACAGTATTAGGAATAGAAGGTTAGATGTGAAAGTAGATATCTACTGAGAATGAAAAAGATTATAGCAGTTCAACATTTGAAAAGCTACGTTGCAGGTCTGCAGGACCACCCTCAGGCTCAGTGTTAAGCTAGAAGGACTCAGAAAAGCAGTTATGTTCCTAGTGGTGGTTTATTACGGTGAGAGGATGCAGATTAAAACCAGCAAAGGGGAGAGGCAGAGAAGGTGGAGTCCAGGAGAGACCAGATGCAGGCTTTGTTCTCTCCCGGGGGAGCTGCATGGGCAGCACTTAATTCTCCCACCCATGATGTGCATCAGTTTATGCAAAGTGTCCTGAGACTTGGGTCTAGGGTTTTACTGGGGGGAGGTGTCAGTCACAGGGGCATGCAGCTCCCGGGCAGCTGACCTTAGCCACTCAGTCTCCAACCCCCCAGAGGTCAAACTGATAGAGTATTGCCCAGGGCTTTGGACATATAAGAGCAGGCATTCACTCTCAGTCTCACTGTTAGCATAAACTACCTGTTCAAACTGATAGAATGTGGCCCAAGGCCTCAGGTATTTAAAAACAACCTCCTATCAGGATATTCCAAGAGCTCAGAAGTTCTCTCTCGGGAGGCCTTGAAGGTTGAGAATCTTTTCTTTGGAATGTGCAATCCGAATCTGTTGAGTTAACCCTTTACTGCACACTGACAAATACCACAAAGTCCGGAAAAAATTTTTTTTAATGTTTATTATTTTTGAGAGCGAGAGACAGAGAACAAGCAGGGGAGGGGCAGAGAGAGAGGGAGACACAGAATCTGAAGCAGGCTCCAGGCTCTGAGCTCTCAGCACAGAGCCCGATGCAGGGCTCAAACTCACAGACTAAGAGATCATGACCTGAGCTGAAGTCAGCTGCTTAAACTGACTGAGCCACCCAGGCGCCCCAGGAAAAAATGTTTTTATTAATTGCTTGACATAGTTCTATAAAACATTGTTCCTACATCAACTGCATATTCTTGTCTTTTCACATTTTGTAATATTTTCTATAGAGAGAACAGAAAGTTCAGTTTTCTAGTAGTTGATCAGAATTTATTGCTGATAGTTAAGATGCATAAAGATGCTTCACAAACAGATGCACCCATTGTTTGTAGTCCACTCACTGTAGTTTGTGTTTGAAAAACACCAGAATTCTGATACACTTGATTTTTCACAATTCCCATTAAAAAAAATCATGCATTTATAATTGTAAATGTTGCATTACTTAACAAATGTTACAAATACATATGACTAGGTAAACACATTACTAGGGCCCTTGCAGGGCCTTTCAAGGGGTCCCAGGAGCTTAAGTTTCTTCAGCTTCGTGGTAAAGCCTCCTCTGGATTAAAGAATTAGTCACTTGCAGCCTAGCCTATGCCCAAAGCAGTGCTGAGTTTTATGGGAGCACCAGAGAAGGGACTGTGCTGATTCCTGCGTATAGGTGTGCATGGTCCTGTTAGGGAGCCAAGTAGAACACTGCACAAATAAGGAACATGGACCCAATCTCAAAACTGACATCCTGGCCTAGGAGAATTTAGGAAGTGCTTTATTCTGGGCTGAATTTACAAAGTACCACTGACTGGGTGGCTTACAGACAACAGACAAGTATTTCTCACCGTTCTGGAGGCCAGAAGTCTGAGTTGGGTCCAGCTGTGGGCCTGCTTCCCGATTGCAGACAACTAACTGCATTGTAGCATGTGCTGAAGAGAGAAAGCTCTGGTCTCTTCATCCCCTTATAAAGACCCTCATCCCATTTTTGAAGGCCCCACCCTCATGACCTAATTGCTTCCCAAAGGCCCCACCTCCCAATACCATCACACTGGGGGTTAGGCTTCAACACAGGAATTCTGGGAGGACACGAACATTTAGTCTGTAGCAGGAGGTCTGCAAATTTTTCTCCGTGAGGTCCCCTGCCCTAGGGTCCCAATCTTCAGATTTAGCTATGACCCAGGACCACTTAGGATCCAAGGGCAGAGTGGGGCTAACCGAATAAAGTGACAAGCCAGCCAACTGCTTTATCACGAACAGAATGATTTTTGTGAAGTTCAAATCTCCATGCCTACTTCACTTAGCAAATGTGGTGGTTTTTTACCAAAATTATTTAGTAAGCCGTACTGAAACTTACTCAGTGTCTACTTGACCACTGGTTTGTTTGTATTTAATGGGTAAATGAAACAAATTATGGAAACCAAAGTCTACTATTATGATCAAGCTATCAACAACAACAACAAAAACCCCAAGGTTGACATATAAATTAGTGAATAAAAATAAGGTGCGTATACATTTTTTAAGTTTTTATGTGATTCCAATTAGTTAATATACAGTGTAATGTTAGTTTCAGGTGGACAATATAGTAATTCAGCACTTCCATACATCACAAGTGCACTCTTAATCCCCATCACCTGTTTAACCCATCCCCCCAGCCACCTCTCCTCTGGTGACCATCCGTTTGTTCTCTGAAGTTAAGAGTCTGTTTCTTGATTTGCCTTCCCCCCCCCCACCCCGCCCCACCCCACCCCTGCCGCCACCTTTCCCTTTCTCTTTGCTCATTTGTTTTGTTTTGGTTTCCACATATAAGTGAAATCACATGGTATTTGTCTTTCTCTGACTTATTTTTCTGACTTACATTATACCCTCCAGCTCCATCCACATCATTGTAAATGGCAAGATTTCATTCTTTTTTATGGCTGAGTAATATTCCAGTGTGTGTGTGTGTGTGTGTGTGTGTGTGTGTGTGTACACATACATACACATACCACATCTTGATCCATTCATCAGTCGATGGACACCGGGCTGCTTCCATATCTTCGCTATTGTACGTGATGCTGCTATAAACGTTGGGGTGCAGTAAAGTGCGTATATTTTTTTAAATTTTTTTTTATGTTTATTTATTTTTGAGACAGAGAGAGAGCATGAACGGGGGAGGGTCAGAGAGCGAGGGAGACATAGAATCCGAAACAGGCTCCAGGCTCTGAGCTGTCAGCACAGAGCCCGATGCGGGGCTCGAACTCACAGACTGCGAGATCATGACCCGAGCCGAAGTCGGTCGCCCAACCAACTGAGCCACCCAGGCGCCCCAAGTGCGTATATTTTTAAATAAACTAGGTTTAGACTGATAGGTGGAAAACGACAACATATTAACCAAGTTGGCTACAACAAAAGTGTTTTAAAGGTGCCTCACGAGGCAGTGTGGAGACCTGAGTCGTGGAACGGATGGCTCTTCAGAAACAGCATCGGCCTGTGCTTTCTGGGGAGGGGCAGTCGTGGAAAAGGAGAGAGGCAGCTATAACCCTCAGGGTCGGGCTGGGCAGCCGGCATGCTTCTTGGCTCACGAAGCCTGCTCACCTGAAAACTCCCACGAGGGATCGGTGACAACCCCTGTAATTTGAGCAAGCGAGTTATTAGGAAAAACATGGAGGAGGTCGGTCCATCTGAAATCAGCACTGGTAACTGAAGGCCCGGCTGCCGCCCAGCACGACGTGTCACCGAACAGCAGCTACAATGGGAGCATCCGAGGGTCTGAGAGCCTCATCTAATTCATCCTGTCGCCCTCACCCTGCAGGTTCTGATGACACTAATAGGTGACATTCACTGTAGCTTCAAAGCCCGTTTACATATATTCTCTTACTTAACCACCCAGCACCAGAGAATGATGTACCACATGTTATGGAAAGAAAGATGCCTTACAATTTATGATGGTCATTCTCTACCTTAGCTACATACTTGAAACAAACTGGAGGGGAGTTAAAAATCTGTGATGGCCACGCCGCACCCCAGGCTAGTCGGAACTCAGGGGCTAGGAGCCAGGCAGAGTGGTAGCCGCGTGGAGAGCTGCTCTCTGCTCTAACAGTAACTGGGCCTTGGCCTGTGTGAGGGGTGGAAAGGGCCTCTGGCTTCTGGACAAGCTCTGCCTCACTGCCCAGGAACGGCTGGCCCCGCAGAGGGAGGCACATGGAGCCTGAGGCCGGAGGGCACGAGGCAAGCAGCTTTGAAGGGCTTTCTGGTGAACGGAGACTTACTTAATGAAGCAGGAACTCAGCCTGCTGTCCAGCTGCCCCAAATTATCTGAATTTAGAAAAGAACACACGATTACGACAAGTGCTGTGTTTTATTTTAGGTCCGGCAAACCCAAAACCATGGGTAGAAGGAGAAAAAGTAGAGACCCCGTTCAGAGTGTACCTCCTCCAAGAATTCGGGAGATTCGTCATTTGTCTCCCTGTCAAGGATCATTTCACGATTCAGAGTAGCTGTCTCTCTTTTATAAGCTGTCTCCACTGTTTACCAAATGGCGGTGCATGTTTTGGTCTATTCCTGGACTTTCGATTCTGTTCTTTTAGTAATCTATTCATTCAAGTATCACTACCATACTGTTTTGGGGTTTTTTTCCCAAATGTTTATGCATTTTTGGGAGAGAGTGAGAGTGGGGGAGGGGCAGAGAGAGAGGGAGAGAGGATCTGAAGCGGGCTCTGCACTGACAGCGGAGAGCCCGATGTGGGGCTCGAACTCCCAAACTGCGAGTTCATCACCTGAGCTGAAGTTGATACTCAACCAACTGAGCCACCCAGGTGGCCCCCCCACCATACTGTTTTCATTATGGAGCGTTTGTAATGCATCGTAATATCTGGTCACACCCTCGTACTGTGCTGCTTTTTTTTTCAGAACGGGAGAAAAAAGTTTAATCCAAGTCACAAGTTTATCTACTCTAGATTTCATCTTTCATGTCCATGGTTTGCTCCTGGTCCCTCTTCTCTTTCCTTCATCTTTGGTGAAACTTTGTTTCAAATGACATCTCCTAAGTAGAGGAAGAGGTGGAATGGGGGTGGGGCCCTGGGAGCACGTGTTTTGAAGAAGGGCCTAAAAATCGCTGATTTCTGTACTTAACGCTGCACGACAATCTGCTAGAAATGCAAAGCAGTTCTGAACAACTGTCATTAGTATCATTTTTATATTGACAACTCGTTAAATTTTTTTTCTCTTCTCCCTGTGTAAACACTCCAATCCATTGACTATTAATCGTATTCTCTTAGCTGATGTCTCCATCTCTCTTTCCTGCACACACACACACACACACACACACACACACATTTCAGGGCACAGACCCAGATCTTGCCCCATACCCCTCAGGAATAGTGCTGGGTATGGCATGATTCTAGGGCAACATGCCCGAAAGACCTTCTTCATCTCGTTATTAATGCTTCTCATTTCTTTTACGAGAGAAAAATCTTTTCATGGCCTAAAAGAAACTGGCAAGCATTCTTGTGAATAAGCTTTGCTTTCAAGCACGTATGATTTTTTTTTTTTTTTTCTCTTTTGGACAGCTACCAAGCAAAAAGATGAGAAAACCACGGAGGCCACCTAGGGTGGCAAGGTCATAGGAAAGGGAGGGTGGGTATACAGAAGACTCCCAGGACTTCACAGTTTTGTTGTGATCTCGCGTCATTATTTTTCTACCCGCATGTGTACAGAGAGAACCGTGGAGCCAGAAAGGTAGGGTTCAGCCTGGAATTATGAGACTTTCATTTTTCCTTGTTGGTAAACTGGCCTGTTCAGCTATCATTCTACCGTATGCAAGGTGCTGTGGAGAATACAGAGATTTAAAACCTCACGGTCTTTATGATTTCTTGGAGAAATAGGCAACAACCTCACAGAAATACACGCAAAAGGCAAATGTGCTGAAAGGTAACACAGGTGAAAATCTGTATGACCTTGGGTATGACGATGACTTTTTACCTACAACCTCGAAGGCGTAATCCACGAAAGAAGTAGTTGACAAGCTGCACTTAATTAAAATGGAAAACTCCTGCTCTGCAAAAGACATTGTAAAGAAAAGGAGGAGACGAGACACAGACAGGGATGAAATATTTGCAAAAGACATCTCTGATAAAGGATCGTTACTCTAAATATACAAAGACCTCTTAAAACTCAACAAGAAGAAAACAACTCGATTTAAAAATGGGCAAAAGGCCTCATCAGAGGAGACATACGGATGGCAAGTAAACATACGAAAAGATGCTCCAGATCATATGTCATGATGGAACTGCAAATTAAAACAACCTATTAGAATGGCCCAAATCCAAAACACTAACAACACCAAATGGCGGCGAGGATGTAGAACAAGAAGAAGTCTCATTCATTGCTGGCACAGCCGTGCTGGAACACAGTTTGGCAACTTCTTACAAAATTAAACATCCTCTTACCAGATGATCCAGGAATCATGCTTCTTGGTATTTACCCAGAGGAGCCCAAAACTTGTGTCCACACGAAAACCTGCACACAGATGTTTATAGCAGCTTTAGTTATAATTGCCGAAACTTGGAATCAATAGAGATGCGGAAGGATAAACTGTGCACATCCAGACAATGGAATGTTTACTCAGCGCTGACAAGAAACGAGTTACCGTGCCATGAAAAGACACGGAGGAAACGTAGATGCACGTTACTAAGTGAAAAAAAGCCAATCTGAAAAGGCTACCTCCTGTGTGGTTCCAACTCTATGACATTCTGGAAAAGGCAAAAGTATGGAGACAGTAGAAAGACCAGGGGTTGGTAAGGATAGGGGTGAGGGAGGAGACATAAATAGGTAGGGCACAGGAATTTTAGGGCAGTGAGACTACGCTGTATGATACTCTAAGGGTGGACACATGTCATTATACATTTGTCCCAAACCATCTACTGGACAACACCATGTGAACTGTGGCATGAACTATGGACTGGATGATAATGATGTGCCTGTGCAGGGACAGGGACACACTTCCCTGCTCCGGGAGGGGATGTTGATGGTGGAGGAGGCTGTACATGTGGGGAGGGGGTAGGCGGGGGGTACATGGCAACTTTCTGTACTTTCTGCTCAATTTAGCTGTGAGCCTAAAACTGCCAGCTGAAAAATACAGTTGTGTTTGTCGTTGGTTGATTTTTAAAGGCAGTGTCCTCAAACACTGTGAACCTCATCGGCTTAACAAAACTGCATGGAAATGCCAACTATCAACAGTTGCCTCCAAACAAAGGAATTCCTGGTTAAGAAAACATGAGTCCCAGACCTAACTGTAATACCTGAAATTGTGAAACTGACAGAAGAAAACAGGGAGAACATCTTTAAGCTCTTGTTAGGTGGAGAGTTTTTAGTCAACACCCTAAACACTCACTAGGAAAAAAGATACACTGAACTTCATTAAAATAAAGTTCTGGACAGATGGCCCATGGAGAAGAATTCCAAGTAATTTATACTCTACCCTAAGAGATGTGGGGCATAACTCTCCACTAAGTATGGCTGTACTTACTGACTTCTTTCCAAAGGGTCTAGTATGGAGGGGGTGGGGGGGAGTAACTTCGCAGTGGAGAAGGCTGACCAACACTACCTCAGCCAGGTGACCAAGGTCAAAATCAACAGTGATTAGTTATGTTGATGATATGTGCTCTTGACACGATATGATGAAAATGGCACTTTACCTCCGTGGTCTTCTTGCCAAAAACCAATGAGCTCAGTCCAATCACAAGAAAAACAGCAGATGAACCCCACTGAAGGGCATTCTACAAAACGCCCGAGCAGTACTCCTCAAAACTGTCATCACAAACAAGGAAAGTCCGAGAAACTGTCACAGCCCAGAGGAGCCTAAGGACACTTGACAACTAAATGTAATATGGCATTCGGGATGGGATCCTAGAGCAGAAGAGGGATTTTAGGTAAAAGCTAAGGACATATTAATAAATGCTAGACTCTAGTTAGTAACACCATATCAATGTTGGTTCATTAATTGTGACCATAATTAGTGCACCACACTAATGTAATCTGTTCACCATAGGGGAAACTGAGTGTGGGCTATAGAGGAAGTCTCTGCCCTACCTTTGCAATGTTTCTTTAAATCTAAAGCTTTTCTGGGGCGCCTGGGTGGCAATTTTGGTTAAGCTTCCGGCTCAGGTCATGACCTCATGGTTCGTGAGTTCGAGCCCCACGTTGGGCTCTGTGCTGACAGCTCAGAGCCTGGAGCCTGCTTTGGATTCTGTCTCTCTCTCTCTCTCTCTCTGCCCCTCCCCTGCTCACACTCTGTCTCTCTGTCTCTCAAAAATAATAAACGAACATTAATAAACATTTTAATCTAAAGCCGTTCTAAGAATAGTTTATTCTTAAAATGCTATTTATAATATCAGAAAAAATAATTAGGAAGAAATTTAACAAAAGACATGGGAGGCCTTTATGCTGAAAACTACAGAACATAGCTGCAACTCAAGGTATGAATACGTGGAGAGGTATTCTATGTTCATAGATTGGAAGACATAATTTGGTCCAGATGTCATATTGTTAAGATGATATCCCAATTATCATCCCATTAGGCTTTTTGCAGAAACTGATAAGCTTATCCTTAAATGTACATGAAATTACAGAAGGACCTAGAATAAGAAAAACAGTCTTAAAGATTGAAGTTGGAAAATTTATACTGCCAGATTTCAAGATATATAAAATTATAATAGGTAAGACAATATGGTATTGGCATATGGATAACTAAATAGATAAATGGAATAGAATATCAAATCTGGAAGTAAACCCATATAGTATAACTTTCTTTTTAACAGAAACACTAAATGAATTTAACAGGCGAAAAGAATGTCTTCTCTGTAAATGGTGTTGGAATACTGAATGTCCTTATGGAGCAGAAGTGGACCTTGACCTCTGCCTCATGCCATGCCGAAAAATGAATTTGAAGTAGGCCATAAATTTAAGTGCAGAAGGTGAACCTGTAAAGCTTCTATAGAAAACATTCTTAGAACACAAAAGTCTCTAATCACAACAAAAAAATGGATAGATTGGACGTCATTAAAATTAAAAATTTCTACTAATCAAAAACAACATTAAGAATTGAAAACACAGACCGAACTCCAGGAGGAAATATTTACAGGCCACTTATATCTGACAAAGAATGTGTACCCAGAATATATTTTGAAAGCCTCCTACAAATCAATAATAAAAGACAACAGTATAATGAAAAGAACCAAAGACCTATGTAGGTTCTTCATAAAGGAAGATATAAAAAAGGCTAATAAGCATATGAAAAAACTATCCATTTTTCTTCCTCTTCCTCCTACTCCTCCTACACCTTCTTTAGCCATTGGTACCAGATAAGTGTGTGTGTGCGTGGGGTGGGGGGGAACGAGGGTAGAATCGTTCACTCAGTGTATTAGAGTTCTCCGGAGAAACACAACCAGTCGGCTGTGTGTGTGTGCGTATAAAGAGAGAGAGTGTGTTTAAGGAATAGATTCTCGTGGTGGTGGGGGTTGGTGAGTCCTAAGTTTGCAGGGCAGGCCGGCAGGCTGGAGATCCAGGGAAGAGACCTAGATGCAGTTCTAGTCTAAAGGCAGTCCAGAAGCAGAATTTCCTCTTCCTCGGGGAAGGTGGATCTTTTTTCTCCTAGGGCCTTCAACTGATTGAATGAGGCCCACCCGTATTATGAAGAGTAATCTGCTTTATTCAAAGCCTACTGATTTAAATGTTAATCTCATCTAAAAAACACCTTCACTGAAATATGTAGAATAGTGTTCAACCAAATACCGGGTACTGGCCCCAAGCAAGTGGACCCATAAAACTGACCATCACATTCAGCCAAGAGCAACGGAACATAACTTCCCTAGGTATGCCCATTGGTGATACAGCAAGGAAGCCGCTATCTCACCATCGCCATCTGACAGGCGTGGCAGCTTGCACACACAGAGGAGGAAGCCATGAACTCACCCTGCAGGTAGGCATGAAGGAGTGTGAGAAAGCTTTTCAGGGGTCATGACAACTGAACTGAGTCTTGAAGGTTTGTTGCTGTGTTCTGAGCTCCTGGAACAGTGCTTGGCACATAGCGGGTGCTCCATAAATATTTGTGAATGAGGTTGGAAGCTGTAGAAAGAGACGTAGAGTAGGACAGTGATAATCTTTGCCTGGCTAAAGAGTTGACTGCAGTGGAGAGTGCCTGGTGGGTTGTTGTTGTTGTTGTTGTTGTTTTGAAGTCTATTTATCTATTTTAAGAGAGAGTTGGTGGTGGGGTGGGGGGCGGGGCGGGTAGAGACTCCCAAGCAGGCTCCACACTGTAAGTGTAGAGCCCAATGCGGGGCTTGAATTCACAAACCGCGAGATCATGACCTGAGCCGAAATCACGAGTTGGACGCCTAACCAGCTGAGGCACCCAGGCGCCCCTGATGGGTTCTAAACAGTATGGCAGTGTGGAGAACAGACTAGAGGCTGGGGGGAAGTTGGAAGGGGACAGTCCAGAGTCTATTACATTAGACCAGGCACAACATATTATGAATAGGCAGTTGACTAAGGCATTGACAGGCCTAATTGGTGAGGGATGGAGAAGAGAGAGATTTAGGGGCCAGGACTGAATGCTGGAGAGGCTCCGGGCATGGACCCAGCTCAGGAAGGACCCTCACACGTTCTTATTTTACAGATGAGGAGCCTGAGACCCAGAGAGGGGATGCAACTTGCCCATGGTCACACAGCATGCTGACAGAATGTATTAGGCCAGAACCCAGGTCCTATCTCTGGTCAGGTGCTCCTTCCATGCCAGGTGGCCTGTGTCCTGCTCTCTCTTGCTCCCCTAGCCCACCTCGCCCGCAGGAAAGTTTCCAATGTCATCCCGGCCTCTGCAGTGGGAGGTGAGTCCCCAGGCCTCCTCGCTCAGCACTGCCTCCGCCTGCAGAAAAGGCCATGGTGCCGCTGATGGGCTGGAGAGTCCGGGGGATGGTGATGGGGCAGCGGTCACCCGAGGCTTCTTCTGGGCACAGTCCTTACCCTGGAGCAGCTGCCTGTGATGCATGGCTGAGGCTGACCCTGAGAGGTTGTTATTTTAGGTAATTCACGTTGGAGGGAGGAAGTGACTGAAGAAAATGTGAAAATGAGTAGCTATTGCAAGATGTGTGTGATAAGTGAAACGGGGAACATAAAGACAGACGAAGAGGCACCTCTGTTATTTTTGCTCCTTTTTATAGCAATCTGTAAGGCAGACTTCTCACACTGAGTAGGAACCCTTAGCCCCTGAGCAGTTTCCTGGCCCCAGCCCTCATCAGCCCCGATGGGAGCGGTGGAGGACGGTGGATGCGGCTGGGGCCGCGAGAACCCGCGTGAGCCCCCAGAGCAGCACCCCAATCCCACCCCCTCCCGGCAGGGCGGGAACCAAGGTTTTGTGCAGGAGGGGTTGGTGGCCCCCCTGCATCTATTGAAGGGTGGGGCTACCTCCGTCAGCCCCTAAACCCAGGGGCGTGTGCACTCGGCCTGCTCCTGATAAGCAGCCAGGAACTCGAAGGGGACGTTTCCAGAAGAATATGGACACGGTCCCCTCAATGTGGGGAATACTGACATTCTCTCCCATGTCATTTTGCCTCTTTGCAGAGGTGGGTGGTGCGCCTGGTGCCCTCGGGCCACTGTGAAGTCAGGACAGGGACTGGCACAAGTGTCAGGGGGGGGCTGAGGGAGCCAAAGGATGCCGAGCTTTCTTCGGGGGGAATCGCTCTCTGTTCTGAGGCCCGTCAGCTGCTGGGGGGACCACTGCCCCTGCAGCATCCCGAGGCGGCCTGCTTGGGGCCTCTGACCTCCCCTGGGAGTCTCCTTTGGAGTGAAGCATGGATGCTGTGGTTAAAGACACAGTTTCTAGATGAAACGGGTAGTTGTTAGGGCCTCTCATCGGTTCATTCCTGTTGATTGTAGGATTCAGGGGAAAGAGAAGGTCTGCTCCGGCCAGGGCAACGGTCACCTCTGGTTACAGCTAGAGCTGCTTCAGAGGAACGACAAGGATATCTAAACAGGGGAGAGGGAAGGAGGAAGGGAGCCAAGGGTGGGAGGAGTGTTTCAGGAAAGTGACTGAATTCTTGGAATAACTGCCATGAGGCATGCAAAAGAGAGGAAAAAAGGCCTTGTCCAGGAGTGTGGGGGGCTCAGCTGGGCTAGAAGCCACAGCCTACAGAGGTGTGTGTCAGCATGATTGTGTTATTTTCTCCAGCAGCAGGCCAGCCTGGAAACAGAAGTAGATGGTGAAGTCGTCACTGGCTGTGGATTGGCCAGGGAGGTACAGTGGTAGGACCGTCCTCCCTCCTTTTCCCTCTTATTTGGGACAGGAGGTAAGCAGTGACTAGGTGAGCTTATGTGACTGGGTTCAAGCTGATGGGATGGGAGAGGAAGGTGTTGGATGGGGAGGCTCTCCTTCTCCATTGTGCTGTCTGGAATGGAGACGCCGTGGCTGGAGCTCTAACGGCCATCTTGGACAAGGAGACAATGTGCTTAAAAAACAACAACAACAAAAAACAGCAAGAGAAGAGGAGCACAGGTCCCTGAGGCACTTAGACCTACCATCCCACCTGTGTGCTAACTACTCCTGGATTTCTTTTATGTGAGAGAGAAAATACACTAATGATTTTAAGAACTGTTATTTGGGGTTTTCTATGATATACCATTGAAACTAATCCTAATAGAAACAGACCAAGCATGAGGAAATTGTGGGTAATTATAAGAATGTCAGTAAAGGGATCAACCGTGGGGTCTTAACGGAGCAGGAAAGGACAAGAAGCCGGGGGTGGCTGATACACTGGAGAATGGGGACTCCGGCCCTTGGCACACTAGCACAGCAGAGTAGGCTACTGTGGGCAGATCTTTAAGAATGAAAACCCAAGGGGCACCTGGGTGGCTAAGTCGGTTAAGTGTCCATCTTCAGCTCAGGTCATGATCTTGTGGTTTGTGACTTTGAGCCCCGCGTTGAGTTCCATGGCGACAGCTCCAAGCTTGGAGCCAGCTTCCGATTCTGTGTCTCCCTCTCTCTCTGCCCCTTCCCCACTCGCACTCTGTCTCTGTCTCTGTCTCTCTCTCTCTCTCTTTCAAGTAAACATTAAATTTTTTAAAAAATTTCTTTAAAAAAAAAAAAAAAGAATGGACAACCAGGGGCTCCTGGGTGACTCAGTCGATTAAGCATCTGACTTTGGCTTGGGTCATGATCTCACGGTTCATGAGTTCAAGCCCCACATCAGGCTCTGTGCTGACAGCTCAGAGCCTAGAGTCTGCTTTGGATTCTGTGTCTAACCTCTCTCTCTGCCCCTCCTCTGCTCGTTCTCTCTCTCTCTGTCTCTCTCTCTCTCAAAAAGAAATAAACATCAAAAAAATTTTTTTTAATTGAAAACGGGAAGTTGTGGTTAGAAAGTGGAATTTCTGATTTTATGGTTTCAGAGCTGGCTTGACAAGTTGTGGTCACAGTAAGCACTAACATTGCCTGAACGCTTCCTATGCAGCTGACTGCCTTTTTAAGTAGGTGATAGTGGGCTCAATCTCAGTCCCTAGCATAACTCTGGAAGGGAGTTTCTTTTATTAACCTATTTCATAAAGAAAGAAACTGAGGCTCAGAGAGGCCAAGAAACTTCTCCAAGGGAGCAAAACGTAACTGGCTGGGTCAACATTAGAACGCAGGAAGCGTGACCCCAGAGCCCAAGCTCTCGGCCACGCCGCTCTTGTGCCTGGCCCACGCTGGGGCCACCGTGCAAGTGCAGAGAGGTGGAGGCCCGTGAGGCTGGCTGCTGGTTGCATCCTCCGGATGGCCACCCAAACCCTCAGCCTGGTGGCCGGCGGCGAGGCAGAGGGGAAGGCAGCCAGCCCCAGTGCCAGACACTGAGTTTACAGACCAGGCTGAGAAGAGGGTGGGACCTTGTGATGAGAGCCTTGAAAGGGTGTGAAGGGCTCAGTCGGGGCCACCCAGGAGCAGACTGACCCTGCCTTGGGCCCTGTGGTTCCGTGGCACCGGAGAGAACATGAGAATCGAGGGAACCAGCACCCTGCAGAGTGACATTAACACAGAAGCTGAAGGGTGGGCTCTAGGACCTGATGGCCTGGGTCCGGATCCCATCTGCTCCTCTTACTAGCTCTGTCACCTTGGATGGCGCATCTGTGCCCTCCTGTGTACCGGCAGGCTTGAGAATAGCTCCTCCCCTTCATCTACCGTCACTCAAGGGAGATTAAATGACTTACCGGCAGGGAAATACCACGAGCAGTGCCCAGCACACGGCATGTGCCTGTGCTGTTGACTTTGCTGTTCCACAGTCTCTGCGGAGAGCTGGTGAGGAGCTGTGACAGGACGGGGCCAGATGAGGAGAGGCTTCTAGAGTGGACAAGGAGAAGCCACAGGGCTTGGCCAGCTGCCTCCAGGGGAGGCTCTCATCCTTGTCCTCTGTATGTCACTTTGGACACATCCCTAGGCCTCCTCTCCTAGGGTTACTTGCTTGTCAGTCTTACATCTCTAATATAAGGAAAGACCTGGCGCCTTCTAAATAAATGCCTCAACACCTTAGGGAGGGGAGAGGAATGTTCCTCTGAACCCCCCAACCATTTGTAGCCAGGTATCACCCAGCGCCTGCCCCAGGGTCATTATCCGAGTCGTGTTTGTTGGGTAATGGCACGAATCACCCCAGCGTTGCCAGCACGGCCGGGATGGGGCCTGACTTTGGTTCACTGTCCTTGTCTTCCCGCCAGGTGCCCTGTTTGCCAGCTCTAGGCCCCGCCCCTGTCCTGGCTGCAGACGCTGCCTTGACCCTGACTGCCCCACACTCTGTCTGGTCCTGGAGGGTCCCACGCGCTCTTGGCACGGCCAGCCATTTACTCCTTCATGTCTGTGGTTATTATTAGGCACCCCTGGAACTCACTCCTGCTGAGGCAGTTTTTATTAGCAGGTGCCGTAAGGTTGGCATTTGTGTGTCTGTTTAGGAAACCTTCTGGCGAGGCTGAGACAAGTATGCGGGTGACGGGGAATCTTTTGAAGAACCAGGCACCTCCGGGCCAGACAAGCCTCTGGGTGGCTGTGGGCCCGGAGGCACGTGCGATCTGCCTCCCTGGTCTCAGCTCCTCTGGGTCGCAAGGGCTGCGGCTCTAGGTCATGTGCCGGCCCAGACTCAGAGCTCCGAGTCTAGCCTTCGCTGTGTCGCCGACCCACTATGCAGCGCCGGGCAAGTCATTTGGCCTCAGTGTGCCTCTTGGCACTAATCTGTGAAATAGAAATAACGAGTGTTGCCTCACAGGGCCCAACAAAAAGAATAAAAATGAAAACGCAGTGATGGTCACATGGGCCACCATGCACGCAGTGCCCGGCATACTGCAGTACTGTGGTCTGACCCACCGGCCAGTGCTTGGGTAGGTATTAGAGGGATTCCACCTCTTGCTTGGATTCACAAAATTGTTGATCAGAGGACCTAAGATCTAGATCTTGGTAAATGTGGCTCCAAAAGTCATGCTATTGCCACTGTGCTGGAAGGCAAAACTGCCCCAACATATCACTACCACCACCACCTGCTCCCCGGGTTTTTGAGAGGCTGGGGGAGTGAGGCAAGCAGAAGAGAAGACAAGGATAGGACAGAGTTGAGAAGGAAAGAACCGGACAGGGCACATGAGACTGAGGGGAGCACCAGGCGGGTTCTGGGGACCGGCAGTTTCCTCCTTTCCTTTTTCTTAGTGGTAGTGACACGGGTGTCTTCACTTTGTGATAATCCGTGGAGCTGTGTGCCACGATTTGCGTACTTTTCTGTCCATATGTTAGACTTCTTAAAAAGGTCAAAAAGAAAATAGGAACCTTGTAGCATATAGTTATTGAGAACAAATGTATTTTTAAAGTTCATACACGATTACTTATGCAGCTCTAATCTGCATCTATTCAAATGACATTAAAAGTTATGTTGAAGAATCTGGAGATACTCTGGTAAAATTCTCTGGACCAATGTATAGATCCCAGAACTGAAATTCTGGGAATTGTTGTCCCCTCCTCGTGGCTGACTGGTTCCTGACATGGAACCCACCACTGGTCACGGGTCCCCCCTCCCTGGATCTTCAAAGACTTTTTTGAATGGAGCCACTCTCCCAGCCTCGCGTCGTTTACCTCTGAATATCTGTTATGTCACAGGAAAAAAAAAATGTGTATATGAAGCTTTGTTACTTGAGGGATTTCTGTACCGGATTGTAACTCATACTCCTCCCCGCCCTGTCATGTGAAAGACACGATGACTTTCCTTGTCTTCCTTGGACCTTGCGGTTCACCATGGAGCTGATGGGAGCCGAGGCTTAGGCTGGTCCAAAACTGGGAAGCCTCACCACCACTGGGTCACTCACCACCCTGAAAAATGCCATTAACTGCTTCAAAATTAGGCCCTATGTGAAAGCTGAATGGATAACCCAAGTCTAGTGATTTTAGGGGATCAGGGAGTCTCCCAATGACCTCTTTCATGTTCATGGTGTCTGAAATTCCATCTTTATTTGTTAATTCATAAAAGTATACATCTATGAGAATTCCTACTTAAATACAAAATGATTCTAGGTGGGGGAACCATATTATAGTGCCTCTCACATTAGCATGAAGTAATTTGTCTTAGAAGTAGAAACTGAGTTAGAGATTGTAGAGATGAATGGGCCCTTGAGGGATCATTTAGCTCACCGGTTTTCAAACTATGCTTTGGCAAAGCCCCTGCACTGCCATTCAGGCCGAGAAGCGCAGGAAGGAAGGATGGAGGGAAGGATGCACGGAGGCACGGAGCACCGTTTTTGCTTTGAAGCTAGGTTTCCACGCTGGAGAAAGTTTTAGAAAAGCCACAACTGTCTTTTATTTTATAGGTTCAAAGTCCATGGTTACCAATAGGTTAATCTAGCCTAAATTTAGGTGGCTAGTTAGTGTTACAGCCAGATCTAGAATTCAGGTTTCTGACCCTTAAGGCTGTGCTGTCCCACCGTTTCACACTTCCTTATGTTAGTTTCAGATGAGTGTTAAGGAGATGGGACAGTGAGACTTGAGATGGGTAAGTTTCGGTAGGAGGAGAGTGGAGGGGGCGGATCCGGGTCTGGTGGATGCTGTTATGGGCAGCAGACATTTCTGGGCTTTTGGAGTAGTCAGTGCTGACGGGGGAAGAGGGAGGCTGCTGATGACACCTGACCACCTTCAGAGACATGTTGAGACTCAACATCTGTGAAATCTCTATCTCTGGCCATTGTAAATAATGCTGTTTATCTTAGAGTTGTACAGCTTTATAGCTTACAACATGCTTTTACATTTTTATACTTAATCTCCACAAACTCCTACTTTGAGGGCTAGATACCATGTTTTCCAGTTTACATGTGAGGACGCCAGTGGGTTAGAGAAGGCAGGTGTCTTTCCTGAGCTCCTAGGGCTGTGACCTGAAGCATGTCTCCTCTGACTCCCCATCCTGAGCTCCTTCCTGCCATCCTGCAGCCCCCTCCCACCACCATGCTGGCAGCTGCTTTCTCCAGCATGTCACAGCCTTTGCAGCCAAACACCAAGTCATTCAGACATAAACATAATCTGTTTCCACACTTGTCATTTGGCTGACCTGTTGCCTGGCTTCTTTCTTTTACTAATAGCTTGGTGATTATAGTCAGAGATGCTAGCTAGCATCAGTGAACGCTCTTCATAGTTCTGAAACAACATTTTTGGGACATCAGAAGGGCACATCTCCTCACTGTCTTGTTTGTCATCAACACTACTCAATCACAGCGACAGTGCTCCATCAAAAGGAGGAAAGGAAACATAAGTGGAAAAAAATGGTGCTCTTGATGGTGCACGTGGGGGCTGACTCTCCAACATCATTCCATCTCCATCTGTGTAAGCAGCCATATGGTTTCTGGAATTGACCCTGGCTCCTGGGGAGGGTTCTCAGTAGACTAAACCAAGTAGGAGAATAGCATCCCCTCATCAGTGATTGGCTCAGGGACCTAGTGTAAGCCAATCAGCATATGGCATCCCTCTGGTGATTATTACTGGTCTAGGTTGGAGGGGTTTCTTCTCTCTCTCTTTCCTACTATCTTCCCAGTTACTGACGGCAGCTATCGTATGACCATGAGGACACTCTTACAAAGAAGCCTATTCTTTAGATGGCAGAGTAGAGGATAGGAAGAATCTGGGTTCTAAAAATATTGTTTAGGGGCGCCTGGGTGGCGCAGTCGGTTAAGTGTCCGACTTCAGCCAGGTCGCGATCTCGCGGTCCGTGAGTTCGAGCCCCGCGTCAGGCTCTGGGCTGATGGCTCGGAGCCTGGAGCCTGTTTCCGATTCTGTGTCTCCCTCTCTCTCTGCCCCTCCCCCGTTCATGCTCTGTCTCTCTCTGTCCCAAAAATAAATAAAAAACGTTGAAAAAAAAATATTTAAAAAAAAAATAAAAATATTGTTTACCCCCAATTGTGGATCCTTGCCCCACCTCCAGTTTTTCTGGTATGTGGGATAATAAATTTCTCTGTGGCCTTTGTTACTTTGGTCAAAAGATTTTAACTAACACAATGACCTCTAGGACACAAGAATTTATTGTCGCCAGAAGTGAGATAGAGTCTCACCAAGCAACCCATCTATGTGTTCAGTAGTCCCTGGTGACCAGGGGCATGTATTTAGGGAGCAGATGGTCAAAGTGAGAGGGCACTTTATGCATGGAAATGTCATCCTAGGATCTCCAGGCTGTACTTCAAGGGTAATTGAGTCTGTGCAAACGTGTTGATGGTGGGTGACAGATTAACATGTTATAATTAACAGGCCTTTGTAGACATAATGCCTGAACATGGGGGGATGGCTTCCACAGCGACTCCTTAGTTCAGTGGGTAGGACTTTTTGCATGGGGCTCTGCAAATCACATAGTATGGACCCGGGGCAGCAAACTGTAGCCTGTGACCAACTCCGGTCACACTCGTTTTTTCTATTTTTTTTTTTTTTTAGCGTTTATTTATTTTTGAGACAGAGAGAGACAGAGCATGAACGGGGGAGGGTCAGAGAGAGAGGGAGACACAGAATCTGAAACAGGCTCCAGGCTCTGAGCTGTCAGCACAGAGCCCGACGCGGGGCTCGAACTCACGGACCGCGAGATCGTGACCTGAGCCAAAGTCGGCCGCTTAACCGACTAAGCCACCCAGGCGCCCCTCATTTGTTTCTATATCGTTGATACGTTCACACTACAACAGCAGAGTCATGTGCAGAAGAAACTGTATGGCCCACAAAACCTACAGAATTTACTGTCTGGTCCTTTCAGAAAAAGTTTCCTGACCCCTGGCATACACACTGTCTGCTTGGCCTATGAGTAGTGGCAAACCCACAACACTGCTGGGCTAGGACTCTCACACTGGTGACCACACTTGTGTGAACGATGATCTGTTTCCAGGGTGTTCAGGCAGACTCCATCAACTCTGTTGTTTTTCCAGT
Organism: Neofelis nebulosa; assembly: GCF_028018385.1. Lineage (NCBI taxonomy): Eukaryota > Metazoa > Chordata > Mammalia > Carnivora > Felidae > Neofelis > Neofelis nebulosa. Next base: position 27,676,948 of record NC_080792.1, read on the forward strand.
ATAAGTACTGACATCGTTGGCTGATGAGAAATTTCCTTTAAAACAAATCCTATTTCCACTAACTCCTACTTATAATATCGGGTATATATTTCTCTAGAAAACCACTCCCCGTTCGACTGCACTGAAAACATCTGAGGATGTGGTCAAGGCGATGGTCACCTGTGGGTTTCTTTACCTTGCTCTGAGTGCAGTTCTCATAGGACATCACCTTTATTACAGGCACAGATGATCCTTCGGGTTAAGCTTCTCTCCATCAGGAACACTAGGATATAAATGGAAGCTATCAGAGCCTTTCCCAAAGGCAGGGTTTCAAAGGGAGGAGGAAGAGAGCGTTTCTGCACCAGGAATCTGTGGAGCAGAGGGAACCCCAGAAAGTGGCAAAAAGAGTGGCCTAGAGACCAGCTCTGCGACTGCAGCGTGTGCAGTGGACGGGCGCTGACCACGCCTACCCGATTTCCATGACTACCAAACGGGTAGGATGAAAAAGCGCTGAGTACAGAGACAGCTTTCATGAGGCAGTAATCCTGTGCCTCTACCCTCTGCCGGCTCCCCTGCAAGGGGGCAGAGAATTCCTTCTCAAGTCGGTACCAGTACCGCAATGAGACAGAAATGGTGGGACAGCCTGCCCAGGGCGGGTACATGAGCCTGCGGCAGCGGGGAGGGGTCTGATGGCAGCCGGGGAAAAGAGAGGCTGTCACGTCCATGCCTTTTCAGGCGTTTCTCCCTCAAACTGCTCTCTACAAACCGGGAGGCTGGATTTAGCTGACATGCAAATCGGATCATGTTATTCCCGTTCTTAAAGTCTTGCAATAGTTCCACCGATAAAATCCCAACTCCCATGCTGTGGCTCCTGCCCACTCACCCGGCCTCACCTCTCCAGCCACACTGAGCGGACCGTGTCCCCCACTGCCAGGCTTTGTCCACATTGCTCCTCTTGCCCTACTCCTTGGCTCATCATCCTTCCGCCTCACAATTCACAGCAAGCACCACCTCTTTTGGACCCCTTCTTTGCCTTTCCTCCCGCTCCTCCACACCCCACCCTGCCACCCCAGTTGGGTTAGAGGCATACTCCTACTAAGGGCTCTGTCTTCTTCACTGCCACATATATGCCTTCAAGGGCACAGACTGTGAATTACTGATTCTTATTTCCCTGGCACATCACGTGATACCACATTGTGGACACTCCCACCACATCCACTGAAAGCCTGGAGCTTTTAGAACCTTGGACAGACGTGAAATGACACACACTTTGCTGTGGCCATGGCGTTGGGATTGGGAATCTCCTCTGGTGTTTTAGAAATGGATGATCAGGGGCTCCTGGATGACTCAGTTAAGCGTCCGACTTCAGCTCAGGTCATGATCTCTCGGTTTGTGAGCTCGAGCCCCGTGTCAGGCTCTGTGCTCACAGCTCAGAGCCTGGAGCCTGCTTTGAGTCTCTGTCTCCCTCTCTCTCTGCCCCCCCACCCATAAAATAAACTTAAAAAAAAATTAGTAATGGATGATCATAGTGGGGCACTCACCCCTTTTTGCTTTTCAGGTGTCTAAGGAACACTAAACATTTCTAAGCAGCTGTATTCACAGGGCATCCTCTTGAAATTTTAGTATTCTACAGACCCCCAAGGTGTCGAGGAGCCTGCACTGGACTGGAAGTGGAAAACATTGTCTCAGCTGAATTTGTCAGAGCTCCTCAAAGGGTGGAACCTGAGTCCAGTGTTTCTACCCCAGGGCTTGGCCTTTAAGGTGAGCAAAGAAGATACCGTGTCTTCTAAACGCGCTCGGAGTGACCTCATTATAAATAGGATAGCTGTTTCCGGCTACCTGTGGGAGCGTGACATTCCCAAGAGGGGAATGGGTCTTTCTGCTCTGCGATCCAGGAGCCATTGTGGGTTAATAACAAGAAGCATGTCTCCACCTGTGGAGACAAACTGGGTAAATCGGGGCAGGTGCCAGAGAGGAATCCCCGGGAGGTGGTGCTAAGACCAGAGGAAGTGCCCTCTCAGGCTGGAGACGCGAAGGCCAAAACGTGACTTCATAGCCTTGTGCAAGTTATTTCGAAGACCCCCGTACTTTGTGAGGGAACTCAACAAGGGGGTTTAAATTATAGTTCTATTCTGTAATAATAACCTACCGAGAGCAAGATGGAAGAAGTGGGATCCGGTGTCTGCATTTGGATCACGCGATGGCAAGCCCCGTCTCTCTAGAGTATGAGGTTATCACTGGGCATTTCTGCTCAGCGGCTGCAAGACACCTTCATCACAGACAAAGTGTCCCCAAACCAGGAATCAGCCTCTTGGAGCCTGTCTTGTTCACACAAATATAAAGAGGCACAAGAACAGCGTGTACTTATCACAAACTCCTTGAACACATGGTTGGAATGTCACTTACATAATCTGGCAGGCTGTGGTTGTGCCGTTACGGTACACACCGCGGCTTCCTTAAACCAGGAGGAATCTCTAAGGTCTTTTTTAAAAAGGAATCTTTTCATTTTCTATGGGAGACGATGCTCACAGCATGAGTAATGCCCATCAGTTATCAGTAATTTAGCAGATTGTGCCAGTGTTGACATTTGTTCTTGGCTTAATTGTGCGTGCGTGTGTGTTTTCAACAATGATGCAGCTGTCCCCGTTCCTGGCAATTAGGATATAAAAATGGTGTTTGCTGAATCTGGCATGGCGATCAGCTATCCATGTGTTTACTCTTTTGTTTGCGAGGCCTTCTGAGTGTTTGCTGCAATTCCACAACCAGAATATAAATTCGGCTTAAAATGGAACCTGGATCCATATTAATAGCCGCAACAGGGGCTGCAGACGTCCGTGTTTCGTGATCTTTGCTCTCTGACTCCACCGTCTATGCTTGTGTTTGTGTGTACATTAAAGGTAATTCCCGACTTGATATAAAGATGGTGAGATCTTAGGCACCGTTAGGATTAGAAGAGCCATGTCGTCAGAGGCGCACTGGACGACTGCTGATCTCCTTGCCGGCTATCAAGTGGCCAAAGTCAGCATCAGCCTTCACTGCTGATCCCTGCAGGTGACGGGGCCGTTGAGAAGAGCCAGTACCCAGGGTTAAGTAGTTACTTTCTCTTGACTATTTTGGCTCTTGGCTCAGTGTTTTTTGCTTTTTGGGTTTTGTTTTTGGTTTGGGTTTTTTGCTGTTAGATTAGCTAGTTAATGCTATTGTCAGCTAGGGTGGGGCCCAATTGCTATTAGGTCATGGCAGGTTGGAATAATATACCTATGAAAAAAAAATAACCTGGCCCTTCAGGAAGCCGTTTGCCAATAATCACTAAAGTGGAACCTTCTGTGATCTAGCAATTTCACTTCTGAATAGTGATACCCAGTAGATATGCATGCATATAGTCACAAAAAGCATACACTGGAAAATTCCTGGAGACAGCTATCCAGGGGTCCGTCCACAGTAGAACAGATAAGTAAGCCATGCTCCAGTCCAGCCATGACATTCTCTACAGAAATAAGATGGAACCAACTAGAAGTGTATCCACAAACTAAATGAGAGCACACAAAGTACTTGCTTTCTAACACCGTGAAACAAGAGAACACAAACTTAGTGGCTGAAAACAACACACTTACCAGCTCACAGCTGTGTGGGTCTTAAATCTGGCTTCTCAGCAGAGGGCCTCACAGGCTGGGGCTCAGACCGTCTTCCTAATTTTCATTCAGGTTGTTGGCAGAACTCAGGGTCTTTTTTTGTGATCCGAGGACTGAGGTCCCCCATTTCCTTGGGGCCTGTCAGCCGGGAGGCATTCTCAGCTCTCAGAGGCCGCCCGTACCTCCTGTCATGCGGACTCCTCTGTTCGCAAAGCCAACGATGAAGAACTTCCCTCGCGTCCATCTGTCTCATACTTCAAAGCTCTTTCGCCAGGAAGAGCTTAGTCCCTTTTAAGGGCTCATGTGATCAGGCCCACTGAGAATAGTCTCCCCTATCTTGAAGCCAACTGATTTGGGCATTAATGACATCACAAAATCTCTTCACAGCAGCACCTAGATTCACGTTTGATTGAGTAACTGGGAGAAAGTGTGAATTAGGAGAGGATGAGGAATCTCCGGGGGCATCTTAGAATTCTGCCCACCACGCCCGACAACATGGATGAATCTTCTAGCCAACGGCGAGCGGGAGAAGTCAGACACGAAAGAATATATAATGTATGATTCTATTTGTAGAAAATGCAAGAATAGGACCTACTGATCTTTGGGGTTAAAAGTCAGAATAGTGGTGGCTCTTGAGTACATTGTAACTGGAAAAGAGCAGAAGAGGGGTCTTGTGGGGGGGGGCGGCGATAACATTTTTGTTTCTTGATCTGTGTGCTGCTTACACGGGTGTGTTCAGCTCGTGAAATCTCAGCAAGCTGTGCATTTTTAGCATCGTTTAGATTTCTTATTTTAAAATAGATTCATTTTGTTTTTCCAAGGAACTGTGCATTAAAAGACAACTATCAGAGCGGGTACCTGATAGGGGTGGGGAACAAGCAGAAGAAAGGAAACAAGAGGGTCTTGCCTGGAGTGGTGATGGTGCCTTACGAGCTGCACAGGTGAGGACCAACCAAGTGGAACGTTCGTACTCTATCAGCTTGGACGGGGGCGCAGGACCCTCTGCCTCATATGTGTGGCCTAGTGCAAAGCAAAGTGCAGGGTCTCCTAGTTCAAAAATTATTAAGAAGTTAAAGACGGCAAGAATGGAGCGTTGGGTGAGGGGTGAGGCGGTGGGGGAGGCCCTGGTCTGCCTCCCAGGAAGCCTGTGTGGGAGAAAATGTCACATCTCCCATTCCAAAGACTTCCTGCTAGATGAGCTACTTTGGGCATCTAGAGCTTGGATCCTTTGGACTGTAAAGTGGGTTAGCTAGAGGCTGGGAGGCGCTGATTCAATTGATACGCGCAAGAGCAAGCACTTGTAAGACACCAAATAAATACAGGTGCGATTATAATAATGGGCCATCTAAATGGTTATGCGTTATTTCTTTAATCGGTTAAAAAGCCTACCTATGACCTCATAGCTAAATATCTGGTACATAAACTCTTTACAGAGAGCACAGGGTCCGCTTCCACCTTGTAAATTAACACGCATTCCAAGTTATTGACGAATCCCCGATCACGAGATTTACCCCCGTGTTCCTTGCTCTTTCCGGCTGGAAGAACGAAGTAGCAAAGGGTAAGGCCGGAGCAGGGGAGTCCGCACACTTCATCAAAGTTCTATTTGCTGGCTGCGATTGGAGTCAGTCTCGTCGAGAGCTGAGTCCTTGCCCTGACTCCAGAACCTCCCTAGCGACTAGAGGGCCCTGAGAAGCGGCGCCCTGAAATCATCCAGCGAGGTGAACGCCGCTGGCACGTGACACCCCAGGCCTCGAGAGACTGCGGTGTCAGGATGGCAGGGCTGTCGCCCAGCCCACAGGGCGGGGTGTGATTGGGAAAAGAGCACATTTAGGGGCTTGGATTTCTGAAGAGGCACAACTCTGGCATTGCATTTCTGTTTATTTTCCCTGGCGTGCACTCTGAAGCACAGACCTTTCCAGACTTACTGACTTACTAAAGCTTCTGGCGACCGTGGTACCCTAAGGCGGCTGCCTGCCTGACCTAGGCTTTACGAGCGGTTCTAAGGATGAGACAGGGTCCCTGTGTCTTGGTAACAACAAGGTCTTTGACGACCGGCCGCGGGCTGCAGCCTGGGGGTGGGGCGGGAGGGGGGGAGGGAGGAGGCCTGTGGCCGGGGTGTAGAGCCTCGGAATTTTCTCCCGGCAGGAGCTGAGTGCCCGGAGCGCAGGCGGCAGCCCCGCAGGCCATCAGCATGCAGGAACCGCGCGCGCCGTCCTTGAAGGGCTGCCCGCTGACCTTGCTCCGCTTTCTCCGGAGAAATCTCCCGGGCGCGAGGACGCGGCCACCGCGGTGACTCAGTGCCCCTGCGCGCCGCAAGCAAATGCTCCCTTCCAGCATGCCCAGCTCCGCCGCGGCTTCCCCTTCCTGCCCTCTTTTTTAATTCCACGATTCAAACCCGGCGTTTTCCGCTCCACCCCTCCCCCTCTCCACCGCCCTCCCGTCATTCGCCAGACTGTCCGGGTGTTTTGTCCCCCACCTCCCATCTGCAGAACCGAAGGCCAACCTTCGCGCTCCCTCGCTGCGGGCCGGGAGTCGGACGGGGCCCGCCGGGGCAGGGAGCCGCGCTGGGCGGCCGCTACCCGAGCCCGGCGGGAGGGGGCGGTGCGCCGCGCTCCTGGGTGCCCGGGCGGACGGCGCGCGGGCCCCGCTCCCCATTGGTCGTCACCTCGGCGGGAGGGGCCGCCCCGGGCCCGGGGCACCTGGAGTCGCCTCTCCGCAGGGAAATCGGCGGCTGCCCGGCACGGGCGTCCAGAGGTAAAGGCGTCCGGAGGGAAGGCCCGGGGCTGCGGCCGAGCTCTCCGGGGCCAGCCCTGCCCTGCCCGCCGCCCTGGCGCCGGCCACGCTCGGATGCCCCCTGTGCCCGCCCCGCCGGGCGGAAACTTTGCCTGGCCAAGTCCCCTGCCCGCCTAACAGCGCCGAGAGGCTCCCGGTCGGCGGCGCGCCCTCCGGGGCCGCGAAGCCCCGCGCGTGATTGCGGGGCCCGCCAGGCGCCCGGCGCCCGCCGCGCCCCGCCGTGCGCGAGCGGCCGCCAGGATGCGCTACGCCGACCCCTCGGCGAACCGGGATTTGTTGGGGAACCGAACTTTACTCTTCATCTTCATCTGCGCCTTCGCCTTGGTGACCTTGCTGCAACAGATCTTGTATGGCAGAAACTACATCAAGAGGTAAGAAAGTCTGAGCGCGGGCGGGGGGGTGCACGGAGCCCGCGGGCGAACCCCCGGGTGGCGGCCACAGAGTCGGCCCGGGTGTCCCCGGGCTGAGTGACCGTGGCTCCGCACTTGGCTTCCAGCACTGCCGCGTTAGGTTTGGGTCGTGGCTCTCCGAAGCGCATCTCATCTCCCAGGGGGAGGAGAGCGCCTGCCCAGCGTGGGCCAGAGGGGTGCGACAACTTTGTTCTCTTGTGACAATGGGGGGCAGGTTGGAATTCCGAGCCGCCGAGCTGCCGATAAATCCATCTGAATGCCCCGAGGAGCCACGGGGTCAGATCGGAGTCGTCCACATCTACAGTGCCGTGGCCATTTGGTTGGAGGGGAGGCTCCCAGGAGCGGAGGGCTCAAAACCCAATAGGATCACCCCGTGAATCCTGAACTTTTGTGAGGGCTTCTAGGGGGAAAGCATTCCTCCTCCCCGCAGGAGTGCAGGGTAAGGTGGGGAGTGAGAGGTGGGCGGGACGGTGCCACAGGGATAGGGAATTTTAATCACCCAGTAACCGCTGGGTGTGTGAAACTCACAACCCGATCCCTTCTGAGACAAATTGTTCTTTCTCCACCTTACACGGAAGGTCAGAGCTGCGGCAGAAGTTAGCTCTCCCCTCGTTGGCTCGCTTCCCACCCCACCCCGTCCACGCGCGAAGTCCCGTTCAGAGAAAGAGAGCAGTGGGAGGTGTCACGGCCTCGGTCGCTGTGTGTGCGAAATGCCAGCCGTTTCCTTCTGCTGGGGGGCGGCGGGGGGGGGGGGAGACGCTTCAGGTTACTCTAGCTGGTTTCAGAGCTGCGGGAGAGCGCTGACCCTAGGATACTCCCACATCAGAGCCTCTTTTGGAAATAGCCTACCTCTCCTTCGGGCTGCAGGTCTTGGCTGCCAGTGCCTCCCCACGCTCGCTCACTGCCCCTCCCCCCAGGCCGATGGAAAACAAGAGGCCTCTCCAGCTGCATACACATCTTGTCTTCTCCAGACTTCCAAATATTAAAACGGTTGTTCTCTTTTCGTCGTTTGGGTTCCACATCAGTCTCTTGTGCCTCTAGTTCGTGCCCCTGGTTTGGGTGAGGGTTGCTGCTGGGTTTCCTCCCAGAAGCAGGCAAGCCAGGCAGTTAGGCTATTTCCCCTTCCACGTCCCAGAGCTGGGGAGTCTGAGGTCCCTTGTCCAGGACGTTTGTGGACATTTGGCCTCTGCTCCTGACCTCCCCAGACAGCACTGTTGCCTGGTTAAAAGCAGCTGCTGAGCTTTGCATGGTGCTGGGGGCTTTGAAGGACAGTTTCAGAGTTTCCTGGCTTGCCCGGGTTTGCCTCCTCTTCCGGCCACAGCTGCCCCTGCAAGATAACCCTACACAAAGGCCGCTGGGCCCCAAACGGCCTCCACCTGCACTTGCGACACAGCGGGGTGGCTCTGGGTTCCTGCACCCTGCTGGTACCTGCAGCACCACTGGGGCTGCTGGGATCCCTGCTGCCTTGCCAACAGTGGGAAAACATCAGCGCCCAGGGGAAACGCCAGCTCAACTACTAACTGGTTGCTCTGGCAAGCCCTCCCTGGTGTCGGTGGTGTCGGGTGGGGGTGCTAGCTGCCTCCCATCCCTCCCTCACACAGAGATCCTGACTCCCTAAATCTCAGCTGTCACCTCCCAGGCTGCACTCCATCGACTTGGGCTCATCCAGTCAGGCAAACAGAACCTGCACACACCTGATCCTGGAAGGATGCTGTGAGGGTCTGTGAAGATGATTCCGCGGTCCTGGTGTTCAGGGGCTTTGAGGTCTCTTTGGGGAAACAAAAGGACCACAAAGGAGATAGATAAATAGTCAGTGTTAATTAAATTGCCGGAGGAAGGAAGTTCCAGTGGACTGGAGTAGTTAGGGAAGACTGCCTGGAGGAGGTAGAAATTAATCAGGCCCTTGAAGGAAACAGAAGATTTAGGTGGGTGTGTTCGGGGCGTGGGGGGGTGGGTGGGAAGGGGAAGTGCACATTCCAGAACCGAAGAGAGTGCGAGCAAAGGCGCTACACCCTTCTACATCTCCCATGCCTGGACTACCCACCCACCTGTTTACCTGTCTTGTTTGTTACACATCTCATTGTGATGAACTGACCTGATGTGATTATTGGTCTGTGTCCTGTCTGGAAAACACTCCACACTTGAGTGTTCCCCAGACAGAGGTCTTGAGACAGCCTCATGAGAATCACTCACGGGGCCACTGAAATGCAGATTCTTGGGCTCAGAATCTGAGCCTCTGGGGATGGAGCCAGTACCTGCTTTTTTCATAGGCTCCCCAGCTGACTCGTAGCAAGCTCCCCCTGCCGCTCTAGATCCACAGTTCTCTGGGGGGAGAGGAGCATTACCCCCAGGCAGTATCTGGGCACATTTTGGGTCGTCACACTGGGAGAGAGTGCTACTGGCACATTAAGGGTAGGGGCCAGGGATGCTGCTAAAGATCTGACAGTGCATCACCTGCCTCCCGCAAGAAGGCATCGCCCAGCCCCAACTACCAGTGCTGAAGTGGAGAAACCCTGCTCTAGACTGAAAGCCCCAGGAGGCAGGGATTCTCTCTGTTTTGTTCCCACCTGCACCCTGAGCACCAAATATGGTTGCCTGGCACACAGTAAGCTCTCGATAAATACTGGATAATGAAGAAATGATTGAAAGTGGTGTGTGTGCACCCGGGGTAATTGGAAGACGCAGTGAAGAAGTGGGTCCAGCTGGTAGAAGGGGGAGTGTGGACAAGGAGGACCAGATGTAACGTTGGGCGAGAAGCTTCAGTAGGTGCTTTGTGGATTGGGAAGGACAGTTTGAACTTGGTTCATTCAGTTGTAGGGAGCCACATGGGGTCTTTGAGTAGGGTAGTGATATGATAAAAGCCACTAGGAAGGAAGTTTATCTGGGCTTTGTAAGGAGAGGTTAGCAATGGGGAGAGACTGGGAGGCCGTTGTCACAACCTGGTCAAAAGTGAGGAGAATCTGGTGTAGGGGCAGATCCCCTTTAGACCTCGGGGATTCCTGAAGGCTGCTGCCCTTTGCGTCTGTGCTGGGCTGGGTTGATGATGTATTCAGCAAAGCCTCCATTGTTAGCCAACCTCACAAGAGCTCACGGGCACAAAGGTGGCAGACTGTTTCAGTGGGAGTCAGGGACAGGTTTCACTATGAGGGAGCGGGGGATGTGAGTCGATACGTGTTCTTTCTTTGGACGCCTGGCCTCTCCGTGTGCTGTGCAGTGGTCACTTCCGGGAGTTCCCAGTCAGGACTCTGGGGACCCATCTTGCAAACACTCTGGTGGTCAGGAGGGGAGAAGGGGGGCAGTGCAGAGGGCTCAGGGGGCATAGTATCTGTAAGGAGACTCTGTGGATTGGGAAGAAACAACATGAGACACAACTGCGAAGTTTGTCCTTGATGTTCTTGGCTTCCTCGTGTCTGTTCTTAGTTGAACAAGTGCTTAGTGAAGATTTGCTGTATACTAAACAGGGCACGAAATTCTGAGGACAGTGGTGTGCAAGACGAACACAGCCCAGGGGCTCTGGGGAGCGTGCAGTCTCTTGGGAAGACAGAAAGGCACATGATACACACATAAGCCAAACTGGAGGTGTGAGCAAAGGATTCCAAAAATGAGTAGGGGGCCATAGTGGATCAGGATTGTTTCAAGGTACACGGAGGCATATGAAGGGAGTCTGAAAGGGAAATGACTATAGGCATAGGGGGAGGTGGAAGGAAGGGGGATGAAACCCAGCTTGGATAAGGACAGCAAAGTGCAGAGGGAAGCGAAGTAATTCTGCATAACTAGAATGTCACAGCTGTATAGTGGGGGGCGGGGTGCAAGGTGAGGCAGGCAGGGCTTGATTATGGAGAATCAAGTAGGAGATGTGTGAGAAAAGCATGTTTGGAGGAAGGAGGGTAACAGATTTGAGTCTGGATCTGTTAAGACACTGCAAGAGATCCACCTAGAGCAATCCTGCAGCTCCTTGGGAATGAGCTCCAGAACTGGGGCGGGGGTGGGGGGGGGGGCGGGCGGGGTGGGGGGTGGAGAGCCAGGCTAGCAATGGAGATGGTGTAGTCACCATCAAAATCAGCATTTTCCCACCCTTTATCATTGTTATCCACAGTAAGAAATAGGCCAGAGATCTCGAACACACTCACATACACATCCATCTGAAACAAACATTTTGTGAAACAGTATTTGGCCTTATGATAAGAGATATGCTTTTGGGGCGCCTGGGTGGCTCAGCTGGTTAAGCGTCCGACTTCGGCTCGGGTCACGATCTCCTGGTTTGTGAGTTTAAGCCCCTCATCCGGCTCTGTGCTGACAGCTCAGAGCCTGGAGCCTGCTTCAGATGCTGTGTCTCCCTCCCTCTCTCTCTGTCCCTCCCCCACTCGTACTCTGTCTCTCAAAAATAAATAAACGTTAAAAATTAAAAAAAAAATGAAAGAAAGAAATACGCTTTGGGCGCCTGGGTGGCTTAGTTGGTTGAGCATCCAACTTCGGCTCAGGTCATGATCTCACAGTGAGTTGAAGCCCCACCTCGGGTCTCGCTGCTGTCAGCACAGAGCCTGCTTCTGATCCTCTGTCTCCCTCTCTCTGCCATCCCTCCGCTTGTGCTCTCTGTCTCTCAAAAATAAACAGTAAAAAGAAAAGAAAAGAAATATGCTTTAATATTTTTTGTTCCGCTTACTTTAAAAAACAAATCCAGCCTTAAAAAGGACGGGAAATCTGATGCACGCTACAGCGTGGATGAATCTTGAAGACATTCTGCTAAAATAACCAGGCGCAAAATGACAAATATGGTATGTTTCCCCTACAGGAGGCACCTAGAGTAGTCAATTCATAGACACGGAAAAGTAGAATGGCGGTTGCTAGAGGCTAGAGGTGGGTGGCAATTAGTGTCTAATGGGTACAGAGTTTCAGTTTGGGAAGATGAAAAAGTTTCGGAGATGGAGGGGGGTGATGGTTACCCAACAGATTGGGTACACTTAATACCCTTGAACTGTAGACTTAAAAATGGTTACAAGGGTAAATTTCTGTTGTGTATATTTTACCACAATCCAAAAGCTTAAAAAATTCCAGGGGCAAACCACCCACACGATCTTATAACCTGCTGGTTTGAAACCCTTCGTTGGAAAAACTCTGGTCCCTGTGATGAGGTTGGATGAGGTCACCCGGGAGAGAACAGAATGAAAGATGATGAAGGTCGGGGCACAAAGGAGAGCCTTGAGGTATGCCGGCACCTAAGGGTCTGGAGAGGAGAGCTGGCTCTGGAAACTGAGGCTGCATAGAGTAGAGGGGAACAGGTGTTAAGGAAACCAAGGGATACTGGTGCCAGGCAAGGAGCAGTCACCTGTGACACACACAGCAGAGGGATCAGGTAGGATACGGCCCACTTGGATTTGGGGAGGAGGATGGGTCAAACAAAAGAAGGAGTTTCTAGAATGAGGGGCATGAAAATTGTACCCTCTTCCTTTAAGCCCTCCACTGCCTCCCTGCTCCTTTGTTAGTCAAGCTTTTACTTCACATAAACTTGCATCCCTAGATTGCTGGGGACTGCTAGGACTTACACCTTAACAGAGGGTCAGGGAAAGGGCAATGGTTGTTTTTGTTGTTGTCGTTGTTGTTTCTTTTTTAGGTAGAAAGAAAGGTCATTGCAGATTTTTGTACAATCTGGTCTCAACCTGCCTTTTTTTTTTTCACTTTAATTTTTTAATTTTTATTTTTTTAAGGTTTATGTATTTTGAGAGAGAGAGAGGGAGGGAGGGAGGGAGAGAGAGAGAGAGAGAGAGAGAGAATGAGAATGCAAGTGAGCAGGGGAGGGGCAGAGAGAAAGGGAGAGAGAATCCCGAGCAGGCTCTGCATTGTCAGTGCAGAGCCAGACTTGGGACTGGATCCCATGAACCCTGGGATCATGACCTGGACTGAAATCAAAAGTCAGACCCTTAACCGACTGAGCCACCCAGGCTCCCCATAAAAACATAATTTTAAAAATTATATTTTCTAAGCACTTGTAGCTAGTATATAGAAATACATTTGATTTTTTTTGGTATACTGATTATATAATCAGCAACCTGGATAATGTATACATAATGACAATAATTTATCTGTAGAGTCTTCTGGAATTTCTACATAGACTTTTTCTCTTTTATCCCAACCCTATACCTTACTTAGTTTTCTTGTCTTATTGAATTGGCTAGGACCTTTGCTGTAATGTTCAATAAAAATGTCATAGTGAATATCCTGGCCTTAATCCTCATTTTTTTCTTCTTGTTAAACTTTGTTTTTAAATAGCTTTATCAAAATATAATTTGCCCACTTAAAGTGTACAGTTAAATGACTTGGGGTATAGTCACACCATTGTGCGCCCATCGCCGCAATCAATGTTAGAATATTTTCATTACCCCAAAAAGAAACCCAGGACTCCTTAACCATCATGACCCCTAGTACTCTCATCTCTCCCAGCTGTAGGGATATATACACACTCTAGCGTATCTCCTGTCTCTATAGGTTTGCCTCTTCTGGGCATTTCATACAAATGGCATCATATGCTATGTGTCCAATATGACTGTCATCTTTCATTAAGCTTGATGTTTTCAAAGGTCATCCATGTTATAATATGCGTCAAGTACTTCATTTCTTTTTGTTTATCTTTTTGTTGCTCAATAGGATTCCATTTATAAATAGGCCACATTTTGTCCGTTCTCCAGTGGTAGAGATTCGGTTCTTGTTTTTGCTGTTATGAATAATGCTGTGATGAGCATTTGTGTGCAGGTTTTTGTGTGGACATCCATTTCCATTTCTCTTGGGTATATACTGGCAAGTGCAATTGCTGGGTCATGTGGTAACGCTATGTTACGCCGTTTGAGGAATTGCCAGACTCCTTTCCAAAGTGGTTACACCATTTTATACTCCCTCCAAGCAGTGCATGAGCACTCCAATTTTTCCACAGTTTTTAAAACACTCATTATTGTCTATCCTTTTGGTCATAGCCATCTCAATGGGTTTGAAGCGGTATTTCGTTGTGGGTTTGATTTCGTATTTCCTTGATGACTAATGATGTGGAACAGACTTTCGAGTACTTCCTGGCCAGTTGTATATTTTCTTTGGAGAAATGTCTATTCAGATCCGTTGCCCATTTTCAAATTGGATGAGTTGTCCTTTTATGATTGTGAGAGTTCTTTGTAGATTCTAAATATAAGTCCCTTATCAAATATATAATTTCTAAAACATTTCTCTCATTCTGGGGGTTGACTTTTTACTTTCTTTAAGCGTGAAAGTTTTTAATTCTGGTGAATTCTGATTCATGTATATGTATTTTGCTGTTGGTCTCTTGTGCTTTAGATACCATATCTAAGAAGTCACTGCCCACGCCCGCTGACCAGCGTCACAAAGAGTTACCCCTGTGTTTTCTTCTAAGAGTTTTATAATTTTAGCTCTTAGGTTGAAGTCTTTGCTCCACTTGAGTTGATTTTTGTGTATGGTGTGACCAAATCTAACCTTAAGGGGAATGATGGTTCAAGAGTCTGCAGTGAGTATATCTGCTTAGTGTTTTGGTTTTGGTTTTGGTTTTTTTATAGATAAGCTCTAAGAGATTAAGACGACTCCGTTGTAGAATATGCCAACACATTTTGCTTACTTGTTTTATGGTATTCGGATATTCATTTTAGCAGATGAGTTTTCTACCTTTGTTGGGTGATATATAGGGTTTTTTGGCCTTCAATCTTTTGATGGGATAAATTCCATTAGTAGATGTTAAACTTAAAATTGTAGGGATAAACCCAGCTTGTTGATAGTGTATTATTTATTTTCCATGACGTGAGATTTTGTTGAGTAAAATTTTTATTTAAGATATTGTACCTTATGTTATTGAATGCTACTGGTGTGTAATTTTCGCTGATAATGCTGCCTTTGTCTTGTCTTAAAACCAGTCTTGTAAAAGGAGTTGGGGGATATTCCCTCTTCATTCTGTGGAATGATTTTTTTTTTTTAAATTTTTTTTCAACGTTTTTATTTATTTTTGGGACAGAGAGAGACAGAGCATGAACGGGGGAGGGGCAGAGAGAGAGGGAGACACAGAATCGGAAGCAGGCTCCAGGGTCCGAGCCATCAGCCCAGAGCCTGATGCGGGGCTCGAACTCACGGACCGTGAGATCGTGACCTGGCTGAAGTCGGACGCTTAACCGACTGCGCCACCCAGGCGCCCCTATTCTGTGGAATGATTTATGCAGGTTTGAGATCATCTGTTCTTTGAAAGCTTGGTAGAACTCGCCTGCAGAGCCATCCACACCTAATGTTTTCCTTGTGGGAAGGCCATAAGTTACTAATTCCATTCCTTTAATGGTTAAAGATGATTTGGGTTTTCTATTTTTTCCATCACACAGGAGCAGAGGTTGGGTCTACTTTGTCCTGCCTTTCATGGAGAAAACTCCCCTATACGCTCTCTTTCCCCCAGCCTTGCTCTCTCCTGTGTCGGGAGGGTGCAGATCTGGGCTGCCTGCATGTGGCTGGTGCAGGCCTGAGACCTGAGGATATGAAACTGGGTCAAGGAAAAGCACAGCCTGACTCTGTGCTGTATCTGAAGTGTGTGTTTGAAGCCTCTCCTCGAGGAGCCACCCCTCCTTCTGTTCGGCTGCCCTGAGAAGCAGGCACAGCCCAGGAGATGGGACCATAGGGGCTGGAGGGTCTACCCAGGGGCTGGTTCTGGAGGGGAAGGGTGCCTAGTAGGGACCTGGTGGAGATGGACAGTCCCCCAGAGAGGAGAAAGATGCCGAGCTGACTGCCACCGGGGTGTGTGCTGTGCCCGCATAATGACCTTATCGTTTCTCTGGTAAGGGCAAGCTTGTCTTGAGCACCTGCTGCAGGGCTGGGACTCGGGTGAGGCAAGCCAGGCACCCAGGGGACAGAACTCACGGAGGCCTCCCTCTTCGGGGTCCACCCTGCCCTTGCACAAGCCTGGGATCAGGGGCTGCCTGCAATTTTGTGCCCTGGGAGCCTTGCTTGCCTCAGTGCAGTCCTGCGTCTGACCTGCTGTGTGCCCATTCCACTCTTGGTTGGGGTGTCAGCTCCCCATCCCTTCCCCAGAGGTCCCCCAGAGGCACAGTGCTGTTCTCTCACTCTTCTCCCTATCCCTTTCTCTGGCCAGTTCTTTTCTTTTTGACATCTGTACTTTTTCAGGGAAATTTTACCTCTTAGAGGACTTGGCATCTCTTCTTTGACTTATCCAGGCCCACTCACTTCTCATCTAAGACCCTCTCATCCAAAACATCTCTAGTTTAGCCCTTCACCCTGTGTGTAAGGACCCCCGCCCCTTCCCCACCACACACAGGGGAAGGATTCATTAGCTAATGATATTATTAACATTCCTTAAGGGTTTATGAGCCAGGCTCTGACCTTAGGAGATAATCCTAAAGGAAGATTATTTCATTTAATCCTTACAGCAGTCCTGCTAAACAGAGACAGTCATCCTCATTTAATACTCAGAGAGGGTGAGTAACTTGTATGAGGTCACAAAGCTTGTAAGACCCTTAAAAGAGGTGGGTTTTTTTTTTTTTTTAATTTTAATGTTTATTTATTTTTGATAGAGGGAGACACAGAATCTGAACCAGGCTCCAGACTCTGAGCTGTCAGCACAGAGCCCAACATGGGGCTCGAACTCACAAACCATGAGATCATGACTTGAGCCAAAGTCAGACACTTAACTGACTGAGCTACCCAGGTGCCCCTAAAAGAGATGTTTTACCCATCTCCCAATTCCCAGGACCCAGCACAGTGCCTGACATTGATCATTGAATGAATGGATACATACAAAGGGAACCTCTGAACTTTTCCTAAAAACAGACAAATGTCAACTAAATGTGCACTCAGCTTTGAACCAGGGGGAGGAGGGGATGTTACCGAAGAATTATTAGATATGATACATGTTCTTAAGGAACTTACAGCACACTTAAAGAGACAGACATGAAAAATATGTAAACTGTATAAATAAGCCTGTAACTGTGTGGCATAGATGACAAATTTTGTAGGTTTCAAAGGTGAGAGCAGTTGGGATGATGAGTAGCCGGGTGGGACCTGATGTGGGCTTTGGAGAGCCAGTGCGCTCCAGGGGGGTGATTCAGGGGGCAGGCTGGGGTGTTGAGGCTGCAGGAGCAGGTGATGGAAACCACCGAAGGCTTTTGAATTTCTTTTATTCCTTAGTGCTCTGTGAGCCGGGGGGCCTCTGTGGTCTCTGCTGAGTCCTCTGCAGTGTGAGTGGATGGCCAAGAGGGCTGCTCTCTCTTTCCTGGCTCTGATGAGGTGGGCCGGCCCTTCCGGACAGAGGCTTGGGCCCGGCTTTGCCAATCCTGTTTGCAAGGGGCCCACGGGTCCTGCAGAGCCCCTGGATGGTGGGTGATGGAAACGAGGCTGGTAAGCCAGGAGATGGCGTGTGGGACACCGCACAGCGAGGGTGCCAAGCTTATTGGGAGAATAAAATGCATCCGTGCTCACCCCAGCCTGAGAGTGTATGTGATTTGTGCTGCTTCTGTTGAGTCTCTGAGCAAAGGAACCTAAGCCTCCGCCTCCACCCCCCCACCCCCACCCCAGCTCACCATTCTTCCCCCTCCATTCTTCCCCAGCGCATCAGGCTGAGGATCAGTATTTCTGGGATCACCACTGCTATTTCCCCAGAAATAAACCACAACCTTCCAAAAGAAGGCTTAAAGGAGGCGGACTCTCCTTTAAGAGAAAAAGAGTGTTTTCTCTTTCTTCCCTGTCAGGCTGGGCTGCTGTCCTGACACAGGTTCATGACTCTCGGTCCAGTGCATGTAGAGCTGATGTTCCCAAAGCTCCCACCCAGTGCCCTCCAGCTGGTGGGGTGGGGGCATTCTGCACATCCAGTCTCACTCAGCCTCGCCTTGGGTTGGTTGATTAAGTGCTTGCCTTCTCGCTTCATTCGTTCATTCGTTCGTTTGTTCATTCATTCATTAGTTTGTTCGTTCATTCAGCAAGCGTAACTTCTGTGCCCTTTCTATACCAGACCTTTGGTGTCCAATATAATAGCCACTAGCCACGTGTGGCTGTGGAACACCGGAAATGAGACAGATCTAAACTAAGGTGTGTTGTGTGTAAGTATAAAATACACGCTAGATTTCAAAGACATAATATGAAAAAAGATGTAACATATCCCACTAATTTTTAAATTGATTATATGTTGAAATGACAATTTTTTGGTATATTAGATTAAATACAAATATATTGTTAAAATTAATTTCACTTTTTTTTTTTTACTTCGTAGAAACCTTTTTATTTTGAGAATTGTAGACTCACATACAGGTGTAAGAAATAGTCCGGAGAGAATCTGTATACCCTACTCCTGTTTCTCCAGATGGTAACATCTTGCAAAATTATAGTACCGATGTCACAACCAGGAAATTAACATTGATACAATCCATCAACCTTATTCAGACTTCACTGGTTTTACACACCACTCATTTGTGTGTCTGTATAGTCACTTCTATGGAATTTTGTTAGGTGTTTTTATTGTGGCTAGCAGAACATTCTAGATTATGCATGTGGCTCCTGGTGTATTTCTGTTGGATTGTTTGGCTCGAGTTTCTGGTTGCCGAGATGTAGCAAACAGGTTCCCTTTCAAGGAGCTCATGGGGGAGAGGGACCAACTATTCATGAAAAGTTCACAAACTCTGTTACGTACTAACTCTCTCCAGGACAGAGAGACTCCTATGGCCTCAGTCCTTGTGGAAACCTGTGTCTTCAATGGATAAAGGAGACTACCGGTTTGAAACAGGGTGGGGGCTCCAGTCCTCCCCACCTGGCTCCCTCTTCCTCACCCCCACCCTCCACCACGTCCCCTCCCTCCTCTGCAGAGTCTCACAGGGTACCCCAGTGCTCCACAGAGCCAAGCTTGGGAATCACTGGACAAGGCTGAGGATTTGAGGGGAGTCTTGAAGAAAGAGGAAGGTCTCGCCCTAGAGGATCAGAGAAGCAACCCTAGTTGGGTCTGGTGGAGCCGTTGTAACAAAGTACCACAAACAGGGCGGCTCCAACCAAAAGTTCTGGAGGCTGGAAGTCTACGATGAAGGTGTCAGCAGGGCTGGTTCCTTCTGCGAGCTGTGAGGGGGAACCCATTCCGTGCCTGTCCCGTAGCTTCTGCAGCTTTGCCTGTCATCTTTGGCCTTCCTCGGCTTATAGGGTCTCCCCCTTCATCTTCACATGGCGTCCCCCCCCTGCGTACGTGTCGCTGTCCGAATTTCCTTTTTTTATATGGGGGCCCACCCTACTCCAGTATGACCTCATCCTAATTTAACTAATACCGTCGGTGATTCCCAAGTAAGGTCACCTTCACCGGTAGTGGGGATCAGGACTTAAACATACGAATTTCGGAGGGACGGATACAACCCGTAGCAGGAGCCAAGGCTGGTGCAGGAATGAAATGACTGGAGAAGTTCAGCCGGACGGGGTTCCCCAGGTTTGGGAGAAGAGGGTGGGCTGCTGACCCCGGAGACACGCGCACACGCAGGATCTGGGACACGTCATCAGATGGAAAAGACAGAATTAGTGGGAGCTCTCAGAGCGGTTGGACTAAATGCATGGATGAGTGTTTGACGGGACCCGCCCCCGATGTCTACATCACTCCGCTGCCTTCCAAGGAGCCAGGGGTCCCCACTCTGCTCACTGTGGTGTGCCATTTGGGCCCAGAGTGCCAGAGGACAGCAGGAAGGCTGTGTGTGTGCCCGCAGCTCCTCTCTCACCCCGTGCTCCACTTGCCACAGCCTCTCTTGGAAGGGAGGTCTGGAACAGCGGCCCAGAGAATGCAGTGTTTGGATGTCGGCTGAGGGGCCCAGGCTCTTCCGTGGTCTGTAGATTGGGGGTGGCAAGGTGGTCTCAGGACTGTGCCTGGAGCTTGTCTGGTTTCACTCTCTCTGGACCCCTCCGCTGGCTGGATGTCTACATGTGCCCCTGCCCCTGCCCTAGCACTGTCAGTGCTCGGACAGCCCCAGGCCCTGGCCCAGCACCTCCTTAGCCAGAAGCCTCGGCAAAGCCACGGACGGCCGTTAAATCCAGGAGGCTCTATCTGCTCCCTGGGACCCTGGGTCCCAAGCCTGGGGGCTCTCAAGGAGACCTCTGCAGTGCCTCAGGGGAGGACAGTCCCCCACTCCTCTGCTCCTCCCTCAGGAAGCTCCCACTACAACAGCTTTTCTGTTGCCCCAACTGGGTGAACCCTGGGGATGAATCCACTTCCCTTGCCCTCCTGAGGTTCTTCTGAGGGGGATGTTACCACCCGGCCCTTCACGGAGAAGTAGTGAGTCACTGGTGAGTCAGGAGCGGGGACAGGCGAGGGAGCACGGGGAACCTGGCAGTTAGGCCCATTAATCCCACTGAAAAGGCTTCCCAGCTGGCAAGCGTTTCCGCCCTGATCGGGGTGGGAAGGTCCAGGCACCTTTTCGGAGAGGCCTTTTCTGACCAGTTCCTTCTGTGGACCCGGAGCTGGGGGAGGCCTGGGGGGCCTTAGCACTTGCAGACTCCTGGTGGCCCAGCTGAGCTCTTGGCTCCTCAGAAGATGACATTGATCTCATCTCCCTCTCAGATGGTTTTGAGGGACCAGAAAGGTGGCGCTGTTTCTCTGAACGGATGCCCCATCACCTGCCACCTGCCCTGTCTCACGCGGGGTCACTCTTGCCAGCCCCAGGAGAAGCCATCACCTCCGGCCTCGGGGCCCCTGCAGGTGTTGGCGCTCTCCTGGAACATCCTTCCTCCGGACCCACCTGCTGCCTCATCACCCACTTCCTGTCCTGCCCCATATCGCCTTCTCAGAGACGCCCTGACCCGAAACTCCTTACCCCCTCGCCGCCCTTTATTTATTCCACGGCACCTTTCACCCTCTGACACACTGCACGTCGATGACCTGTTAGCTTATTGTCGTCGTATCCGTCTCTCTCTGGTCGAGATCCCTCCCTCTGGGGCAGGGCTTTGTTTTTATTTTGTTCATTGTTGAATCCGAGCCCCCAGCCTGGCAGGGCTGTTCGATAAACACAGAATAATATAATAAATATTTGGAATGTGTCTATGTATGTAATAAAATAAAAATAAAATAGCGTGAAGACAAAGGAAAGGTCTCCTCAGTCAGCTGTGAGGGACAACACAAGCGATTTGCTGGTTAATAATGGAAAACTGATTGTCCATTTCATTTCACAAACTTGGTGCGAAAGAGTTCATTTCCTTTTTTTTGTTGTTTTTTTTTCTTTTAATTAAACCTTATCCAGGGGCGCCTGGGTGGCTCACCTGGTTGAGCGTCCGACTTCAGCTCAGGTCATAATCTCACAGTTCGTGAGTTCGAGCCCCGCACTGGCCTCGCTGCTGTCAGCGCAGACCCCGCTCAGATCTTCTGTCTGCCTCTCTCTGACTCTCCCCTGCTCACATTCTCTCTCTCAAACATGAATAAACATTTATTTCAAAAAAAGAAAAAGCCCGCCTTATCCACCAGCTGGTGGGTAACTGAGTCTATCATCATGGAGGTGCCTTCCTTTTACCCCCCGACCCCACCCCAGGGTTTATGCGGAACAAACAGTTGGGGGCTCCCTAGCCACCCCAGCCTCGATCAGTCTGTGCACTGCTTTCTGGAGGCTTTTGGAGCCCTAGGTGCAGCTTCCTGGGGTGCCCCAAGCAGTGGGCTTTCTGAGGCCCTGCTGTCTGTCTAGAGGGGGATGTGGTGGGGAAACCCCGGGCCACCATAGCAGGCCTCCTGGACTTGAAGCATCTTCTGCCAGCCACCCCTCCTAGACCTGGGGGACCCCCTCCCCTCCTGGTGCCAGCTCAGTTTCTTCAGGGGGCTGGGAAGCTTTCAGCCTTCACAACCCACATGGCCCTGAAGTAAGAGGATAAAAAAGCCCATCTCCCTTCTTGGAGCGGGGGAGGGAATAAATAATTCAACAGATTATCCTCCCACGAAAGTTACATACTGATGTTTTCTGAATGACTTTCTTCTTTTATGGGTTTTTTTGTTTTTTTTTTTTTCACATAGAGCCAACTCAAGGTTACCCTTGCAATAATAGCAGGTCAGGCATGTGGATTCCTACCGCACGCTCCATCAGTGGGCGAGTGGGCCGGAAGAGGGTAGTCATGGGCTCCGGAAGGGAAGGGTGCTCCCCTGGGCTCCCTGGAGGGGGTGCTGTTGTGGCAGTGAACTTGTGCAAAAGGTGGAGGGGGCTGACCCAGCCCCCGGGACGGAAGACCCTAACGCGTGCTGTGTGCAGCTGGCTCCCGGGACGGGATCCAGAACGTCGGTGGCACAAGGACTAGACTGAGAGTCGGGACTCCGGCTGAGAGGTAATTTCTCACCCAGTGCCTCAGTTTCCTCAGCTGTGATGGATGATGCACACTGTCTCCCTTATGCACAGGGGCTTCTGGCGGGGGGTCCCCCAGACGGCATCCAGCATGCAACATGGCGTATTTGGTCCGCACAGTGTTTCCACCTTGAATTCATGGGCGGCACTTAAATATTGGGGCGCCCTAGACTCCCAAGGAGGGAGCAGGGTGGGCATGGAGGAGACAGCTTAACTCTGTGATACTCTGGTCCGGGGCTCTGGAGACATCCGAGACAGCTCCCCTCGCCTGAAAGATGGGAACAGAATTCTGAAGATTTGCCGAAGGTCACCGGGCTCATTAGTGGCCGATCCAGGTTGACCAGACGGCAGCTCAGACAACCATCGCTGTCCTGTTCCTGTAGCTTAGAGGCTATGTATTTTAAGGGTTTTTATTAAAAATTTTGTTTCTTCTTTCATTTATCTCTTTTCCCCTGAGTCTCCCCCCTTTTTGCTGTTTGTTTTGTTCTCTGACTTTGAAGTTCAAGCTTTTCTCACACCGCCCGTTCATATTTAAGGGCAAGCCAGTCTCCAGAAGGTTCATTGGAGCCCTGTGAGGAGGGCATTGTCTTGGGACAGTGGTTCTCAGCTGGGAGGATTTTGCCTTGGCGGCACCGGAGACATTTGTGATCGTCCCAATGGGAGGGTGGAAGATGAGGTGCTCCTGGAATCTAGAGGGTAGACACTGGGGGTGCAGCTCAGCCCCCCCACAATGTACAGGACAGTCCCACACCACAGAATGACCCAGCCCCAAATGACAGCAGCACCAGGTTGAGAGGCCCTGTGCTAGGGCGATCGGGTGACCCAAGCCCTATTTTTCCATGCCCCCCCCCCCCACTCCTTTTTTTGACCTGGTCTGGTTCCCTCCGCAAACCCACCATAGCCACCGGTGAGGCGGGGTGTGGGGCAGGTGGGTTTCAGATTAGCTTGTCCGTGAATGAGGAGAACTGAGGCACTTCCGTGGGTCAGCTCCCCGCGGCGCGGCCTCCTGACAGCCATGGGGTGGGCAGGCCGATGCCACAGCGTCCATGGGCGCCTCATATGAACCTAGGTCCCCGGCCTTTCAGCCCCATTCCGCGCTCCTGCCTTCAGGGGCCCCGGCCCCCCGGTTTCAGAGCCTTCTTGAGTTGTGTACGGGGAAGAGATGCGCCCCTCATAAACGGGGCTCCACTCTCTCAGGTCTGAGGGAGTTAGTTACCCATCTGCTTTCATCTTGCGCGGTGCTGCGGCTGGCCTCTCCTGTCACCTCTCCATGCTCGCGGCCTTGTCCGTTCCTTTGCTATCATTTCAGTCAGGGTTGGGCAGGCAGCGGAAATAACCAGGTGTGTTGACCAGGAGAGCCAGACTTCATTAAAAGCTTTGCAGCGTGCCTGACCCCCGAGGACGGCAAAGTGCTGGCAGGTGGGAGCTCTTCTGGTAGAAGTCTCTAGAAGGTGGGGGTGGAGGGACGCACCACACAGGAGGTAGGAGAGCTCTATGACCTTGACCTCGCCAAGGCTCAATTTCCCTGTGTATCCAGCACGTAACCTCAGCTCTGCAGGCAGAGGTGAAGGTGGGGGGGGGGGTGCTGGATGTAAGTGAGCAGAGCTGTGGTTTGTTACCGTCAGTCATCCTCGTGGGTAGACGTCACCTCTGTCTCCAGCGAGTGCGTGATCAAGGCGATGTGTCACTTGGTACAACAGAAAGTGGCTCTGTGGTAGATGGGTTTAACCCGGCATGTGGGCCTTGAGTACCGACTGCCTCGTTTTCTTGCCAGAAGCCTCCAGTTTGGTTGGCAGAGTGGCGACCAGCTGGCCAATTGGACGGGGCTCTTTAATGTCACGGACGACCCGGCAGTGCAGAGCGGCAGTGACTCCAGCTCCAGGTACAGACCCCCGGCGAGTGACCAGGGAGGGGGGAGGCCCATCCTGAGGTGACCTCGTAGCCCCTGCCCCATGCTCCGCCCCAGAGCTACCCTCAGGGAAGCAGCAGGCCCTAAGCTTACTGCCTTTTGGCATCGGCCTTGTCTCCTTTGCCGTGAGGGGTGAGGGCTAGACCCAACCACAAGGTAGGGACTCACTGGCCCCTCTCTGACTGGAGCTGGAAGGGGTGCGGAGTCTGGGTCTCGAGCTTTCATTTGAGGTGGGGGCTTCGGCTCTGTCCCTGCCACAAGGATTACGGATGTCGGCCTACAAGAGTGAGCAGGTGTGTGGGTGGCCTCAGGGCTGGATGTTGGGCATGGCTTCGGGTCCTCTGACATCCCACTGGGCAGGCGGTTCCTACTCTGCCCCCAGGCGGGGCTGACCTTGACTGGGGAAGAGCCATTCCCATCAAGATGGTGCTGACATTTGACATTCATACGGTCACATGGATATTTCTACTTGCTCTGCTGCCGTGTTTGGAGTTCAATCAGTAATGAAGGGCACTCTGTATATTCCCGAGTTCAGTGTTTGTTGAATGAAGGAAAATACAGTATCCTCAGGTGGGGCACGCTCATGGCAGGGAAGGCGTCGTGGGGAATTCTTCCAGACTGGCAGAACTCTCTCTGCTCAGAGCTGGGTGTGGCTGGAACCGCCAGCTAAGGGTTTCCAGGGGCCAATTAAGTCGTTTGGTCCCTTAATTTTTGCATTTCTAAGTGCCTGCTAACTCTCAGGTCCGTTTCCCTGGAAAGAGGCCTGAGTTTTGTTGTTGTTCATTTCGACATCAGAACATTAAACTGACCCCACAGAGGAGAAGTAGTGTGTTTTTCAGGGACAACCCCCCCCCCTCCCCCCCGCAATATGTGTGATTTTGTTCAATGCTCTGAAAAAGTAAAGAAGGGGTGCCAGTGTCAGAAAAACATCAGTCGGGGCAGTGTCCACAGACAGGCCTTAGGACGTGGGGTAGCCTCGGGGACCTGGTCTTATCCTGGCCTTTGCGAGTACGGTTCTTTCCATATATGAGTGGTAGGAGCCCTGGCCGGCTGCTGGGCCCCTGGGCTGTCACCCAGTGAGAGCAGGGAGTCCAGACTTGCCCCTTCCAAGCACTGAGCCCCCAGTGTTGGTCTTTCCGTTTCCTTTCGTGACTCGCTCATCTGGATGGGGGGAGGGGGGGGGGCGGGGTGCAGTCTAGGTGTCCACCTTCCTGGGAAGGACTCTGAAGAACCCCCTGGGAGAGGTTTGGCTGGAAGGTGCTAATGAACTGAGCTAGATGGCACAGGCATTTCCGGGGGGAGGGGAGACTCCAGCAAGAGTTCTGTTTCCTCCTTTTCCGGTTGCTTGTAACAGCCTTTCTCTCTCCTCCTTTCTCTGCATTTTGTTGCTAATTTCTCTGCCTCCCTGCCCCACCTCCTCTCCCCTCCCTTTCTTCCTGCTACACTTTCTCGGTCCCCATGTCCTGCTTCCCTCCCACCTCCTTTCTTAACTACTCCCCCTCCCAGTGACCCAGGCCAGCCTCCCCTCCCCTTTCACCCAGGATCCCCCAGGGTCAGGGTCACTGCTGGCCTCTTCCATTTGGCTTTGGAGCTAAGGCACCCTTTGTTCCACATCCTCCCCAGCTAGCTGAGTTGATTTCCTCCTGGAGGGCTGCCATTTGACCCAGAGCCCCCTTGGTCATGGAACAAATGTGATGACCACGCATCCCCACTTCTTCTGGGACAATCCCAGGGTCAGATCCCAATTTCTGGTTGACCCCGCAAAGTAGCTACTACGTATGTGAGAAACCACAGTATGTACAGTTCCCACGTGTCGGAAATAATGGTTAATGTAATTAGAACTGGACTATACGTTGGAGCTTCTGCCCTTCTGCCGTCCTTAAAATTGGTAGGACAGCTCTTGGCAGGAGATTTGCAGGGCTTGGGGAGGGAGCTCACGCTGCTGTGGAAAGTGCTCTTCCGGGTGAAAACACATCACTGCAGTGAACAGCCCTCCACGCATGGAACATGTGCTGTGCCTCGTGGTATTATTCACCTAGTGAGTAATTCAGTGCGTATGCCATATTTTGCTCGCTATAGTTGTGTGGTGTGTCTGAGTGTGGTGAAGTGTGTTATTTATTATTAACACGGTTGGAAGGGAAAGTCAGGAGTTACCATATATAACCAGAGGACAAGAAGAGGCAAAAAAAAAAAAAAAAAAAAAAAAGCGAATGACTCATAAATTGTATATTCAACCAGGAGCCCAGGAGAAGGAGCAGGTCCAAGCGATCGGTCTGGAAAGCTCCAAATAAGACCACACAGAAAACCCAGGCCAGATAGAGCTCCTAATGGCTGCGGTCAGGTGTTGTCCAAGGAGAAGACCGGGGAAGGCCGGGCCAAATTGGAAAGTGTGTGAGTCGTAAAATATACATCGACATATAGCTTTATTAATTCAAGTGCAGGTCTAAAAGTGTCCAATAGGAGTCCTTAGAGGAACTGCTTTAGGGGGCCGATAGGGATAATTTTTAATCAGCAAATGCTGCTATGTAAGTGGGGTGCTTTGAACAAGCAGGAAGATCTTAGAAGACAGTTCTCATCACGTTCCAGTTATGTGTTTATGTTTCTGTCTCCCTCACTAAACAGTGATTTTGCTTCTCCACCTCTGAATTCTCAGCAGCCAGTGTGTAAGTGGAAAGGGCTCAGTAAACGTTAGTTGAATTACGAAATGAATTAAGCAGGCACGTAGTCAAGGCTATTGGTAAAAAAGCACACTTAGATGTCAGTGTGGCCGAATTCTCCCTTAGAGATCTATTCCTTTGAATCAGTCTGTCTCTGGTACTGGCTTTGAAAATTAATCCCCAGAGGGGCCGCACTTTGAATCACAAACTCGTTCACAGTGTGGAATGATCTGAGGAGAGCAGGTGGTAGGGAAGTCTGGGCATTCTGGGCAGCCGGGTGGGGAAAGGGAGGCTGTGGGAGGGGGAGAGAGGGACGGCTAAGAAGTAGGGAAGGCAGGGAAGGCAGGTTGTGTACTTGTGCAGTAACTGACTGAGAAGCCCTCCCAAACACCTCCCACAGAGCATCGTGGCGATTGTGGAACGCGGATGAGGGAGAGCTCTTGTCCTCCATGGCCAGCTCAGTGCTTTGAGCCACCTCGCCCGGCCCAGCCGCCCACCTTCCCCGTGACCACCCAGAGGGCCAGGGAGGCAGCAGCGCCCTTGGCGGTCACGGTCCTGCAGGGTGGGCAGTTTTGCTTCCACTGCCTCCGCCTGTCCCAGGGAAAGGACCGGGTCAGAGGGGCTGAGGGCCGCTGGGGCAGGAGTCAGTCCTACAGGTGCTGACTGTCAGCCAGGCCTGTGGCTGCAGCATTAAAGGGCTTGGCTCAGCTGCTGCCAGCTGGACCCCAGCCCCACATCAATTCCTTATCATCCTGCCAGTATCCACCTCCCACTCACCTCCTCCTTGAAGCTTTCCTGGATAGCCTCTCTATATTCTATAAGAAGTACCTGCACAGAGGAATGCTTCTATCATTTCACGCCGGAGAACTCTCCAGCAAGTGCACGTACACAGTTCCGTGTTTGTTCAGGTATCCCCCAAATCCCAAGAACTGTGCGTGCATCTCCAGGGCCCTCCGGACCCCCCAGCTTCAGACACAGCCCACAGGTGCCCTGACTGGCCGGCCTCATCCGCCCTTCTCCTGGCCCTCCTGGTCTGGGTGGTACGGCAAGAGCCGGTGTGCAAAGACGATTCCAGGAACTTTTCCCTCTGATGTCTAGAGCAGAGCTGGCCCCAGGCCACTGCCCATCCAAGCTGCCCGTTCCTGGGAGAGCATTCTTCCTGTGCTGCTGGGCTTCCAGGTTGGGGTGCAGGGGACTTCCCAAGTGGTGGGGGGGGGAGGGTATCACCAGCCACGGGACGAAAGAGCAAAAGCCCCCAAACTGACGCGACGAGAGACTCTGTTCCGCAGAAGAGCGAGCCAGCTGAGTGCCCAGGGCCCGGGCCAGAGCCCTTTGCTCTGGGGTGAGGTCTGTGTGCGTGTCCAGCACGGCCTCTGCCGTCCAGGGTTTGGGGTTGTCATTTTTCAGAGCTGGCATTCAATTTCGCATTGTGTTATGCTGTATTCAGCTATTCCCTAATTGTTTCTTTTTTTTTTTTTTTTTTTTTTTTTTTTAATTTTTTTTTTTTTCCAACGTTTTTTATTTATTTTTGGGACAGAGAGAGACAGAGCATGAACGGGGGAGGAGCAGAGAGAGAGGGAGACACAGAATCGGAAACAGGCTCCAGGCTCCGAGCCATCAGCCCAGAGCCTGACGCGGGGCTCGAACTCACGGACCGTGAGATCGTGACCTGGCTGAAGTCGGACGCTTAACCGACTGCGCCACCCAGGCGCCCCTCCCTAATTGTTTCAAGACAGTGTGTAATCAGGTACTATATTTGTGTGGCACGGATGGTGGGTGTGCCAAGAGCTCAGTGTGGAAGTCAGAGGTGCTTCCGTGGGGGGCAGAATCGGGCTTGCATCCTGACAGGCGATGCCCACGGCCAAGTGCTCCGGGGGCTGACGGGGTGCCCGGCGCTGTGCTGGGCGCCTGCCCCCCATCCTGCATTTCATCCCCCTCTCCCGTGTTTGAGGCGGGTACTGTCATTGCCCTCATTTTACAGATGAGGAAACCGAGGCCCTGAAAGTGATGGGGGATGGAGCTGGTCACACCATGTGCCGTGTGACTCCAGACTCCCCGGACTGACAGCCCGTGCTAGACGGAGGGATTGTTCTTTCTGGACTGTGGACAGGTCAACCCGGGTAGGGTCGGGTGTTCGGGTACCTCTCTAGAGTCTCTCAACCGCCCCCCTCCCCGCCATCTCTCTGCCGCCTTTTATCCTCTGTGTCTTTCCCCCACCCCCTTTGTGGTTAGTGCTTTCTTGACTGCTACCCCTGACAAATGCTTCCTTCTACCTGCTCCTGGAGGCTCCACATTTCAAAGAGGAGCCCTTGGGGGCAAGATTAGCCCGAGGGAGGGGCGCCTGGGTGGCTCAGTCGGTTAAGCATCTGACTTCGGCTCAGGTCATGATCTCGCGGTCCGTGGGTTCGAGCCCCACGTTGGGCTCTGTGCTGACAGCTCAGAGCCCAGAGCCTGTTTCAGATTCTGTGTCTCCCTCTTTCTCTGACCCTCCCCTGTTCATGCTCTCTCTCTCTCTGTCTCAAAAATAAATAAACGTTAAAAAAAAAAAAATTTAAGATTAGCCCGAGGGAAAGAATGTTCGTGCACTGCGCCCTACACACCTGACTCGTGAGTGCAGTCTGGTTTAGCATCAGCCTTTCCGGTCAATTGTTAAGGCTGTGAGAAAGGACAAAAAAATAAATAAAAAGAGGGCCGGAGTTCTCTCGGGCTCCATCCAGCTGGGAAGAATTTGGGGAATCAGGTTTGGCAGAATGTTCTGGGCTGGGTGCTGGAAAAGCAAAACAAAGATGGTGCAGCTTCCGCATCGCCTCCCACGTACCTGACGTGGACCTCTGGTGGCCAACAGGCAGGAGGCTGTCCGTGGAGGCCAGGTCGTTGGCATCCTGGGACTCATCAAGAGGTGGTGTCCCGTGTGGTAAAGTCCCCCTGGCCCTCGAGCTTTGTGGCCCTTGGTTGAGTCTGAATTGAGTCTCCTGGGCAAATGACCACTTGGGTGCATGGGTCTGTGCCCCAGTTCCCTCATCCGTTGAACTGTCACCTTGTTCAGGCACTAGTGGTGGGGTCCCCTGAGAGGACCTTCTGGGTAGATCCAGGCCCCAGCTTCATCCTGACTCACGGCTGAGTATGAGGACTTTCTCTCTGAGCCTTGTGTCCAGATCAGATGATCAAAGGTGCCTGCCAGGGCCTCCCCCAGGTCTGCTCCCAGAATGGCAAGTAAAAGGGGAGTGGGGTCAGGCTGGAGGACCAAGCCTGCACCCGTGATCAGCAGTTTAGGGGGCTCCCGGATAGGAAGGCGCCCGAGGCCGTCCCAGTTTCGCACTCCACGTAGCCATGCACACGGCCTGCACCTGCTAGGTTGATGGCCGTAAAGACTGTGCTGGGGCGGGGGTGATGGGGCGATGGGGCTCACAGAGGCTGTCCTCCCGTCGCAGGCCTCCTTGTACAGATGTAAACCTTCCCCCCCTCACCCTCCACTGGGGCTCCTACAGAGCACTCGGATCTCTTCCTTCTTCCTCTGGCGGGTCCCTCACACGCAACTGACTGTCCCTCCCAGTTCTGCAGGCTGGTTGTTCGAGATCAGGAGGAGAGCACGGTTCAGGGTCAGATGCGAGCCCACCCTGCCTTGCACACCTTCATCTTCTTGCCGTGCCCTCGCCTGGTGGGAAGAGGGTGAGAGAGCTCTGTAGGGTCCCTTTTATAAAGGCACCGATCCCATGCGTGAGAGCTGCACCCTCATGACCTAATGGCCCTCCAGTGACCCCGCCTCCTAATGCCATCACATTGGGGGGTTAGGTTTCAGTACGTGAGTTTGGGGGGGCACTCACTCTGCTCATCACGCAGACTCCCGCGGTGACCGTGTCTAGCACCTCCCACTTCCGTCCTCACCTCAAGCCATGCCAGTGGGGCGTCTGCCTCCCGGCTCCCCTGAATCTGCGCCGGTCAAGGTCACTGATGATCATCTGGTTGCTAGGGCAGCAGGACCTCATCCATCCTCCTCTTCCTTGGCCTCCATTAGCTCTGGACAGAGCCGACCCTTCTGTCCTGGAAATGTTCTCTGCTCTTGACTTCTGTGGCATTGGGCGTTCCGGGTTTTCCTTGTTCCCACAGACTTCCCTTCTCAGTCTCCTTCCGTGGCCCCTTCTCCCCTGCCACCATCTGAATGTCGGAGCTGACTGCACGTGCCCCTCTGTGCTCTGCCCTCCTCTGAGATCTCACTTCGCCCTTTGTGCCTTGACTCTGGAACATGTATCTCTAATCCTGGTCTCTGCACTGGACTGCTGACTTCCTACTTACGATGTCCTCCCGAATGTCTGAGAGTCCCAGCAGCCTTACCGTGGCCCAGGGGCTTCTGACTTCCGCCCACGCTGTTTATCTTCATCGTTCCCTCCTCTCGAAATGGCTCTGTGATGCAACCAGCTGTCCAAGCGAAACTCCTAGGAGTTACCGTTGATTTCTCTCTTTCTTTGTCGCTGCGTAGATCTTGTCATCAGCTTATCCTTAACCCATTTCCTGCTCTGTCGCCTTCTCCCACGTCTTAGCTGCCACTCTGTGCAATCCCCCCTCTTCTCAGGCGGCAACAGTCCCGTCTCCCTGTCTGCTGTCGCTTTACAGTCCGTCCTCCCTGCAGCGGCCAGAGGGAACTTTTCCATCAGACCGTGCGATTCCTCTGCTTCAACGCCCGGCTGTATCGAGGGGCCCACAGGCCCAGCCTGACCCGGTGCCACTCGCCCCTCCGGCCTCATGTCCTCTGCCTGTCCACCCCACCGCCCCCACTGCCCTGTCTCTGCAGCCCGCTGGATTTTTCCATCCTCGGGGTGTTTGTGTTTATTTGCCCTTCCCTGTCTGCAATGCTCTTCCTGCACTCCTGCTGAGGGCTCCATTTCTGTTTATTCAGAGAGGCCTTCCTTGACCTCCTACCAGCCTTCCAGGGACCCTCCAGCCCCCTATCCTGTTTTACTTTTATAGAGCTCATTGCTACTTGGCACTATGTTGCATTAATATTTCATTTGTCTCCTCTCGTGGAAGTCCAGGAGGGCCGGGGGGTGGGGGTGGGGGGGGGCGGGGATTGTATCTGGCTTGGTCGTCAGTGCATCCTGGCCTGAAACTGTGCCTGGCGTGTAGCAACGGATCAGTAAATCTTCGGTGAGTGAAAGAGGAGAAGAGCCATCCATTGAGGGGAGTTGCACAAAGTCCAGTTTACTAAGGACTGAGCTGGGGAGCGTGCCGGGGGCTGTAGGCACGTTCGAGGCAGAACGCAGAAGGCTGCCAGGAAGCTGGCCTCTGATGTGCAAGCAGGTAGAGGCCCGGAAGACACAGTGAGGAAAGAGCGTTCCCGACAGAGACAACCCTCCAGTGGGAAAAGAGGACCGATTCACGCCCCTGGTGCCGGGAGGGAGAGAAGGACCCTGAAGGGAGCAGAGGTGGCCAGCTGGGGTGGGGAGGGGAGGGGAAGTACGAGGAGGCCAGTAGGTCTCAGTGTTTAGCTTGGGCCCCTGGGGCATGGTGGTGAGGCGCAGAGGGGCAGTAGGGCGGTGTCCGGGTGGAAGGCCGACCATGCTCGTTTAGACACGTGGAGGTGTGCCGGGTGATTGGGCCGGATTTTAGAGGGGAGGTTTCCAGGGCTCCCTGGTGCAGCGCAGAAAGTAAGGCTCCTGCGCGTGCACTCTTGCGTGGACTGTCTGCACACTGGGTGTGGGGCCCTGCAGACCCACAGGGCGGGGGTGGGGGGGTAGAAAGGAAGAGTGGCAACAGGCTTTTGCCCCTGACCCCCCAGCCCCCACCGCATGCCAGGAACGACCCTCCAGGGAAGCTTGTGCCGACAGCAGATGGATCACGGGACTATCAAGGGTTGTATTCAGAACATCAGGCTTTCTTAGCTCTCCGTTCTGATCCTTCAACCCCCTCTGCAGATTCCCACGGATGGATGAGGAAATGGTGGCCCAGGGAGAGCCAGCATCCAGCCAGGGGGCCGAGTCAGGTCTCTCTACCACCCGGGGAGGGGGGAGTGTCTCCTCTGGGCAGCTGTGACCTGCAGTTGACAGCCCAGCTCTTCTTGGTTCTCTCTGCACCTATATGAGAAGACGCCACAGTCCTCTGAATTGTCAGGCTGCAGTTTCCAGACTCTGGTTTCTGTGCGTTTGCTCTGACGGGTAGCGTGCTGTCTCGAGATGGCAGCTGTTCTGGCCCCGAAATAGCACGGAGCTCACTGAAGGGGAGGGGGTTGCTCGCTGAGAAATCCCCCCCACCCCCCCATAACCATGGCTTGTCAGAATCAGGGAGAGGGAGTACACTGCAGTCACTGAAGAACATAGGTTCTGGGCTCCTAAAAGCCTGAGGTCCCCTTTCCAGCACCCCCATTTATGAGCTGAGTGACTTTGGGCAAGTTGCTTTTTCCACTTACAGTCTGAATCTTGGGTATAAAAATGGGGAAACAATGCCTGTCCTCGTAGGGCTGTCGGGAGAATTAAACAAGACAAAGTTAAACAGTCCAGTCTCAGACTGCCACATACAGTTGTGCAGGATGGGCACTGCACAAAGATACCCAGCCAAGGGGTCAGGCAGGGTTGACATCCAGCTCACTCTCACTTGATAAATCATGTGACTGGCATGTGGCTTAATTCATCTGGAGAAAGAGGTACTTTTTCCTAATTTGCACAGAGGTGCCATACCCTCACTGTATTCCTACCCAGTATGGAATACATAAACCACTCTGTGGTCCTCTGAAACTCTGTACCAGGTTTGAGAAGAGTGCAGGGGTTCAGATTGCTGAGCTGGGGCCGCTTCCCTGCTCTGGGCTGGTGGAGGCTCTTGAAGGACATAGAAACCTCCTTGGGCTCCTGTCCTCTTGAACACCATCAGCACCCGGGGACGAGGGGCAGTGTTAGATAGAAAGCTGCATGCATGCACCTTATCTTGTTCCAGCCAGGTGCTTGCTGGGGCTCAAGTTCTGGGACCTCCAAGAAAGACCCCACAGTCTAGGGTGCCTGCGTGGCTCAGTCGGTAAAGCATCCGTCTTCGGCTTAGGTCATGATCTCGTGGTTCGTGAGTTTGAGCCCCACATCAGGCTCTGTGCTGGTGGTGCAGAGTCTGCTTGGGATTCTCTCTCTCTCTCTCTCTCTCTGTCTCTCTCTCTGTCTCTGTCTCTCTCTCTGCCCCATCCCTACTTGTGCTCTCTCACTCTCTCTCAAAATAAATAAATAAGCTTGAAAAACAAAAAAAAAGACCCCATGGTCCTGATGAAGCTCCCGAGAGGGTTCAGACCAACAGGAGGGCCCTATGAGGGGCAGGCTCATGGACAAAGGCTGGCAGGGATGCGTGAGGGCCCCCGGCCATGCTGACAAGAGGCCTCCTCAGCCTGCAGAACCGGAGCCGCGTCCGGGTAGGAGGATGGAAACTAACACGCAGGACTGCTGTGGTCACCTCTGAGTTTGTCTTCTCACCTGCTGGCTGGGCAGCCTGGGCTGCCTGGCCGTTCCCCCCCCCCCCCCCCGCCGTGGTCCCTGAGGGCACAGAGGAGGGGGCAGGATGGAGGCAGCTTGGCGCCCGCCCCGGACTTGACTGCCGGAAGCCAAGTGGCATCTGAGATGATCTGGTCTGAGCGGCCATGACTATTTATACCCGTGAGGTGCCGAATGCGATGCCGGGGCCCCTCCCTTTGCGCCGGGCAGAGATCGGCTTTCGAGAATTGGACAAAGAGACAGTGACTGACTCACCCTGAGAGGCCAGTGGAGTTCAGAAAGTTGGAGAGACTGCTTCTCTCAGTCTTCTGGCAGTTTGACGGGAAGGTCGAACTGTTTTGTGGGAGATCTAGGACTTAAATAAAGGGGCATCTGTTAGTGCTTTCCAATAGCGAAAGAGTCATAACTCCATTACAGAAAACTTACAAAAGTACAGAAAAGGATTTTAACAGTCATTCACAATCCCATTATTCAAAGAAGCCGCCCATCAGTGCTTTGGTAGGGCCCTTCCCTGCGGCCTGTGCATTCACAGATGTATATACCGTTCTTTCGGGAGATCACAGTGCTGTAGCTTGTGTTTCCCATTCAGCATCATCCTGGGAGCGTCTTCCCACGTCATTACACAAGGAGATGGAAGCATCACTTGTGACGTCCGCATCAAAGTCTGCGTCCCCGCCAGACAGGGATTACCGTGCTTTTTCCAGAACGCAGTCCTTGGGTGTCCCGTCAGAAGCGGAGTCCGGAGGGGGGGGCTCTCGGCAGCGGTTGCTATGATCTTGCTTCCTCGAGTGTTAGCTTTAGAGACGGAGACGAAGCAGCACGGCTCAAAACCGGGTAGGATGGACACAGGAACAGGGCCATTGGCTCCGTTTTCAGACAGGACACCTGGGGCTGTCGACCCCGGTGTGGGGCGCTTCTGACAACTTGGCTGAGGCACCACGTGGGGTGTTTTCAGGGTAGCTGGGGCTCGGTATCGTCACGTATGGCAAGACTCCACGGAAGTGGGAGTCAATGCCACGACGGAGGAAGACTTTATACTCACAGATTTCCTAGACACAGGAGGCACGTCACACCGGAAAGGCCACATAGGGGGCCACCAGGGCTGGTCAGGAGGCAGAGAGGGTGAGAGGGGAAAGTGGGCAAGAGCCTTCACAGGGGTTTCTGGGGAAGAAACAGCTGAGTCAGAGGCACAGGGATTGGTGGACTCTGGGGCCTAAGGGCTGTCCCTAGCTGTGTGGTACCTGGTCCTGGGATGAGATAAGGGCAGGGGGAAAGAGGCCCTTAATGTGAGAGGAGTGGTGGTGGCGGGTTATGAGCTCTGGATTGGGTTGTTTGCGTAGGAAACGTGCGCTCACGGGAGGTTACCGTCTGGAGGGATTGGCTAGCCGCAGGGTCAACAAGGCCCCGGATGTTAAAGCATCCGAAACACATAGCTTCTGCACGGAGTCTGCCGCAGAGTTGGGTGATCAGGGACAGTCCCATGTCCGGGCAGAACACGGCATGGGCTTTATGCGCAGGGTGGCAGGGGAGAGGTTTACCCGTAGCAGCGGAAGGAGGACGCCAGCCGGTCCAGATGGCGGAGAAGCTTCCTGAGGTTCGTCGTGCCTGACTCAGCTCTGCCATCAGCCAGCTGAGGTCCAGAAGCAAGTCGCTGACTCTCTGGCCACTCCTGTCCTTTGATGGCAGGAGAAAGGAGAAAGAGCGGAACAAACATCTCTTGGGCTCTTGCTGCGTGCCAGCCACTGTGCCGGGGCTTTCCGTGAAATTCTCATCGCTATCTTACCTCAGCCCTGTCACACGTGCACTGCCCCTTTCTCGTGTGTGGATTTCACAGATGAGGAAACTAAGGCTCACAAAACCGATGGGCCTAGGGTGGCTTGGGCCGGGGGGTGGGGGGGGGGGGGGCGGGGCAGAGAAAGAACGTGACCCCGTCCTGAAGGCCTGTCCACCTAATAGTCACCAGACACGAGGCGCGAGACCATTTGGAGTCACGGCACTGCCTGGTTCCCTGGATGGGTGAGGCTGGGGGTTCAGGAGAGCAGGAGACCGAGTGGAGGCTGGCAGAGGTAAGGCAGGGATGGCCTCATGGAGGCGGCGGAGGGGCTGGCTGATCTTCGCGAGCTTCTTCCTCGTGTCGGTGGATCATTCATCCACAAACTGTGTCTCACTCTGGCTTGGTTAGTGAGTGGGAAACACAGGGAAACTTGGGATCATATTGTCGTGCTGGCTGGGGCCTTGGCTACCACCTAGTTTAAACCGATTGTTTTCAGGAGGAGAAAGAAGAGGCCCAGAGAGGGGAAGCGATTTACCGAAGTCACACAGCTGGGTTTAGAGGCATGTCCACGATGTGTCTGTAAGACCCCCAACCCCCTGAGAGCTCTGGGCTAAGTCTCCCCCGAAATAACCCCTGCACCATTTGAATCTGGAGCTTTTCTTAGCGGCAGCCTGAGACCACGGCTTCAGGTGACCCAGTGGATTCCAGAGGACCTAGTGGCCCTGGCTCTGGTTGCAAACACTGATCTCCGTGGTAAGATGCCACACCTCACTTACTGTTGTGTGACTGGAAAATGATGTTGAGTTACAGCCAAGGTCGCAGGCTTTTCTGGTGGCCTCATGCTGACCCCTTGTTCTTAATTGCAGATAACAGAGCCCATTTAGCTAGTGAAGGCAGAAAGGGATTTATTTAGGGCACGGCTAGCTCGGAATCTTTGGGAAAGCTGAAGAAAGACCGAAGGCTGAGCCTCCCCGAACTGCACCGTGAAACGGGGCCACCGTGAAAGCTGCTGCCCCTGATGTAATCAAGAAGGTGCTGCTAAGCCTGCAGTTTCCAAGAGCCGTGCCCTGTGCCCTTCCGCCACATTCTGCACTCGCAAAACAATGCCTGGAGCCTTGTCATTGTTCACCTCTAACCCAGCTCTGAGTCAGTCTCGTGCAAATGCTCCTGATTGGTTGAACCTAGATTATATCCAAACCCTAGCTGCAAGGGAGTCTGGCAAATGTAGGTTTTAGCTTTCTGGCCTGTAGCGCAAAAGGTACAGAGGTAGCAAAGACAGAGGCCCCGTGTTTGAGATATTCACAACACAGTTTGCAAGGGGGAAACGGATATGTAAACAGACTATGATGATACAATGTTATTTCCTCTAACTAAGAGACAAAGGGACCCCAGGACCGGGGGTCAGACAAGGCTTCACACAAGTAGGGGCATTGAGCTGGGTACTGAAGGATCAACATGGGTTTGCCAGATGAGAAAGACAGAGAAAGGAGTTTCGAAACATAAGGGAAACAGAGAGAAAAGGGGAGGGGGAGTGCGGTATTTTGGGAATCCTCAGTGCCTAATTCTTATTAACGCTGCTTCAATTCTTTTAAGACGTGAGAACAAGGAGCCAATTTCATTTTGTAAATAGGAGCCAATTTGTTCTATAAATGTTTTAATATCTGGGGTGCCTGGGTGGCTCAGTCGGTTAAGCGTCCAACTTTGGCTCGGGTCATGATCTCACAGTTCACGTGGCTCGAGCCCCACGCCGGGCTGTGTGCTGACAGTTCAGAGCTTGGAGCTTCCTTTGGATTCTGTCTCCCTCTCTCTCTGCCCCTCACCCTCTCTCTCTTTCTCTCTCTCTCTCTCTTTCTCTCTCTCTGTCTCTCAAACATAAACATTAAACAAATAAATAAATGTTTTAATATTTAAAAATATTACTTAAAATTAGTTAAAACTATAACTTTAAAACTTAACTATTAAATTATATGAAAATTAAGAGCAAACATTTTAAAATACATATTTTAAAGTATTAAATATATTGTTGTGTATAGAAGTTATTTAAAATACAAATATTTTTAAAAAGAAGCCAGTTTATTGGGTAAAATGCCTTTCTGTGTCTAAAGCAGCACATCCATGAGTTTGTTCATGTAAAGTCCATGAGAACACATGTAGAGTAATGGCCACCACGTGTTGGGAAGTTTTCTGGGGAATGCTGAAGAATGACTTTATTTTCAATCGTTGGTCATGGCCCACAGGGCCCCCAGGAGCAGCCCTGGGACACCTCTCTCACTTCTGATTCTCCAGAACTTTCTGTCTCAGGCTGTTCACCCACAGGTTTCTTGATTCTGTGGTGTTGAGCGGTTCTGGGACCCCCCAGCCTAATCTGCCCCCGCCTTGTTTGTTTGTTTGTTTGTTTGTTTGTTTGTTTCTTTCTTTCTTTCTTTCTTTTCTTTCTTTCTTCCTCTTTCCTCCTTTTTCTTGCTTTCTTCCTTTCTTCCTTTCTCTTTCTTTGTCTTTCTTCCTTTTCCTTCCTTCCTTCCTTCCTTCCTTCCTTCCTTCCTTCCATCCTTCCATGTTTATTTATTTTTGAGAGAGAGAGATGGGTGGGGAGGGGCAGAGAGAGACAGGGACAGAGGATCCAAAGCAGGCTCTATGCTGAGTGCAGAAAGCCCAATGCAGGGCTCGAGCTCACAAACCGTGAGATCATGACCTGAGCTGAAGTCAGACACTTAACTGACTGAGCCACCCAGGCGGCCCTGCCCCAGCCCTTTCTTAAAAAGAAAAAAAAAAAAATTAAATTATTTATTTTTGACAGAGAGAGAGACAGAGCATGAGCAGGGGAGGGGCAGAGAGAGAGGGAGACACAGAATCCGAAGCACGCTCCAGGCTTTGAGCTGTCAGCACAGAGCCCAACGCAGGGCTCGAACTCACAGACTGAGAGATCATGATCTGAGCCGAAGTCGGACACTCAACCGACTGAGCCACCCAGGCGCCCCTGCCCCTGCCCAACCCCTTCTGAGCAAGCTCCAGAGAGAGGCCACTCCAGAGAGAGAGAGGCCATGAGGAGAGGCCCCGTCCTGCCTCTGGCCGAGCCCAGCAGTGAACTGGTCTGCAGGAACCCTCCCCCCACCCAGGCCCTCTTCCTGCCCTGGGCTGGTGAAACTTCAGGTGCGAGGAGGGTGTTTTAAAGGTCTCCTCACCCGGTGGCTGCGGGAGGCCACAGGGCCCTTTTCAGGGGCCACCAGCTGTCCTCGGTGGAGCGTGGACAAGAGCAGCCTCAAGTCAACGTGTCGGTTCATGCCCCAGCTTTGCCACCTACCACTCTGGGCCAACGAGTCAACCCCTGGGGCTTCTTCGGGATGCTTGCGATGGTCACTTGCCTCGTAGGCTGGTTCTAAAGATGAAAAGGGAGCGCATCCAGGGCAAGTGTGTGGCCCGAGGAAAGGGCTCGGCAGGCGCTGGCCGAAATTGGCGTTATTCTGCGTGGAGCTGCGGAAGGGATCCCGAGGTGGCTCTGGCTGGGGGAGCCAGCCAGCCGGTGTTGGAAAGGGCGTGTGCCCCTCTGTGGTGGCACCCGGCCCGAGCCTGACCCTGCCCTACTGCTGGTGTGCCCTGGAGCTCTATCTGTTTAGCCTCAGTGTTCTCAGCTGCCAAATGGGGAGAAAGAAACGTCAGTCTCACCCAGTCACGGTGTGAGCATGAGAGTCAAGGGGGCTAATGAGTAGCAAAAGCAGAAGATCTTGGCCATGTTTGAGGCTGTCCCCATGTGGCACTTGCCCAAGGGGAGAAGAAAGGGGCAGGAAAGGGCAGGACCGGTTGAAAGTCTGGGTCTCACTGCCCAGACTCCCAGCACTGCCTCCGGCAGGGGCTGATCACAGGAAGCTGTAGAAGGACACAGTACTCAGAGCGTCCCCCCCGCCCCCCTTCCTTTCTCCTTTGCAGCCACTAGTTTGGAACCCAGCCTGCTTCAGAATGCCATGATTTGCCATGATGAGTTCATGCCTCGTAAAGGCTTACACTCCTGGGATAGCGGGGTGCTCTGAGTAGTCAACCACCCGGCGATCAAGCCAGAGGGCCCCCGAGGTCCTGGTACCCCCTCCCACTAGGTCATCTGCTGGGGTGGCATTGTGCTGTATGTATTTGACCGGGTAATAGACCCATCCCCACCCCCCACGAGAACCCCACAGTCCCCAAAGGTCTGGCCGGCTTCTCTGCATAGTAACCTCTATCCCTGTTGGTTCCCAGGTACTTTGAGTTTTACGAGGGCCCGTTTGAGTATAACTCCACAAGATGCCTGGAGCTGAGACACGAAATCTTGGAAGTGAAGGTGCTGTCCATGTGAGTGTGGCCGGGGTGGGTGGTGGGTGACGGTGCATGTGGGATGGGGCAGGACCAGGGGGCAGGATGGGGAACGGGCGGAAGGAGACAAGGTGGCTGATCTCAGCAGAGCAAGAATTAGGTCCTCCAACCCCCCCCCCCCCCCCCCGCCCCGGGCCTCTGGCATTTGGAGAGCAGGGATAATTGCATTTAATGAAAAAAAGGCCAGGTTTGCAAGTCCCCAGGACTCTGGGGATTCAGTCCCTGTCTCGATTTCCAGTCTCCGTGGTATCATCGCCGGGTTCCTCTTGTACAGAAACCGAAGAGGGCACAGGAGCATCTCACCTGAAATGCAGTACTCCGAGCGGAGGCTTTAAGCATTGCCCTTTGCTATTGCCTTTTAAAAATTTTATATTGATTGATTACATTTCTTACCAAATGTCGGTGTTGGAGTGATACAACATTCAAGTAGTCCAAAAAGGTACACAGTGAAGATTCCCCTGCTCAGAGCCCCCCAATTCTTGTCAGAGGCAACCAGCGTGTCCTTGTGCGTCTTCCCGGAGAGTCTGCGTAAACCAGCCTCGCGCATGGGTCTATTTCTTTTTTCTCGTTTTGCACACATCGCGGAAGAACTGTACTTTCTGCTTCGCGCTCAACAATACAGCGCCTATGGCTCTTTTATAAGCCACGGGAGAAGCGCATCCTGTGCGGAACATTTCAGCGTGTGTGCTCACCCCCTCCTTCTCTCCCACACGGGACCACCATGAGTCCGTCGTCCCCCCTGAGAGGGACTTTGTTGTGTGAATCACGATACTTAATTTCTTAATTTTTTTTTTTTTAACATTTATTTATTTTTGGGACAGAGAGAGACAGAGCATGAATGGGGGAGGGGCAGAGAGAGAGAGGGAGACACAGAATCGGAAGCAGGCTCCAGGCTCTGAGCCATCAGCCCAGAGCCCGACGCGGGGCTCGAACTCACGGACCCCGAGATCGTGACCAGAGCTGAAGTCGGACACTTAACCGACTGAGCCACCCAGACGGCCCACGATACTTAATTTCAAATAAAATTCCTATGTTTTTGAAAACGGTTCTAGCTGGATGTAGAAGGAATATGGTTTATCCGGGGTCAGGTGGTGTTGGATGCTCTTGTGGACTCGTGGGCCCCTGTCGTGATCCCTGGGACCACTGTCCATGGCCCACGGGCAGGAGCCACGGCTCCTTTAGCTATTTGACATGATTTCCATGTGCTGTGGAAATCAGGTCAGAGCATGGTCCCGGGGGTCTGGCAGGCCTGGGATCTTACCAGCTCTGCATCTTTATACAAATTACTTAACCTCTCTGAGCCTTTTCTTACCTATAGAAATTGGGACACTATTACCTAGCTTTGAAGGGTTTCCATAAAGACTAGATGAGATAATAACATGTGAGAGCAGAGAGCCCACATCCATAGTAGCACACAGAGGTGCTCGATAAACAAATAAATGTGTCTGCCTCCCTTTTCTTTCCTTTTTGGAGCCACCACCAGCAGCGGCAGCTTTTCTGGGCTGTCATTCAGAATCCTTAAGCTTAGTAGCTGCAGGAAAGCTCCAAGAAATCCAGCTGGGAATAACTGCGTTGTTTCTGGTCCCTGTGCTAACCAAGGGTCTACGTAACCCTCTCTAGAGGTCAACGTGTGAGGCAGCTCAGCCTCCCATCAACACCACCCAGCCCTCGGCTGCACACGCACCGTGGTCTCCGCCCTCATGGAGCTCACAGCCTGGCAGGGAAGCAGACATTAATAACTACCCTAGAGAGACAAGGGGATGGCAGGGAGCTTGACCTGGGCTTGGGTGGGGAGGGGGTTGTCAGGCAAAGCTTCTCTGAGGAAGGGATGCCGGTGCTCCCATCGGACGAGCAATAGGAATTAAGTAGGCCAGGAAGGTTCCAGACTGAGGTTCCAGTCTGTGCAAAGGCCCTGTGCCAGGAGGAAGCCCGCTGTGTCCCAGGCTCCGAAGGGGAGCTTGAATGCCAGTGTGAGAGGGGGACCCGGAAGCCATGTGGCTGGAGGGGCAGATGGGGGCCCGACCTTGTGAGGCCTAGCAGTGTGGTCTGGGATCCAGATTCTATCATCATCTGAGGGCCGGGGGAACCCGTGAGAAAGCTTCAAGCAAGTGGCAGTGCAGGTGCATGTGATGTGCTTGGTTGAGGACTTGGGATTTAGTGGCAAATGTGGCCACCGGGACCCCAGGCATGAGCCAAATTCATCAGTTCCTAAGCAGAGATGCTTTGTCTTTTCCCAGAATTCAAAGACCTCAGGCCCTTAACCGTGTCATTCTGGAAAGCCAGAGCGCACCTGTTGACAACACTCCTTAGTGTTTTCAAAGGCAAATAATTACTTTTTAAATTACACAACGCAGATAGTCTCTTCATGGTTACTTCGTGGTCTAGACTCAGAGATCTGAGAGACCCATGAGTTGGTCATCCTTCTATGTAACTTCCTGTTCCACAGGCCAGGGGCCTAAACAACGGAACTTCATACGCCACAGTTCTGGAGGCTAGAGGTCTGAGAGCGGGGTGCTGACAGGGACGGCTTCTTCGGAGGCCTCTCTCCTTGCCTTGCAGATGGCCGCCTTCTCCGTCTTCACACGGGCTTCCTCCTGTCCCTCCTGTCTGTGTCCTAATTTCCTCTTCTAATGAGGACGTCAGTCATATTGGATTAGGGCCCACCCTAATGACCTCGTTTTAGCTTAACTACCTCCGTAAAGACCTTGTCTCCCAAGACTCACATTCTGAGGTCTCAGGGGTTAGGATTTCAACATATGAGTTTTGAGGGAGAGATGATTCAGCCCATAACAGTCTCTGTTGCAGCTTCCATTCGGGGACCGAAGTCAAAATGACCCAGGCCCTACACCACAAACATGGTGGGGTGGGAGGGAGGAACCTCGCGCTTCCGTGATCTGTGCAAACCTTTGTCCCTTGTCGTGGATGCGAGTTCGGTGCTCCGCATGTTTAGCTGGAGCTCTCATCCCTGCCCTCGGGCGCCCTCTCTGGTCTCCTGAGCTGAGCAGCCGTCCGAGCTGGTGACCCCTGGGCCTCGCACTACCCCATTTCTTCCAGGGCCCTGGTCCCCCTGTGGTTTCCAGGCTCTGAGAGGAGGGGCAAGACAGAGGCTCTTTGCGGGGCATCGGCGTGAGGCTGGTGGGACGGTTGGGAGCAGCGAGCCTGCTGTCTGCCAGCCTGGCTCTGCGAGCCTCAGTGGGCTCTCCAGGGCTGAAATCAGAGAGCCCAGAGGCCGGCCTCTGATTCGGATGGTTCTGGCATCACCAGGGCACCCGTGGGCTTTACTGTGCTCTGGCCCAGAGCCATGAGCGGTGCTCGCAGTGGAGACTCTGAGTCATTGGGGAAAGGTTAAATCGCCATCTGTGAACGGAGGGGGCTGGACGGATGGGCCGCGAGGCCCTTTCGGCGTAAGAATGTCAGCTGGCGTTCTGAGGAGACAGGGAGGGGTGTGAGTCATCTGGGAATGATTCCGATCCAGGATTGCTCGGAACGCTGGTAGAAACCAGTCAGCCGGAAAATTCCCACATGGAAAAGGCCTCGGTCCCTGACAATGTCAGATGCAAGAGGAATTACTCCATGGCCATTTATCATGAAATGCATTGTCACGAGGGCTTGTACAAGTTATTTGTTTGCATGTGATCATTCTAGAGTCTCTTTATTTTAGTTTGGTTTAGTTTTTAATTTTATTTATTTATTTATTTAGAGGTTCTTTATTTTTAAGCCAGATGGGGGTGGTACCTGGGACGTCTCCCTGGGGCCTCTCATGCCACTCCTCCTCCATCTTTCTGGGGCGGGCACCCCTGCGCTGAACCCGGGAAGGGAGGCTGGGAGCAAGGGTTCTTCCAAGGGCTGAGAGGCCCTTTGGCGCCCAGACCTCTCTGGGTCCCCCGAGCGAGCGTGACCCTGCACGGGCTTGGGACGTGTTTGTTACATGAATGAGCGGATTGGGCACGTGTATACCCGAGAACTGGGTGGAGACGGGAGGCCATCAAGAAAAGGGGGAGAAAGAAGAAGGAGAACAGAGATGGCCCTTATCACCTAGTCATTACCCTCATGGAAAATCAAGTAGGATACAAAAGCTGGTGATAGTAAAAAGCCAGGTCCCTGCTGCACACCTTCTTCCACCCACCCTGCTCCTTTGACTCTTGGCTGTTTCTTCCTGTAATTACTTCCACACCTATCGGTGCTACGCACCTGCGGTTATTCCTTGACCCACTGACCTACCAAGTTTGCACAGCGTGCACTCGCCTCCTGCCTCAGTGGGTGAGGATTCGGCCCCCTTACACCTCCCCTTTACACCCCCTCGGCCTCCTCCCCTCTCTTCTGGGTTGAGAGATATTGCTATTTTTAGTTCTTCTGTCTATAGATTGCCCGAGGAACCTGTTTCTTGTTCTA
Organism: Neofelis nebulosa; assembly: GCF_028018385.1. Taxonomy (NCBI): domain Eukaryota; kingdom Metazoa; phylum Chordata; class Mammalia; order Carnivora; family Felidae; genus Neofelis; species Neofelis nebulosa. The sequence continues at coordinate 27,721,603 of NC_080792.1, forward strand.
CCAAATACTGGCAGTGTCTCTTGATCCTGTACTTTGTGAGATGAGGCTGTTAAAATTATCCCCTTATTTTGGTTCCAGCCTCTGGCTCCAGTCACCCACGGGTTTACCTTTAAAAGGTCAAGGCTGATAACATTTACATTCGGTTTGTACCCATAATGAGTCGTTTGGGGGTTTTCTCGATAGGTTGACTCTAAAATTTCAAGATCAGAAAATAGTGATTCTGCTCCCCTTCCCCCTTTTTCCTGGAGCTTCTTGTCATTTTTTCCCTCTTGAACTCTTTGTCTCTTTTATGCCCTATTTTGGCTTTTAGCCTGCCTCTCCCATCAGCCAGGCCTTCCCCTCAGCTTTTCCCTTCATCGTCTTGCTCCATCGTGGACAGGCTGCTCTCCTGGTGGGTCACACGTGATTGTCCTGGGAACTTCCCTCCTCTGCCTCCTTGGGTTGGATTCACTTTTGCTTGGAACCCATAGCTGCTGCTTGTTTACTCCTTCATTTTGCCAAAAAATGATGCATCAGGGGTAAGGGTTTTGAGTTCTTTGAGTTCTGTGTCTCCATGAACTAATTCTACCTTTATACCTGATTGTTGGTTGGACGGGGTTGGTGTTTTAGGGGCAAGTCATTTTCCTGCAGAATGCCGACGGCTCTCTCCATCACCTTTGGGCATCCTGGGCTAGAGGAATGTGTTGCTAGTCATTCCTTTGGAGGTGACCCGTTTTCTTTTCTCTGGAGTGTTTCCGGAGCCTGTGGTTCTGAAATGTCCCAGTGGTGTCCTTCGGGATAGATACCTGTGGGGACCTCTTAATTTGGGGCTCATGTCCAAACTCTTAAATGTTCTTTTGGATTTTTAAAAATATTTCCTTCTCTCTATTCTTCTCTACTCCCTTTTTTTTTCTAGTCCCTCTAAGAGTTGTACAGTGGACCTTCTGCATCGCTCATTTGATCTCAGCTTTTCTGTCCCTGCCCATTGTTTCCACTTTCTGAGACGAGTCCTTGACTTCATCTTCCAGCTCTTTGAGCAAACTTGTCCCCCCAAGAGCTCCTTCTTTGTTCTGAGTGCAGTCTATTCCTGTCTTTAAGGATGCCGTGTCTTCTAGACTATCTCTGGAGACACTAAGTAGAATATTTTAAAGTTGTGTTTTGTTCCTCCAGCATTTTTCTCTTTGTATATTTTTTTAAGGGAGGGGGAGAGTCACAGAGGGGGTAGGGGGTGGAGAGAGAGAGAGAGAGAGAGAGAGAGAGAGAGAGAGAGAGAAAGTCCAGCAGCCTCCATGCTCAATGTGGAGCCTGCCATGGGGCTTGATCCCAAGACCCTGGGATCATGATCTGAGCTGAAATCAAGAGTTGGATGCTCAACAGACTGAGCCACCCAGGTGCCCCCTCTTTGAATATTTTAACTAATGGTTTGTCTTCTGTTTCCATCCAGTTGACCAGGTGATTCTAGGTTATCCATATTTAAATTTAGAACAATAATTCTAGGTTATCCATATTTAAATTTAGAACAATAAAAAGCTGATAGAAACTGACAGCAGGCTTTCCTTAAGAGCTGTTGTTGGAGGGGCGCCTGGGTGGCTCAGTCTCCGTTTGAGCGCGTCCCACTCTTGATTTTGGCTCCGGTCATGATCTCACGGTTTGTGGGATCGAGCCCTGCGGCAGGCTCTGCTTTGACAGCACAGAACCTGCTTGGGACTCTCTCTCTCTCTCTCTGCTCTTCCACTGCTCTCTCTTTCTCTCTCTCAAAATAAGTAAACTTAAAAAAATTAAATAATAAAAGAAGAGTCGCTGTCGGAGAAGCTGCTCCTTTTGCTGCTAGAATGTCCAGATCTTTTCCCTGGGAGTGACCGCTTTTGGTCTTTTGTTTAGGGACTGACTGACAGTCTGGTTCAATCCCTCCCCTCCCTTTGCTGGACACTAAATATTTGGCTGCTCTGGGGGTGGGTTCGATGGTTCCAGATACAGACTTACAAATGATGCTCATTTCAGCACCATGCCCCTTCCCCACCCTCCACCCCTCTTTAAAATATCCCATGAGGTTGGGCTCTGTCTCTGGGCTGTGTCACCCCTCCTAATGTCCCCCCTCCTCCTCCTACACACTTGTCAAATCTCTCTTCCATTGGACTCCCCCCATCCCGGTCATTCTATTCATCTGGAATATTAGTGGTATCTTGGGAGAAAGGAGATAAGAGCCTGTGATCAACCCCTCATCTTTAAAGTCAAGATGATCTCTGCTTTGGTAAAGCAGTTTATAAAATACTGTTATGCATATTATCTCATTTGATCTTTCTGACAACCCTTGAGGTTAGCAGGGCAGAGATCACTGTATCTGTCTTACAGATAAAGCACCTGAATCTCAGAGAGATTAATGACTTGTGTCAGGTCACAGTGCAAGTTGGGGCAGAGCCAGGATTCAAGGTTGGGTGTTCAGACCCCAGCCTTGGTCCAGCGTGTGACAGGCATTGGAGGCACATAGAATGGGGCCCAGACACTGGTAACAGTTGGAACTGGGACCCTGGCCTCAGTCTTGCCAGGGCTGTGTTTCTAGAAGGTGTTTGGAACATTGGCCATGTAGGGCACTGCTCTAAGGGCCTGGAGGTTGCAGCGTGCAGGGGAGGGAAGCAGTGCGTGAGCCAGGGTGGGGCTGTGTAATGGCACCCTCGTCTGATGTCACATTAGCCTGAGATGTGACGGTTGCTGTGGGAGCTTTGGAAAAGCCAGAAGGAAGGCATCAGGATGGAAGGCTGGGTTCCTTCCAGCTCCTTAAAGCTACCAAGTAAGTTCCCAGCCTAGTGCCTTTGCACTCACTTTTCTCTTTGCCTGGAATACTCCTTCCCCCAGATAATTTGCATGGCTCACTCCTGATCATTTCAGTTCTGTGTGCAAAGTTTGCCTCTTCAGGGAAGGCTTCCCTGACCAACCCTTCTGAAGCAGTCCCTTGTTGGTTCCTTGACCTTGCTTCATTTTTCTTCATGGCTCTATTAGCTGTTTTCTTTTTCTTAATGGGCGAAAGAACACTTCACATGAGATCTACCCTGTCAACAAATGCTTAAGTGTTTAATACGGTATTGTTAAATGTAGGCACTAAGCTGTACAGCAGATCTCTAGAACTTAGGCATCTTAAATAACTGAAACTTTATATACATTGAACAGCAAGCAGCTCACCATGTCCCCTTCCCAAAGTCCCTGGCAACCACCGTTCTCTTCTCTGTTTCCATGAGATTGACTATTTTAGATACATCATGAACAGAATCATGCTGTATATATCCTCCGTGACTGGCTTCTTTCACTTAGCATAACGTCCTCCAGATTCATCCAACTTGTCACATGTGAAAGATTCCCTTCTTGTAAAAGGCTGAGTAGTATTCCATTGTACGTCTATAATACATGTTCTTTATCTTGTCACTCGTCAGTGGACATTTAGATTGTTTGTCTTGGTTACGTTGACTAAGACTGCAGTGGACGCGGGACTGTACGTAGCTCTTTTAGATCCTGATGGCCATTCCTTTGGATATATACCCAGAAGTGGGACTGCTGGATCACGTGGTTGTTCTTTTTGTAATTTTTTGAGGCACCTCCGTATCATTTGCCGTGCTGTCTGCACCGTGTTACCTTCCCACCAACACTGTGCGAGGGCTCCTTTTTCTCCACATCCTCGCCAACACTTGCAATCTTTTGTTTTTATTTTTTTGGTTTTTTTTTTTAAAACATGTTCATTTATTTTTGAGAGAGAGAGAGCGAGAGCAGGTGCGAGGGTGTATGTGAGCCAGGGAGGGGCAGAGAGAGAGAGGGAGACAGAGGATCTGAAGCAGGCTCTGGGCTAACAGCAAGAAGGAGCCTGATGCGGGGCTCGAACTCACGAATCGCAAGATCATGACTTGAGCCGAAGTCAGACGCTTAACCAACTGAGCCACCCAGACGCCCCTTTTGTTTTTTTGATATTAGCCATCCTAACAGGTATGAGATGATATCTCATTGCAGTTTTGATTTTCATTTCCCTGATATTTAGTGATGTTGAGCACCTTTTCATATGTCTGTTGGCCATTTGTATGTTTTCTTTGGAGAAATGTCTTTTCAATTCTTGTGCCCATTAAAAATTGTTTTTTAATGTTTTATTTATTTTTGAGGCAGAGAGAGACAGAGCATGAGTGGGGGAGGGGCAGAGAGAGAGAGAGAGAGAGAGAGATACAGAATCTCAAGCAGGCTCCAGGCTCTGAGCTGTTAGCACAGAGCCTGATGCAGGGCTCGAACCCATGAACCGTGAGATCATGACCTGAGTTGAAGTTGGATGCTTAACCAACTGAGCCAGCCAGGCACCCCATCTTATGCCCATTTTAAAATCAGGTTATTTGGAGGTGCCTGGGTGGCTCAGTCAGTTAAGCGTCTGACTCTTTTTTGTTTTTAATTTTTTTTTTTTAACATTTATTCATTTTTGAGAGACAGGGTGCGAATGGGGAGAGAGAGCGCGCGCGAGAGAGAGGGAGACACAGAATCTGAAGCAGGCTCCAGGCTCCTAGCTGTTAGCACAGAACCTGAAGTGGGGCTTGAACCCACGAATCGTTGAGACCATGACCTGAGCCAAAGTCGGACACTCAACTGACTGAGCCACCCAGGTGCCCCAAGTGTCTGACTTTTTTTTTTAATTTTTTTTTTTTATCATTTATTTATTTTTGAGACAGAGAGAGACAGGGCATAAATGGGGGAGGGTCAGAGAGAGGGAGACACAGAATCTGAAACAGGCTCCAGGCTCTGAGCTGTCAGCACAGAGCCCGACGCGGGGCTCGAACTCACGGACCGTGAGTACATGACCTGAGCCGAAGTCGGCCGCTTAACCGACTGAGCCACCCAGGCACCCCAAGCGTCTGACTCTTGACTTTGGCTCAGGTCATGGTCTCACGGTCATGGGATTGAACCCTGCATTGGGCTCTGCACTGAGTGTGGAGGCTTCTTGGGATTCTCTCTCTCCCTCTCTCTCTCTCTCTCTCTCTCTCTTCCTCTGCCCCTCTCCTGCTCGTGCACTCTCCCTGAAAATAAATACACATTTAAAAATAAATAAATAAATAAATAAAATCAGGTTATTTGGCCTTTTGCTATTGAGTTGTAAGAGTTCCTTATGTGTTTTGGATATTAACCCCTCATCAGATAAATGGCCTGCAAATAGTTTCTCCTGTTCTCTGTGTTGACTTTGTACTCTGTTGTGGTCCTTCGCTGTCCAGAAGCTTTTTTAGTTGGACGTAGTCCCACTTGTCTATTTTTGCTTTCATCGCTTGTGCTTTTGTTGTCATATGCATATGTACCTGTTTTCCACTTGCCTCCTTACTGCTATTTAAGCTCCGTGGAAGCAGAGAGTTGTTTTGTTCACTGCTGTATCCCCAGTTCCCGCTACAGAGAAGAGTTCAATAAATAATTATAGACTCTCTTGGAACTCAGACTTCTTGGTTCATTCACCAGTTTATTAATACGCTCAACACATATTTACCACACGCCGGCCGTGTGCCTTAGCCCTGGATTTATGGTGTGAACTCAGGCGTGATCCCCTGCCCCTCCCGTTACTTACTATCTTGTGGGAAAGATCAGGAGTGAGTAGGGATGGGTTATGGGTTTCACAAAAGGGGAAAAGTCCAGGGGGCTGTGAGCGAGCAGAGCCCAGGCAGTGCAGTTTAACCATAACAATAGCTTACAACTACCAGGTACTTTCCGTGTGCACTCCCTATGCTTAGGCCTTTATTGCATCACCTTATTTAATACTTTTCACAGATCTGGGACAGTGAGTGATAATCTATTATTATGCCCATTATATAGATGAGACTCAGAGAGGTTGAATAACCTGCCCGAGGTCCCACAGTTAGGGGGAATATGAAGTCTGTCTGAGGCCAAGCTCCTCTTCTGAGTGCAAAATCCACATACTTTGTCGCTATTCTGTATTTCTCCTGTACTCACCGCTCCCCCGTCACCCCTCCCCGTACCAGTCATGTATGTGTTCCTTCTGTGGGTGAGGCTTGCCCCGTTTGGGAACAACCCTTTCCCCTCCATTTAAACACAGGGGACCCAGCTCTGCAGAATGAAACTGGTTTTTACTTTACAGTTAAGTGAGTGTTTGTCCTGGTTTTGGAATCAAGGACCTCTACGGGAAGCCGGTGAAAGCTTCAGATTCTCCCCAAGACATGCACATGGGCAGACAGAAATGGGATCGTGCCTGTAACTCGGAGAGCTCCTGGGTTCCCTTAAGGCTGGTGGCTCTGTTGATAAAGGAGGCCGTGAGGCTTTGGGCTCAGGACGGGCTGGTTTGCATGAGGAAGGCAGGCTTGCAGGAGAGCGGTTCACTCCCCCTAGGAGTGAGCAAGACCCCGGGTGCCCGAGCATTGAGGACACCAAAAATAAGAAACCACAGTTAGCGTAAAGGACCACACCAGGATTGGGCACATGGGGAGCAGGAAGGGGTGATCGCGAATGCCGACGCTCTGCCCAGCCTGACCCTTTCACGTTCTCTTCTGTCTCTACTCCCAAAGGGTGAAGCAGTCGGAGCTATTCGACAGATGGAAGAGCCTGCAGATGTGCAGATGGGCAATGAATATCTCTGAGGCCAACCAGTTCAAGTATCTGTGACTTGTCTGCCCTCCCCCGCCCTCCCGTTGGTGATGTTCTCCTTCCTGCCGCCCCGTCCTGCAAGGCCCGGCCCCGGGGTCGTCTTTTCCCCAGAGCTGGCCCTGGCTGGGCTTTGGGATCTGGGCAGCGGGGAGGTTCTGACTCAGTACACAGGCCGAGGTGGACACCCTGCTGGCCACGGCCCCTGCATTCCATCCCCTAGGCCTTGTGGCAGCCCCGTGAGTGGCTGGGCTGGGGTGGGGGGGATGCGGTGTGGCCACTACAGCTCCACCTTGGTTCCAGGTCTCCAGCAGGCCTGAGGGGTGAGGTGCACTGAGCCTTCTTCTATGGCCGCGCCCTGTCACCAGCCCCTCCGGGGGCAGCTTGCTTGCACCAGACGCGTGAGGCCTGCTGTAGGCGAGCTTCTAATTGCTCCCTGACCCAAAGTGATAGATTATAAGCTCCCAGAGAGGCAAGAGCCATAGCTTAAGGTTCCCCTGTCTGCAAGAGATGAGCAGCTGGCAGACGTCCACAAGTTCTTTCTGATTAACGTGAAGCGTAGGTTCATCGCTAAAATTCTGTGAGCTCACGGTGGGATTTTAGTGCAGACAGACCTTACCGAATGGGACTGATGGAACCCCGGGCATGTGGGTATAGACCGGATGCAGGCTACTCAGGCTGAAGTTTGGATGTAGTCAGGAGCCATCAGCATGCAGGAATCCTACCCGGGTGGGGGGGGGGGGGGCTGTGAAAAGCAAATGACACTAAGCATTTTGTCTTTTCCTTATGAGTCATTTGGTCCAGTTTTCTGCAATTCCAGGCCACGTCTAGAGACTGAGTAGTAGTTTTAAGTGGCACATTTTTAGAAATGTGGATGTTTAAAGTGATAACCCCGGAAGAGCAGGTACCGGCAGCCGCAAACCAGAGGCCTCTGTGAGACTGCAGATTCCCAGCTAAGGCCCAACAGGAGGGCAGGAAGACCCCGCCTCCACCCCTCGCCATCATAAAAGTAGAACATGAACTTGAGCAAAGTGCTGGGAGGCGGGAACAGGTCCAAGGTCTGTGCGGCAAGTGCCACCCCAAATCCACCCCTTAGCAAGAGGTGTTAGTGTAGGCACTGCCCTGGCAGACGCCCCCCCGGGGGTGGGCGGGGCCTGAGCAGGCTGATAAAACACCCAGCGCGGAGAAGGTCAGCGAGGTGCAAGGAGATGTTGTCTGGGCTGGGAGCTGCACAGAAGTGTCCTCCGTGGGATTCACATATCTAAGGAAATAACGAAGCAGCAGGAAGATGATATGGCAGCAGAAAAACAAGGATTAAGTGTGGGAGCCTTCGGCAGGGATCAGCCAGCACTATCCAGCAGGGAGGCTCCGGGCGGGGGGGCGGGCATGCTGAGCCCCTTCTCGGGGTGGGGGGGTAGGGGCGTAGTTTCAGGTGTGGAAAAGGGAGATGACATCAGGTCTTGCCAGGCTCCAAATGGAAAAACCTTCAAAGCCAGTCGGTTGCCTCCCTTTGCTCTCATTACAAGCTCATTCAACGATGATGAGATCCTTCATTCAGGTTTGCAAGACCCTGGTATGGTGAAATGGGGAGGGGTGGAGGGGATGTGCTGGAAGGAGTCCTGTAACTGAGGCCTTCCCTCACCCTACTCCTACAAATGGACGTGTTGGCATTCTGGTTTATAGCTCTGTCACTGGTAAGCTTGGTTAATATGAGAGAGTTTCCATCAGTGGTGAACTCTCCAGCTGGCTGGCAAGATTGAGTTTCTGGACCAGCAGAGCTAAATGGGCCAGTGCTGACTCATGGCCTCTGCTGGCCGGGTCCCTGGCCTCCCCTCTGAGAAGACTCAGTCAAACATTCTGAAACTCATCACTCCACAGGAAGGCCCTCTCCGATCGGCAGCCAGCTGAGTTTCCCCAATGAAATCCCTACGAGAAATAAAGTCATAAAACATAATTTTATAACCTTCCTGGCTTTGGCAACCTGGAGTCGCAGAATTATAGAGGCTCAGAGGGAGAAGAGCCAAGACTACATTCTATGGGTGAGGCGGTGGAGGCCCAGAGCCCAGAGCCCCACAGCTGGCAGGAGCGGATCAGAAACTAGAACCCAGGCCTCCTGACACCGGGTTGGCAGCCCAAGTTTCCATCCCAGACCCTGGATGTGGATTCTCCAGCAAGCCCCTCCTCAAACGTTGGTGGTCGTCATCATTCCGGCTCCGTGGAGGTGTCCCGTCCCTCCTGGGGCCGCCTAGACACTGCACGTGACAGTGCCTGGAGCCAGTGTTGGCGGGAGGAGGCCAGTGTGGACTCAGCATAACACTGCTGCTTTGGGAGAAAACGAGCCTCGCGGGCTCAAAGCCCTCCCCACCCCACCACATGGGAGAGCAGCAGCTTGCCTCCCGTGTCAGGCCCAGCCCCTGGGCAGCCAGGGTGGGGGGCTCTGGGCCCCCAGGGCAGGGGAGAGCAGTGCCCCGGACCCCGCCCCTCAGCAGTCCTCGGAGAGAGAGTGACCCGGCAGAGCACCAGCTGAGGCAGAGGGAAAACGCAGCCTTCTCCGGCCTGGCCGACTCCCAGGTCGGCCTCAGCAGCCACCTTCTCCCTTGGAGGGCTTATTTTTATTTTTATTTTTCAGTTTTGCAAAGGCTGCTTGCATCCTCTAAGCTTTAACCCTTCTGTGGCTTGTGTTTGCTCTTGTGAGTGAAAGCCACAGGGCTTTTTTTTTTTTCTTTCTTTTCTTTCTTCCTTCCTTCCTTTTTTTTTTTTTTTTTTTTAAAGAAACAATGGACTCCTGAAAACCTCTTTAGGAAGTCAGGCTCCTCTTTCTGCAGGGAGTCATCAACCAGCACCAGCCCACTTCCTGACCTCCCCTCTTCCTCAGACACTTTCTAAATGCTTCTGTTGACCATCAGTGTCTTGGGTTTTTCCCCCCCACCGTGGGATAGGGGTAAACACCTTGTCTAAGTGGCCAAGAACCCAAGGGCGCGCTCTGTGTCCCCGGATTTCCAGCAAGGCTGGATAAAGAGTGTTTCCAGAAAGTAGTAGAATGCCTGGCAGATCTTGGCGAACGCCTGACTGAGGCATGACTCATCCCACGACTGGCCGGCAGCTGGCTGTCAAACACCCGAACACTCGTGCGACTGACACTGTGCAGGATCCGGAGAGGCAGGGTGCCTGCCATCAAGGGGCTTTCGTTCAAGTGGGGAGGGGGTTGGTAGGTGACGAAGTGGGTGGTAGCTGGTCTGTGCTCCGGGTCCTCGGAGGCCAGTGAGGTCAGTGGGGTGGGCAGCTGGGAGCTCCCGGAGAGAAAGGCGAGTGTGAGGAGGGGAGGCAAGGCCGAGGCTTTGGGAGGCATGTTGAAGGGGGAGGGGACAACATGAGCAGAGGCGAGGGGGTGGGGGTGAGTGTGGGAAGGGGTGGGGGGAGAGAACGGTTCACCCCGAGGGGCCTCAGCTCCCTGACCCCTCTGTTCTTCCAGAGGCTTTGTTCTGCCCTGTGTCACCTGTCCCTCCTGCTGTGTCTCCTGCCTGGCAGGTCCACTCTGTCCAGGTGCTGCAACGCCCCCTCCTTCCTCTTCACAACGCAGAAGAATACGCCCCTGGGGACGAAGCTCAAGTATGAAGTGGACACCAGCGGCATCTACCACATCAACCAGGAGATCTTCCGCATGTTTCCCAAGGTGCTGCTTGGGGCAGGGCAGTCTGGGCAGGGCAAAGGGACGACCTCACATGGCCCTCTGTGGCCACGCCCACGCAGTGTGGCATCACTCTGCTGTGCCCTCTGCACCCGTTGTCCTGGCTCAGGTTGGCTCAGTGGACTGTCCTCCGGGGCTCCCGTCTGGGCACAGTGAGTGCCAACTGGCTATTATTTGAGCGACTTCTGGCAAGAAAATGGTTGTCAAATTTTGGTTATTGCATTGCTTGCAGAGGACATCCTGAAGATATCTGGAAGAGTGATTAGGCATTTGTCCCCCACTGGAGGCAGGCGCAGGAGCAAAACCATTCACGCAAAGGTTGCATGCACGAGAAATCACGGACCAGTAGAAAGCAAATCGAGAACGATTTGATCTCACGTTGGATGACCTTGGACGGTTCTTATATCTTCCAAGGCCCCAGTCTCCCTGTCCATCACACTGGACTGGTTTAGGCTAGGAATAGGTTTGGCTGCTTATAACAGAAAATCTAAGTAAAACAAGATAGACGTGAATTGTTTTCCTTCCGCACAAAAGAAGTCGGGAGGGCTAGTACGGTGGCTCCCTGGTCATGGGGGACCACAGGATAAGTGATCTCATGAATGAATGGCTCAGGGCACTGAAGCTCTGGCTTCACTTGTGGCCTGATCACAGCATCAGAATCTCAGAGAAAAGGGCCTGGAACCTGCCTTTTCAGCTCATTCTGGTGGTTATTACCATCTGAAGAGGAAGAAAGTTCCACTGGATGTGTTCATAACCACCACCTGGAGAGCAATGGGTCCAGGGCAGGACTTAGTGAGTCCAGTTTGCAGAAATGCTGAGTGGGGGCATGTCAGGTCTTTCTGGATGAAATCTGAGGGCCTGGGCTGCCCTGCTTCAATGGGAATGCTCATGAAACAAAGCCCAGGCGTCCCTGCGTTCTGTTACTTAAACAGAGGGTGCTGATAAGATTGGGCCTTGTGGGGGCAGCGGGGAGGAGCACAAGGTGGAGAGGTGTCACACATTCCCTCCCCACGTCACTGGGCTGGAGGATGATGGGGATAAGCCACATTTACCAGGTGGGTCTTTTTTTTTTCTTTTTTTTAATGTTTATTTTTGAGAGATACAGAGAGAGAGACAGAGTGTGAGGGGGGAGGGGCAGAGAGAGAGAGGGAGACACAGACTCCGAAGCAGGCTCCAGGCTCTGAGCTGTCAGCACAGAGTCTATCGCGGGGCTCGAACTCCCAAACCACGAGATCGTGACCTGAGCCGAAGTCAGATGCCTAACCGACTGAGCCCCCCAGGCACCCCTACAGCGTGGGTCTTGCAAGGCCTGGAACAGGAGGCTGATGTCCGACAGGTGGACTTACATCTCATGCGGGTCATGCCAGTGGGTGACAGTTCAGTTATGACATATGGGTCCAACAAGGGCCATGGGTATAGACTGCCGAGGCCCAGGGAGTTAGAGCAGGGCTGCCAAATGTTCTCTGGAAAGGGCCAGAGAGCAAATATTTTAAGCCTTGCAGGCCATATGGTCTCTGTCACAGCCACTCACCTTTATGGTTCCAGCACAAGGCAGCCACAGACCTTCACAAACAAACGAGTGTGGCTGGGCTGCAGTAACACTCTAGTTCCTATCAGACACTGAAACGTGAACTTTACATAATTTTTACGTGTCACGAAGTCTTCTTCTTTTGATCCCCACCCCCAACCGTTTAAAAATACAAAACCCATGGTTAGCTCGCAGGCTGTATGGAAACAGGCAGAAGGTCCGAGGTGGCCCGCAGGCCATAATTAGCCACCCCCTGAGTTAGACCCTGTGACTTAGAAGGATTCATACCCTCAAGGTAAGTACTTCTTTGGGATTGTATAAAATTCAGCTTCTCCACCTCCTCCCCCGACCCTGGAGATTCTGATTCCATGGTTCTGGGAAGGAGCCCAGGAATTTCTATTTCCAGAAAGTACTCCAGGTTGTTTTTGATGTACAGAAGTTTGGGAGACACTGACATAGAACATAAAGGCCTTTGAGGATCTCTCCAAAGATAACTTTGGTTTTTTCCTTTCCCTGGTAAAAGTTGAACAGTGCAGTTTTCCCCAATGGCTGTGAGACATGCTTGTTTTCCCTATCCTGGCCCCTGGGCCTGTCCCTTCAGGGACAATGGGCCTTGAAGGACAGTCTCCCACAGACGGATGCAGCATCTTCTTCAGATTTAGCCTCCTTCCTGAGTACCCACTGTGGTGTGATTGCCCATGACCCCACCGGGAGGCCAAGGTGCCGACCAGGGCCGCTATCATTCAGGGCTGGCCAGGTGATGTGTGGGGAAGGGGAGCTGTCCAGTAGGTTCCTGGGGGGAGGGATCTTTGGGGACTAATGACAGTAATAATCTGGTCCTCCTGCCGAGATACCTCTGGGCCAAGCATCACCCTGGATAGGCTTTTCATTTACACTAGTGGTTCTCAACCCTGGGGACATTTGGCAACGTTTAGAGACATTTTGGTGGTTATGATTGGGCGTTACCCTTGACATCCGGTGGGGAGAGGCCCAGGGATGCTGCTAAACATTCTGCAGTCCACAGGGCAGCCCCCTCCCCCCCACCCCCCAGCAAGGAATGAGCTGGTCCAAAGTGTCAACGGTGCCAGATCGAGAAACTCTGCTTCACGTTGTCTCACTTTTGAAAAGCACATGGAATTATCCTAATTTTACAGATGGGAAAACCGAGTTGCTGAGAACTCAAAACACTTGTCTATGGTTCCTTCACCTCATTCTCAGGCAAAACCAGGGCTGAACCTGGGTCTTTTGCCTAGGGGACTCCATCCTGGTTGGTCCCGGGCTTTCCTGGTTTGACCCAAGGGAAGCCCTGCATCCTGGGCAGAGTTCCCCAGTCCTGGGCACACTGGGGGGTTTGGGCACCCTGCCCTTGACTCCAGGTCTGTGCTTCTTTCTGCCTGTGCCGTGCATGTGGCTGCTTGGTTCCATCTGCCTTAGGTTTCCGGGGGGGGGGGGGGGGGGGAGGCGGATTATGACCCAGAGCAGGGACGGGACAGAATCGGGACCCTTAACCCTCAGGCCAGTGTTTGCTTTTTCCTGCTGACGTGCCTGTGGTCCCCTGGAGAGCATGCCCAGGGAGCCTTGTGGGGAGCCGGTGCCCGGACCAAGGTAACCCCAGCAGTCAGGGTGTGACAAGGTCAAAATGCCGTGAGATGGTCACTCCCAGGGCTCCCGCAAGTGTGACTGTCACTCAGGCTAAGTCCCGGGCTCCTCTGCACTTCGCAGAGATTTCAGGAATTTCCGGCCTCTCGCTGTTCCCCAGTGTGGCCTTGCTTACTCAGCCCTTGGTCTCTTGTCCCTGCTGCTGCCAAGTCCTGCCATGTGTCCTGGTCCATCTGATCTTTGTATCCCGGGCACATGTCCCCCCCTGCAGAGCAGAGGAAGGGTCTGTACCATGCCCTGAGCTGAAAGGGGTGAGAGCCAGGTTTAGGGGCCCTGGTCCCAGGTGGCCTTGTCCCCATCTCTGTTGCTGTCGCCCCCCAGAACATCTGCATTAACCAATAAAACATGCATACTAGAAGTCATAAAGATGAGCTTCCCAACATTGGCAAAACCAAAGGCAAGCAGGACTAGCCACAACCTGTACTCTCTTCTTTCTGGAAACCTGAGGCATCCCAGAGCTTATTGAAAAAGGTTGTGGAGACCTGGCTTCTGTTCCAGTTCATTCGTACTGGCCAGTGGGACTGAGAACAAGTCTCCTGGCCTCTCTTCTCATCTGCAAAGTGGAATAACCACTTTTCTCCCACATTCCCTGCAAGGCTGGCTCGTAGATGTGATCATGGGTACAGGGGTGAGGGCACCCAAAGAAGGCAGGAGGGCATTGCCTGTGACAGCCGTGTCCCTGTCTCCCCCAGGACATGCCCTACTACCGGTCCCAGTTTAAGAAGTGTGCAGTGGTGGGCAATGGAGGCATCTTAAAGAACAGCCGCTGTGGGAGAGAGATCAACAGCGCTGACTTTGTCTTCCGGTAAAGAATCCCCCAGGCTCTGCACCTGCTGCTTCTGCCCCCACAGCCCTCTGGCTCTGCGCCCTTCCCTCTTGTGGTGCCCCACCCCCATCCCCCAATGCTGTCCTTCAAGAGATCAGCCACCACTCCCCAGCCCTGCACACCCTCATGCTCTGGGTTGTTTCTTGCCCTCTCCAGCCCTATCCCTTGGGGCCAGTGGCCAAACCTCTCAGGTCCTCTGTCTCCACGTCTGCAGAATGAGACGTGTGTAAAGAACACCTCTGTTTTCAAAACAATTAATTTTTTTAAAAAGAGCATAGCAGATATATGAAGGTCTGTGCAGATCTGTGGGTGTGCAGAACCCTCCCCAACTGGGTTCTTCTCTTCCAGAAGCAGGGCTTGGAACAAGGGTGGCCTTGGGGCTGGCACCAATATTGGCTTCGCCCTGGCTTTAACTAAGTCAGAGATGGGTCCTGGTATTTCTTCTTCCTCAGATAGAGCCCCCTCTTACCTCTTTGGGGATCCTCGCTTACATCTTTAGCCTGGATAAAGAAGATGGGTTGAAAATAAAGGCTTAATGCAGAGGGATTGGGGTTGAGGCTGTCCACCATCATTGTGCCACTTGGGGGAGGGGGGGAGGAGTAAACTTGCTTCTCTATGCACAGGCCACAAAGATTCCATCCAGCTGGCTGCCTCTGCCTCCCTCTGCCCATAGGAGCAACATCTCCTCTCTCCCCACACCCTCCCCCTGCCTGTTCTCCAGCTGTGTCTAGAATGACTGAGCATATACGGCCTGGGTGCCTTGTCTCTTGTGCAGGTGCAACCTACCCCCCATCTCAGAGAAGTACACCATGGATGTGGGAGTGAAGACGGATGTGGTCACTGTGAACCCCAGCATCATCACCGAGAGGTAACTGACCCTCTTCTAGACTTGTGCTGTCCAGTATGGTACCCCCTAGTCACATGTGGTTACTGGCCACTGGAAATGTGGCTATCCAGATTGACGTGGGCTGTCTATAAGTGTAAACACACACCCGATTTCAAAGACTTAACATGGAAAGGAGGATGGACCATATCTCATCCATTGTTTGTATCGATTACCTGTTGAAAGAGTAGTATTTTGGGGGTGCCTGGGTGGCTCAGTCGGTTGAGCGTCCGACTTCGGCTCAGGTCATGATCTCGCAGTCCGTGAGTTGGAGCCCCGCGTCGGGCTCTGTGCTGACCGCTCAGAGCCTGGAGCCTGTTTCGGATTCTGTGTCTCCCTCTCTCTCTGACCCTCACCCGTTCATGCTCTGTCTCTCTCTGTCTCAAAAATAAATAAACGTTAAAAAAATTAAAAAAAAAAAAAAAAGAAAGGAAGAGTAGTATTTTGGGTACAGCAGGTTAAATAAAACATTGTCAGCATTAAATATAATATAAAAATTAACTTCACCCACTCCTTTCTACTTATTTAAATATGATCATTAGAACATTTTAAGTGAGATATGTGGCCTCAGTTCTATTTCTTTTGGACAGCACCGGTCTAGACAGTCTTCATGTAGATGGGCCAGAAAGCTTTCCTGAGTGTGATGGGGGAAGACAGCTCTCTACGCTGGTGTATCCAGGGGGCCCTGGGACAAGACTCTTAACGAAGATGTCAGTCCCCACCTAGTTCCCCTCCTGGGGTCTGTCTGCCTGGGAGGCCTTGGGGAGGGGGGTCAATGGGTTAAAACAAGAGCCAAGGGCCTAGTCACATCATCCAGGTCAGACCGGGGGTAAGAGAGGGGACAGCCAGAGACCAGAGGCTAAAGAGTTGGTAAATCAGGCAAGGAAAGCACAAGTGAGTGAGGGGCTGCGGGGCAGGAAGGAGAGGGCAGGCACACTCATTTGGGGTACTCACTGGGGATCTTGGGAAAGAAAGTACACGCGTCTGCCCTGAGGGCCCAGGGAGAGCCTCCACTTCCTCCCTACCTCCCCACCGAGTCCCCCCTCTTCCCCCCCCCCCCCCCCCCCCCCCCCCCCGCCCCGGGATGCTCTCATCCCTTTGGGTTAAGCACTGCCCTCCCTACATGGTTGTCCCTTTGGACTCAGATTGCTTCCACTTAGAAAACAGAAGGCAGGCCATTCATCTTAGGAGGTGGATGAGATGAAAGGAAGCGGGGTGGCCTTGAGTCCCCTGCATTTTCTGGAAAGGCCCCAGGGTGCCGGATGGGGGCAGCAGGGGCGGTGGGGCGGGGGAAGAGGCGCACAGGCACGCTGGGGGTGGGGGTGGGGGAGTGGGCCGACCACCCTTCTGCTCCGGCCCCGCCCAGGTTCCACAAGCTGGAGAAGTGGCGGCGGCCCTTCTACCGGGTGCTGCAGGTGTACGAGAACGCGTCGGTGCTACTGCCCGCCTTCTACAACACGCGCAACACCGACGTGTCCATCCGCGTCAAGTACGTGCTGGACGACTTCGAATCGACGCAGGCCGTGTACTACTTCCACCCGCAATACCTGGTCAACGTGTCGCGCTACTGGCTCAGCCTGGGGGTGCGCGCGAAGCGCATCAGCACCGGCCTCATCCTGGCCACGGCGGCGCTCGAGCTCTGCGAGGAGGTGCACCTGTTCGGCTTCTGGGCCTTCCCCATGAACCCCTCGGGCCTCTACATCACCCACCACTACTATGACAACGTCAAGCCCCGCCCCGGCTTCCACGCCATGCCCTCTGAGATCTTCAACTTCCTGCACCTGCACAGCCGAGGCATCCTCCGCGTGCACACGGGCACCTGCACCTGCTGCTGAGGGCGGCACTGGCTGGCCGGCCACCCCGGCAAGCAGAACCTCGCTCCTCCTCTCCTTCCTGCGCCGGGCAGTGCGTGGGCCAGGAGGCAGGGATGGGGGGGGGGGGGGGTGGGGAGGGGGGTGCCGGGTACAGTCAGCTCTGTGCCGAGCCTCCTGGCCTCAGCCGGGGCCCTTGTGACCCCACCCTGCCCGTAGGTAGCATGCTGCTGGGCCACACCTCGAGATCAGGGGCCTTGAGGATTGCCAGTGATTAAAGCACATTTGCACTCAATTTTAGCATTCGGGAGAGTGCAGGCTGTAGTGGCCTTGTCGCAGCTAAAGAAAGGCCCTACGGAATGGAAAAGGGGGAGACTGGACGTGTGAGCATGGTCGAGATTTAATTCAGACTTTTGGCTTCCTGAGTTTTATACTGAGGCCTCAGCTGTGAATCGCTATCTAGAATCTCAGAGCTTACAGAGCAACCCAGCAGCCAGACCTTCCTGTGAAGACAGAGTGGCTCAGGGGGGGTCCAGGGTCTTAACCACGCCCTTTCAAACACATCCTCAGACACACACATGCACAGTCTTGGTGCCTCCGGGTTCAATCCTGTGTTTGATATTCTGATGAGAAGGACCAGCCATTTGCACTAAGGTTTTCAAGCCAATGTGATTGACTCAATACGTGCTTAGCAATTTGCTTCCTCTCCTGTCTCCCTATTTCCAGCTCTGTTTTAACCAGGAGTTATTTATAAGATCTGTTCCTCTTTATGCTCCAGAATCCTGCCGAATCTGCTACATTGTGTTTCTGACCTGTGGGCTCCGGGCTGGAAAGCACTGAGATGCAACCGATGAGCTTTGCAGACGGGAGTGCATCATGGCCTCCGACACCAGCATCACTGAGGCTTCTGCTGTGAAGGCAGGACTTGGCACCTTACACAGCCGGGAGGCCTCACGCACACGGACCCACAGAGCCTGTGCTTTGGGAAGTTAACTGTGCCTGGGCCAAAAGGGGTTAACGTGGCATTTCACATCTGAAGTTCATTCCCTTTGCTCCCCGCAGGGTGTTACCACCATGAGCGTGGCTGTACCTAATAGACACCCACGGTGAATTGCCTTAGAACCTAGCTGCACGGACTCATAGAATGTTAGTTCTGGAGGGACTTCAGACTCCAACCTCTCGCCTCCCCTCCCTCCCTCTCTCCGTTCTTCCCTTCCTCCCTTAGACACTTCCGAAAGCCTATTCTGCTTTGGTCTGGGGTTGGCCTTAGGAAGATGTGATGACAAATCAATTCAGTATTGCTTTCTCCTCGGGCCGGAGGGCAGACCGTATGCAGGCCCGAACCCAGCTGCTGGGTGCTCTGGGGAGGACGAGGGGCTGTGAGGTTTCAGCAGGGAGTGCGGCCTGCCATCTGATGGCCTCCTTGTACAACGCAGAGCAGCACATCCCGCCAGTGAGACACAGAGGGGAGCGTGGGCCTGGTCCCAGGCCTCCAGGCTCCCGGCCCACGGCTCCTTTCTTGGCAAAACCGCTTTGTTTGGGCTTGTGTTCCACGCTGGTAGGTTGTCATGGAGTGCATGCTTCCGCCTCTGTTCTGAGCCCTGGTCCTGACCAGGAGACCTCGCGCTGCTTGTCTGTAGGGCAGGGAAGTAGCCACTGAGACTAAGTAGACCCTAGTACGCCATGAACTGGGGAAAACTCCACAGGGCCGGTGGAGGGCTGCACTTTCTTGGGCTCTGCCTGTTCCTCCCAAGGTACTTATGGAGGTTTCCAGCCACTTGTTTGTGGTTAATTGAGTGCAGTTCTTGAAACCGTGGAATGTTAAGAGTGCAAGACTCCTAAAGACCATTTTGTCCCATTTAAGGGAACAGACCTAGAAGGGGGAGGGGGCCTGGGTCGTGCCTGGGGCTCTACTGAATGGCCAGAGCCCCTGAGTGACACTTCTGTTCCAGGTGGGGCAGGGCTGGGGGGCAGGAGCCGCGGTGAACCAGACATCAGGGTTCCCACCGCTCGAGGGTGCTGCGGGTTGGCATCTGCCCCAGCAGGGCCCTCGTAGGAGCTGGCGATAGGACATAATGATCCACACCCATAGAGGAATCAGGACTCGTGGTCCCATTTCTGCCTGTGGGTCTTAGGGCAAGTTGCTTCCTCTCCCCACAGATCTCACTTTCCTCATCGCTACAACCAGAGGCTTAGGAAAGATCTCTGGGGTCCTTGCAATCTCTAATTTGTTGTTGGAGGTGTTCCTGATGTATGGATCTGAGCCACAAATAGTATTTGTTATTACGATAGTTAACATTTAGTGTGTTCTCATTCTGTGCCAGGCCCTGCACAAAGCACTTTCTTTGCATTATCTCCTGTGATCATCACAAGACCCCGTAGGTAAGAAGGCTCCCATCAGGTGAGGAGGAGGTCAGACACCCAGCGGAGGAAACCACACCCAGGCGTGTGGAACCCCAAAGCCCACGCTCTGGACCTCTGTCTTAGCTGCCTCTCGGCCAGTGTCACAAGGGCTGGAACCAGAGGGATCCTGACAGAGGTGGCGCTACAGGGTGGACCCTGCTCCAGGGACAGATGCTCTGGGAGGCCGTCTTGGGTCCGAAGGCAGTCTCTGCCTGGAGTTGTCCCCCACCCCCACCCACAGTGAACGTGTGCTGTCCTGGCACTGGGGGTGGGGTGGGTTGAGGGCATCTCTATGTCTGCAGGTGAGGACAGATGCCCAGAAACAGTGACAACATGTTGACTGACTTGTCCAAGGCCCCGTGGCCAGCTAGGGCCTCGTTTGGGACTCACCTGGTCTCCTGACTTCCAGGCTATCCTCCTTCTCCCGCGGTCAGTGTTTGTGGGGAAAACATTTTTTTCAAAGGCTCAGAGAGACCTGGGCATCGATTCAGGAAGCCCCCACCATGCTCCTCAAAGCCCCGACACCCTCCCACCGTGCAGTGCAGACTAGCAGTTTAAATTCTTATTTAAGGGAAATCAATTCCCCACAAATAAAACAACCCTCGTGTCTTCCTTTGTGCTAAACCCACAGCTCCAGGGTTGAAAGGCAGCAGAAACAAGTAAATGACTCAGTGCTTAGCCAAGCAGAACGGAAGGTAGCTCAAGGTCAGATGCCGCCTTTGAGGCGGTTTAGCAATGCTGTGGAAGCAACTCTGCCCACCAGTCACCTGGCGCCACAGAGAGCAGAGGGCCTCACAGCCCTTGACTTTGCTGAATGTGGGGAGGGAGCAGGGACGGCACTTCCTGACAGTTGAGGGAGGGCCCAGAGCTGGCTTCAGCCAGGCCTTCAACAAATAATTATTGGGCACTCACTTTGTGCCAGGCATCGTGCTAGGTGCTGGGGGATGAACAATCGATCGAAATGATCAAAACGTAGCCCCTGCCCGCCCCCGGGGCTGACAGCCTGGTGGGCATGTCCAGACACTGAACCAGGATCCCACACATGTGCTAAAAGCTGGCAAGTCCGAGCTCGGGGACAGTTACCAGGGAAAGAGGACGAGGGTGTGCTGGAGTTAAGCTGGAATTCTGCAGGCTGGTGATTGCCAATGCAGCGGCTGCTTCTCAGGCCTCATCCTTGAAATCCGTGTGACATGTGACAAGGGTGGCTTCGCTGTCCTTTTGAGTCCTCTCCTCCTTTGTTTCCTAACAAACCACTCTCCCCTGACTTCCTTCCTGTCTCTGAATGCTCCTTCTCAGGCCCCTTTGTTGACTCATCTTCTGTGAACCTCAGGGTTCTCTTCTCTCAGCAGGAGAGAAAGCTCATCTATTCCTAGCCTGTCTCTCCTGTCCTTGCGTCTTAGCCCCCTTACCTGCAGGCTGGTTCTCCCTTGGATCTTCGGAAGCACGCTCACCGCGGCCTCCTGAACATCTGTCCCTGCGCTGCATTGCAAACCTCATCATGTCCTCAACTGGCGTAGTTAAAAGGTCACCCTGGATTCAAGGTTGCCTCTTACCACTTACTAGC
This sequence comes from Neofelis nebulosa, assembly GCF_028018385.1. Taxonomy (NCBI): domain Eukaryota; kingdom Metazoa; phylum Chordata; class Mammalia; order Carnivora; family Felidae; genus Neofelis; species Neofelis nebulosa. The sequence continues at coordinate 27,742,541 of NC_080792.1, forward strand.
TGCGTGACCCCAAGGGAGCTGCTGAAGTCCCTGGAGGGTCTGATTCATTATCTGAGGAGTGAGGCCAGGACGCCAGCCTCTCCAGCCGTGGCGAGGGTCAAGTGAAATAGGGCTGCACAATGCCTAGCACAGAGCCTGGCACAAACTAGACACTCGGTGAGCCCAGCTTCCTCGGCCTCCTCCCTCCCCCAACCCTCCCCCAGGGAATGGCTCTCCTGCACCGGTGGTCGCTCACCCCAAAAACCTGGGTCGCGCTTGGCTCCTCCTTCTCTGTCACCTTCCATATCAGCACAACTGACGGAGAACCACACTCTGCAATGCCTGCCATTCAGTGGCGGCTGCCCCATGAGTGGTGATGTCCGGCGTGGAATTCAGACGAGATAGCGTCTGAAGTGAGAAAAGAGTGAAAGTGAAAATCCGGCACACAACCCCACTTCTGCCCCTCTGTGAAGACGAATATAAGATATAACCCACTATTAAACTAGCAACACAAAAATAATTGCTTGGGAATCGATCACATTTATGAAATCTGTTTTGGCCTTGACACGATCAGAGATTTTTTTTTTTCTCTATTTTTGACTGTAGTAAAATACCCATGACGTGAAATCTACCATTTGAGCCATTTTTATGCGTACAGTTCAGTAGAGTTAAGTACGTTCACGTTGTTGTGCAACCAGTCTCCAGAACACCTTTCATCTTACAAAACAAACTCTATGCCCGTTAAAGGACAGCCTCCACTTCCCCTCCCCCAGCCCCTGGAAACCACCCCCCTGTTTTCAGTCTCTGTGAATGAGATTATTCTAGGTATCTTGTATAAGTGGAATCATATGGTATCTGTCTTTTTGTGACTGGTTTATTTCATACAGTATCATTTAGGTAGGTACAAGCTGTTCTCAGGTGGCATTCGTTGTTTTCAGTGTCTCTGTAATACAATTCTGATTTTCCTTTTGGTCCGGAGCAGTTCTCCTGGGCCCTTGGTCCATCCCTGGCTTCTGATGACCTTGACACCTTTGCTGAGGCTTAGCAGACCCGGTCTGCTTTGCTAGCTGGGCTCAGCTGTCCTGGCCACAGCCAGTATCCTGAGAGGCAACGGCTCTGCCCATCTTTTTTAAGTCATTAGATGTTTCCCCTGCAGAGTCTCTTCTGTGAACCCTCCTTCTTTTTTCATTTCAACAAGCAGAAAAGGCAGAGGGAGAGCGAGAGAGAAATACACACTTCAGTCAGTGACTTAGCGCTTGGCACAAAAGCCAGAAATCAGTGACTGTCTTTCTCTCCATTCGGGGGACGGTTCCCTTGGCAACTAAGTAACTCATTTCCTTCAATAAAAATGACTTGCTCAGCTTTGGGGTAAAAGTTTTATTTCCTCTAGAATTGTGGTTCTCAGCCTTGTGTGCACATTAGAATCACCCGGGGATCTTTATGAAATAACCCTCATGCCAGGTCCCAGAGATTTGCCCAGAGAATCTGATTCAGTTGGCTTAGGGATAGGGCCTCGATCCTTTCAAAAATCTTACGTGACTCTGCGGCACAGCGGTTAAGATCCACTGTCCTAGGGCGGAGGGGCTCTGCCTCGGCTGCACTTTAGAGTCATCTCAGGAGCTTTGAGAAATACTTGTGCCTGGACCCTGTCCATCCCAGAGGCTCTGATCCAGTTGGTCTGAGGTATGACCCAGGTAGTCAAGTCTTTCAGCCTCTCCCCATGACTTGAATACGCAGCCAAGGTGGAGAACCATATTCTAGAGCAGTAGTTCTTGAACCTGAAGCTGCGTCAGAGTCACTTGGAGAGCTTGGGGGTTCCCGGGCCCCAGCCTGCGGTCTCTGCTTCGGTGAGCTGGCGTGGGGCCTTTCTTGCCGGCTCCCAAGTGATGGTGATGCCGGTCCAGGGATGAGGGGGCCCCATCCTGGTTGGCCTCAGATTTTCCAGGTTTGACCCAAGGGAAGCCCTGCATCCCGGGCAGAGTTCCCCAGTCCTGGGCACATTGGGGAGTTTGGGCACCCTGCCCTTGACTCCAGGTCTGTGCTTCTTTCTGCCTGTGCTGTGCATGTGGCTGCTTGGTTCCATCTGCCTCAGGTTTCCCGGGGGTGGGGGGGTGGGGTGGGGGTGGATTCTGAGCCAGAGCAGGGACAGGACAGAACCGGGACCCTTAACCCTCAGGCCAGTGTTTGCTTTTTCCTGCTGACGCGCCTGTGGCCCCCTGGAGAGCATGCCCAGGGAGCCTTGTGGGTAGCCGGTGCCCGGACCAAGGTAACCCCAGCAGTCAGGGTGTGACAAGGTCAAAGTGCTGTGAGATGGTCACTCCCAGGGCTCCTGTGAGTGTGACTGTCACTCAGGGTAAGTCCCGGGCTCTTCTGTCACGCTGCACTCTTTAGCACAGAGTTCCTGGCCCACTGAGGGTGGAAGCTGGGTGCAGTGATCTGTCCCTATCCCCCACCACACCCGTGGAAAACAAGCAGGAAGGTGGTGATGAGGGAACGTTCTGCAGAAATGGTTCATGTGATGCAGGGACTAAGTTCCCTCCCTATTGCGCTGGGCTCTTCCTTCCTTTTCCGCCTTCCTTTGGAAAAGGTTCCAGTTGAATCCATCATCTTACCACCTGGATCCTGCCTCAGTCCCTCCTCCCCACAACTGGAGGCAAGTCCCTTGCCCCTTCCCTCTGGAGACGCCTCCAACGATGTGGTCCCAGCAAGAACTTTATCCGCATAGCAGCTCAGAAGCCCATATTCAACGGCAAAGTTTACAAGACCCACTGAACACCTTGCAGACTTGTTAAAGGAGACTCTGATTACTTTCTTACTGAAACAAGGTCAAAGCACACCTCACTTCCCGGGACCACTTACCCAAGCAAGCTCACTCAGCCCTTAGGTAGCTGGGGACTCAGATGAAGGAAAATTGATTTTGAGCCCCTGAAATAGATGCTGTAAAGCTCTGTGTTAAAGACCAAACATTTTGCAAACAGCGGATCCCTTGTGGCGTTCGCTTTAATTTCAAATTCAATTCTAGGGAACTTGATTCCGGTTTCTCATAATAAAGTGAACGAAGAGAATGACAACAGGTGCTAGATTTAGCAAGAAATGGCAGCTAGTAGCCTAACAGTAATGGCATTAGAAAGACCAAAACTCGACATTTTGGAAAGCAGCAAGTGATCTGAGGCCAGTTAGTGGAGGTGCAAATGTGCTGTGGTAGCCCTGAGGGCACAGAGCATCTTAGATCTGCTCACCCTGTGACGTCGGCGACCACACCAGGGGAATGGGAGCAAACAGCCTTCGGTATCCTGTGCTTAAGAAGGCGGAGGAGCAGCTTACCCATTTCGGAATTACTTCCGTTCCCAAACACAACACAGTCCTAGAAATCTTGGTGCTTAAAAGGTTGGCCGTCAGATCTCTTGAAGTTCGGGTGGGTGCAGTAGTTCATTATCTGAGAATGTAGGGTAAACGAGATAGGCAGACTCACTCTTTTGGACTGGCGTGTTCCCTCTGACTCTTCCCCCAAGAAAAAGAAGTCCAGGAGCAGGGGGGGATGCGCCCCTCCCGCTCCCCCCACCGATCCCTGGAAGGGAGCTTCGCAGCGTGGTAGACGGTGCTTGCCACGACATTCTCTCTCTGCACCTCTGCTTCCGCCGGTGGTGTCCTGGTCACACTGGGGCCAGGGCGGTCTCTGCAGTGACTCCGGCCCGGAGTCCTTTGTGAATTTAAGAATAGGACTCTTTTTCTCCGCCCGCAGATGAGCACTTCCTGCTTTCCAGGCACCGTCGTCCTCGGTTTTCTCACCAGGCCTCCCTGTATTCTTCTGAGAACGGTGGGGCGGTCAGGGGGCGTCCCGACCTCACTGGGGCCCAGCAGGACGACTGTGGCATGCCCCCGGTCACATGGGATGGGTGGTAGCGTTCTGGGGTCGGGCGCCCCAGCTTCCTGAGGGGACAGAGGGGGGTAGTAGCCATGTCCTGCACTAGCCTCTCAGGCTTCTCTGCTTTCTTCCCGCTGAGGTTGCCAGGCTGATTGGAGTCTGGTCCAGGCCTGGGCTTTACCCCGGCCCTCGCACCCTGCCTCGGTCTGTGGAGGGCTCTTTGTAGCATTCATTCCTCTCGAGGTCCTGCGCGCGGGGCTCCCAGAGCCGGAACACCGGGTGGCTGTGCTGTACTTGGCAGAGGGTCGCCTAAGGCCACAGGTCTGAGCAGAGGGGGACTGTGGAGCAGGTCAGCATCAGACCCGTGGCGCCGTAGCTGTTTGGGAGGAGGCTGGTGGGGGCCCCAGCGACAGGTCCTCCCAGCCCATCCTGGAGCCAGCCCTCCCACACTCTTCTTCAGCGGGACCCTTGACTCTCACCGTGGCCACCTTCTGAGCATGCCCTCCTGCCCAATGTTGCTTTGGGGGACAGCTAGTCCCTCCCTGGGGGCTCCCACACTTTGCGCAAATGTTTTAGGGTGCAACAGGGTCTTCTTGGTCGCCTGCAAATTTCATTTTTGGACCCAACCGCCCTCCCCACAGAAAGCTGTAAGTCTTCTTCAAAGCTGTGTTGTTTGAACCGTGAAACGTATGCAGGTGTATCATTATTATTTTTAACTAACACACTATCTCAATGAGCACACGCCGGGTCGTTTAGTGTTAACAGTGTGGAGTCAGTCCCCTGCCACCCTGCTGCCCGGATGAAGCTTGGGGGGGGGGAGGGCAGACGACGAGGCCAGCAGAGGAAACCCGGCCACCGCCTCGCGGCGTCACTTTGCAGGGAGCCCTGCCCAGGGGCTCACATGAAGGCAGAGGAGTTTGTCCCCGAGGGCTTGGTGGCACCGACGCCACTCCGAGTGGCCTGCAGTGTGTGAAGACAAAGGGGCCACGTGGCCGTGACCTCTGGGGGCTTCTCGGCCCGTGCCTGTCTCGCTGTCCTTTCCCAGGAGCTGAATCACACCGCACGTGCTCCACGGGGCTGTTCCCGCCAGAGAAGCAAAGGGAGGCCGAGGTGTCACTTGCTGGGATGCGGAGTCGCACCGGCTGAGGGCGAGGGGGCTGATGCTGAAGGACGTCCCTCTCTGGCCCGCTGGGCTCGCTCCCTCCGCCACCCTGAGGCCTGAAGCCTCGGAGGGAGACACTCCTTGCCGGGTGGAGACGGGGCGACGGGAGTGCAGTCCGTGCGCAAGAGCAAGGGTTCACCCAGGGGTGCATCCAAAGTACATCCGTCCAAAGTACAGCTGTGTGCGGCCGTCCCTGAGGGATTCGGAAGTGATGACTGATCTGTCCTCGGAGTATAATCAGGGCTCTTTGTATCTGTCACTGTGCTTGCAAGGCCTTCAGTTTCTACCCAATAAAACCAGTCACGTGGTTCATCTAGCAAAGACTCTGGCTGTGGCCGTGTGTGTGTGTGTGTGTGTGTGTGTGTGTGTGTTTGGGGCTTGGGCTCATGCGGCACAGCCCAATGCGAAGAGGCCGCCAGGACTTGGGAGGGACCCGTGGCCTCCCTGGGCATATCTTCGGGCCGTCTTGGGTCCTCATGTGACCTGTTCCTGTCTGAGCAGGAGAGCAGGTGAGCTCAGAGACCAGATCCAGACCAAGTCGGTGGGGTCCTGAAGCAACACCCCACAGGCCTCAGGAGGACATGGAGAGGGAACCACAGGCTTGTGTCTGCGGAGGGAGAGTCCCGGGGAGGGCTAGAGGGATGACGGAGCAGGTGGGGTATCAGACGCGCTCACACCTGGAAGCTACACAGCCCTACCTCTCTTGAAGCAAAGCAGCCGTTAAGGTCTGGAGTCACATCAAAAGGCATTGGAGCACAAATTACCTTCTTATAAAGTTTTTTTTTTTTAATGTTTATTTATTTTTGAAAGAGAGACAGAGAGCAGGGGACAGGCAGAGAGAGAGAGAGACAGAGAATCTGAAGCAGGCTCCACGCCGTCAGCGCACAGCCCAGCGTGGGGCTCGAACTCAGGAACCATGAGATCATGACCTGAGCCAAAATCAAGAGTCAGACGCCTAACTGACTGAACCGTCCAGGTGCCCCTAAAATGTTCTAAAAAGTTCTTTCCATGCCAATGTCCATTGAGTGTGTTTAAAATAGGATTATATAGGGGTGCCTGGTGGCTCAGTCAGGTAAGCGTCCGACTTTGGCTCGGGTCATGATCTCGCGGTTCATGAGTTCCAGTCCCTCCTCCAGCTCTCTGCTGTCAGCACAGAGCCCACTTCAGATCCTCGGTCTTCCTCTCACTCTGCCTCTCCCCTGCTCACACTCTCTCTCTCAAAAATAAATAAACGTTAAAAAAAATTTTTAAATAAAAATAAAATAGGAGTGTGTATATATATATGTATATATATACATACACATATATATACATATACATATATACATAAACATATATATACATATACATACATATGTAAATATATATACCTATATATGTGTGTATATATGTATGTATATATACACACATATATACACATTATTTTTTTTTTTTTAATTTGTGCACAAACAGCCTGACTGGAGCTCACCTGTGGAAAAGACTTCCCCAAATCTGCATCTTGGGGAGGTCCAAAGCCTTCCCTGTGCTTTCCCATTAGAGAAGATGATGTGTAAACCCTCAGAGGCTGACATTCAGACTCCTGCTTCTGAACATGTTTTGGTTGTATATCCCTTAGCCACCCAGGTACTAGACGTAGACCTTTCCTTGATATCCATGATCATATAATGTATATATGGTGATGCGGGAGGAGAGGAGAAAGCGATGGAAACCCCTTCCAAACAAGCAACCTCAAGTGGAATGTTCAGTGTCCTCTCGGCGTCCCCAGGCTAACATGTCCTTGGCCAGCCCAACTGCCTGCCAGCCTCCCAGTGTGGACACTGCACGTGGCCCCAGCCTCAGCCAGCCTCTCTGGCTCCTCCTCTTCTTGTCCCTTCTGTGTCTCCCTGTTCCCAGTTCCTCAACTGTGTCCAGGGGAAAACACATCTCTGTGCACTTGGTCTCCTACCGAACTGGGATCTCAGGTCACACTTCGCCTTCCTCCTAACAAGAATTTCCATGCCGGCTGCAAGATGTTTAAATGTTTCTTATTACAACTATAAAATGCCAAACACTCAAGCAAGCAACCGTGGAATCTAAGGATGCTATTTGAGGGTTAGCCCTGAGACCCGGCACTGTATTCTAGTCTATCTGCATAAGAGAAAGAGCTCAGGGTCAGGGAAGCAGCAGTTCAAAATATATTTTTGAGTGAATGAATGAATCAGTCAATCCATCGATGAATCAATCAATCAATGAATTGGTGAGCTGGGGGACAGAAGTTGAATGTAGTTCATTGATTTATTTAATAAACACTTACCAGACACTCACAATCGGATTTGTTTTTCAGTAAAATCCCTCGGTGTTTGTGAGCAGGGTGGATCGGAGGGGGCAGAAGTGGTTGAGGGTGAGCTTTCCTAATACCCCGGGTAGCCTAAAGTGAGATGTTAGTGGGAACTAACATTTCAGTGACACGGGAAAACCACCAACCTCACCACACTACATCACCTGCTCTGCTTCCAGAATAGGGGTGGTTCATTTTGAGATATCGGACTAGCTGCTTCCCTTGGGTGAGAAATCGGGCACATGTGGTGGTGGGGAGCCACAGGTGGGAACCAGAACAGGGAACCAGAACAGGGAACAGGTGGGAACCAGAGCTTCTAGGACACGCCCTCAAGTTCCTGGGACTTCTTACATGGACTCTCTACACCCCGCTCACCCCAACACACACACTTGTAATTGGCTCGTTCCTTCAACGTGTCTTGAGGGCCACATTCATGCTCCAGTGGGCACTGGGGATGCATGTGACTTCCTTAGAAGGGAGCGCAGACTGGTGGAAGGGAGAACCTTTGCTGTGTCCACACCCTTTGCTATGAAAGTTTAAAGCCTGAGCCTCTGGGCTCAGCCACTTGTATTGCTTTGCGTGGCCCAACGATGTTAGCAGATGTGATGCAGGTGTAGGCCTCAAGGGTGCTGGCAACACCAGACTCACCCCCGTGCCCTTCCTCCATGGCCTTGAGAAGTGCTCTCCCGGCAGCAGCTGCTCCTTCAGCCTGGCCCCAGGGTGAGCCTCCCCAGCCAAGTTCAGCCAGGCCTGTAGACTGACACAGAGCTGCCAGCTGAGCCCAGGGTGAGTGAGTCACCCCAGCCAAGCCCCAGCCGTGTGACACTTGCACCACTGAGTTTTTTGTGATTGTCTGTTATGTAGCAATAGCTGGCTGATACAGAAATGCACGCTACAGTTCTGATGTCAGAGTGAACTAAGGCTTGCGGGAGGAAAGTGCCCAGGGACGTCTTCAGTTTAACTACAATGTTAACTCCCCTAAGCGGGCGGTTGGGACAGATTACAGAGGGCCTCCGATGTCAGCTGGACGTGCTAGAATTTAATTTGTGTTGGGGACATTTGTGATTCTTTCCGCAACCTAGCATCTGAGCGCCCCTTCTAAAGCTTGAGGAGAGGACAGCTCCCAATGTAAGAGCTGAACATGCCCCAAACTCACTTTCCCAGCCTCCTTTGCTGCAAAATATAGGCACATGACTGAAGCTCAGCCAATCAGGTGCACAAGCCCCAGACTCTGAATTGGCAGAAGTCAGCAGAGTCTATTCTGGAAAGGTTGGCATCAGCAGGGGCAGTAGAGGCCAGTGCTGAAGCTTGGTACAAACTGTGTGTCCAGGCCCATCACTGGGGGCAGTAAGGGCCTCCCTGGGTCAGGTATCCTTTCTAGGGAGCAGCTCCTAAGACCTCTCAGAAATTCTGAGACCCCCTTGCCCCGATATTAACTTTTTAAACAAATTTTCTACTTAAACAAGCTAGTGTTAGTTTCTGCTGCTTGCAGTCCAGAATCTTGGCTGATAAAATTTGTTTGCACTGAGGTGTAAGTGAAGGTGTTTGAACTGGAAAGTGACATGACCAAAGGCAAGCTTTAAGAGAATTCATTCAGCAGCAGGAGGATGTCCTGGAAGGAGAGTGAGGCTGGGGAATGAAATCATTCTGTGTGTATGTGCATGCATTTGTGTGCATGTGCAAATGGTCTGTGGGATAAACAGCCCCTTCCCTATAATCAGACGTTTGGGATTCCTATAATTGCCATGTCTGGTCTTGGTGTTTTTGCCAGTATACAAGAGACTGATGGGAATCCAAGTGTCAGCTTTATCATTTAGGGTACAGAATCACCCTATACAGTTTAAAATGTGTTTTTTTGTTTTTTGGTTTTTTTTAGTATTTATTTATTTTTGAGAGAGAGAGAGAGAGAGAGAGAGCGAGCAGGGAAAGGGCAGAGGGAGACACAGAATCCGAAGCAGGCTCCAGGCTCTAAGCTGTCAGCACAGAGCCGGACGCGGGGCTCAAACTCACAAACCAGGAGGTCATGACCTGAGCCGAAGTCAGTTGCTTAGCTGACTGAACCCCCCAGGCGCCCCAAGAACCACCCTATATAGTTTGGATTGGAGGATGCTAAGCCTAGATTGGAGGAAGGGGCCGGCATTGACCTTGGCCCTGCCTGGAAGGAGAGTGGGTCTGCAAACCCGCCCTGAGCCCTGTTTCCCAGCCAACCACACACAGGGTCCTAACACCACAGAGCTTGGGACGAGGCTCAGGTCAGCAGCCAGTCCTGCATGGTGGGCCTTCCCCCGATGGGCTGGCACCTGCACGAGGCAGGACCAGGAAGAGAGATAGGGGGGAGCCAAAGCGCTGCCTCCTTGTGCCTCTCGTGTTGTGAATCCCCTGCCCCCCCGCCCACCCCCTACCACCATTGGTCCAGTTTTAAATCTCCCAGAATGTCACACAAACGCAATCACGCAGAATGCAGTTTTCTTCTGGCTGGGTCCTTTCACTTGGCTTAATGCTTTCGAGATTCGTCCATACTGTAGCATGTCCAGTACTTCCTGCCTTTTTGTGGTTGAGTAGCACTGGCCAGTTGATGGGCGTGTGAGTTGTTCCAGGTTTGGGCTCTTACGAATAAAAGCTTGTGTGAACATTCACATGCAGCTTTTGTGTGGACATGTATTTTCATTTCTCTTAGGTAAATACCCCGGAGTGGAATTTCTGGGTTATGTGGGAAGTGTCTGGGTGGCTTTATAAAACAGGGCCAACTCTTTTCCAAAGTGGCTGCACCACTTACTACTGCCACCAGCAGCGTGAGAGCTCTAGTCATTTCATGTCCCCATCAACACGTGGTACTGTTTCAGACCCTGTTCTCTTATCGTGTTTTAATGCCATGGATTTTCTCAAAATATTTTATTTTCAATTTTTGGAAAAAAAAAAACAGTCCAATAAGCATTTTATTGTTTTTTTTTTTAATCTAAACCGTCCTGCATGCAAAATGAGCACTTTGTTTTATTTTTTTCTCTGGACGGATAGTATTTGCCATAACAATCCTAGTAACTTCTCTGTACTCTTTAAGGTCTGTTTCTAAAGAACCCAAAGGTAGAATTAACAACAGAGGTCAAACCACACGCTGCCAGCAGGGGGCGCGCATCGTCCACGATTGGACTTCGCTCTTCTTCCCTCACAAGGACTTTGGGCTGATTCCAGGGCGATCCTTCAGCAGAACAGGGAAGAGGTGAAGTTGATCTTTCCTGGGTGACGACTTTGGGGTCAGTGTTGAAGTTGATCTTTCCTGGGTGACGACTTTGGGGTCAGTGTTGCCTCCTCATGGTGGGGACGCGGGTGGTTCGAGAGAACAAAGCTGCCCCAGACTCTGGGGAGGGGTGTGAGTGCTGACTGATGCCTAGCTGTCCCGCATCTGCGCATCTGCCGGGAGCTTCGGAAGTTCCCTGCGCCCAGGCTCCACCGCAAACAGGGAAAATCGGCATCTCTGGGGGTGGGACCCAGGCATCTGCATTTAAAAACCCTCCAGGTGACTCCAATGTGCAGATAAGGCTGTGTGTGGCTACGGAAGCTTGCTGAGCCCCTCCCCTTAGCCCAGGTGAACTGATCAAGTTAGTGAGTTCACCTGGGCAGGTATCGGCCCCTCTTGCTCTCTAATTTTAGGACATCCCCCCATCTCCCCTCCTCCCCCCTGACGAGAGGGGCTTGTCGAAACTCTGGGTTTCATCTTCAGAGACTTGGACTCGGTAGGTCTGGGGTAGGGGTGTGGGGTCAGAAATCGGCATTTGGTGAATCCCGCGGGGCTAATCCAGGCATTCTGGAATCCGGCTTTAGGAAACATTGACCTTGACAGAGAGCGTCTCAGAGGGAGAAGACCCACAACAGAGAAGGTGAGGTGGTGGCCGGGGGTCCTGGGCGCTGGGGCTCTGGGCTAAGGGCACAGTCGGTGGACTCAGCTCTGGGCCGAGAGGTGGTGGGACACAGGGGTGACCAAGGAGGAGCTGGCGAAAAGTCATGTGGTGCTGGGTGACCTGGCATGGTTCCTCCACTGTCTGTCTGCACCTGCCATCCAGCCTCCTGGAGTATCCCAGCTCCTGGATGGAGGGCTGTCCAATCCAAATCCACAGGGGCTGCTGGAGTGCCCCCTGCTGTAGGTCATGAGCGATGCCCTCCAGCCACACTGTGTCACCCAGGGACCTCTGGCCTGCGGGGTCCCATTCTTCTTCCCGGATTGGGTTGAAACCTGCTTTTCTGTAATCACCACCCACAGCCACACAGATTAGTCTAGTGCTTGCGCTGCAGGACAGTTGTTCACATTTGTGAGGAAGTGTCCTGTTCTCTAGGCCTAATGTGCTCAGAATAGCACCCATTCTGGGACACTCACCCTACCAACATATCATTGAAAGTGACTTCTCTTCAGCCCATAGTGTTTTCCTCGGAAACAGAGGGCCTTGTGTTCATGACTGCTTTATAGATCTGCCTGCAATTTGTGCGTTCATCCACTGAACTGATGCTTACCGAAGCCCGCCGTGTGCCAGGCGTATGATAGGTCCAGGACAAGGGGGCGTGATGCCTGCCCCCTCAGAGCTTGTGACTGGGAGAGATGGGGGGAGAGACCAACAAGTAAATGGACATCTCTGCCCTATGTTGGAGGACACAGATGATTCAGCGTGTTCACCTGTGGGCTCTGATGTGCTGCCGTGGACTGGGCCCCACAGAAGAAAGAGAACACATGGGGCCAGTCCTTGCACAGGGGACCCAAAGGGGGGCTTCTGGAACAATCTGAGATGATTTCAAAGCATTGCCTACCCCCCTCCACCCCCCCATACACACACACCATGCAAAATAAGAGAGAAGCGTTCATTAGGAGTCACAGGCATTTAGTAAGCCCCTACTGTGTTCCAGAGGCTTCTGCTTACTGAGCACTTTCTCCAAGTACTCAATATGCCTTCGTGGGTCATTATCCCCCTTCCACCGATGGGGGGCCATGCCTCCTCTAAGGCCATACAGCCAGGAGGGAGTGAGGCGGTTCTAGCCTCTTGACCTCACACTGCCAAGACAGAGAGATAGGAGTTGCATGTAGACTGGAAATTTCTAGCATTTGGGGATTTACACAGAAAACTTACAACTCAGGTTGTGAGAAATCTTACTAAAATTAAGGCCAAAGTGCTTTAATAAAATCTTAGCAAAATAAAATAAGCAAGGAAGAGGAGTCCAGTGGGCCTAAGGGAAATTTTTCTTGCTGATTGAGGGTGGAGAGGGGTCCCTGGGACTCGGTTCTCTTGCCCCAGCTCAGAATCCCCCCTTGTGGGGCCGTGGTTGGGGAATGTTGGCCAAGTGGAGGGGCTCAGAGGGCTTGTACCATTTCATTTGAAAGTGCAGAGGGCAATGTGGGCAAATAGAGAGTGCCGGTTAAAACAGATGCTGGCTAACCTTGACTGGCCTGTCCAGTCATTGTGGGGGTCACATATGATGCAGTGGGCCTCTCCAGCGTCCATGGCTCTGGCCTGGTGGTACCAGTAACTCACACCTCAGAAAATGCTTTGTGGATTATCTGAGTGCTGGTTGGAGAAGCGTCTCTGAAGGGCAGCAGGGTCTCCTCCAGCCAAATGGTCTCTTCCAGAAGCCAGCAGTCACGAGGAGATGGAAGCAGAGAGATGGAACGAGAAGGATCCAGTAAGAACCTTGCCTGCTTTGTAAGGCGAGCAGAGGTCATGAATAATGGAGAGAAACAGAGGCCTCTGAGTCCTGGGAGCTCAGACGATTCCAGGCCGTGCCCTCCTTAGGAAGGGACCCAAGGCCTGGGGACGTTGTTCACAGCTCTAGCTGTGAGGTTAGGGGATCTCCATGGGGGAGGCCCCCACCTACCCCTGGGGTGACCTGGAGAGGCCCCAGGGGGCCCCCTTGCTGTGAGGCCAGGTGGGAGAAGATGCCAAGGGCTTGATGTCACCTGATTCTCCATGAGGGGAGGAGAGGGGCGGGGTAAGGAAGACAGCGTGCCCGCAGTCCCCATGAATAAGAGATGAGGCCCAAGGAGAAACCCCAGGGCAGGTGCACAGGGTGGCAGAGAGAGGGGCCAGGGACAGGAAGGGCAGAGATAGGGCACAGGGTTCTGCTCAGGGGCCTGAGAGGACAGGGGAGCAGGAGGGGGCTGTAGACACAGGGGACCCAGAGGTGGGTGCTGGAGCTCAGGGAGAAAAGGCCTCGGGGCCAGGAGGGTGCGAGGTGGTGGGTGCCGTCAGCCTGCGAGTGCCAGGAAGGGGCAGCCGGCAAGATGATGCCCCAAAAGAAAAAGAGGAGAAAGAAAGACATCGACTTTCTCGCCCTGTACGAGGAGGAGCTGCTGAACTATGCCTCAGAGGACGACGAGGAGGAGCTGGAGCACGAGTACTACAAGGCCAAAGGTGCGGGCGGCGGGCAGGGCTGCGCGGGGCCCTTTCCTGCGCTTGGAGGAGGAGATGCGGGTTCCAACCCGGCTCCTCCCGCGGAGTCTCCTGCTGGGTCTGTGCTGCATCGCCGGGAGTGACCGGGCAGGCATCACACGGGGTTGCCCCCTGTACAGAGTCGAGGCCAGCTGCCCTTAGTCATGTCTCAGTGGCACAGAATAGACCTGAACCACGGTGCCCACGCTTTCCAGTCCTATGCCTCCCAAGAGCCAGGCTCCAACCTGGCCTCCACCCTGTGGTCTGACGGCCCAGAGCCCCTGCTCGGGCTGTGGAGGGGAGAGAGAGGGAGGCCTGACCCCTCACGGCTGGCCTGGCGGGGTGGGGACGGCTGTCACCACAGCGGTGGAGATGGGACCTGGGGCTCGGCAAGGAGGACACTTACTGCTCTGCACCCCGGGGCTTGCTCTTCCAGTCTCTGCGCACCCCCCGCCCCCACCGCCGATCGGGGTGGATGGGGCTGCCTTGAAGGGTTCCACCTTCTTGCCAGATAATCAGAGAGGGCAGAATCGGGGGTCCAGAAGGTAATTTTGGCCCGCAGAGGGTTGTCGTTGGTTTGGTTTGATGGTGTTCAGGGGCTTTTTTTGCCGTTACCATGTTTTCTAAGGTTTGGCCTGTGAACGCCTGTAGGCTGTGGACATCCAGTTTGTGGACACCATAGTCTCCACTGCTCCCTGTCGCTCAGACTAGGTCCGTTTCGCCCATGGACGCTGCCTGCCTGGCCCCTGAAGGCATTTAAATTCTCTGTGCTTACTCCAAAGTGACTCACTAGTCCCTGTAAGCACCACATTCATTCATTCACTCACCTATTCATTCATTCACCCGTCCATCCATTGAGACACCAAATACCGATTGAACGCCTGCCCTGTGCCTGCCCATGGACTGGCTCGCCCTCCCCTTTCTCCCTCTTCCTATCTTAACTTTGAAAGCCCAGCTCGGGTCCTCCTCTTCCATGAAGGCTTCCTAATCCCAGCCCACTGGGAACTCCTTGATTACATCCACTTCTTCATTGTTCCGCTGCTTCATGCAAGCCTGGCATGTTGTAGCCTCTTAAGCCTCAGCCACACGGCCCTCCATGAAGGTGGGGCCCTCCTTCCCTTGTCCTCATTCCTCCCCCAGCTGCCAGCACAGATCCAGGCTCAGAGAAGGTGGTCGCTGCCTGAAGGCCGTGGCTCAGCTGGGGTCCCTTTCCTGGCAGGATGTCCCGGGTGCCTCCTGGGGTGGAGGCTGGGAGTGGGGGCTGCAGGAAGAAAAGATGTGCCTGGACGAGTGAGGCATTGCCGCCCTCCCCCAGTGCAGGTGCTACAAGCCCAGACCAGTTGGGGGGGGGGGTGTTTGCAGCTGGTTGTGGGTGCAGCACCCTCAGCAAGTACTCTCAGCTCCCCAGTGCACATGGCTGCCTGCCGGGAAGCACATTCTCAAAGCTCCCGGACCTGCCACCCTGTCCACTTCTGTTCAGGGGCTCTGCACGCCTGTGTGACTATCTGGTCCCTCACATGTTTGCTCTTCTTTTTACCCTTCGTGAAGCCTTCTTCCCTCTGTGCTCACATTTGATCTCGAAGATTCCTGAGAACGGTCAAGGCAGGTGTGATCAGTCCCAATTCACAGGTTAAGGACTGAGGTCCTGAGAACTTAAGTGACTTGAGCAAAGTCACAGGCGGGAGAGAGAACAAGAGTTTAAAATATCCTTTCTCAAGGCGAGTCCCCCCTTGACCTCTCGGTGCCGCCAGACGGAACGGCGCTCTGTGCACCGGGCACATCGAGAGAACTGTGCTCATACTAACCAGTGTGATCCTCACAACCAGCCGAGGAGCAGGTGGGGTCCTTGTCCTCTTTCTCAGATGGGGAAACTGAGGCATGGCGAAGTTACATAACTCGCCCGAGATCACAAAGCTACCAAGTCGCAGTCAGAATCTGAATCGAGCTGGTCTGGCTCGTGCTTGCTCTTGCGCAGCTTGACCTTGACTGTGGTACCAGCGCTTGGAGAAGAGCAAGGCGAGGTGGGTGTAACGCTGACATTTCTAAGAGATGTGGGCGCACAGGCTCCCCAGTCAGGTGCAGGACACTGGCAGTAAACATGGATGCTGCTAATGGTAGTCACATGCTGAACCCTCGTGGTCACTGCTACTCTCTCGCTTCTAGAACAACATGCCTCCCACTCTTTTGAACTCCAGTCTTGCATTATTGGGAGACTGTTGGGGAGTGGGATGGGGAAGAAGAAGGAGGAAAAGGAGAAAGGCCTCGGTGTCCCTCTCTGTTCTTCAGGTCACCTCCAGGCTACAGTGGAGCTCGCCAACAGCCAGTGGGAGCAGAGCGGCTCCGTCAATCCTCTGAGGGAAGGCTGAGCCCCGGCATTGGTCTGTCTCCCGGCTCGGACAGGGCCATGAGGGGAAGAGTGTGACTCATTTCAGAACCTGAGATCCAAGGGACCTTGGGGGCCATCCGGCACACGCTTCCAGCCCTGAGACCCTCTCCTCTTGTGCGGCCCAGACAGGCTTGCCCAGCATCGGTTGCGGTACAATATCCCAAGGCAGCCTCCCTGAGAATTTTTAATGGGGATAATGGCGGGCATGATGATGATGCCTTTGATGCTGGCAATGGAGATGATGATGACCATGGTAGGGATGATGGTGATGATGGTGGTGGTGATTATGAGGGAAGTCTACCACTTGAGGAACGCATATCTTTTATCCAACTGTGGAAGAGCATCTGTAAGATAAGTTCCTCGAAGTGCAAGTGCTGGAGTCAGTGAGAACGAACACTGAAAATTTTGTTTTATTTGATGCAATCCTGATCACAGTCCTTCAAGGAAGAAATTGTTCCTGCTTCAGAGATGAGGAAATGGAGGCTGTGTACAAAATTTGGTTGCTATCACATAGCCAGTAATGGTAGAATTGGGGGTCAGATATCGGTCACTTGAGTTCCATAGTCTGTGTTCATTTCATCGATTGATACATTCATTTGCTCATTCATTCCCCCAGGTAATTATTTATTGTGCACTTCCCATGTGCCAGGCTCTGTGCCAGGAGCAACGCTATGGTGCCGTTGATGGTTCTTTGTGCTGACCAGGGAGGGTACTTTGTTCGTTGGGGTCGTCCCCTCTGGAGCCAAACAGAATGTTGTGTTTTCCCCGGGATATGTGTCCTCTGCGAGATCGTTCTTTGGCCATCTGAATTAAGTTTTTTAATTAAAATTTTTAAATTGGGGAATAATATATATATACGGTATAAAACTTTCACAAAGATACAGTTGGATGACTTTTCAGGTATGTGCGTGCTTGGGTAATTACCATTCAGATCAAGACACGTTCTTGCCAACACTTAGCACTGTCAGTCTTTTTAATTTTAGCCATTCTGGTGGGGATATAGTAGTATCTCATTGTAATTTCAGTTTGCATTTCCCCAATGAACAGTGATGCTGAACACTCTTCCATATGTTTATTGGCCATTTGGATATCTTCGCCTATGACTTGCCTACTTAAATCTTTGGCCCATTTGTCAATTTTATTGAAACACAGTTTTATTGAACTGTAACTACTTTTTAATAAAATGCATCAATTTTACTTTATTTAAAAAAAATTTTTAATGTTTATTTATTTTTGAGAGAGAGAGAGTGAGAGAGACAGAGCTCGAGAGGGGAAGGGCCAGAGAGAGAAGAAGACACAGAATCTGAAACAGGCCCCATGTCTGAGCTGTCAGCACAGAGTCCGATGTGGGGCCTGAACTCATGAGCGGCGAGATCATGACCTGAACTGAAGTCGGATGCTTAACCGGCTGAGCCACCCAGGCGCCCCAAAATGTATCGATTTTAAATGTGCTGTTTGATGGGCATTGACAAATGTATACCTCTGTGTAACCATTAGCCCAATCTATGTATAGAGCATTTAAATTATCCCCCAAAGTTCCCTGAGCCCCTCCTCAGTCAATTCTCCATGCTGCAAACTCCAGGCAGCTGTGTTCTGCTTTCTGTTAAAATAGTTCAGTCTTTTTAGAGATTCATGTAAATGGCATTGTAGTGTGCAGTGTCTTGTGTCTGACTTCTTTTGCTCAACATAACCCGCTTGAGATTCACCTATATTGCATATAAGGGTGGTTCACTCCTTTCTGTTGCTGAGTAGGATTCCGTCGTATGGTTATATCACGATTTGTTGATCCGTTCACCTGCGGTTGCATATTTAGGCTGTGTCCAGTTTAGAGCCATTATTATCGCTTCTCGGCCTTTTGGCTAAGATCAAGTGTAGAGCTGTTATGTACAAAGCTGCTGTGAACTTTTGTACGTGGGTCTTTGAGAAGGCATGTTTTTATTTCTCCCGGGTGAATACCCAAAGTGGAATGTCTGGGTCTTCTTGTAAGCGTGTGTTTATCTTTTAAACAATTTGTTGCCCTAATAGTGTGGTATCTGTTTTCCTTATTTATTTGTATGGCTTCTTTATATCTTCTGCTTATGAGTCCTTTGACAGCCATATGCGTTCCAAATATCTTCGCCTTTTCATTCTCATGATGGTCTTAATTTTCACTAAGTCCAATTTATCACATTTTTTTATGGCCAGTGTGCTGTTGAAGAAGGAGCTGTGTGCCCTTGAAATCAGCTTTTGAGGCAGCTTCCTCATCCCTCTCGTGCCCCAGACTCTCCTTTTCTCCAAACCACACGTCTCCAGGCCTCTGTCTTCTCGCATGTGATGTGGTCCTGGGATTTCCACCATCCTGCTCATTCTTCTGTGGACCCTCAGTTTGGAAAGGCCCTTATGTACGTGCAAAGCTGTGTGGGCAACGCTTCAGGCCCTGGAGTCGTCCAAGGAGGGCTTGTGTACAGATCAGGCACCCTTGTGGTGTAGGCTATGAAGAATTAGGATTTGTTTGTCCCCAGAGACAAGGAGTTGTGCAAATGTACTGCTGCTTCCTTTCTTGTCTTGTAGTGCCTTGATCGAGACCTTCATCAGAACCAGGGACTTCAAGAGAAAAGGCATCGACAGCAAACAGCACAAGGTTCTAGGAACCTCAGAGAAGGGAAATCAGTGCCCCTGCTAAGAAGGGACACTGGACAAAGCTCTGCTCGGCTCTGGGATGCCTTGTCTGGAGCCTGTGATGACAGTGCCCGGGAGCTCACGGGAGACGAGGGCTGGCAATGCAGCTGTGTTCGTAGAGGGCAGAGAGGAGAGTGAGGGGCAGGTGCAGGCTCTGAAGAAGGCCAGGTCTAGGAGGCACATGAGTGCCGTGCTGGAAAGATCACAGACCAGGCGTCCAGAGGCCCTGGGCTGGGCTCTAGTGCTGACACCGAGTGGTATGTGACCTGGGCTTTCCTTGCTGCCTGCAGGCTCCTCACCTGTAAGATGAATGTGTGGCATTAAATGGGAGGTTTGGGTCTTACACGGGAGTTGGTGTGGCTCTGACCCTGGCTCAGTGGCTTGTGGGCTGGAGCGGGGTTTATAGAATAGACGCCTTTGTGGCTGGATATCCTCTGCACAGCTGGCAGGAGCTGTGACTTCTCCAAGCCCCTGTAGGATTCTGGGTTTTCTCAGAAGCCTGTGATGTGTTCTCTTTTCCCCTCCAGTCTACGAGGTGGTCACAGCCACGGGGGATGTTCGTGGCGCAGGGACAGATGCCAATGTCTTCATCACCATTTTCGGAGAGAATGGGCTCTCTCCCAAGCTCCACCTCACCAGCAAGTGAGTACCAACTTGGCCTTAGTGGGGTCACGGGCCATTAGTCGGGGTTGGTGCTGTTCTGGAGCCCAGGGAGAAGACCCGTGTGTCCACAGGCATATTAAGTGGCATGGGGCCTCTGTCAACCAGGTCTCTCCCAGTGATCTCCAGCCAATATTCCTTAGCTCCCCTGTTGGCTTTTGTGAGAAGTATCGCCCACTTTGGATCTCTGACTTCCCCAGGATCTTATTAGCTGTCCCTTGCTTTGGGAGAGGACACTCAGGACTAAGAAACCTGGGTCTAGGCCCAGCTTTACCACGTGGTTGCCATGTAACTTTGGCCAAATCTCTTTGCATCCAACGGCCTGGCTTCCTCATCTAGCATCTGGGAGTGAGAATTCCCCTTTTACCAAACTTACAGGACAGTTGAGAGGAAGAAACAAAAGCATGCATTCAAAGGAAGCATGAGCTTAAAGTGCTCTGCACCTGTGTCTCTCCAGGGGCCCAGTGTCACACTAAACCTGCCAATACACACTCGAGTCAGCTGTATAGACTAGCATGTGTGCTCGTGTGCGTGTCTGTATAGACGTGCTCTGTGTATGTGTTCGTGTATGCGCCTTGTGTTCCCCATATCATTTGTGATCCATTGACAGCAGGGGCTGCTGCCTCTTTGTTTGGACCCTGTCCCCCGACCGTACACAGGCGCACACAGATATACCCAGAGCAAAACATGGGAACGCTTTGGCGGAATTCTAGAGTTCTAGAGCTTCCCGGGGGCTGCAGGCGTGGTCTAGGCCCTGGTTTTCAATCTGTGCTGAATGGAACCGGGGATCGGTCTGTTGGTTCTGGGCCCATCGTGCCCCCATCCTTCCTGCAGAGTAGCTCACTGATGGTTGTCTTACCCACCGAGTTTCAGAGTCAGATTTTATTTGTACCGAGAGTTCTATAGCCAAGAAAAGTTTGTAAAACCACTAAGTTTATTTCAACTTATTCATGGGGAAACTGAGGCCTAGAGAGGAGTGGAGATTAGCTCTGAGCCATGGAGCTCCTAGATGGTAAAGCTGGTCCTCAAACCCCAGGTACTTGATGTGGACGTTTTCCTCAAGCGCTGGCCCTGTGGCCCAGAGGGTGCGTGGGAGCTTCCCCTGCAGGCTTCCAGGTCGTCACTTCCAAGGGGGCCAGGGAGGCTATAGAGGGGTGGGGACCACAGGCCAGGAGATCCCCGAACTCTGTGCTTCACAGACTGACCTGGCCCCGTGTCCCAGGTTTACCCTGAGCGCAGGCTGTGGTATAAATGCGATCCCATCGAGGCAGGCGTAACGTCCTATTTTGTCCATTTCTGCAGAACAGGGTACCCGCCTTCTTGTACCGCTTACACTGCAGAGTGACTGGCTTGTGGAAGTCTTTCTCACCAGTGATGTGGGCACGGTAAAGGGAAGACATGAAATGTCCATCCTCTTTGCCATGTGACCTCCCCCGAGCACACCGTTCTAGGGAGAAGCCACTAGGCCCTGGGAATGCAGCCAAGTGGGTTTCTAGCATCCCCAGCCTGCCCTTTTGAAACAAAAAGAGCCATTTTCTCCTTTCATGGTCATTTCTCACTGTCTTTCCCACTTTCTTGCACCTAGTGCCCTCACTCTTCCCCCTTGGCCTTTTCATTTGTCACAACAGCCTCTCGGGAAGGCCCCAGAGTCACCCTTCATGAGCTGGTGTGAAGGTTTGTCCCTGAGTCCCCGTTTCCAGGAGTGTGAGATCCAGCCTTCCTTCTCAATGTGGAAGGGACTGCCTCATGGCAGAGGGGCTAAGACACGAGCAGGGCCGGGAGGTCTCCGGGCGTCACGCGCAGGCCCTCCCGCCAGCCCCGTGGACAGAAGTCAACACCCCTTCCCCCTGCTACTCTGCGGTCTCTCCCGTACCCGTGTGGTGCTCCGGGTGGGGCAGCAGGGGCACAGGTCTGGCCAGGACTCCGGGCAGGCTGGCCTGGAGGGCTCTGCAGGAGCCCATGGAGAGTGGGTGGTTTTGGAGATGGTCTCATTTTGTAGCATCAGCATATGTCCTGGGAGGCTGGAGAGGTGACATGCACAGGGATGCCAGGTGGAGGGGTGATGAGGGGAGTCTGCTTCGTCCCTCTGGCCCCTCTCCCAGTTGTTGGCAAACAGCCAGGGCTCAGGAAGTGTCATACCGTCAGGGCGGCCAGAGTGGGGCTTTATAGGGAAGGGCAGGTGATCTGGGCCTTGGGTGAGGGAAAGACTCAGATGAGAGAGGGGCAGGAGGAAGGTAGTTTAGACCACGGGGAACAGCTTGCAGACACATGGAGGCAGCAAGGGGCCAGGAGGGGAGGACAGGCTGTGGCAGGCCTTGCTTGCAAGCTGATCAGCAGAGGCCCGATTTACGATGCGGCCCAGAAGGATGAATCTGGCTGCCGCAAGACCCCAGGGAAATGTCTGCAGAGAGAATTGCAAAGACACAGTCAGTCCTCGCCATCTAAGATGCATTCAGTTCAAGACGGAGACCTTGGGCCTGGGAGGGGAGCACCGCTTTCCAAGGAATCCCAGGCTGCCTGAGTGACCCGGACACCAGGGCCGCAGAGGTCACCGTGCTCTGTGCTATTTAGATGCAGGTGTTCCAGCCCAACCCTCACCCCCACCCTCGCCCTGGGGTCTGGCTCGGAATCTCTCATCTCGCTGTCTGCTGCTGGTCCCTCCTTGCCACGCTGTGTCACCCAAACCCAACTCGCATGTCAACTGGAACTGAGCTCCTTTTCCTTGCCTTACCCCCCCCCCCCCCGCCCACACACACGGGCACACACACACACACACACACGTACACACGGGCTACAAGGTGTTTTTGAGTGCATCAGACTTCACCAATACTCAGGGCACCAGAGGGAGTTCCCAGCACAGCCAAGCAAATGACTTAAAATGGAATATTAGACAGACTCCCTCATCTTAAGATTAAACCACTGCCTATCCTGGAATTTCTTCCTGGCTGCTTTCTCCACAGCGTCTGGTCTTGTCCCCTCACCCCACCGTCCTCTCCCGCTTCGCCTACATCCTCTCTTTTCTCCCTTCTGTTCCTGCTCCGTCTTCTGCCTTTTCTCCTGAGCCCCAGGACCTCCCACATGGCTTATCAGCATGCTTATTTCCCAATACAGAATCATTCTGCTGCAGTTATTTGGTGCCTGAGGTTAACATGCTGATTGTGCTTATCCTCATGGTCTAGTGTCTAAATTCCTCCGTACACACTGGCCCGTCTCTTGGGCAGCAAAGAGTGTGACGTGTTCACTTTGATCCTCTGTTAGCTCTACCCCGACCCCAGACCAAGCTGAGTGTCAACAGCCCTGGGTCCCACAGGAAGGCCCCCATATGCTGGGCGCCCTTCCCAGTGACCCAGGACCACTCCCAGCATTGACTGGGTCACATGTTCAGAATATGGCAAAAGGATGGGATCTCATGCATCTTCTGGAACACGGATCTCCTGTTGAGAATTCGCCAGCTGAGTGTCAGAGAACGCCTGGCATTTTAGCCTGCTGGCCCTGCCAGGCTGGCGGCTAAAATGCCCTGTGCAGCCTGTGAAGCCTCTCCTGGGTAGGGGTCCCCGCTGAATGGGCAGGTACGGACAGGGAGGGGGCTGGGTACTGCATTACGCTTCATTTGCTGAGTGGCCAGGACCCCCGGTGAAGCCACAGTCTCCACAAAGAAACGAGCGGTCTGCATTTCTAATGTTTCCTTTGACAGGGGACCCTCCATGCTTTGGTATTTCCACCTCACCTCCAGTTTCTGAAACCCACCGGCATTGCATTCTGACTTCCCAGACGTGGGGATTCGGGCATCTGACCCCGGTGGGCTGCAGTTGGGGGTTTGTTTGGGATTATCCTGGCCGCTCCCTGCAAGAAGAGAGTCCGGGTAGGCCTGTCTCCACAGTCCTTCTTTTCGTTCCTCTGAGGACAGGCCCTCACAAGGCCTTCCTCTCGTCTGCCGGAAGATGTTGACACTGCGGACAATCACTCCACATTGTGTGATGCCCTGGAACACTCGGGTGTGGTCCTGAGACCCTCTGCCCCTACTGGTAGTTCTTTCTCTCCTGGTCCCCCTCCTTCTGCTTTGCTTTTCACAGATTGTTTTCCTCGAGACAGTGAAGCATGGCGGCCAACTATTTAACAAACACGCTGGAATGCACGCATCCACATTCTCCCTGGCCCTGGGCTCAGGGCCTTTGTGCAGGGCGCAGGGAGCTGTCAGTGCTTCTCCAGAAGGAGCTGTGGTCAGAGGCCCCCCCAGGACGCCAGCTGCTCTCCTTCCAAATCACCCTCCTCTTCCCCTGCTCATGGGCACTCACTGTTTTCCAAATTCCAGGCGGCTCAGCAGATGAAGCCTGACAAGCCTCGAACTCATCCCCCAAGGATTCAGCCCAGGCAGCTGCTGGCCTCGGGGCATGGGGGGCTGTGGAGATAGGACCTGTCGCCGTGTGCATAATCACAGATCTAGATGTACTCCCTTCGGCAAACTTAGAAAATACATACACGGACCAGAAAACATAAGCAACACTTCATAATACTCTTACCATCGAGACATGATGTTTTGTATAAATCCTTCTTCTTCATTGTTTTTAAAAGCAGCTGGCCTCCCGTGGTGTTCCTACATTTTCTTTTGCAACTGCTTTTTCTTCTAAGCCCATATCATAAACCTGGTCCTGTTCCATTAACATTATAATGGGAGTTTTTGGTGGCTGCGTAATATTCTACCTCACAGCCTCCCAGGGTGGCTATTTCTTAGGGTATTTATCTGGTGTAGAGACCCTTGTCTATTCTACACATTTATTTCCTGGTCTCATAGGTTGAAAATACCTCTTGTTCACTTCCTTATATCCCACCCACACAAGCCTGATGGTGCTTAGATTTGACGTTCCTGTGTTTTCCACGTCGTTGCACATCTGCTCTTACCCTGCAGCACAACATGGGGTTGTTGTTCATCACTTTTGGAGATAAGATTCTCACAGGTATGTGCAGCAACCCCGGAGAAGGGGCCCTTTCACTCGAGCAAAAAGCCAGAAGTTTCCATCACTTTCTCCTCCTCCCCCTCGGTGCCCAGACCACAACTTGGGGGCCTCTTTCCCCCCAACAAGGCTGCCTCAGGGTACATTAAAAAATTTTTTTTTAATGTTTATTTTGAGGAAGAGAGATACAGAGTGCAAACAGGGGAGGGGCAGAGAGAGAGGGAGACATAGAATCCGAAGCAGGCTCCAGGCTCCAAGCTCTCAGCACAGAGCCCAATGCGGGGCTCAAACCCACAAGTCATGAGATCATGACCTGAGCCAAAATCGGATGCTTAACCGACTGAGCCACCCAGGCACCCCTCAGTGTACACTTTCCACTTAATTTTATGAGATCTGCCCTGCTTTTGGAGGACCTTAGGCCTCATGTCTCACGACATGCCCACCTGAAGGAAACTTCTCGGGACAGACTATTTGCTAAAGTGGGTCTGTTTGCAGAGAACCACAGCTTTGGAGTGTGCAGAACTTATAGGCCTTCTGTTACCAAGTCTGAGCCTTGTTGCCTTAGAGGGAAGGCTCTTCCCCTCTGTCTTTATTTGGAAGCACAGTGATGGCCTAGTTATTATATGTGTTTGTCTTCCACACTTTTCTTTCCCGTGGGCTGGTGCTGGTGACGGGAGCCCTGGCTGGAAGCCCCGGGGGAGGTCGACGGCTCTCCGGCCTGTGAGGGCGTCGCTGTGTGGGCAGGAAGAGCTGTGAGTGGAACTGGATGGCCGGGTCCGAGCCCACACAGAGGACACAGCAGATGTCCGTGCGAGATTCAGGTTTCTGCTCCCGGAGGACTCCGGGTGAGGCTGCTCCAGCCCTCCTGTGTCTAAGCTGATGCAACCTAGGATGCTCCAGAGTCTGGACCCACCCGGGCAGCTCGTCGAGGAACATCTCAGGTGTATTTGCTTCTGTTCACACGGTCTTTGTGATGCCAGATATGCATTCTCTCACTGCCTGCCTCCCTGGTTGCTGGTTTTTTGGTTGAGCGTTTCCTTTCTTGTTGGAATGGCAGGACCATGGGCCACCACCCAAGCTCCGCATCTGCTTGGGGCTGCCATTGCCACTCCCCCCAGCAAGAGCAAGGCAGGTGAGGAGAGGCCCAGGAACCTGCAGACCCAAGAGCACCGTGGCGTTCACTATGGCCTCCTTCCTCCTCCGCTGTCCCAACGCAGAGCAGCCAGAGGGCATTGGGTCATGACTTTGGGGATCCAGGTTCTGATCCTAGATCTGCGATCAATTGGCAGTTTACTTTGTTTGTAAAATGGGGCTAATTGTTGCCCACCATACCTGCCTTAGTGATGCGTGGCGAACATCACAGGAGAACTTGAGTGTGAAAGCAAGGAACGAGTAGTAACCGACCTTGCCCTCTGTCAGAAAGGAGTCTCAGAATGGGAGTGGTTACTCATAGCACTTCCCAGGACTGGGATGGTGGAGGAAGAAGGGGGATGCCAGCCCTTGGCTCTCCTCCCAGGCTTGTGAGCCAAGTGCAGATTACTAAGTGTGCACGTGTTCGTTGTAGGAGTGAATCTGCCTTTGAGAAAGCCAATGTCGACGTCTTCCGGGTGAGAACCAACAACGTGGGCCTCATCTACAAAATCAGGTCAGAATCTGGCCCCTGACCAGGAAGGAAGTGAGATGAAAACCAGTAGATTGGGAACTGATGTCACTACTGACACTTTCTGGATGTCAATTGCTCCCTGGTGTCATTTGAGGGGTGACTGAAGGCCCAGATCTTTCCCACCCATGCTGAGTCATGGCTCCCTAAACTTGCCCATTAGAGATTCACTTCTCTGTGTTGAGACTACTTAAGACAATTTCTCACAAACTTGGGAAATATGCTCTAAGAGGCACTAGCATAGTGGTTAAGAGCGGATTCTGAGTCCAGATTGCCTTGGTTCAAACTTCTGCCTTTCCATTTGCTAGCTGTGGAACTTCAGGCGTTTCCTCTCCAAGCCCCAGTTTCCTCATTTGTAATAACGATTCCTACCACCTAGAGTTAGGGAGGACTCAACAAGTTAGTGCTCAGACGGTAACTGGCACTCAGCGAGTATTAGAGATGCTGGGTCACATTGCAGGGTGCCTTATGACACAGAGCTTGCCTCTCTCTGGGGGCGTCTGTGTGAGTGTGCTGGGAAGGATAATTCTATCAGCCTGGTTGCCAAGGAAGAGTCTTCAATAGCCCTCCTTTCCCCCCTCCTTCCTCCCTCCCTACGACCCACACCCATTCAAGTTCATGCCCATTTGTCAGAATGTCATCATCTGGGGTCTGATTGCATCCAGGCTAGGGCCTGGCTGCGTCAGTCCTAAGTTGTCTTCCTCCCACTAGAAAGTATAGGACCATGCACTGTCTTTCTTGGAAAAAAGGGACAAATGAGGGCCCTGGCACTGGTGTGTGAGGGAAGGGTGTGACAAACAGGGAAGGGGAGGGTCGGGAAGAGGGTTTTGCTGTGGGGAAAGGCAACTGCTATGCTGATGTCCCACTAGGTGCTGGGCTCTGTGCCAGACAGAGGCACACATCCTCGGGCACGTCACGGGTCATCGGTCCATCGGGGCTGTGTGCTGTGAGCTCTGTCTGTCCCATGAGGGCCTGCAAAGATAAGGCCCCACTGCAGTGCACAGGGAGATGATGTTTGGCATAAAGTGAGGTCATGCAGGGGTCAAGGTCCGGGGGAGAAACTGACCTCAGAGAAAAAACTGGGATTGCCAAGGATAAGGGGCACAATCAGAAGTGCAGGAAATTTGGGGGACCAGATTTTGAAGAGTGTGGATCTATGCTGCCCAATCCAGTAGCCCCTGGCCATATGTGGCTCCTGAGTGCTTGAAATGTGGCTACTCCAAATTGAGATGCACCGTATGTATATGAGCACAACAGATTTTTGAAAACTTAGTATGAGAATATAAAATATTGCACTGATAAATTGTCACACGGTTGCATGTTGAAATGATAAATGGATGAAATAGAATGTATTATTAAAATGAACTTCACCTGTTTTTTTTTGTTTTTTGTTTTTTTTTTGCTTCTAGATATCTAGAAAATCTAAACCTATGTACATGGCTTGCACACGCAGCTCATGTGATATTTCTGTGAGGCAACATCAGTGTAGATGGCTACAGGGTATCCTCTGGGTGGAGAGACTAAGGGGGAGTGTCTGGGGGTCTCTGGGGGTCTGGGGATCAGGGAGAGAAGTGAAGCTCAAGATGGTCCCGCTGCAAGCCTGGGCAATCCTGGACTTTCCGTGGAAGGCAATATTACCTTGCAGGTGATGTCACAACGTTAACACTCATTAATAGGCACATCTACCTTGCAAGGTATTCCTATTTTGCAGATGAGGAAACTGAGGCTCGAGGGGGAAAGCGACCGCGACAAAATGAGGGAACCTCTCTTTGGAGTGAACATTTGGGTATGCCAGTGTGGAAGGGTGTCATCTCTTGCTGCCAATGACATGTAGGTGTCTGCCTCTGCCCCAGGATCGAGCATGACAACACCGGCCTGAACGCCAGCTGGTACCTGGATCGTGTGATCGTGACCGACATGAAGCGGCCTCACCTCCGCTACTACTTCAACTGCAACAACTGGCTGAGCAAGGTGGAAGGTGACCGCCAGTGGTGCCGTGACCTGCTAGCCAGCTTCAACCCCATGGACATGCCCCGAGGTCAGTGCCGAGGCGGGCCTTCCTGCCGTCCCTCCCTGCCTGGGCTGGCCCCCGTCCCTGTCTTGCTCTGGGCAGTCCCGCGTCCCCTTTGCCACTCCTCCAGGGTCTTCCAGTCGGCTGGGACCCAGCTGAAGCCCCATCTTTTCCACATGACCTCCCCAAGAGCAAGCTTATGTGCTCTGGGGACTCAAGGAAATGGGAAATGCAAACGAACCAGGAGGCATGATGGAGGGGTGGGAGCAGCCCTGGGCATATCCTGTGTTTTCAACACCTCTTGTTGATGGGTATCTACCTAGAGTCCTCTCTGAGTTCAAAGGCAGCTGCCTCCGTCTTCCTATCTCTTTGCCCTTCTTCTGATGCCCAGAGGAAGGTGAGCTACGGCCAGGGCAGGGCAGATGGGAATCAGAACTCACAGCTACAGGGGCTCCATCAAGCTGTCCCTACCTCCTCCTGATTCTATGAGGAGGGAAACGACTAATTTCAAGTGCATCTCTGGCCAAAGGCCTTAAATTCAGGCATTTTAGCTCAACAGGAGGCGGGGGAACAAATCATGTAAAAACACACACCGTATCCCGTGGCCTGTTTTAATCACACTCTGTCCCCTAAAGTTCTGACCTCACCTCATTATTGGACATAGTTGCCTTTCCAAAAACGGAGACATAACACGTGGGCACCACCATCATAGCACCTTGCTTGCAGAGTGTCATAGACTTTTGGAGGTGAAGGCATTTGATAGCCATGTGACTTTGCCGGGGTCGCTCAGCAGAGTAACAGAAGGCGGACGCACTTCTTAGATTCTGCCTTCCAGCGTGTGCCCTGTGGTCTCCAGGTTCCGTCCTCTCTTGCAGCCCAGCTGGGCAGAAATAAGCATATTCTGTGTCCACTGGGCTTCAGCTCGCCTTTCTCTGTCTACCTCTGATTTCCTACCTTCCAGCTGATCTTGAACTTGCCTTGTTCCTCTGTGGCCCCCACCATAATTCCTTGCAACTTCACTGTTTCTTTAAAAAAAAAAAAAAGAGTTGCTATTAATCTTTCTCTTATGACAAAAGCCAAATTTGACCATTGTAGAAAATTTAGAAAACAGAAACATGCAAACATTAAAAAAAAAAAAAGAATACCTGTAATTCCATCATCTGGAGAAACATCACTGGTGACATGTTTGTGCCCCCATTTCTAGTCTCTTCTATGCATAGTTTGAGAGAATGGGCTGGTACCACATCCTGTTTTAGAGCATGTTTTTTTCGATGCCATTAAATATGGCTCAACACCCCTGCTTGCAGTGGCTGTGAAGTGTCCTTGTATAGAGGGGCACCATCATCCATTCACTGAATCCCTTATGTTGGACATTGACATCGTGTCCCCCTCTAAAATTTTATTGTTGATATAAATAATACACCCAAATCTTTGCACAGACAAACGATTCTTTCCTTAGGATAAATTCCTAAATAGAATTTCCAGGTCAAATAGAATGCACATGATTAAAGCTTTTAATGGGCATTTCCAAAATGCCATAGAAAGGGTACATCAGTGCACAACCCCACCAGCTATGCAAAAGCACCCACTCTCCTCACTCTCAATTCTTAGTATTGTTTAATTTTCTAATTGGCTAGGAAAGGGGGTTTTACAGTGTTCTCTCTTTGGTTATTGGTGAGGCTGGATATTTTTCATGTGTTTATTGTGTTTATTGGTCATTGGTATTGTGTGTGTGTGTGTGTGTGTGTGTGTGTGTGTGTGTGTGAATTATCTGCCCATACCCCATGCCTGTCTTTTCAACTGGGGTGTATTTCATAGATTTTCCTCAAAACTTTACGTATCTTTACATCTTGATCCAGTCTCTTTACTAGGAAAAATCCTTAGCAAGTTGTCAAGCTGGCTATCTTCCTGTCTATTCTCCCAGGCTCCCCTTTTATTTTGGCCTTTTCCCACTGTTTAGTTCTTCATGCTACCGTTTGCTTTGGTCACATGAAAATCTAGGGTTCCCCTGTTAGAAGAGCTTCTGAGAAGTCACCATTAAGAAAGAATTCATGTGACCCCATGGTTCCCCAGCTTTCCACACGAATCATCCAGGGTAGTGTTCTTGCCTCTTAAAGGAAAGACCTTGTCCCTGAATCAGACTGCCTGGGCCTCCTGCCCTTTTATGAGCTGGAGGCACTGGATTTTTAGTAATTCCAGGCTGGATTCTGAAAGAAGGAATGAAAAAGGGGATCCTCGAATATTCAGAGGACAGCATTGGTAAACAAAAGGTAAACTCTCTTTGCTTTCACCTGGAATTATGCCCACTTGATATTTGGTTGCTGCAGGGGAGCCTCTAATGGTCAAAATGGGGAAGATAATTATTTCTTCATCCATGCAGTTTGACAGGTGAAAATACTTTAAGTCGTGGGATGGGGGTTTAAGAAGGGGACTTTTTAGCGCATATTTCATCCTCCAAGGGTTGGTGAGTCATTAGCTGGGTAGCTTTGCTCCTCTCTCCCCACCTCCAGGACCATCTCCTGAAGCTCTGTCTGATAAATAGCTGGAACCTTCTTTTTGTTCCTGCTCTTCAAGGAGGGTAGGTGTTCTAGGCTGACCTTTTGGCCAAGGTGATCAGCAGAAAATGGCAGGGGCAAAGGGACTGGACCTTGGTCAGGTTTCTAGATGGTTCCTCTATAGGGGATCTCATATATCATGCTTAGTTAGAGACACGGCACCTGTGGTTGCTGGCGAGCTGTGTAGCTTTAGGACTGCTGCCCTGGCAAGAACATTAATTACCCTTCCTGAATGACGCAGTGCCTGACGTTTGCCACGGAGATGACTTTTCCTTCTCTGGGTTCTCTTTAAACATGGGAAAATGCCCCGCATATTCCTAGTACGTCAGGGTGAACGCCTGGTCAGGGCCACCCTTTTCCTTCATGGAGCCCATGGGGTAAATGTAGCCATGAGAAAAAGCAGGGACAGGAGGTTCCAAAAGAAGGAAGGGGATGATGACTAACTCAGTTACTGTGGAATGAAGTTGTGTGGGTGGAAGATCCTAGAGCCTAAGTTCAGTTTCTCAATTGTTCTCAATTGGTTGGTAAAATTGCTACACCTGGCACCTTAAGAAAACCAGGTAGCAGAGCCAACCCAAACCCTTCACCTTTCGGTTTCCTTTGTATCTGACTGCCAAGCCTGGGGGGATCTGTTGCTGGGGACCAGGGAGACAGGCTGTGGTATCCCCTCAACCACTGGAGGCTCCCGAACCCCAGCTGCTCACATTCCATCTTCAAGAGTCTTGCCTTATTCAAGTAAGCAATTTTCTTTGTTTACTTATTCTTCTTTAACTCACTTTTGGCAACTTATATATTTACTTGTAAATTTATTTTTAAAAGAAAGCAGATATCACTATCACAAAAAGCTGTTATCAATTCCTGTAAATATCAGCACATGTGAAAACAAATACGTAACATTAGATAACCCTCCTGTATCACCATTAGCATCCTGTGTGCCACCTGTGGTGTGCAAACTGCACCCTGGGAAACACTACCAGCCCTGAGCTGTGAGGAAGGGAAAGTAGAAGTGGGGAGGAGGGGAGAGGGGCTGGTAGGGTATCTGGGCTGTCCTCTTCAAGAGTCCTTGGCTTCACTTCATCCCTAGCACTTCTGGGGGAGGCAAGGTGAAGGATGGCAGGCAGGTGTTAATTGCACAGAGGACTGAACTGAGGGCTCAGAGAGGTGGTGATTCGTCTAATACCAACCAGCCAACCACTGATAGAGCTGGGACTAGAATGCGAGGCTCCTAATTCTTGGAATGGGCTTCCTGTGTCTCCAAGACCAAGGGCAACCAACCTGGCCCCTAAGAGATCAGGGCTTGAAGGATCACAGCTAGGGCTCATGGGGGTTAGTAGGACCAGTCGACTGTCACAGGGATCCTTTCCACAGTGTCCACATCAGTTGCTTCTCCAGCCTTGGTTTGGATCCAGCCTTTCTTGACGGTGGATGGTTCCCAACCACCCAGCTCAGCCATCCCAGTGCTAAGGGGCACTGGTTTTAAGAAAGCTCTTCCTGCAATTAAACCCCATACACTCTCCCTGGGACTTCTGCTTGTCCATTGCAGTCCTCTGCTAACAAACACCCTGGATGTTTTCATGTCTGCCTTTCAGCCATGTGAAGAAAGGCTGCCCTCCTCTCAGGACTGCATCCCCAGGTTCCTTGGCCTCTCCTCTTGTGGCTTATGTCCAGCCTGCATCCCTGAGTAGCTCTGGTTTGTCAGTGATCCCCAGGAATGTACCTCCTAGGCAAGAATCCTGTGTTCCGGATTGGCAGGTGGCAGGCGGGGGGGGGGGGGGGGGGGGGTGGGGGGTGGCGGGGGGAGTGGACTCCTCAGAACAAGAGTGCCTAGGTCTCCCTGACTCCATTATCCTACTTCTTCTAAAAAATTATTATTATTGCAGTAAGACATAGATAAAATTCACCATCTTAACCATATTTAAGTGCATTATTCAGTGGCATTAAATAAATTAATTATTGGGTATCCATCACCACCATCCATCTCCAGAACTTGCTCATCTTCCCAAACTAATACTCTGTGCCCATAGCTCCCCTTTCCCATTTCTTCCAGCCTTGGGCAACCTCTGCTCTTTCTTCTGTCTCTATGAATTTGACTACTTAGGAATCTCATATAAGTAGAATCATACAATATTTGTTCTTTTGTGACCGGCTTATTTTACTTTAGCGTAATGTCTTCAAGCTCCATCCATGTTACAGCATGTGTGGGAATTTCATCTCTTTACAGGGCTAGATGATATTCCATTATATGCACAGCCCCTATTTTATTTATCCAGCCATCTGTCGATGGACATTTGGGTTTTTTCCAGCTTTTGGCTATTGTAAATAACACTGCTATGAACATTGTGTACAGATAGCTGTTGAAGTTTCTGCTTTAATTTCTTTTGGGTACAGACCCAGCAGTGGAGTTATTGGATCAGGTAGTAATTCTGTGTTTAACTTTTTTGAGGAATAGCCATACTGTTTCCTACAGCAGCGACATCATTTTGCTTTCCCAGTAACAGTGGACAAGGGTTCCAACTTCTCTACATACTCACCAATACTTGTTATCTTCTGGGTTTTTAAAATAATAACCACAGTTAGTGATGCTGAACATCTCTTCTTGTGCTTATGGGTCATTTGTACATTTTCTTTGGAGAAATGTCCATTCAAGTCCTTTGCCCGTTTTAAAGTTGAGTTGTCTGTTTTTATTGTTGAGTTGTATGGGTCCATCCAGAATATATTTGAGGGTATTAATCATTTATCAGAGGTGATTGATTTATAATTATTTTCTCCCATTCCATGGGTTGCCTTCTCACTCTGTTGAAAGAGTTTTGTTGGTGCACAAAAGCTTTTAATTTTTATGAAGTCCAATTTATTATTTTTTCTGTTGATGCCTGTGCTTTTGGTGTCATATCCAAGAAATCATCACCAAACCCAATAATCATGAAGATTTTGCCCCATGTTTTCTTCTAAGGGTGTTATACTTCTACATCTTACATTTAGGTCATTGATCCATTTTGAGTTAATTTTTGTGGACATTATAAAATAAGAGTCCAATTTCATTTTTTTGCACATGGAGAACCAATTTTCCTAGCATCATTTGTTGTAAAGACTGTCCCTTCCCCCACTGAATGGTTTCACACTCTTGTCAAATATCATTTGGCCATATTCACAAGGGCTTATTTCTGGGTTCTTTATTCTGTTCATTGACCCAAATGTCTGTCCTGAAGTCTACTGCACTGTTTTGATTACTGTAGCTTTGGACGGAGTTTGGAAATCAGGATGTGTAAGACTTCCAACTTTGTTCTTTTCTTTTAAGACTGTTTGGATATCAGGCTCCCTTGATGTCCTGCTTCTTTTCATCCATCCTACATTTTCATTAACCGTTTTTCACAGTGACAATATATCACATTGGCTTTGAGGCCAAAGGGCTCTTATTCCCCCCAAAAGAAAAGATGAAAATGCTGTCTCCACCCCAAGTCCTCAGTTCTTGCCCAGGACTTCAAGGCTTCTGGAGAAACATCCTGGATTGTCCTGACTCATTCCCACATGAGTCAGCAGGAGCGGGTATCCCATTCTTGGCTGGCTCCCCTCCACATCCTAGTGGGAAGGTCCAGGAGACACCACACCTCCTGATTAATAGTCTCAGACATACATTCACACTACTAGGGAGCTAGCAGCCATCTCTATGGTCATCTCCCTCTTAGAGTGGGTGTCAGGGGTCCTGGCACCTTCTCGGGTCTGGGGAGGGTTGGCAGCCGTTTTTTCAGCATGTCTGCATCAACTATCCCTGGGAATACAGTCTTGGCTCTCGAACCACTCCAGAATTGTAGTGAATTTTCCCTCCTGCCATCTGCCTCTTGGCATCCCCCCATTGCCATGCATGCCTGACTCTCTTCCGAGAGGATTTCCATCTAGAATGGCTGCCCCTCTTGACAACCCAGAACCCAGAGGGGCAGGGTAGCTGCATTGACAGCTATACACTGAGGGCAGCCCCTGGCCAGAATCTCAGCACAGTCTCCCAGGCCTCGAAGTGAAGCATCACCATTAGCAGCTGTCATTGGTCATGCCTTTCTGCTCCCCAAGCTGCTCTGAAATGCTGAGTCTGGGGTAAGGATATCACCCTTGCCTTCCAGTTGCTTGCAGTCCAGTGAGGACACAGACCATCATAGTACGAGCTACCCTCAAGGGGAGTGGAAGGTATCACATGGTCCACAGCTCCATGCCTCAAGTCATAAGAGCCCTAGGTTCAAATCCCCAAATGCTACCTTCTAGCTATGTGACCTTTGGACAAAATACTTCTGTAGTCTTGTGTCTTCATATGTATACACTGTACAAATCCACAGCACTCCTAGGAGGTAAGGTCTATTATTTTCCCCATTTTCTACCTGCAACAAAGGTCAAGGTGAGCATGCATAGAGCACTTCCCACCTCTCCCTGTGTTCCTTAGTCCCATTCTTAGTCCCAGTTCCCATTTGTCAACGTGTTTGCTCAGATCGTGTTGGCTCCAGTGTCTGGCAGGCGGTGTCTCTGAAAGCTGTTCTCTCCAGCACTAATAAACCATGAGGAAGTTTCAAGGGACCCATAGGAAACGGGTCTGAGAATGAGACATTCTCTCCCCACCTGCTCCCAGATTGTGGAGAGAAGCCAGACTGCTGACAGAAGTTTCTGGGGTTTGGGCCCTGTCCCATCAAGCCCCACAAGGACCCAGGAGGACTGCTCTCCCCAGAGCCCCAGAATCCTGCCTGCCTGCTGCCTGGAAGGGGTATCCTTGCTCCCACGCTTCTGTGTCAAGTTGGTTAGAGAGAAAACTGTGGATCTCCTACTAAAACATACCTCAGGGTCAGGAAATGTCAGAGCCAGTGCCTTCCTGGTCCCCCTCCCCCCACCTGCTCTCTTTTATCCTATACTTCAGTCTTCTCTGTGCTACCCAAACCCCACTGCAGGGGAAGCCCCAGCCTCTCTGGAAAGCACTGGCTGCTCCCTCACCTCGGGTGTTCCTCCTCCAAACTCTGGAGAAATTGAAGTCTGTGCCATCCACTGAAGTGGATTTTCAGGGGGTTCCCCCAACCCAACTGCATCAAGGATGTGTAAGGAATCTCAGGGCAGAGAGGAGAAGCTTTTCAGCCTGCTCCTTGAGATGTAGGCATGATCCGGCCAGTTCATAGCCAGAAGGAGCCACCATGGCTGATGGGGTGGTTGTAGCCCCCAGGGATTTTGAGATGGCTAAATGGCTGAGACACTCCGTATCTCAGGGACTGCTGTTGGCCTCTTTGGGTGCTAACTGCTGACTATGTGTCTATCTGGGCTCTCCAGCCAAGCTCAGGTTTCTCTGGGCATAACACTGGGGTCTACCCACCTGGTGATTTATTTCTCTTGTACCTGCCAACTTGGTCACTGGCACTAAGGGACTTGAGTGAAGATTAGTAAAAAACAGACATGTGTGTGAGTGTGTGTGAGTGTGTGTGTGTGTGTGTGTGTGTGTGTGTGTGTAGACACAATCACTTATGAAGGCCAGCAGCAGAGATGGGTGAAAAGAGCTCTACCACGGAGTGGGTGGCAGATAACAGGATTCTAGTCTTGCCCTTTGGTAACTGTGTGCCTTAAGCAGGTTACTTGTCCTCTCTGGGCTGCTTCCTCATCTGACCAGAAGGCTGGGCTAGACGTTCTCCGAGGTCCTTTATAGCACTGGCTTTCTCTGGTATTCTGCTAGCTAAATGCCTCCTTGTCTCTGTTACCTGGCTTCGGGTCTCCCACTCCCCGAACTCACTCCCTTGATGAACCTTGATGTTGTTACTTCTGGTTTGACATTCATGGGAACGGCACCCAGGTGCAACTGGTGACTGTGCTACAGAGTTGCACAGGCTGAGAGCACAGGGCTGCCCATCCTTCTGGCCCCAGAGAGGCTCAGGACACATCTCTGGGACTGAAGAGGGCCAGACCTGTTTAAGACAGACCCTGCCTGGCCTTCTCACTGCCAATATGATGTCATTTCCTGCTTCCTGGACAAGTAATTGTTCTCATCCCAGCACCAACCCACAAACCCGCCCACCTTAAAAAGCACTGAGATGATCACGTGGCTGAAATTAGTACTGAGCCCACACCACATTGCTTCGGGAAAGTTCTGCCAACTTGGCAATGCGACAGGCCTCTGAAGCCAAGAGCTGAGTTCCAGCTGGCCTGGGGGCTGTTCACACCCCAGGGCTGTCAGAACCCAGGCACAACAGCTCATCGATGTTGCAGACCCAGGCCTCGCAGACAGCGGAGGAGGCCCTGAATTCAGAAGGGCCCTGTCTGAAGTGGGTCCTGTCACTCCCCATTCTCAGTGGAGCCTGTTCCCTAGGAGCATTTATCTTCTTTGGTGGGTTAATAATAAACATGGCTGCAGCCAATGTTGTGCTGTGTCCCAGAGAGACCGAGGGGCTGGCCGTTGAAGGGAAGGGGGTCCATGAGAAGTTGCAACCACTGGGGAGGCGGGCCTGGAGCGTGCAGGTTGGGGAGTGGCGAATTCCCCCTTTTCTTCCAGATTCCAAGTCTGGGGCTTTTTCTTTCTTCTTTTCTTCCTTTCTTTCTCTATTCCTCCCTCCCTCCCCACCTTCCTCCATTCCTCTCCTCCTCCTCTCCTCCCTCCCTTCCTTCCTTCCTTCCTTTTTTCCTCCTCCCCATCTTCCTTCTTTTTCTCCTCCCCCTTCTTCTTCCTTTCCTTCTCCTTCTTCTCCTTCTCCTCCTCTTCCTCCTCCTTCTCTGTTGCTATAGCAAATAGGACAGCTAATGTTGAGGCTGAAAGCTGCCCATAGGCCAGCTAGAACAGGTAGAAATGGGACTGTGTTTGTCCAGCATAATCACTGTTTCCACTCCCAGTGATTTCGTCAGGCAACTGGGTTATAATTTTGTTAGAGCCCACACTGTGCTACACAGTCATTATCACACAGCTCCAGATGTGCACCCAGTCTTGGCAAGACCATGCTGGGCATGGTGCCCACGGTGCATTTGAAGAAGTGATTGGACGAGAAAGGGCTCATGATTAACATTTTAGGGGCATGTGCACATTTCGCTGACCTGCGGTGGATTATGATGGGCCTGCCCGAGAACTGCCTGGTGCCAAAGCAGATGCAGCATGAAAGCAGCCTGGGTGATTGATGCAGAAAGCACCTATCATGAGGGCTCTGTCACACAAGCCAGCAGCCCTGACTTATTTCCACATTCTACAGGATGACACCACAGAGTAATTAAATCATTGATTTTAAAAAATATAGCTCTCTGGCTCAGAAAGCACATGAGACTATATACCCTGAGTTCTAGTTCTGGCTTTGCTACCAGTAGCGATGAGACCCGAGGCAGATCTCAGTTTCGCTCCCATCCTCAGTTTCTTCCTCTATAGAATGGGTGCATTAGGTGGCCTCTGGGGGTCTTTTTAGGATTAGTAGAGTGTCATATCCAAAGAGAGAAGGACGGGTCTGGGGCTAGCCCTCCTCCATGGGGCAGGGGAAATTGGCTTTTGGTGACCTCCCTTCTGCTGCGGACACTTCTTCCTCATTCCACTCCCACCCCAATACTTACTATTCTTCTGCATAGTGTCTGTCTCCCCACTGTGGGCTTGGTCCCTGGACTCCCCTTCTCTGTGGTCAAAACCTCGCCCTGCCACTCTACTGGTTGGGTAAGCATGAGCAGATGTCTTAAGTTCTGTGCCTCTATTTCTTCATCTGTAAAGTGGGGATAACATTAATTCCCACTCATAAAGTGGTTGGGCTGATTAATTGGGGAAATGTACATAAAGACTGACTGTAGTGCTGGACATAGAGTAAGCGCTCAGTAAACGAGTATTGTGGTGGTGGTTATGATCCTGATGCTTTACCTTCTTCTTCCCCTACATCCAGGCTTATTCTGACTCTGAGATGCATAGACTCAAGATTCTGGCCTTTCAGAATCAGATAGGACTTTGGAGCCACTCAGTGCCAGGATCGCCTCTAAAAGGCAGCAGGCTCATCTAGACAACTGGAAACAGGCTGATGACCTTGATTTCAGTTAAGGCCCGCAGGGAGTGCCTCTTTTCCAAACACTTTTCCTTCTCCCCGATGTGTCCCCTCAACTCAGCTCAAACGTTATCCAAAGCCCTCTGAGCTAGATTTGCTGTGGATGCCAGTTGGGAGTTACTGTTCCTTTGACCTCTAGGGAGGTGGTCCTGGGCCCATGGACTCAGAGCTGGACTCAGAGCGAGAGGGCTTTGGGGTGGGGGGAGCTGGGCCAGTCCTGCATCGCTCTCCTCCTCTGAACTTCCCAGCAGCTCCCCGCCCACCCCATCTGCTCCCACCTAACATTGCAGAAAATCATCTCCGGAAAGAGTGGGAAGAAGAGAACTGTTTCCAATGAGGCCCCAGTGACGAGTATCAGAGAATTTCAGGACCAGAAGGGACCTTATCTGCTCTTCCTCCATTTTGCAGAACACAGAAGCCTTGGAAAGTTAAGCCACCTGCTCTTGGTGACACAGTGTGGGCAGAGCTAGTGCCCTGGGCTCCAGATGCCACCTTGTGCTCCTCCGATGTCATTCAGTGATTCAATGGGCACTATTTGGGAATCTTCTATGTACCAGATCCTTTGCTCAGGATAAATATGTACAGACCTTTCTCTCTAGAAACTTAGCAACTAGAGGGGAGAGGGTCAAGCCAGGAAATAGTGAGTGCAAAAAGATAGAATGTTCTTATTAGGGATTGACCTGTATCACTAGAAGCATAGAGGAAGGAGGAATCAGTAAGGCTTCATAGAGTAAGTGATGCTCAATTGAGACTTCATAGTTGAGATGGAGTTTGCCAGGCTTTCAACAGAGGGAGGTTTTCAAATAGGTGTTTATAATAACACTCCCCCCCCACCCCATTTATGGAGAGTACTTTCTCAGAGCTGCATTTTGTGTGCATAAAATCAAAACTTATGATACAGACATTCATTGCCTTGGGCCTGATCCAGCTGTGGGTGTCCATTCCAGCCACCAATGTTTTCCTGCTGGACCCTTCCCCTGAGCCCCAAGCATCGGCCAGGGTGGTGCAGGGGTGTCAGAGAAGGGGTTCCCACCTACCTGGAGCTGAATGTCTATCAGGTGGCCCCTGCCTTTGTTTTTCCTCTTCCTTCATCCAGTCCTCAACCCTCCCCCTAGCCTCCTAGCTGCCCAGACCAGCAAGCTCAAAGGTTTCTGGTACCAGAGCCAGGTTGAGGGTGTAAGGATGTCCATCATGTGCATGGGTTTTCCTCAAGCTGGCAGTTCTCAACAGCTCCTTCCAGACTATACAGGGCATGAGTTATTCAAATTGAATATTCAATTGAAGTTTAGGTGACTTCAATCTTTAGTTTTCAATTGCAGGGAAAAGAAAAATGGCTGTTGTATAAATTATTAAAAGTACAAATAAGCAAGAATTCGAATAAGAATAAAATCTTCCATAATCCCATTACCCCAAAATGATAATAGCTAAAATTTATTGGGCATTCACTCAATGTCAGATATCGTTCTAATCACTATCTATCTGTCTACCTCATCTTCACAATACCATGACAGATATATTATTATTATTATTATTATTATTATTATTATTTTATGGGTAAAGCAAACTGAGGCACAGGGTGGTTAAGTAATGTGCATACAAGTGAAGGGCCCAAGAGTAAACCCAGAACCTTGAACTTAATCCCTGTGTAGGAGAGCCTCGGAGACACTGCTGTTAACATTTTGGTGAATCTCCTTCCCGTGCTTTTTTACGCATGAATGCATTAAACACTACATACTGATGGAAAGTAGTGTTGTATCACAGTCGACTTTGTAACTAGGTTTTTTCACTGAATACTAAAACATTGAATAATCTCCTAAACCATTATTTTAAATGGCCACATGGGTGAATATCATAATTCACCCCAACAATCCCCCATTCTGGATATTTTTAGGTTGTTCTCAATTTTTTGTTATTAACGATGCTGTGATAGACATCTTTACAGGTCATCTGTGAACACAAGTATTTCCTCATATAAATGAATTGTTAGGCACAGGGACTGAATTGTTAGCTCCGGGATTTGCAGAATGTTAAGCCTTTTGACAGGCGGTACTCACCTGCCCTCCAGGAAGGCTGTGTGGTGTTCTGGTTCCTCCAGCAGCATATGAGAAGTGCATTAGAGGACGGTAAGCTCCTGCAGCAGAGTGGAATCTGGGTTGGAAAGGGAAGAAATGGACGAGATTGCTGGGGTGTGAAGGTTGAAGGGGAGGGTCTGCTGTAGAGCCACATGAGGGGGAGCCAAGGGAGACGAGTGACTGAGGGGCGTGTGGAAATAGCTCTGCGGGGCTTGGCAGTGAACTGGATAAGAGGGGCTGAGCACAGTGAGATAAAAGGAGAGAAAGCCTACCTACTCCATACTCTTTCAATACCTGATCACATCAGGCTTATGTCACAGCTTCCCAAAAAGATGTGCTAGCTGTCTATGATTTGGGGGTAAAACAAAGGACGGAGTATTTTTTCCTGATTACCACCCGGGAGCAACTGTTAATGACTGAGCAATGTTTTTTTGTTTTTGTTTTTTACATTTTATTTATTTTTGAGAGAGAGAGAGAGAGAGAGCGCGCACAAGTGGGGGACGGGCAGAGAGAGAGGGAGACACAGAATCCAAAGCAGGCTCCAGGCTCCGAGCTGTCAGCACAGAGCCCGGTGTGGGGCTCGAACCCACAAACTGTGACATCATGACCTGAGCCAAAGTCAGTTGCTTAACCAACTGAGCCACCCAGGCACCCCGGCTGAGCAGTGTTTTAATGTCCTTGTGTAACCAGGCTCAGCCGAGTTCACCCCATGGCCTGTGCTTGAGCACGTGTTAAGTGCCAAATAAATGATACAGGCCACAGGAGTTCTGGAATGGAACACCCTGGGCCTGGGAGGTGGGCTTTCAGCTAGACCTTGTGGGGTGGGTGAAAGGACAGATGAGAGTGAACCCTCCTGCCCGGACCTCTTGAGTACGGGCTTCACCCTTTCTAACTGTGGGAACTTGATGAGGTTTCTTAACCTCTTGCTTCCATTCTCTTCTCAGTAAGCAGTGACCACAGTAGTAATAGGGTCTGTCATCTTGAGGATTACATGAGAAACAGATGTGACCGGCCCACAGTCAGTCCTCAGTAAGCATCAGAGGCTCTTACCAGCTTGAGGCGTGCATGTGTCTACAAGGGCAGCAAGATTGAGGGTATTCTCCAGAAAGCAGAGAAGTTCCAGTCCTACTTGAAGAAGTGGACGAATCTGGGTGAGCGATTCGGGCCTCTGGACCCAAGGGAAGGAAGAGGAAACGTTCTGGGGGCAGCAACAGGGGAGGGAGA
This sequence comes from Neofelis nebulosa, assembly GCF_028018385.1. Classification (NCBI taxonomy): domain Eukaryota; kingdom Metazoa; phylum Chordata; class Mammalia; order Carnivora; family Felidae; genus Neofelis; species Neofelis nebulosa. Next base: position 27,784,458 of record NC_080792.1, read on the forward strand.
CTTGAGTCTGGGGACCTGGTTCACTGCTCAGTGGCCAAGAAGCAGTTCCCCACGGGTAGCCTTGCGGCCCATCCTTTGGGTCCGTGGACACTCCTCCCAGCACCGGTGCAGGCAGGCCGGAGGAGCTGGGGGCCTTCCCTGGCTGGAGGAGAACATTCCCCTCGCCCCCATCCCCAGGGCAGCCCCGCTTCACGTCTCTCGCTTGTTTCCGTGTTCTCCCCTGGCACTTCCCCAGTGCCTGGCTCTGGGTGAGTGGAAGTGATAGGTGCCAGGGAGCAGCCGTGGCCTCGGGTAGGGGGCGGGAGGGAATCAGGTGCAGCCAGCCTCCTGCCACCCCTTCCCACCGCTCACCCGCAGGGCAGGGCGAATGAAGCCACTGTCTAAATACTCTAAATATGCACGACCTGAGAATGGGGGGCGAAGGCTAGGGAAAGAAACACCCTGCGGCAATTCAGGATCACTTCATTCATGATTCCCAGTTTCCTAAAAAAGCTTGGGCCACGTGAGCTACTGCGAGGCACAAATCACGTTGAGTGTGGGATGGTCCCTTCCTTGGCAAGCAGGACGGAGGCTTAGTTTCCGGGCATTTGCTTGACTCCTGTCATCGGGAACGTGACAACCAGCTTAGCCCAGCTCAGTGCCGAGATTTGGGGGATCCGGCCCACTCATGGCTGTGCCTCCCCCACGTCGCCCAGGGTGGTTCTCTCAGATGTGTCCTGTCGCTGCTGTGTGCTGACTGTTCCAGACAGAGCGCAGGCGAGGCTGTGGGGGTGGTTGGCGCACCAGGCGCAGGAGGCAGCTCGGGCCTGCCAGTGCCTGCCTTTTCTGGAAGCCCACACAGGCAGCTTCCGGCTGGCCCACATGGCCTGTGCCTCTGCCATGGAGGCTACAGAGGAAAGAAGGGGCAAGGCTGGGCTTGTGGATCCTCTGGGCAGGGCAAGCAGGGCACAGACAGCCATATGCTGTGGCCTTGAGGGCCATCTGTCTTTAGGCTGCTGCTAATGCCATCCGTGCAGTACCCCAACTCAATTCTGTTTGGCTCTGAGAGGTACCATGTAATTACCTTAATCTGTGGTCTATTTCCCTTCTTGTATGTTGTTCAGATCAATGCTCAAACTACTTTGGTGTCTTTGAGCTCACACTGACCTTCAGCAAAAGGCAACTACTCCCTGAAAGGTAGTGTTCCTGGGTTCAGACATGCAGGTTGTGCACTGCACAATTGAAACTATGTAAAGAGACATCTTTCACATCATAGAGGTTGTAGGTTTGTGTATTTATGATGACAGTTATCCAACAGATGGCAGTAAAGTGTCTTGAGGAAGGAAGCCTTTTTCTAATTTGTCGAAAGGCACCCTATGAACTAATGGTAGCTCCCTAAAAGGCCAGACAGAAATCAGTTCTAGGGAGAATGTTAATAGCATTGATTAAACCACAGGCCGACCTCAGAACTGGCTAGGGCAACAATTCCTGTCATCCATCACTAGGTCATGTTGGTCCCACGCTTGCTTGGGAAGCACAGTGAACTTGCTAGCCCCTCCTCCAACTTGACCTTCCCCTCTCTTTTCATCTCTGTTCCGTGCTCACTGTCAGGCAGGCAAGGAGCTGAAGGCACAATACCCGAGGTTGCAGAACTGGTGCTGCCATCTGTCCCCACCTTTAGGAAAACCCAGCCGAGCCCCCCCATTCTCCACTGCACTCAGGGGAACATTGAGCTCAGCCCAGTCACCCAGCATTGCATGGGCAGGGAAAGCTGGCCCTGCCTACCCACACTGGGCACAGGACATGCTCCTTTTCACCCCCTCCAGCCCAACAGAAAAAGGGCAATAGTTCCCCAGTCTTCAGAGCTTTGAGCTGCTTCGCTGGCGAATAGAGTGTGCTGTGATTACCCCGCAGCAGCACCAAGCCACTCGGATCCTGTTCCAGGCCGCAGCGTGGAGAGTTACCTGAAGTTCCTGCCTAGACACACAGAAGAGGGCCTGAAAGCCCAAGGCAGCCTGGGGCAGCTGGTGGCCAACGACAACTACGGTGGCCGACTGGGTGTAGCTTTGCGAGGATCTGGAGCTAACAAAGACGTTTTACATTTTTTAAGGGCTGTAAAGAACTAAAACAAGAACAACAGTTGATGACACAGGAAAGTTACATGAAGTTCCGAGGTCTGTTGCCCACAAAGTTTATGGCACAAGGCCACGCCCCTTTGCTGACGTAGTTTTTACGTAGCGTCGTAGCTGCCGCGTTTCCCTTCCCGCCGTTTGAGTTTCTCGAGGTGAACCCGCATCCGGAGCGAGCGGATGATCCTCGCTCTGATCCAGGGTCGGAAGGTGAGTAGTAGCGTAACATGCGTCGGAGCCTGCGTCGTTCTCTTCCGTTCGTCATCAGGCAGCTCTTGTCCTCCCCCATCTTCAGGAGAAGGGTGAGTACAGGGCAGGAAGGAATTTTGAGAGAGGGAGACCGCGTTCACCTCGCTGTCATTACCGCGTATTATTACAGTCGTAACACGATTAGTTACTGTTGGTAAACTCTTACTGTGCCTACTTTAGAAGTCAGACTGTGTCACAGTATGTATGGATAGGAGAAAACCTAGTTTATAAAGCGTTCCGTGTCAGGGTTGCAGGCATCCTCCGGGGGTCTTGGACTGGCCCTGCAGGGAAGTGGCGGTGGGGGGCGTGGGGAAGGCGTGGAAGACTCCTGTATTGCGTGTGGGCTGCTTTCATGATACAGCCGCGGAGTGGTATAGTTGCAACAGAGACCGGGCAGCCTGCAAAGCCTAAAATATTTACCACCTGGCACCTTATGGACAGGTTTTGCCTACCCCTGACATAGAAAATGAGAGGCCATGGCACGCTCTAAAAAAGAGCCCTGACTTCAGAGGCAGGAGACCTGGCTTTGAGCCCCTCTTGCATCATTTAGCAGCTGTGTGTCCCCCGGGAAGCCACCTTGCCCTCTGAGCCTCTGTTTCCCCATCTGTAAATGAGAATGTCAACAGTATCTGGCCTGCCTGTATCATGTGGCCATTGTACGGCTCAGGTGTTGTCGAGGACGTGCAGGGACCTCGTGAGCTGCAAGGCCTGGGTGACTGTTGCCTATTATTTGCCCTAGAAGGTGGGCCAGCCCTGGCCCGTCCTCCTTCAAGTCCTTCCTCCCATCCCCGTTCTCTGTCCTGCCTTGTTCCTTTCTGGCCCCCAGGGCGGGGATTTCTACTGGCCTTGGACCTTTCCCTCTGGCCCTGTTGCTCTCGCCAGGAAGGCAGCCACATTTCACATATGGGCATTTTGCTCTCACATGGATCACCAGATCCAAGGGGTGAATTCAACACATAAAAACCCACTTGTGACCAGAATTGCAAGTTTGTGCTCATTGAAATTCTGATCATGGGGAACTGGGGGGCTCTCGTGACCACTTGGGAGGAAGGCTTGATGCACTGTGCTGACAGTCTGGCAGCCAGGAGAGAATGAAGCCCTGCTTTTATCCCGTCTTGTTCTTTCCACTGTATATGCATTTAATCACAATTTCGGGTTGGCGCTGGGCCCTCGGCCTTGTTTGGAAAATGGCAAATCAGATAGTATGGGGGTTCTGCTTGAAGAGGAAATGTGGACGAAAAGCAGGAGAACAGTAATATAATAAGGCTCATTGTCTATCTTCGGGGCCTTTTACAGAGTGGTTTTGTGAGGTGTGCCTTGCCCGCCCTGCTGCAGCCCTCAGCCCTTCCCCAGTGTGGTCAGAGGTCATCTGGCACATGGGGGGGGGGGGTCTTGCTTCTCACTCAGCCAACTATGTGGAGAACCAGGGCCCCATCTTGCCATAGAGAGTTCTGCAGAGGTGAGAGAACAGTCCAGCCTTATTCCAGAATCGATTTCCTACTGCATTCTGTTCAGCTGACTTTCTGACCCCTGGGCTTGGGCCCTTTGTCCACCTCAGCCAGAGAGTTCTGGAAGCTCCTTCCACCCTTGGCTTGTCTCCTACATTGCCTCATTCCAGCCCTGATGACTCCTTCTCTGGACTTCCCTGGGACTGGGATGCTGTGTGTTCCCTAAACCCTGCATAGGGTCCTGCTCCCCAGGCCTGCCTGTACCAGCCTCGGGCACCTCCCCTGTACTTTGAGGGGCCCCCTCCATCTTTTGGCTTCTCTCTCTAGTCTGCAGGCTGCCTTTCCTGGTCAAATGTCATGGAATTGCAGATTGAAAAGGACCCTTAGTGTTCTCACATTCTCTCACCTCTGGCATTTTCTTTACAGCCTCCCTGACAGATGGCTCTCCACCAAAGTGCTTGTCACAAAGTGACTGCTTAGATGTCTCTAGGGATGGGAAACTCACTTCCCCCAAGGGCATCCCATGCCTTTGTTGGATAGCCCCAGGTACTAGAAAATGTTTCTTTTGGTGAGCTAAAATATCTTTCTTTATAATTCAAGTGCTAAGTCTAATTCTGCCTTTTGGAACGATGCAGAATGTCTGCTACTCCTGCCCTGAGTGCTCTCCTACCCCCCCTCATCCTTTCTCCTGCTGCCCTGTGCCCAGTGCTGTCTGGCGTCCTCTTGCCCTCTGACTGACTGATGCTCAGCGGTCGCCTTTAGCGCCTCCCCCACCCCCCTGGTATCACCAGCCAGGGGGCCCTGGGCATCTTGTCACCCTGCAGAGGGGACTTGCTTCTGTGTGAAGTGAGCCCCAGACTGGACCTGAGAAAGGATGTGAGCCAAAATGAATGGTTCTCAGAGACCCTGCCAACCAGGAGAGGAGAGAACAACCCCGCAGCCAGAGGCCTCTGCAACTTGAAAGATGATCAGGAGCAGGGGCAGCTGGACATGGCCAAGGCCTTCTTGGTTCTTCACAGCCGTGTGTCTCAGGAGCTTCCGGGGGTGGGGGTGGGGGGAGGGAACCTGGAAATTGCCTTGTCAGCAAGCTAGCCTAAATATGGCCCAGATTTCAAGCCACTGACCTCGGGGTTGCCTGAGTCTGGCCTCTTCTGAAGACCATGGTTATGCCTCCCATCTCAGGGGGGCTTCATGGGGATCCGAGGGGTGGGGGGTGAGAATCTCGGAGATCTTCAGCTGGGGACAGGATTGGAGGGTCTTCCCTCTCTCGTGATGGGTCTCGCCGAGTGAGGTTTGAGGGGAGAATCACTGCCTCCTGGCTCAGCTTCTCAGCAGGTTAAAGATCAGCCTTTAGGGCTGTGGCGTATGTCGGGGGGTGTCCTCTATGGGTGCCCTGCCACATTCTGCATCGTGTCGTCTCTAGATGGCAGAGGCGGGGCAGGATTCGAGATGGGGTTGGAGTGAAATTAGGTTTTCTCCTTGTCGCCCCACCTCTCACTCCTTTGCACTGAGCAACTTCCCCGGGACTTTGAGCTTTAGGAAGTTCAACTCAAGTTGTTTTCTGATACACTTAGTGAGGTTCTAGTATGTGCCCAGCACTGTGCTAGGGAACGTGTGTGGGGGGAGCCATATGTGAAAAGGAAGTCCCGCCCCAGACCTCTTGTAAATTCCTGAAAATCTTAGAAGCCTCACCTGCAGGAAACACCAGACTGCACAAGGCAGTCCTTGGTGAACTTGGAAATCATCGGCACAGACAACATAGCAGAACCAAGGAATGCAGGGGAGAAAGGCCCGGGGGGCTAGGACATCAGGGAAGGCCCCAAGGAGGCCATGGGCAGAGGGGCTGGAACTCTGGGCCTCAATTAAAACAGTTCGATTTTGTTTTTATTGAGGTGTAATTGACATGAAACATTATATTTGTTTCAGGTATACGAAATAGTGATTTGATGTGTGTACATATTGCGAAATAATCACCCAAGTCTAGTTAATAACCATCACCACGCATAATTACGATTTTTGTGATAAGAACTTTTAACATCTACTCTCTCAGTAACTTCACATATGCAATGCAGTGTTATTAATTATAGTTGCCATGCTGTACATCCCATGTCATGATTTCTTTCCCTTATAACTGGGAGTTTGTACCTTTTTAAAAATTTTAATTTATTTTTTTAAGTTTTTTTTTTTCTTTTTCTATCTGAGAGACACACAGTGTGAGTGGGACGGGGCAGAGAGAGGGAGAGGGAATCCCAAGCAGGCTCCACACTCAGTGCAGAGCCCAATGTGGGGCTTGAACTCATGTAACTGTGAGATCATGACCTGAGCCAAAACCAGGAGTCAGACACTTAAGCAACTGAGCCACCCAGGTGCCCCGAGTTGGTACATTAAAAAAAAAAAATGTTTTTTTAATGTTTTTATTTATTTATTTATTTATTTATTTATTTATTTTAAAGGTTTATTTGTTTTTGAGAGAGACAGAGACAGAATGTGAGTGGGTTGGGGCAAAGAGATAGGGAGGCACAGAATCCAAAGCAGGCTCCAGGCTCTGAGCTGTCAGCACAGAGTCCGACGCGGGGCTCAAACTCAGGAGCTGTGAGATCACAACCTGAGCCGAAGTCGGACGCTCAACCGACTGAGCCACCCAGGCACCCCTCATTTATTTTTGAGAGAGACAGAGCACGAGTAAGGGAAGGGCAGAGAAAGAGGGAGACACAGAATCTGAAGCAGGCTCCAGGCTCTGAGCTGTCAGCACAGAGCCCAACACGGGGCTCAAACTCATGAACCGTGAGATCATGACCTGAGCCCAAGTCAGACATGTAACCGGCTGAGCCACCTAGGAGCCCCAGAGTTTGTACCTTTTGACTCCCTTCACCCATTCTGCACACCCCCTTATACCCCACCTCTGGTAACCACCAATCTGTTCTCTGTATCTATGAATTTGGGTTGTTTTTTTTTTTTTAATTTTTGTTTTGGGGATTGGGGGGGGGTATTTTTGTTGTTTGTTTTTTAGATTCCACATATCAGTGGAATCATGTTATGTTTGTCTTTCTGTGACAGGCTTTTTTCACTTAGCAAAATGCCCTCAAGCTCCGTTCATGTTGTTGCAAATGTCAAGATTCTCTTCTTGGAATGCTGTTCATGGCAGAATAGTATTCCATTGTAACAATTATAACACAACTTCCTTATCTATTCTTCCATGGATGGACACTTAGATTTTTTCCATGTCATGGCTATCAAAAAGAATGCTGCAGTAAACGTGAGGGTACGGATACCTTTTTGAGTTAGTGAAACACCTCTAATTTTTATTAACTTCACGTATTGGGAGTAAGAAATCTGAACAAAATTCTTCTACATAAAAAATAGAAAGTCTTTGAAGGAAGGGAGGAGGGAAAGGAAAATTGCCTCAGCCCTCGGAATTGTTGGGACCCAAAGAAAGTCTAGAGGAGTCTTCCTTCCCATACACACACCAGCGCCTGTCCTTTGCTCCCCATCCTAAGGCGGGCTCCAGCTGGGGAGACCTAGGTGGGCTCAGCATGTTGGTGAAGTTTACAGTGAGCCCATCTCCCCTACAAGGCCTTGGGCAAGGCTGAGGCATTTGTGGGTTACAGTGCATGGGTTTCTGCTCAGCAATTGGGGGAAAGATAGAAGAAGCGATACAGATCTTTAAGTAAGGTGACCACGAAGCATGCATGCGCTGGCTACTCTTGGTGCCCCAGTCTTTGCATTGGTTATGGCCCTGACAATTTACATATAGATTTGATTTTCACATGCAGAATGTATTTTCCCCAAGTAATTTTTGCACTGTGATGTATGTGGAGAACAGATTGGAGAAGGCAGAGTAGATGTGCAGTGGGGCCAGTAAGAAGCATTTCAATATCCAGGGGAGATTGGCTGGTGGTCTGGTTCAGTGTGGCATTTGGGCTGATTCTTGCATCCCAAGGCAGTATGAAAACAGAAGTTTCCTCTATCTCTGATTTATGCTCTGCACACCATTTAGCTTTAGCAGTGACCATTTGACTTTTCTTTTCTTTCCAGCTTTGTTGGGATATAACTGACATATAACATTGTGTGAGTTTAAGGTGTGCGATGTGTTGATTTGATACAGGTATATACTAGCAATGACCATTTGGAACCAATGTCAGGCAACTTGTTTCTTGCTCTGTTTTTGACAGCGATGGTGACACTTCCTGTATTGCTGGAGGGAAGGGTAGGTGATGTGGTAGCTGCCTTGGGGCCTTTTTCTTCTTTCTCGAGATCCTAATGAGCTGGGGCTTTCTCTGTCCTCATTTCCAGGTAACAAGTACGAAGTCAAGGTATGCACTGGTGATGTCATTGGTGCAGGGACCGATGCTGATGTCGTCATCAATATCTTCGGAGAGTATGGAGACACGGGTAATGGGTTTGAAATCCTCTCTTCCCTAGCTGTGCCCAGTTCTGCTTCTTAGCTGGGCTCCCCCCCCCACCCCCCACCCCACTCCTGGCAGAGGAAGGCAGCTCCAAGTCTCTTCTGTTGAGCAATAATTCTGCCTGTGGTGTGGTTTGTCACAGCCTTCCCTGGGCAGCAAGGTGCTCATCTTGTAAAATGTATGTGTGTGATGTGTTTTCAGAATAAGGTGTTTTTGGGTTCGGGTCTATTTAAAATTGTCCTTCATCCTAGACAAGAACAGACCCAAGCTTTACTTCCATCAGGGAGCTCAATTGTTACTTTCCTAACCTCCTTAAGCTCCATCTTGAGTTATATTTTGAATGTGGCTGGGCATGGCTTGATTCAGTGCACTGGCTTGATGCAGACCAGAATGGGATCAGGGGATAGAATTAGACTTGGCTTCATGGGTGAAGCAAGAGCTGAGGACACAGACATGGCTGCAGGTGTTGGGAGACCATTCAGGCCAGTAGAACTGGGATGGAGAGTCTCTCCTGCTTCGTCCAATTTTATGAAATAACAGAGGAGTCAGAAAATCTACCGAGGTGTGAACTTTGGACACGATGTATTAAAGAATTCAGAATGCATTGCTGAGCTTATAAGAAGAGAAGAGAAATCTCCAGGTGCCAGAAATCAAGAGGGAGCTCAAAACCAAAGAATGAGCTCTGAATTGGTGCTGTGGCTCTTGGGAGGAGGGACCTTTCATGTTCAGTTATCTACAGGATAGATTGTCATCCCCATTTGGGGTCAGAAAATGAGATTTCGTCCTGCATGAAGCAAGACAGGCAAAATTAGAACCGCATATAAAGCCAGGAGCCCTGAAAGTTCACAGGAACATCTTCAGTGAAAAAACAGGCCAGGAAAAAATTTGCTCATCAGTACAGTAACCTTATCTCTGCAAGAGCTCTAGATTGAAAAGACAGTTGCTGAGAAATCGATACCTCCTGCTTGCATACATGTGGGCTTGACCTCCGATTTTACACTACAGGTGTGATGTGGGAACCCCCACTCCCCCAAAGGACACAAAATTGGTTCCGTGCCAGTAATACCCTTGGGAGTTTACAGAAGCTTTGTATAACATTCCCAAAGATAAGGTACTGGAGATGACTTCACTTTCCAAAATTACCAAACACTCAAGGACATAATCCACCATGACTAAACATCAGCGGACACAACAGATTAAATCCTGCAGAATTTCAGATAATAGAGTAATCTGAGAAAAACTATAGTTTAAGAATGTTTAAATGGACTAGAGACATGAACAAAACAATGGAAGAAAATAAAAAGTCCCCATGAAAAATATAGTAAACAGAAATATAGAAAATGAAAATGTAGTTACCAAATATAAACACTTAATGGATGTGCTAGGCAACACAATTAGAAACCACTGAATAGAGATTATAAACTGTAACACAAATAAGAGCAAAATACTCAGATATAGCAGAGGTATAAAGAGTTGGAAAATATAAATGAGAGGTCATGAGATATGTAGGACAGAGTAAGTTGTGATAGATGTTGAACAGGAGTTCCAAATAGAGAATCCATAGAATAAGCAAGAGGATATATTTGAAGAGATAATGGCTGAAACTTTTTCAAAATTGAGCAAAGATACGAATTTTCAGATTAAAGTAACAGAAGGAATCATTGAGCAGCATAAATGAAAACAAATCCACATTTAGATACATTGTGGTAAAACCAAAGGCAAAGGGAAAGATCTTAAAAGTAACCAGATTTGGCAGATTCTCTTCCACAGAAACAATTAGGTTGATAGCAAATTCCTGTCTGCTACCTACACAAAGTCATAAGTTCATGGAATAATAGCTTTAGCGTTCTGAGCAAGAATATATATCAACCTAGAACTCTAGATCCAGTTAGGTTATCATTCCAGAGGGAGGGCAAAATTAATGAATTGCCTTGCAAACAAAGAGAAATAGTTACCACTCATAGACTTAAGCAGCCACTGAAGAAAGTTAAATCATAATTAGGTTCTTGGCCACAGTTCATTCCCCAAGTGATAGGAGAGTAGAGACATTGATGAACTTTAGACCTCAGTGAGTCCAGTATGCATATTAAAATTGTAAAAGTAACCATGCCCCGCCCCCAGTACAAAATGTGTAACTTCTAAACCAATAGAGGGAATAAAGAGAATAAAGCCTCAATAAAATCCAGTAGAAGGCAGGAAATGAGGAAAGGGGAACAAAGAAAAAGAATGGCCAATCATAAAAAAAAGTAAATGTATAATAATCACAATAAATACAAATAAACTAAACTCATCAGTTAAAGGATGGTGTTTTCATATTAAATGAAAAGAAAGAAAAATCCAGCTTAAACATGTGATGCTGAAGGGCTGAGAATAAATAAAACTGAATGACATATGTCAGGAGCATGTCAATAACACAGAAGATGGTTGTGTAGCTATATTATTATTCGTCAAATTAAACTTTAAGGCAAAAACCACTTTATGAGAAATAAAAGTATATCGGACAATGACAAAAGGAACAACGAACCTACAAGATGTAATAATTATGAACGCTTATAAATTTTACAGCATATTCTCAAAATGTGGGAAACAGAAATTAACTAAATTCTTGAAGAAACTTGACGAATGCATAAGTATAATGGAAGATTTTAATACATCACTCTCAATAACTGATAAGTAAAATGGATAAAAATTTAGTATGGATACAGAAGACTTTAACTACACAGTTAATAAGCTTGATCTACTGGATCTATGTAGATTCCTGTGTCCAACTGGTAGAGAATACACATTCTTTTCAAGCACTTAATGACCACATACTAAACCACAAAGCAAATCTTAACAAACTGAAATTAAGCAATAAGACAGAGACAGGATTCTTTGATCACAGTCAGTAAAATTAGAAGAAACTCCAACCTCTCAGTCCATTTGGAAACAAATTTTAACTTTCATGAAAAATAATAATCAACTATAAAATCCAGGAGAATGATCAGAACCATGGGAGAGAAAGTTTAATAAAGATGCTGGGTACAAGATTAATAGATAAATCTTAATAGAAACAACAAGCAAACATTTAATTTAAAAATAAATTAATAGCAATATTAAGGTGCCTAATAGCACCTTACAATGGCAATTATAAGGTGCCTAAGAAAAACTAACAAAAAGCTTTCTGTAAAGAATATAAATATTTACTTGAGGATATACAAGAATATTTAAACGGAGAAATATGCTCGTGGAGGAGAATGGTCTCAAATTCATTAAGAAGTCAAATTTTCCCAGATTAGCCTGTGAATGCAATGCAATTTCAGTTACATTTCCAAAAGGCAATATCCCACAGTTTAAGCCACTAATAAAATTGCCATCCATAAGGGCTATTTCCAAGACTATTTTGAATAAGGAAAATAATATTAACAATATTAATAAGTGAGGGTATTTACTCTGATCTCTAAAAGATACCACAGATCTCTAAAAACTAAAACAGTGTGGTATGGATAGAAGGAGAAACAAACCAGTGAAACAGAATAGAGTCTAGACCCACACAGAGAGATAGTGTTATAAATCAGAAAGAAAGGATGGAATATTCAATTATTGGTGTGCAAACAATTGTCTTACCATATGAGGAAAGATAAAATTAAATCTTTTTACCTTTCACCACACACAAAGGTAACTTCCAGATGGGCTACAGACTTACATGTGTAAAAGCAACACTATGAAATTTTTAGAAGAAACTTTAAGGGCATGTCTTTTGAATTTCAATTTAGGATGGAGTTTCTTGAACTATTCACTAAAAGCACAAACAACAAAGGAAAATATCTGTGAAGTCTACTAAAACAAAAAAAGTGTCTGTATGATAAAAGACACCATAGACAGAGGAGAGGTAATAAAGAATATAAAATATATGAACAGAAAAAATTACAGAAGAGCAAGATCTAAATGGCCAACATATATGGGTATATCTCTCCCCCCACCAAAAAATATATATGTATATGAACAGTATATATTATAATCTCTCCACATAATCAAGAGAATGTAAATTAAAATCACAATGAGATACTATGGTATATATATTGATATAAACTTTTTAAGTATATATGTTAATGATGATTGTGGGGAATGGGACCCCGAATACACTGCTGGTGATAATTGATGTACAAGCATTTGGAAGGTAATTTTGCAATACCTAATACACCAAAGGTGAGCACACCCCAGGACCCAGCGACTCTTTGTAGGTGTCCACTCAGAGCATTTGTCACAGAAATGTAGCGGAAGGCAGTTATGAAAGAGTCCATTTCAGTGCTATTTACAATAGCAAAAAACCAGGCACAACCAAAATGTCTATCAGCAGAAGAAACATTAATAGTATTTTCTTTATTCAATGACTTTTATATAGCAGTTCCACAAATGACCTCAAGCTACCAGCATCAACAGGGTAATCTCAAAAGCATAATATCAACTGAAAGGAAAGTCAGTTGCACAGGGTATGTTGACGACGATGGTAGGATGATTAGAGAGCGATAGCAACAGCCTCCATCACTAACATAACACTTTCCATGGGTGGGTGTCACCACCAGTGTTTAGTGTGTACCAATTCAGTTCATCCTCACAGCAGGACCCTGTGTGGTGGTGCCATTATCCCCACTGTATAGATGAGGAACCTGAGACAGAGAGATATGCACTGCGATGTTATTTATGTAAATTCTAAAACATGCAAAAATAGCACGTTTTCTTTATGAATACCTCCATGTGCAAACAAAAATTCACGGGGACGATACATATCGCTTGTGGATAGTGTTTATTTAGGGGAGGGAGAAGGCGGGGGAAGGCAGGATGGCCAGTGAGACTGTAGACTTACCAGTTATGTCTTCTTTAAGACGGAGAAAGGTCTCAAGCAAATTAGACAAAGTGTTAGCATCTGTTCTGCCTCTGAAATCTGGGCAGTGGGTGTACAGATGTCTTCCTTTTTTTTTTTTTTAATGTTTTTTAAATTATTTATTTTTGAGAGAGAGAGAGGGAGCACGAGTGGGGGAGGGGCAGAGAGAGAGGGAGACAGAAGATCCGAAGCAGGCTCTGCACTGACAACAGTGAGCCCGAGGTGGGTCTCAAACTCAGGACCTGAGCCGAAGTTGGAGGCTCAACCGACTGAGCCACCCAGGCACCCCTCTACAGATGTTTTATACTACTTTCTGTACGGTTTTGGGTTTTTGCCATTTAAAACATAGAAAGATTTAAAGAATTAAATTTTAGAAGAGAAGGTGAATGGATGGCATCAGCACGGAGCTGGTGCTTAGGTGGGGCCATAAGGGTTAATATGACCTGTAAGTTTGGGAACATAATAATGGAAAATTGAAAAGCAGAAAGAACAGGTTAGAATGGATCCTAATGACGTGCTTATCACCCAGTGTGACTTCCGACATGTAATTTCAGTTCTCCAAGCTTGTTTCTTCATCCACAAGACAGAATTAATAATACCCCCTCGCAGATTGTGGTGACAAATAGAAAGAAAAGAAAAAAAAAATCTATGTGAAACTAATGTGTCTGATGGTGGCCGTCCTGTTTTCCAGAAAAGGAGGCAGGCCTAAGGAAGTGTGTCGGCTGTCAGGGTCCCAGCACAATCCTGGACCAACTTCCATGGTTGTGCTCCCAGTTTGGGACAAGCAACTGGTACAAGCCAGGCAGGGTCTCAGCTCCAGGAATGGGGGTACACATGTGGTTACCAGGATGGGAACTCCAGACTAAGATAGAAATCAGAAGCCCAGTTATGGGACCTGGGCACAAGCCACACACAGGACAAGCTTGACTGGAGGTTGCAACGAGAGATTTACAGAGCCCAGAGATCTCAGGGTAAAGCTATTCTTGTTGACTTAAAAAAAAAAAAAAATTTAACACTGTTGTTAGAGTAGTTTTAGGTTCACGGCAAAAGTGGGTACAAGTACAGAAAGTACCTATGTACCACCTGACCCCCACCCTGCCCGCCAGCCTCCCGCCTTATTGACTTTTGAGACTACCTTCAGTGGGCAGACCATTGGTTCTTTCTCCTCTTCGGGTCTCCTTTGTAAGTTTCTTGACTGTGTGTGTGTACAGGGGAGCGTAGGCTGGAAAATGAAAAGGACAACTTTGAAAGGGGAGCCGAAGACAAGTTCATACTCGATGCTCCCGATCTGGGGCAGCTGATGAAGATCAATATTGGCCACAACAACAAGGGCGGGTCTGCAGGTTGGTTCCTGTCCAAGGTAGGTTCACTGCCTGTCTGTGGTTCCTGTGGCCTGGGAGGGGGAATTCTGGCTCTTCAGAGGGTATATTTCAGCCCTGACTTCCCTCTCTTGGTCTGTCTGTCTCCACTCTTCTACCTAAGCCTGCTGGCCAACCATACTGCCCGACCCTGCCCACATTACCCCCTTCCCAGAAAGCCCAGGTCTCCCATCGGAATGTAACCAGGGCCTGATCATCCTTCAAGACTCTGCCGTGAAGCTCTCCCTGACTTGCCCACCGGAACCTCTCCCTCCTGTGAATGTTTATAACCCTGCCTGCTTAGAGCATTTGTTGGTCCCTAATCATAAGCTTTCTTGTGACTTATCTTGGGCTGTTGCCTTGCATCTTAGATGCCTTGTAGTCTCACCAACCCAAGACAAGGTAAGAATCAAGAAGAAAGCAAAAAGGCTTCTGGGAAGCTAAAACAGCAGGTTCAGAGCTCGTGAGGAGAGCTCATGCCCCTGGCTTTATCTTGCCCTGTCCTGATTTTGAAGGAGAGACCCCCTCAGACTCTCTCTCATAGCCTAGTGCTCACTTACAGTCCCTTCTAGCAAACTCTTGCCTGCAATTTTAAACCTAAAGTAGAAGATTAGAGAGGGAAAGAGTCCTGTATTAGGTAGGGACTCAGAGAAGATAGAAAAAGCCAAAAAATAATTAAAAATCCATAGAGGTCTGAGGTCACTTAGAAAATGGGCTATCAGCTCTTTGCAGATACTTCCCTTCATGAGGCTATCAGTATATTTCAGCTCATTCCAGAATGATAGGGAAAGGTTATTGTATAACATAGTTTTGAAAAATATTTTGAAAAAGCTCTTAGCGCTTAAAACAGAAACGCTTCCAATTTGAGACAATTTGACAACGGGGAATGAGGCTGTCTGATAGGTGAGGTTTTGTTATTGCTTAACTTCATTTACCTTCTAATGTCAGCAGTGGTTGACCTGCAGTTATCAGAAGACTTCTCATCCACACAAAATCCAGATGTGGCAGCTGCTTTCTAGGACACCTGCTTTCTTGCTGTGTCACCATCCTGGGCACTGTGGCTTTCATCCTCTAACTTGTTGCCTCACGATCACATGATGGCTGCTGAGCCTCTAGGCATCTTAAGTGTGTTCCAGGCAGGAAGAAAAGGGAAGACCCAAGGCGAAAACCACTTTTTTCTTCCTGGCAAACCTTTTTTTATTTTGAGAGATGCAGTGTCCTCCTTAGGCCTTTTGTCTACATTTCATTGGCCAGAAATGAGTTGTGTGACCAACCTAGCTACAGTGGAAACTGGGACAAATGGCTGGCTTTCCAGCCTTTATAAGAAGAAGGTGATCGGGAAAGGGCTGAGAGCATCCTTTCACGTCTGCCACACTCCTCTCCGTAACTAGCCTGGAAGTTCCTTGAGGGCCTCTCCCCAGCTCTTGGCGTGGGATGGGGCATGAATTGGTGAAGTGAGGAATGGCCAAGGTTCCTTTGGAAAGGAAGGGGTTTGTTTGGCCGTAAGAGCAGCCAGCCTGGTGCTGAACAGGGTTCTAGGAGGCTAAATGCTGCTTGGATTGGAGAAGAAATGGGGCAGGGATCCAGAACGAGAATAGCCAATGAGAGGCCGGGGTGTGTCTCCAGGTTGGAGGAGGGAGAGGAGGCAGGTGCGGTTTGTGACCTCAGCCGGGATGAGGCACAGAGCAGGTACCTCAAAGCCCAGTTCCCTCATCTGGGGAAGAAGAACCATCTGAGTGAAAACCCAGGGTTAGTGCAAAGAGCTGCAAGGTGCACCCCAGGGCCTGGGTGTGGCCTTGACAGGTTTTCCAACTGCCCTCTACTGAGGTCAGGTTCCTTCTTGGTCACATGGTCCCACTCACCCCACTTCTGTGCTCTCAGAAACCTCATGAAGGAAGTGGGTTTTCGTGCCAGAACAGGCCCCTTTGCAAAAGGAAGGGGCAGCTTAGCAGAGTGAAAACATTTTTTTCTTTTTTCTTTTTTTCCTTTAAGGTGTTGTAGATCTCGTTCCATTGCCTTCTGAAATTTGATATTGAGGCCAAGGAGAATTTTGTTTCTTTCAGGATAATCTGTTCTATTTTGTTTTTCTAGCTGGGATGCTTGCAGAATTTTTTTTTCTTTATATTTATAATAAGTCTAAATTGGGGGGCTCTGTTAGTTCATTTATGCCCCCATCCTCCTTCCCTCCCTCCTTTCATTCCTTCATTCCTTCCTTTCTTTTGCTTTTGTTTTTGATTTTTCAGGGACACGATTAGTCTTTACTTTTATGCAAAGGATATTTATTTATTCACAATTTATTTATTTGTAGCTCAGAAAAGAGAATCTCCTGTTATATGCCAGATTCTGGCTTGGATGGCCTTTGTTCTGGTCTCTTCTTCAGGAGTAACAATTAACCATTTACGGGCTCTCCATTCTCTGTTTTCCAAAGCTCTCAGCTTCTCTCTTGTTCCTTCCGCTTTCTGTTCTTTGCACTCCAGGAGAACGTGTCACATTCCCTCACCCTGTCCTGGATTGGCTCCCCCATGCCGTGCTGTCCAGTCCCTTCCTTCTCCTACCAGTGTGCATTCCATTCTAATTCTGAGTGTTTCTCAGAATTTACATGTTTGTTGTAAAAGGTTAGGAACATTTACATGTTCATTGTAAAAGGTTAGGAAATAGAAATAAACAAAAAATAAGGTAAACCTAAGCCACCACGATTTCACCACCCAGAGATGACCAGTGTTCGTATTTTGATGCAGGTCCCCTCCAGCTATTTTTCTATGAATTAATATACATGTATCATTTTTAAAATGGGGTCATCATAAACAGTGTTTTACAAGCTGCAGTGTCTCCACTTTGAAATAGAACATGCGTATGTCCCCACGTTATTTAAATAGAGTGACATGAGGGTTTTACAGTGCAATTTGTTAATGAGTCTTAGAGTATTTCTTTTTTTAAAATTTTTATTTTTGACAGAGAGAGAGAGACAGAGCATGAGCGGGGGAGGGGCAGAGAGAGGGAGACACAGAATCTGAACAAGGCTCCAGGCTCTGAGATGTCAGCACAGAGCCCAACGCAGGGCTCTAACTCACGAACTGTGAGATCATGACCTGAGCTGAAGTTGGACGCTTAACCGACTGAGCCACCCAGGCACCCCTAGTCCTAGAGTATTTCAATGCACAGATATAACATGACTTACTGAATCAATCTTCTTTCGTTGAACATTCTTTTCCTCAAAATTATTGATACTATAAAGAGTGCTGTCACAAACATTCTTTTTTTTTTTTTTTTTTTTTTTTTTACAAACATTCTTATAGCTTATATTTATGCACATCTAGGATTACTTCTTACAGTAAATTCTGAGGAGTTGGGTACAGGGCTTGCAGAATTGTGAGAGCCTTGACAGATTTGCTGCTCTATAGTTTCCTTGATATTTTTCCTTCTTTAGTCTGGTTCCCTTTTACTATCATCTTTTGCCTTTTCAACGCGGCCACTGCTGTCTTAAAGATGTTTAGTCCTATTTCATAAAGACCAGTCTTCTTGTATTCCATTAAGCGTGTGTGTTCTCCTCAGTTCTTGTACTGTATCCAGCGTGAGGCCGTTTGCAGAGTTCTCCCCTTCTTCTGGTTCTTTGGAATGATGTTCCCACCTTCCCTCCCTTCTTGTCTCCCTGCTTCCTTCCTTTCTTTTTCTCCTCTTATGTGCTAATTAGGCACTATTTTCAACCAGAAGGCCAAGCACTTGGCTCCTTTCAGGATTAGATTGGTTGTTCTCTGTGCAGCCGTATTGTGTGCAGGGTGAGTTCAGGGTCTGGTAAGGCAGGCCTCCACCCGTCCCCCCCAGTGCTAAGGTGGGTGTCCTCAAAGGTTCACGGTCTTCTGACAGACTCCTGACAGCCTATTCCTGTAACTTAAGCCAAACCAAAATGCTTCCTGGGGATAAGACATGAAACCAATTTAAGCGCTTCGTAGGTCAGTATGCCTGGATTTACTTGATACTTTCCTGAGGAAGAGAGGGAGGAGGGGTTTAGATCTCAGGCAGGGCGGGTGCAAGCCCGAAGCCAGAGGATGGGGGAAAGCACTGTGTCACCATACTGGGGACAGCCAGCTCTAGTGTTCTGCCTCCCCCACCTCTGGCCATGTGCTGCCCCTCCACAGTTTACAAGGACCAAGGACTGATCCGCTGGCCCTCAGCTCCCCAGGGACACCAGTTAAAGGGGCTGCTGAACTGCCCGAGTTTCCAGATTTGACACTTGCACAGAAAGTGCCCTTCTTCCTCAGAGTTGCCAGGCTGGTTGCCTTGGACTTCACAGGACAATTGCTCCTTGGGTGCTTACATTCAAGGGCTTGGTGGATAAACCTAAAAGCCAATATAATTATCCACTTCACAGGTGGTCTCCCTTCTAGTCAATTGCCCACATATGCTTCTCAGCCCAGGGGTATGGCCCTCGGGGTGACCAACAGCCCTGTCCCCTGTGTTGCACCCTCTCCTGGAGCATAGGGGGCTGGCATCCTCCCCTGCCCCGGCTCTTGCCCCTCGACCCATGGCTTGGGCCCTCACGTGGGGTTAGTCCACAACTGTGATCAGCTCAGATGGTCATAGCGCTTCAGAAGAGCAACAATCACAAATGGCACATCACACTCCAATGGGCCTTGTCCTTGGTCCATCTGCTGCAGTAAAGAGACTTGCCCAAGGCCTTGCAGCTCTTCAGTGGCCAGCCTGGCACTTACCCTGGTCCTCCGGACTCCAGGTCTGGACTCCCTCCCCTGCATCACGTGTTAGATCATCCAGGTCGGGAGATCGATCACCCGCTGCATGCTGTAGGCGGTGTAATGGCAGCCCACACCACAGGCTCCAGGAGGAGGAGGAGACCAAGGCTCATGGAGCTGATCTTAGGGACATCAGGAAGCTCAGTGTGTCCTTCTGTTACCAGATAAAACTCAACAGTCAACAAACATTTGTGTGGCTACCAACGGCAGTTGTTGTGATAAACATCATTCTTCTCTTTTTGCTTTATTGTTTTTGAGAGAGGCAGCACAAGCAGGGGAGGAGCAGAGAGAGAGGGAGACAGAATCTGAAGCAGGTTCCAGGCTGTCAGCGCAGAGCCCAATGTGGGCCTCGAGCCCACAAACTGCAAGATCAATGACCTGAGCTGAGGTCGGGCGCTTAACCCACTGAGCCGCCCAGGTGCCCCAAGCATCACTCTTCTTGAAAGAATAAGACAAGTCCCTAAATAATTATACTTACTATACCCATATACCCCTAAAATTCTGGGAGAGTCCAGCTTTCAGTGAACATTCTGTCATGAGAGTCCCACAAGTAAAGTAATGTTGATCAGATCAGATTTCCTGGCTTGAAGAGTAGAAATCAGAATTACCATGACTTTAATGCCAAGCAGGATGAGATAAAAGTCTTGAGTAAGGAACACACCAAGGTGGTGGGGGTGAGATGTGTCTCACTGGGCAGCAGGGGTGCCCTGGAGCTGGGCCATGAAGATGGGTAGGGGTTTGCCAGGAGGGGCAGGGAGGAGGACTCCTGTGGTCAGATGAGGAGGAGCCAGAGGGCGAGGCAGGGATACTGAGTGGATCTGGGCCAGAGCACAGGGCTCAGAGGACTGAGAAGTGGGAAGTCATGTTAGGGAGGAAGGTGCGGGCAGGACCACTGCAGGCCCTGATCATAATAAGCCATCAGAGGCCTTCGCTGAGCAGTAGCCTGAGGTGGTGGGGGGTGTGTGGGTGGGCTCAGAAGAGAGGGAGTGCAGAGGGTGGAGAGAATCCTAGGCTGTCACCATTCAAATGCTGCCATTTACACTTATTTATATTATGGGACATCGTTTTATAGTTTTTCAGTGTGGTGGCTGAGACCTGGACCATATGGGGAAGGATAGCCTCTTGACAGGGAGAAGATCTCACCTTCCTTTGGTGGGCCTCAGTTTCCCCCAAGGAACATTCATTTGCTTTTCCACAAGCTAGATGCTGAGATTTATTTTAGTGGGTTCATAAACTCCGAAAGTCTTCCTCCTTTTTTCTCCTGTGTCAGAACTTACCTGGTCTTTGCCCTTTGATCTTAGAACTCTGGAAGGAAGCCACAGTTCTCCAGTGGTTCTTGAAATGTGATGATGGCTGCCTATGGGTCACAGGTTACTTTTACTGGATAACATATATGCATTTTTAGTCTTTATTTATTTTGAGAAAGAGGGCACAAGCGCAAGCAGGGGTGGGGAAGAGAGAGAGGGAGAGAGAGAATCCCAAGCAGACTCCATGCTGTCAGTGCTGAACCCGACTTGGGGCTCGATCTCATGAACCATGAGATCATGACCTGAGCTGAAATCAAGACTCTGATGCTTAACCGACTGAGCTGCCCAGGTGTCCCCATTTATGCATTTTTAAAGGAAAGATTGAAAACCCCTTGAAAGCAGAGGCTTGTTTTACATTCTTTGCCTGCCCTCATGCCTGGTACATAGTGGGTACGCTGTGTGGACCACTCAGATTGTGCACATCTCGGGCACCTTGGTGCATGAGTGCGAGGGAGGGGACCCTTCATTCTCCTCAAATTGCTGTGTGTGTGGGTTTCACTTCTGCCCAGAACAGGCCTCTGTTCTAATAGGTTATATAAAATTGGTGCAAATTTTTTCAGTGTAGAGCAGGGAGAGCTGTCATGAATCATACGTGACACTCCCCATCGATCTAAAATCTACTGACTCCAGGACCCATGCCATGTGCTCACACAGGCACGTTTACCTTGCAGGGTGGGGTGGAAATGAAGGCCCCAAGGCCCTGGATCATCTGAGTGTATCTCTAAACCATTGGGAAGAATAGGGAAGAAATGACCCCTGCTTGGGCAGCTCCATCTTTTCCTCCTCTTCTTTGGGGTAGAAGAATAAGTTACTTTTACCATTGGCTGGTCCAATCTTATGACTCTGCTGTGTCCTTGTGGCTGCTGAAGACAGTGGGTTCCACCGTGGACAGGCCTTCTCTGGCTGTGGCCTCATCTCCCAGGGGGCTCGTGACCCCTGCTTGCCCTCTTGCCTCTCAGAAGGCCAGCGCTGCCTGGGAGCTTTCTGCCCATGGAGAGTATTCCTCCAGGAGATAATGGTTCTTGCTTTTTATTAGGTCATTGCTTCTGACTGTCTGTCTGTCTCTCACACACACAGTGTCTGTCTCTCTCTCTCTCTCCCCTTTCCTGCCTCCAAGTATGTGCTTCTGTCAGTCATGGTGAGGGGCGTTTCTATTTCCCCAGTCCTATTTTACAGCGGTCCCTGCCACAACAACAGAATCTGGGTAACAGTGGTCTGGAGGGAACACCACCATTTCATTCTCTTAGCGAAAACCGTTCCTGACATGTCCTGGATTCTTGAAAGGAACTCCATGAAATCCCAGAGATGTGTGGGCAACTTGTAAACAGAAGTGGGAAAGCCGCTCACTCCTCCCTCGGAAGGGGCTCTTGGTTATGACTGTCTAAGCATCAGGGGTCATGAGTGAGCCACAACCCACCCAGCAGAGGCCAGGACGCCTCTGAGAGAACCCGCTACCCCCCCCCCCCCCACACACACACACACCCCTGTACAGTCTTTACATACGGCAGTCGGCACGTGGTCATTTCCCTCCCTGCCTCCCCTTCTCTGCTCCTGCCCACTGAAGGATCGCCATCTGCTACCAGACGTGCTCCCAGATACCCTGCTCCCCGGGAGCCAGCTTCCTCCAGCCTCATCTTGTAGACCTTGGGGCCAAAAGTTTTGATGAATAATTGTTTACATATTTTAATATGCATCTAGAAAAGGTTTTTTAAAATTTTTTATAATTTTTTTAATGTTTATTTTTGAGAGAGAGAGACAAAGCAAGGGAGGGGAAGAGAGAGAGGGAGACAGAGAATCCCAAGCAGTCTCCCAGCTCCGAGCTGAGCTGTTGGCACAGAGCCTGACGCAGGGCTCGGACTCATGAGCCACGCAAGATCATGACCGGAGCTGAAGTCGGACGCTTCACCCAGGCACCCCTAGAAAAGTTTAAGACCTGTTCATGGACTCTGATACTTTCTGCACCAGTATTTAACCTCTCATCATCTCTCTTGGCCCTTCTTTGTATTTAGTATTTTGGAAAATCTAATTTTTCCAAAAATGTATTCAAATATTGTCTCTTTCCTTCGTGGCTCAGCTAGTTTTGTCTTGTAGAGGTAGTTAATGATACACGTTCTATTTCTCAGATTAGCTAAACTTCTCAGGTGAGGAATTTCCATCAGACACCAGGCCAGTAGGGGGCCCTTTATTGATGACAACTGTGAGGGTGGTATTGATGATGAGCTGTGAGGGTGGTGTTCTCGCTCTTGAAACCGTGG
Source organism: Neofelis nebulosa (assembly GCF_028018385.1). Taxonomy (NCBI): domain Eukaryota; kingdom Metazoa; phylum Chordata; class Mammalia; order Carnivora; family Felidae; genus Neofelis; species Neofelis nebulosa. The sequence continues at coordinate 27,807,201 of NC_080792.1, forward strand.
CTGGTACGCTAGTCTGTGAACACTGAAAGACAGAGATGGTGAATCTGTATGCCAAGGTTTATTAGTAGGCTTGATAGCTTCTCTGATAAACGAAGTTCTGTTTTCCTTCACTCTGCTTTTCCAACTTTGTGGGAGCCAGAGTAAAGGGGGTTAGGAGGCGGGCTGAAGCCTCAGACCTTTGTCATTGGCTCCCCAGTCTCCCCCTAACACGGAGATGAAAACCACCGAGAAATGTGCAGATAGAAATGTTGTGACAGGCTGGACTTTGACAGCAGAACCCTCTCTGGCCTGTGCCACAGTGGCCTCCAGGTGCTCAGCTTTAAAAGTACAGACACTCCATCAAATCAGCAGGCTCTGAAGGGTGACTCACACCAACCAAACGCACAAGGGACTGATTTATAACCCAAAGCCTGAATGCTGGATATATCTGAGGAGAGAAGGTTGGGAGGACAGTGGCTTCCAGTCACTGGTTCAGGCCACCGGCTTTTCCCTAGTGGGTGGTGTCCTTAGGAAAACAGCTCTTAGCCCAGAAAGTTCTTTTTTTGAAAACGGGGTTAGAATAGGGTAAGATGGCTTCAGGCAGCCCAGTGTGTGCCCTGTTTCCACACTGCAGACATTTTGATCTTAGGAAGGGAGTCTTTCATTGAAATCGCCACCACCCCCCACCCCCCGCCGCCCTTGGGCAATCTTGGGAACACCTGGGCAGACACTTTCACTTTCCAACTCACCCTGTCTCCAGATGCTTCTGCCTGCACAGGGCTACAACTGGGGGAGAGATTCTAGTTATTGATGAGTCTGCTTATCTTAGAGTGGGTTTTCAGTTGGGCTCCTGGCACGCTTGAAAGGGCCTTTCAGCTCCTTGGTAAACTCTGAAAGACATTCTTATCTCAGCCTCGCCAGCCTGGCCCACATGTGAGTGCCCTGTGGGAGGCTTTGTAGACGGCCACTTCCTTTATCCTTGCTATCAGTGGCTGATGTTTTCTGACCTGATCACCAGCCCCTGGGATTCTGTGTGCCTCATTTGGGGCTTGTAATTCTCCTTGTGGACTCGGCTTCTCACCGAGGGTAGGGTCCCAGGCTTCAGCAGGTGGGGAAGGTGATGCTCTCGTTGCAGTCTGTAAATCCAGGCTTCACACCCGGGTCTCACAGGGCACATCCTGCCAAATTTCCTGCACTTAGTTGTGAAAATGATCTGCAGCAGAGGAGGGAATAGTGGCTCAGTCATTCAAGTAGGAGGTACTTGCCAGTCGTCCCCATGTGCCTCTCAGTGCTTTGCAAAAGGCATGTGCTTGTGCTAAGCTTTCCCTGGGCCACAAAGAAGGTGAGAGTGTATTCTTAGAGTGCATTCAAGTGATGGAGGTATTCGATCACCAGGTGCGCTGTTAGTGACCCTTGCCGTCCCCGCCCTCTCTTCTCCTTCCCAGATTGTCATTGAAGATATTGGGAACAAGAGAAAATATGACTTCCCTCTTAACCGCTGGCTGGCCTTGGATGAAGATGACGGCAAAATCCAAAGGGATATCTTAGTGGGCGGAGCTGAGACCACAGGTAGAACTGAGAAAGGGGAAGCACGATTGGCTGGTATTTCACTTTCTGCCTGAGGTTCGGTGTTCTCCTTGGTGGGCCTGGAGGCCTGTGATCCAGCAGGAGCCAGCCACTCCTCCTGCTCTTGAAAGTGTTCCGTCCCTTTGTGCTGGAGCCTGAGGCTCTGCTGATGCCAGAGGAGGCGGGGGAGGTGCTCCTGAGCAGATACTAACTTTCAGGGCAGAAGAGATTAGCCACTAGGTGAAGCTGGAATGTGAACTCCTGTTCACAGTGGATGAGGGTGTGGATTTACTCTTAGCTCCTCTTACTATTGCGTGCTTAGTGTATGCCAGGCCCCCTAGGCACTTGACCCGTTTTGTCCCCTTTAACCCTCACAAGGACCCCGTAATATAGAAACTGTTATCATTTCCATTTCACAGAGGAGCAAACTGAGTCACATAGGCATTGAGAGACCTGTCCAAGGTCACGCAGCTGGCAAGTGACAGATCCGGATTCGGGCTGCCACCTTAGTCTCCACCTGTGCGGATTCCACAGAAAACCCGCACCTCCCAGCACGGGAGTTTGTGGATGTTCCGGAACATCAGTGTCGTGAATGTGCCCATCTGAGAACGTGCTCTGCTGCACAGCATCCTGTTGCTTAGCACTGCACAGAGAAGAGGTCCAAGTCCTGGGGCACAGTATGCAAACTGCTTCATGGTTTGGCTGCAACATATGTGTCAGCTGAATCTTCCAACATCTTGTCTCACTTCCAGATGCTCACCTGTCTCGCTCCACCTCATCAGCACACCTTTTGCTCTTTCTTGAACCTACACCCCCTTTACCCTCCTTCTGCCTCATCCACTTGTCTTCTGCTTCTGCTGGGGGGACGGGGGGGGGAGGGAGCTTCTCTCCCCTCGCCTGGCCCTCTCCTCATCCGTGCCTTCCCCCACCCCGCCCTGAGCTGCTGGCCTTACTCTTTCTCTCACTTTATCTTTAGAATATCTTTCTCCTCAGCCTGTAATGCCATTTGTCTTCTCTACACTCCTCAAATTCCTGCTCCCTGTCACTCCCTCTGAGCCCTCCCTCCTTCCTGTAGACAGGCACTCCCTCCCTTCCTTTGCACCAGACACTTGGGCAGACCTTGACTGCTATCAGTTAGGAAATCACACGTTCCTCTGCTCCAGCACTTTCCAGCCTTGCACGTTATTTGTAACTGAAGCTTGCATATTATTTACTCAGAAACAGATAGGAGGGGCACCTGGGTGGCTCAGTTGGTTAAGCATCGGACTCTTGATCTCAGCTCGGGTCTTAATCTCAGAGTCGTGAGTTCAAGCCCGGTGTTGGGCTCTGCACTGGGCATGAAGCCTACTTAAAACAAAACAAAACAAAACAACAACAACAAAACCAGATCCCAGAATGGGTCTGCTCTGACCCCTTTAACCATGTTACTCTTACTGACCTCCAGTGGTAGAGGAGAAGGAGAAATGTCTGTCAAAGGCTGGGAATTACTGGTAGCCTGGGCCATGGGATTGTGTACTGGGTGTGTTTTGGAGAAACAGAGCTGGAGACACCATTTGTTCATCTTCTAGTCTCCCTGAGGCCTTGCATGTAGTAAGCACTCAGTCAGCGTTTGTTGAACAAAGGAAGGTGTAAACGTTTCAATGAATCACGCATCCCGTAGCTGCATGTGGCTAGCTCCAAAAGACTTTCAGGATTTTCATTTCCCTGGGTCCGGGGCTAGGGGTGAGGCAGGGGGTGGGGTGGAGGGGTGTGTGCCTGTACGCCATTGCCTTAGACTCCAGAGCAAAATGGAGGGAGGCCAGACCTTAGCAGAGTTTCCTGTCCAGATGCTGGTCTTTGGTGTTTTCTCTTACTCAGTCCCATGTCACAGCTTAATCTCCCTTTGCTGGCTCTTGCCCAGAACTTCATGTCCTCGTCTCACCTCCCGACTGACCAAAACCTCAAATGGCCTGACCACAGTGTGCTCTCCTTCCCTCACTCTTTCCTCAACCCAGCACGTCAGGCTCAGACATTAGTGCCCTCTATTAAAAGTTATCTTTTTAAGTTATGAGCAAAAGAGCAAGCAAAATGAATCAGCTAGCCCCGAATATAAATCTCCATTAATGGAGTTGACTATTATAATTAAATCAGACATAACAGAATTCATCCGGCAGCTATTAATAATATGCACATGGTAATTAACATTAATAACAAGTACTATTCTTAGCCAACTCAAATTCCTCCTTCTCTCTGTTAGTTTCTTATAATCAGGGCTGGCAGCTTCTTAGGGTAATACCTGCAGTTTATTCCTAAACTCAGATACATTGACACACAAACTGAAAAAAGAGCACAAAGCGGAGAGGGGCACTGGATGTCATCTGGGGAAGGAGGACGAGGGGGGAATGAAGACGTGTGGAAGAGGGAGGGCCTAGGGAGGCGGTAGCCAGGGAGGGGAGACTTGGGTGGGATTTTGTAATCAGCTGGCACTAACTCTCTCCTTCCCTGTTGCTTCCACACCAGCTATTTCATATATTGTCACCGTCTTCACTGGGGATGTCCGGGGTGCCGGGACCAAATCCAAAATCTACTTGGTTATGTATGGGGCCAGAGGGAATAAGAACAGTGGGAAAATCTTCTTGGAAGGCGGTGTGTTTGACCGTGGCCGCACAGACATTTTCCACATCGAGTTGGCTGTCCTCCTCAGCCCCCTGAGTCGGGTCTCCATTGGACACGGCAATGTAGGCGTCAACAGAGGCTGGCACTGTGAGAAGGTAAGGGATGCCCCAGGGACGGCCCTTTCCTGATTCAACCCCTCTCTTCTTTAACTTGAAAATACAAACTCTGACCTGCTTCCTGCTTCCTGCTTGCGTTGGACCAGCTACAGAGCACATGGGCAATCCCTTTCATTGGGCAATTGGATTGGTAACATGCCCGTCCATCTTGTTCTGCTTATGGTCAGGAATGAGGGCTGCACTGTGCACGTATCCAAGGGCCAGACTGCAGGATAGCTTATCCAGAGGTAGTAGTTGATAGTTACAAACTATCCTGATTCTTGGTGTAGTGTTTCACTTCACCTTATAAATCTGTCAATCAGCAAGTATTTTTGAATGTATGTTTGCATTGTGGAATACTTCTGCTTTAAAGCATATACTCAATGAAAGTAAACTATAGATAATGATAAGAAAACAAATACACATTTTGTCTACCACCCTACTTAAGAAATACTTTTCCAATACTTTTGAAACTCCACTGTGCCCTTACCCAATCAAAAAATTTTCTTTTCCCCAAAGAGCATACACTATTATGAATTGTTACCTATGTATATATTATTTGAATGTAGCAGTTTTCATTCAACACTATGCTTTAGACATTCATCTGAATTGGTAACAGAAACTGTAGTTCATCAATTTCACATTCATTCCATTGCATGAATCAGTCACCATTTATTTGTTTGTTCTTTAATTTACAGACATTTTAGGGTTGTATTTCTTGATATTTGCTAATATAAACAATGTTGCCATGACATTCTTATACATCTTTGTACAAACATCCAGTTGGTTGATAGTATATGTTCAAGTATCTTTTCGTAGCTTGCCTACAATGTTCTTTGAGCAAGGGAAGATTTAATTTAGAAATGCTTTATCCAGGGGCACCTGGGTGGCTCAGTCGGTTAAGTATCTGACTTTGGCTCAGGTCATGATCTCATGGTCCACTGTTGGGCTCTGTGCTGACAGCTCAGACCCTGGAGCCTGCTTCGGATTCTGTGGCTCCCTCTCTCTGCCCCTCCCCTGTTCACGCTCTCTCTCTCTCTCTCTCTCATAATTTAATAATTTAAATTATTATTTAAATTGTATTGTATAATTTAATAAATACAAATTAAAAACAATTTTAAAAACGCTGTAATTCTTTTAAAAATATAGATTCCTTGACTACAATGCAAGTCTACTGAGTCAGAATTTCTAGGTAATTGGGATATTCAGATAATTCTTATCATTAAGGAAGTTTCAGAATCACTGATTTACTAAATAGTAATTCTTTCTCAACTGTTCTAGAAAGGCAATTTAGTCTCATCAAATTCCCCAGATGTATGGTTTTGCCTCTGAGCTTTTTTGTCTGTTCCATTTATTGATTTAATTTTTTCCGACACTAATACAATACTCACTCTCATCATTTCATGTCTTTATGTAAGTCTTGGTATCTTCTAGGACAAATTGACTCATTGTATTCATCTTCCTTAGGATGGTATTAATATTCATGGCTCTTAACCCGTCCATAGAAATTTTAGAATTTTCTTGCCAAGTTCCATGAAGAATTATGTTCAACAGAATTCAATTGGATATGTAGATCCATTTGGAAGAATTGATATCTTTACTAAGTACTTTTTATATGTATGAGCATTATGTACCTCTTAAAATTTCAGTCTTCTTTAATATTTAGGTCTTCTTTAATATTTCCCCTGTTTTTCCCTTACTTTAAAAGTTTATTTATTTTGAGAGAGAGTGAGAGAGAAAGCACATGTGTGTGTGAGCCAGAGAGGGGCAGAGAGAGAGGGAGAGAGAGAATCCCAAGCAGGCTCCGTGCTATCAGTGTAGAGCCCAACAAGGGGCTTGATCTCACCAACTATGAGATCATGACCTGAGCCGAAATCAAGAGTTGGATGCTTAACCGACAGAGCCACCCAAGAGACCTAGTGTTTTTCTATAGTTTCATATCTTTCTTGATAAAGATCTTGCACGTCTTTGTTAGATATATTCATAGAGGCCTTATAATTTTTGTTCCTATTATAAATGATACCAATTTAAAATTATATTTTTAAACTATTTGTTTAAAATAGAAGAAATAGAAATACTCTGTAGAAATAGAAGTACTTTCGTGCATTGAGTTTACAAATAGCCATCTTACTAAACTTTAATTAATTATAATTTGTCTACAGATTTTGGGAGAAGTTTCTTTATAGAAACTTTGCTGTTTGTGAATGGTGACAGTTTGGTTTCTTTCTTTCCAAAGCTTATATTTAATTTTTTTTTTTTTTTTTTTTTTTTTTTTTTTGTATTTGACCACATGAGCAGTACAGTGCTGAACAGTAGGGTTAATAGTAGACATCTTTGTTTTGGTTTTGATTTTACAGGAACTGCTTCTAATTTTCTATTGAGGTAATTATGATTTTTGAGGGGTTTGGTAGGTAGTCTTAGATTAGATTAGGAAATCCTCTTCTATTTCTGTATTGTTCAAAGTTTTTATTATTTATTGTTGAATTTTATCTAATGCTTTTTCTGCATTTAATGCTCTAGTCATGAAACTTTTCTCTTTTACTTGTCAATTTGGTGAATTAGGACTGCATTTTCTAGTGGCAGACCAACTCCGAATTTCTTGAAGACAAACTTGGTCATAAAAGGTTTTAATTTTACATGCTTCTGGAATTGGTTTGCCAGCATTTTATATAGAATTTTTGTGTATATGTTTTTGAAGGGCATGGCCCTTATTTTCCTTTCTCCTATAGTCCTTGGCAGGTTTGATCCTGGCATGGAATGAGAAATACTGTCTTTCCTGAAAGAGGGTGTATAAAATTGCAGTGATCTGTCCCTCAAAGTTTGGTTGCAGTCTCTTACAAAATTGTGTGTGTGTGTGTGTGTGTGTGAGAGAGAGAGAGAGAGAGAGAGAGAGAAAGGGAAATTACTAATTTAAAAAAGTTGTTGTGTTTGTTTTGCTGGTTATAGAATTATTTAGGCTTTCTATTTCTTCTCGAATGTTTTATTTATTTATTTTTAATTTTTTTTTAATGTTTATTTATTTTTGAGAGAGACAGAAACAGAATGCAAGTGGCTTAGGGGCAGAGAGAGAGGGAGACACAGAATCCGAAGCAGGCTCCAGGCTCTGAGCTGTCAGCAGAGCCCGACGCGGGGCTCAAACTCATGAGCCGTGAGATCATGACCTGAGCTCAAGTCAGACGCTCAAACAACTGAGCCACCCAGGCGCCCCATCTTCTCGAATGTTTTAATGAGCTGTATTTTTCTTGGAATTTGTATGTTTATAGGTATCAAATGTATTGGCACTTACAATGTTAGTCTTATACAGCATTCCCTTATCTTTTTAACTTCTGCTGCATCTATAATTATGATCCCCTTTTTATTTCTAACATCATTTGTTCATGCCTTCTTGCTTTTTAAAAATAGCATTCTCACAAAAAGTGTGTTTAGTCGTTTTAAATAATCAACATTTGGCTTTGTTTATAGTCCATTTTATCTCTATTTCCATCTTGTCGGTTTCTGTTCTCTTAATTTCTCTGGGTTTCTGTTGTTGCTATTTTTCTAATTTCTTTTTTTTTTAATGTTTATTTTTGAGAAAGAGCATGTGAGCGGGGGAGGTGCAGAGAGAGAGGGAGACAGAGGATCTATAGTGGGCTCTGTGCCAACAGCAGAGTGCCCGATGAAGGGCTCGAACTCACGAACTGTAAGATCATGACCTGATGAGCTGAAGTTGGACTCTCAACCGACTGAGCCACCCAGGGGCCCCATTTATTTTTCTAAATTCTTAAGTTGGATTCTTAGCTCATTAATTTTTAGCCGACTTGTTTTCTCATATAAGCATTTGATACTATAACTTTGCCTCAGAGTAGTGCCCTAGCTGCACCCCACACATTACACTATGGAATATTTTTATTACCATTCAGTTTAATTTTATTGCTTCATTTAAAAATCAACTTTGTTGAGGTATAATTGACATAGAATTATACTGTGCAGTTCTATGAGTTTTGACAAATTCATATACCATGTAACTATTACCAGAACTGATACATAGAAATTTCCATCACTGCAACCTGTTTCTTGTGCTCCACCCACCCCCATCAGTCTATATGGCTTGAAACACTAACATGATTTCAGTCACTAAAGATTAGAATTGTCTTTCTTAGCATTTAATATAAGAGGAATCATGCAGCGTGCACTCCTGTGTGTGTGTATGCGCACGTGTGCATGTGACTTCTTTTACTCAGTATAATATTTTTGATATTTATCTATGTTGTGTTGCATATTAGTAATTTATTATTTTTATCACTAAGTATTATTTCATTGTTAGGGTTTACAAGTTCATTCATCCATTCAACTGTTTGTGTACATTTGGGTCACTTCCAGTTTTTGTTCTTTGTCTGCTATTATGAGCAGAGCTGCTATGAAAAATCATGTACAAGTCTTTGTATGAGCATGTTTTTAATTTTTTTGGGTAAATACCTAAAAGTGGAATATCTGGATCCTATGGTAGATATACACATATCTTTTTAAAGATCTCCCAAGCTGGTTTCAAGTGGCTATACTGTTTTGTATGTCCATCTGATGTATGAGAATTCACTATCGCTTGATATTGTCAATCTTTTATTTATTAGCTATTATAATGGGCATATCATAGTATTTGATTGTGATTTTAATTTACATGCCTCTGATTACCACTTATGTTGAACATTATTTTCATGTGCTTATTGGTCATTTGTATATCTTTTGTGAAGTATCTTTTGACTATCTTAATTTTTTTTGTCTTTTCATTACTAATATATAAGAGCTATTCATATATTCTTGATAGAAGTATTTTGTCAGATATATCTCTATATGTTTGTGGTATATTAAATATAATCTCCCAAAGTGTGACTTACCTTTTCATTTTCTTTTTTTTTTAAGTATATTTATTTATTTTGAGAGAGCAAGAGCGAGCAAGCAAGGGAGGGGCAGAGAGAGAGGGAGAGAATCCCAAGCAGGCTCCACACTGTCAGTGCAGAGCCCCATGTGGGGCTCCATCTCACAAATTGTGAGATCATGAACTGAGCTGAGATCAAGAGTTGGATGCTTAACTGACTGAACCACCCAGGTGCCCCTCCTTTTCATTTTCAGGACAATGTTTTCTGAAGAGCAGAAACTTTCAATATTGATGAAAGGCAATTTGTCAGCTTTTTCCTTTATGCTTTTTTATTTTTGCTTTATGCTTAGTTATTGTTCTACTTAAAATTTTTCTGTGACCCATTAGCTATTTTGAGGTGTGATTTTTAGGTTTTAAATACATGTTCTTTTGTTGTGTTTTGTTATTTATTTCTAATTTAATATCATTTCAACCAGCAAATATAGTCTGTATGATGCCGTTTAAGGAGATTTGAAATTTACTTTACAATGCATGTTCAATTTGCACATTTGTTCCTAGGGTTGAATTTAAGATTTTGAGTTTATATATTAAATTCAGTTTATTAATACTTTTATTATTTGAATTATCTATTTCCTTACTAGCATTTTATTTGATCTATTAATTACTAAGAAAGATGTGTTGAAATTTCTCACATGAGTGGTAGATATTTCAATTTCTTATGGTAGAGCTAACAGTTTTTGCTGTATATAGTGTGAGGCTATGTTATTAAGTGTGGAGTTACTATAGCCTCTTGGTGAATTAACTAAATCTTTACCATAATCCAGTCTGACACCATCTGTCTTTTAACTGGCAAACTTAGTCCACTTATATTTATTGTACTTTCTGGCATGTTGGTTTTTCTACTTTTATAGTTTTTGTTTCTTGTGGATTGGTTGTTTTTTTCCCTTGATACTAAATTAGAAATTATATTCTATTTCTGGTTTGTTTTGTGTTGTTGTTTTACTGGTTACTCTTGAAGTTTTACCCTACGTACTTAATGTGGCAAACCCAAAATTCAGTTACCATCTCTACTTTCTTTTTGGCAAGGACCTTGAAAATCTCTAATGGTAATAACCCTGCATCTGGGCCTCATGCTATTCTCACTTAGTGTTTTAGCTTATTTTAAATTATTTTCAAATCCACACGTGAGATACAGTTTTGTAGAATCACTGTTTAGATTTACCTATGTGCTTGCCAGCTTGTTTGCTTGCCATCCCTTCTTGCATCAGAGACCTTATTTCTGGTGTCCATTTTCTTCTTCCTGAAGTTCACACTTTAGAAGTTCCTTTGGTTAGGGTCTGTTGGTGGTGGGCTCTGTTTTTGTTCATTTGGGAAATGTTTTTATTTCATCCTCATTCTTGAAAGATAATTCTGGAGTACAGAATTCTAGATTGAGTTATTTTGCCCCTCCCCTCCCCCAGGCATTTTCTGGCTTCTGTTAGTCTAATTGCTGTCAGCTCTCTTTTCTGTCCTGATGCTCTTATCTTCTTTTTGTCTTTGGCATGCTGGTGCTTCTCTTTGACACATCTAGGTGTCCCGACACATCTAGGTGTCTGTGTATTACTACTTATTCTGCCTGGGACCAGGATTATGGTAACTAATTCTCAGGGAAGATTATTATTATCTGTCTGGAGCAAAGGCAGAGAAGATAGGATCTCTTTGCAGATGTTCCCCTCTCTACCTTTTTTCTGAGGGAGCAGCTCCTTCAAGTGTTTCTGCTTATTCAGGATTTGTAGTTCATATCCTCCAGTTTGCAAACCCCAAGGGCTAGCCTCCTGCTTCCAATTGGCTGTTGATTTCCTGATCTCTGAGTGTCTGGTATTGTCTTTTCGCTTTTGGTGCAGCACCAACTTTAGCCTTCACATATACCCATTCTCTTGGCTTCTGCTTACTCTGAATTTTGCTGGCTCTTATGGCCTTTCTGTAACTTCTTGTCAGCTCAACAATGTATATAAAATGATATTTCCTGTTATTTATATGGCCTGTGGGTATTTTGCAGTGGTGAGAGGCTTTTCAGACTACCTTGTTTGTTGGACTACCTATTCCAGAAGTAGAACTTTTAACAAGAATTTTTAAGTACTTATTGTATGCTTAGAGCCATCTTTGGGGGAGCCATAAGGGGTGAGAACATACAACCTCAGCCTTTTAGGAGTTTGCTCCTCCTATTGATCAAACAAGACGAATACACATGTAAAAACTAGAGAGTAATTCAGGAGTAAACTAAGAGGAAGTAATTGCAGGATTTGTTCAGAGGGAAGAAAGAAAGGTTGTTAAATAATTGTTGGTGATTATTACTTTCTGTGCCCCTAGACCACCCTCTGTGGGTGCCCTCCATCTTTGTGTACAGGTAGGTCCACTTCTGAATGCATGGTTGCATAGACTCTTCAGCATAAAAGATGGCGTGCAGTAATGGGTCCCAGGGGACCTCAGCCTTAATAGGAATCCTGAAATTCTTGCTGATGGGTGTAAAAGGCCCCTAACTAATAGGAGTCAAGAGCATTTATGCTTCTGGTACTGACACCAACTAACTCCAAACTTGGGCACTTCATTCCCTTTTCTGGACCTCAGCTTTCCCATATGTTGAATGCATGTTGGGGTAGACTCTATGAATTGCTAACACATTTGTGTCACAGGACTAAAGTGTTTGAGGAGGCTACTGCCTGAGGCTCTGAGACATCATTTATCTCTAGGAAGGAGAGTTTCTCTGGGAGATTGAGGGTGTACACACTCCCCTCCCCGACCCTAATCTTTTATCTTCCTTCCCCTTGGTTATAAGGCAAGGTTTCATACGGCTATGACAGTCATACAGTATTAGTTGAATTCTCAGAGATATCTGGGTATATCTAAGTATAATAATTCAATCCAAGGAAACTATAGTCAATGGTAATAACCATAAACAACTGACAACAAACACCCAGTAAGACAGTAGTTTGTCAAAATGCTTGATCAGCTCTAGAGTCAAACTGGCTTTCAAGTTAAAAAGAAGATAAAGCAGAGAATCTAGCAATGTGAATAGTCAAAATTTCTTGGTTGATAGAAAATCTTGTAGTGTCACAAGAACATTCCTTTGGACATCTCTAATGTGAGTGGCCTAGGCTGGATACACTTCTGAGTTCTAAACTCATGAGTTCAGAATGTGATCAGAGAAAGCATAGGAAAGGTTTAATGAGGCTCAAGCCCCGAAGAGAGCAGTTTGTTTTTGTATTAAATTCCAGATACACATTGCTCTCTATGTGATTGACCTTTTCCCTACAAGACAAATGTAGGGAATTAATGTTGTATTCTAGCTCATTTGGTTTGGTCTGAGGTTTTATGAAGCGCGTGAAGAAACACGGGGTTCAAAGAGCGTGTTATATATAGGGGAGGATTCGGGATTTGGGCTGGTAAATTGGAGGATGGATAATACCTACTTGGGAAGACCTCTTGTGGGGGGGGGGGTATTTCTTGGTCGAAGATTTAATGAGGCAGAGAACAGTAAGAGAAGTGCCATTCCTTGAGGAACCTGATGTAGACGACCCATAATATGAAGAGGCTGTCAAACTTTGTAAGGGTCCCAACCTGGGGACCTGCTGCAGGAGACTCATCTGCCCTCCCAGGTGGTGATTCTGTGCCCCTTCACCGGCATCCAGCAGACCTTCCCTTGCGGCAACTGGCTGGACGAGAAGAAGGTGGACGGGCTGATCGAGAGGCAGCTCTACGAGATGGTGTCTCTCAGGAAGAAGAGGCTAAAAAGTAGGTGCAGGGGCTGCATCAGAGGCTGGTGGCCTTGCAGACAGGGCCAACAGAGGCCAGGATGTCAGACCCCTGGGCAAGAGCTTCACCTCGAAGGAGTCCACTTCTGCTTCTCAGGTCTCCTCTAGAAAGGAAGGGAATGGGCCCCGCAGAGCTCGGTTCTCCAAGATACAGGCTGTGTGCCCGGCATAGAGTTACATACCCGGCACCAAGGCCTAGTACCCCGGTGACCCCAAACTGCATAAGCTGCTGCTGTGAGGGGCTAGATGTTAAACTGAACGGTTTAACACAGTGCACTCTAAATATACAGAGGTGCAGGGTGTCAACTCTTCTCCCTACTTAAAACATACTAGTAGACTTCCACGTTAAAAGGAACATTGAGGTACCCTCTTTCAAATAGCAGGGAATCCTTGGGTTCCTAATACTGGCACCTGTTAGAGCGGGTTTCTGAGAGTGGGCCACACTTGTGCATGGTCTGTGCTTCATTCCTGAGCTCCTTGGATTTGCTCGCCTTCCCCACTGGTAACACGAAAATCTCTTTATTCTTGACCTGTCTCTGCAGAGTTCCCCTGGTCCTTGTGGGTCTGGACGACCGACTTGAAGAAAGCTGGTACCAACTCTCCAATCTTCATCCAGATTTATGGGCAGAAGGGGCGGACGGATGAGATTCTCCTGAATCCCAATAACAAGTGGTTCAAACCAGGCATAATCGAGAAATTTAGGGTAGGAAGGAAGTGTAATGGGCTGGGAGGGATGAAGGAGGAAGGGACATAAGACGTGTTTGTCATGGGGATGGTTTTCTAAGCCAGATTGAATCCAGTTTGAGGACAAAAGGGTGCAATGAGAAGTTCAGCTCCTTGCAAGGGGTGCCAGAGTGATTTATAGGCAAAGTATTGATTGAATGGTGTGCACTTTGGATCTGGCCCTTCACCTGAATCAAACACTCCAGAACCAAACCTGGGGGACAGAAGCAGGTATGAAATGCTCTTGGGGAGCCTAGAATCCTGGGGAATCATAGTAGAACAGAGACCCTGAGCCCGCAGCGTCAAACCACCCCATCTGGAATGAATTAGAAAGGAGCAAATTTGGGGCGCCTGGGTGGCGCAGTCGGTTAAGCGTCCGACTTCAGCCAGGTCACGATCTCACGGTCCGTGAGTTCGAGCCCCGCGTCAGGCTCTGGGCTGATGGCTCGGAGCCTGGAGCCTGTTTCCGATTCTGTGTCTCCCTCTCTCTCTGCCCCTCCCCCGTTCATGCTCTGTCTCTCTCTGTCCCAAAAATAAAAAAAAATAAAAAAATAAAAAATAAAAAAAAAATAAAAAAAAAAAAGAAAGGAGCAAATTTAAGGTAAATTGTAAGTTTAACGCTAAATTTCTGGTGCATATTAAACCGGAGCAAGGCTTATTTTGCCAACAGAAGTGTGCTCTGACCTTTAGGTGAGAATGATTTGTAATTTTCAGCTGTCTTCCCAGAGCACCCCGCTGGTGCTTCTGTTATGCACTCAGTTCATTGCTCTTCATGTATTTGTCTCCCGGCTAGACTGCCAGCCCCTTTGGGAAAGGGCGTGACTGCTGTATTGATCTTTGTGTCTGTTTCAGTGCCCAGCAGAGTTCTGGGGCTGTGGGCCTGTGCTAATTTACAGGGTTGCCATATGGGTTTTGTTACTGGGAGTTTACTGCTTGCAAGATTTTCTTTATTCTGGATCCTACTGTGGGTCAGTTATTTTTGTTCGATTTCACCAGGGCAGACTGAATCCCGGCCCTACATGGCTATCTTGCCCTCACGTGCCCCTGGTCGCAAGGTCACGAGAGGACAAAGTCTGTGAGGGTGGCTTGAAGCAAAGCCATCCTCACTGCTGAAGAAGTGGCCCAGGGTGGGTACCCTCCAGGGAGGGGTAAGCTGTGAGGATAAACACATTTCACTTGATTATGTCCACCCAAGGCTTGTTATTTCACCCCATAGATTGAGCTCCCGGATCTTGGCAGGTTTTACAAGATTCGGGCATGGCATGACAGAAGGAGCCCTGGTTCTGGCTGGCATTTAGAGAGGGTGAGATGTGCCATCTTGGGGCTTGGGAGGTGGTTGGGAGAGGAACTCTTTCTAATAACCCTGTCACATAAGTCTGTTGGGAGTGGGGGTGGGTAAGTGTGGGTCTTGAATTTGGACACACGGGGACTTCCTGAGGGGAGAGGACCCCCAAAGCAGACTAAGGAAATGCACAGGTGTTTAGGAGACTTGCATTGTTCCCCAGTCACCTGGCTGCTGGGCAAGCGTGGGTCTCCAGGGACCAAGAGGGACAAGTGTTAATCTGGCACTCTGCTTTCCACAAAAATCCTCTTGACAGGATGGCTGTGGCCTCCCTTAGATGCAATAGCAGAACGGGGCCCCCAGGGCGTGGTGTATCTCTGGGACACCCCCTTGCTCACCCAGGACTTCATTCCAGATGACCCTGATGAATACCCTGACCAAGGACAAGTATAACTTCAACTGCAATCGCTGGCTGGATGCCAACGAGGATGACAATGAGATCGTGAGGGAAATGACCGCAGAGGGCCCAACGGTGCGGAGGATAATGGCCAGTGAGTACCCACTATCCTGGGGGAGGCAGCGGAACTCTTCCTCGGTGTGTCAGCAGGGGGCTGGCCCATGAGGTGGTAGTGTCGTCTGCTGTACCTCATCAGGCCCCCTCCAAATGCCGGGTGAACTTAGTTCTCGGCCTTAAGACTGGCTTGAAGGAGTCATCTCTACGGCATGGTACCAGCGCTCTACGATGGTGGGTGTGGGGGAGCGAGGTGACATTTATGGGTCTTCAGGTGGGCTATGAGGGGATGAGAAGACTCTGCACTGAGCAGTGTTTCTCCACAGCCTTCCTGACATTAAAGAAAACATCTTCTTCAAATTATTCTTGAAACGCTCCCCCAAAAAGGAAGGCTGTATCTGGTGATTGGCTACCCCTGATGAGTCCTCTATTTCTATTTAAGGCCAGTAGGAGAGGGACTAAGCTTTTAATCTGGGGCCCAGGTTCCACATTGAAAGGGGCTAAGGGAGATCATTTTACCTCTAGGTTCTAGTAGCAGAATAGACAGAGACACAGCACATGTCCTGCCTTTGCCCCTGGCAGACATTACTGAGTGATCACAGCATTCTCTCCCATTGAGTCTGAAATGAGTTTCAGCGCTCTCGATATAGCTCCCCAAGCAGACATTAGCAATTGATCAGAATTGGCACTTAAGATGATTAATCTATTTACTATCACTGTGGTAGTCCTTAAGTTTTTAATAGTATAGCAATATTGCAAAATTATGGAGTTAAGAATATATAGAAAACAATGTCACTCATAGTTGCAGTAACCCTTCTAAATATTTGGATAGTGTCACTTCTCAGACATTTGTACATCTAATAGAAGCTCTGTATATGTTTGTTGAATGATTTAAATAGAGGTAAATACTCAAAAACTTAGAAACCCCACATAGCGAATATCAACTACAAAAGCACCCTGTTAGTCTAATTAGGCAGTGCTTGCAATTATGTATCATCTACTTTATGGTTCTTCTTCATTTTTAAATAAAAATGTGACCATAGAATATTTGGGTTCAAGGCCTTTAAAATAGCCTGGTGCAGTTCAGGAAAGTGAGGCGTTCTTGCCCTGATCATACAGTCAGAGAGTCAGACCTAGAGCAAGGTCTCCCACCTCCTGGTTCAGGGTCTACACTCTGTCTTTTCACGTTCAGTAATGTTTTCTGTGGTAACAAGGCAATCATGTCCCTATGGACATGGTCAATAACAGCATTATGCCCCAAATTGAGACTTACTATATAACATGTAGCCCATCAAGGCAGAAATAAACCTGCTCTTATTGGATCTGGCCCCTTTGTGCACCAGAATTGAGCCCGAGAGGAACCAGTGGGGCTGGGGTCTTAGGACTAACCTAAGTCTTTCTAACAGACTTTCCTCAGTCTTTCTAACCAATTCTCACGACTTTAGATCCTTACTCCCTGTTTCTGAAGTGACCCTGCTGCTGTCATTCCTGAACCTTTTTGCTGGTTGCCTCTCAAATTGCACAAGTGAGAGCTCTGATCAGTTCTATCTGGTCTGGTAAGTCAGGGCTTCTCAGACTTCCCTGTGCATTATCACCCAGAAGGCTTTTGAAACGCCTTGAGGGCGTGCGGGCCCTCACCTGCAGGGTTTCTGATTCAGGAGGCCTGGGATGGGACCCAGGACCTGTTTGTCTCACAGATTTCTAAGTGGTGGCCCTGCTGCTGGTGAGGAAACACTATGCTAAGGCATTAATCACCTTTCCAGGGGCTCTTAAGCCCCCAAATTCTTGTTGCCATTGTCTATACTTGTCCCTCTCCCCTAGCTTTATGGATGAAACCATTTTTTGTTTGGTTAAAACTTGAAAATACTGAGAGATTGTCATTTCAGTGAGGTTTTTCTACTTAGAATGCCCCGGATGTTCTTTCCCTCCACCTCCTCCTTACCCTGACTGAAGCCTGGCTTCCCCGTCCATCCGAACCTGTCTTCTCTCCTCACAAACTGTGGGGCCCGGGGGAGGGAGTTCGCCTGACTCCCTCTGCACTCTCAGACTTGGGGCTCACACCATCTCACAGTGTTGCCTCTGCCCCCAATCAGTCCCATCTTTTGGTGGCCTCTGCTTACTTTCCTCTTTCGCTGAAGGTGATGTGGTGTGCCCCTCGGTCATTATCCCCACCTCCACCTCCTGCCATTGTTCTGGGGGCAGTGTTGTTAGTCTGCTCGGGCTGCCGTAACAAAATACCACAGACCAGGGGCTTAAACAACAGAAATTACAGTTCTCACAGTTCTAGAGGCTGGAAGTCTGGGATCAAAGTGTCAGCAGGGTTCGGTTCTCCTGAGGCCTCTGTCCTTGGCTTGCAGACGGTGGCCTTCTCTCTGTGTCCTGACACGGTCTTCCCTCTGTGTGGTCACGTCTGTGTCCTGATCTCTTCTTCTTATGTGGGCATGAATCGTATTGGATCAGGGCCCACCCGGAGGACCTCATTTTATCTTAATCCCCTCTTTAAAAGCTCTGCCTTCCTATCCTGTCACACTCTGAGGTACTTTGGGTTAGGACTGAAACATATGAATTGGGGAGGGGACTCAATTCAGCCCCACCCCAGACATGCTGATGAGACTCTCTGAGGCCTGTGCCTGGTAATCTGCATTTTAATCAAGCATCCCAAGCAATTTGTTTGCACATCAAGACCTCAGAGCCTCTGTGCTGCTTCTTTCAATGTTCATGTGGAAAATCTCTTTACCCACACCCTGGTCCTCATCCACTTTGCTGATAGCTACCTCTCACCCACTTACCCAGTCCCCTCCGTCCCCGTGCCTCACTCAGGATCAGCCCATGAAGCTCCTCTGAGCAACACGTCCCACCTCTGGCTCAGGCTCCTGCCTCCCAGCCCTCCCATGACCTTGATGACACTGCACCCTGTCCCGAAACTCCTTCTAGCTCCTTACTCCCAACACTTCTCCTCGCCTGTCTCACGGACGTGTGGAGGATGGATTTTCGGGGCGAGTCTCTAAGAAGTCATCAAGGGCAGAGAAAAAGAGGTCCTGGGACTGGGCAAAGATTGGCTAGACTAGAGAGAGGATAAATCCAAGAGAGAGTTTGAAGGTGACTGTGGCGGGACTTGGTGAAAGAATGCCATGGGAACACAGCGGCGAGGTGAACTTTCTGCTCAGGATGTTGGAAAAAACTGTAGATGAGGTGCCATTTGAGCTAGGTGTTCTCTGAATAGGGATGTGACAGATAAGGAGAGATCGTGGCAGGAAGAGCATGTCTGTAGGTTATATATGTAAATGTGCACGTAACATCTTTAAACAGGGTATGAGATGTGGGGCTATCATAGCTGTTGGTTTTTGTCTTCTGTGATGCTGCTAAAGAACCCTTCCAATGAAAAAAGTCTCTAATGAAGAGCTGAATCAAAGAGCTGTCTGTCCTGGCTCTAAAGGCAGTTTGGTGCCTTCTGGGGGTCCTTGGCAGTACTTCTGAGCCCATGTCAACTTGGATTCCTCGCTCCCAGATGTTTTATCTGGCCCACATAAATTTCTCTTGTGCTGGGAACACCCACCCTGGTGTCCTTACAACACCTCTACAGGAACTTGGATCTCTTTTTTTGGTCTGGATACTTCTCTGTAACAGTAAACAGAGCTGGTGACAAGTGCCACGTCCCCCATTGGTACCACGGTATAGTGAATAATGTGCAGGGCTTCCTGGCAGTCCCTTAAGTGGAGCGTCTTAGACTCATAAGATAAGTCCCAATTTAAAACCAGTTCTCTAACTTTGAAATTGTGCACTCCTGGTTTACTACATACATACATACATACATACATACATACATACGTACGTACATACATCCTAGGGCCTTTCAAAGAAGCAGTTAATGCCATGTCTGAGGGGGAAAGGCTTTCGGGAGCGGCCTCGCTGACTCACGCAGCCCCGGGACACGGACTGGACACACCGCTTATGATGTATGTGCACCCTGCCCTCCCTCAGGAGCCCGGTGAGATGTAGAAGCAATGCGATCTGCAATCCCTACTGCAGGCCCGGCAGAAGTGATGCCACACCGCTGACGAGTGGGCGGGAGACCACTGGACTCGAGTGCTGAAAATCGAAGCTTCTTGTTAGTCAGTCCGAGCTGTAATTTTTAAATTAAAGTACAAGAGGCTCTGGTAGTATGTACCCATCTGTTGGAAGTCTACGCTGCTGACAGCTAACAATACAGCTAGTTTTAATTGTCCATAGACTTCCTGCCAGGATGGAGCTTGAGGACGGACCTCAATGGCTGGTGGGCTGGGAGGGGCCCCTGGAGAAGATCGGGAGCCCCGAGAACTTCCAGCCAAATGGACCTCAGCGCTCCTGAACAAAGAGGCCTGGAATTCCCAGGTGAAGGGATGGCTGCATTCCCTCACCAGTTTGCTTCTGGGAATTGCCGGGTGGTTACAGCTAAAACTGCAGAACTGTCCATCAGAATTAAGAGTCAGCAAGGCCGCTGTTCCTTCTTCCCGTTTGTGCTTCCCCATTTCAGTACTCACTCCACTTCATGCCGTTCATCCCTCTTGCTGCTCCCAGTTCTGTCACTGGGAGCTAAACACAGAAGCATCAGCTTCACTTACGCAAAGGCTGAAGGTTGAAGACACTTCGTGTTTGCATTTCAGGAGAGGTGACTGGAGAAGGCAGAAAGGCTCTAATAAGTTCAGGGGCTGTGGCCCTGTGAAGAGGCAGCGTAGGGGCAGGATGCTTTTGCTCCCACCCGCCTTGGTTCCAGTGCCCGCCTGTGCCAGCTCTGTGGGCAAGCAGTCATTCTCTGCCTGTCCTTCTAACCAGAGCTTTGGCTACACACACTGTGTCTTCACAGACCCACATGTTTAATGGTCAAATGATTTTCAGATGTCTCTACATCTCCAGATAAAAGTGGGTATATTACTGAAAACGTAATGTGTGCGTTGACTTTAACTTTTTGGTGATTTGTCACATTCCTGGCATACTTTATCTTCATTTGTAGATGAATCATCAGCGAGTAGTGTCCATTTTTAAAAACAGCAGCTTTATTGCGGTATGATTCACGTCCCATACAATTCACCCCCTTAAAGTGTACAGTTCAGTGGCTTTTAGTATGTTGATAAAATCATGCATCCATCAGTACTGTCAAATTTCAGAACATTTTCATCACCCCCAGAAGAGACACAATATCCATTAGCAGTCACACTCTCCTCCCTCTACCTCACTCCTCAGACTCTGACAACCAATAGTCTCTATATTTTTTTGTCTCTGTAGATTTGCCTATTCAGGACATTTCATGTGCGTGGAATCATATAACAGGTGACCTTTTGTGTCTGGCTTCTTTCACTTAGCATATTTTCAAGGTCCCTCCACATCACAGCTCCTATTAGTACTTCATTTCTTTTTATTGCTGAGCAATATTTCATTGTACGGATAGATCACATTCAACTGTTGATGGACATTTGGGTTGTTTCTACTTTTTTGGCTATTATGAATAACGCTACTATGAACATTCAGGTACAAGTGTTTGTGTAGACATATCCTTTCACTTCTCTTGGATATACACCCACCAGTGGAATTGCTGGGTTACATGGTTACTCTTTGTTTTACAGAACTGTTTTTCAAAATAGGCGCACCATTTTGCATTCCCATCAGCAATGTGTGAGGGTTCCAATTTCTCCACATCCTTGCCAACGCTTCTTCATTATTCTTTTTTCCAGGTTGTTTTGGCCATTCTGGGTCCTTTTCAGTTCCATATGAATTTTAGAATTGGCTTTTCAATTCTAAAGAATTCTGACAGAGGTTGTATTTTATCTATAGATCCATTTGGGAAGTATTACCATCTTAACGATGTTAAGTCTTCCAATCAGTAAACATGGGATACTTTTCCAGTTATTTAAATAATCTTTAATTTTTTCAGCAGTAGTATTTTATAGTTTTCAGACCATAAGTTTTTCACTTGTTTTTTTAAGTTTATTCATATGTTATTCTTTTTATGCTCTTTTGAAGGGAGATGTTTTATTAATTTCATTTTCAGATTGTTTATTGCAAGAGAATAGAAATATAATTGACCGAGTATATTAATTTAATACTCTACAACTTTGATGAACTCATTTATTAGTTCAAATATTTTTTAATGGGATCCTTACGATTTTCTATATATAAGATCATGCCATCCATGAATAGAAATAGTTTTACTTCTTCCTTCCCAATCTGGATGCCTAACTGCCTTGGCTAAAACCTCCAGTACCATAATGAAAAGCAAATACCTTTGTCTTATTTTGACCCTAAGGAAAGCATCTGGTCTGTCACCAAAAATTCTGTGTTAGCTGTAGGGTTTCATAGATGACTTTATGGGTTGATAAAGTCCCCTTTTATTCCTAGCTTGTTGATGGTTTTCTTTTTTTGTCATAAAAGAATGTTAGATTTGGGGGCGCCTGGGTAGCTCGGTTGGTTAAGCATCCGACTTCAGCTCGGGTCATGATCTCATGCTTTGTGAGTTCAAGCCCTGCGCTGAGCTCTGTGCTGACAGTTAGGAGCTTGGAGCCTGCTTCAGATTCTGTGTCTCCCTCTCTCTGTCCCTCCCCTGCTCATGCTATGTCTCTCTCTCTCTCAAAAATAAGTAAACATTAGAAAAAAATTTTTTTTTTTTTAATTTTTTTTTCAACGTTTTTTATTTATTTTTGGGACAGAGAGAGACAGAGCATGAACGGGGGAGGGGCAGAGAGAGAGGGAGACACAGAATCGGAAACAGGCTCCAGGCTCCGAGCCATCAGCCCAGAGCCTGACGCGGGGCTCGAACTCACGGACCGCGAGATCGTGACCTGGCTGAAGTCGGACGCTTAACCGACTGCGCCACCCAGGCGCCCCTAGAAAAAAATTTTTTAAAAAGAATGGTAGATTTTGTCATATTTTTTTTCTGAACCCATTAAAATGTTCATGTTATATTTGTTTTTTATTCTATTGATGATACATTACATTAATTGATTTTCAAAACTTATATCCTTAGGATAAATTCTACTTTGTCAAAGTATATAATTCTTCTTTATGTTGCTGGATTTGGTTTGCTAATATGTTGTTGGGGATTTTTGTATCCATATTCATAAGATATATAGGTCTGTAATTTTCTTTTCTTGTGATATCTGTGTCTGGTTTTGGTATCAGAGTAATGCTGACCTCATAAAATGAGTTGGGAAATATTCCCTCCTGTTCTTTGAAAGAATTTGAGAAGAATTGGTATTGATTCTTCTTTGAATACTTGGTAGAATTCAGTGGTGAAGACATTTGTGCCTGAGCTTCACTTTGTGAGTAGTCTTTAGATTACTGATTCAGTCTTTTCACTTGTTATACGTTTATTCAGACTGTCTGTTGCTGGTGGCCAGTTCTGGTAGCCATTCTTTTACTTTCATCCTATTTAGGTCTTTGAATCTACAGTGTATCTCTCTATATAGCAGATAGTTAGATCCATTATCAATTTTGCCAATCTCTGTATAACAGTGTGACTTTTTTTGATATTTGACTGCTGACAACTTTCAAGTTACACTACCCCCCCCCCCCCCACTTTCTGCCTAATATCTGGGCAATTTGATAAAAAGACTGGATGCTTCCTCCCTTAGCACTGGTGGAAAGTTCAAGCCATGCAAGCCCTGACCCCCACAAGGGAACTCTCATCTCTTAATCACCGTAAAATCCCAAGCTAGTCATCCTTCCCTGCTGTCTCAAGCCATTTTTGGACCTTCTTGGGAACCTACCATACTCTCCCCAGAACTCATTATGTGAATAATACATCTTATGTTCACTCTTGGTACATGTGTAGCGTCATCAGCCTTGATATCTGAGCAAATATGGGGTGAAAAACCCATCCTGTTTCTGCAGGATGATGACCACAATCTGCCTTTTGATTAAAATATTTAGTCCATTTACACTTAATGTAATTACTGATATGGCAGGATTTATGCCTGCCATTTTGCTATTTGTTTTCTATGTTTCGAATTTTTTTTTGGGTCCTATATTTTTACATTACCACTTTCTTTTGAATTAAATAAATATTTTCTAGAATACTGTTTTGGTTCCCTTGTTTCTTTTAATATATACATTTTTTGTAATTTTTTAATGGTTTCCCAGAGAATTACAACTAACAACTTAATAGCAATCTAGTTCAGATTAGTACCAACTTAATTTCAATAATGTACAAAAACTTTGCTCCATTGTAGGTTTGTTCTCTTCCCCCTCCTTTGTGCTATACTATCATATAAATTGCATCTTTATACATTTTAAATCCACCAGTGAAGTTTTATATTTACTGCTTTATGCAATTGTCTTTTATAAGGTATGAGAAAAAAATAATTACAATAAAAAATTACATGATACTGTCTATACATTTGCTATGTTGTTACTTTCCCTGGTGCTCTTATTTCTTTGGTTGAATTCAAGTTGCTGTCTAATGTCTAATGTGAAGGACTTCCTTTAAATATTCTTGCAGGACAGGTCAACTAGTGATGAATTTTTTTCACTTTTTGTTTATCTGGGAGTATCTTAATAGCTCCTTCATTTTTAAAAATAGACTTTATTTTTTAGAGCAGTTTTAGGTTTACAGCAAAATTGGGAGGAAGGTATAAAGATTTATCATACTCTCCATTCCCCCATACACGTGTACCCCCTCCATTATCATCATCCCCTACCAGAGTGATACGTTTTGTTATAATTAACGAGCCTACATTGATACACCCTTAGCACCCTGAGTTCATAGGTTACTTGTGGAGCACTCTTGGTACTGTACATTCTACAAATGTTTTGGACCATTTATAATGGTCCAATGGTTTGGACAAATTTATAATGACATGTATCCACCATTATAGTATTATACAGAGTAATTTCACTGCCCTAAAAAATCCTCTGTGCTCTGTCTCTTCTTCTGTCCCTTCCCTCCTACCCAATCTCTGGCAACCATTGATCTTTTTACTGTCTCCATAGTTTTGCCTTCCCCACCCTAACATTTTTTAACTACATCAGGACCTTTAATCCACTCATTTTTTTTTTAATTTTTTCAACATTTTTTATTTATTTTTGGGACAGAGAGAGACAGAGCATGAACGGGGGAGGGGCAGAGAGAGAGGGAGACACAGAATCGGAAACAGGCTCCAGGCTCCGAGCCATCAGCCCAGAGCCTGACGCGGGGCTCGAACTCACGGACCGCGAGATCGTGACCTGGCTGAAGTCGGACGCTTAACCGACTGCGCCACCCAGGCGCCCCTAATCCACTCATTTTATTATCACCTCTTCTTGTACTTAGTTTTCTCTGTACCTGGATGAGATTGCATGGGCCACCATTATAATCTACCTCTAAACATGCCCTTATCTTTTCTTCCCTTATATCTCTCTATCATGCTTGCCTGGATAAACCTTATCCTAGGTAAAGCCAACAAGTGACCTATTCAGTTATTGTAGATTTACTGTAGTACAACATGCAGCCTTGCAGACTGGCCTCATTTTATTTTTATTAAAAAAAATTTTGTCTCAAAAATAAATAAGCATTAAAAAAAATTTAAAAAAAATAAAAGGGAGCGCCTGGGTGGCTCAGTTGGTTAAGCATCCAACTTCGGCCCAGGTCATGTCTCACACTCCATGAGTTCAAGCCCCGTGTCGGGCTCTGTGCTGACAGCTCAGAGCCTGGAGCCTGCTTCAGATTCTGTGTCTCCCTCTCTCTGACCCTCCCTCATTCATGCTCTCTTTCTCTGTTTCAAAAATAAATAAACATTAAAAAAAATTAAAAAAACATTTTTTTTAATGTTTATTTATTCTTGATAGAGACAGAGCACTAGTGGGGGAGGGGCAGAGACAGAGGGAGGCACAGAGTCTGAAGCAGGCTGCAAGCTCTGAGCTGTCAGCACAGAGCCCAATGGAGGGCTCGAACTCACAAACCATGAGATCATGACCTGAGCCAAAGTTGGGTGCTTAAGTGACTGAGCCACCCAGGCGCCCCAGGACTGGCCTTATTTTAAATTTCTGACTCAGTATATCTCAGTTTGTACTCAAGGCTCTCCCACAACCTGTCACTCCTCTGAGGCTATACCTCTGCCCTCCTTGCAGTCTCTATAGTTTCTTGAACCCTGAAAAATCTAGTCCTTTATCTATGCTCTGGTCATTCTTCTTCTTCCTCTCTAAAGAACTTCACCTTCTCTCCTGCATCATCATTTCTTTTCTCTACAGGATCATTCCCACTTAGTATAATAATCTAGTATCTCACATCTTAAATATTTTATAATAAAGCATCTTTAAACCTAATCCCCACTCCAACTATTATTTCCCTTTTGTATTCCTCTTCACAACAGACTTCTTGAGAGAGGTCTATCCAGGCATCCAGGTGCTGTACCCACTTTCTCACTTCTTTCTCACTCTGTTCAAACTTTGCTGTAGGGATTCTTCCCTTCCCCCACAATTTCACTGAGGCTGCTCTTGTCCTCAGCACAAGTCCTTTCCATGTAGCTAAACCAAAGATCACTCTCTATCTTTGGTGGCATTTACTTCTGAAATCATTCCTGCCTTCTCTTGGCTTCAGAGACATGTCCCCCCTGCTTCCGTGGCTGCTTCTCATCTGAGTTGCTAGCTTCTTCTGGGCTTGATCCCTAATGTTGGTGTCCCTCTAATCCTTGTCTACATCCTCTCCATGGGGGATCTCATCTGGTCCCATAGATTTCAGTGGAATCCATTGCCAGTGATGACCAGTCATGCCAACAGTCCTGACTCCCCAGACACACATGCAGTTGCCATCTTGGCCTCTCTTTATGAACATCTAATAAACACCA
Source organism: Neofelis nebulosa (assembly GCF_028018385.1). Classification (NCBI taxonomy): domain Eukaryota; kingdom Metazoa; phylum Chordata; class Mammalia; order Carnivora; family Felidae; genus Neofelis; species Neofelis nebulosa. Next base: position 27,833,448 of record NC_080792.1, read on the forward strand.
CAAATTTATAATGTACAAACAGAACCATTGATCTGTATCTCCAAACCTATCCTTCCCCCTAGGCATCCATACTTCTTATTGGGAACAGTACCCAGTTGCCCAAGCCAAAACCCTAGGAGTCATCCATGATTCCTCTTTCCCTCAATTACTTATCCAACCCATCACCAAGTACTGTTGGTTCTCCCTCAAAAATAGATCTTTAATCTACTGGCTTCTCTCCATCTCCACAGCACCCCAGTCTTAAGCACTCTCCTCTCTTTTCTAGACAACTGTAATTATTCTGTTAACTGGCCTCTTTGATTCACTCCTACAATCAGTTCTCCACATGGCAGCCAGAGTACCGTTTAAAACATAAATCAGATCAAGTTACGTGCTCACTAAAAGTGCTCTAATGACTTCCCATTAGAAAGTCACGCTTTTACCTTGACCTGTCATACCCCCAGTGCTGTTCTTGTCCCCCTTCTGGACTTCGTCTAACCGCCCCCCTCCCCTCCCCAAGACATACTAGCCTTCTCTCTGCTGGAACATTTGCTACTCATACCCATCCCCACCCTGGGGCTTCATACTTACCTGTACCCTCTTCTCTCAGAGCTTCCTGTGGTCCGCTCCTGTCATTAGCATTTTGCCAGACATCACCTCCTCTCTGAATCTCTAAATCCTTTACACTCACTCACCACACTCCCCCTCCCCACTTCCATTCCACTTTAGGGCACCCTGTTCCTATGTAATCTTTGTTGCAGACGTAACTCAGAAATTTCCCCAGTTATAATTTGTTATGATTTTACTGTCCATCTTTCCTCTCCACCTGCCCCCTCTCAACTCTGCTGTAACCGTGGGGACAGGAGTCTGTTGGACTTGCTCGCTGCTGATTCCCTGTCCTATCATGATGCCGAACACCGACTGGGCTTCAGTCAACATATACAGGACCAATGAGTGAATGAGTGAGTGAATGAGTGAATGAACTTTGCTTTCTAGCTTATTTGAAGTGAGAAGGGAGGCTGTGATGTGTGGGGATGCAGTCCACCTCCTCCAAGGTACATTTTCAACAGAGAAAGGACCTGCTGCCCCTCCCACGGTGGCTGCATTTTGTGCCTTTCAGTTCTGAAGAAAAGGGGGGCTCAGTTCTGTTTCACAAAGAAAAATTCTCTTACTAGGGAAGACAGGACACATATGAATTGGAGGACAACCTAAGACAAAAGAATCTGCTGGGTTGGATGGAATCAAGTGTCGAAATATTTGAATCAGACCTGTGGTCCCCAAACACTGCCAACCCCATCAGAGTCTCCTGGGGGAGCATGTAAACAAAGCAGTTTTAGGGATCCCACCTCTGGAGACTAAAATTTGGGAAGCCTAGGTGGGACACAGGAATCTGCATTCTTCAAGAATTTCCCAGGGGATTCTGATGCTTGACCAGGACTGGGAGCCTCTGGTTTATGTGGGAAGAGGGACGCTGATCCTGGAGTAGGTTGAGTCGGGATTTGTGTAGCTGCGGAGGGAGCAGGGGCAGCCCAAGCAAGACTTGGAGGGAAAGAGGGAGGAGGCACTTAGAGGCAGGAGCAGCAGGGCCAGTGCTGGGAGCAGGGGGTGGCCAGCCACTATGTCCCTTTCTCTACCTGACAGTGGCCCGGTACCGTGTGACCGTGTGCACCGGAGAACTCGAAGGCGCAGGAACCGATGCCAACGTCTACCTGTGCCTTTTTGGCGACGTGGGGGACACCGGGGAGCGGCTGCTCTACAACTGCAGGAACAACACCGACCTGTTTGAGAAGGGCAATGTGAGTGCAGCCATGCCCCTCCCCCATGCGGCTCAACTGGTCCCAGGTCCCATGCCCTTGTCTTCTGTCTTCCCTTCTCTGCTAAGGTAGAGCTGATATGGGTGCTGAGGCCCAGCTGTCAGAGAGGCTTGCTCAGGGGAATGGCGAACTAGCATGCACGGCACCCTCCAGGCTCCTGGGACTGTTCAGCTGGGGCCTGAAGAGCCACCCAGGAGGGGTCATGGTCCCCTCCCCACCTTAAGCATTGAGAAGGGGGCAGAATAGGAGGACATTTGGGGAAGTATGAGTGGCACCTTTCTTCCCTCAGAGGTGGCCAGGTAGGGAGGAATCCTGGGCACCTTGCGTGTGGAGCAGAGGACACAGGCTAGTGGAAAGGTGGGAACTTTGCCTTCTCCACTCGACATGACCACTGGGGGCACCTTGTCGTTTCCTTTTGAAAGAAAAACCAAGAAAGCACTAAACATGGGAATGGAAGAGTTGGGATCTGCTCCTAGCCTCCTTACTGATGTGCTGGGTGCCCCCCTCATTTTCAGCATCTGTCAGATGGGTTTCCTGGGGAGGCCGAGTGGGGCAATGGGAAAAGTGGCGGGCAGATCTGGGGGCAAACCCAGCCTGGAGCCAGTAGCTCCCTCCCCCCAGCCTATTTTCCCATGTCTAAAATGGGGAAGGGATGGATACCTACCTGTAGCCAGCTGATGTGAACATTAGGGATGCACGTATATTTCCCCCCCACACCCCCAACAGACCTGGCCTGCAGCACAGAGCAGGTGCTCAGTAGAGTGGTTGTTGCAGTAATGGGAGGCTGGAGGTGCTTACCAGGTGAAGCAGGTTTGCAGACTGACCTCACATAAGTCTTGGCTCTTTCCCTGCCTGGCGATGGCAGGACAAGCCCTGGAACTCGAGTGGAGGTCTCTCCGAGGCCAATGCAGGCTGGCCTGGTTTTTGGGTGGCAAAAGTAATCTGAGTGTTGTGGGTACACGGAGGTTCATTGGGGAGGGATGGAGAGGGAGAGTTCACATAGATCAATATGTTTCCTCTCTCCCTCCCACCTACCCACCCTTTCTTAACTTCTTCCTTCTACCTCTTCTGACTCCTTTGTCCACCAGTCCCACACTCGTGTTTCTGTTCCTGGAGGCTCCCAGATGTGCTCATGTAGGCTTGGCAACTCTCCAGCCCCTACTGTATTTCTGCTGCCCCATTAGCAGGCAGAACGGTGAAATTAGCAAGACCACTGGTCCCCCAGTCAGTATCTTTCTGTGGCAGGAGCCCAAGTTGATTAGCCAAGGAATTAATTCATGATAAATGGTTAGTGACTGGTAACAGCCTAATGTGTCCTCCTGGGAGATCTGCCATTTAGAAGGAGATCATAAAAGGACGCCTGGGTGGCTCAGTCCATTGAGCGTCCAACTTCGGCTCAGGTGATGATCTCACGGTTTGTGAGTTTGAGCCCCGTGTTGGGCTCTGTGCCATCAGCTCGGAGCCTGGAGCCTGCTTCAGATTCTGTGTCTCCTTCTCTCTCTGCCCCTCCCCGACTTGTGCTCTGTCTCTCAAAAATAAATAAATGTAAAAAGAAAATTAAAAAAAAAAAAGATCATAAGGAATGGCCATTGTTTAACCAAGAAACATAGACTTCCATTGTTGGGAACTTGATATCGAGTGACTTCCCAGTGGGAGCAGTTAGAGAAGGGGTAAGACCTGTTCTTTCTAGGTATCCCCCAGCCCACCTGTGAAAGACCAGTAGTCCAACCCATCAGCCCTGGCTTTTTTGATTTCTCGGCCCATGTTTTCCCTTGGTGTTTGGGTCCTAAGGGAGCCACTGTCCAACTGACCCTGCTGTCTTCCCCATTTGAAGGCTGACGAGTTCACCATTGAGTCGGTCACCATGCGGAAAGTGAGACGGGTGAGGATCAGGCACGATGGCAAAGGTGGGGGCAGCGGCTGGTTCCTGGAGCGCGTACTCGTGAGAGAAGAAGGGCAGCCCGAGAGCGACAACGTAGAGTTCCCGTGTCTCAGGTGCGTGGGGCCTGCTGCTGCTGGCGCTCTCCCGCCTCGGTCCTGGGCCCCCGGCTTGGGAAGACTCAGCCCTACCCACTGCCGTGGACCAGGGAGCAGAGTAGTGGCTGAAGGATGTAGCTGGTGCAAGAAAGAGATGGCCCTCCCGATGGCGCTTAGACCTGCGTCCCCACCCCACCTGCAGGTGCGGAGACCCGGCTCAGGTGTCCGGTGCGCGGCTACTGTGCCTATTTATGTACCAAAGCGTTCTTACTTTTTTTTTTAATTTTTTTTTTTCAACGTTTTTTATTTATTTTTGGGACAGAGAGAGACAGAGCATGAACGGGGGAGGGGCAGAGAGAGGGAGACACAGAATCGGAAACAGGCTCCAGGCTCCGAGCCATCAGCCCAGAGCCCGACGCGGGGCTCGAACTCACGGACCGCGAGATCGTGACCTGAGCTGAAGTCGGACGCTTAACCGACTGCGCCACCCAGGCGCCCCTCTTACTTTTTAAAGATACAATATGGCAATTGCAGAATGTAACTGAGTTACCTCGGAGTGTTAGTCTCCCGCTCAATGAAACTTAAAAAAAAAAAAAAATGAAGATTTAAGATTTAAGATCAGAAGATCAGAGGGTGGATGGATGGCAAGGAGCAGAGAGGGTGGTGGGTGCTCCAGGCTGGAGAGGTGGCATGAGGCACGGGCCTGAGGAGGGGGCTCATGCAGAGGCCGGCAAGGGGCTGACATGCACGTGGGGATGAAGCACGAGGTGGGAGAGTTCTGGTCACCCACTCCTTTCCCCCCTACTGGACCAGGAGGCTGCCTGGCTGATAGCTGGATGGAGCAGACTTATTCCCATACACTCAAAAGATATTTATTAGGCACTTGCTCATACTTGCTCCCTGACCTCATGCAGTACGTAGCCTAGAGGGGGACTAAACAATAAGGAAGTGAATAAATGATGAAAGCTGTACTCATGGACTGTGAGGAACGGGATGAAGGAAACCGCACGATGGCGTGGAGGCTGCTGGGAGTGGCCACACTGAGGTGGGGTGGCTTCGAGGTGGGGGCGCTGGGTAATTTCTGTCTGCAGAGGGGACAGTGAGACTGACTTCCTGAGGAATAAAAAGGAAAGCAGCAGGGCTTCTGGATGGAAGGTCCAAAGGGGAAGCGAAGCCTGATAGGAAGCTTTGCGGGGCCCATGATGTATTAGTTTGCCGGGCTGCTGTAATAACACGCCACAGATCGAGTGGCTTACACCACAGGATTGTTGACGCATAGTTACAGAGGCCAGAAGTTCAAACTCAAGGTATCAGCAGGGCCGTGTCCCCTCTGAAGTTGCTCTGCACAGGGTTTGTCCCATGCTTCTCAGCTTCTGGTGGCCACAGGCTTTCTTGGAGATTAGATGGCCACCTTCTCCCTGTGTCTTCACGTTGCCTTCCCTCTGTGCATGTCTGTGTCTGTGTTCACATTTCCCTTTTTTATGAGGATACCAGTCATTTTAGAGTAAGGCCTGCCCTACGGTGACCTCATGTGAACTTGGTTACCCCTGTGAGGACACTATTTCCCAATAAGGTCACATTCTGTGGTACTAGGGGTTAAGACTTTAACATATCAGGGCACCTGGGTAGCTCGGTCTGTTAAGCGTCTGACTCTTGATTTCAGCTCAGGTCATGATCTCGCAGTTCATGAGTTGGAGCCCTGCGTCAGACTCTGTGCTGATGGCTCGGAGCCTGGAGCCTGCTTCAGATTCTGTGTCTCCCTCTCTCTGCACCCCCCCCCCCCCCCCGCCCATGCTCTGTCTCTATCCCTCTAAAATAAATAAACACTAAAAAAAATTAAAGAAAAAAAGACTTTAACGTATCACTTTGAGGGGATGCATTTAAACCTGTAACATGGCAGCTTGGCTCTAGGGGGTCACAGTGGAGGTGGGGAGAAAGGGCCACACTGGAGGCAGATCCCAGAGGTAGAGGTCATAGGATGTGCCCACAAGAGAGAGGGGAATTGGAGACCCCACGTCTCTGCCTTCGGCAGATGGGCAGAGGTCATGCTCTTGCTGAAGTGGGGAGCCTGGGGAGGAAGGGTTCTGGGTGGGGAGGGGGAGGGGAGGAAGGTTTGAGGGTGGAGATGGGCTGGACTCGGGAGGTTTAGCCGGAGCACGTTAGGTTTGAGATGCTTGTGAATCAAGTAGCCAGAATCAGGCCATGAGAAATAGATCCAGGAAATGAGAGCGTAGTGATGGAATTTAAAGTCAGGGAAATGCATAGGATCCTTCAGGGAGAGCATGGATAAAGAATGGTGAAGACCGAGCCCTGAGACAGGCCAGTAAGAGGATGAGGAATCTGGAAAGGGGATGAGGCAAAAGTTGGTGTGTCCACACTGCCTGCCTTACTACACGCATGATGCAGGGGGAGTGTGGGACCAGGAGTCTTAGCCATTTCCCTGCTGTGTGGCTTTGGGCAAATTTCTTAACCTCTCTGGTCTTCTGCACCTTCCTGCCCAGCATGTGTCTTACGGTGATGGGGAGGATGGAATGGGATTGCACTTTGAAAGGAGCCAGTCTGCCAGAGGCACAGGTGATGCTGATTGCAGGGCACAAGGCAAGCTGAGGCCCCCAAACACCCAGAGCCCTCTCTGCCCCCAGACACATAAAGTGTTCATGCATTTTTGAGAAAATGGCTTCTCATACCTTTCTGAGGCATGTGGTGATGGCATTTGCCGACTCGGGACCCAGGAGGACTTTGAAGAAGCTGGAGGCGGGGCTGGAGCTCCATGCTGGTTCTTTTTTCACCTGAGCTGGGAGAGGACAAACCAGGCCTCTTTCTCCCAACTTCTCTGCCAGGGTCAGGTAGGGTGAGCGGTTTAGCTCTGGCAGGTGTGTGTGTGTGTACGTGTGTGTGCATGCTTGTACATTCTTGTGAGCCCAGGGAAAGAGCAATAAAGTCACCTGTAGAAGGGCTCACCCATTGAGCAGCCTCTGGGTGCTGGGCCCAAGTGTCTGAAGCTGAAAGAAAACGGCTGTATTTGGAAATCTCGATCGATACCCTGCAAGTACTTCATTGGAAACTGAAATGGCAAGCCACGGTGTCCCTTTACTGCTGCGGTGGGCCTGGGGATGGGTGAGTGGTGGAGAGAAGGTTGGGAGGGAGCATGGGTTTTCCGATGGCCGAGGGCCTGCTGGATCCATCCTCCCCGTCCCCGTGAGTGGTGGCCAGAGCCACACCCTTCTCTGCAGTCTGCATCTGTGGGAAATGCCGGGTGACCTCTGCAGGCAGTGACCTCCGCAGGACAGGGGTGGCGGCTCCTAACGGAGGGGCTCTAGGCAGTAGTCCCCGCTCGCAAATATCTCTCCCTGACCCCCACCCACGCTGGTGTCAGCCTCAGAATTTTACAATTGTGTCTTCACGTCTTGGAATCCCGAATGATTGTGGCGTTCTAGGCTCATAGCATTGAGAAGCCCATGGCGAATGCAGCCACTCAGCTGCCAGCTAACATTTTGTGTGAGCTAACAGCCGGCAGGTGGGCGTGTAAGTTCGTGTGCTTGGGGCGGGGGCAAGAGAGAAGGGATGGGGATGCCGACACTCAGGTGGGGGTATATTGCAGAGAGACCGTGGTTCCCGGAGGCCTGAGCTCCGTGTCAGGAGGGCTGGGGGGGAGGCACACCTTGGCTTCCTTCGATGGCTTCTGTGGCCAGGGAGGTGCCTCCCTGCCAGGAGTATAACAGGGCTGGGTTGCCAAGACCAGCTGTAACACAGAGGCAGATGGGGAGACACTGGTCAAGAGAGGAGTGCCTTGGCTTCCCCGCGGTGCTGGAGATCACCGAGGTTGTCTCTTCTGCTGCCGTCACCTATATCACAGACCCTCGTGAGTCCTGGGACCTGGGCACCTGGTGCTTGCACGGTCGTCTCATTTCTCAGGCTGCATCCCATGCTCGGGGCAGATGGCGCTTTTTGGGTGACCAGTGCAATATGTTGCCCCCAGGTGGGTGACCAGCAGAGAGCTGGGGCCATAGCCCACTCTGATGTATAGAGGAGTCACCACCATCAAACCCAGCCCTGTAGGGTCCAGACCCAACTTCTCCTTATTGGCAAATCTCATTCTTCCTTGAGGACTCAGAGCAGAGCCCCTTCCCCACAAGCTGTCCTCATTGCTCTGAATTCCTGTTGCACTTACTCTGGTTCGACAGCCATCCTTGTCCTGGTCTTCAGCACCTTGGCCGGTCTAGCCTGTCTTCTTAACTGCACAGTAGGTTCTCTAAGGGCCGAGCTGTGTCTTTACTGATCTCCGTGCATCATCTCTGCCATCTCCCCTCCCCTGAGCCCTCAGCACACTGCCACGCACATGGTAGGCTCTCCCAAAACGAGGTGATTGTTTTTGATGGTAACAGTGACACTGGTGTTCATGACTTTCAGGACAAGCTCTTTACTGTGATTGCCAAGGTCCTACATCCTGTGACCCTTCCACCTGTCTAGCCTTCTTTGCTGCAGGCTAGCTGCCCTTCCCCCGCTGCCTTCCATCCACACTGGCCTTCCACCAGCTCCCAGAGGCTCTGCTCTGTCCCAACATTTGCTGTTCCCTGGAGATGGCACCTTCTTCTTCTCCCAGCTAACTCCTTGTCACCCTTCCGACATCAGCCAGTACTGCCTCGTCAGGGCCGTCTTCCTCCCCAGTCTGGGCAGGGACCTTTGTTCTCAGCCCCCCTAGAGCCTTTTCCTTTGCTGAATTCCCAGTTTTGGCCTTTCTGGTGACTCTCCACGAACAGTGTGATGGCTGGTTGTTGGCCACTCAAAGAACTAACAGCCCCTTGTCTGCCCAACAGGTGGCTGGACAAGGATAAGGATGATGGTCAGTTGGTCCGAGAGTTGCTGCCCAGTGATAGCAATGCAACACTGAAGAGTAAGTTGTCCCGAGACCAGGTGGTGGGTGTGCCCCTGACGAGAGAGGCGTCCTCCCGGCTCTTGCACTGTTCACATCATTCCTGGAGGGCAGCAGTGGGGAGGGTGGAGGGGAAGAGGCTCTGAGGGAGGATCTGGAATCCTCTTCTCTGTAGTCTCTTTGTGGCATTGGGTATGGGCCCCTGAGTGCACACAGGCCTCTGTTGATGAGAGCAACAAAGGAGGCAGCACCAGCCAAACAGACGTGTCTATCCTCCCTTGTGCACCTACGATGCAGACCTTTCTGGGTGATAAAATGGAAGAACACCAACATGGCATCCTGTTTCGTGACAGGGAGCTTCGGGCCCACATGAGGATTTCACTCCTGGCTGGCTACTTCTGAACTATTGACATCTTGAGCCAAACATGTAACCCTTCTAAGGCTCTGATTCCTCACATGTAAAGCCAAGATCAGAATACATATACAGTGCATATATAATGTGCTAAACACGGTCTGCAAAGCTTGATGTTCCTTTGTTTCAGTGTCTTCATCCATCAGATGAGAAACTGGACAGGGTGGTTGTTTGAGGTCCTTCATTCAAGTCTTTTACACTCAGTGGTCTTTGAATGCTTTCCTGTTGTCGGCATGTTCATACCTTGTGGGCAGGCCAAACAGGGATCAGCGTCCCAGTGTTGTTGATGAGGGGACCTGGCAGAGATGAAGGGAGCCCTGCCCCATCACAGGGCAACTTACGGAGAGCAAGGGTTAGGCTGCTGACCACCACCCCCCGCCCCCTGCCGTAAACCAGTGTCCCGCCCTGGCTGCAGATTGCCCTCCTGCTGCAGCCCTTTCCACCCACCCTGCACTAATCCCTCCCTCCCTGCCTCTCACCTTGGACCCTCAGACTTCCGCTACCACATCAGCCTGAAGACCGGGGACGTCTCTGGGGCCAGCACAGATTCCAGGGTCTACATCAAGCTCTATGGGGATAAATCTGACACCATCAAGCAAATTCTTCTCGTCTCTGACAACAATCTGCAGGACTATTTTGAACGTGGCCGGGTGGATGAGTTCACGCTGGAGACCCTGAACATTGGAACTGTAAGTCTCCTTCCCAAGACCATGTGACATGCTCTCACCCACCCCACATGTGTCCATGTGGGGGTGCACGCACACACTCACATGCACACGCACTCATGCACACATTGCACACTCACATACACACAAACACACTCTCACATGCACATGGGTGAACACATTTTAAAGGGAAAAAATGCCCTCTTGGGGGTTAGCGAAGTACATTACTTTCCAGCTATGACCCGGAGCAGCAGAATATATGTGAACAGTGGTTAAGCTCCCAGAGTCCGTTTAGGGACAGAATGTGTATTTTTGGTGTCTATAGTTCCAACATTTCCTTTACCTACATAGGCAAGACCAATGTAGCTGGGTCCCAGACACTGGAGAAGGGGACACAGGCATGTGGGGAAGGAAAAGAGGAGAAGGGAAGAAATGAAAAGAGGGGCTGAAAATCTTCCCAATTCCAAACTTGAGTATCCATCTATCTGAATTATGCTCAGGAAACCTGTTTCAATGTACAACTCCAGCAACACTGAAGAGATACTGCCTTAGAAGATGGCACCTGAGGGTGTCCCTCTGTCAAGGACCCAGTGGCCCGGCTGCTAGAAGTCTGAGCCGTTCATCTAGAAGAACACAGATCTAATGCCCTCAACCATAGTGTTGGAAACTTTTCTGGAAATGTCCAAGCTGGGCTTCTTGTTAGCACCTGTCCTTCTCAAGGTGTGGCTAGCAGGAATTGGGATGCTGACAAGCTCCCATCTGTGACCTTACTTTCCTGTCCCTTTCCCCTCTCTCTAAGCGTCACCATATTTCAGGTACTCCATCAAAGTGCTCTCATGTCAGTCATTTATCCCTTGATGGTAATGAGCTTAAATCACAGTCTTCCTTCCTCAAAATGTATTTACATTTTCAGCTGAATTAATAATCGTGGAGTGAGATGCTGTTCCCTTTACTGAGGATTTCTGGCAACATCCCCAGATAGATGAGACATCTGAGGGGAGGGGGATGGCATCTGGGGCCTTTCCTTGCTTTTTTGAAACCCCCTCAACAAGCAGTGTGGCCAAGAGGTTGGGAGAGCCAGCTCTGGCTGCTGACGGCCCAAGGCTCCACGTTTCCACTTACCTGCTGAGCCTGTAAGTTTCTTCACCTTGGCTTGTCCTCATTCATAACAACAGGGGACACCAGGGGGATTGTTATTGGCATTAACCATGTTGATAGCAACCACATGCCCACAGTAGGTGCTCAGTAAGCTGGCGGTTAATCAACAGTCGCGCCATGTAGGTGCTAGGCATTCTGGAATTGAAAGAACTTCAGGAGTTCTGTCCTTAAGGAGCTTCCCATCCTGTCAGGTAGAAGACACTTGTCCCTGTCTTTATTCTTCCAGCTGATCCCATGGCTGTCCCAGCACCACAGACAATGAAGCTCTCCTGTGGCCCTTGGCACTCACCCAGAAGGCTGTCAGGCTTTGTAAACAAAGCTTGTTTCCTTCCTACAATTCCAGGGGACCCAGGCTACATGCACTCCGTTCTGATGCTATTTTCTTTTTTTTTTTTTTTTTTAATTTTTTTTTTCTTTCAACGTTTTTTTATTTATTTTTGGGACAGAGAGAGACAGAGCATGAACGGGGGAGGGACAGAGAGAGAGGGAGACACAGAATCGGAAACAGGCTCCAGGCTCTGAGCCATCAGCCCAGAGCCCGACGCGGGGCTCGAACTCACGGACCGCGAGATCGTGACCTGGCTGAAGTCGGACGCTTAACCGACTGCGCCACCCAGGCGCCCCCTGATGCTATTTTCATTATCAGCCGCAAGAGGCACTTAGCACTCATAAGAGCGAGAACAGGGCTTAGAGGAACAATTTTCTAACTCTAGCCTTCTGGCACCAGACTCATGGCTAGCATTACCCCTTCAAACCATCACAGAGAGAAGCTGAGGGGAGGGTGAGGGACCAGCAGGGATCTCAAGGCTATTTGGTAATTCCGTCTAATGTTCGAATCGCCCCGTAAACAGCATTAAAAAACAAAACAAAACACACTAAAGGGATTTGAACATTGAAGAACCAAGTACTCGTGAGGATGGTAACATGATGATCTACACAGTGGTCTGTGTTAAATGTAAAGATGTTAAAATGTAAAATAGCAAAGCAAGTGGACTACTGAGCGTTACTGGAAAGAGAAAGATGTTCCTCAGGGCCAAGAGTGAGAGAAGGGATTGAGCACAGAACCAAGGGGTACATCAGAGAAGAAATGCAGAAATGGGTACGGTACTGTCTTGTTTAAACAAAGCAAAGCCAAACCAATAACACGGCTACCGAAGCAAATGGTTAATGTTTTGAATGTTTGCTTCCTTGTGTGGCCACCACTCAACACAGTCACAGACATACTGGAGTCACACCCGCTCCCCAACTTGCTTCTCACAACTACCACAAGGGTGAGCTCCTCTTAAGAGGAGGGAACAAAGGCTCTGGGCGGGAGAAGTGCCCCAACTGGCTGATGGTGGACAAGACTGGGACCCAGCCTCCTCCTGCTGAGCCCCCCTCTTCTGGGGAGCTGGAGGTCTGGGTCAAGGAAAGCAGTTTGTACCAGTGTTGGTGGTGGGTGGGAGGTGGGTGGAAGCATGGAGATTTCTGTGCACCAGCTCTTTGCTCACTCGCACCCTGGGTTTCTTTCTAGATCAGTCGGCTGGTGATTGGGCATGACAGCACAGGCATGCACGCCAGCTGGTTCCTCGGCAGTGTCCAGATCCGCGTGCCCCGCCAAGGCAAGCAGTACACCTTCCCTGCCAACCGCTGGCTGGACAAGAACCAAGCTGATGGGCGCCTGGAGGTGGAGCTCTATCCCAGTGAGGTCGTGGAGATCCAGAAATGTATGGAAGCAGCAGTGATGGGACCATCAGCATTGTTTCCTTGCAGGATGGGGTTGTGGGGAAGGAGAAGGGACTGTGGGGTGACTTAACTTGATTCCAAGGGGGAGGCTTAGGGGAGATGATGGGGCTTCTGATTGCCTGCGGTGCCATGGTTCTAGGAGGGGAAAAGCGGCTCAATTTACAGATAGGGAAAGTGAGGACTCCGTGGATGAAATATTTTTTTCTGGAATAAAGGCAGCAAATGACTCTATTAAGAAATGTACATTCTCAGCCCTGTGTACAGGAGTTTGAGACATAGTCTGTGTCTTCTTCTGGGAAGACTGGCTGAGGAGATAAAGCTGTTTATTTATTCATTTATTGAATAAGTATATATAGTGACTGTTTCTCTGAGCCAGCACTGCCCTAGGCACAAAATAGGCGAAACTTGCCCTTGTGGAATTTACATTCTACCAGGGGAGGCAAACAATAAATATATAATACAATGCCAAGTAAGAGCTATGAAGAAAATGAAGCAGGATAGGATGTTAGTAATGACATGGGGGTGGGGGACTTTTTTGTACAGGATGACAACATCTCTGAATGAGGGTGAAGTTCACAGTGATCTCTCCTCAACTATCCTGTAGGTTTCTGGAGGGCTGTATCATATACACATGCTGTGTAATGGTACCTGCCACTGTGAAGAATCAACTCTTTCTCTCTTTAGAAGTTAGAACTTGATTTCCATCACAATAATACAGGTACTAGTTAATAAGATACAGATTTTTAGAAAGCAGTAGTTCCCTTCTCCTTACCATCTCCCTTCTTCAAAGGTAACAGTTGCTTTCACTTTCCCTCTGAAGTTTATCTCCATATTTTTAATAATTTGCTTGCCAATTCCTTGATTATTTTATTCATAGACATGAACTCTTGACTTCTTACAATGGAAGAGGAGGGTTTAGCTCTTTTAACACACATGAATGTGTGTGTGTGTGTTTGTGTGTGTGTGTGTGTGTGCATCCATTCCTCCCAGCCTTCAATAAAATTAAATCAGTATTCAATTTTTACATTATTATGACTATGTAAATAGTATACATTCTGAAACACGTACTGTATGATGATTACATTTCAATTTTTGTACAACTCTTTGTTTTTTCTGGAGTTAATGATAGCCTCAGTTTTCATCTATATAGTTTTCTATATACCCATCTGTATTTCTATATACCCACCTATCTGTATTAGTTTGCTAGGGCTGCCATAAAAAAATATCACAGAATAGATGGCTTACACAACAGAAATCTATTTTCTCACAGTTCCAGAAGCCAGAAGTCCACGACCAGGGTGTCAGCAGATCACATTTCTTCTGAGGCCTTTTCTTTGCCTTGCAAATAGCTGCCTTCTTGCTGCATGTTCACATGGTCTTTCCTTTAGGCATTTGCATGTCTGTGTCCTAGTATCTTCCTCTTATAAAGATACCAGTCATATAGGATTAGGGCCTCACTTTAATGACCACAATTGAACTTAATTTTCTCTTTAAAGGTCCTATCTCTAAGTCACATTCTGAGATACTAGGGGTTAGGACTTCAATACATGAATTTGCGTTGGAGTATGAGACAATTCTCCCATAACATCATTTTATCTCCATCTCCCCAATAGAACCAAAATTCTTTTCATAATTCTGTTTCCTCTCTACCTCCTTCTGCTCACTCCTTGCCCCAAGACATTCCTTTAGGAACCTCTGTCCTCCTACTCTCTAGGCTGCCATGAAGCTGTCCTTTTGGGACTTCCTTTTGCCCATCTTTTTGGAAATTCCTTTCTTTTTTGATTTCCTATTTCCTGGACTTCATGTCTTTCTCTTCTTTGGTTTCTGCCTTCTTTTCGTTTCTACTGGATAGCTTCCTGAGAAAATGTGCATGGAAAAGTTGAGATCTTTCATGTCTGGGAATGTCTCACAATTGATCAGGAATTTGGCTCATTATAGAATTCTTAGTTAGAATTCATTTTCCCTTAAAGTTTAGAAGGAATTATTCTACCATTCTCTAACTCCCAGTGTTGCAGTTTGGAAGTCTGATACCATTCTGTTACCCAACCCTTTAGGGTTTTTTCTCTCTAGAAGTTTATGGGATCCTATTTTTATACCTGGCATTCTGAAATTTCATGATGTCCTCACTGCCTTTTGTGATTTTAGTTTCATCCATTACTCTGGATTCATCACGGGCTCCTTCTATGGAGAATTTTTTAATTCTGAGACTTTTATGGGTATTTCTTTAACAATTTCTAATTCTCTATCGTCTATTTTCTTGGTAAGATGTTGCAATTCCTCTACTTTTCTTACCTTTCTATCATTTGTTATTTTGTTCTTGAGAAATTTCCTCTGTTGTACTTATGAGCTGTCCTTGACTTTATCCTTACTATGGACTATTTTATTTCAGCTACCACATGTTGATTTCCAATAGCTGGTTCTTGCTCTCTGAATGGTCATTTTTATCATAGTTTTGTGTAATTCTGGCTGCCTATTGCTCTAGGATCTGACAGAGGGAATGAGGTTGTGGGTTCTGTCCATTCAGAATGCCAGCTTTTACTGAATCCCCCCATTGTGCAAATGCTTGCCTACCCTCACTCCCAGCTGATCCTGGTATCTCTAGTTCAACTTCTTTAGGCTCTCAGCCAGTCCTCTTACTTTCTGCCCCAAATCTCTCATATTGCTATGGTAATGTAAGAGCCCCCATCTTGTTGAAAATAACAATCTTACCTTGAAAATAAAAACCACGATACCATCTTATGGCATTTCTGCGAGGGTAAGTCTTAACAGTAGTCGCTGAAAAACCATGATCCCATAGTTCTGGAAGACATCTCCCTCATCGTCAGAAATGGTGCACACCTAGTAGTGCACACCTTTAACACATTTCCACCCTCTAACTGCTTACTAACGTATTACTTCAGGACACAGACAGCTCTCTCTGGGTGTAGATGTATCTGTTGATGTCATCTGAAAGGTGCATATATTTAAATAAAAATTATAATTTCAGGGGTCCCTGGCTGGCTCAGTTGGTAGAGCATGCAACCCTTGATCTTGGGGTCATGAGTTCAAGCCCCATGTTAATGTATGTATTTTAAGAAAAGAAAGAAAGAAAGAAAATTCTAATTTCAGTCCCTTGTCCTTTACTGAACATAAGGAAGCCTTTGCTTCTTTCTACTCCGTGGTGTCTGCCCAGGGGCTGGCAGACAGCAGCGAGTGCTCACTGGTGTATTAACGACTCCTCATGCCTGGCTCTGGAAGTCGCGTGTGGTACAGTGGATCACTGGGCTCTGGAGTCTGATTGATTGAGTTTGCCATTTCGACCACCTACTCAATTCCTTTAAGCCTCAATTTGTCAGCCTGCAAAATGGCACTGATAGTCCTCATCTCGATGCTGCGGAGAGGGTTAGATGAGATGGTGCCCGTGAAGCATCAGGCGTGGCACAGGGTCAGGAATGTTGGCTTTGCTGCTATCACTGCTATTATTAATATTACCGAATGTCCTGTTTTCTCCCCACGTGCCCACCCAGTGGTCCATTATGAGGTTGAGGTTTGGACAGGGGATGTGGGCGGTGCAGGCACCACTGCCCGAGTCTACGTGCAGATCTATGGCGAGGACGGCAAGACAGACGTGCTCTTCCTGTCCAGCCGCTCGAAAGTTTTTGAGCGGGCATCCAAGGACACGTTCCAGGTGTGTGTGGGTAAGGCAGCGGGAGGGTCCACAGAGGGCCAGGGGATGCCCCAAAATGAAGGGATTGGACTAGCTCAGTGGTTCTCATCCCTGGCTTCTTAGAATCACCTGGAGAGCTTTAAGAAAAAAAAAAAAGTGCTGCCTGGCCCACATCCGGATCAGTTAAGTCAGAACCTCTATGGTGGGATGTGTTTTCGGGGTATGCTTCTGAAAGCTCTGCCGGGAGGCTAACAAGCTGCCAATTCCGAGAACCGCTGGAGTAGATGATTCTAATTTGACAAAATATGGCCTGAAGCCCCTGGTTACTGCATCCACTGCCAGCCTGTGATTCTACAGCTCTCTCCGCCTGTGGGCAGGGCCACACTTCGAGGCAGGATCTGGGGAGGAGCCTCCTGGCTGCATTCTCGATGCCCCAGGATTCTGCACTTCCCTTTGAGTAGAGAAGAAAAAGATGAGAATGTGAGCATGTTGTTGGCAGGGGAGGAGAATGCAGGTGTGACGCCCTGTGGGGGACACATGAATGTTTCCTGTGGGATACTAGTGCGTGTGAGTGAGTGTATGCATGTGTGTGTGTGTGTAAGCAGGTATGTGTGTGCAGGGAGCATATTCGTGCTGGGTGCTCTGTGTGTGTTTGTGTGCCTCAGGTCACTTGGCCCTCGGCAAAGAGTCCTACCCCAGTGCCCGGCAGGGTCTGATTGAGTTGGGTCAGGGCATACGGAACGTTGGTGCTGGAGGGGGCCTCACTGAGGCCAACCCCCCATAACACTGCTGAGGAGGTAGAGGCCCCAGCATTTCACCTCTCTGAGCCTCAGATTCTTCCTCCGTTCAAACCTAGCCTTAGAGTGCCTCCCTAGCCTGCTTCGAAGTCCTTAGAGGGGTCAAAATGGTGAAGGTCAGGGTACGTACTCAGGAAATTGTGGCCAGTTGTGGGGGTGGAACAGAGCAGAGCGTCTTCCAATGCCAGCATGCTGTGTGGCTGGAAGTGATGCGGTCATGAATGCGGTCATGGGAGACGCATGGGTGCTGAGAAGACAGATGTGGGAGGAGGGGATGGTGAGCAGGCCCGACTGGAGAGGTTGAGGGCAGGGATGCTCTGACTTGGAAAATGCTGGGGAAGAGATCTAATGTGCTGAAGAACGAACTTACCAGGCCCAGAGCCCATCCCCTAAGTAGCTGAGAGGGAAAAGTGCCTCTCCTTCAGGGCTCCTGGGCTCTCATTTTGGCTGATAACTTTCTCAGAAAGGTGGTTTTGGCCTACATTGTGGCTTCACGAACAGAGTCAGAAGACCTGAGTTCTTATCTAGACCTGGACTCCAGTTATGGGGCACTGAGAAACTCAGGTCCCCAGTCACCAGGACACGTGGAAAAATTGGTGGCACCAGGCTTTGAAAAGTGTCAGACACCCAGAAGGGGCCCATCAGAATGGGGAACAGAGTGGCTCAACCAGCAGGTACCCCATGTGGACCCTACCCTGAGCTCTGTGGGGCTAGACCTCGCTGCAAGGTGAGGCTTAGAACAGAGTAAGTAGATCGAAGGCCGAGGACCTAATCTGAAGAAGAGCTAAAGCTAAATCCATCCATGCTGTGCCAGACCCTGTGCCAGAGAGAAGCAAGAAAGAACAGTCCCTGTCTCAAGTAATTCCCCGTTCAGGTGGGCGGGGAGCAGCTCATGTGGACAGGGAGGGCATCCAGGACAGACCAGAACCACGGCCAAGGTCTGGGCTCCCTCTGCACTGCCAGGGAAAGAAGCCTGTGCTGGGGGAGAGGCCTGGGGTCCCTGGGGACATGGGGGAAGGGATTGGGTATATTTTTGAAAAATAACAGTTTTCTTGCTCATTACATACAAAAGTTGTATATGATTCATGCTGAAAAAAACTTTGGAAAGAGAATCCAGAAAAGCACAAACTGAAAAGGAAAGTAGTAATAAGGTTCAGGAATTGGAATGAATGGATTTCCTTGGAGGCAGAGGAAGGAATAAAGGCGCTCTGGGTGAGGGGAGTGCATGAACAGAGGTGTGGAACCAGGAGTGACAGGAATGAGTGCGATGTGCATGTGTGTGTGCGTGCATGTGTGGATGTGGGGAGGGGTGAAGGGAGAGAGGCAGGGAGACCATCCTGACCACGACCCGGGGGTTAGAAGGAAGTAGGTGTGGGTGGAAGGAGGGGCTGCAGGAGGTCCTGGAAGGCCGGCCGAACAAGCAGGCTGAGAGAGAGGGAGCTGGTGGAAGCTTGTGAGCTCGAGGCCCCGGGCCTCCCCACCGGGGCTCCGCACACAGGCCCAGGCCTGGCTGCGCAGGGGAGGCGGGGAGGACGCCAGGGGCCCCCCCAGCCACTGCCCTGCGCTTTGCACAGCTGGAGGCGGCGGACGTGGGTGAGGTCTTCAAGATCCGGCTGGGGCACACGGGCGAAGGCTTCGGGCCCAGCTGGTTCGTGGACACGCTGTGGCTGCGGCACCTGGTGGTGCGGGAGGTGGAGCTCACGCCCGAGGAGGAGGCCCGGAAGAAGAAGGAGAAGGACAGGCTGCGGCAGCTGCTCAAGAAGGAGCGGCTGAAGGCCAAGCTGCAGAGGAAGAAGAAGAAGAAGAAGAAGAAGGGTAGCGACGAGGAGGACGAGGGGGACGAGGAGGAGGAGTCCTCGTCGGAGGAGTCCTCGTCTGAGGAGGAGGAGGAGGAGACGGAGGAGGAGGAGGAAGAGGAGGAGTTTGGGCCGGGGATGCAGGAGGTGATTGAGGAGTACAAGTTCGAAGCCCACCGCTGGCTGGCCCGGGGCAAGGAGGACAATGAACTTGTCGTGGAGCTGGTGCCGGCAGGCCGGCCGGGTCCTGAGCGTAAGCCCGAGGAGGGGTCTGCAGGTCCGCTGAAGGGGGCCCAGTGAAGGGGGGTGTCTAGCTCTCCAGTCACGTGGCAGCCCCATAGCGGGGCACCTGTCATGGTTCCCAAGTGGGTCTCCTGACCTGTGACAGGCCTCTGCCTGTGGTTAGCTCTGCCCCTTGGGCGGCTCTCAGGGGGAGCCTGGATGTAGCTCGTGATGACTGAAAGTGGGACGTAACGTAGGAGGGCGCCCAAGGGCGTCTCCCCTTGACTCTCAGGCTCCTGGGCCTCATGGCAAAGAAAAGTCTTGAGCAGTGGGGAGGGATAGGTTCTTTCCAGGTTAGTGCAGATGTGGAGGAATCTGTAGGACCTTCCCGCTCCCACGAGCTGGCTGGATCCGAGAGGCTGAGCCTCAGGTCCGCCCCGAGGCCTAGGTGTCCTCAACGCCACGTTTTTCTCCGTCCCCAGCCAACACCTACGAGGTCCAGGTAATCACAGGGAATGTGCCCAAGGCCGGCACCGATGCCAATGTCTACCTGACCATCTACGGGGAGGAGTACGGGGACACAGGCGAGCGGCCCCTGAAGAAGTCGGATAAGTCCAACAAGTTTGAGCAGGGCCAGGTAGAGTGGGGGCCCTTGCGTGGGTGGTGGAGACTGCTGGTTCCGGAGGCCACACCCCCACCAGCACGGTGTCCAGCAGGGTGCTTTGTTGAGTCCACCCAGATGTAATCGAAGTGGTTCCTCTGTGAGCTCCGGCGCCTTGTGGTGGGGGGCATAAGATAGGCCGGGGAGGGGAGCGTCGAGCACCACAAAGCCCACAGGAACTGACCAGAGATATTACAGGTAGCAGATGCTCAGGCGCTGAGGGGGTGGAGCAGGGGGGTTCAAGGAGGAAGTGCCGACGGCTCTTTGGGGAAAACATGGTAGGAAGGAGAGCTGTACACTGGGCCATGGTGGGTGAGTGTGGGATGGATGCCCACGATTACCGTGAGAGGTGTTCCCCGAGGATGGGTCCGGGGGACAGAGATGTGGGGTGGAAATCTGGAAGGCCCAGCTCCAGGACAGGGAGTCTTCCCACTGTGCTGTGTTAACGCTGAGCCAGGGGGCGCACTGCCTCTGGGAAGCTTGATGAGCCTAGTTAAGGGGGGTGGGGCATGAGAGCCTTGAAAGAAGGTTGAGAAGCCTGGACTGAGTCCTGGTCCTGCCCCAGCGGGAGCCACGAAGGCTTCTGAGCGGTGAGAGAAATGCACGCACACCCCTCTTCCAGGTATCGTGGGGAGAGTGTGAAAAATCCAGCTGTCATCTTTGTCCTTCAAGATGTTACAATATTCTCTGGCTGGAAGACTGTCCCCAGCTCACCTTTCTCATTCCTGGCCCTGATCCCAAAGCCACATTTCCTCATCCACACAGAGGAAGAAGAGAAACCAAACCCATGAAAGTACTCCTGGGCTCCTCTGATTTCTTTCAGAGGCTGCCTGCTTTTTCTTTCAATACTGCCTTGCCATGACTTGAGGTTTAGGGTTTATTTCCATAGCCACTATGATCCTGGATTGGAAGAAAACTGTCCTAGAGGACGTAACTGGTACAATGGATGAAATTTGAATATGGGCTTGTATGTTAGATAATAGTATTGTGTCGATAGTATTGTGTTTCCTGAGTTTGGTAATTGTCCTGGGATTATATGAGAATCACCTGTTCTCAGGAAAGCTATGATGAAGAATTCAGAGGTGAAGAATCATGGTATCAGCCATTTACTTTTAAACGTTTCAGAAAAATAATAGCAAAAGAGAGAGACAGGGAAAGCAAATATTGCAAAATGTAGGTGAAGGGCATATAAAATTTCATTGTATTGTTTCTGCAAATTTTCTGTAGACTTGATTGTTTTTCAATATAAAGAATTTAAGAAGTTACAGCCGAGAGGAATCCCTTATCAGGTCCCGATGTCGCCTGCCTCCTGCAGTGCAGACGTGTATATTGGGCTACACGCACGGCCTTCCTACTCACATGGTGAGGGAGTGCAAGTCTCCTGTTCCTGTGAATCACTTTGGATTTACACTTTGAATTCTGTAAATCACCTTGGATTTGCACTTTGGCTCATCCCAGGTGCTTAGAATGGGTGGCTGAAGGGGCTTATGCACACATGTGCACACATAGCACAGGGTTTCAGCACACACCCGACAACAGGCCCTCCACGGGTGCACACACACACACACACACACACACCCTACCACACGAACGCGGGCAGCCAGCCCACCTGCCTTCTCCTCTGCCCCTCACGGTCACCTTCCTGGCCTTCCCACTCCTCCTGCCACCCTTTGGGACACAGAGTGAAAAGACCCCTGGTATGGGCAGGTTATAAAAGAGTGCAGATCACACACAGTCAACTGGCTGCCACAGGATTCCACACCCCCTTCCCTCAATGGTTTGGGTCTCCCTGCCGGCCCCCAGGTGCTGATGTGTAGGGGGGGTGGGGCGCACCATGTCTCGGGGCGGGGAGGCATCCCTCTGAGTGCTTCTCTGGCCCTTCCCAGACAGATACCTTCACCATCTATGCTATTGACTTGGGGGCTCTGACCAAGATTCGGATTCGCCATGACAACTCAGGCAACAGACCGGGCTGGTTCCTGGACAGAATAGACATCACCGACATGAACAATGAAGTCACGTGAGTGGGGCTTGAGGGGAGGGGGGGAAGGCCATGCCTGCTTCTTAGTCTTGGGAAGAGGGCTGAGGGTGGGGTGGTTGGGATGTCTGAGGCTGGGGGGGACGGGGGGCGGTGGTGGCTGTATGTTAGTTTGGCTCCTGTGGCTGGCTGGGTGGGCACTGCCTCTCTCTCTCCCCTCTCACTGGGCAGCCCCCTGGAGTTCCTGCCCTGGCAGGTGACAGGACCTCCAATCTAGTTCTTGAGATCCATCAGTTCAGAAGGTCGGGTTTCCTGTCCCTGTCAGACCTCCACTGGCCTAGTCTCCATCCACTTACTCACTCATCCGTGTCTCCACATATGAAGCGGCTTCCAGTACAATGTTTTAATGTTCTAGACCAGGGGTAAGCACACTTTTTCTCTAAGGGCCAGATAGGAAATATTTTAGGCTTTGGGGCCATTTGGTCTCTGTCATAATTGATCTATTTGGCTTTGCAGCAGGGAAGCAGCCACAGGTGATACTTGGTGGATGTGGCCGTGTTCCAATAAAACTTTATTTGTGAACACTGAAACTTGAATTTCATGTCATTTTCACATGTCACAAAATAACAGTGTTCCTTAGATTTTCTTTTTTTCAGCCATTTTGAAAATGTAAAATTCAGGGGTACCTGTGTGGCTAAGTCGATTAAGCGTCCGACTCTTGGTTTTGGCTCAGGTCGTGATCTCGAGGTTCGTGGGTTTGTGCCCCACAATAGGCTCTGTGCTGACAGTGTGGGGCCTGCTTGGGATTCTCTCTCTCCCTCTGCCTCTCAAAATAAATAAACTTAAGACAATGTAAAATTCATGCTTAGTTTGTGGGATGTACATAAACAGGTGAGTGGGCCACATTTGGCCCACAGGCCATAGTTTGCTGGCCCCTCCTCAGGATTCCCAGCTACCACCAGGAGCTAGGTTGAAGAAGGCATATTATCCTCCTGACAGGTGAAGGAACCATGCCCCAAGGAGGTGAAGCCGCCACACCCCCAGAGCCCATTCATGCCAGAGCCAAGATCAGAACTCCAGACCATCAATGATGAGTCTGGTGCGTCTCCATCATTAGGCCCCATTGCCTCTTGAGCAAAAGGGGCCACGGAGCAATAGACATGAAAAAAGGCTGGAGGTGTGATGGGGAGGTGCAGGGGCAGACAGAGAGGAAGGCAGGCAAGATCCTGAGTGTGTTGTAGGGCTGCTGAGTGCCCGCCAGTGTCCGGAATGTAGCGGGCACCCAATAAACAAACGTACGTTGACTTAACTTCTTGGTCTGCAGTCTGGTGTCTCTTAGAGCAAGCCCTCTTCTTGGGCTACTCTCTGTGCCGGGCAAGGGGTGAGGAGGCTCACCCCATCTCCCACCTCCACCCCGCCCCACCAGCCCAAGAGACTGCCTCAGATGGGGACACCAAAGGACACCTCTCACATGGCCTGGTGTCCTGGCTTTCCGTGAGGTCATTGTGACGGCAGAGAAGGGCAGTGGGACAACGCTATAGCCGGGAACCAGGGTCCTGAGCTGTGGTAGTCCTCTCTCAGAAACTTACCAGGTCACCCTGAACTAAGTGCTCCGTGTCTATGGGCTTTCATTCACTCTTCTGATAAATAGGCTTAATGATGTCAGCCCAGCTTACTTCTCAAGATGTTCTGAAAATCTAAGGCATTTAAGCTGGAAAAGGATAAAGTACTGGCAAAAACAGAAGGACAGGAACAGACCAAATATCCCTGGCTTCCCCTTAGGGCTCCGTTAGGGTCAGTTAACTGTTCCATTGATTTGACATTTCTGGGCCAGCCCAACAATTTGTAAATTATTGTAGCCTTATAATCTATTTTAGTATCTGCCAGTACTTGTCCTTTTCCATTATTCTTTAAAAATATTAGCTTTTCTTGCCTTTTCAAATCAAGACATTAAGTGATTTGAAGAAAAAAATCCCGTTGGAATGTTGATGGTTATGCCATTAATCGTATGTGTGGAGAATTGTGTATTTAGAATATTAAGTGCTGCCCCAGGGGCGCATTTCCACTTATCCAGTTGTTCCTTCTGGTATCCCAGTGATGCTTTACAATTTTCTACAGTCGTACTAAGTTTATGCCTAAATATTTTCAATTTTTATCGCTCTCGTGAATGGTATCCTCTCGTTCCCCATCCCCTTTCTTCCCTCCCTTTCTCTTTTCCTTCCCTCCCCCACTCCTGGCCCCCTCATCACCTCCCCCGCCCTCGTCATCCTGTCTTGTTGGTGTGAGTCAGGGTCCACCTCCCCATCTTCACCAGCCCTGGTCAGAGGCTCTTGCCTGGTCCCTCTGCTGCACCCTGGCCCCTCCTGTGTCAGAGGTGTGTTCCTCCTCTGCCCAACAACCTGCAGAGGCTCCCATTCACCCCCAGGTGAGAGCCAGAGCACTTCCAGTGGCCTGCCCCACACCCCCTCCTTAACTCTTGGTCCTGGTCTCCCTCCTGCTCACTCCTTGCTGTTCCTTGAGCCCAACAGCCAAGGGCCTTTGCATGTGCTGTCCCTTCTCCCTGGTCCTCCTTCCCCTAGTGGCTTACTCATGCTTTCTCTAGGTAAGGTCTCTGCTCAATGGTCATCTGCTCAGCAAGCCTCCCACCCTGGACCTTTTATTTATCTTCCTTTGTTTCTTTTTCTGCACGTCACTAACGTTTGACCTACAATCGACTGCAGTATTTCATCATTGTTCCTTTCCCCACAACTGAATATAAGGTCCCTGCCTAAGGTAACGATTTCACCTGTCTTGTTCCCTACAGTGTCCTCTCCAGCACCTAGAAGAGGGCCTGGTACACAACAGGCTTGCCATAAATACTTACTAAATCAACTAATGAATACAAACCACATTTGCTGTGTTGACTCATTCATTCATTCAGCAAACACATACCATGCTAAGTGCGGAGAGTCAAGCGGCTGGTTCCGACAGAAAACTGTGATGGTCTGGGAGGCAGATGTTTTAGGTTCATTTCCTGTCTCTTCCTTTCTTTACTTGTGTGGCCTTGGGAAAGTCACTTAAGCCCTCTGAGCCTCAGTTCTTCCATCCATGAAACAGGATAATAAAACTCCCACACAGCATTAAGATAACCCGTGTAAGGGCCAGCGCCGGGCCTGGCACCCGGCAAAAGGTAGCACCGTGGCAGTAAGAACCCAGTCAGTTGGCATCTAAAAGTGGCTGCATAGCTAGGAAGGAACGGGCATGAGCGGGATTATGAAGGAACTCCTTGGGCAGCAGGAAAGGCAGAGCGAGGGGGCCGCTGTCTCAGGGTGGCGCCCCCCAAATGGGGCTCAGGGACTGGGGGGTGAGGAGGGGGTCAGGGTGCTCCTCTGTCCGAGGTGACATTTCAAATGGGCCTTCACAAACTGTGATGTTTGGTGTTTGGAACAAAGGGCACTAAAGCGGCTGAACCGTGTGATGTGGGAGCCGAGGGGCACGAGGGGCATGAACGGCCGGTGGTGGGTAATTCTGTCCGACTCGTGCATGAAGGGAACAGGACAAGAACTTTGGGAAGGGAGGCCGGGGTGGGGGGTGCCGCTCCACAGCCAGAGGCTCCTAGCTGGCCAGCTTTTCCAGAAAGCCTGCTTCTTAATTTTTTTTTTTAATGTTTTTATTTTTGAGAGAGGAGGCAGGGGGGCAGGCAGAGCGAGAGGGAGACACAGAATCTGAAGCAGGCTCCAGGCTCTGAGCTGTCAGCACAGGGCCTGACATGGGGCTCCAACTCGTGAACCACAAGATCATGACCTGAGCAGAAGTGGGACGCTTCACCGACTGAGCCACCAAGGTGCCCCTCCCAGAGAGCCTTCTGAGGCCGAGGTGGGAAGACAGAGAAGGAGCAGGGAGGCACTCATGAGAGATGTTGGCCTGGGGGCAGAGAGATTAAAGAGGATGTGATCTCTGGAGCCCCTGCCACCACACTGAAGTCACCCAAGCAGGATTCAGAGTGGCTCAAGGCTCTGATGCCCTGACAAGGCTAGCGCTCAGCAGGGTGGCAGCGGGGCCATGCCCAGTCCCTTTGGCCTCCAAGGCTGCCGGTTCTGGAGAGCAGCCGAGCCTGACTGGAAATACCTGGAGGAAGGGCCGGTGGGAGGGGAAGGGCAGAGGTGGATTGATCCACAATGCAAATTGCCAAAAAAGGAGAGCATTCTTTCTCTTCAAGTAGGGAGTGCTTGAGGTCCTTTGTGGGAGTCCCAAGCTGGCAGGAGGCAGTCAAGATGATTCAGAAAAGGCTTTTGAACGGTGGTTTGCAGCCGAGGGTGGCTTTGAGTGGGTGGTCCTGGGGTCTGAGGTCCCTCGTGGGTGGACTGGGGCTCCGCACACAGGCTCACATTCCCTCAAGAAAGGACCTCTCTGGTCCTTTGGGCTAGGAAGAAGATGGTGAAGCTGGGGAAATTGATCTGTGGCTTCCTCCAGCCTCCTCTAGCCTGGGAAGCCCCACCCCTTCGCCACTCTGAAAAAAAAAAAGTTAAAAAAAGTGTCAGATTGATTTTGTATTGGTAGCTGTATTTGGAATGCAGAGAGGCTGTTCCCACCCCGTCTCCTCTGCTCAGATAATTCCTGGAGCCTTGGGTTGGCTTTAGGTAGCACGTTCTAAGGGGAATGTTGAAAAAAAAAAAAAAAAAAGAAAGAAAGAAAGAAAATGCATCTTCAAGGAAAGGATAGTGGCCGGTTAAGAAACTTGGAGTTATTGCAAGAATTTGAAGGAGGAAATGAGAACATTTCACCTTGATAGGAGATAGTGCCTTCCAATGCTGTGGGTACTTATGGCTGCCGGTGTATGTGGGGACTGTGACCATGTTAACAAGCAAGAAGATCCCAAGCTCATGGGGTTAGTTTGCCTAATGGGGGACACAGATTTATGCTCTCTGGGCAAACTCTTCCATGCTCATCACTTCTGTGACCATTTATTTGAGAATAGTGCCCACAATTTATATCTCCAGTCGTACCAGTCAGAATAGTCTAGGTTGTGCTGAGTAGCAAATGGCCCTAAAATGTCGTGTCCTAACACAATAGAAGCTTATTTCCTGCTCACACTGCATGTCCAGGACAGGGCATCGGGGGACTCTGCTCAATGTGATCGCTCAGCGACCCAGGCTGATGGGACGTTTTCCTCAACACATGTTTCCACGGTCGTTCTTGTAGTGGAAAGAGGTGTGACAAATCACCCACTGACTTAAAGATTCCTTACAGCCCAGAGATTCTGATCATATTAGCAAGGACTTAAAACTTCAAAGTCCTCCTAACATCCAAAGCTATGTACCTCGGATGTTTGGATTTCAGAACACATGACAGAAATGGTGGGATTTGGCAGGAGGGGTACATTGTTTTGAACTAACACATCTTTGTTAAGTCGTTCGACTCATCGGGCTCTGCTTTCTCCCTCTTTTCCATAGCTCTTGACTTGTTGAGGAAGTGAGGTTGTGTCATGTCTTCCTTCCTCCTTTAAGAGGTTAGCTGCTTTTTTTGATCTGCATTAAAATCTAATACACTCAAGTTCAAAGAGGAAGAGGCAAATGCCGCAAAAGTCAGGAATATATTTAGTGTCCCGAGTTTTGCCCATATTCAGCCTGGTATATTTTGCTTTCTCTACATGTTTTCCGCCCGAAGATAGAGATTCCCATTCTGATTGGTGGCTTGAGGGTGTCATTAGATCCTCATTAAAGACAGATGCTGTTGGGTGGGCTTTTCAGTGAGAGTTGAACAGAAAGCTTGTTGGACTTCTTCCTCTGGAGTTTCATCTGACGAGATGTTCTCTGGAACCCCACACTCTTTCAGGGCCCTTGGAATGTTGAGACACAAAAGACCTCGCAGATGATTTTATCCAGCCTTTGTAGTGGTGGAACTCAGGGCCTGGGGCCACGTAGCTTTATAGGGGAAGAGTAGAAACACAAACCCTGAATTCCTGAGTTCCAGATTCATGCTCTTGTGGCCATGCCATCCCACCAGTATTACCTGTCGACTTACACCTGATGTGGTCCAGTGCTTGTGCACAAAATGGGGAAGGCCATACCAAATGACATACATTTTACAACATTAAGTTTTTCTGTCTTCTCAGTTTTTACTTTTTTTATTTAAAAAAATTTTTTTTTAATGTTTATTTATTATTGAGAGACAGAGACAGAGCATGAGCATGGGAGGGGCAAAGAGAGGCGGAGACACAGAATCTGAAGCAGGCTTCAGGCTCTGAGCTGTCAGCACAGAGCCTGACGCGGGGCTCAAACTCACAAACCGTGAGACCATGACCTGAGCTGAAGTTGGACGCCCAACCAACTGAGCCACCCAGGTGCCCCTTAGTTTTTACTTTTAAAAAAAAAAAGCTTATTTATTTTTGAAGGAGAGAGAGAGCATGAGCAGGGGTGCGGGGGGGGGGGGGAGGGGTGGGCAGAGAGAGAGAGGGAGACCCAGAATCCAAAGTGGGCTCCAGGCTCTGAGCTGTCAGCACAGAGCCCAACGCGGAGCTTGAACTCATGACCCATGAGATCATGACCTGAGCTGAAGTCATACACTTAACTGCTTAACCAACCGAACCACCCAGGCGCCCCTCAGTTTTTACTTTTGAGTGAAACTTAAGATTTGCTCCAATAATCAGTTTAAACCTCCTGCTCACCCAAGCCCCCCCTTTCCTTCCAGTGGCCTTGTTTAAGCAGGGCGGTGGCCACACCTGGCCAGCACACCTACTCGCCACTCTTCTCCTTTGCTCCTTCAGAATCCCTGGCAATTTCCGTCCCCGGTACCCAGAGACCTGCTTGAGCAGGACTTACTGCTGTGGGAGGAAGGGGAAGGGGAAGAAGGGGAAGGGGAATGGGGGGGAAGGGGAAGGGGAAGGGGAGTCCTCTGCTAAACCTTCTGTGGGTGCTTGTTGGCATCATGGGGCTAGAGGCTGAAGGCCCAGCACTCAGGCCAGTCCCAGCCCCTGCTCTAGTTCTGCCCTCCAGGGGGAGGGATCTGAGAAAAGAGATGGGAAGAGATGCTGCCACTCTGGGCATGCTGAGGGGCTTTAATGTCCCAGTACAAGTATCTCGGGGACACTGGAGAAGTCGCTCCATGAAAGCCAGCCTCTGCTTCCCAAGTAGGCACACGCTCAGCAGGTGTGGGCGGACTTGGGCCTTACCCCTTCCGTCTGGCTGACTTCTCTCTCCTGGGATAAGTCGCCCACTCTTTCTTTGTGTCTCTCTCTCCCTCTGTCCTTATTCTGCTCCAGCTTCCCACTCTCCTTGTCTCCGCCTCTGCCGCAACCCCACTCCTTTCTTTATTTCTGTGGCTCCTTTAATTGGCCATAATTAAGAGCCAAAGCCTATTATTCATAAGTTAATTGGCTGAATAAAAAATGTAACTTTCCCATTCATAACTTAAAGACTAGAAAGTGGAACAATATACATTTTTCCCTTAAACCCTAATTTAAAGGCAATTTAATCTATATTGCCCTTGATTGAGCTCCTCCCACCCTTTGAATCCGTGTCCATGAACACAGAATTGCCCTTCTGCACCCCGTGTGAGCCCGTGTGTGGGCTGAGGTTATGCCTCTCTAAAGTGTTGGCCCTAGGAGGCAATAATGTCTCTAGAGGAATGTGGGGCTCTGACAGGGATGAGACCCCCAGCCTACACTGCTCCCTCCTCTCCAGGAGGGACTTCCTTCTCTCCTCAGGGACTCTGATCAGTCCCTGAATTCATCTTAAGCATCCAGTCTGGCGGGAAGGGGTGGATATTGGGTAGAATGGCCCCAGTTTAGACATGGGCTGCATCCACCAACCCTCTGAGTTGTTCTGGGAGCTTGGGGGCCCAAGGCCAGCTGTCCAGCCCACAAGCTCCAGAGACCCCAGGCATGGGCAGGGGAGAAACAGGGAAGTACAATAAGAGTAACAACAGCAATAGTACTAGCAAATTCTTACCGAGAGCCAGGCATTTTTATAAGCACTTTAAAACATTTAACCCACGTAAACCTCATAGCAACTTTGACATAAGCAATATGATCTTCATTTTCAGAATGGCAAACTGAAGCACAAAGTAGGGTTGCCAGGTAAAATACAGAATGGCCAGTTAAATTTGAATTCCAGAGAAGCAGTGAGTAATGTTTTAGTATAAGTATGTCCCAAATATTGGGTAGGACATACTTACGCTAAAACATTATTCATTGCTTATCGAAAACTCAAATTTAACTAGGAGCCCTGTGATTCTGTTGGCTAAATCTGGCAACCCTAACACAGAGAGGTAAAGAAACTGGCTCAAGGTCATATGACTATAAGTGGCAGAGCCAGGATTCCAACCCAGTCTGGCTCCAGAGGCGAGTCCTTCTTTAATTCATGTTGCTACCTCCATCATCCCTGGACCCCCCTTTGCTTTGTTTAGGTGTCTTCATTTTAGCTGGGCTCAGCCTCTACACTGAGGAGTCTAACTTGGACCTCCCTTCCCTACATGGCGCCAGCTGTCTGCTATGCCATTCCTTAGCCACACTCTCTGTATCTTCCAGAAGCATAATTGGGTATCATTCCATTAAAATCCATTTACTCAACCCTTAGGTATTGAACACCTACTATGTACAATACTCTCTGCTAAAGTGGCTTTGGCTACCAGGTTAATTCTAGAAAAGGCTGGCACAGTCCCTGGAAGCACTTCTTCTAGATACCTCCAATATGACCCTGAGTGAAGGTTTAATAGGCTCCAGGCAACTCTTACACAGCCATTTTCAATGGGGGGTCTTGAAACCGTGTCCCCATGTTTGTTTTCTGCTCCATACAAGTGACTCTCATAGGGTGACACCCAGGCTGGGTAGGATGGGAGGGCCATGCTTTTGGATGGGGGGCAGATAAGGGAGTGTTGGGGCCTCTAAGGGCCTCTCATTTTGCAGCCCAGGACCACTCTTTAATGAAACCTTTCCTAAGCGACGTTCCTAAACTCTCCTCATTCCCCTTCCTACAGGTACTACTTTCCATGCCAGCGCTGGCTGGCAGTGGAGGAGGATGATGGCCAGCTGTCCCGGGAGCTGTTGCCAGTGGATGAGTCCTATGTGGTGCCCCCGAGCGAGGATGAGGGGGCCGGGGGGGGTGGTGACAACAACCCCCTTGACAACCTGGCCCTGGAGCAGAAAGGTTTCCTAAACTAGAGCTGGTTTCTTCCCTGTAGTCTCCCTTCCTCAGTCTCCATGTTCCCTTCCCCTGTGGGTTCTGAGCAACCCCTCCTCTGGCAGTGTGTCTGTACTGTCCTTATCCCTCCATGGCCAGAATGGGGAGGTGAGGAGACATATTCCCACATGCCTAGCATAAGGCTGGGTATAAAGCACATGACTAGGCATGGAGCTATGGTCAGGAATGGAGTGGAATGAAATAGGATAGGATGAGATGGAATGGAATGGAATGGAATAGAATAGAATAGAATAGAATAGAATAGAATAGAATAGAATAGAATAGAATAGAATAAGAATAAGAATAGGTTGGGTAGAGTAGAGTAGAATAGAATAAGACTAGACTAGACTAGAATAGAATAGGTTGTAGCCTGCTCCGATTTAGTTCTGTGCTCTCCCCTCCAGGCACACCATAAGCCCTCAATACATTTTTGTCAAGGGAAAGAATGAACTTTCAAGAATTCTAGGATGCTTCCCTTCCTTGAAACTTACATCCCTAAAACTTCCCAGTGGAGAAGTCAGACCAGGCTCCTCGCTGATGAGCCTCTGACTCTCAGTCACCCCAAGTCTCCCCTAAACATCCTACAACTCTATGAATTGAGAGATTCCTATGTGAGCTGGAGGCGGGGAGACCTCATCTCTGCCTTGAGGAAGTTTCCAGACTATAGGCAACTGCAGAACAACACATGCTACAAGTAAAGTGATTCCTAGAAATGGTCACCGTGCATGTAGAAATGTACCCAGTACGTTTTCTCCCTCCTCCCTCCACGAGAGGGGCAGTCTACCACTCACTTCTCCACACTCCTCTCCCTGCAGACAAATCTACCACATTCTCAGTGACCGTAAAGACTGGGGACAAGAAGAACGCAGGCACAGATGCCAACGTCTTCATCACGCTCTTTGGCACGCAAGACAACACTGGTAAGAATGCAGCATGGGGCCGAGCGAGACTCACCCACATTCTTCCCCGGGGAGACTAGGAGACTCAGCAGAACTTTCCAAGGAAATCCTGGTCATGCTTCTGTTTTTCTCTCTTCAAAAAAAATAATTGAAGAATTCCCCTGTGTTGTTTTACTTTATTTTATTGTTTTATTTATTTTATTATTTTATTTTATTTATTAAGAGCACTTGACGTGTGCTCTATCCTCTCAAATTTGAAATGGATAATGCATCACTGTCGACTGTAGGTATGGACTGTATGGCAGGCCTCTGGAGCTCATTAATCTTATTAACCTGAAAGTACGCTTGTTGCTTAATAACTCCCCATCCTCTCCTCTCCCCAGCTCCTGGGAACCACCATTCCAGCCTTTGATTTTATGAATTTGGCTATTTTGGATACTTGGTATAAGTGGAATCATGCTATATCTGTCCTTCTGTGTCCGGCTTATTTCACTCAGTGTAATGTCCTCAGGGACCATCCGCATTGTTGCAGATTGGAGAATTTCCTTCTTTTTTAAGACCAAAGAGCGGTCCATTGTATGTATATATATCAACATTTTTTTCTATCTTTTCATCGGTTAATGGACATTTAGGGTTTTTTTCCCCCCACATCTCAGCTATTGTGAATAGTGCTGCGGTGAAATGGGAGGGCTAATATCTTTTCAAGATCCTGATTTCAATTCTTTTGGATATATACCCAGAAGTGGGATTGGTGGGTCATATGGTAGTTCTATTTTTAATTGTTTAAGGAACTTTTGTACTGTTTTCCATAGCAACGACGCCATTTTGCATTCCCACCAACTATGTACGAGTGTTCCAACTCCTTCACATCCTCACCAACAGTTGTTGTCTTTTCATTTTTGGGGGCAACACACCCTGTGTGGTGAGATCTCGTTGTGGTTTTGATTTGCATTTCCCTGATGCTTAGTGACAATGAGCATTTCGTTCATATACTGTTGGCCATTTGTATGTCTTCTTTGGAGAAATGTCTGTTTACGTCCTTAGCCCATTTTTTAATTGGGTTATTAGCTTTTTATTATTGAGTTGTAGGATATTATGGTAATGAACCCCTTATCAGATATATGGTTTGCAAATATTCTTTCCCATGCTGTAGGTTGCCTTTTCATTCTATTGATCGTTTCCTTTGCTGTGCAGAAACTTTTTAGTTTGATGCAATCCTCCTTGTTTATTTTTTTTTAATTTTTTAATGTTTGTTTATTCTTGAAAGGGGGGTTGGTATGAGCAGAGGAGGGGCAGAGAAAGGGAGACACAGAATCCAAAGCAGGCTCCAGGCTCCAAGCTGTCAGCACAGAGCCGGACATGAGGCTCGAACTCATGAACTCTGAGATCATGACCTGAGCTAATGTCAGACGCTTAACCGACTGAGCCACCCAGACGCTTCCTCCACTTGTTTATTTTAGTTTTTGTTGCCCGTGCTTTTGGTGTCATATCCATGAAATCATTACCAAGACCAACGTCACAAAGCTTTTCTCCTATGTTTTCTTCTAGGAGTTTTACAGTTTCAGGTCTTATGTTTAAATCTGTATCCATTTTGGGGCTCCTGGGTGGCTCAGTAGGTTGAGTGTCCGACTTCAGCTCAGGTTATGATCTCGCAGTCCATGAGTTCGAGCCCCACATCGGGCTCTGTGCTGACAGCTTGGAGCCTGGAGCCTGCTCCGGATTCTGTGTCCTGACAGATTGCATTCAACTAGTGCTGTTGGAGGAAGGCATATTCCCTTTTTCTTAAAAATCTCCAAGCGAACGTGACTTGTCTACCTGGATTGTAAACATTGGTTCCTTTAGAGATTCTTCCTAAAGTTTACTAAGCCGGTTCTCCTGGACACCAGGGGGCAGAGAGCCCCTGTCCCCTCTCCTGTCTTCATTCCTCTGTCTACCACCCCAGAAGTGTTTGAAAGCCATTTGCATCCTCTTCCTTTCAGCGTCCTCTCCTTAAGTAATCGTGCCTGATCCTATGGTCATTCTTTCTCCAGGCCTTCCTGAAACTTTTTTGCCATTTCCTGTACTCTTGCTGGAGGCATCACTCCATTTACCTTTCAAGACCACAATGAAGGGCCTCCCAGTCCAAACGGTGACTGGTCTCTTCTCCGTGACTCCTGCCAGCTTTCTTCTTCTGTTCAAGGCTGAGACCCCAGGGAGCAGGGGGAGGCTGGTTTTGTCCCTGGCTTCCTCCGCATGTAGAAAAACGTGGGGGATGTGGAGGCACAGTCAACACTGGCTTAGGACCCCACCACTTTCTCCTGGATGGTCTTGAATACGGTACTTCACCTCGTGGTGTGCCTCCTTTTCTTTAGATACAAACTGGAAATAAAAATACACACCTCGAAGGCTAATTACAAAGCTCACTAAAAAGACATGCGCGCACACACACACACACACACACACCCCAAATTGTTAAATGTGCAAAGGTTCCCGGTGGATAGTAATTGCATGCTCTAAATTTTATGAGAGTTAGAAAAATTTGGTCATTATGAGGAGGGACCCAAAGGGGTAGTCCAGCTTGGTTTGAAGGTCTCAGATTCAGCCAGTCGTGTGGGGGCCATTTGGTTGACAGGAATGACCCTCCTGAAATCCTCCAAGACCAACAGCGACAAGTTTGAGAGGGACAGCATCGAAATCTTCACCGTGGAGACGCTGGACCTGGGAGATCTGTGGAAAGTCAGGATTGGCCATGACAACACAGGTCTGGCTTCCCTCCCCCTCTGTTTTCTGCTAAGAATATAAGGCCCACACACAGGTCCCTGTGGGTCTGGGAAAGAATACACAAGAAACTTGAATGTCATCTGCCTTCCACGATGACACAACTTCCTCAAACCCTTCAACCCAGTGGAACCCTAGATGCACGCGGAAGATTCTGGTCTCGTTGGCCTGGGCTGGGGCCTGGACACCAGTGACTTCCCAAAAACCCTACTCTCCGTGGTTTCACTGTGCAGCCACCTTTGAGAATCCCCAGTATAGCTCAGTGGTTCTCTGACCTGAGAACCAGGAGCTCCTGACAAGAGAGCTCTGTTAAGCAACAGAACCACCTCGGGGGGTTGTTAAACATAGGTTTCTGGGCCCCATCCACACAGGCGTTGATTCAGTAGGTCTGGGGTGGGACCGGAGCATTTCTGCTTCACACACATGAGGCTGCTGGTCTGGGGACTCCACTTTGAGAACCATGGATCTAGTCCATTCTTCCCAGAACCCACTGACACTACAGCCAGACAAAGTTTGTTCTCTTAGTGAAGTAGGACATGTGTTCTTGGTCTTTTAAGTATTTTAAGGCTAAGGAAGGAGGCCACCTTCCCAGCCCCTGGGATGGAGAGACAGGTTCTCTGCTCAGCTCCTACTTCCTTCTTTAAACCTGATCGCTCATTTTTCCAGGGAAGACCCTCAGTCCTTCACAGACTTCCCTTTCCTTCATGCACCACAAACTGGCAGGAATGACCCTCCTGGAATCCTCCAGGACCAAAGGCCAGAGAGCTCACAGTGTCATCCTTGTCGCTGGGTGAAATGACAAAATCCCCATTAATACGAGTTCTCTCTGGCATCTCTGAGCTCCCTTTTTAGAGTGCCTTCCACCCTGGTCAGTGTGCATGCCGTCACCTCCTGTCACCTCTTCCCCAGGCTCCTTTGCTCTTGTTAATTTCCCCGACAGCAGCCTGGAGTGTGACCCAGCTTCAGCTGGGTGCACATTTCAACAGGAGTCATTTAGCAATGCTATCAGGGAAAGGAACAGCGTGGGCACGGGTGCAGCTGTAGACGTCAGCCACGGGCAGGGAAGCGTGTCTGGAGTGGCTGAGGTCACCCACAGTAAACCATCTGTGTAGAGCTCCGTGGTGGGTTCCGTGTCCCCTTCTCTGCAGGCAAGGCTCCAGGCTGGTTTGTAGACTGGGTCGAGGTGGACGCCCCGTCTCTTGGAAAGTGCATGACATTCCCCTGTGGCCGCTGGCTGGCGAAGAATGAAGACGACGGTGCCATCGTCAGGGACCTCTTCCACGCGGAGCTTCAGATGAGGCTGTACACGCCCTGTAAGTACTGTGCACGGCATGGCTGACCCTCCTCCCAGACCCCATCGCCCACTACCCCGTCTTGGCCCCAACCCCTCCTCCAGCCCCGACCCCAGGCCAGGTGCACCTCCTCTCCCCAGTTCCCTGGGCCTTGCGTGGGCTGTGGGCAGTGCCCTGGATCCACGGTAAGGAAATAGAGAATTTAGTTCCACCTCCACCCCAAACCAGCTGGTGACAACAGGCAGAGAGCCTGGCCTCTCTGGGGCTGTTTCCTCATCTGCAAAATAGAGATGATAATACAACATGGTCATAAGACCCAAAAGGGAAGAAAGACAAAAGTCTAACTGTGAGAAGTCATATGGTCCCCATCACCGGTGTTCAGTCCAGTCAGTAACGTGACCAAGAAATCACCGCTGTAAGATTTTATCCTGATTGGGAGTGGAGGGTGGAGACTTGAAAAGATGATAAATGTAGGCCTCTCATCAGCTAAAGCAGGGGAGGAAAGGGAACAATTTGGTGAAGTTTTGACACTTCCTTTCCAGTGTCATCAGAAAGTATGGATTAAACGTTCATTTACATGTAGGACATACTAGGTACTGAGAACCAAACTGAAATTAACCAAA
Organism: Neofelis nebulosa; assembly: GCF_028018385.1. Classification (NCBI taxonomy): domain Eukaryota; kingdom Metazoa; phylum Chordata; class Mammalia; order Carnivora; family Felidae; genus Neofelis; species Neofelis nebulosa. The sequence continues at coordinate 27,869,880 of NC_080792.1, forward strand.
CTATAAAAATCTGTTTAAATGTGCTAAAATCAGACCCAAACCCAGAGAATATAATTTTTTTTCTAACCAAATAATTAGCTATACCAAAAGATTTCCCCCAAACAGCTCATAATTACATGATATGATTCAGTGATGACTTTTTTTTTTTTTTTTTTTTTTTTTTTTTGCCTAAAGCAATTAAACTGGAAATGACCCGATCCATCAAGGTATTTTCTGGTCCAAAGCCTGAAACAAAGTGACATTTCCCTCTAGTAAAATCTCTGCATATACAAAGCAAACCCTGGATATAGACACTGCCCCCAGGAGCTGCCTGCAGTCTAGGACAGACACACTGACCTGACAGATATACATAGAGCTGGCAGCATACTGGGTGAGACACTTTAAGACAGAAGTAGCTGTTTCTCCCTTCATGCCCTAGGACAGGCCTGAATTTGTATGGCCTGACCTTGAATACATTCAGCTCTAGCCTCATGCTAAAGCAAGCCCATTTGCCCTTTGTCTTAGACTCAGTTCACACACACACACACACACACACACACACACACACAGACACAGACACACACACACACACATACACACACACACAGCGCAGGAGAGACTTGCCTTTCTGACTAGAGAGCTGTGGAGGCAGCTTCAAAGTGCCCCTCTCCCCGAGTAAGTGCCCAGAGAGGAGAGTCTGCTGCTCAGAACCTATTTCCTTGTTTGGGAAAGGTCTTGAGGGCCCAAAGCCAGGGAGCTCCCAGGAATGAGGAGCTGCAGTCCCAGGAGTGGTGGCCAGTTGTCATTCTCAGGGGCCTGGAAGGCTTAGAACTAGATTTGGCAGTTCATCAAGGCTGCCCAATACACGTGAAACCAAAAGAACACGGCAAGATGGCACTGCCTCCTGGCCGACTGAAATGTGCTGCCCACACAGTAGAGATGGGGCAGTTAGGAAGTGGACCATTGTGATGGTCTGAATTTACAGGCTCCACGTAGCATGGAGCCCTGAATGTCAGAGTCCTGTTAAGGCTGAAGCCTGTGTTCTAGGGATTGCTGGTATCGAAGCAGGTGTCTCAGGGCAGCTGGTGCAGGAAGGGAAAGGATGAGAGGGAACAGCTCCCCAATTCGTGCCATCCAGATCTACTCCTCAGCTTTAAAAAGTCAAGTTTTTTCAGAGCATTCTTCCCAAATGTTTTTTTTTTTTTTTAATTTTTAACGTTTATTTTTTGAGAAACAGAGCATGAGCAGGGGAGGGGCAGAGAGACAGGGAGACACAGAATCCCAAGCAGGCTCCAGGCTCTGAGCTGTCAGCACGGAGCTCTCTCTACGCGGAGCCCAAACTCACAAGCTGTGAGATCATGACCTGAGCTGAAGTTGGATGCTTAACCAACTGAGTCATCCAGGCGCCCCTTATCCTAAATGTATTTTTCAGAACTCCACAAAAGTTCTCCACTGAAAATTAAATTCAGTTAAATAATCTGAAAACCACAGATTCTATGTCAAACCCTCTCATTTCACAGACAAAGAAAAGGACCCAGAGAAGTATATCTATTTGCCCAAGGACACACAGCTCCTCAATGGCAGAGGCAGAACTAGAAATCAGGAAGCAAATCTGAGCTCAGGCCTAGGGATGAGGGCTGAAGGGTGGGCTGTTCCTGCCCAGATATTTTTAGGGCTTCTCCTGCTGCCAGAGAGTCTCAGGGAAGTTCAGTTCCTCCTGGCCTTAGACCAGGGAGACACCCAAGAGACCTCAGAGGAAGTCGCCTCTGTTACTGCCTGATGGCCTGTTTCCCTTAACCTTGGTGAGGGCCCTGTTCAGGCCATTGTGGGAATGGCGATCACCCCCATAGGCCATAGGCCCTGTGACTTGTAGGTAGTGAGCAATATTCGCCTCCAATTCACGACAACAGCACCCTTAGAGGTTGACCACACAGGATTTAGGGGTCAGACAAGCCTGGGCTCACACTGGAGCTCTACTTCTGACCAGCCATATGATCTGGGGCAAGTTACTTTACCTGTATGAGCCTTGTTTTCCCCATCTATAAAATAAAGTACAATGGTATCTCCTCCGGAGGTCATTGTCAAGGTTATAGGGGATGAGGAAGGTAGAACGCTTAGTAAAGAGTCTGGCAGCTGGCAAGTACTCAGCAGATTTCAGTTACCGTTAATACAGGTATTATGGTTCTACAGCAGAGTAGCCATCATACTAAATGAAAAGAAAATTCATTGGCTTTGGAGCAAATTTGGGGAAGGTTGGGGCCACCTGCGAGAAGGTGACTTTTAAATGTGGTTCCTTTCGAGGTCAAGACCACAAGCTAGGGTAGATTTCCACTTAAACTGTTTCTCTGGGTTTTCAATGTTTTTTTATTACTGCGACTTAGAGGAAGTTGTATATACCTTTATATACATATGAAACAAGTGTCACAAAAAAATTTTAGCCTGTGTGTGATGTCCAGTGATATTTTTTATTCGATTCTATTCAATTCCATATATTTTTTAAAATACTGGTGATGACTCACTAAATTTATTCCATAACCTGCTAATGGATTTCAGTCTGTAGTTAGCAACATACACTTTTAAACTACTGGTCTCAAACTGCAGTGTAAAGTCTGAGTTAAATATTTAGATCACTAGACTCATCCCATAGAGAATCTGAGGAAAGGTTGGGAATCTGGGTGTTTAATAAGTACCCAAAGAGTTTCTGAGGTGAAGGGCCAGTGACCCACACACTGGGCAGTGCTGGTCTCTAGCCAGGCTGGCAGGTGCCCATCGGGAAGCTGCTTGCCAACAACACTGATGGGTCAGCCTCCCTTTTAGGAGTTCACAAGGTCACCACCACCCCCCTCCACCACCCACATCCAACCCAGCAAGGGCCAGATGTGTTATGGACGGGTTAGGAGGGCAAGCCAGTGTGGAGCAAGTGAGGGTGAGAAGAGAAAGGATTCTCACCCTGTAGACTGCTGATCTTATTGGTCTCTTGCCCCCTGAAATATAATCCTCCTGTTTATAGTGTCCACAGCTAAGGAGCATGGTGGACACTTTACAGAAGAGGAAACTGAGGCTCCTGTGACTTGCCCAGGTCACACAGACGGTCGGAGTAGATTCTGTGCTTTCAGCCAAACTGCTGTACCAGCTCTGTGTTGTGAGAGGCACAGAGACCCTGGTCTGAGGTGACAGGCGCTGCCTGTGGGCACTAGGCGTGACAGGACACTGTCTCCCCCCACCCCTGCACCTGTGGTTGCTAAGCAACCACGTGAAGGCCCGTCCCTGGGCAGCAGCTCCCGGTGACAGGGCCTGGGGCCATGGTGCCGATGAAGAACTTGATCTTGTCCACGTTTGTTTTCTGTTCTCACCTCCGCTCTGACTTCACCGTCTGTCCACCATCCTCAGTTGTCCCTTACGAGATCATCCTCTACACGAGTGACGTCTTTGCTGCTGGGACGGACGCCAACATCTTCATCGTCATCTATGGCTGCGATGCAGTGTGCACCCAGCAGAAGTACTTGTGCACCAACAAGAGGGAGCAGAAGCTGTTCTTTGAGAGGAAGTCAGCCTCCCGCTTCATTATGGAGGTGCCTGGGATCCATAATGCTAGGAGGCTGCCGGGGGAGCTGGGACTGGGAAGCAGGGGGCAACAGAAGAGGGGAGGAGGCACCCTAACGGGCTGCTGTGGTGAGAGGGCCAGGCAGTTCATCCAGCCTCACTGGGCCTCACTCAGTACATCAGAATAACCAGGAGGGCGGGCACCTCACCCGGCCCCACCGGGACTAGTGTCAGGATCTAAGGAGACAGTGAGTGGACAGGGCTTGAGGAAAATAGAGGCACAATCCCATTTCCACTGGGGCCACCTCCAGGGCCAGCGATAACACATGTGTATCCGTCGAGAGCTTGGCTTCTGGACATCCCCAATGGTCCCCTGCTCCCCTCTGGCCTAGGGGTTTGCTTGTTCCATGTTTACTGTAGGCATCAGTCACAGCACCTTGGCGTCCTGTGCACTTCAGCTCAGCGTCTCCTCTGTGCTCTCCGCTGTGTGTTAGGTTGGGTGGGAGAGGTAGGAGAAGGGGAGGGCCCAGACTCTCTCTGCAAGGGGCTTGCAGTCCAGCTGGAGAACCCCAGACCTCCACACAAGGCCAACAAGAGAGAATAACTGATCCTGTGGGTAAGAGCAGTGTCACAGGGCTTTATCTCTATTAACTCACTTAACCCTCATAGTAGCTCTGTGCTGTTATTATCCCTGTATAAAGATGGGGAAACTGAGGTACAGAAAGCTGAATAGCTTACATAAATTCACACAGCTAGGGTGTAATGGAACCAGGATTCAAACCCAGGAGTACTGGCTCAAAATATGTGCTCTTAGCCCCTGCAGGTCACTAGCCCATGGTGATGAAGGCACATGCGGGACTGATCGAGAATGCAAAGGAGGGACAAGAAGGGGAGGCATTCCTAGCAAGGGGAACATCATGGCCAAGGGCCAGAGCTGGAAATAAACACAGCACATGGTTTGGTGGGAGGGACAGGAGGAGAGGGACATGACAGGTAGAAGACCAGCTGAAGCAAGACTTGGAGGGGACAGCTCTGAAGAGCTAAGCGGCTCACGAGGCTGGACTCTCCAGGTAGCAGGGACCTTTGGAGAAGTGCCCCTTCTGATGGGAAACAAAATCCAGAGCTCCATCCTCCTTCCCCGGCCAGTGTCTGTCCTGGGGGGCTCCCTGCTCCCTCTCCACCTTCTCTGGGAGCAGTCAGCACTTGTGGGAAGGTCGCCGCCTTGGTGGAGTCTTTAACAAAGAAAATTCAAGGCTGATTCATTTATCCACACGAAGCGGCAACTCATCCACCCAAGATGGCGTGGTACTGAGTCATCCAGCCCTGACTCCGTCAGCGGTGGGGCTGTGATCACACCTCGGCACGACTTCCGTGGAGTTTTATCAATGGAATGCCCACTAACGGCAGCTATAGTTTGCCAGTAGTTTGTTGCTGTGTTTTTTTCTTTCTTCTTTTCAAATCTTTCTGGCTGCTGGGGGAGTGTGAGGGTCTGGAAACAAATGAAAAAGCTTTGTGTCTCTGTCTCTCCGTGTCTCTGTTCGGACTGGTCTTCAGGTAGGACGCAGAGGGCTGGGTCGTAAGCACATAGCTCTGCATCCTGGTCCTGGCTCTGAGCTCAGATGGAAAGTCATGAGCAAGCCACTCCCTCTCTCTGTGGCTTTGTCCTAAGACTCGGGAGTGGCCGAGAAAATAGCAATAATAACTAGAATTTATTGAGCACTTGCCTTGTGCCAGCCCTGTCCTGAGCCCTTCGTGTGCATCAGTTCACGGAATCCTCATCGCCATTCCAAGAGTTGCTAGTACGATGATCTCTTTTTACAGCTGAACTGGCATGGGAAGGATAAGAAACTCGCTCAGGGTGTCATAATTTACAAAGGGCAGAGGCAAGATTTGGACTCCAGTTCAATTTCAGAACCTTCTCTGCTTAGCTCTTCCACCTCTTGGGAGGATGTTAGGGTTTCTTCTGATTCCGAGTCTATTCCTGAGGCCCGTCATCCATGGCTCACCTTCCCCTGAAGGCCTCCTTGCTCCCTGTGGGTCACAGCTAAGACGGCCACCCTGACGTGGCATCCCTGACTGACTGGCTGGATGATTAAGGTTCCAAAAGTACCATTGAAGCCAAGGTCCACACATCTGGAACCTCAGAGATGGAATGGGGAAGGAAGAAAAGAGACCTCTGGACAGAGGGAGGGGCAGGGGAATCTTCACTGCCCAACGCATCTGGCAGCTCAGCGTCCTTAAGTGGACGTCCTGTGGCCACGGATTTCCCCCGCAGCTCCTGTGTCTCTCCTGTTTCGAGAGAACGAGGCCTTGTTAAAATGCCCAGAGCATTAATGTCAGCCTGAAGTCACCAATCTTTGTTCGGGGATCAGAATGGCCCTCAGGGGCTCACAGGGGACAGCGCTTCTCTGGTGAAGTGAGAGTGAGCTGGCCAGAGGGGGTGGGGGGCTGCGCTGCAGGGCAGCAGAACCAACCTCAGTGGCAGCACCCTTGTCGAGTCACGCAGGCTCCAGCAGTGATGTGCCATGCTGGTCACTTGGAAGGAGAGACGAGGTGACAGAACCATGGCTGTGATCTTAGACCTGGAAGTGACCTCAGGGGGTCACCCCACCCATGCCTCTGGCTTCAGCTGAGTAACACGTTACTCCCCCCATTTTATAGAGAAGAAAGTTGGGGCCTGGAAGGTCAAGTGCCTTGCCTCAGATTATACAGGTGGTAGGTGGGAGCACCGTGGCTACAACTGGGAAGCATGAGGGTGGAGACAGGAGTGCGGGCAGGTCCCCCAGCAGGGCTGATGGGCCTGTCCTTGGCTGCCAGCCGTGGGTGGGTGTGTGGGGAAGAAGGAAACCAGTGGTTGGAAGCTGTTCCGTTTCGTTCAGAGGTCACTTCCATGTGTGGTTATAGAGGCTGTGCATTTGATGAATGACTTAATCTATCATTCAGATGCCGTTCCCTCATCAAAAGCCCTTGCCTGCCGTGGAGCTGACTCTGCTGTCTCCTAGCACTGAGAACTTAATGGTGCCAGCCAGGCGGCCAGCTCCGTAGAGAGGCTTCGAGGACACTCCAGTCAGCACATCCCCCCTTGCCTTGTGTCTGGCCATCCCACTGCTTCGTTAAGGGATGTGGAAGGATCAGGGCATCAGTCATTCCTGACAAGAGTCCCTCCCCTGCACCCTGTGCCATAGGCTCCAGGCAGGAGAGACAAGACATGGTGTCTCCTGAATTTCAGACACATGCATCAGCTTTTCCATTCAGTGAGACTTCCACCCATACGATCATGGTTAAGGTCAACATTGCACATGACAGAACCTGACTGATACTGTCACACCTGTTTTTCAGATGACGAAACATTCTTTCATCCTTTCAGCAAAGGTATCCTGAGTTCTGGGGTTCACAGGCTCTGTTCTAGGTTTTAAGGATAGAATGATGGGCAAGGACAGGTGCAGTGCCTGCCCTTGTGGCTTTCAGTGGTAGAGAAGACGATATTACACAAATGAAGGCAAACTTCTGACTGTGAGAAGTGCAGGGGAGAGGGGTGCTATGGGATACTGTAAGAGCTTCTCATGAAGAGATTTGAGTTTCTTGAGGTGGTGAGGGTGGCTTCCCTGAGGAAGTGATCTTTGATCTGAGACCTGAATGATGAGGTTGAGGTTTAGCTAAAGAAGAGGAGAGTGGAAGAGCAGGAAGAGCCTGTGCAAAGGTCCTGTGGCAAGAGAACATCAAGTTTGAGGGACTGGAATTTGAAGGATCTAGAAGAGGGGTAGCTGGAGACAGAGGGGCCCTTAGGGGCCAAGGAGAAGGTCAGGCTGACAAGACAGGGCATGGGCAGAACCAGAATTCCTCTTCTGAAACCCAAATCGGTTCTCAAGCAGGGAATGAACCACCACAGTGTAAGTAATGGAAGACAGAGAGGTGGGCTCCACCATGAAAAGGAGAACAGCCTCCCAGAGGTTGATGGAACTGCGTTCTGGAATCTAGGCTGATTTTAAGTGGGGAGAGAGGAAGGGAAGCATGAGCATGGCATGTGGAGAGGAGAGTGGGGGCGGGTTTGGCTGGACAGTGGGGGCACACTGGGAGAAAGCGGCCCCTGGAAGTTCAAAGGGACTCAAGAGTGGATGTCCTGGGCAGACAGTATGTTGCTGAGTTTTACTTTCCTGAACTTTTCTACTACCATCTGGTGTATTTTCTCCTTTCCACAGTTAGAAGATGTAGGGGAAATCATTGAGAAAATTCGGATCGGCCATGACAACACAGGCATAAATCCGGGGTGGCACTGCTCCCACGTGGACATCCGCAGGCTCCTCCCCGATAAAGATGTGAGTTTCTGACCGATCTGTCCTGCTGTTTCTCTTGCCCCTTTGCAGAGGAGATTCAAGGCGGATTCCTGATAAGAACCTGCAGGCTTATTAAGTTGAGGTAAAATCTGAGGACAGTTCACCCACTTCACTCAGAGTACAGGAACCAGCTCAGGTCCAGGGCAGAACCTTTTAGAACCCGGTTTAAGGGTCAAGGAGGAGCATCTGGGTAGCCCCGTCTCTGTGCCCCACCCCCAGGGCCACATTACTGAGTGACCCTCAGTATGTGAGTGACCGAGTATGCCCTTCCCGCTGCTCAAAGTCAACTCAGAAAAAAACTCACCAGAACAACTTGGCAAACATCCTGAAGCCACACAATTCTAAACGTGGAAGGCAGGTTTCAATTGTGGCTGTGGTTGAGTGACCTGAGAGCAATTTAAAAATGCAGAGCCCCTCCCTTTACCCACTGAATCTGAGTCTGTGAGATGAGGTTCTGATGCCTATTTTTAAGTTACCCTGGGAACCCCACCTTCAAGAGCCAACCCCCGATGTGGTTGTTGAAGTCTTTGGATAAGACTGGATATACTGGCCTCCCTTGGTGGCTTTTGCATTATCTGTGGGGCTCTATGACCCTTGTCATTGGTCCCCATGAGTGTTGACATGCTGATGAATCACTGAAGTCAGAAGGTTCCACACAAAGGGCTAATTTTCCTCTTGCCTCCTCACCCCAGGGCACAGAGACCTTGACTTTCCCTTGTGACCGATGGCTTGCCACGTCAGAGGATGACAAGAAGACCATTCGAGAACTGGTTCCTTATGATATCTTCACTGAGAAATACATGAGAGATGGGTCCTTGAGGCAAGTCTACAAGGAAGTGGAGGAACCTCTAGACAGTAAGTGTGGTGCCCTCCTCAGGGTCAGCAGCAGCCCTTCCTTGTAGGGCACCCGCCCCGTGCCAGGCCGAGCCTTTGCACCCCAGGAGGCAGGGTCTGTTATTATCTCCACTCCGTAGAGAGGGCACCTGGGGCCCACAGAGGTTGGGCCTAACCTGCCCAGGTTCACACAGCTGATAAATGGCAGGCTCTTCTTCAGGGTCCCGGCTGTGTCACTGCACGTCTTTCCGTGGCCTGATGGTGACACTGCATCCCATGTGTGCTCTGTGCCTGGATTCTCCTGATCCTTGTGGCCTCCCTCCGTTTATTCACTACTCCTCTGCAAGGCTTGGTCCTCTCTGCTCTCACAGGATGCGTATGATTCAAGAAGCATCCTGGACTGCATGTATTTGTGTGTGCATGCGAGTGCGTGGGCACGCCCTTACACAGGCACGCATTCCTCCTGGACGACAGGGATAGTCACACCTCTTTTTTGAGCAGCAATGCCATTGTCCTGTCAATCCCCAGGTTATTCAGTCAGCCCTAAATAAGCTTTAGCTGTATCAAAGATCAAATTTCCTTGCCAGAAACAAGCTTTCTACCACTGGCGAGGTGCAAAATACCACAGGCTCCCCATGGGGGCGGTCTGCACGGATCAGAGATGCCCCGAAGGCTTGGAGACTCGGCTCATATATGTTGCCTTGCATTCCTTCTGGAAAAAACTGGACTAAAATCCAAGATTCCCGGCCCCATATGGAACCAGGGGGATGTAAACCAGCTATAGCTCTAACATTTCCTTTGATCTCAGTTGCCACTCGGTTAGAGATAAAAACAAGTGTTGCCTCCGTAATGTGCCTTTCCCTACCCAAATCCCTTTGCTGTTAAATCTGGAGGAAAATTCCCTCTTCTACTTGGGTCCCAGAGGATGCCCTGGAAAGCTGTCCCAGCGGCACACTTGGGCTGTTCTGTATTAATAACATGCCACAAACCCACTCGGTGCCTGGCGATGTTTCTAGGGAAACATCTTTCCACCAAGAGCCGTGTGGCTTGGGTGGGACAAAGGAGGGAGGAGGATCCAGAAATAGCTGGGTTTGACTGCACAACTGCATTGCTCAGCGCCCAGAAGCGGAACCAGTGTTCCATTCCCCAAGGACTGGAAAGAGCAGTGGGGGTGCAGGAGGGGGAGAAGGAGGGCCATCCATCCACAGCCCCTGGTGACACAGCACCCCACTCTGGGACAAGGGCTCCTAGCAAAGGTCCTACCTCAGTGAGGAGCAGGGCTGAATGCACGGCTGGGAAGTGAAGGCGGAGAAAACATGAAGGGGAGGACAGTCAATTGTGTCTAAACTGTGACAGGATTCCTAATGTCACCTCATGTCAGTGTCAGCCAGACAGACTTGGGTAATGTTGACTCTCAAACACCAAAGAGAAGGTTTTATTTATTAATGCAGCACATGAAATGCTTGACAGATGCCGTGCTGAGCTGAGCGAGGTAGGGCCTGAGGGCAGTGGGCCTGGTTCTGGTTCCTGCCCTGGCTGAGGGGGCAGGCTCTGGGGAGCTGTGCTCACGGGGCACCTCGGAGGTCAGAGGTCGGCAGAGCAGAGCACTGGGCAGGGAGGGTGGCTGGGGAAAAGGTTTGGAGAAGGGGCTTGTGGGAGGGGGCTGAGCTCAGGTTTGCATGTGAGTTTGTGACATCTAGTCAAGGCGGACGTGTCCCCCAGGTGACAAGGCTGTGGATCCAGGGCACAGGAGGGAACTGGGTTGGAGACACAGGCTCGGGGAGCTCAGAGAGGTCAATACCCAAAGCATGCAGGAAGGGAGCTGAGGGAAGCGGACAGAACCAGGCATCTGGGGGGCGGGAAGAAGATTAGGAACCCGGAAAGCCGCTCCAGAAGGAGCGACCAGAGAGGCAGATGGAGAGCAGGAGAGAATGATGCTGTGGAGTCCAAGGGAAAAAGAGGAAAATAATAGGAACCACTCTGTGGGCGTGAACGTGTTCCATAACCATGGGTATGAGTAACTCACATCATCTTCCTTTTTTTGATTTAATTAAATGTGGTCTGAGCCCGCTTTGCAGGGGTTGGTGAGAAAGTCCATCTCAGTCACTGCAGGGAGCGGGGGATCCCTCTTTTTCGGCTTCATAAGAATCCTGAGCCTCACAGGAGGGGCCTGGCCCTTAGTCCAGGGTGGGTACCTGCGACACCTATGTCCTCCCAACACATGGTGACGGTTGCTGCTGGTTCCCCGCAGACACGCGGGTCGGCATTTCTCTGTGTGGCCAGAAACACTTCAGCTTCATCATGAGACCCTCTCTCTGGCCATGAGGCCTCCTTGCTTCAACTTCCCAGATAACCACCTCAGCCTTCCCCCTGCGGGGACTCTGTGTGCAGATGAGGGGTTCCCGCCACCCAAGCGGACTCCCGAACCCTCACCGCCACGCAGGCTAGGGAAACCAACCTTCCTCCAGGCTGGCCACTCCCGCCCTTCACCTCAAAGCCACAATCTCCATCCCTCCCCTTGGGGATAATCTGGCTAAGTCCCCTCTTCCTTGGCCTGAAACTCCAAAGCTTTTAGGACAGAGGAATACGGAGAGGGGACAGAGAATTCTTAGCTGCATTTTCCCCTAGGGGTGGAAGTTGGAAAAAGAGATACTTTATTCTTCCTCGAGGAGCCCGCAGCAGCAAAACAAAGACAAGACAGCATTTGTTTTTATTTTCATGAATAACTTTTAATAACTGTGGCACCAGTATTTATCCAGCCCTTCCCATGGGCCATGGGGGCTGAAGAAGAGGGTGTCAGTCACTGGGGCAGGTGCTGGATGGCAGGGAGTTGGAGAATAAAGGAAAATAAAGAAATGGGGCAGCTGGGTGGCTCAGTTGGTTAAGTGTCTGACTCTTGATTTCAGCTCAAGTAAATAAATATTTTTTAAAAATCAGGAAATGACACTATGGGGAAGCTATACTTTCAAAAACATTTGATTTTTTTTTCTAAAAACCACTTAGAAGGAACTGGCATGGATACTAGTCACCCTCAAGTAGGACGGCATATTATTTTTTTAATTTATATTTATTTTGAGAGAGAAAGAACAAGAGCAGGGGAGGGGCAGAGAGAGAGAGAGAGAGAGAGAGAGAGAGAGAATCCCAAGCAGACTCTGTGCTGTCAGCACAGAACCCAACTCAGGGCTTGAACTCACCAACCGTGAGATCATGACCTGATCCGAGATCAAGAGTCAGATGCTCAACCAACTGAGCCACCCAGGGGCCCTGGGCAGGCATATTGTTGTCTGTGTGTCAGGGAAGGTAGATTTAGTGGCCACAGCATGCACACACGTCAGGCAGTCTCTGGCATCTTCCCCCGCTGGAAGCACAGACAGCTGGATGGGTGGATGGCTTGAGGGCTACGGGGAGGAACCTCCGTCCTCTGGGTCTTAGGGGCCACCTGTGTCCAGATCAGATGGGCAAACTTCCCACTGGTGAATCTGCAGATTTGTAGCAGAATGTCCATAATTGACCAAATAAAAGGAAGACACTAACGCCTCCTCGAGATGTGGGCCAGGAGCTTAATACCTCCTACAAATCTAGTTCCTTTAATCCTAAAGCCAATGCCACTCTTTTCTTCCCTTTGTCTGTCTGTCTGTCTGTCTGTCCGACTGCACGCCCAGTTGTGCTGTACTCGGTGCAGATCTTTACAGGAAATGTTCCTGGGGCAGGGACGGACGCTAAGGTCTACATCACCATCTATGGAGATCTGGGGGACACCGGGGAGCGGTACCTTGGCAAGTCAGAGAACCGCACCAACAAGTTCGAGAAAGGAACGGTATGCGGGGCACACAGAGTTTTTACCCCCTCCCCTTCCCTTCCGGGCTCCAGGTGTCTGGGGGCCAGCTCTTGGTCCCTGAAGCTGTCTGCGAACCTTGTGGGGTGTCAAGCTCCCTCACGTGGGCGGTTGGCCTTGCGCTTCTCCCTGCAGAGCAGCTGGTCCCCTCTCTGAGCCTGTGCATGGGCCCTGGGCCCTGCATCTGGGGTGGAAGTAGACCGGAGGGTAGGGTTTGGGCAAGTGAGAAACCTGTTTGAGTTGGCTGTACTGGGGCGGGACGGGGTGGGGGGGGATGCTGGTCATCATCAGAAAATCCAGCGCACTATGGGCGGATGATGAGCATGGGGGTGAACATCAGAGTGGCGGGGGCTGGAGGCCTGCCTCTCCTGTCAGCTCCTTATCTGGCTGAACCTGTGTGGACTTGGTTTCTCCATCTGTAAAATGAGGAGCCCGATGTGAATCAGCTAAGCTGTGTTGTGCAGAGCTCTGGGCAGAACTGAGGCCCATGGGAGCCACGGAGGGATTAGAGGAGCAGACAAGTACCCCGCTCCCCCAGCTAAGGTCCGCTTTGACCTGAACTATCTATGGAAGTGCCAAGAAAGTGCTCTATTAGGCAGAGGGCTCTGACCTCCTGGGGTTTTAGGGAAAGGAAGACCTCTGTCCCAGTTTCTCTTCTCAGCCCCTCGACTTCCCTCCTCTCCCCACGGTAGCTCTGCTCTCTCCCAGGCCCTTTCTGCCTTATCCCCTTCACACAGCCTCAGCCTCTTTGCCTTCATTCCATTCACCTAAATCTGCCAGAACTCCCCACAGACCAGGCTGTAGCTGCAAGGTGATCAGAGCAAGGTAACCCCATCTGTGGTCTTGCCTTTGGCTATGCACATGCAGGGGTTTCCTGTACTGAGCAGTGGGTGTTTAGTAGGGGTCTGTTTAAGCCTGACTCTCAGCCAGGCATGATCCTTGGCACTGAAACATTTCCTACTTGTGAGGAGGAAATGAGCTCTGGAGCAAGGATAGCAGGTGTCGTCTAAGCGGGTCTGCGGCCATCTGGTGACCCCATGGGCCCCGCCATCTGGAAGGAGTCCAGCCTTGGCCTCAAGGTCCCGGGGAAGTCAGGCCCTGGTGCTCCCATCCATTTGTTCCATCATCCGGATAGGAACCATTGACTTTTAGCTTTGGTTTACTGCTTTGGAAGTGGGAGTAGCAGTATGATAGCTACTTAGACCCCTGGGCTGAAAAACAGGACAAGAGATGTAAGAACACTTTGTATCAGGGAGAAATAATTTCACACACACACACACACACACACACACACACACACGAGATATAATGGTTTGCTGCACCGGTAAGGTAGCTAATAGGAGGCCTATCCATTTTGGGGAAAAATGGAATACAGAGAGGTACACTTAAGTGGCTCACGCGATGTCCCGGACTCTATACTGGGGACAAGCTCTGTCACCTATGCTATTGTGGAATGTGGCAGTGCCATTCAGCAGTCAGCCCTGTGGCTGGGGCCAGATCACCCACGTTCACATCCTGGCTCTGACACTGACTAGCCCTGTGGTCTTTGGCAAGTTTCTTCGCATCTCTGTGCCTCAATTTCTTCCACCGTAAAGTAGGTTCACTGAGTTAGAAACTCTGAGGTGCCTAGCTCTTCATCAGTGCTGAGGATTGGGGAGCTCACCTTCGGCTGCCTTCGCTGATGCCCGGAGCCAGCATCTGGTGATTGTACCGTAAGACAGCAATGTGCAGAGCTGACAGGTAGATGTTGGTTTGTGGCCACACCCACGGAGCCGGGCACAGAAGAGGCACCATACATACTCATAAATGAATGAACTTATAAATGAAGGTGATGCAATCCATTCCACCTGGATTCAGAGTCAGATTTTTTTCTCTCTAGGCAATTGTTGTGTCACGAGAAAAACCTTTGTCCCATTCTACACCACCTCTTCCCTTTCCTTCCCACCAGTTATGATGTCCTATCAGGGGACCTGGAGCTACTTCTGGCTTAGTCACGGATGATTTACGTGACTTTAAGTTCACTGCTGAGCATCTAGCAGCTTCCATTTCTCTAATTATCTCCTCCAGAATATAGAAGTCCCCCTTGACACCCTCCCCCGCTCAGCATCCCCCCACCCACATCTAGTCCAAAGCCAGGTCTTGGAGAGTCTCCCTTGCACACGGCTCCCAGACCAGCCCTGTCAGCTCCTTAGCCCTTTCTCAGCTTACCTGGCTTCCTGAACCACCCTGGCTGCCTGCCACACCTCCTCATGTCACCTAGCCAAAGGTGACAGTCACCCAGCCGGCCAAGGGCTCTCTGCTGATCCCCAGATCTGGCCTGGGCCCTTTGTAGGATTCACAACCTTTCATGGCCCACCAGCCAGCCTGTATGGAGTGCCCACAGCAGAATACCCCACGCTCTCTCCTGTTTCCAGACCTTTCTGGGCATCTTCTCTGCATCCATGTACGTGTGCCCATAGAAAATCCATATATATATATATATATATATATATATATATATATATATATATGACATCATTCCTATACGAATGCTTCTTCAGCCTGCCTTTGGCGTGCAATCTCCCTATGTCAGGATATTCGAGTGTAGATGAAGCTGGCTCATTCTTCGGAACCACCACACATGTGACATTCTGCACACAATATCACCATGGTTATTTAGCCGTTCCCCAAGCACTGGACACCAGATGGCTCCCAGTTTTCCACTGTAAAAATTACCCTGCAATAAGCATCCTTGTGCACACATAAAGTTGTCCCCTCCTGAGGACAGAAGGAAAGAGGTGGAATCGCTGTGTCATAGGCTGTGCCTGTTTTTGCTCCGGTGATCTCAGCCAGGTAGCAGAGCCCTGCAGCCTGCAGGGTCAGCCGCGCACTGCCCACCTGCAGTTTCCTCTGCCTGCAGTCACCTGCTGTGGTGCCAGAAAGGCCCGGCCCCCACCCTTAGCTTAATGCCACCTCCTGGAGAGTCTTCCCAGCCCTGCCTCTAGCCCCCAGGCAGGTGGCTGCTCCTCACCCATGGGCTGTGATTATCCACCTGGCCCTCTCCCTCTCTGGGCCGTGAGGTCCCAAGGAGGGGCAGACGCTGCCTATCGGATTTATCTCTGGGTTCCCAGCACTCAGCAGTGACTCAGCACATCTTCCACCTTCTGGAAGAGAAACACTGTAGCTCAGGGTCACCGGCCTCTCCTGCCCTGCTTCACGGTCCTGCCAGCCACATTCAGCCTGTGTTTTTGACCATACCTCACTCACGGCCTGGATCTCCACATCTCACTGAGCAACCCCCAAAGTGTCCAAGCGCCCAGGAGTGTAAGGACACTTTATGGAAGGGGTAATCGGACCCAGAGGGCCTTACATCACACCCCACATAAAACCACCTGCACCACAGCTGCTGTCCCTGAGCCCTCAGCCTGACCTCCCCCAGCTCTGTCTCTCTTCTGGGCCTGGTCCAGCAGCAACTCTGACTGCCTCCCAGCTTCCCCCTGGGCGTTTCGAGCCCCTCCCCGTTACTCCCTCCTGCCTCCCACCTGAACTCGTGCTGATACTCAACATAAGCGAGGACATCCAGGTACCAGGGCCAGGCTGAGCACCCTCGTCTAGCCCACTCCTGCCTGCGTTCCATCCTCCAAGCATCCACAAGGCTTATCACAGGAGGAACAGGACTGCAAAACAGGGCCGCTGTGGAAGTGAGGGAGGCCTCAGAATACCAAACGCTCAGTGGTAGAGACTTGGGCCTGGAGGGTTTCCATCTAGGAAGGTCTGTTCAGCCCCACAACTGAGGGGTATGGAAGGTACTGGATGGTCGGGGTTGGAGTGGGTGCAGGTGGGGCACACCCCCACCCAAGTCCCCACACCTGGACTCCGCAGGCCGACACCTTCATCATCGAGGCCGCTGACCTGGGTGTCATCTACAAGATCAAGCTCCGCCATGACAACACCAAGTGGTGCGCAGACTGGTATGTGGAGAAGGTGGAGATCTGGAATGACACCAATGAGGACGAGTTCCTGTTCCTGTGCGGGCGCTGGCTGTCCCTGAAGAAGGAAGATGGGAGGCTCGAGAGGCTCTTTTATGAGAAGGTGTGGGAAAGGCGGTGTGGGGTGGGGGGACTTGGCTCAGCCGTACCTCGTACTGTGGCAGAAGGGGCCAGAGCCGTAATGGGGACCGGGTCATGCTCCTGGGCAGGAGTACACTGGGGACCGAAGCAGCAACTGTAGCAGCCCGGCTGACTTCTGGGAGATCGCCCTGAGCTCCAAGATGGCCGACATCGACATTGCCACAGTGACGGGGCCCATGGCTGACTACGTGCAGGAGGGCCCAGGTAGGCCAAGCTGGGGACTCAGCAGAGGGGAGGCAGGCACCGGGACATGTGTTCAAGCTCTTCTTGGACAGGCCATGCATTAGCCCCACTGTCATGTGACTTCTACCTAACGCTTTGTAATTCACACTGAGTTTTCCATCCCCACAACAGCCCTCCGGGGGCAGCCATCAGCCCTGTTGCCGATGGAGAAACGAAGGCTAGGAGTAGTCAGGGTGATGATACCCTTAATCCACTGACCCACTACCAGGAGGCTATCACCGTGAACTCTGCCCTCCCCCAGAGTCTCAGGATGTAGATTCAGCACTGTGGGCCTGGGACAGTTCTCACCAGACCCACACAGCAGCAGTCGGAACACTTTGCATGTCAGGAGAGCATCACACAGAGGACTTCAGCCGTGTAGACTTAAGGCACAGTGTGATGTGGTCAGACAGAGGAAGAATTTCTAAGATGGCTTTAGGGGGATTTAAGTTCCATTTCTGGTTTAGACAATAATATATGTGACCTTGGACAGTCACTCTTTTGGCCTCAGTTTTCCCCTCCTCCATAAAGTGATGCTGTAATGCCCTGACAAGCCCCTTGTTCCAACCAGAGTTTTGAGAAAAAGTAGTTCTGCGTTTGTCTATTGGACATTTAAAGGCACTGCCTATCTGTTCAGCTCTCTTAAGTATAGAGCATGACAACCACTATATTCCTCCCCAGGAGACAATGTGTGTGTGTGGTGGTGGGGGCAGGGGGGGGGGTCTCTGGGGCTGGCCGGAGTGCATCAATCATTTTCTATTCTACCTTCTCACTATGTGAATAAATGACAGGACCCACAAGAAGTATTTCTCCTGAATTAAGCACTCTGATAAACTGTGAAAGGCCAAGGGGATCCTCCTATAAAGGTGAAATAAGGCCACTGGCAGGTGCAGAAAACAGTACTGGTAATTCCAGCCAAGAAGGTCTAGTTTGGAAACTTTCAAAGAGATACAAATTACATAACCTGTAACCATATAACCTCTAACCTATACCAGAGCATTGTCTCTCAAGATATTCCCAGAGAAGGGTTTCCAACTTGTATCAGTTAGTAACTGCAAGTGACATAGACAAGATAGTGGCTTAAACAAATGAGGGATTTTCCTTTTTTCACACATAAAAGTTCACATATAGGCAACGAGACAGGCACAGCAGTTCCAATAAAGTCAGTGACTTCCTTCCTAAAGACTGCCCATGGTTCCAAGATGACTGCTGGAGTTCCAGCCATCACACCCACATTCCAAGCAGAATGAATGCAAGGATAAGGGGTAAAAGGGTGCTCCTCCCAGCTGAGTCAGAAAGTTCCCCCAGAAAACCACCCAACAATATCTGGTTACATTTTATGACCACCCCTAGCTGCAAGGAGAATGGGTACTCATTGGGCTATGCTGCACTACCTGAGCAAGTTTTCTTGCGGATTAATCTAGTCTGTTTTGGAAATGGGGATGCCTTCTAGAACTTTCATTTACCGTGCTACACATATAATGCTATTTTACTTTTCTTTCCCAAATTCCTACTTTCTGTGAGGCCTTGTTTTTAACAACCTTATTTTCGCTGACTGCAGTAAGCTTTTCAGGCATCTAACCCCTGTACCTGGTGAAAGGTTATTTTCTTACCCTACTTCACAAGGGAGTGCTGGGCACAACTGAGATAATTGGTCAACGGGGCTTTCTAGAAGTGTCAAGGATGCTCTTTTAGGATGATCTCCGCTTGGGAGATACCGATCTCTCATCCCCTGGAGAGTAGATGCTCATCATAGATAATTCACCAGTCTAGAAAGCTCTGGTGCACTTTGCTCTCCAAAAGTCATTTCCAAATCTGTGAGCCCACCCCGAGCCCCCCTGGCCCATTTTGAGGCTGGGCCCCCTGATCTCTTGCAGTGATTCCATACTACGTGTCAGTCACCACCGGGAAACACAAGGACGCAGCCACTGACAGCCGGGCCTTTGTCCTCCTCATCGGGGAGGATGATGAACGCAGTAACCGCATCTGGCTGGACTTCCCCCGGGGGAAGAAGGGCTTCAGCTGTGGCTCCGTGGAGGAGTTCTATGTTGCCGGCTTGGATGTGGGCGTCATCAAGAAAATAGAGGTGCTGGTCCCGGGGTCCTGGGATGGCGCCCATCCCGAGGGAAGGAAGGAGCCAACCAGTACATAGTGGGAGGGAGTGTGGAGGGCAGGCCGAGCAACCTGGGGGAAGGTCCCCTGGCCTCTGCCATCAGCTGGCTGGGTGACCTGGAATGAGTCACCACCCAGCCCACCCAGCCAGGTCTTTTTCCACCCACCCAGTGGGGAAGCCTGATGTATTAGTTTTCTACTGCCGGGTAACAAATTACCGTGAACTTAGCAAAAGAACACGCAGATGTATTATTTCCCCGTTTCCCAGGCCAGGAGTCCACATGCAAGTTAGCTGGGCCTCTTTCCAACATCTCATTGGGCTTGAATCAAGTTGCTGCTGGGGCCGTGGTCTCGTCTGAGGCTCGGGGTCCTCTTCCAAGGTCATTGGTGGAATCCACTTCCTTGCAGCTGTAGGACCGAGGCCGCCAGTTCCCAGAGGCCGTGTGTGTCCCTGCCACATGACCTTCTCCAAAACATGGCAGTTTATGTTTTCAAGGCCAACAAGACACAATCTCTTCTGCTTCAGATCTCTCTAACTTCTCCCATCTCTGACATCGGGACCCTTTTCTAAAGGGCTTGCCTGACTAGGTCAGGCTCACCCAGAATAATCTTGGATTAACTCAGAATCGTCTGATGAGGGGCCTTTATTTTATCTGCAAATTCTTCACCTTCGTGGGAAAGACCTGGGTCAGTGCGTGCAGAGCACATTGGGAGGAAGCACCGAGGAAGGAGGGTGCAGAATGGGGAAGGGGATGCTGAGTGGCGAGGGCTTCCTTCCCAGACCCTCATGGCCCTGGCCTCTCCCCTCCCAGCTGGGCCATGACGGGGCCTCCCCGGAGAGCTGCTGGCTGGTGGAGGAGCTGTGTTTGGCCGTGCCCACCCAGGGCACCAAGTACACATTGCGGTGCAACTGCTGGCTTGCCAAGGACCGAGGCGACGGTGTCACCTCCCGTGTCTTCGACCTCCTGGATGCCGTGGTGGTGAACATTGGGGTGAAGGTATAAGGGGGACCTGCGTGTGCATATTGCGTGGCAAGGGCAGTGCATGTTGGGGTCGGAGAGCAGAAGTGGAGACAGAAGTGAGGGAAGAAGGAGACTCGTTGCTGGGGCACCGGCAGGGGCTGCAGCCTGGTATACTAGCCACATTCGCTTTGCTCAGGTCTCTTTGGGTCTGCTGCTGGGTTACCTTGGGCAAGACGTCTGGCCTCTCTGGGCCTTGGTTTTCTCATACAGTACATGGAAGTAACACTTCCCATCTTGTTCCACGTGAGACCTCGATGAGCATGAATGAGATCACGAATAGTCCACAAAGAACTTCGCAAGCTCTGCGTAGATGTGCGGGGTCATTTTTTTCTGAAGGCTCCCTCAACACCCAAAGGCAGGGGTGGGAAAAGATAGCATCTGGGATGCTGTGCACTTCGGGATCCTTGCAGTGCAGTTAGAGCTGTTTGCACGGGACCCTCTTGAAGTGGACAAGGCTGGAAGGCAGGAGCTCTGAGCTCCTGTCCAGGCCCCACCTCTAAGTGGCCAAATGACCAGAACAAGTTGTGTAAACTCACAAGTCGGTGCTGGGCAAGAGTCAGGGTGCCTGAGTGCTGGTGCCCAAGGATACGTGGCCCGTTGGTGGCTCAGAGGGCTCGGTTCACATGCCCGTACAGGCTTCTCCTTCTCCCCAAAAAGCTGTGGCATCAACAGGAAGCTCCAGCCCTCATCTCTGTTCCCAAATCCAAACCAACGAGCTACTAGATTTAGGTCAGAAGGTGTCCCACAAAGATAAGAAATCACCCTAGACCTGAGGGTGCCCTGCTTATTTCTATATGGAAACAGAAGGAAGGGCTGAGTTTGGGGCTTTGAAAACCTGGACAGGCAGGAGGGTGGATGCCTGCCCCTCGCCTGCTTGAGAGCCAGAAAGCAGAACCTTCTACAGCACAGATATCCTCCCCTCCCTTCCCCAGACACCTCCATCTGTGGGCAGACGGATGGTGTGGGTGAGCACACAGTTCATCCAGGGACCTCCATCCTGACCCAGTTCCCAGCATGCGCGTGGGTGTGAGTGTGTCTGTGTGTGTGTGCTGCCCCCCCCCCGGCACACACATGCACACCCCACTCAGTGCAGCCGCGTCTCCCCCTGAGCCCTTTAGTCTGTGGAAATGTAGACCCACGCCCCTATTATTCATGTGACAAAAGAACACAGATTTATCACTTTGCAAAGCACCACAGGGTTCTTTGGACTGGCCATTTCCCCAGGAGATATCGGACCAGAATTATAAAAGCCCTGTTTCTGTGTCTCTTTCTGGAAACAACCTCTTACCTAAAAAGAGATGTGTCTGTGTAAAGGAGAAAGAAGTGGGCCCAGAGAACACAAGAGTCCAGAGGGACCAGCCTTAAGGGGCCAGTCTCCATACAGTCGCCAAAGAACTCATTTTGATCTATTTTTCATGCCTGTCTGACTAAAAGCAAAAAGTGCCAGGCTCCTGCCTTCATTCCCAATAGCTCCCCCTGCCACCACGATGCCCCTGTTAAGGTCTGAGAGGATTTTCCTGGTAACGCAAGAGGCTCTTCAATCATGTCCTCAGCAAACAAGTGCTAAACTTGTCCTCTGGGCCAGGCCTGCAAATGCCACTTCTGACCTTAGAGCATCATGGTAAAGATTCTAGGTACTGTATGCAAAGCACCCAGCACTCAACAGGCACAACATCAGGGGCATGATCACTGTGACAAATAACTTGGGCTCTGAGTTGGAGGGCGTCTGGGTAGTGGGGACCAGGCACCTGCACAGGTGATATTGCAGTGTGGCGGCCACAAGGGGAAGGGAAGGGCCAGACGCGTTCAGAGGAGACGGGTTGGCCCGGCACTTCCCTGGCCATGTGTGCAAACTTCTCCCGAGCTTATGCTGGTCTTTGGGCACCTGGCAAGAGGGAATGGAGTAAGAAGCCAGGACCAGAGGATGCCAGAGAGGCGGTGAAGGTGGCCACCCTTGCCACAAGGCTGCTTCTTGGAGGAAGAGCCCAGCGAGGGCAGCGTCTAGGAAAGAGAAGGCTGCTCCCTCCCCCTCCAGTGAGCACACGCAAAAGGAATACATTCTCTCTGGAGCAAACCTCAGGCAAAAGGGCAAAATCCCAACTTGACGAGCAAATCGTGGAATCGGTGGTTGTCCTACCTCACAAGTGAATGGAGCCAGAGCTCCTTCAACAGTAACTGCTCATGAAGGCTCAGGATGTGTGCTGGCCCCACAGGAAGCAGGGACGGACCCAGAATTGCTGCTTCCGGGCCCATAGCACACGGAAGGCTGGGCATGGGCCCAGGTTTACCTGTCTGCGGCTCTCACAGTTCTGCGAAACGTTTATCCCTTTTTCTCAGTGGAGGAAGCAGAGGCTGGCCAGGCTGGAGTGTCTGCCCAAGTTCAACAGCTGGCAGGTGGCAGACTGGGGATGCAGACGGCGTGCTGGGTAGCTCCAGCAGCCGCTGTCCCGCCATCACGTGCTGCTCAACTGCATGAGCTTGAGCTGGGATTTGATTGACAAAGAGATCGGTGAATGCTGGGGCTTTCAGTCATGCTTCTGTGCACACACGTCCTCTGTCAGAAACTGAACTCCTCTCTAGCACCAAACTGGACACAGCTGAGGACATAGAGTAACAAGGCTTGACTCTTGTTCTCCAGGTGATGGCAATTGATCAGGGCCGGGATTCTTTTCAGAGCTGGCAGCTTGCCCTGCCCTGGAGAGAATGAGGCAAGCCGGTGGGGTTGGTGGGTGAAGCCCAGGGTCAGGATCCGCATCCCTCTCCCTGCAGGTGCTCTATGAGATGACAGTGTGGACGGGTGATGTGGTTGGCGGTGGCACAGACTCCAACATCTTTATGACCCTCTATGGCATCAATGGCAGCACGGAGGAAGTGCAGCTGGACAAGAAGAAGGCCAGGTATCCAGAGGTGGCCTCTGCCCCTTGCTGCTACACGCATCCAATCCCCCAGCCTCCAGTCCTACCCTGCCTCCCTCACTCTCCCCTCATGCCTTAGGGCCTTCCAGCCTCCACACCTTTATCCACATGATTCCTCCCTCCCAGGATGCCCTTCATCCATTCTCTTCTGTCTCAGGACCTTTCTCTTCCAGGGGCCACCTCAAATCTACCTCTTCCAGGAAGCCTTCTTTGATCACCTCAGCCCCACAGTCCATCCATTCGTCCCTTCCTGCCTTCCTGCCTTCCTGCCTTCCATTCATCCATCATTTAAAAATGTTTATTGTAAAGCCTATATATTTATTAGTTGATAGCACTGTATCCTGTGAATCTCCTGCTTTCATTCACTGGATGGTGGTGATGTAAGATTTAAGATTAGGGGAAGCTGAGTGAAGAGAACACAGAAACTCAGTTCTATTTTTGCAACCTTCCTACACATCTAAAATGATTGCAAAATAAAAAGCTAAACGAATTTTTTAAATAGTAAAAAATGCTTGAACCCCTAGTATCCATCAGGCACTGACTTAGACACTGGAGATGGAGTACAACCAGGAAGAGAAGATCCCCAAGTTCACAAGGCTTAATACCTGAGGGAACCATAGCAAGAGCACGAACACTGTTGTGGCCTTATTGTGTGCCATGAGTTTTTCTAAGCCCTTTGAATGTATTGGCACACCTTGCCCTCCCTACAATTCTATGAGGACCATTATCATCATCCCCGTTTTATAGGTGAGGACACTGAGGCACAACAAGGTGAAGCCACACTGTCGAAGGCCACATGGCCGGTACACTGTGGCACTGGGAACTGCACCCATCCCTAGTCTTAAGCATTAGGTTCTATTGCCTCTTAAGTGAGTGGTAAGGATGATGATAGTGGACCTCCCATAGCCCTTACTGTCTGCACCTTTCATCGAATCCCTGACTCAGTCCTGGGTTTGGGATGGTTTTCTGTGTTTAGCTGTTGTCCGCCAAGCCATCCCTGGCCCCTGATGTGTTGAGCAGCAGAGGGGAGAGGGGAGAGACTCAGAGCCCAAGCAGGCAGTCATGGACAAGTCTCGACCACCGTAGGCAGTGGTCTGGCTGCCTGGGATGGTTGCCACAGAGCTGTGGGCCAGAGATCTGCTATCTTACATGCTGTCTGTTTGGATGTTCATGCTCTTTCAGTCCTCACTTCTATACTCTGACCCTAACTTCCATCCCAACCTCAAAGTCCTATGGTTGCTGTTTTTTTAAATTAATCTTTCCATGTCACTGTCCCACCTTATTTTTCAGACGGAGAGATAGACACCTTTCTGGTAGTACTTAAACTCCAAAAGTGTTGCTCAAAAGCCACATTATAAGTATAGCCATATCATAAATGATTTGAGGCACCTTGTTAGTTAAAGGATTTTGTTTTTCTGAATAAAGACTTGCTGTTTGTGATGAGAGCCATCGCTGGTTTGCAAGCTCAAATTTAACTTTATTTCATTTGCAAGTGGCTCTGTTTGACCCATGCCTTGTTCTGGGTGTCCACATCTTGACTCAGGGACTTGGATAGTAAGACTCATTTGTGCTTGTGACATGTGCTGCAAGGAGATGCTTCCTCCAAGAAATGGTGTGCGACCAGATAGGAGGGAGAAACATGCACGCATACACAGAGAAGATCTTATGTGGGTTTGCCTGCTGCAATTGCCCTGTTGTCAAATGCTGTTATACCCAGAGGCCAAAGTTGATAGCCATGCACTCACCCCGCTCCCCAGCTGAAGCCCCAACTTCTTATCTTGCCACTTTGGGGGAGGCTGTTGTGGTAAACTAATTCACACTGAGATGCTGGTGAATTAATGTGGCATCCAAAAGAGGGGTCATCCTCAAAAGGTAACGTGAAAACCAAGGAATGAGTCTCTAATGGTGGAATTAGAGTCAATTGATGTCCAGTGGGCATAGGTGCTATTTTTAGACAAAGGTATGTGAGGGTTTTTTTAGGGAAATAAGTGCCTGTAAGGAATCATTCCTAGGTCTAGTAGAGAACTCATGTCCTGGGAGATTCCTTGGTCTGGAAATAAAGGGAATTCAGAGTTCTGTTGGATCTGACCAACAGAATGGCCCCATGGCTTTCACTAGCCCTCAGTGCAAAGAAGAGGAGGAGCTGAGCTCAAGGGAATGCTAGGGTTCTAGCTGCCACTTCAGGAGGCAGTTAGGAACTATTTGACCAGTGACCATGGCCAGGGTGGTAAGCTTGTAAGTTTCGAGTCTTCCTTCCATATCTTTATCATTTGGAACTCACACTGCCTGGTTAGCTTTAAAACTCTGAGAATGGAAAGAGCCCATCTTTGGGGACTTCAGGGGCAGAGGAGTCATTGGTGAGGCTGAGTCCTTCTCTCAGTTGGGCTTGGAGACAAGTCTCAGGGGACAGAAAAGGAATGCAGGCTGCCTTCGAGAACACCCAGGTCAGGCAGTTGGAAAGTCCCAGGCCCGCTGCTGGGTGGCCCCTCCTGACACATCACCTTCAGCTTGGAGGTCACAATTTAAGAGGGCATTGGCAGATTTGAACAGGTACTCAGACTGATTCTGGCATTTGAGAATGATAAATATTTAAAATCTGTTTGAGGTTTCTTTGGCTTTGGTCTGCACTCAAACCTCTGTAAGCATACTCATGCAATATGGGTGCAGGCAGGTGGGTGCAGCTCCCTGTTGCCACCTTCTATCTCATGGGGGCATGTGCTGTGTTCACTTTTATCTCAGTGATCCTGAGGAGGGATCTGAGGGGCCAGGGACTGTTGGCTTTGCCTTTTACCCCCCCCCAGGCACGTCAGCACCCGTGGACACTGACACCACCACCAAGGCAGTTGTCCTGCTACTCGCCGCTCTTTGGAGCTCCCCCTATGCAGATCATCTGCCCCCCTTTAGGCCCCAAAGTGCTCCATCCATGCCTCTTGGGCTTGTGACAAAAATTTACTGCAAATCTAGTGGCTTAAAACAACAGGAACATATTCTCTTACGTTTCCTGAGACCAGGAATCTGAAATCAGTGTCATTTGGCAGAAATCAAGCCCAGCCTCACCCCCTTCAAAGCCTCTGGGGGAGAATCCTTTTCTTGCCTCTTCCAGCTTCCGGAAACTGCCAGACTTCTTCGGCTTGTGGCCGCATCTCTTCAGTCTTCAAGGCCAGCATCTGTCCAGTCTCTCCCTCCCCATCTTCACATCATCTCCTCCTCTGCGGATGTGTCAAATCTCTCTCTGCCTCCCTCTTACGAAGACACTCGGGACTGCGTTAAGGGCCGTCCTTGGGTATTTGTCAGCCTACCACAAGGGCCATGACCCACAGAGCATGGATCTGAAAACCCTGTCATGTAAGGAATAGTCAAAAGTTCCAGGGACATTTAATTCTCAAAAGAATTTTATTTTGAAACATATATGGGTGGGGCTACATCTCCTTCGATGACCTGTATACATTAATGACTTCATGCCTCTTTGGCACAGATTGATCAGAGAATATAGTTGTATTTATTTGTATCCAGTCATCCATTCACATATGCATAACAAATGTGGCATGTATAACATACATTTGTACCTAAATCGTAAATTAACGAGAAGCATAAAGCCAAGAATTCTAAATTCCTTTGATCTGCAAAATTATACACTTGGTGAGGAGTCAACTAGTTGAAAGATTATTTGAGGGAATTTCTAGTATGTGACATGAGCCTGACGAGGGAACTAGTGAGCACCTCCTCCTAGCTTCTGCAGACCAGACGGACAGACAGGGCTTAAATTAGAGCAGGAAGGATTTAGGGCAGACTTCTGGAGAATGTTTTCACTTCTAATAATCATAAAGTGCACATGAGTATGTTATAGAAAAGGATTAGGCCTCTGGCCCACCACTGCCTTTAAGGCAAGGAGTAGTTCTTGGTTTTCAGTCCCAGCCACACTGGCGGCGGCCTCTGTTTTTAAAAATACTTCTTGTATACAAGGAAGCATAATTGCCATGCAGCGTCATATCTTCAGTGCCACTTGCATTACCCCAGGGGCTTATCAACAGCAGCATCTGGAGTCAGTCAGCAGTCAAGCAATCAGTCAGTATGGAAGGTTGCATTACACATGCAGCATTGTGGGAAGAGGAGTAAGATTATCAAGATAGAGCATCTCACAGATGATGAGGTCATTCACCAGAAAAGCAGTAATAGCAACAAACGCAATGTACCTTCTGTTTGCCTGCCTTTTAATAGTTATTTACCCAATCTAAGGCCACTACTTTTAGTTTTGCAGATTGTGTATAGAAATATATCATCTAGAGCTGAGCAGTGGATAACCTGCCCCACCATTCATGGCAACCCTGTCACTCATAGAATATCATTTAAAGCTTTGCAGGTATGGAATTCCTTTTACATTTTAAGTTGACTTCACATTCACTCGGCCCTCCTGACAGTTTTGTGAGATTGCAGGGTCCGTGTCATTTCCCCCAGACTACAGATAAGGAAACCAAGTCCCAGAGAGAAGCTTGGACTGCTCTAGGTGGCTAGAAGAATAAGATTAGGAACCAGAGCTGGTAGTTCTTGATGCAGGGCCATTGCTGTCAGCCAAACTCACTTAATCCAGGCTTTCAGGAACACATCTGGGGTGTAAGAGACAGGCTATTGGGGAGTCACTGGGAGCTGAGATAGGAGCTGAGTAAGGGCCTCCTGTACCCTCCTCACCCCTGCCCAGCCCCTCATGGTAGCTAGGTCCCCGCTTTATGCCCCTCCTCTCTTCCCCTAGATTTGAGCGGGAGCAGAATGATACCTTCATCATGGAGATCCTGGACATCGCTCCATTCACTAAGATGCGGATCCGAATTGATGGCCTGGGCAGCCGGCCTGAGTGGTTCCTGGAGAGGGTAAAATGTCTTCACTCCACCCTTTCTGCCCAGCCCTTCTTCCTGCTCTTCTGTGTTGTCAGTGGACCTGGTTAAAGTGCAGATGTCACTTTAGAGGGTTATTACACGAGCCAGGCTCCCAGCAGGAACTGGGGCAGCAGAGGCTTTAATGGTGGGCACTTCAGGCAGGAAGTCAGGAAGCTTTCGGTTGCCCCTGTGATCGCACATTAGGTAGCTGCCTCTTTCTCCATCTTGGGCTCTGCTCTCCCCCACTCAGTCTTCTCCTCTCCCATCCACCAAAAGCTATCTGTTTTGAGTCCCCTCAGGCCCCTACGTCCCTGTTCTGCCATTAACAGATTTTCCTTGAACCAACAATATGGTGCCCACACCAAGGACAGTCTGGCAGACTTCAGGTGTTTATGGCTGACAGTGGTTTGGTTCGTCCGTTCTTCTGTCATTCGCTCTGCAAACGTTCCTTGTGCACAGTGATAGGTACCTCTCAGAAACACGTTTGGATTAATTCTCCATTTCCAAATTTCCAAACTAAGGTGGTCACAGTAGGCGCTTCAGACCCTGTGCAAGTCATACAGAGCAGGGTCTTTGTTTGGAGCGTCTAGGTCAAAAGAACTCATCTCAGGTCTGGAGTCGTGGGTCTTTGGGGTTCAGCCAAGGGGGATGCATTAGCAGGTGGGCAGCTGATGGAAGTGAGGGCAGGTGTTCCCACACTGGCTCCCTCACCCAGATCCTACTGAAGAACATGAATACTGGAGACCTGACCATGTTCTACTATGGAGACTGGCTGTCCCAGCGGAAGGGCAAGAAGACCCTGGTGTGTGAAATGTGCGCTGTCATCGATGGGGAGGAGATGATGGAGTGGACCTCCTACACCGTCTCAGTTAAGACCAGTGACATCCTGGGTGAGTCGGTGGGGCCCTCCCGTCTCCCAGTCCCACATCCCACTACCCTTGCCCTTCCTCAAACTCGGGCCCAGGCCAGGGCACTTTTCTTTGGATGACCTTCCAAATGTTAGTCAACACAAGTCCTTTCCACCATATGTCACTGTCTGTCTGAACAAAGTAGTTCTCCCAGTTACTGAATTGGCTCTGTCCCCCATCCCCCAAGGCAGTCTGGGAGAACATGATGAGGCAGTGTGGTCAGGACTTTTGAAAGCTCTGCAGGAGCTTAACTCAGAGGCCCTCTGTCTTCCTACTGCTGTCCCATGCCCCTCACGCAGATGCTGTGCATCTCAGAGGCCCTTGGGTTCCTTCCCACATCTGTGTGCTTGGCAGCCATCTTCTGTGTGCTGGCTCTAGGCCTTGGGTCTTAGGATGGAGATATGACCCTGGGCCCTTATGAATCTGACATTCTAGCACAGCCGTGACATGAAGCTCTGCCCAAGGTCTGCATAGGAGCTGGGGAACTCACAAGAGGGTGCCTTACCTGGTTGGGGATAAAGGGCAAGGGTCATGGAGGGCCTCCCAGAGGCAATACCAAAGTCTAGTCCAGAAATACAGACAGAAGCCACTGAGGCAGATGGAACACCAGATGAAGGGTCTTACGAGCAAAAATGCTAGTGTTTGCAAAGGCCTGAAGCTGAGAGGGAACACGCTCTTATGGAGGCAGTGTCTCCCGCCTACCCTTCTCTATATCAAACCTGCTCTCCAGGAGCTGTTGCGAGGAATATGGTAAACTCATTCACACTGATTATAAATGACTAGTGAGGGATGAGCCTGTTTGGTCCTAATAGCTTACATGTTCAACAGAGAAGCATTTAGCCAAAGAAATTAGGCTCTCCTGGTAGGATCTCAGGCACAAGTGATGGGTTAGTATAGCTGGTAAATCTGTTGGCACCTCCCTTCCTCCTTGCTCTTGACAGTGGAACCTTCACTCCTTTTGGTGGAAGTTCCAAGTGCCCACATGTTTTGCACCCTCCATCTCCTCATGATGTGTTCTCAGAAAATAGTTGATAAGTTCCTTAATAACCATAGGGGGTGTGTGTCAGGAAACTTTCATGGAGCCACCTCTTCCAGAAGCATCTCTTTTTTTTTTTTTTTTTTTAATTTTTTTTTTCAACGTTTTTTATTTATTTTTGGGACAGAGAGAGACATAGCATGAACGGGGGAGGGGCAGAGAGAGAGGGAGACACAGAATCGGAAACAGGCTCCAGGCTCCGAGCCATCGGCCCAGAGCCTGACGCGGGGCTCGAACTCACGGACCGCGAGATCGTGACCTGGCTGAAGTCGGACGCTTAACCGACTGCGCCACCCAGGCGCCCCGAAGCATCTCTTTTTTTAAAACTAGGGTCAATACCTCTATTTGGCTTAAGCAGATGCTATGAAGCTCTAGTGTAGACTGTCAACCAAGCGTAGGTATGGGGAGCAAGGAACTTTCCTATTTCCCTCTGAACCCACATTGTGCAGGAAAGAGTCTGTATTTCTAAACCACAAAGCCAGTCTTCATGGCATACCTTTTACGTATGGGTGCATTTCCCCCAGAAATAAATGAGTTCTTGCACTAAAACCACTCATACTTGCTAACCAGGACTCCAGTTAGCTCAACAGCATTTACAAGGTACAGAGATAGGACGAAGGATAGAATTGGAGACCCAAGGGTCCCAGGAAACTAACCAGCCCTTTCCAACCTCACCCTTGGCCTCGTCAACATTAAACTTCCCATCTGCACCGCTGGTGCTTCCGAGGAAGCCAGGATGGAGACCTGGAGAGTAAGTGGGCTGTGCGTTGGAAAGGCTAGCACCTAGAGCCTCTGTCTTTGCACCCC
This sequence comes from Neofelis nebulosa, assembly GCF_028018385.1. Taxonomy (NCBI): domain Eukaryota; kingdom Metazoa; phylum Chordata; class Mammalia; order Carnivora; family Felidae; genus Neofelis; species Neofelis nebulosa. The sequence goes on from NC_080792.1 coordinate 27,900,407, forward strand.
AGGAGCAGGCACCGATGCCAATGTGTTCATCATCATCTTTGGGGAGAATGGGGACAGTGGGACCCTGGCCCTGAAGCAGTCAGCCAATTGGAACAAGTTTGAGCGGAACAACACGGACACGTTCAACTTCTCTGACATGCTGAGCCTGGGCCACCTCTGCAAGCTGAGGGTCTGGCATGACAACAAAGGTAACTCCTGCTCAAGGTCAGAGGTAGTGGGGATGGCAGGCCCCAGCTCTCCACCTGAGCCCTTTCCCGTCCCCCTGGCTGCATGTTGACCTTTTACTGCAGGGTGACAGGCAACTAAAAACTATCGATTGTCACCATTTTTACACTTGCATCAGTTAGAAAATGTCCTATGTTTCTGGACAAATTTTAGAAATCAAGCTTCGTTCCTAACACCATTTTCTTGTTCATTGCTCTTCCCCTAATGCCTATCACATTGCCTGTACTATATAGTAGGGACTTGATATAGTTTTAATGGAATTTATTTATAGCCATGTTTCACTCTCTCAGATCCATTTCTGATTTGTTCATACCTCAGTCACAGGAAACCCACATTTCTCTGGAAACAGAGTTTTCCCCATGCCTAATACTTCAAAAATTGAGTCCTGGCCATGAATCTCAGGATCATGATTAGGTCCTCTAATACCAGCTTCCCCACCTTTTCCCCAGCACTGACTGTGCACATATCTAGACTTGCTCATTTTTCTTGGTGTATTTTTCTTTTATGCCAAAACTTGACTGCCAATTATTTCGTATTTCCTCACAGTCAAAACCCTGAAAGAAAAGGGAGGCCCCTCAGCACCACGGACAGCTGCATACAGGTCCTACTGTATTGTTGGTGCTGCTTACTGTGGTTTATTACATGCCAGACTCTTCAAAAAGCTTGGTTCCTCTCTTGGTAACTCAAGACTATCTGATTGCCTTCTTCCTATAATGGCTCCTGGGCTTAAAGAAACCCAGAGGCACCAATATTATCCTCATTCCTTTGAAAGCAGAGAAGTGGGCCTCCTCGCCTCCAACCAGAATTTGGATCTGAAAGCAGGGAAAGGAAGATGTCTGTATCCTCACTGAACCCAAGTGGTTGGGATACTAGGGTCAGGAGAGGTACAGGGAAGTCCAGGTTCTGTGCCTAGCTTCCTCTTTATAGTAACTTTCTCCTCCATAGATGGAAGCTTAAATGTTAATATAAGCCAAGACAGCTAAATATGTCCTTAAGCGCTCTCTCTATGCCACATTTTTTCATATTTAGTTTAAAAATATTCAAGCTACATTATGCTTCCCTTGCATAGCAATTTATGAGGACAAAAATATTTCATTTGAGAGCCTTCCACCAAAAAAAGTTGTGGATCCCTGAACAGATACCACATAAGTTACAAACATTTAGTTAACTTAATAGTATGGCAGTTATCTCTTTCCTTGATTCTACCTTTCCATCTTTTCTGTTTATCCAGCAATTTTTAATGAAAAGATTTAAGCCATCACAAAAGTGAGGGAAATAGTATAATCAACTTCCACATACCCATCACGTAGATTCAACAGTTATGACTTGTCATACTTGCTTTCCTCTTTTCACTTTTTCTTTTTCTTTCTTATTTTCTTTTTGGTTGCTATGTTTCCCTTTCAAAAATGGACACTTCCATTTTTTTAACGTTTTTCTGTCTCCAAGAGACAGAAAGAGACAGAGCATGAGCAGGGGAGGGGCATAGAGGGAGACACAGAATGCGAAGCAGGCCCCGGGCTCCAAGCCGCCAGCATGGAGCCCGACGCGGGGCTCGAACCCACAAGCCATGAGTTCATGACCTGAGCTGAAATCAGCCACCAACCAACCAAGCCACTCAGGCGCCCCAAAAATGCACATTTCAAAATGAAATCCAGTGCCACTACATTTAAGCGTGACTTCCTTGTGTCGTCCAATTTCCACTCCGTATGCAAATTTCCTTAATATGAAAAATGGCTTTGTATTTTGATTTTGCTTGAATCTGGATGAAAATAAGGTCCACACACTGCATTTATCTGTGACTTCCCTTTAGTATCTGTTAATGCAGAGCATGCTGACTCCCTTTATTTTTTTTTCATGCTATTGGCTTGTCGAAGGAAGTGGGCCCAATGATCTGTAGCATGTCTCTATTCTGGACCTGCCTGTCTACTTCTTCATGGTGTCACCTCCTCTTTATTCCCCATGTTTCATACAATCTGGAAGTCAGCTCTAAAGGCTTGCCTGGATTCAGGTTCAGCTTTCTTTGGCAAGAATACTTTATAGGTGATATCAGGACTTCTTTACAATGGGAATCGTGTATTTCACATTACACCACAGCAGCTCTACTCTTCCTGATTCTCCCATCCAACAGTGGGTGCAGGGACTATCAGCCTGGTTACCCCAACCACCGCCCCCCACCACCAGTCCCGTAACTCTTCCATCTAATGGCTTCATCCAGTAATGATCAATTAGGATTACGAATGGTGATTTTCTAATTGTCCTTTCTTATCCACTTACTAGCTAGAATGCTTTTGTAAAAAATAAATAAAAAAATATAACTTTACAAGAGGAGACTGTTTAAGAAACAGACTCACTCATAATAGGTTTCAGATGACTCGCTGTGGATCCCCAGGGTCTCCACTCTCAGGCTAGTGCTGGCCACACAGTTAGCCAAGCTGTAACTGTGGGTTTGTCTTCACTAGTGAAAGCCAACCATGTGATATCAGCCTTCCCAGAGCTACCTGTTCCCAGCTACATGTTTGATAAGTTCTTCGTGGGGCTAGTTGTGGTGGGATCCCTGTCAATCACATCCAATATTTTCAAAACAAGACAACTAAATCAGCAATGAAAAAAAGAGCTGAGGATGAAGTGTGCTTCATCTTAAAGGAGTTAGAGTTTTTACTGTGGTATTTACCATGAAAGGAACAGTTTGTTTGTTTTCATAGAATTCTAACTTGAGAAAAGAATTTGGGATGGGTGAGGCGATGCCATGCTTTCAGAGGACAAGGTGAAGGGAGGTGCAGTGGGGTGGGAAGCAACCTGCCACCAAGCACCAGGGCGACATGGGCCAGGAAGATTCCTTCTCTGGTTGTCCATGGATAGAGTTAAAGCCAGCCCAGAATCCACCCTTCCCTTCAGCCCATGGCTTTCCTCTGTCACCACCTTGCTTGGAATCCAGGAGATGAAATTCAGGAGTGAAGCCTACCTGGGGTGTAAGGCAAGATGAGTAGTGTGTTCCAGCAACAGAAATGATCTCATGATGACCCACCTCTCCAATGAATGCCATCCCTCTCCACCAACACTCATGCATACACACACACTCACACACTTATAATTCCCATTGACTCCCACTGGTCATTTTGTCATGATGTGATATGATAGAAAGACCATCATCCTGGAGTCAGAAGAGATGGCATTAAGCCAGTGATTCTCAAGGTGTGGCTCTGGGACCAGCAGCATCAGCATGACTGGGGAACTAGTTAGAGATGGAAATTCTTGGACCTCACCACAAACCCAGTCAATCGGAATCTCTGGGAGAGGGGGGCCTCAGTAATCTATTTCTACAAGCCTTCCAGGTGATTGCAGTGCAGGTGCTAGTTCTCAGCCTTGGATACACATTGAAATCACTGGGCAGCTTTAAAGGCTATTGATACCTGGGTCCTACTCCAGAGATTCTACTGTAGGTGATTTGGGTAAGGCCTGGATAGTAGAATCAGCCTCTCTCTCTCTGTCTCTCTCTCTCTCACACACACACACCTTCCAAAAGGACCAACATTTTGGTTTCTCATTCTCTGCCTTCCTTTTTACTTGCCTCGCCCTTTCTCTGTTCCACTCTGGAATCCTGTAAGAACTACTCCAGCAGGTCTTATGGACATCATTTCCAGACTGAACACATTGGGGATTATTAAGCAGTTTAATTAGTTTCATGATATTATCAGGAATCATCTCAGAAAGCAACCAATTTATAACCTTATGGGCGGAACTGGCCCTAGTGTAGAAAAGTAAAACGATTATTGAGATTTTTTTAAAAGTTTATTGATAAAGTAACTCACCACTCTTTTAACTCAACAGAAGTGTTTTAAATTTTAGCATAATTGTTTTAGCACTCATTGTTTTCCACTTCAGTTGAGATTCACATTTAAAAAAATATATGAAGTACTTTTTAAACCCAGAATTAAAGTATCCTAGGACTGCCAATATGCATGCCCTGCCCAGAGCCTCCACATCTGTCACCCACCCCAGAAGTCCCATGACTGAAGTGTGTGGCCATCTTTCTGTGTCTTTGTGCTTGTAAGACCTTAATGCTCTTGGGTCTACAGATGTTGCTGTCAACAGATATTGCTGTGGGCAGTGTCCAGTCCTAGAGACTGGCTTTTTGGTGAGGACATTGGGGTGGTCCCCACACCCCCTGGTGACCTTAGAGGGCAAGACATTAGAGTAGAGCATATACAAGCCTTCCTTGTGAGGTTGCCTTGTGAACATACGATGAGCAGCACGTATCATCACCATAACCTGTCACACCACTGGATTTCCCCCCACTGGTGGCAGGTGCTTTGGCTCTCAGAGTGCTCAGGGAGTTGGAAGGGTGGAGAGTAACTGAACTGGTGCGTGGTACAAATAATGTGCAGCTGCCACAGCAAATGCACACGGACTTATACTTGACGGCTGTGATTTGGGGGGAGCACTTTTGAAGGACGCCCTGCCAGTTAGAACAGAAGTAGCTGTATGTTCAATATTAGGCCAAGACCTTTCAAGTTTCACATATACCCTGAAGAAATAGCAGCTTCTTATTCATTCTGTGACTACCAAACAGCCAAGGTCCTCAAAGTCCTAACATGCACATTCGGCATCCACTGAGCAGGTACTACCTGCCAGTCGATATGCAAGGCATTAGGGAAACAAAAACAAGTAAGATCAGGTCCCTGTCCCCAAAAGCTCATGGTCAGGAGAGGAGACACATGTAAACAGTGATGACACAGGGTGGTCAGGATGTGGCCAAGGCAGGTGCAGGGTGCTGTAAGAGCAAGGAAGATATCAGATACAGGCCTCCTGAGCAATCAGGGGACACCAGGGAAGCCTCCCCAGAGGAAGTGATGCCTGCAGTGATTCTGGAAGGATAATGGGCATGAACTAGGTGGATACTGGTGTCAGGAAGCAATAGGATTCATCCTTCAGCTGTGTGAACTCCCAGGAAGTCAGTGACCCCACTGTGAGTCTGACGAAGGCCATGAGCCCTCTCCCTGGTGAATGTGGAATTATGTATAGCACAGTTTCTCAGGGCCCTTAGACTGCTTCATGCCCATACACAAATCCTCCAAGGGCCCATGAACCCCAGGTTAAGGATTTTGCAAAGAGAATTACATGCTCAGGGCTAGAGGAGCCCTCAGAGATCATCTAACCCACCTCCTCATTTCGTTAACAAAGAAACCAAGGCCCAGAGAAGACAGAGAACTTGTGCGGGGCCACACGGCCAGTGGGCTGGGGTAGCAGAGAGGTGAAAGCGCATTCAGCTCCCAATCCCCATCACGTCTCTTCCCCAGGGATCTTTCCTGGCTGGCACGTGAGCTACATCGACGTGAAGGACAACTCACGTGATGAGACCTTCCGCTTCCAATGTGACTGCTGGCTCTCCAGGAGTGAGGGTGACAGGCAGACACTCCGTGACTTTGCCTGTGCCAACAACGAGATCCGTGATGAGCTGGAGGAGACCAGTATGTGGCGGGGTGGGTGGGGGTGGGCACCCAGGTGTGATTCCTGGGCTGAAGCTTCAGAGTTAAATGCGAGGTAGCTCAGGACGGGATGGGAATGGTGTTGGTAAGTCTGAAGGAGAGACCCTTATAGCTGGAGGGGAATCAGACGTGCAGTGAAGGAAAGAGTCTTGGGAAGGTACATAAATAAACACCCTAAATGTTACTCGGTGAACTTGGAACAGCCAGGACACTGCTACCAAATCTTGGCCCCAATCACGGGGATTAATTAGGTAGCAGGAAAAACACTGGGGACAAGCTTACCCTGTCCCGAGGGCCAGGCTGGGCACTTTGGTGGGAAGCCTTCTCTGGGTTGTTTTTATATCATGGGCTCCATACAATTGGTACCTGTGGCCACAGCTGACAGATCAAGACTTCTGGAAACAGAATTTGCAGAGGGAGCCAGCATCCCCATCGGCCACTTTCTTTGATCCTTCCTCAGGTGATATTTAAAGGGAAAGAGTTTAAATTGATCCCTAAAGTGGCTGGCCATCCAGGACTAGGGAGTTGTTTCTTTAATACAGATGCCGGCGTCTGGGTCCAACAGATTCAAAGAAACCTTATCAAAGGCAGAGCCCGGTGTAAAGAAAGGATTTTTTAACCTTAGTTTTTAAGGGAACACTAACTGCAGTAAGGGGTGAACCCTCAAATCTCAATGGCTTAACAAACCAAAATGTATTTCTCACTCATGTGATAAACCATACAGTGTGGTTGTTGGCAGGAGACCTTCCACGTTGTGATTGGGGGACCCAAGCTCTTTTGATCTGTGTCTCTGCCATTTTCAACATTCTTGGAAAAGGGAAAAGAGTGTGGAGTAGGCATACTCCCCTACCTTCTTAACGAATTGATTGACTTTCTATTGGTGAGAACTAATCACTTGATTCCATCTAGATGCAGGGAAATGCAGTGCCTAGGTGGACAGCCCCTGGGGGTGGGGGGAAAGGAAAGGAAGCACGGATCTCTGGTAGAAAGCCCCCCCCACCATGTTGGCCACACCACCCAAACTACCCAACGATGAGATTAGCGGCTCTCAGAGGTAGTGAGCCCCGTGTCCCAGGGAGCATCCAAAGGAGGGGCCAAGCACCCCCTTGTCAGGCTTACTGCACAAGGATTCCTGCCCTAATTCAGAGTGTGGGCTCCCAGCTTCTGTAAACCACACTCAGCTGAGGAATTACTGGGTGCCCAGTTTCATTGTAGATGCTGTGAGTGGTACACACCACTTTGTGACCTCCAGTTTGTGTTGACCTTTGCACATGGTAAGTCTCCCTGTACAACTATAAGCTCCCAGAGGTCAGGGACAGAGTCACTCATTGTTGTAGCCTTCTACAGCTCTGTAGGCTTTGGGACTCGGTGTGCTGTCACTGCTCAGGGGATGGAAGAAGAGGCGGTCCTTTTCCTTGGAGCCTCATAATCCCGTTAGAGGGAGACGCTGAAGCCCCTTACCTTCCTTAAGTAGGAAGGAATTCCTACCTTAGGAATTCCTACCTTAAGTAGGAATGCTTAAGCCCCTGACCCACGTGCCAAGATAAGCACTAGAGGCTCCTCGGGCCACTGGCGTCCAGGGGAGGAGAGATTCGTGATGCTCAGAGCATAATCACTGAGTCTCCTTCACAGATTTCCTGCCAAACAGCTGCTAAGACCTGCGAGGGTTGAGTTGGCAGGGAGATTGCAGAGGGGAGGCGGCACTTGCGTTAGTTCCGGAAGGATGTTACAGACTGGAGATTGGACGGCAAGGGCACGGAGCCCGGGAGCCGGCCTGGATGACTGGTCTTTACTGAGAGGCTGTGGAGGGCAGAGGGGCACCCTCTAGGAGTCCACAGAGGGACAGACTGCCACACCTGTGTCCTCAGACTGGAGGGTCATCCTGGGGAGAGCCACGGACACAGCCGGAGCCAAACATCCCAATCCTCAGCTACCTTTATTTAACCATTTGGCAAAGATTTACTGAGCACCTACTAAGTGCCACAGCCTATTCTGAGTTCTGGGACACACCAGTGGATAAAACAAAGACCCTGCCCTTATGGCACTTACTCTCAGTGTCTGTGACCCCTGGGGCACCTCTGAGCACTCAGCTTGTGAGAACAACACCCTCTCATACTCAAACAGCTTCATATGTGCAAAGCACTCTACACCTCTGTTCTCATTAGATCCTCACAGTCCTACTCCCACCCCGTGAGCTAGATAGGGTACAAATTCACACCTCTATCCCATGGGTAAGGAAAACAAAAACCCAGAAAGGCGAAGTGACACATCTAAGGCCCATTCACAGCTGGTACAACCCAGGTGACCTGATTCTTAGACCGGGGCTCGCTGCACCACTGCTGGCTGCCTTGTCTTATTGGGCCTGGCTGCTACTCCAGATGGGTCGATTGCCCCACCTGCCTCGGCCCCCTGTTCCCTACCTTCACCTCCAACTCCTGTTAGCAGCTCCAGAAGCTGCTCCCAGCCCTCTCCAAGCACCTGCCTCTACAGATGACTCCAATGCGCAGCAGAGCTGAAAGCCATTGGCAGCCTTTAAATAACACTGACATCTGGGTCCTATTCCCAAATTCTGTTGCGATTAATCTGGAGTAAGGCCTGGGCAATAGGATTACCTGCTCATGCGTGCACACACACATGCATGCACACTTGCACATGTGCCCACATGGTCACGCTCACGCGCGTGCACACATACACCCTTGGGAGGACAAAACAGATCTGTCTTGCTGGGCCGTCCTCCAGCAGGACCGGTGCTTCCCTCTTTACAGCCCTTCCCCTCCCTGTTCTCCCTCCCTTGACACCTTTAGGGCTGCTCAGTCAGCCTTCTCTGCAACATTTCCAGCCCAAATATAGTCCATTTTGATGGCCAGCTCCCCAGGGGGTGGGGGACTTCACCGCATCACCGGGCAGCTCTAGAAGATGCTAGAAAATCCATCTTTATACTCACGTTCTTGAAGCTTCCATTCTTTGGCAGTCCCAGTGGAGTCAAACAGAAAATTTCAGGAGTGGCCAGGACTCGTGGCTGTGTGTGCCTGAACCCCAAACCTAAGCTGGCTCCAGCAGAGAGGAAGCGTGTTGTTTCCCAGAACTCCAAGGCTCGGGCGGAGCTGGTTTCCACTTGGCTGTCTCCAGAGGCTCCAGTCATTTCAGTACATCCCCGTCTCCCCTTTCGTCTCAGCTCTGCTTCTTCCTGTGCATCGTGGGAAGACGGCCACTGGGAGCCCCAGCCCCACAGCCTTCTTAACAGCCTCAGTGGAAGGGGAGAGTGTCTCCCACGGGAAGATTCTGACTGGCCATGCAAGCCACACTGCAGGAGCTCCTTAGAGTGAAGCCACTCCTGACACTGTGAGGTGGGCAAGGTGATCTGGAGCAGGAAGTTCCGGAAGCCCACTGCCATCCTGCTGGCACTCCACAGCGTCATGTGCCCCTGCAGTTCTTGCCTCGGGACGAACACCTGTTTATCCAGCACCTGCCCACATGATGGGGGGCCCTCGACTATTTGCTCATCTCCCTCTGCAGATGCCATGCCCAGAGCAAGATTTCAAGGGTGGTCTGCTCTCCTCTCTCCTGTCTTGCCACTTGAACTACACTCGTGCCCCAAGAGCCTGTGGTGGCTTTGCTGGCGGCCCCTCAGTGCTGGTGACTCACACGATGGCTGCTGAGCCCCTCTCTCCAGCTGAGCTTGCCCTGTGGGTGTGCTGGCCCCACGGATGACCTTACACTGATCCCCACTAGCCTGGGCTCCCCACTGCCCCCACTCTTTCAGGTCCCTAACGCTCCTCTGTCTGTTTCCCCCCCAGCAACATAGACACAAAGTTGAGAATCACGCCTTCCACATTTGTATCAAGCTGTCGATGAAATACTGGGAAAGAGGGCAAGGTGAACTACGCTCATTGAAACTTCTTCTCCTCAAAAGACCGCAGATGCCCCTGGCAACATTTGTTCCTAATCTCTCTAAACGTCTTTGCTGATGTACCTTAACCCAGGACCATCAGGGAAGAATGGTCTGTTTGCACTCCATCTGCATTGGTTATCAAATCTCAGACTTGAGTTCACCTAGTGAGCCTGTGGGTTCCTAGCGCCCCTGCCTCCTCCCCTAGGCGCTGACAAACCACGTCCTCAACAAAGCCCAGGACCCACTTTGGGTATTGGGTTGGCAGAACTCACCCCGCCCTCTGTGGGGAAAGCGTGAGACCTGACCGTGGCTCGGCCATCGGTCGGCCCCAGCCTCCTAGGCTGGGGACCTTCTTCAGGAGTTCTGTGCTGTCCGTGGCTCTCCTGCCCTCTCGTCGGCGACCTGCCTCTTTGTCAGGATTGCTTCCACGCGTCTCAGCAGCACGGACTGTCCTGGAGAGAAGCCGCCAGGGCAGAAGGGCTAGCGATTCACTGAGCTACAGACACAGCGGCGCCTCGTCCCCCTTGTCTGTATCACGTCCCTGGGAGAGCCGTGCGGAAAGAGCTGTCCTGTGCATCCAGAGTCCCAACCCCTCAACGAGTCCTTTACTGTGGCAAGAGCCATATGCACAGGGGACACTCTGACCGACATTGGTTGTGTCCCGTGTGCCAGCTCCGAGTCTGGCCTGGTCCCTTGGGAGTGGGAGCTGGGTCCCGTGAACTCCCATACCCTCCCCCCTCAGTCTTTGCCTGCGCTCTTCCCTCTGCCTAGAACCTCTTTTCATCTTCCGCAGATGGTAATCCTGGCTCCGTCTTCAAGCACAAGCTCAAACGCGACCTCCTTCCTGAAGCTTCCTGTGGCCCAACCATTCATTCATTCACTCCACAAATACTTATTGAGTTCCTGCATGCCAGGCACTGTTCTGGGCACTTGGGATCTATCAGTGAGCAAAGCGAAGGCCCCTGCCCCCCTGGAGCTCACATTCAGGTGGGAGGGGGAGTACAGCAAACAATAAAATAAGCAGCAAACCACACAGCATGTTAGGAGGTAGCAGGTGATAAAGAGAATGTCATGGAGCCCCTTAAGGCCACCCGGGGGCACTGGGGGCAGGCGAGTTGCCATCTTAGGGTGGGTGGGGCGATCTCCACGAGCAAAGTGAGAGAAGTTGGAAGCACTCCAGGGGAACAGTCACCCCAGGGCTCCAGGGACAGCAGGGGGGCAGAGGGGCCGAGTGGGGGGGTGGGGAAGGGGGAGAGCAAATGCGAGGAGACAGAGCTGGGAGAGGTAATGGGCAGCTCATTTGTCCTCTCACCTGGAGCTACTTCAGCCCCTTGTTGCAAGGTTAGCACATCCTTTGTTGCAAGGTTAGCACATCCCATCTGTGGCCTGTGGTAGTCAGTGTGTGCCTAGGGCTGCAGGTGGAGCTCTAGGGCCCCCCCCCCCCCCCAGTCTAGCCCCATCCTGACCCTTAGCACCGACATAACAAATGTTGCTGAGTGAATGCAGACATGCTCAAAAGAGGCGCAGGGGAGGGGTGCGGTGGTGCTGGGTGCGACTCGCCCTTGAGACAGGGCAGAACCTGACTGCATGTGGATAGGGCTCAGGGCTCTCCTGGAGTCTGGACTGCCTGTAGCTTCCCCCTCACTTCTCCCTCTCTGCCCTCTTTCTGCACAGGATCTCCGTTTTGCATCTCGGAGTGGGGGGGGTGCTGTCCATTCCTGAGAGCCAGGCCCCAGCACCTGTCCCAAAAAACTCCCCACCCCCTGCTTCCTGGTGTTTCACTCCCAGTGGCTCCATGGTCACCAGGCAGAGTGGCTGCTCTATAAATAAAAGACATGCTTATGGTGGCCAGACTGAGGCAGGTTTTTGTTGTAGTGCCTCCTTGTGGGGACTCCAGCCTATCCCCAGGCTGTGGTCTAAGATCAGATGGAGGACAGAGAAGCTGCTTCCCCCAGCTGACCTTCTCCCACCTTCTCCGCTGCAGCCTACGAGATCGTCATAGAAACGGGCAACGGAGGCGAAACCAGGGAGAACGTCTGGCTCATCCTGGAGGGCAGGAAGAACCGATCCAAAGAGTTTCTCGTGGAAAATTCTTCCCGACAGCGGGCCTTTAGGAAGTAGGAAGAGGGGGTTCCCACTGGGGAGTGAGGGGGGTGGGGTGGGTAAGAGAGGGACCCCCCAAATCAACCCCGTTGGTGGGTGCCCTAAGTATGCAAATGGGCCTAAACTGCAAGCACTTAATTGAGTACCTACTTTGTGCCAATCCTATGCGAACTCCTACGGATGGATGAAACAGGAGATTTATAAAAGGGAAAGGGGGAGATTGCCACGCAAAGAGAGGCCAGTATAAGAGAGGAGAATTTAATTATTCCAACCACTAAAAGGAGAGGATAATTCTGTAACCAGACAGAGGTGCCAATATCGCCACCATGGCAATCCTACTACAATATATCAATATATTAAAATAGCACATCGTACACCTTACATTTACGCAGGTTTGTGTCAAATATATTTCAGTTTTAAAAAGTTAATGGACAGCTACAGCAAACATTAGTAATTAATTAATTAAAGAGAGCCCGCTGTGCGGCAGGACCAGGAATCATTGCGGACCCCATCCAAGTCCGTGCAGAGCGCACAGTCTAGTCTGCAAGAGAGCCGTGTGAGACAGCACAGACTGAGTTCTACTTAGGAGGAGGAAGGGAGGAGAGAGCCTCTTAGATGCTTTGTAGGAAAATCAAAATCGGGTCTCGGGAAAAGGCGCTTCTCACCCCTCCTGGTTGACAGGCACAGCCGGGAAACCTCAACTTCTCCACACCAGAGCCACCCCTGAATTGCCCAGATGCCCACTTCATTTCCCTGCTCCCCCAGAACTGCTTACAGAAGTCTCCCCCTCCTGTGACCCACTGCACCTTGCATTTGAACTCCCTCTGCATCGGAATGAAGTATGAGCTCCTTAGACTGGCACCCGCAGACCACCACAGATGGCCGCACCCCACCTTTTCCATGGCTGCTTCCCTGACTGGACCCCAACTGCAGCCGAGCCAACACACCCCCCACAGATGCCTCCTTGCCCTCAGTCCCCATCCCGTGACTTCGCCAAGTCAAGTCCACCTCAGGGGCCTCTTCCCTCCCTCCCTTTGCTGTGCTCTCTGAATCCCCACCACCCTCCCCAGCCTAACCCTCAGGGCCTCGCCCTCCTCCCACCTCTGTCTGCTTCGTGATGTTACCACCCCCTCCTGCTGGGACCAGGCTGTGGTTGTCTTGTTCCAGAATGACACTGAACCCCTCCAAGAATGCAGGGCTGACATCAGGTCATGGTTGCCATTCTATCCCTCCTCCTTTGACCAGTGCCTGGAATGCAGTAGGCTTTCAATAAAGGCTCACTTCCTACAGCGGACATCGGCATCTCTTATTAGAGGCCATGCTTTTGTGTCCTGCAGGGGGACCATGGACACGTTCGAGTTTGACAGCGTCTACTTGGGGGACATTGCCTCCCTCTGCGTGGGCCATCTCGCCAGGGAGGACCGGTTCATCCCCAAGAGAGAGCTGGTCTGGCACGTCAAGACCATCACCATCACCGAGATGGAGTTCGGCAACGTGTATGTACCGTGCCTCCACCCCTCGCCCAGGAAGGGCTGCTCCCTCCGCACAGAGGGATGGGGCTAGACCACGGGCAAGACACCAGGACCCAGGGAGCTGTCCCCTTCGAGGCCACCTTGTTAAGGAAACTTACAAGATAGGGAGGGAAAGGCAGCCGTACTCTTTTGGAGCTTTCTGAGCCATAGCCCTACCCTCAGAGGCAGGGACTCAGCCAGATGAATTTGAGGGCTCCAGCCTTTTAATCCAGGGACGCTTCCTTGGAAGAAGTAAGCCAAACAAGACCAGACAGCGGACGCTTCCCTTCCCTCCCCCTCCCATCACTGTGCGATGACAAAGAAATACAGCTTTGAAGCCTGATGCTTCCACTGGCACAGTGAAAGCCCTGCCATCCTTGTGGGCAGAGTGGGGATCAGAGCCCAACTGGAGTAATCCCATGGCCCACCTGCCTCTGAGGACCCCGGATAAGGAGCTTTGCATTTCCCCCACCAGGGCCTTCTGGAGACTCAGGCATTTCTGAAGGATTAAGGGTTTTAGTTACCTGGGTAACAGTCCACAGCCATCAGTTTTTCTAATTAAAACCACTTGGTTACCACATTGGATGCCAGAAAGAGCCCCGAGGCCCTGGAAGGCAGGAACAACAGTGTGAAGGCACCGGGAGAGGAGGAAGGGGAAGCCGAGGGCAGTGCTTGCCTCTGGGAAGCTAGACCCGAGGAGTGAGTGACAGGTGACACGTGCAGCTCCCGGGGCCAGCCTGCCACTGCTCGCTGGGTCACCCCCCTGAGCTGCTGCCACCCGCTCCCCGAGCTGGCCCTGCCCCTGGCGACGCCTTCACCTTGAGCACAGCAGACTGGTGCAGGCTCAACCCGGGCAGCTCCCTCGGCTGCCCTCTCTGGCCTCAGGAGCTCAAGTCGCTCAAAGCAGTGCCTGTCCACGCTCCACCTGTGACAGTAGGCTCCCTGGGATGCCCAAGCTTCCCCTTCGGGAATCGGTCAGGAAGGGTTCTGACTTGTAAACTTCTGTCTTGACCAACTCAGGCTGCCGTATCAAAATCCCACAGACCGGGTGGCTCCAATAGCAGACCTCTTTTTCTCACAGTTTTGGAGGCTGGAAGTCAGAGGTCAGGGAACCAGCATGGTTGGGTGCTGGTGAGGCCTTTCTCCCTGGCTTGCCGCGTCGTCATGGCAGAGAGAGAGAGAGAGTGTGTGTTATCCATTGCTCTTTTAGTGAAAAACCAGCCGGTTACAGTAAATCCTGCCAGACTTGCTGGTCCTGGCTGCCTGGAGCGATTACTGATGGAGACGAGAGCTGAGACATAGGGGCCCAGAGGAGTTACCACCTCACCCAGCAAGTCGAGCCCGGGCAGAGCCCCTTCTGCAACCCAGCACTGCCTGCCAACCACATCGAGTATTGCTACCGATACCACACCTCTGCAAGCCCCACCCCCCCAAAAAACCAAACAGTACAAGAAAATACAATATAATACAGTGCAACACTATGCAATAATAAGAAATAGTCTTCCCTCGAGTTAGCTTTAAACCAGCCATGGTGGCTGTAAGAAAGACACAGAGCCAAAGATCTCAGCACCACCAAGCACCTTCCAGTCTCAGAAGGAAGGGGAAATACAAGCTCAGCCCGGGAGCTTCCTACCCCACAGTCCTGGGGCCGAGTTGTAGAATTTCTCATCCAGGGAAAGAAACCACCATTCCCACACCCTCAAAAGAGGGTGGCCTTTTGTCAGTATGTCACTAGGCCTGGAGGGGGAGGAAGGGATGTCCGTGGAGTGGGGGCTCTGCCCAAAGGGAAAGGGGTGCAGACAGTCCAGACCCCGAATACTAGAACTGTCACCAAGTCAGCTGTGTGGCCTCAGGCGGTAACCCGTCACCTCTCTGTGCTGTCTCCCTCCGGGAAGAGAGCTGGGTGTTCACTGGAGTCTGGCGCCGGGGAAAGGACGACAGGGGTCCAGCTCAGGGAGCTCTCGGAGGTCATAGTGCACCGGCCTGTGCAGGTCTCGAGCTTGGTTCCTTCCTGATGGATGGCATACATGCGTCCACAGTTCCTTTCCAGCCACCACATTAACCGTACCGTTCGGACTTCCAGGAGTTACAAATGAATTTAATCTCACTCTCCTATAAACACAGGAGTCTCCAGTTTTCATCTTTCAGCCGGTTCCAGTTGTGACTCCTCCTTAGGGTGTGCCGTACCTTCTAAGGTTCTCCTTTGCGCTGAGGTCCTCCGGATTCGATGCAAGGCCACACCCAGGGACTTTCCTTTCTTTCTTTCTTTCTTTTTTTAACCAAATATAACTTCATTGTTTTATCTCAATACCATATATAATACCCAGCCATTATAAAAATTCAAATAATACAAATCGTCTTTTAAATTTTTTTTTCTTTTTTTTTTTCAACGTTTTTTATTCATTTTTTGGGACAGAGAGAGACAGAGCATGAACGGGGGAGGGGCAGAGAGAGAGGGAGACACAGAATCGGAAACAGGCTCCAGGCTCCGAGCCATCAGCCCAGAGCCTGACGCGGGGCTCGAACTCACGGACCGCGAGATCGTGACCTGGCTGAAGTCGGACGCTTAACCGACTGCGCCACCCAGGCGCCCCATAAATCGTCTTTTAAGTAAAACTTCCCGAAAGCCCTACCCATCAGAGACAGCCACCATGAGTGTTTGGTGACCCCGCTCTCTCTGACACTTTTCTAACATCTCACAAACGCTGTTCACAGAAGTGTGATCCTATTTACATGTTTTTCAAATATATTTAATTTTTCATTTGTTATTTTTTGCTTTTGTCATTAGTCTTTCTGATGTCCCTACCCTCCTTTCCAGTGGGTCCACACGTAGAGTCATGACCCCACGGATCCCTAGGGTCCCACATCTTGGTGATCTTATATGTATGAGAAACGTTTCCTTATGGGTCTACTAGGGAATATTTTTCAGCCATTAAAAATAATGAATTAAATATGTACCAGATGACTTGGAGCGATTCCCGGGAAAAGCAAGATATGGGAAAACACATATTATATGATGCCATTTTGTAAAGGGAACACTGACATCCCACATATGTCTGTGTCTGTGTGGGTCTGTGCATGGTTGGGTGAAATGGAAGGAAATCTGGCAAGATACACCCGCAACTGTTCCATGGGTTATCTGAGGTAAAGGTGGGATGTGGAAGTGGAAAGGAAGGAGGGAAAAAGGAGAGAGAGCCAAGCGAAAAGGGGAAGAAGAAGAGTGTATTTAGAAAAACACGCATGTGATCACATGATTTGTGCATTTATAGAGAATTATGTATATCAGTCAGCATTTGCATAAAGAAATACATTTTTAAAGAACGTCTAAACAAAGATTGAAGTTATATCCCCCTCTGAGAAAGTGTGGTATATAACAACAATCCGAATTTATCAAGTGATGAACTGGGGGAAGAGAGATCTCGAAACAGAATATGGATTTCCTGCCAGTGTCTTTCCGTGGCTGTCTCCTCAGGTGGCAAGGCAGGCTGGCTCTGGGCCCGCTCTGGCTCACCTTGGGCAGTGACTTAGTTTCCCCTTCTGTGAAATGGGAGGATGATGCCTGAAGCTCCGGGTTGTCATGGGAGCCGACGAGATGCAAGGGTGCAAAGCCCTGGTCGGCACTGAGGAAGCAAGCAGAAAATCCTGCTTTTTTTGTGGTTATGGATTTTCATCTAAAAGGGGTCTGATTTTGCACCACTGGGCACGCCCTTTTAGGGATGCATTCCTGAAGTCATCAGTCAGTGCCAGGACAGCTTATTTCCAGAGCTGTTAAAATATTAGCAGTTGGGAGCGGGAAGAAACCATAGCAGTTGTTCAGTTCAAACCTCTAGCATTGCCAATGGGAAAATCAAGGTCTGGGTAGGAGACGTGGCTTGCCCAAGGTCACAAGAGTAGCAGGTGGCAGGGCTGGAGTAGACCCGAGGCCCCCTTGCACTCCATGCAGCATTTTCCGACTGTGCCTCCTGACTTCCTCCCTTGTAATTAATTATTAGACTAACTACCATTACCCAGAGGGTAAAATTGGGGGTGTGGAGGGTGGGGATAGAGAGGGGACATTTTGGTCCAAGACCATTACTCTTGGCCCTATACTTGCTTCTGCTTATGGCTGCTTCAGTAGAGGATTTTCTCTTACCCCTTGCACCCCTCAGACCATGAGCACATGCATGTACGTGTTTTCACACACGCACACGCATGCGTGCGTGCACACACACTCATACTTTGACTCAGTCCAGTGCGAGGGATTTGGGACGTTTCCACTTGGCTTTGCCTGGATCCCGCAGCTCCCTGAAGGTGAGAATACCAGGTACAAACATTCATCAGTCCCTTTGAAAGAGCAAGGGGACCAGCACGGTTGGCACAGAGTGAGCTTAGTTAGACAAGGCCAGGTGCTTGGTCAGAAAGGCAAACGGCAGGCAGAGGGTCCAACCACATAGGGTCTTGCAGCCCTTGGTAAGGTGGTGATTTTTACTTAATCTAAGAAGCCATTGGAAGGTTCTGAACAGAGGAATTACATTCTTGGACTTACATGTCCACGGGGTCACTTGGCTGCTGTGGAAAGAATGGACCACAGATAGCAGAAGCAGGGAGACCAGCTAGGAGGCCGATCTAGGAGGGAGGAGGTGGTGGTGACTTGGACCAGATGAGTGGCAGGACAGATAGTGAAATACTGCATACTTTTTCAAGTGGCTGATTCTGGACCTATTTTAAAGGTGGGATTTGCTGGTAGATTTGATGTGGAGTGGGGGGGGATGGAAATGAAAGAATCAAGGAGACACTGGAAGGGTAGAGATGCCTCTCGCCGTGGATTCTAACACAAACAAGACCCCATCCTCATATTTTTTTTTTAATTTTTTTTTAACATTTATTTATTTTTGAGACAGGGAGAGACAGAGCATGAACAGGGGAGGGTGAGAGAGAGGGAGACACAGAATCTGAAGCAGGCTCCAGGCTCAGAGCCCGATGCGGGGCTAGAACTCACGGACTGAGAGATCATGACCTGAGCCGAAGTCAGCCGCTTAACCGACTGAGCCACCCAGGCGCCCCCCCATCCTCATATTTTAATGCAGACATCTCTGACCTCATCTCCTGCCACCTGGAGAAGGGATCATTCATGGCCCAGGGGGCCCGGGGAGAGGGTGAGAGCCTTGGCTGGCGTCCACTGAGCCTCCTCTGTCCCTGCTAGGTACTTCTTCAACTGTGACTGCCTCATCCCCCTCAAGAGGAAGAGGAAGTACTTCAAGGTGTTCGAGGTCACCAAGACGACCGAAAGCTTTGCCAGCAAGGTCCAGAGCCTGGTGCCGGTCAAGTACGAGGTCATTGTGACGACGGGCTACGAGCCAGGTGCAGGCACCGACGCCAATGTCTTCGTGACCATCTTCGGGGCCAACGGGGACACGGGCAAGCGGGAGCTGAAGCAGAAAATGCGAAACCTCTTCGAGCGGGGCAGCACCGACCGCTTCTTCCTGGAGACGCTAGAGCTGGGCGAGCTGCGCAAGGTGCGGGTGGAGCACGACAGCAGCGGCTACTACTCGGGCTGGCTGGTGGAGAAGGTGGAAGTCACCAACACCAGCACCGGAGTGGCCACCATCTTTAACTGCGGCCGGTGGCTGGACAAGAAGCGGGGCAACGGGCTCACCTGGAGAGACCTCTTCCCTTCCGTCTGAGGGGCCGGAGGCTCTCGATCCCACCGTCTCGCCGAGATGCGCCTGACCACAGCCTGCTGCCTCCACCTTGGCTTTCAGCAGGCCTTTCTCAGAGCCTCCTGGGGCCGGGACTGGGCGCCAGAAGGGTGGCATGGGTGGCGCGGTGGCCCGGAACTTCACGGTTCTCCGGAGGCCGCTGCAGGGGACTACTTGTGGGCCCCGCCCCTCCTCAGTCCCCTGGACCTACAGGAATCGATCAACGCGTGTCGGAATCCCTGGCTGCACAAAAATAACTTTCTGCGCTTTCTTTTCTAGTGACAGCAGTGGCCAGGCTGAGACTTGCCAAGTGTAGCTGGGAAACTGGGGCTTCACCCAGGGGATAGAAGTGGGGAAGAGGAGGCCGTCGAGGTGGTGTATTTGAAGAGAAAACTAATTAACACGTTTTTCCCCCCAAAGCTGGGCTAATTAAATTTTTTACTGACCACACCCCACGAAGAGCTCATCTTGGCATCTGCTCACGAAGAAATGCATCCTTTCCCCCAGTTTCAATGACGCCAGTGGCAAACAGAGAAAAGCAGCAGGAGGAAGTGTTTTAGCCCTGGCGGGGGGTGGTTTATAAGCCTGCAAAAAGGTACGTGATTCTGTCCATCATTTATGGGAAACTCTGTGCCAGGTGCCCACTGGTTGTTCTAACCTGTGAGAACACAGTTGAGACCCACAGACCTGAACAGAAGGTGATGGGGCTGGGGGGGTGGGGACAGAGAGGGACACAAAATAAAGGTGCAGTCTCTGCCCTCCAAGGGATATGACCTTGATGACGAGGCTGCAGGAGAAACACATACACACATACCCTCCCTCGTGGACAGTCACGAAGGGATCTGCAATGAAAGATCCTTGCAAGGCAGCAAGAGCGCCTCAGGTCTCAGCACCTGACTTCTGATTTTCCTGCCGAAGCAGGACTGAGTGGAAAGGAAGTCTTCCTATAGGAGGGCACCCCCCCACCCCCGTCACCCTGTGTCCTGTAGCCCAGACAGGTGTAAACTCTTATCGAGGCTGATGGGTCTAAAGCAAGTTCCAGGAGCTCCCAGAGACCCTTGGAGAAAGGCTGAGTTTGCAAGCGCTGGCTCAGAGGCAGCCAGAGAGCTTGGGCGAGCTTGGGCACATTATTTCATCTCCTGGGGCCTCAGTTTCCTCACTTGTCCAACAGGGACAATGATAGTAGCTACTGCATAGGTCGTCATACCGACTAAATGAGTTAATCTGCGGGCAGTTTTAATTCAGCACCTGCACTGAAGGTTATGTCCATCATGTTGAACAAGCGGGCCTCCGGGGAGCTGGGGTGGTGGGGGTGGGGGAGAAGTAATCATGAAACACCTTTATTTGTATCTTTTTCCGTGGAACTGGCCTCCGCCCAGCCCCCACATCCCCAGCACCCCCATGCCCCCGATGAACACTTAGCCAGGCCTCGGCTCTTCTGAACTCTCTTAGTCATAAAAAGTGCAACCACCACCTTAAAAGTCACAAAGCCCATTACAGTTGTGCAATTTAAATGTCTGGCTCTGGGGGTGCCTGGGAGGCTCAGTCGGTTGAGCGTCAGGTCATGATCTCGCGGTTCGTGAGTTCGAGCCCGGCGTCGGGCTCTGTGCTGACAGCTCGGAGCCTGGAGCCTGCTTTGAGTTCTGTGTCTCCCTCTCTCTCTGCCCCTCCCCCACTCACACTCTGTCTCTCTCTTGAAAATAAATGAATATTAAAAAATAATAAATGTCTGGCTTTGATGTAAAGGCCAAAGTCAGGCTCAAAATTCATCTTCTGCCATCCCCCAACTCAGTGCTATCACAGGGGGACCAGAAGTGAAGGAGAAGGACACGCGTGTGTGTGCACACGAGTGCAACTGTGTGTGCAGGTGCGTGTGTCCACACGTGTGGGTACATGGGGGCGCCCCTCCCCCACCTTGCACTGTCACTCCTGCCCCCCTCTTGCTGACCACTGGTTCCGATCCCTTGGAGAAGGAAGGAAGGGAAGGATGCCTACAGGGGTTCTTTCTCCGTGCTTCAGCCTCCACTCTGCCTTCTTTTGAGGACCTAAGACACCCAGATAGTTCCCGCGGCATCTTTTGCTCTGACGAACTCTGGGCATTCGGGCCACTCATCTCTGCTACCAGTGGCCAGCCAGCCCATCCTTCATCCCTACGGTGTCTGTGGATGGGGCAGGATGCTATGCCTTCAAGCGAGGTGGACACATCTCCTCCCCAGGTAGCCCTGTGGAAGTTGCGGTCAGTAGCGTTGGGTAAAAGGTCAGCCAGGACGGAGGGGGTACTCCCAGGCCACCGACAGCAATTTCTGAGTGTCCTGTTCCCATGGCCACGGCCTCCTCCTCAGCCTCCGCATTGTGTCTGAACCAGCTCAAAGTTGAAAACAGTCTTCCGCCATGCCCCCGGCAAGCACCGTGTGCTCTCGCTGTGGAATGCGGCAGCTGTCGTCCGGTTGATCCTCCTGAGCTGGCACAGGGACAGCCCGTGTTATCATCCTGCTGTTGCCAGGTCCAGGGTGGGCTCACTCTTACCCAGGTGGGGCAGGTCTGGTTTGTGAACACACCCCACGACCTCATTAGCCCTTTCCACCCCTTCCCTGCCTGCCTCCTCTGCTCCCCTAACAGGTGGCTTGTTGAGACCCACGACCCTGCTGCTGTGAAGACCCTGTAAACAGTGGTCACACCTTTGGTGCACGAAGACGCACTTTGTTACCCACGAGGCACGTTCCCCCCAGCCCTGTTCCCCGAGTGCCGGGACCTGGGCCATCTCCATCAGGGGCGAGATGCCCACAGCTCCAGGTCCCGCGGGCTCCCCTCCAGCACCACCACACACACTGTCCTCCCTGCTGGGCCCCTGCTGAGACGGCACCGTCTGCCTCAGGTCTCCTGCAGCCCGCCCAGCCACCCATCCCTCCACCATGTTCCCAGTCCTCATGCTAGTCCACGCTCTCTGCTCTGTAGGGGCAAAGCGGGCCTCTGACTCACCCATTGGTCCCCAGGGACAACGCGGGGCTTGAACCAGGCCGTCTGACGCCCTTCACACTCCGTGGAGGAGGTGGAGGAGGTGGGGGGAGAGGTGGATAGCCAGGGGAACACAGGGGCTTGCAGAATTCAACACCTGGCGGGTCCAGTCTCCACAGCCCTGCTTCTGTGGGCACCACCTTGCCCGAGGGAGTGTTGGGGCTCCCAGCCAGTCATGTCGTACTGCCTTCCTTTCTCCATCAGGCTATGCTGAGGATGCAGGCAAGGTGGGGAGCACCCCCTATAAGGTGGTTGGGGAGAAGGGCACTCTGCCCCGAGGAAGGAACGAGGGACACCCACGAGATGCTCTGCCTTTCAAGTCCTGTCTCTTCCTTGTAGGCTGTCCCAGGAATCCTCCTCTTGGAGGGCAGAAGGCAAGGCTGGGGTTAGGATAAAGCAAGCAAGAAGCTTTAAGGGAGCTCAGCCTCAGGCTCGTGCAATGGCAGGGCTGTACCTGAGAGTGAGGCCCCTTAAATGTTGCCCCCCGGGCACCCGCCTTGCCTGCCCCTAGTCCTGGCCCCAAGCAGAAAGTTACTCTACCCGTAGCAGTGGCCAAGCTCTGCACCCCAGCAGTCCGAATTCTGAGGCTGAGACGCAGCAGCCAGCCATGGCGAGGGTGAACCCTCTTGGGACGGTCCCTCCTGAACCCAGCTCGCCCGAGGCCGGGCTGCCACCGGAGTCCCAGGTCGTTGCTGGGCAGTCGGCCATGGGCAGGAGGTGCTACACGTCAACCCTCCAGCCAAGACAGAGCCTCTCACTGGAGCTCAGGGTGAAGGAAACGAAGGAATGGTCTCTGCCTCCCCCAGAGCCTCCTTTCCGTTCCTTCAGATCTTGCCAGAGCTGCTCCTTCCCTCCCCAAATCCCCCTGGCACCCACAGCTTGCTTTGTTAAAAACTCCTTCCTTATAAGGTTGGCTTCTTGAGTGACAAGGTTTTCTACCAGCTCCACGTTTCCTCTCCTGATTTAGAGACAAGTCTCCATTAAAGAATATTTGGAGAGAAACTTAATTGCACTGCTTTCGAGTAACTGCTAACAAAGTATTTCCAAATAAATATCCCCAGGGGCCCACATCAAAGAAAAGATAAGACTCATTTGCAGTTAGCACAAGCTATTTACATACAAACTGTTGCACCAAAGTCTAAAAAACACTTCTGCTCTTAAGTAGGTTAAACAAAAACCTTCCAATTTTATTTTCTCAGCTTTTTGGTTGAACAACCTTTTTCTTCCAAGATTTCGAGAAAAGTAAACTCAGTTTACTTTTATACGCCAGTTCAGTTACGCGCCTTCTGAATTCTGATTGTGCGGGGTCCAACTAGATGAGGTCAGAAGTACTGTGGGTACCCCCCGCCCCGAGGACCCCTGGTGCTGTGTGTGCATCCTGAACAGGGGCCCCCATTTATCCAGCCCCTTGAAAGAGCATGGCACCAGGCGTCGACCCCTGGCGGGCACCAGGAGAAGGAAATGCCCTGAGCCTTCAAAGGCAAGGTAAGGGGCTTCGGAGAACAGGTCAGGGAGCCTCAGTTTTGGACAAAGGAAGTAAAGAGAGCTTATGAGAAAGAAGGAAGTCTTGGACAGATGGGCCTGGAGAGTAAGGGAGGAAAGAGCATTTTCGTCCTAAATTTAACAGGGGGGATTTGGATGGGGCACCTGGATGGTGGGAGAGGTGGGGTTGCTTGTGAGCTGGAGAAAAGAGGAGTTCTGTGCTTCTGGCCTAGGAGCCTCAATGTGGCTTTTCTTCTAGAATCTCCCAACTGAATGAGGAAAGACTGTTACAAAGCGGTGATTCCAGAAGTCTTGGCTTTGAGGCCTCGGCTACCGGCTCTCCTACTGGACAAGCCATTGCTGGTGGCTGATCACAGGGGCGGTGGGGGGGGGGTCGGCCAGCGGGGAAGAATGCACATTGATGGGGCCTGGAAAACTCTCTAGGAAAAGGAAAGGGAGGGGAGAACAAGAGGACCAAGGAGAAAGACTATGGAACGCAGGGATTTTTTTTTAATGTTTGTTTATTTTTGAGAAAGAGAGCAAGCGTGAGCGGAGGAAGGGCATGGAGAGAGGGACAGAGGATCTGAAGCAGGCTCTGTGCTGACAGCAGCAAATGAGCCCGACGCGGGGCTCGAACTCATGAACTGTGAGATCATGACCTGAGCCGAAGTTGGACGCTCAACCGACTGAGCCACCCAGGCCCCAGGGATTTTTTTTAAATCATCATCATTGTAGCTAATGTTTATATAGCGCATACTATATACCAGACACGTGTTAAAGCACTTTAGCTCATTAGATCCTTATAAAGACGTACGAGGGAGGTCCTGTTACGATCTCCATTTCATAGACAATGACACTGATGCACAGGCAGTTTAAGTAGCTTGCCCAAAGGCACACAGCTAACAGGTGGCACAGGAAACCCAAGGGCAGGGCTTTCCTCAAAAAAAAAAAAAAAAGAAAAAAGAAAGAAAGAAAACAAAATGCTGGATGAGAGCTGGGTACATAAACCAGATGAAAGAACAGCTGCTCTGGCTGATGTGGGGACAACGGGGCGGTTCTGAGACAGGAGGCAGATCAGCACCGTGCAGGGCAAGTGTGGAGAAGAAGTGTTATTTGCTGGGCTTCAGGTGGCTGCATAGGGCCTGCCACTGAGGGCAAGGGGAGTGGGGAAGATAATGCTCTGGCAAGAGAATTCCTTGTTTCCTACTTCCCAGGAGCGGTGGGGGTCTCCCCCCCACCCTCACCCCCCAGAACAGGGAGTGCTGGGGAGAAACAGGAGGCCGGATGTGAGAGGTCTCATTGCAGGGCAGGGCTTGGAGGGAGGACAGAAGCAGCTGGGAGACAGCCAGGAGCCTGGGGGTGAGGTGAGGGCGATGTGATGGTTCATTCGGTTGGCCGTGGGGTACTCTGGTTCAATGTTACTTGGGACGTGCCTGTGAGGGTTTCCAGATGAGATTAGTACCGGACTCATAAAAGTAGACTGCCCTCCCTGGTGTGGGTGGGCCCCTTCCAACACCTTGAGGGCCTGAACGGAAAAAAAGCAGAGGAAGGAAGAATTTGTCCCCTTCCTGCTCACCTGCTCCAGCTGGACTTGGGTCCTCTCCTGCCATCGGACTGGGATTCTCATGATCGGCTCTGCTGGTCCTCAGGCCTTTGGACTCAGAGTGGAGCTCCACCACGGCTTTCCTGGGCCTCCAGCCCACGGGCAGCAGGGGCCGGACTCAGCCTCCAGAAACACACAAGCCAATTCTGCTCAATACATCTCCTTTTGAATATATCTCCTACTGGTCTGTTTCTCTGGAGAACACTAATAGAGACTCTTCTTCCTTCACTTGACCTCCTGGGGGAGCGTCACAGCGCCTGGGAGTCACAGGCCTGTGCAGAGTGTGAGCCTAGATGCTCTCTGAGATATTTCTTTCCTCCCTGGCACTGCCTTAGAAAGGTGGGGGGGGGGAAGCGAGGTTGGAGGGGATTAGGAAGGGTGTACATTTCCCCATGGGGGGGGGCAGGCATAAAATCCACAGAAAGAGAATTACTGTCCCAGCCCCCTGCCCCCACCCCAAAGCTAGCCCAGGCCTGTCCTCCCAGGGTCACCTCCATTGCAGGTACAAACAGAGACTGAACAAAGATAACGGAGGGACGCAGGGCCTGTAAATAGAAACCCGTGGAATTCAAACACTGGAAGGAGCCTGGTCCGCCATCCACGTTTTTATAGTTTGCAAGACCAGGGAAGGGAAACGTCTCTCCCCTGTGCACCTGACGGTTAGTAGTGAGTGGTGAGCTAAGGACTACAGAGCCCCGGTCCATGGACCAAGAAACATACGTGGAAATATGTGGAAAGCTACAGCATTTTGGATCACTCACCGGCACAGCAACCAGGGATTTGAACATTCATCCATCTAATGTAAACTACGGGCTTTAGTTAATAACAATGTCTCGATATTGGCTCATCCATTGTCACAAACCTGCCCCGCTAAGGAGAGATGTTAATAACAGCAGCACCTGGGTGAGACAATACACGGAAACTCTGTACTTTCTGCTCATTCTTCTGTCGACCCAAACCTGCTCTGAACAGTGAAGTCCATTTCTTCAACAACAACAACAACAACGAAAAGGCTTATTAATGTGGGCTCTGTTTCCAGGTGATGCAAGAGAGTCACCTTTCAGTTTGCTAATCCACACACTGAGAAACGGACTTTAGACGATGCAGAGTATCTGGGTTTGGGCTCTTACAAAGAAATGAGAAATCCATGACAACCGCTGAAAAGCCGACTCCTTCTCTGTTAAGAGCAACTGGGCAGCCCTCTCGTTCAGAACACCAGAGGCTACATTTGAAACTTGATCAAAAATGAGAACTTTCCCCTTTAAGATTCATAAACTGAAGTTTAGGAAACAAGTTAATTAGATCCATGGCATTGAACAAATTTCTTGAGAGATGAAGAGGTAAAAAAGAATAAGAGGGAAGGAGTGGAGGAGGAAGAAGAAGACTAGGAGGGAGGACAGAGGGAGGTGGAGGAGAGGGGAGGGAGGAAGGAAGAAGAGGGAGGTGGAGGAGAGGGGGGAGGAAGAAGGGGGAAGGAAGGAGGAAGAGGTGGGGGTAATAGAGGAGGAGGAGAGGGGAGGGAGGGGAGGGAGGTGGGGGGAAGAGGGAGAGGAGGAAGAGGAGAGGAGAAAGAGAAGGGGAGGGGGGAGGAGGTGGTGAGGGGAGGAAGAGTGAAGAACAAGGAGGAGGGGGAGGAGAGGGGAGGGGGGAGGAAGGAGGAAGAGGTGGGGAGAGGAGAGGGGGAGGAGAAGGGAAACAGGTGAAGGACAGTGAGGAAAATGGATGGGGATGGTGTTACCTAACTTCTTACACAAGACGGGTCTGTGAGAGGCTTCCCACAGACACGCCCTGGGTACGCGTGGAAATAAGCACCCTGCACCAGCGAGGTGTAGTTAGCAATGC
Source organism: Neofelis nebulosa (assembly GCF_028018385.1). Classification (NCBI taxonomy): domain Eukaryota; kingdom Metazoa; phylum Chordata; class Mammalia; order Carnivora; family Felidae; genus Neofelis; species Neofelis nebulosa. Next base: position 27,927,244 of record NC_080792.1, read on the forward strand.
AGTTCATTTTTATTAGTTATAAATAAAGTACAAAAAATCCACCAAAAGTGAATCTAAGCATTTACACAATTCCTAATGTCTCCGCCTTTTCATTGATGCACTATTGCTTTAATATTCATAATAAATATTCTTCTAGCTTTCTGCTATAAAATAGTCTATGTAGCAAAATGTTGCACAGCACAACAGAACAGAACAGCAGGAGGATTACAAAAAAGGACAATCAACACTGAGGATAATCCTTTCACTTACCAGGGGCAACCAAATTACCCCAGCGGGCCTGGCGCCGGGCGTGGCTGGCTCTGGAGCTGAGAAATGAGCCACGTCCGAGGCCAGGGTGGGGCTAGGGAAAGGCGAGGGGCCGGGAGGAGGGGAGGGTGGGGGGGCACAGGCCAGCCAGGGCAAAGGGCCCCTTCCCACTCTGACCCCACAGAGCGGCGTAAGGCATGTCCGTCCAGGAGCCCTGCCGAGGGGGCCGTGTCCACCAGGCCTGGCAGTGTGGTGGCCATGCCGTCTCCAAGGAACAAGCAGGAGAACACGGCTCCGGGGCAGAGGCGGAAAGGGAAGCTGGGCAGGCAGCAGGCAGGAAGCCCAGGGAACGGGGCCCACAGTCTGGCCGGAGCAAAGGTGGGGCTCAGGGGCCCTACGCGGCCCGGCCACTCCTGCAAGCCTGGGCCGGCAGTGTGGTGGGTCTGGGCCTCCGCCTCCTCCCCCATCAGCACCATCCCGGGGCCTCATGTGGAGGATGGACTTCTCCACCAGGCAAAGGCAGTGATGTCAAGAGGCAAGAGGGAAGGATGAGAAGGGAAAGAAGGGAAGGAGGACAGGAGGGGTCCTCCCTCTCCCGGCCAGGGTCACAGCCCTGGCTCAGAGGACCCCCAGGGGGCATGGACCTCCTCTCTCTCTTTTTGGCTCAGAGGCATCTGGGCTCACGGCATTACCAGCCTTGGAGGTTACTGCTTCCCCTAAACCCTCCCCTAGCATTCGTGGTCCTCAGAGACCGGAAGGCCCTCCTGTCCTTCACAGCAGCCCCTCCCCTCCCCACAGCCGTGGAACAGGGGCAGAGGTGGAGACGACGCTGGGAGGAGAGACCATGGGTCTGAAATCTTTGTCCCAATCTGTTGTCGAGGGTACTGCTCAACAACAGAGGCTCCAAGAGAGGACAGGACAGGTGCCAATCCCAAAAACCACACTTCGGGGCTGCTGTTCTGCCTATGCCCTTCCCACATCTAATGAGATGTGGCCTTCAGCTCGCTCTGCAAATGACCACGGAACCCCGTGAAAGCACGCGTCCTGCGTCTGGGGATGTGTCCACCTATCCCGCCTCCCTGACTCCCGCGGAATGCTGCGTATAAAAGGACAAAACCCTTTCCCGGTGTCTACCGTGAGCAAATCCACTGAATAAATTCTCAGGACGCTTTCTCTCCTTTTTTCTTTCATCTCCTTCTCTCCACCCCTCCATCCTTTGTCTTCCCCTTCCTTCTCTCCTGAGAGGTTGAGAAAGCCCAGCGAGGGGTCCCCACTGGGTCTGTATCCTAGTCTATCTGGGTCTGAGGGACCCTAGACACCCTCCCTTTTGCCTCCCTCACCTCTGCCCAGAACCCTGAGACTCAGGGAGGCCAAGCGACTTGCTCAAGGTCACAGGCAAGTTCGCAATAAAACTGGTCTGAGAACCTGAGCCTCCTGACCCCCCCAGTCCAGGGCTCTTTCTAATAAATCAGGCTTTCAGATTTTGGCTTTCAGATGCCCCAGCTGGTAATGTCTGAAGGGCCCAGTTCTGGAACCAGAGAGATACGGAGCCCAGGTGGAGAGAGTGACCCCTAGGGGCCCCTGACCTTCCTAGGAGGCAGGATCGGCTGAGGTCGTGGGAAGGGTTAGGGAAGAAAGAAAAACAGGTTAATGGTGAGGGGGCTGGGGAGGGGGCAGGGGTAGCAAGTGAAAGGATTACCCCAGTCTGCTGACGAGTGCAAATTATATTTATATATGTGCTAAATACAGTCACTATATTGGAGTTTTTCACTAGGTCACAGCATACAGAATCAAAGGTTTGCATTTCGTATGGAATGTATCCAAAGAGGCCAGCACCACAGTAGGACAGCTTGCAATCACACACCCTGATAGTTTGGACGAAATAAAGTTCGTGGAATTTTATTTAAATTTTTTTTTTGTATTCATAGTTGTTTGTCATCGTACCAATGCATGCAAAGCATTCCACTCCCAGAAACAACGCCAAAATGAGGTAATAGGAGTAATAAAAAAAATTAGTATCCTTTCTAAATAAATAAATTATAATTAAAAATGCAAAACAACTATAAAAATAATTAAATAAGAACCCACGATATCTACAAGTTAGTCATAAATTATGATTGTTAAATATAAGGCATTTAAACTCACAAAACCCTGTAAACTAGCAACGTGCCATGTTTTTTGTTTTTTGTGTTTTTTTTTTTCATTTTTGTTTTTCTATCAGCTGAAATCGCTCTAGCATTTGCTCTACGCGCAGGAGATGAAACACGACAGGGGACCTGACAGACGTTGCTACAGCCCCACGCGGGGAGTGTTTGTCCCGCCGGCGGGCGGGGGGCTTGGGGGATTTCTTCAGGAAAAAAAAAAAAAAAGAAAGAAAGATCTGGTGCTTTTTCTTCACCATTGAAAAAACTGTGCTTGTTCATTAGGCGTAAAGAGTTGAGAATACTTGCAGGGAGGCTGGGACATTTGCAGAAGAGTAGCTTGAGTCCTGTCACGACTGCTGGGCCAGGGCCACGAGGGCCAGGTGTCCGGGCCAGTAGAGGAGCCCCGTGCCCTGGCCCGCCCCCCTGCTGGCGCCAGCCGGCGCTGGCTGTGGCTGTGGCTGTGGCTGTGGCGTTGGTTTCGTTGATTGGCGTCCTCTGCAACCCGCTGCGGCCAGGGCTACACTGCGGCTGGGAGGCCCAACTTGAATCCTGGGGTGGCTCTCGCCCCAGAAGGCACTCATGCGTCTCAGTCAAGAAAGGGTCTGAGTCCCTTGAGTTGAGCAGTAGGAGGACTACCGGGGGTCTCCCCTCCCGGAGGTGGTGGGTACAAGATGCTGAGGCCCGAGCCTGCCTCTTCTCCGTCTTCCCGGGCTTCCGGGCGAGGGAGAGGGGGCTTCCAGGGAGCGGAAGCACAGACCCCTCTCCTGTCTTCTCACCCAGAGAGCTGCCCGGCTAAGGAGCCTGGAGCTGGCAGGAGCCTGAGTCCACGTCCCCTCCTGTGCCCCCCCTGCAAGGTGCGAGGGCCCCAGAGAGATGGGGAGGGGAGGAGGGCTTCAGGATCCACCCCCATAGTCAGTGGCTGACCTCTCCCCACTGGGTGATCCCCACCCCAGTTAGTGCCTAGTGTTGGCCTGGGGCACTCAGAGCGTGCCCAGAACAGGGAGGAGGAGGGGACCGCACTCCCACTCTCAGCCCCTGAGACAGATGTTGGTGCCCACAGGAAGTTGTTTTCAACAGCTCGGTAGGCACGTGGCCCTACCACTTGAAGGATGTGTTGATGTCAGGGAGGATCAGAGAATGTGAGTGTCGGAAGGAAATTTAGCAAGCATCCAATCCAGACTCCTTGAGTCGCAGCTGAGAAAACTGAGGCCCAAAGAGAAGGAGGTTTCCAGCATTACGTGCTTAGTCACTGAAGAGCCAAGACTAGAACCCGCGGACACCAGCCCTCGTGCCATCTGGCTCCGCACCGACTCCCTCTACTTGCTAGCCTTCTGAACCAGCCTCAGAGAGAACAAGAGTCCCGGACTAAGAGGGGAGTGACCTTCCCTGGACCACCCTGGCTGCCTCCCGGTCCAAAGCAGGCTGGGGAGAAGTCCCAGCTTCCTGTGGCTACTAGTGATGAGCTTTCCCCCCCAAATCCTGATTGGGAAGCACTGTCTGCACTGGTGGGTTCTCCAGCCTTCAGCCCTGGAGACAGTTCACGCACTGAACTATGGAATTGGACGACGTAATGCTCGCTGCTGTTAACCCTGTGTCAGTGATTCACCACTTTTGTGCTATTGTATGTGTCTTGCCTCCTTGGCTAAACTGTAAGCTCCTCAAGGCAGGGACACGGTCCTCTCTCCCAGCACTGAGCAGGCACTCAGGAAAGATTTTATAGAACACGAGAGTATTGGTGCTGGAAGAGGCTTCAGTCTGAGTAAGATCCTTGAGTAACCCTTCCACCAGAAGCCACATCCCCATTCTGTGCCTGCAGGTGTCCAGAACAGCCATGCCTCTGCCCGACAGCTCTGGTTGTGCTAGAAGGTTCTACCTCAAGCCAAAATCTGCCTCTCAGTCATTTTTAACCCACTGGTACTGGTCGTACCCTTAACCTTACAGAATTTCTTCATATAGGGGATAAGTATCCTGTCCTCCTTAGTCTTCGCTTACTGATATGAGGGCATTGAGACTGGGGGAGGGGCGAGGAGAGGGGGAGGCTTTGAGGACAGTGCAAATAAGGGAGGGGGAGGGGTAAAGGAAGAGAGCAGAATTTCAGCTAGGCTGGGGTGTTCTGCACATGGATAAAGAAAGCTGGGTTGGGGTTGGGATTTGGTGGATTTTCCCATCTCCATTCTTCTGTCCTCCCATCTCCCTGCTCCCTTTGAGGTTCAGAAAAGTTGCGGGGTGGTGCAGAAAGACACATTGGGTGGCGTCGCTTGGAACTTCCGGATCTCTGTCTCTCACCACTCCCATCCCTAAACCCCCAGGAGGGTCCCAGGACACAGCACGAATGTGTTGAGTGGATGGTTATCAGTCCTCACAACATGTAGGTGAGGGCGAAGAAGTGGAGATGGGGAGGACTGTCGTTTCTCCCCCCTCTCAGGAGAAGGCAAATGAGGCACAGGGAAATAGAGGGACTTGCCCAAGGTCATCAAAGAGAGAAAGAGCCAGAGACTAGGGACACAGGGCCTCCCAAGCCCAGCCGACACCGTCTCGGGGCCAGGGCCATCTCTGAGGGACTCCACTGGGATTTGAGACATCCTATAGGAAGCAGAAGTCCTCCCCCAGGTCCATGGTGTTTGACCCCAGCCCCTGAGTGCCAGCCAGAGCACTTTGGCCAAGACCAAGGGTCCACCACCAGCTGCACTATCATATCTTCATCATCCAGTGAATTTTTTGCATAGGGAGCCCGTGGCCAAATCGCCTCTTTGTGACAGGGCATACACACAGCCAAAAGGAAGAAGGTGGCATACACAGGGACATCCTGGCTCTGAGGAACACGGGGGCAACTCGAGCGGAAAGCTAGCTCTGCCCTAGTTCCACAGGGGACCGCGGGACCCGGGACATGGCTGGAACTAAGTACATGTGCCCTGGAACTGGGGGGCCCTCCTTCAAGACAGAATTTCCCCTTTCACTGACCCAAACTCTGCCTTCCTCGCCCTGGCTGAGCCCCTCGGGTGCCCAGCGAAGCCGCCGTCTCCCCCTTTTCCTGCCCTCCCCTTCCCCAGACGCTCCCCTTCCACACTCCGTGCACTGTAAACATGAGAAAAACAAAAGCAAAGGAAAAAACAAAACCAAAAACAAAGCAAGAACCACCCCCCTCCCGCCTCCCAACCCGGGTGAAAAAAAAAAAAAATCATCCTTTTTCACCAGAAACAGGATTTGGCTTTTTTTTTTTTTTTTTTTTTCACCTTTGATTCCTTTTTCCTTTTTTCTCATAAAGACGGGAAGATCTGGGCTGTCGTTGGTTGGTTCAGTCAGGCACCAAAACAAGGAACTCAATGAGAAATATTTGGTGCGAATTCGTAATAGCGACATGTCCACCACAAGATGACTAGAGCACCACACACAACATTTTTCTTAAGCTAACATGCTCCGGCTGCCATCCACAGAAATAGCTAGAGACCCCTACATGGTTTCTACGTGGTCGAGAGGTATATACACAATCCTTCAAAGGACAGGATTGAGGGGCCTGTCTATCAGCTAGGACCTTCCAGTTCGCATCCAGATTCTCAGCAGCGTGGGCCCCCCCTTCCCACCCCTGCTCCGGGCACGGCCAGCTCCCTCCCGCGCAGCGAGGTGGATGGGGGCAGTCACCGCTCTGGATGGGGGGGGGGCGGGGGGCAGTCACCGCTCTGGATGGGGGGGGTCGCCCCCCCACCCCTCCTTTCCCTCAGACACTGATACCGCCAACTCCTCTTTCCACAAAATGTGCTTGCAGGCTTTTCCTCTACATCAAATGGCTCAGAAGGCAAAGTTTGGCTGAAGGGCTATGGCCGTGGGGGGGACCTGGTGAAGGAAAATGGGGTGTCCACTGGCTAATTCCTCCCTCAGCTGTCGGCTCCCAGTTGTGTCTCAATGTCCACTCGGCAGATGGGACATTTCTTGCTCATGGCGAGCCACTGGTCCACACACAGTTGGTGGAAGAGGTGCATACAGGGGAGGCGCCTGGAAGAGAAGGGAGGGTCAGAGGACTGGTGGAAAGAGAGGGGCCTGGGGCGGGGCCAGAGGCGGAGCAACACCGGCTCTCACTGGACTGGAGACCACACCAACACCACGGGGGATGGGCCAAAGAGGGTGTGGGGAGCCCTGTTCCAGAGCGAGGCTGTGGCTGGGATGGGAAGTCATGACAAGGCCCTCCTCCACGAAGCCCTTTCAGACCAGCCGAAAACAAAGCCATGACTTTGTCTTAGACCCATCCAGGCCAAATATCACCCTGCTCTCTTACACTCTGTGTCCACCAGTCCACACCATAGACATCGCACATCTTCCACGCCTACCTGCCGGGAGCAACCACGCGGCACACTGTGGCACGCCCAGCACACACATGCACAAGTGAGCAAGCACCACGCCCCTGACATACAGCAGGTGATTGATCGCAAATGCCTGTGCGGGAAGGGAGGGGGAACAGAAGAGTCTGGCCTCCTACCTCACATCTTCTCCATCTTCCAGCATAGACAGGCAAATTGTGCATTTCTCATCTGTGTCTGACTCCTCCCCCTCTTCCTTCTTGCCCTTGCCATCCTGGGGTCTTCGCTGTGAGAAGAGGAGGGGCATTAGTTACCTGGAGCAGACACACCTGGTGCCTACTGTCTTTCATCCACAGCCTCCCCTCCCTTACATGTAAGTCAGTGTCTCTCTAAGTTCTTAAGGAAACCCCAGGCTGGTGTGCTGTCGCTAGCCCCTTCTCCTGGCCTCCTCTCCAACTCTTCCTCCTTGCCTCAGGATACAGGGGTGGTATGCTGGCCCAGGGCACATAGGGTTTGGACAGGAAGCGGGTGCCTAATGAATCGATCCTTCGCACAACAATGGTTTGTGCATAAACGGTTTGCTCTATTCCCCTCATACTCTCCATCCTCCTTACATCCTTTCCAACATAGACCCCTGCCTCCAGGCTTTTCCCTCACATTCAGGTCCAGCAAGCTCCACCCATCCATCCACCCATTTAAACCTCCATCCATCCATCTATCCATCCATCGATCCATCCTGTTTCCCTCCCTTCCTTCCTTCCTCCCTCCCTCCCTTCCTTCCTTCCTCCCTTCCTTCCTCTCTCCCTCCCTCCCTCCCTCCCTTCCTCTCTTCCACTCAACTAACGTCTACTCATTTATTCATCTATTACTAGATGAAGGCAAAATTCCTCAACCTGGCATTAACTCCTATAATTTTATATTGTTGGATCTCTTCCTATCCAGAAAGTTCCTTTAGCATAGGCAACAGCTCCAAACACAAGTATGGACATCAAACATTCTGTTTATACTTACTGACTTTAGTTGTCCTGTTTTAAATTCTATGCTAATTACTTGAAAATAGTTAACTAGTTTATAGGAAGTTCCAAGCTCTTAGATGGTGTGGACCATGGTCCACCCTTCTTTAGGTACTGTTCCACACTTGGCCAAGTAGAAGGCACATCACTGGTGCTTAAAAAAATATTCTGGAGACCAAGGAATCTAATCATTGAATGAAATCAGCCATGTTTCTTGTCCTCATCTCCATGCTGTGCAGTGAAACAGTCTGATAATATCCATGGGAAGAAAACTAGCCCTTCTGGCCCCTTTCCAAAGAGAAGCAGGGATAAAGGCCATTCTTGCCAAGAGAAAAATCTGAAGAGTCACAAGATAAGCAACATGCACAGAATGACTGTAAGCTTCATGCCAGGCTTGGGGGCCAGGTTTCCCCACTCTGGTCCCTGGTCCAAAGCCCTGGAGATCCCTAGTGTGATATGGTGTCCAGAATACTGTAGCCTCCCTGGAACACTGAAGAAACTCTAAGCTTCTGCTCTCAGGCTCCCTGTGCCCTGCACACGCTAACTGCAAACCATGCGATGGCCACTGCAGTAAGTGTGCCCTTATCTAGAATCCAGAAAATCAAAATTACGCCCTTAGTCACATATAACCACCGTGGCTTTTGAGTCTGAACGGAGTCATGACAGTCGGCCTGCCGAACAGCCCAGCTGTATTTCTGGTGGGGAGTGGCCTTCTTTTAGCTGGTCCTTTGAGAAAAGGGATATTCCATAAATGACACTAATAAGAGTCACTATTTGCCTATTTTCTATTGTTTCTCCTGACCATTATTCATGATTTCCTTTTTATAGCTAATGATTTAAACCTAATTGTCTTACCTTGTTTTACCATGTCTAACCTATATTTAATGATTGTCTCTTTTCGAATCTTTTCCTATTTTCTCTTTTGTGTTTGTAATCTTTTAGGTCTTCTGGGTTTTTTCTTCTCTTCTCATCCGTGTAACTTTTATTTTAACAGTAACTTTTCTCAGCATTTATTTATTTCATATTTATTTTACTCCTTCTGTCTGTCCCTCTTTGTCCTCATGCACAATACCTTTTCATGTCAGTGTTATTGGTTTTAATTCTGTATGTTGTTTCCACATCTTTTTTAAAAAGTGTTTATTTTATTTTTGAGAGAGAGTGTGCAAGTGGGGGGGGGGGCAGAGAGAGAGAGAGAGAGAGAGAGAGAGAGAATCTCAAGCAGGCTCTGCACTGTCAGTGGACAGCCTGACCGGGGCTCAAACTCAGCAACCATGAGATCATGACCTGAGCCTAAATCAGGAGTCAGACCCTTAAACAATGAGCCACCCAGGCACCCCCTATTGCTTTCATATCTTTGCCTAATTCTTATTTTTTACATTTTTCTACATGAATAGATATATTTTATATATTCTATTCTTATATCATCATTGTAAAATATTTTTCATTTTGTTTTGTATTACTTGACTCTCAGTTAAAAATTTTTGAAATGTATTTATTGATTTCTTTTGAGAGAGACAGCCATCAGCGCAGAGCCTGATGTGGGGCTCGAACCCACGAACCGTGAGATCGTGACCTGAGCCAAGATAGAGTTGGATGCTTAACCGACTAAGCCACCCAGGCACCCCTCTCAGTTCACATTTTCAAAGTTTTTTTCACAATTTATTTGGGTGGGTCCTAAAGTTTATCATTTCATATTTTTAATTCTTCTTGTTTCTTTTTTATAATATTCTATTCCCCTAATTGTCCCTTTAGTCTCATCATTTTTACCTCAATTCTTTATATCATTGGTTTGGTCCACATTCCCTTCTCATTCTCAATGTTTTTTATTTATTTTTGGGACAGAGAAAGACAGAGCATGAACGGGGGAGGGGCAGAGAGAGAGGGAGACACAGAATCGGAAACAGGCTCCAGGCTCCGAGCCATCAGCCCAGAGCCTGACGCGGGGCTCGAACTCACGGACCGCGAGATCGTGACCTGGCTGAAGTCGGACGCTTAACCGACTGCGCCACCCAGGCGCCCCTCCTTCTCATTCTCAATGTATGTTCTGTTCCTGTCTCTTCACGGCCTGTTGCCACGAGGGCAGGTGAGAGTGTGGCCCTGGCAGGAGTGAGGACACCCTAATCGGTGATGCAGAAGCTGCTCCGGGCTCCTGAACACATCATTCATTTCTTCCATGTTCTCCTCCAGTAGCCTAAAGCTCTCCCTGCAGAGAGAGATCTGCACTCTCTGGAAAAAGAGTGATCGTTTTCCACTTGGAGATGACACCTTTAGTTACTGAAACACTATCATTTCCTCTACGAACACACTACCCATACAGGACACATCGAGGTTAATAAATGTTGACTGAAATCACTTACAGGTGAATCCAATGCCTCTATCTTGGTCTGCAGAGACCAAGATTCATAGTCTTTGACACTGACTGCATGGACACCTGGGCAAGCCTAGAACAAGTGAGCCTTGTATCAAGGTGAGAGTGGTTCACCATTCCCGGTCACTCACCAGATACCAGGCACTGTACTAAGCTGTTCTATGCATTGTCCCACTGAATCCCTGGAGCAACCCTTATGGTCGCTACTAACACATCACTCCCATTTTGCATTATAAAGGTCAGAGAAGGGGCCAGAAAAGCCAAGTAAGTTGTCCAGAGTACCTAGCTATCAGCAGTGGTTATGAACTGAATGTCTGTGCCTCCCATCCCCAAATTCACATATTGACACCCTACCCTCCAATGTGATGGTACCAGGAGATGGGGCCTCTGGGAACTAATTAGGTTTAGATGAGGCCATGAAGACAGAGCCCCTGGGATGGTATTAGTGCCCCTATAAAAAGAGGAAAAGACACCAGAGCTTCCTCTCTCTGCCATGTAAGGTTACAGCAGAAGGCGGCCGTCTGCAAGGCAGGAAGAGAGCCATCACCAAGAACTAAATCTGCTAGCACCTTGATCTTGGACTTCCCAGCCTCCAGAACTGCGAGAAATAAATGGCTGCCGTTTAAGCCCTCCAGCTGGTAGTATTTTGTTATAGCAGCCCAAAGACAATGGGGTAACACTGAAATTAAAAGCTGGCCCTGTCCGACTTCAACGCCGGGTGATCACAACCACTGCACCCTAGCACCTCATGAGGAAGTAAGGATGGGCTCTGGCCTGACCACCATGAGCATTTTCCCACTCCAAGTTTCTCAGCACTTGCCAAGCTTTTAATTCTTAAATTTAAAAAAACTATTTAATACTTGTTTCCATAGAATTTATTTTGTAGGGCGGTTTTAGTTTACATTAAAACTGATGGGGCGCCTGGGTGGCGCAGTCGGTTAAGCGTCCGACTTCAGCCAGGTCACGATCTCGTGGTCCGTGAGTTCGAGCCCCGCGTCAGGCTCTGGGCTGATGGCTCAGAGCCTGGAGCCTGTTTCCGATTCTGTGTCTCCCTCTCTCTCTGCCCCTCCCCCGTTCATGCTCTGTCTCTCTCTGTCCCAAAAATAAATTAAAAAAAAAAAAAAAAAAAAAAACTGAGCAGAAAACACAGTGCATTCCCAAATCCCTCCCCCTCTCAACACCACACACACACACACACACACACACACATTTTCCCTATTATTAACATTTTGCATTAATGTGGTATCTCTGTTACAACTGAAGGACCGATAGTGATACACAGTTATTAACTGAAGAACATTCGTTTACGTTAGGGTTCATTCTTTGTGTTGTAGAATTCTATGGGTTTTGACAAATGCGCAATGTCATGTGTCCGCCATTACAGTACGTACGATAGTTTCACTAAAAATACCCAGTCACCCACATGCTCATTTATTTTCCCTCCCCAAAGCCATTGACAACAGGGATCTTTTAACTGTTTAGTTTCACCTTTTCCAGAATGCTATATAGTTGGAATCATATAGTATGCCACCTTTTCGGGCTGGCTTCTTTCACTTAGTAATACGCATTTAAGGTGCCCACATGTCTTTCCATAGCTTAATAGCTCATTTTTAAAAATCATGGAATAATATTCCATTGTATGGATGTACCACAGTTTGTTTGTTTATTCATTCACTTATTGAAGGACATCTTGGTTGCTTCCAAAAAATTTTTATTTATCTGAATGTTAAAATGTTTTAAAAATCAAATCCCTGGGTTCTAATCCTACTCCACATTCCTGAGCAATAACCCTGGAGAATCTACCTCTACAGGCTTAGGGTAGAGCCTGTAAACGTGTGGATTTAAAAGCTCCCCAACTGATCCTGCTGGTCAGTGAGGATTGGAAACCCCTGCTCTGAAGGCTTACTTGCCTATTTGTCCACACAAGGGATTGGACTTGGAATTCTCTTCTAAGGCAAATCTCAGCCTTCACTGCAGGTGCTCCCTTGGCTCACCTCATTCAGATACAAACATTGACATACCTGTACCCCTACCTAATACACCCACTCACAAGTCCATGTGTACCACACACCCAGCCCTCCTCTTTTATGATGAGAGGCACCCCCATCTCCCCTCCTGGTCACACCTGACAGAGACAAGGGAGAAGACCCTGGGAAAGCATCACAGCTTCAGAGCATCTAACCACAGCACCTCAACTATGCAGGCTGACCTGCTTGCAGACGCACCTTCTTGTATTTGTGGGGGAAGGTGAACCTCTCGATGGTGTTCTGTACGGCTCCCCGAGTCACATTTCCCAACCTGTCCTCAAGCTGCAGCAGCTCCTGCAAAGAGCAAAATGTGGATATGTGCACTCTGCATGTACAAGCTCATACACACACACACACACACACACATACACACACACATACACACACACACAGAGGATAAAGGGGAGGGGCACTGAAACATGTTAACAGGAACCATTCACATAGCCATCAGGAAGAACTTGCCTGGTACTGGAAGACCCCACATCTCTACTCACTCTCTCTTTTTCTCTCTCTTACTCTCAACCCTGAAGCTCCCTGCAACCTCCCATGCCCTACCCACCAGCAGGGGAAAGAGGGAGGGGACAATGAACAATAATGGTGTCTCCACCAACCCAGCTGGAGCCAGACAGAGGGGCAGGCATACCTCGTAGCTCTCCCGCACTGCAGAGGTGTGTCTGCTGGGGTTCAGTCCCTGGAGAGCAAGGAAGTGAAGCTGAGGGTAAGGATAGTTTCGGATTTCATGGACCACCTGTTGGAGAGGAAACGCTCAGATGGGATTCCCGGCTGCATGAGCCCGGCATCCAACTCCTCACCACCCTCATAACCACCAATCTGCACACCCTCAAGATTCTTCAGGCAGAAGTTCTATCTTTCCTGCTCCTCTGTCCTCCTCTCCTCATCAAGAACAAAGCCTGTACTAGACCAGCCCCAGAAAAAAAATAACAAAATCAATGAAGTAAATATAAATTAGGGGCACCTGGGGGCGCCTGGGTGACTCAGTCGGCTAAGCGTCTGACTTGAGCTCAGGTCATGATGTCGCAGCGTGTGAGTCTGACCCCCGTGTCGGGCTCTGTGCTGGCAGCTCAGAGGTTGGAGCCTGCTTCAGATTCTGTGTCTCCCTCTCTCTGCCCCTCCCCTGCTCACACTCTGTCTCTCTCTTTCTCTCTCTCTCAAGAAATAAATAAACATTACAAAAAATTAAATTAGGGGCACCTGGGTAGCTCAGCTGGTTAAGCATCTGATTCCTGATTTTGGCTCAGGTCATAATCTCGCAGTTTGTGGGTTCGAGCCGTGCATCAGGCTCTGCGCGGACAGCAAGGAGCCTGCTTGGGATTCTCTCTATCCCTCTCTCCCTGCCCCTCCCCCGCTCACACACACGCATGTTCTCTCTCTCAAAAATAGATGGATAAATGTCTAAAAATATATATAAATTAGTAAATATATATACCATATACTAATATAATTAGGAAAATAACCGAGCTGATTGGGCATTTATTTCGTGGCAGGCACTATCTAAGCACTTCACATGATTAAGTTAATGATCTCATCTGCTCTAGAATGTGGGTGAATTACACATTTTCCTGATAGGACAAATAGGAAAATCCCCATTTTCCTGATGGTGCACACGAGACACAAATAGATAAAGTAAGTGCCGAAGTTATGCAACCAAGTGGCAGAACCACAATTTCAAACCCAGGCAGTTGGGTGGCCATGGCCACTTCCTTCCTCTCCACGCTGCACTGCCTTCGACGGAGAAGAGCTGGGGCCAGGGTCCTCACTGGGAAATGCAGGTGAGAGCACGAAATTTAAACACAAAAGACTCAGTAATCAAGGTAAATAATATCTTCACGCAGTATCTTGTAAATTGAAATCCATGCGGAAGTCCACAGTGAACAAAATATCAAAAGCTTACCTAAAGACAGAATCTGACCCTGTGCTGGCAGGGCTCTGCCTCCCTCACCTCGCTCTGGCATCAGCTTTGCGTCAGAGGGGCCAGATCTCCATCACAGCTCCTCGCTGCATGAACCCTGTTAGCTAACCCCCCTATACCTCAGTTTGCCAATCTGTGAAATAGGGACAATGCCCTTTTGGATAAGGTTATGGCTAATTCATGCAAAGTGCTTAGAACAGGGCCTGCCATGCAGTAAGTGCTCGATAAACGTCAGCTTTTTTCCCCAGGAGATGGTGCTTCATGACACGAACCATCGCGCTTCAGAGCTGACGAGGGCTCCAGGCCTCTCATTTGACAAATACGGAGACTGAGGAACTGAGTGGCTAATGACACAGGCAAGGGCTGGAAGGGTGGAACTGTGAAGCAGCTGGGTGGAGATAAGACTTTGCCATCTGTCTTTTGCCGCTTTGACGGAATATCCAACTCCGCTCCACTTAGCTCGCAACGCCAGGGACCGGCCAGAAGGCCCCCAAACCCAACCTGCCCCCTTCTGCCACCCCGATGCCTGTGCTGACAAAGACCAGCCCCCTGCAGAGAGCAGAAGTGGATCAGCAGGCAGGGCCCAAGGGCCACCTGTGAGGTCTCCTCTGTCCCTCACAACAGCCCTGTGAGAAGGACGAGGCAGGCTTCTTCCTCCCATCCCACAGATAAGCAAAATCAAAGCCCAGGGAGGCACTGACTCCAAGAAATTAATTAAGTGAGGCCAGGGACCACCAGGACTGTTCTATCCTCGGCCTCTTCCCCACAGACCACAGCCTGCCACGCACCCCCTTGGCTCCTCGAGCGCTCCACTCAGTCCTGCCGCAGTACCGACTTTAGCCGGGCAGGTGGGAACAGGAGTGGGGAGGGGAGGGCGGCGTGACAGCAGGACCCACGGGAGCCTCTGGCCTTGGCCCACCCTCGGCACCCAGCCATCGGCACCCGCCGGCAGCAAGGGGGGGGTCTGTTCCCAGCAGGGCCCTTCCACTCACCATCTGCGTGGAGGAGGAGTTTCTGGGAAAGTGGTGCATTCGAGGAGTTGCTAGGTAATGCTGATAGTGCTGAGGGATGGGCCGCACCTGGAACTGGGCAGGGCTCAAGCCGGCGTCCACGCTGAGATCCCTGCAGGGACGAGGCCACAGGACGGTGTGACTCAGCCGTCTGAAGGGGGTCTGGAGGACGGACCTCAGACCTCAAGCCCAGGGACAAGAGTCAGAGTCACAAACCACCAAGGCTGCAAGGGGCTTGGCATCACCAACCCCGTCGCCTCTCTTTAAAGTGCTGAAAACGGAGACTCAGAGGAGGCAAGGGGTCTGCCAGGCCTGAAGGGGCCGGGACGGTCTATGCCTCACAAAGCTTCTTCAAATTAGTGCACCAAGGCTCCCTCCCAAGATAAAGCCCAGCCCTGGCAGAAATGCTGAAAGAAGAATCCAAATAGAGCTGCTCAGGGAGGGATATGGAGCAAAGGGAAGACAAGGGAGGCAGAGACAGAGGTGGGAGCAGAGGCAGTGTTTGGAGAAAACCACAGAAGAGGGACGGACCTCTAGAGCAGTGAGGTTGGAAAATCTATCCTGGACCCCTGCCCCCCACTCCTGCAAGTACAGGAAAACTCATTTCCCTTAAAAATTAACCAGTCAATGGGGTGCCTGGGTGGCTCAGTCAGTTAAGCGTCCGACTTCGGCTCAAGTCATGATCTCACGGCTTGTGAGTTCAAGCCCCGCGTCGGGCTCTGTGCTGACAACTCAGAGCTTGGAGCCTGCTTGGGATTCTGTGTCTCCCTCTCTCTCTCTGACCCTCCCCAGCTTGTGCTCTTTCTTTCTCTCTCTCTCTCTCAGAAATAATAAGTTGGGATTCTGTGTCTCCCTCTCTCTCTCTGACCCTCCCCAGCTTGTGCTCTTTCTCTCTCTCTCTCTCTCAGAAATAATAAGTGAACACACTTTTTAAAAAAATTAAAAAAAAATTTAACCTGTCAATGTGACTGAAAAGGAACCAGGTCCTTGGGAAACGGCTAATTTCAGGTCTGGGGCAGAAAACGCACAAAATGTTTTGAAACGTCTTGTCATAACTGCGAGTAAGGAAGTTACCCCAGGTCAGAGGTGAAAAGGATTCAGGAACCATCCTGAAGAGGTTCCCCCTGGCCAGTCTGGACACCTGGCAAGTCAGTGAGCATAATTACGATGGATGGAAACCCATCGCATAGGTTATGTGACGCTAAGGAAAACAGGGCCCTTTGAAGCATGTCAGGGAACCCAGACTACATTTTGAAAACTAGTAAAGAAAGGGAAAGAACACAACGTTTATCCTGCCTTTCCTCTATTAGCTGTACTTGAGGGTAACCAAATGGCTGAAGAAGGGAAATTTCTCATTATAAAAGCTTCCTAGGTAATAAATGAGGAAGCAAGGATTGAATTGTCACCTTTTTGCAGCCCCTAAAGGAATAGAGGCTCCTGGCAAAGATCATTTGATGTTACCATCACAGAAGGAAAGGCAACCAGCTCTCTGCTGGAAGAACACACCCCCTGTGAAGGATTTTTGCCAAGAAATAGTAAGAGCTGAACCGGAATCTGCTCAAACCTTGATCTAAGCACCAGAGCACAGGGAACATAGAGAAACTGAGGGAGGTCTTAAGGGATACACCAGAGTACAAGTGCAACTAACTGAATCCAGAAAAGGAGAAACTCCACAGAAGCAGCCAAATTCTTCAACAAATACGTCAAAAGAAACAAAAACAAACAAGCAAACAAACAAACAACCAATATGAGGGGCATTTGGCATTAAAGGGATTTCTGCTTCTAGCCGTGATATACATATATATTACGTGTACATGTAGTGCTGTATTTCCTGAATATATTAGCCCAAATCCCTGGGATAACTTTTCATGAGTCTATCATGTGGGAAATGAGCTGAATTCTTGGATCCAGTTGGAAGCAAACTTAGAAACCCACTAATCCAGTCCCCGGGCTCCCCAGGTCCTTCTGAGGCCTGAAGAGTGGCCGTGCCTGATCCACGGTCCTAGGCGAGGCAGTTTGGGCCACCTGGGTTCTAAGCCTTGCCTGGGCCCATTCCATTGACCTGCCTTGGGGAAGGTGTTCCATGGCGCACCCTCATGTGGCCGAAGCTCTGGCTGTCAGTATTTACTTAGCAGCCTCGGGGCGGGGGGGGGGGGGGGCACCCAATTCAAAGCAGCAAAGAGATATTCAGGGAATTCTACCAAGAGAAATGTCCAAAGGAACTTAGAACAGAGTCGACCCAATTGCAAGAATGCTAACTGGGGGAGCAACGGCACCTTGACCCTCAATGAGTGGGATAACCTGCCCAGGTTGGCCCTGGGTGGTCTCTGGGATACCCTTCTTATCATCTCACCAGAAAATTCCTTCCTAAACCCAGGATCCCTGAAAAGGGGACACTCATTGGGTGCAAAAGAAACCTGGATTGGGACTTACCCTAGGACACATCAGCCCCTGGAAAAGCAGTGTCTCCCACCTTTCTGCTGTTGCCCCAGACTGTGAGAACCTGGCTGAGGGTTGAACAGGGTCACAGAAATACCTTACAGCCCTAGAGCCACAGGGTTAACCCAGAACGGTGTTCTGGAGATTTCCTGTGGGCATTGTCTCAATGCACAGTTTATGTCAGCTCTGTCTAACTATCAAGCTAAACTTGGAGTGCCTGGGTGGTTCAGTTGGTTGAGCGTCCGACTCTTGATTTTGGCTCAGGTCATGATCCCAGGGTCGTGAGACTGAGCCCCATGTTGGGCTCACTGGGCGTGGAGCCTGTTTGAGATTCTCGCTCTCCCTCTGTCTTTCTCCCCTTCTCACACATGTTCTCTCTGTCTCTCAAAAAAATTTATATATATATATGTATATATGTATATATATGTATATATACGTATATATACACACACACACACACACACATATATACATATAGCTAATATAGCTAATATATATATATAGCTAATATAACTAATATATACATATAGCTAAACTTTATTTTCCACTATCAATGGCCTTGAAGCATGCTATGGTCCAGTTGCTACACAGACCCTTACGTTCTTCCCTGGAGGAGCATCCGTGCTGGACTGTCTCACAGGGGAATCTGGAGGCTTGGCAGAGGCACAGCTGCCTGCAGGGGAAGGACAGTAGGAGGCTCTTGTTCGCTGCCCTGCCTCACAGGTCCCAGGTGCCCCTGGGGGGCTCTGCCTGGGCAGGGCTAAGGCTGGGGGTAGGTAGTCAGAACAGGGCATCAGAGTTGGAACTCTGAAACCGGGACTGAGTCAGAGAAGGAGCACCATGAGGACAGAGACATTGGAGCTCAAGTTCAGGGTCGCGTTATCAGGCATGGACCCAAAAGGGGGCATATTTGGGATTGATCCCCCAAGGCCTGCTGCTGCCACACACTCTGGGGCAAAGGTGCCCAGCTAAGAGAAGCTACCTAGGTAGGGTTCACATATCCTAAAGTAAGGGTGACAGGCCAGGCAGAGAAAACCCTGGGTGGACCCAGATGGCCTCGGGGCAGGGGCCTCCCCTCTTCCCCCGCTAAGGCCTCTCAGGGCCTCAGTCTTTATGTTTCTTAGGCAGACAGAGGTCAGGAGGGCAGCGTGATTGAGCTGCAGGAGGATGGAAGGTCTGGCTAGAGCAAGCAGCCTGGCAGGGCTCACACCCACACTGCACCTGACACCTCTCCAGGCCACCACTCTCCACTCACCCGTGTCACCTACCCGGTCCCAACCTGCTGCACTGGCCCCAACATGTTTGTTCAAATCACTCGGTGTGTGCTGAATTGAATTCAATCGGATGGGCTTGAGTGCTGAGGGACAGAATTCAATCCAAACTGCAATTAAATCTTCCTGATTTGAATCTGCTAATTAGAAAAAGCCTGGGCTGAAGTTGGCCGCCATGCAGCCTGTCTTTTAAGGAAGTGTTCAATTTAACAGTGTCCCCAGGAACCAGCAGAGGGCTGAGAGACATCGGAATGTGCCAGAACAACAATTTCCTGCCCCTGGAAGCACCCTGCACATGTAACCAACCAGAACTTTCCAGTTTTTGCATCATTCATTCCTGGATGTCCAGTTCACCCAATGACTGAAGAATGACACAGTGGATGTCTTTTTTTTTTTTTTAAATAGTCCATCCCTGGGGCCCCCCGGGTGGTTCAGTCGGTTAAGCGTCCAACTCCAGCTCAGGTCGTGATCTCGCGGTTTGTGAATTCGAGCCCCGCGTTGGGCTCTGTGCTGACAGCTCGGAGCCTGGAGCCTGCTTCGGATTCTGTGTCTCCTCCTCTCTCTGCCCCTCCCCTGCTCATGCTCTGTTTCTCTGTCTCTCAATAATAAATAAACATTAAAAAAAAAAAAATTAAAAAAAAATAGTCCATCCCTTTCCATAGAAGTTTCTTGTTTGCTTTTGCATTCTTTCAAGAAACATTTTTGACCTCAAAGTTGCAAAACCAGCACAAAGAATTCCTGGATACCCTTCACCCAGATTCCCCATGTGTTGATGTTTTACTGTTTACTGCATTCTTATTTCTCTCTCTCTCTCTCTCTCTCTCTCTCCATGTATACATATACACATCTACACACACACTTCTCCAGGGTTTTTTTTTTTCTGAACTATTTAAAAATAAATTACAAGCATGATGCCCTTTAAGCCTAAGTGCTTCAGTAAACTACACGTCTTTTTCATGTGTTTGGGTGTTTGGATCTGACTCTAGATTACGTCAGCCAACTTCTGAGCTAGAACCAGAGAGTCAGGTAGGGCAGAGGACCCAAAACCAAGCAACACTGCAAAGACATCTGTCTCCAGTGCAAGAGATAGTGGAAGGCCTCATAGGGACCTGGTGCCTAAAAGGCATCAGGCAAAGCTCTTAATCTCTCTCCCCAGCTTCTCTCCCCAGTCCTTACCTCCAACCCTGCTGGCTCTGCCTCTACAAGCCTGTGTTTGGTCTTGCTGACTGGCCCTGGCTCTTCTCTGTGGATCCCTCAAGGCCCACCCCCTCCAGGAAGCCTTCCCTGACTAGCTAGCTCTTGAGACTCTCCTTTCTGCCCGCCTCCCCAAAACCGCTGTTTTCCAGCCCTCACTGACCTTGGGAAATGTTTTGTAACTCTGTCCCCTCCTCCCTTGCAGGACCGTGAGCACAGAGCCCCAAGCCGGGTGCATGATGATATCCAGCCACATAATGAGCTAATTGCTGAAACCAGGCCCACTGGGGGCCATTTGGCCTTGAGGGTGACTGGGGGCACAGGCAAAGGCAAGAGCTTGAGGACTAGGCCTCCTGCCCCATTCAAAGTGAAGGAAACAGGGTCTCCACGGACCAGCAAGACCTTCCTCCGACCCTCCCCCCTCCCTCGCTCAGGGGCCCCAAAGACTCACCAGTCAGTACCCTCAGCCAAATACCTGGGCTGAGGCGTCTGGAGTTGGTGGCCGAAGTCGAAGCTGGGGTGGAGGCGGTGGGGGTGGACAGACACACGCTCCTGACTCCGCCTGCACAGGAAGGGAAGGAGGGCCCACGGTGTCACGGCTGCCCACGGCCAGCCCAGCTCCCAGGACCACCGAGCAGCCGTCGTCTGCCTGAGCCTGCAGCTTACAGAGCAGTGGGCTCTGCCTCCCTTCCCAAACTCCGAGGACATTCCCCAGCTTGGCAGCAGCCTGACCATTCCTGCTGCCCCGGCTCTGTCCACTTTTCTGAGGCCTCTCCCCGGGTGTGCCTGCAGCAGGCCACCCATCCCACCCAAACTCTCTCCCCTCCTCTGCTCCTTCTCCTACTTCTTCCTTCTGAATTTGGTAGGCTGTCCCCAAGACACACAGATACGCCTCCTGCAGGCTTCCGCACACCTGTGCACCCCTCTCCTCCACCCTTCTCTACACTCTTCCCAGCTTTCGTAGTGCCGGTCAAAGCCGCCGCCTGCAGGAAGGCCTCCCTGAACACTCCAAGCATGGTGACCTCTTGTCCCTCCAACCTGCTACAACATTCATCTCTGCCCCTGCACCTGCACCCCTACAGTCATGGATGAGACTCCACTCAGAGCCTTAGAGACCATCAGGTCCAGCAGTCTTCAAAGTGTGTTCCAAGCACCCCCGGGGGATTCCTGAGGCTCCGTCATGGGGTTCGTGAGGTCAAAACTATTTTCATAATAATACTGGGACGTTATTTGCTTTTTTACTCTCATTCTCTCATAAGTGAATGGTGAGGTTTTCTAGAAACCAAATGTGATTCTGCAACAGATTGAATATGCAGAAGCAGACATGAGAACAAAGCTGTCTTCTATTAAGCCAGGCATTAAAGAGATTTGCAAATATGTAAAAAAAAAAAAAAAAGCCCCTCTTCTCACTACATGTATATATAGCTCGTTCCCCAAAAAAGATATTATTAGTGTTAGCATGAGTTTGTTATTGTATTTTGAAGTGAATTAATAAATATTTTTAATATTTCTTAGTTTTAACTTCCATCATGGTAAGTATTAATAGTCATAACCCACACAAACAGAAGCTTGTGTAATCCTCAATAATTCTGAAGCGTGTGAAGGGTCCTGGGGCCCCTGGATGGCTCAGTGGGTCAAGCGACCAACTTGGGCTCAGGTCATGATTTCACATGCTCATGAGTTTGAGCCCCGCGTGGGGCTCTGTGCTGACAGCTCAGAGCCTGGAGTCTGCTTCAGATTCTGTGTCTCCCTCTCTCTCTGACCCTCCCCTGCTCATGCCCTGTCTCTGTCTCCGTCTCTCTCAAAAATAAACATTCTTTTTTTTTTTTTAAAGAGTGTAAAGGGTCCTAAGGCAAAAATATTTGGGAAGCACCAGTGTAATCTCTTTCTCTTGACAGAGGTGAAGTGACTTCCCCAGGGTCCCACAGCCCTTCGGACCTATCTGATGAGTATTATCTAATTTTACTCTCCATTTGTTTCGGAGCTAGTCACCTCAACCAGACCTCGGGCTCCAGGGCGGAAGCAGCCACGTCCTTTGGTGTCCCTTAGAGAACCGAGGTGTTAGAATCAGGTGACCATGGAGCTCAAGGAGACATAAGGGACCCCATTTCCCCCACCGTGAGCAGAAACCACCAGTCACTCAGTCCCCGTCCCTGCACCCGGGTGGTATGGCAAGGACACACACTAGCTACTGAGGGAACCCGTGTGGGGTCCAGGTGGTGTTCCCTGCCTGACACCAACGCCTCTAACGAGCAAAAGTTGTCCCCGCCCCCCCCACCCACGGCGGGTAAACCCACTCAGGACCGCCTGCCCAGCCCGCGACGGGGGGGGGGGGGGGGGGGAGCCAGGCGTCCCGCTCTAGGCCCTACCCCCAGCCACCCCCGTCCCCCCTCCTCCCCCCCCTCCGCTCCCAGCTGCAGCGCCCACCTCGGGTGCGAGACGAGCCTGCGGTGCTGGGCTTCCAGGAGCTGCTGCTGCAGGAGGTATTGCTGGTGCAGGGCCTGAGGTAGGAAGGAGGGACCTGTGACGTCCTGGAACTGCAGGGTGGGCAGCGGAGTCAGCGACTGGTGCAGGGTGCCGCTGTGCTGGTGGGCCGGGGCCATGTGGGCGCTGAGGCCCGGCTGCGACTGCACGGGGTGCGCCAGGGGGAAGTCGGGGGCCAGCTGCTGCGGCTGCGGGGGGCCCAGGTGAAAGTGGCGGCAGGAGGTAGCGTGAGGATGCTGAGACCTTTGAAAGGGGGCACCTGGAGAGGAAGGACAGAGAAGACCCGGTGAGGACCCGCCCTGCGCCCCTCCCCCACCGAGGGGCCGCGCAGGCAGCTGGTGAAACGCCCGGATTTCGATTTCGCAGGAACGCAGCAGTGTCGTTGCTCTTAGACACACGTGGCCGTCTGTAATGCCGCCAGGTAGAGGCTCTGTGCCGTGTGTGTTGGAGGAGAGAGGAGCGTTTCGTTTACTGACCCGATTCGCAAGCGTCCTTTTAAAAATCAACACACTTGTTGGAGGAGGTGTCAGGCCCCTCGCGGCAGTTTGGCCTTGAATTCGACGCCTGCCGTGCACCCTCACTGACCCTCCTGCCCGTGTTCATAGATGCCGCCTAGAAAACAGGGAGTCCAGCCTAAGGGCCCAACCCCGGGGGGAGCCCTAATTTCCAGAGATGAAACAACCAGACATTGTTTTCCATGCAGTTTCGGGAAAAAGACTAATCCACGAAAAGTCATTTTTTTGTTCCATAAAAGTTAAGTAACTTGTTACAGTGTTACAATGTATTTAAAAGCAACCGTTTCCAAGAACGAGCTGGGCTCAGGGTACGCTTAATCTAGTCTCCACGACTTTTCTAAATAACATTGACCTTGATGACAGGAAAGCCTT
This sequence comes from Neofelis nebulosa, assembly GCF_028018385.1. Classification (NCBI taxonomy): domain Eukaryota; kingdom Metazoa; phylum Chordata; class Mammalia; order Carnivora; family Felidae; genus Neofelis; species Neofelis nebulosa. The sequence continues at coordinate 27,950,549 of NC_080792.1, forward strand.
ACAGATTCTCCATGAGGAAAGAGCCAGCTCTCAGCTTGGAGGCCCTTTATGAAGACAAGGGAGAGAACTTGGCACTTCACAAACCTTCACCGGGGCTTCCTGCTAAACCGGCAGGTTCAGCACATGTCTGCTCCTTCCTTAACCCCACTGAAATGAGAGCAAAGTTGTAAAGAGAAGATAAACAGCTAAGGACAGAGAGAACAGTAGAAATGACACGAGCCGACAGCAGATGTCAACAGATTTTGGAAGATGGAAAGCAATGGAGGAATTTGCAGCGCTGAGAAACCGGAAATGAGTGTCCGCCCGAGGGGGCGGGCAACAGGAAGTAGACAGATTTTGCCGCCCCTCTGGGTCAGGAATTGGAGGTGGTGGCTACTTTGGAAGGCTGGGGAGAGGGACACTGATGACAAGTCTGTATGAGGACCAGTAATGCCTGGGGCTTCTCCCCTTTCCCACGGAGGCACTGACTACCCCCTCCCTCATCCTGGCATTTTGTAGGGAAACTGGGCCAGAATGCAGCAGCGTGCTCAAACGGGGGGGTTTAAGTGAAAGTCTATGCACGGAACTTTGGAAGCCCCTGCCCCCTTCTGCCACTTGGCTCTGAAAGCACGGTCACCCAGCAGCGCACTGGAAACTGGTCCCAGAAAGACACCTGCAGATACTTCTGGTTGGGAGGGCCCAGTAAAATGGCTGGGTCCCCAACTAGCCGCTCTGCAATGAAACCTGTACATTTAAAAGTCCATACAGGCACACACAATCGCTCCCACTTTCTGGATAGCTTTTAGTGACCTAGTCTTCACCATGAACAGATAGCCCAAGGGTAATCAGTCTCTGAGGAAGATTACTGAGTGAAAAGAGAGACAATGTATCAAATTTTTAAAAGAACAAAACAAAAGGAACCCAAAGGAACAGAGGCCATGCAAAGGAAAAACCCTATAATTGACATCCTCCGAGAAATAAAATGTTGGATCTATGAAACAAGAAGTTCTTTTAAAAGGAGCTAAGAGAAAACCAGAGCTCTTGGACATTAAAAACAGAAGGGTCAGAAGACAAAGCTGGGGAAATTTCCCAGGAAGCAGAACGAGAAAACCGAGAGACAGGAAATAGGAGAAAACAGATATAAACATAGACGGATGGGTCGGAAGGTTACATATGTGACTCGTGAGAGAGAAAAGACAGAGAAAACAAGGGGGAGGAGAATATGAAAAACATTGTAAAAGATAGTTTCCCAAACTGACCGTTTGAGTTTCTAGATAGAAAAGGTCCTCTGAGTGCCCAGCAAAATGGATAGGAGAAGAACCCGTACTGAGGCATCTGACTGTAAAATATCCAAATTGTAGGAGCCAAGATGATTCTAACACTTTCCAGAGAGAAAGCAAACAGGGGCTACACAAAGGGTCAGGAAGCAAAATAGCATGAGGTTTTTCAAAAGCAACATTGGTAGCATAAAAACAGTAGAGCAATTGCCTTCAGGATACTGAGGGGGAAAAAGATTTCAATCTAGAGCTCTATGCCCAGCCCAACTATTGATTGATCAAGCATGAGAATAGAATATAGACATTTTCAAACATGCTGGGTCTCAAAAACATCAACCTTCTCCGCACGTTTCTCAGAGAGGGACTGACACAAACCAAGAAAGAGGAGCAGACACTGGGGGGTGTGGCCTGAAAGAGATGGGGTTTCCCAAGCCGTGCAGTGGCTCCAGCACTGCACAGGAAAGCAGCAGGAAGGGAGGCGCTCTGAGAGGGTGTCCTGGGGTGGAGATGGAAAGGATAGGACTACCAAGAGATTTAGCCACACAAAAACAGTATTTGAAGGGGGTGCCTGGGTGACTCAGTCGGTTAAACATTAGGCTCTTGACGCTGGCTCAGGTCATGATCTCCCGGTTTGTGAGTTCGAGCCCCACGACGGGCTCTGCGCTGACAGCTCAGAGGCTGCTTGGAATTCTCTCTCTCTCCCTCTCTCTCTCTTCTCCTACCCCACTCACACATGTACTCTTTCTCTCTCTCAAAATAAATAAATAATTTAAAAAATTTTATAATATTTGACAGAATTTTGCAGTTTGACAGAATTTGGTAAGAATTTGTGCAAATGTCATAAAAAGCAAGGCAACCACAAAAAATAATGCTAAACTACAAAAAGAGGCAGTTATTACCTCCCAGGAAAGAAAAAGTTATGCAAGAAAGTGTAATTATTATGTACTACTTGGTTCAGCAGTAAAAAATATTTCTATTACATATATATTATATTATATTATATGTATAATAAAGCAAACATTAATAAGCTATATTAGAACAGAAAAAGACATTTCTCTCTTAATAAGAAACTATAAGGGTGCCTGGGTGGCTCAGTTGATTAGATCTCGGTTCAGGTCATGATCTCATGGTTCATGAGACAGAGCCCCGCGTCACCGGCTCTGTGCTCACAGCACAGAGCCTGCTTGGGATTCTCTCTCTCCCTGTCTCTCTGCCCCGCCCCTGCTCACGCACTCTCTCTTTCTCTCTCTCTCTCTCTCTCTCAAAGATAAATAAACATTTTTAAATTAATTAATTAAATAAAAAGAAAATGTGTAATGTCAAAATTGAAAAATCAACAAATAGCATTATAAGAATTTACTTAGTAATTTATGTGTTTCAGGAAGTGAACAGCTAAAGATGAGTGGCATGAATTGGGCTTTGGGCTGTAGGAGAGGGGAAGAGGCGGATACATTGCTACATGTATCTTACATACTGGTGACTTTTGACTCTGTAAATGATGGCCATGCCATTGATAGATGTTTTTAATCTTTTAAAAATAACTCTTTGCAAATCCAAATGAAAACCAAAAGAGTTTCTGACTGCCCTCAAATGAGCCAGGAAAGAATTATCTAGAAGGTTTATTTCTACAAACATTCTGGATAAGTAGGACTTCTCTGCCTGTTGAATTCTGGCTTTGCTGAGTCCAGGGGCGGTGGCCTGAGCAAGTAGGTCCTGGATTCCCCCTTCTTCCTCACTCACGCCTGACCATCAAAAGAGAAGAAAAAGGCCAAGGTGACAGAGGACAGGGGCAAGAAGAAGGAAGGAGGGCTGTTGAGAGATCATGGAAAGAAGTGAAAGGCGGCATGACTGCAGGGAAAGGGAATTGCGTAAAAAATACAGAGACTCTAATCCAGTCCTGTCCAAAAGAATTATGACGTGAGCCACGTGTGTAACTTAAAATTTTCCAGTAGCCACCCTTAAAAGAAGTAAAAAGACATGGGTGAAATTAATTTTAATAATATATCTAGGGGCGCCTGTGTGGATCGGTCGGTTCAGCTTCCTGACTCTTGATTTCGGTTCAGGTAGTGATCTTGCGGTTGGCGAGATAGAACCCCGCATCGGGCTCTGTGCTGACAGCACAGAACCTGCTTGAAATTCTGTGTCTCTCTCTTTTGCCGCCCCTCCCCCCTCTCCAAATAGATAAATAAACGTTAAAAATTAAAATAAATAAATAATATATGCTACGTAAGCCAATATATCCAAAGTGTTATTATTTCAACAGGTACTCCAGGAAAAAAAAATGAGATATAGTACATTGCTTTTTTTTTATGTTTTTTTAATGTTTATTTATTATTGAGAGACTGAGAGACAGAGAGACAGAGCATGAGTGGGGGAGAGGTAGAGAGAGGGGGAGACACAGAATCAGAAGTAGGCTCCAGGCTCCGAGCTGTCAGCACAGAGCCCAACGTGGGGCTCGAACCCATCAACTGAGAGCCGAAGTCGGACGCTCAACCGACTGAGCCACCCAAGCGCCCCTACCTAGTACATTGTTTTTTTATTGTGCACTAAGTCTTCAGAACCAAGTGTGCATTTTGCACTTATAAAGCATCTGAGTTCCGACTAGCCCCCTCCCAAGCTGCCCCTTGGGGTTAGCGCCTCCCCTATTGGACAGTGAGCTGTGAAGGAAGAAAGCCAACTCCATGCACAGAGCAAAGCATTTGAGCCAAGTTTCCTAACTGGTCTGCCTTCAAATGGGGAGCTCCCCATTGCTTACAGGTGAGATGCACACCCCTTTGCCAGAAAGTAAGCCCCATCCTCCTGATCCCTGCTAACTCCACTAACCTCCCCCGCCCCCCCCCCACCAGCCGTTTGCACTGGTCAACTCAAAATTCAGACATGTCACGCGTATTCCCACTGAGGGGCCTTTGCTCACACCTCACCGGCTGCCTTCCCCATCTTTAAAGGTCACCTCTCAGCTCTTCCAAAAACGTCTCCCCTGCCCACCAGCCTCCCCTGAGTTCGTGGAGAACGCCCCGTCTCTATCACTCATTTGGCACCTGGCAGGGGCTACCTTGAGCTGTTTCTTCACACTCGCCACCCCCAGCTGGCTGAGCTTCTGTTTCTGGATCCCCACGCACGTCTCTGGGAGCTGCATTCAGTGGAGACCTACTGGCTGATTGTTGGAGGGTCTGAGGCAGAAACAGTAGCTCAGGAAACTGGTGCGCTGAGACTGGTTGGTGGCAAGCTGGTTTCAAATTGAGAGGGAGAGAGAACGGCAAGAAGGGCCTGGGTGAGCTCCTGGGTTTTAACTCGGCAGCTGGGCGGGGACAGGTCAGGCAGGGCTGGCCAGAGGCCTGCCGCCAGGGTGCCCACCTTGCCAGGGAGCCTTCAGGTTTCCTTCTTCTTAGAAAGAGGACCGAGCGACTGTCCTAGCCTAGAGAGGCTTTGCTCCCTGCGGCCTGGACCCTCACACTGATGCACTGGGAAGTGAGGACAAGTGCCTTCCCTCCGGGAGGGGCGGCAAGAGAAAGGTGAACCAAAGTGTCTATTTGTCCCATATTTCAGGCAGTTTCTACCTGCAAGAACCCTTTGACTCCCGCTCTGGGACTTTGGGTCCCTCTCCCCATCGCCTCCATGCCCGGAGGGTGTCTTAGTCTCAACACCCCTGCTCAGGAGGGAATTGAAGCCAGGAGACAGCCATTCAGGGACCCCCGGCTCTCCTCAAGCCTATGTCATGTAGGGTCTGTGAAAGTAGCACGTAATAGCGATCCTATCTGGCCTCTAAGACCAGAGGAGTGAAGTTCTCAGGGTAGAATATCTGGGCCCATGACAAGCCAATGATCAGTGACGTCTGAACAGCTCTTACATCCCCAAATGGCCCCATCAATAGACAACCCACAATTTTTCCCATTAGAGCCACTCCCTTGGGTTAAAACATAATCTCCAGATGTCCCTGATTACACTATCCATTTATCGTACTTCCTCGGGGCTGATATGCCATCAATTGCAAGATCCGCCATGAGCTAAATAACATTTTTAGGGAGTGAGGAGAACGAAGGAGCTCCCCGAAACAAAGCACCCCACTAAAGAAACACATCAAGTATAAGACACAAGTTAGTTTGGGAAATGGAAGAGAAACATGTGCATCTCTGAATTCAGAAAATCAGTGTTCACAGCAACCCTCCACCCCACCCCCTCCGAGAGCTGGCAGGGAGCCATATCTTCAAGCGGGGGGCCTGGCACATGTACAAGGTAGGGCAGAGCTGGGGAGGGAGGCCCCGGGCTGGCCCCTCACAGCTGGGGCAGGGGAGGCACATGGTGCGGGGGTCTCCTGATGCCCACCTGACACACGGGACACAACAGGTACTCCACACAAGCCTGGGGACTGGTGACTGATTTGTGCCTCGTGGGCAGGGAGCCTGAACAGGCTGGCAGCTGGAGAGTGGGTGGACCAGGGGACGGAAGAAACCATACAACCCCACAGCAGAGGGAAAGGTAAGGAGAAGCAGAGGACTGTGGGGCTAAGGATGGTGGGTGAGGTGAGTGGAGACAACGGTGACAGAGGTCCCGAGTCTCTGAAAGGCTCATGGACACTCATCTAGTAAAAAACAGAGCAGAGACTTGAACCGAGGTCTTTCCTGAAAGCAAATCCTCAATGGGAAGGAGGGCCCAGAGCCCAGGGAACTAGGAGGCTTGATAAATAAAGCAGAGGTGGCAGTGAGGGGACCTACCAAGGAGGAAGGTGGTACAGAAATGGGGCCAGGACACCCAGAGGACACACCGGGCCTGTCTGCGGTTTCTGGCCTGGGGACAGAACCAAGGGGGTTGGGGGAGCCTCAGGGCTGGGCCTAGGTGGGAGCACAGAGGAACCAGGCCCACATGTCAGAATGCCAGGGATGGTGACTGAGACCACAGAGCCCTGAGGCCTGACGGAGGCTTCTTCAGCGCAGGCAGCCCCCAGAGATGTTGGAAGATTCTAGCTGTATTCGAACCTGACCAGCATGGTCACCCGGAGGCAAAGGGGCTTTAATCCCCAAGACTCCAGGGCCCAGGAGCACCGCCTTCAAGCCTTCAGACAAAGAGGCAAGGGGGAAGAACAGACGTGCAGTAGGACAACTGACATTGTCCCCAGCAGCAGTCTGGGCTGCTGCCCGCAGCCTGGTGATAGTCCCCTTGTGCTCGTGGGTGCACAGAGTCTACCAGCTGGCCGAGTCTCGCCTGCTCCCCCAGGGGATCCGGGACCCTGGGAGAGGAGGGTGGGAACCAAACCCTTCAGGTCCCCAGGGAAGCCAGCCTGGCGTGTCCCATCCTCCCCAGGCCTGTTCCCAGGGTGTCAGGTTCCTGCTGTCCCTCAGCTCACTGACCCAGCGTCACCCTCCCTCAAAGCTGGGGGCAGAACCGGCAGGGGGAGGGACGCTAGGCAGGCCCACAGCAGAGTCAGGAGGGAAGGGGCACCACGGAGACTCCCTGCCCTGGGGCCAAGGATGGCTGGGGAGAAAGGGGACAGGAGCAGCTGGAAACCTTGTCTCTGCTGAGCCTTTCCCTAGAAGCTAGGGCTGGAGGCAGCATTTACTCCTTTCTGAGAAGCTGGCTCTCAAGCAGCAGAGAAAACCAGTCCTTTGAGAAGCAGACTGCTGGGGTGTCTGGGTGGCTTTGTCCTTGATTAAGCAGCCGATTTCAGCTCAGGTGGTGGTTTCGTGGTCCATGGGTTCGAGCCCTGCATCGGGCTCTGTGCTGACAGCTCAGAGCCTGGAGCCTGCTGCGGATTCTGTGTCTCCCTCTCTCGCTGCCCCTCCCTCACTCACACTCCGTTTCTGTCTCTCAAAAAATGAATAAACGTTAAAAAAAAATCAAGTAAAAAAAAAGAGAAGAAAAGAAAAGCAGATTGCCGCCCACAAGAGGCCAGTGAGGAAGGCCTCTGCTACCAAAGAGGCTTTCAAAGCCAGGCAGAGTGATCCAGTGGAAGCCTCTGTCCTAGAGGCCAGGGCGCCTCCCCTTAGCAGTCGGACCTGGCCAGGACATTGGGCTTTTCCAGGCCTTAGTTTCCTAGACTTGTGACCCACGATGATGACACCTGATCCTACACACCTGCTAAAAGGTCTGGGCTGCCTGGGGCCATGAACATTTTCCTGCCAGGCCTCTCATTTCGCTCACTGGAAAGCCAAGTAGAAAGCCCTGGAAGATGTTTGTGAACTGACATCTGTGCTCCCCCAGGGGCCCACAGCTGGAAGCCCAGACCCGGCTCTGCTGCCCTGGCCCCTGTTGACATCTGTGTGATGTCCAGCATCTCAAGTGGGCTAAAAGCAGTGAGGAGCAGAGCAGACCAGCACTGACCTTTGAAACCCACCTTCCGAATGGCTACCACATTATTCTAAAGCCTACCCCTGAGCATTCTATTCCCCGCCCCAATTCCCCTCCTGCCCCCACCCCTCACTGCCCTGTGTGACCTTCCCTCTCACCTCTCCCAGACCCCCAGGGGCCTGGCCTGCCTCCAGCCCTTGGCCGCCATTCTCTGCCCCCGCACTACTGCCCTGTCTAACCAGACTGTCATATGTCCTGTGAAGCCTGGACTCTAGGGCGGATGCCAGTCCCCCTTGGAGCCCTCCAGCGCCTTCCCAGCCACATGAGGTGCCCTCTCCGCTTCACTTGCGGCCTTCGCCTCATACACTGGCATTTCATTTGTGGGCAAATTTTATCTCCAAAAATAAGCTGTGAAGTGAGTGGTTTCGAAGCAACTACGATGCAGTAGATGTCTTTTGTTCTCAAGAGGGGCTTAGCAGGGTGCCTGGGTGGCTCAATTGGTTGAGTGGCTGAATCTTGATTTTGGCTCAGGTCATGGGATCAGCATGGAGCCTGCTTAAGATTCTCTCTCTCTCTCTCTCTCTCCCTCAGTCCCTCCCCTGTTTGTGCGCCTGCCCTCTCTCTCTCTCTCTCTCTCAAAATAAAATAAATAAACATTAAAAATAAAGGGGGGAGGGGATTAGAATCTTCCAAGAGGGACAGAGAGGGAAATGAGAGAATGGAGGAGAGAGGGTAAGAAAAATCTAGGAGGAGGAGAGGGAAGACAGAGGGAAGAAAAAAGGAAAAGAAAGACCTTCATTATCTCAGAAAGTTAAAGATTGAATATTCAAGCTAAATGATCCTCAGTGAGTGGACAGGTGAAAACCCCAAAGGGGGAAATGCGGGGTGGCCTGTCCAAGGGCTCTCGGGTAGTGACGGCCGAGCTGGGGGCTAAGGCTCTGGGCCTTGAGAGTGTGCTCTCCCTCAGCTCTGCCATTTCAGTCCCCCTGCCAGCCCTCAGGCCCCTGCGTGTCCCTCCATGACCATACATGGTACCCCCAGAGAGGAACCCACCTGTCCCGGTGGGCCGCTGGATGAGAATGACGCACACGACCCTGCTGGAACCACCTCCGCTGTCTCACCCTCATCTGTCTCCCCAGATGCCCCCAGGAGAAAGCCTGTTCCTGCCTATGGAGGTAACCATGAAATGACAAGGGACCAGCTACCACTGTCCCTGGAGAGTGGTGTCCCGCTGAGGAAAAGCCATGCTGATTGAGGTTGCTTAGGCACAGTCCAATCCACTTTGGCCAGGGGCCCCAGGACACCCCCGCCTCCCGCCCCGGCCTAAGAAAATGCCAAGGGCTTATTCAATGTTGCCAGCCCGTCGGATGCTTCTGTAACAGGGCAAATCTACGGAGCCCTGACAAATCCTCTGCAGAAGGCTTTCAGCCCTATACTTCACGGGGTTTAGCTAATAAAAAGGATGGTGGAAACCCCTGGGGCTGAGCACCAACGCCGGAAGCCTTATAAGAACAATCACGTAGGTAAACCAGGAAGAGAGCAGGATGGTCGGGGGACTTGGGTTGTGCGGTACAAGGACTAGCTGAAGAATCTGAGTGTGAACCAGGAAGAGGAGACTCTGGGACAGATAATAGCTGCAGGCAAAGAGATTAAGCTCTTTCTGGTAGATTTGGGTCAACATAAGGAAGATGTCTTTTAGAATGTCACTATGTCCCCCAAAGCTCCTCATCATGGGGGATGCCCACGCAGAGGCCTACTACCTGCCCAGCAGAGGTGTGTGGACGCTGGAGATGGCCTGGAGCACCTCCAGGACCCCTTCTAGGCCCACCAGGACATGATGCACACTCACTGCAACACCTCCCAGTGCTTGATCGTAGTGATGCCGAACTGTTGTGGGAAGGCACAGAAAGTCTGGCCTGGGTGATAGGGAAGGGTGTATGGAGCACAGCAGCGAGGAGAGACCAAGCCTGGGTACTCGGGGCCCGAGCTTGGAGGCCGGAGCCCGGGGAACAGGGAGTCGACGTGAGCCACAAGTCAGACTCCCTGTACTACTCCACCTGGCCCTCCAGGGGCTTCCTCTTCCCTCTGCTGATATCAGAAGAATCCCATCTCCTGCGGCAGCTGAGCCTCCTGATGGCCCACACTGACTTCTCACATCTGAGATCCATGTGACAAGAAATGCATCCTTTGCGATCCATTCAGATGCAGAACACTTGGGGGTGGGGGGGACACGGGAAGGAGAAGGGAGGGCTAAGTTGTGGGGAATCTTGAATCCCAAGACCAGGACTCTGGGATATACTTCCTGAGCTGAGTACTTGATGACAGACTGGATAAAATCAGAGATAAAGAACGGGAATGTGAGCCATCTGCCCAGAGCCCAGCTTCTTGGCTGCTCTTCCCTCCTCCTTACCTCCTCCAGGTAAATCGGCTTAACCCCTTTTGCTCCAGTCCGATCAACCCCCAGAGGCCTATCCCCTGGCTCAGCCCCTTGGGCTGCCAGAGGTCTCCTTTCCTCCCACTCCGTGGTTTGGTTCCCTTACCAACAGAGCCAGGAAAGGAAGTGATATGCCCAGAGGGGTCCTTTGGAGCCCAGAGCAGCTTTGTGAACACTTCCCCAGGGCCAATCTTTGATCTCTAATGAAAAGCTCAGCTTCTTCCAAGGAACTGAATTCTGGCTCTGAAACCACTGATGGGAGGGAAATTTCCATCGTAAGGAAGCCTAACTTGCCCTTGGACAGGAAGCAATTAAACTGCATGCTTCCAACAAGCAGCAAAGGGCAAGCATTTAGCTCTAGTTGCCCACTGGGCCAGGAGTAGGAGCCTGGAGCCTAGGAGGGAGTGGCCAGCTAGCAGCAGGCTGCTACTGCAGAAGAAAATGCCTACGGGGATAAGGTAATCTTCCAGGCGTCCTCTAGCCCCGAAGATACCTCTTCTCCATCCAGTGCCAAAGATGGCTATAAAAATATTCCCAGTGGGTACTCGGGTGGCTCAGTCGGTTAAGTGTCCGACTTCAGCTCAGGTCATGATTTCGTGGTTCGTGGGTTCGAGCCCCGGGTCAGGTTCTGGGCTGACAGCTCAGAGCCTGGAGCCTCTTTCAGATCCTCTCTCTCTCTCTCTCTCTCTCTCTCTCTCTCCCCCCATCCCTGTTCGCGCTCTGTCTCTCTCTGTCTCACAAACATGAATAAATGTGAAAAAACCAGGCAAACATTCCCAGTGCACTCATAAAAGGGCTTTTGGTGGAGGGCGTCTATGGTCAGGAGACCTCGCTACCTGAGGGCGGAACCTGGGTCTATCTCATTTACCTATGTTCCTGGTGCCTGGCACAGATCCTAATACCCAGGAAGAACTTGCTGAATGAAAGAATGAATGAGTGAGTGAATGAAAACGAACAGTTGAATATGTAGGAAGGGGCATCTTGCTAAAAGCCTTGGTAGTGTGCAAACCAGCTGCCCCCAGCGAGTCAGCACCCGCGGGCTTGCATGGCAGCAAAGGGGCTGACGGAGTTCAAGAGTAGGGCAGGAGGACTAACCCGGTGAGCACCACAGAAAGACTGAGGATTCTTTGCATGAATCCCAGGGCCCAGATGCAAGTACCAGGACTGCAGTGGCCCAGCATGTGAGGCGGTCACCATGAATCACAAGCAAATACCTCAGAAGAAGAAGCCGTTTCAGACCCAGAACAGAACACCTGCCGCTCCTGGCCGCGGGAGGAGGGGTCCACACTGTTGGTGGCATTGGTTAGCTTCCGTAAACTGCGCGCAGCGAATCCCAGGTCATGAGTTCAGACACTCTCCTCATGGCCTTAATGCTCCAGTACGTTTTTAAAAAACAGAAACCAAATCCCAACAACTTTCGAGAAGTGCCAGGACGCTCCCGGGACCTGGTCACATTAGCACCGCCTGGTGCCCATCAGGCAGACCAAGTTCAGCCAGCTGCTTCCATGGACTTTTCCTACCCAGGTGTGCAGGACATATGTGCCTCTGGCACAGAGGCCCGGCCCTATGAACATCCAGGCCAGGGCCACAGGGAGCACCGTGCCTCTGCCTCCCGTTTCCCCCCGGGACGACTCCGTCTGCTCTGACCACTGGTTCTCCTGCGCGTTCCTCCTGAGAAGAGTGTAGAAGAGCTTAGACGGAGGCCTTTCTCCGAAGCGGCTACGTTTGGGTGGGATCACGCTGCGAAGAGCTAATGGTGGGGTTTCAGGGGGAAGCCTGAGGGTCCGCCCGCTGGGGGAGTCCTTGGCCTCCCCGTGCCCCTGAAAGCAAACCACATGCGTGGGTGGGCATCCGTTTGCTTTCAGAGGGAGCCAGGGGCACTGAAATTAGATCCCCGTCCATTACTGCTCATGAGGACCTCAGGCCGGCTCCCTGGGCTGTGAGGTGTGAGAGGGACAGAGACAGAGACAGAGAGAGAGACAGAGACAGGAGGGAGGGAGGGAAGACCTTGGTTGAAATGCTTGAGGGAGCACAAAGCGGAGCAAGAGAGAGGGAAGGCTGGGAGAACAGAAAGGAGATGAGAAGACAGAAGGGGCAGAAGGAAGAGGGAGATGACTTGGGAAGAGCAGAGCTATGGGGTCTCACAACCCGCAGATCCCAGCTGCTTGATGGGCGACCAAGGCCCATCTCAAGTCACCTCCAGTGACTCTGTCAGTCCCTTGGCTGCCACTGGCTTGGCCTGGGACAGCACCTGCCTCCCCAGGCAGGCCGGGGCCAGCCGTGCCACCGGGCACCCAGCTCACCACGTGGTATCCTGCATACTCATTTCAGGCCAGTGTCCCTCCGACCGGGTCACCCCAGCTGCCCTAAGAGCCCAGCGGCCCCCGGACTCCACCCGCCCGGAGGAGGGCCCCACACAAGCCCTCAGGAGACCGGCTGAGCCACCTCACTTCCCAGCTCTGGGCTGCAGCCTTCTGTCTGCAAAATGAGCGAGTAGTGCCTCTGGCCACCTGGCAGGGTGGACACCATGAGACATCACCGCGGAAGGTGCCTCACGGAGGACAAACACCGCTCACCCCTCTCGGGGAGGGGCCGGGGTTGGCCGCAGGGAACACCCACTCCTCCCAGGTCCCCTCTCTCCCCACCAAGCCCCAAGCATGGTCTATGATGAGATGTCAGGCAGGGGAGCGCGGCCAGGGCACCCCGCACCGGGACTCCCTGCCCGCAGAGCCACCACGGCCGGCCTCCTACTCCTGGGGTGAACGCGGAGACAAGGAAGAGATTCATAGCCCAGCAAAGGCACTGGAGCCAAAAATTCCCAGGAGAGAGGCACTGCCTTGGGTTAAGCATTGCTCTCTCACACTCCTGCTTTTAAGATGCAAATGTCCCCAAGAGGGCGACACTTTAAGTCCTTAATGTGGAAGGCCATGCAGAGCTTTCCGTGGTCCACAGAGAATGGAAAGCCGGGGAGGTACAGAATGAGCTGCAGGGCTCAGAGAGAAAGACTACCTTCATGGCCTTTACAGCTCTCTGCCTGGCCGCCCTGAGGATGAGAACAGCCAGACAGTACTTCTTCGCTGGGTCTGAAACTATCTGGCCACACACTTGTATCTGATTCCAAACCCGACTTACTCATTCACCAAATATTTACGGCGTGCCTATTACGGGCGAGGCACAGTTCTAGATGCTAGGGATGCAGCCCTGAGCAAAACAGTCAAAAACCCTTGCCCTCATGGGACTGTGGTCTCGTTCTGTATGACAGCAGTGTGGTCACCACATGTGACTGTCAGCTTGTGAAACGTGGCTAGTCTGAATTGGTATAAGCTGCCAGTGTGAAATGTGCACCAGACTTCCAAGACTTAGTAAAAACCAAAAGCTAACTTTCAAATGAAGTATACATTGAAATGACTGATGTTGGATATATTGGATTAAATAATATATATTGTTAAAACAAATCTCACCTCTTTCATTTTACTTTTTTAATGTGGCTGCTAGAAAAAAATTAAGTGATATATGTGTCCTACATTATATTTCTATTGGGCAATGTTGGTCTAGACCCTAAGGGGCTATATAAGAATAGTTTTGTATGAGAAAAATAAAGTGAATTGAAGCTTGTTAAAAAAAAAAAAAAAGAAAAAAAAAAAAAAAAAAAGAAAATATATCATTCATTGATGATGTTGCCAAGAGCTGTAGAGAAAACTGAAGCAGGGAAGGAGGAGGGGTGGGGAGAATGTGTCAATTTTAGATAGGATGGCCAGGAGGGCCTTCAGTGAGAGGGCGAGGTTTTTGTAAAGAGCCGAAGGAGGCCAAGGATTGGGGGTGAAGATATCCAGGAGAAGAGCTTTCCACGCAGACGGGTCTGCATTGCAAAGGCCCTGTGGTGAGAGAAGCCTGGCATGGTGAGGACCATCTGGAGGCCAGTGTGGGTGGGGCAGAGTGAGGTAAGGGACAGTGGTAGGAGTTTAGGTGAGATAGATATTGGGAGTTCAGGGAACACATTGTGCAGGCCCCCATTGGCCATTATAGGATGTTGGCTTTCACCCCAAGTGAGATTAGGAGCCAAAGGGGTGTCTGAGCAGAAAGTAATATGAGTTGGCTTGCTCCGGCTGCCATGTTGAGAATAGGCTATACGGATAAAAGGGAAGAAGCAGGTACCAAGAAAGAGGTGATTGTTTCTTGGACACTGGAGGGAATGGGGCAGAGGGAGGAAGGGAAAATATATGTCAAGGGTGGAGGTAACCAGATTTGCTAATAGATTGGATGTGGAATGTGAGACAGAGCACAAGGCTGACTCCAGAGCCTCTGTGAGCAACAAAGATTGTGTGGTTGACAGTTCAAAACAGTGGCCCCAATTCCTCCGCTCTGGATAGACACGATTTTTGCAAGGCGATTTGTGCCCGCCCCGTCAAGAGGCAGAATCCATTTCTCCACCCCTTGAATCTGGGGTTGGCCGTGTGACCGACTTTGGCCACTAGAATGTAGTGAAAGTGACATCATGCCAGTTCTTAGCCTGGGTTTTAAGAGACCTTGCCTGTTCGCACTTTCTTGGACTCCTGCTTCTCCCTTGTAAACAAACTTAGGCTGTCCCACTGGAGAGTGAGAGACCTGCGAAGCTGGGGAAAACTCTCCTAGTGGAGGTCCTCCTGCCCCAGTCGGTCCCAGCTCCCTGTGGATGTATGACTGAGCCCAGATAAGACCAAAGGTCCTGGCTGAGCTCAACCCAAATTATCAACTCACTGACTTGTGAGCTGTATAAATGGTTGTTGTTTTATTTTTTTATTTTTTATTTTATTTGAGAGAGAGAGCGAGAACATGAGTGGGGGAGAGGGGCAGAGGAAGGGAGAGAGAAAATCTTAAGCAGGTTCCATGCTCAGCGTGGAGCCCAATGTGGGGCTCAATCCCACAACCCTGGGATCATGACCTGAACCGAAATCGAGAGTCAGCCACTCAACTGACTGAGCCACCCAGGTGCCCAATGGTTGCTGTTTTAAAGCCAAGCTTTAGAGTGGTTGTTGTATAGGAAAAGCTAGCTGGTATAATTGATTTATTGATGCGGGGACCCAGTTTTGAGTTATGCTCTGTTTTGAATATGAGTCTGGATGTTTAGAGAGCAAAAGCCTCCCCTTCCCTCATCTCTTCTAGAGCACCTCAGAGGGGGCTAGATGGAATCTAGGTGCACACTGAACACTTACTGGATGGGTGGATAGATGGATGGATGCATGCATGCGTGCATGCATGGATGACTTTTTAAGTGGTCCCTAAGCACCAGCCAGGTCCCTGAATCACCCTTCCCCTGACAAAGCCAAAAGGGCTTTCAATGCCTCTTCTCTCTACCCCGAGGGTCTGCAGTTGAACCTTGATTTCATAGCGCTTTCACCGGCAATGGCAGTGGAGAACTGAAACCTGCAGAGCCGTGAGCTTCCTTGAGAATGTGAAGCACTGATTTTTAGCCTGCTTTTTGACCTCCCACACCCAGCCTTTTCCCAGATGTGCTGGCAAAGAGACAAATCAATTGTTTTGTGTTTTTCCTGCTCTCCACCCCCATGACATGCTAATTAGCAGGGGAAATGCCAACAGCAAAGTCAAAAGGCTGAGGACAGTTCCCAACCCTGGGTAGACAGCTGGTGCAGCACTGGGCGTCCTGACTCTTCCATCCAAGGTTGGTGCCCATTTCCAGGGCCTTAGACACTGTTTTCTGCCTCCCTGCTGGTCTTTCCTCCACCCCAGGTGCTCTGAATCCCTCAGGAACTCCGCTTCGGTACCTCTGTGATGCTGACAGTAATCTCAGGGCACCATGTCACCTCCCACAAAGCCTTTCCCAAATTCAACCCCACAACCATCCAGCACAGTGCATTGTAGACATGACTTCCATTTTAGAGATGAAGAAACTGAGGCTCAAAGGGTTAGAAAGACTTACCAACATCCTTTGGCCCAGGGCTGGAAATGTGGAGCCTAGTTTTCTCATTCCAAGCCTGTCTTTCTTTCATTGTCTGCACCATCAAAATATGGGGCCAAGAACACTGAGGCGGGGGGCTCCATAAGCAATTCACTGGTAAGGTTACCATCTCAGGTCTCACGTGGGCATTTAGCTGATGTCAGTTAAACTCTGGCCAGTCTTCCAGGCCCAGGGAAGGGGACACTCTGAAGAGACGCAGGCTCTCCCAGGCCCTGAAACTGTCCCTGCCCCCATCTCCTGGGCTCTAGCTGTCACCTGAAGCTCAGGGTGTCCATGAGCCAAGAATAAAGACCCATCTTACCAGGTTCTTCCGAGGTGCTTAAATCAAGTCCTGATGCCACACATACTCTCATGCAGCCCTGGTGCAGGCTCCCCATCTGTAGTGCTCCCCATCTGCAATTCTGTGAACGTTCCCCATCTGCAGTGCTCCCCATATGCATATGGGGTGCTTCCCATCTGCAATTCTGTGCATGTTCCCCATCTGCAGTGCTCCCCATCTGCAATACTATGACTGCACAGAGTAAAGATGTTTACCGGGTGCAAAGTGAGCCCCGAAGAACTTAATATGGCCTCTCACATGACCCTTCCCAGTTACCATTGCACCCTTCCCTCTCCACTAAGGCAAGAGAAGCCAAGAGGAGCAAGGGATTCCACATGCTTCATTTGCCCTTCTGGAATCTGAGGGGTGTTGGGGGGAGGGGGGCAGCGTGCGCGTGCGCGTGTGTGTGCGTGCGTGCACACGTGGGGGCAGCTTTGCCCTTGCATCCATCGCCTGCTCTGTGGCCTGCTGGAATTAGGCCTACTTGTTGGCAGTGGCTTCACATAGTCCTGCTTTGTCAGGTCAATCACACCGGACAGGAGAAGGGGGAGTAGACTGTCCCTCTAGGAAGCAGTGGGGTACATCTGCCCTGGGACTCAGGAGAGTTTCACTGAAGTCCAGTCTCACTCACTCACTCTCAGTGTGGCCTTAGGCAAGCAGCCTGGCCTCTCTGAATTCCAGCTTCCCAACCTACAAAACGGCACAAGGATATTGCCGTCTGTTCATCCAGGATGGTCACGGGTTCAGAGGAGACGTGCTGGGGTCAAGTGCTTTGAAAAGTATACAACGGCTCACAGCAGGGAGGCCTGGGTAGGAAGGGCATTACAACAGACGTTTAGGGGAGCCTGAGGGTCCCGCAGTAACTTCAAGTCAAGTCTGCCACTAGGTTATAGTGTACACGCAGCAGATGATTTCTGGAAGATGACACGAGCTCTGACGGCAGTGGTTCCCATGAGGAGAGAGCACGGGTAGCTGATGGCAGGAGAGGGAAGGGGATGTGGTTTTCTCGGTCTATATACACCCTCTCTACCATGTGGCTTTGTACCCTACACTGTGTGGTTTTTATTTTTTTTTTAAATTTTTTTTTCAACGTTTTTTATTTATTTTTGGGACAGAGAGAGACAGAGCATGAACGGGGGAGGGGCAGAGAGAGAGGGAGACACAGAATCGGAAACAGGCTCCAGGCTCCGAGCCATCAGCCCAGAGCCTGACGCGGGGCTCGAACTCACGGACCGCGAGATCGTGACCTGGCTGAAGTCGGACGCTTAACCGACTGCGCCACCCAGGCGCCCCTACACTGTGTGGTTTTTAAAATACACAAAGTAGCTTTTAAAAATAATAAATGTTAAGCACGGCAAAATGGGCAAGTCGGTTGGTCTTCAGCACTGTTCTGCCCCCCTTTCTATTCACTTTCTCACCCCAGGCTCCCAGGGTGCCCCACACTGTCTCCCCCATCTCCCCCAGTTTCAGCTTTCCCCCTCTCCCCAATTTAAAGATAAGCAAACTGAGGCACTAAGAAAGTCGACAACGGCCCATCACATTACCCCAGAGTGAACACAAGGTGTATTGGGGTTCAGTTCCACAGCCAGGGGGGCCCTCCGACCCCATGTGGCACCTACAACTCAGAACTGCTCTAGAAAGCCAATGGAAGCCCTTACAGTGGTGTGAGTTCAGACCCCATGGGACAGGCTGCAACAGACATACTTTGGGGTGGAGAGGGTCCTCCCAGGGTCCCTTGGATATCACCACATGGTCTGCTTCTAGAGAAGGCTGGGCTTGAGTGAGGCTGCTTTATCAAAGGTGCTGCTTTGGGTGTGAACTTGAGAATCAGTGCCCTTGGAAAGGGTCGAGGCAACCCACCTTATTCTAATTCCACTCTAGACAGAAGAGGTCCTGGCAGGATTCCCGGCTTGCAGTGTTTGAACCAAACAATTTTGAAAACTGAGTTCAAGACCTGACACCCAAAGCCACAAGCCTTTACAGAGTGCCACAGAGCACGGCCACAGTTCCCACCCACCGCCCCCACCCCCCCGCCCTCAGCAAAGGCAGGAAGGTGTCTGGAACACCTCCACCTTCTCAGAGAGCTGTGCTGTTTGAAGCTGAAGCCTCACTAATTCCTGAACATCAGGAATTCTGGCAAGGTTGAGAGCGGTGGGTTGAGGATCCTTGTCAGGGAGAGACGAAGGATCTTCCAGTGACCTTGGCCAGGGGGGCTCCCCTTTGGGCCTCTGTGTCCTCACCTGTAACAGGGCACAGTGATACTTGGCCCACAGGTGTGATATCTAGAGCATGGAAGGCATTCACCCCATGATGGCTGGTAACGGCAACTCCATATCCGCCACAGCTCCTGCCTAAGGTGGCCTTGTCCTTCTCCGAGAGTGAGGGGTCGTCAGGACCACCAGCAAGGCCCTTCCTGTCTTCCCTGCATCCCCAGCAAGGGGAGCATTTCACTGCCAGCCCATGGCTGAAGCTGCTGGGGGCTGGGGGGCAGGGGGGAGGGGGAGGAAGTACACAAGTGGAAAGAACCAGACAAACGAGGGTGCCTCCGCCGTGGTGCCACTCAGAGAGGCTGGCCTCCCTGGAACCCTCTCCCCACCCAGGGCAGCACGCAGTATGTGGCTCAGCTCCCAGAGGGACGCTGGACAGGTGGGTGCCTGCTCTCTGCTCTGACTCCCACTGTCTTCAAAGCCCGACAGGCAGCTGTGAGCCGCTACCAAGAGTCAAAGACAGTGGCAGATGGCAGACAGGCAGGGACATGTTTGCCTGCTGGCCTAGTGGTGAGCCTCTGGGGCCGCCAGGCAACCAAGAGACCAGGGCTGCTGGGCTGCCTCCGGCCAGCTGGGCAGCCGGCCCAATAACCGGGATGCATCCCTTCTACCCCACGGCCTGTGGAGTCCACACTTCCCCAATCCGGGACATGTGGTGGTCATGGCCGGATTCACAGGCGGCTGCCCAGTCGATGTGATTTTGAAGGACGAGGGTGGGGAGACTTAAACTTTGGTTAAACTTGGGGTGGGGGAAGTTGTTCTTTGATTCCCAAGGCTCTGAGATGAGCCATTCTCTCCCGCTGAGCTTGAGATCTGCACTCGGGGAAGAGAGGGCGTTTAAAAATAGCACGGCTGACTTGAATACCTCTGCTCCCTGCCTGCTGCAAGTCAGATCCAATTACTCTGCTGACAAGAGGCTTTTAGCCCAGGGAGCTTGGCATCTTTGATGCCACTCCAGGGGGCCAGATGCCATGGTTCCCTCCGGTCCCTCCTCCTCCCAGTGGGCCTCCAAGAGTCCAGGAGAAAGGGACCAAGGGGATGTGAAGATCACAAATGCATGTGGCTCAGCCCCAGGCCATAACTTAGGCACGTCCGGCTACTTGGCTGTATCTGGTTTCCCCGAACGACACCCCTTGTAATTAAAGTGTATGTCACATGCGATATCCTTATTAGTTTCAGGTGCACAACGTACACATTATGAAATGATGGCCACATTAAGGGTACTTGCCATCTGTCACCATACAAAGTCATTGAAATATCGTTACCTGCATTCCCTGTGCTGTACTTTTCATCCCTGTGACTTACTGACTTTTTAACGGTAAGTTTGTACCTCTTCAACCCCTTCGTGTATTTCACCCAACGCCTCAGGCCCCTCCGCCCCTCTGCCGCCACCAGTTGTTCTCTGTGTTTATAAGTCTGCTTCTTTTTCATTGTGCTGTTTGGTTTTTCAGATTCCACCTCTAAGTGAAATAATATGGTATTTGTCTCTCTCTGTCTGACTTATTTCACTTAGCATAATACCCTCAAGGTCTGGGGTGCCTGAGTGGCTCAGTTGGTTAAGCTGCACACTCTTGATTGCAGCTCAGGTCATGACCTCGGTTTGTGAGATGGAGCCCCACATAGGGCTCCATAAGACAGTGCACGGAGCCTGGTTGTGATTCTCTCTCTGTCCACCCTCATTCATGATTACTCTCTCTCGAAATAAATAAATAAACTTAAAAAAAAAAATCTAAAAAAAAAAAATCCCAAGGTCTATCCGTGTTGTCACAAACCGTCAAGATTTCATTCTTTTTTTTTTTTTTAATTTTTTTGTTTACATTTATTTATTTTTGGGAGACAGAGAGAGACAGTGCATGAGTGGGGGAGGGGCAGAGAGAGAAGGAGACACAGGATCCGAAGCAGGCTCCAGGCTCTGAGCCGTCAGCACAGAGCCCAACACGGGGCTCGAAGCCACAAACCGCGAGATCATGACCCGAGCCGAAGTCGAACGCTCAACCGACTGAGCCACCAAGGCGCCCCAGGATTTCATTCTTGAACACACCCCGCCTTGTTCACACTGGGTGAACAGCCCAAATATAGGACCCAGGCCTGAGTTTCCACCAGTATAGGCTCAGCCCTTCAGAACGTGAAGACCTTTTCAAAACTCCCCCACTAAGATCCAAGTGAGCCTCTCTGGGGTGGGTGGCTTATCACAGTTGAGGACACATATAGAGTGTCAACTCCATGAGGCAGGACCTCCATTGTCCAGCTCACTGCTGGCACTCAGTAGGTACTTCACAAATGTATGTTGAAATGGTCAGTAGTAAACTCCCTCTCAACTGCAAGTGTGAGAAACGATCTACTGATCCAGAAGCACGGGTCCTATTAATGATAGCCATATGACATTACGTCACCAACAAAGGCCAAGTGCACAGGCCCCTAGGAAATCTTGTCTCTTTTCCTTCTCCAGCCAATGCCGCTATAGTTTCATCTTTCGGCAAACTGGCCCCACCTGAAGCAGCTTGCCAGTGACCCTGTTAACCAGCAAACGCTAGACCTGAAACTGTCGCCTGCAAGCCTCACTCCACCTGCCCGTGGAGCCGTCCTCTCCTATGTACTCTGCTTCTCTCCCTTGAAATCATTGGATGCCCAGGAAATGGAAACTAAGAGAGCTGTCACTGAGAGAAAAGGGGGGATCTGTAGGGCACGACTTGCCCATCTTGTCTATGACACTTGTCACCTTCTATCCCGTGCTCTGTCACAAGAGGTCTTGTCTGAGCAGTTTCCCCTGGGGGGAGGCAGGGATTTGGTCATCTGCCACCCATGCACAGCCAGCATCTGGCTTACAGTGGTGCCCAGGAGATGTCTGATTAAAGAATACGTGTGTGTGTGTGTGTGTGTGAGAGAGAGAGAGAGAGAGAGAGAGAGAGAAGGGCCCTGTAAACATTACACAAGCACATGTTGCAGGATCCAGGGACTCCTTGCTGACCACTTTCATCAGCCTGGACAACTGAGGAAACGATGCATAAAAGTGGGCTCACCGTGTGCTATGCCCATGACAAGAGTGGAAGGGACAAGAGGCATTTCCTTTCCTTGGTCATTTTACACTTCCTTTGTGACGGATTTCCATTTGTGTGTCAGAGAGGCCCTCCCCCTTAGCTAAGCCCTTGGAGGGTTATTGGTGACAGCTTTGAGTGTTTCTGGGCATGGCTCCAGGTCACCACCAAGATCTAGGCCCTACCAGCATCTTCCTGGGGTGAAATTACCATAAGTATCAGAGCCTCGTTAAGCTAAGGATGAGGATCCTTCACCGAAGGCCTGGACAGTGAGTTTGCCCTTCAGTCTCACGGCCTGAGGGGCTCTGACCTTCCCAGTGACACACACAGCTGGCTATTCTCCTTTTCCTCCTCCTCCACCCTGACCGTGGGAGGCAAGGCATGTGTTCACGGATGTTGGAATGATGTCAGTTGCTGGCATATCACTGGTAAGACACTGAACACCAGAGACTCTCTCATTCTCGCTATCTCTCTCTCTCTCCTTTCTGAAATTGGGGTGGGAAGCATCCCAGGAATGGAGCCTGATAAGAAGCCCAGCCCAGCTAAGCATTCGGTACCTTAAGAAATGGGAGCAGCAGCACAGCAAGACTCTAATGTCACGTAGCCTTAGAGGTGGCAGGTGGCAGGTAGATTGGAGGCTCGTCAAGGAATCCCACCCACCGCCCCACCACGTGAGTAAGGTAGCAGGGCCCACGACTTGGCAGTAGGATTATAACTGGTGCAGCCACTGTGGAGAGACATCTGGAAATGGACATGAAAATCACAAACGCACAAGCCCTGGCAATGGCCGCTCCGCTCGGCACCCTACAGCTCAGCGCGTACAAGTCCAGAGAGATACATGTACAAAATGTGCACGGTAGCTTGTGAGACTGTGAACAACCGGGTGTCTGTGGATAGGGAACGTGTATTCAGAGAACACTGTGCTGTCATGAGGAAGAATGACCATGATCTCCAGGACGCCTTGAAGTGAAGAAAGCAAGGAGTCTGAAAGGCCTCCGGATCCTTCGTCTCGTAAATGGGGAGGTTAAGACCAGGAGAGGACAATGAGTGGCAGAAAGCCACCACCCTGCCACCACCCCGCGGCCCCTTAGCCTCCCCACCCAGTACTTAACAACACAGAGCCAGACAATTCTTTCCCTATCGAAATCAAACCTCAGTGTCACTGCTTTAATGCCTTTCCTCCTGCACTGTCCTTGGCTACAGTAAGGAAGTGTGTGTCACCCCCCTTCACTTGCACATACATAGATGTGCCCCAAACCTCAAAGCCTCCTTCCATCCCCTTCCTTCACTGCTCAGAAGATCACACCAGTCAAACAGGACTTGCTTGTTCTAGATTATGGTGGCTTCCACACTGTCTTGTTGTGGTCAGGGTATCTCAGATCACGGTACCTCTTTTTTCCCCCCTTAAGTGGAAAACAAATTTGTGGACCATCCTTTGTTTAGGGGCAGTAAGGATATCTATGTTCTTTTTTCTCGATCTTGAAGGTTTGTAGTGATAATGATGGCCGGCGTGTATATTGCACCCAGTGTGTGCCAGGCACGGTTAGATGCTTCTAACATTAACTCGTGTCATCCTCAGGATTCCACGGTGTGGCTGCCGCTATTATTCCCACTTGCCCAGTGAGAAAACCAAGGCACAGTGGGGGCAAGTAACTAGCCCAAGGGCAAACATGAGGGAGGACGTGGCCCTGCGGGCAGATAGGCAGTGTCTAGGGAACTGCGACTTGAAACAGAAACCACCAATTGCAAAGAGGCCCATGTGATGATTCATAAAACAGAAAAACGGCACAGCGCAGACTAGCTAAGCTCAAATGCTTTGACACCAGCTCATCCACACCCATCTGTTCCAAGAGAAGCCCACAGACAAACTGATCTGACGGCAAATCCGAGCAGGCTTGCGTGTTCTAAAGATGTGACTTCTGACTGTTCAGCAACCCACTAGTTTACCGACTCTGATCAAGACCGTGCTGGGATTCTTTCCAGCCCCCAAACTCTGGGTGCACCCCTTCTTTTTTTTTGATATAATTTACTGTCAGATTGGTTTCCATACCACACGCAGTGCTCATTCCAACGAGGAGGGTGCGCCCCTTCTTTAGCGCCCTGTTTGGAGGTGCCCCGCAGTTGCCCAGGATGCGTGTCCTCACTTGCTGCCGCAGGCTAATACCCCTGACTGGGTTGGGATACGGGTGTGTTCCCACTGGTCTTGGCCGGTGGGTTTTGATGCGATAAACGTGGAATTTGAATCTCGGAAATCAGGTTCTCCATGCTGAGTGTTTCACCTCTAGAGACCCTCTCCTGCCTCCAGGCT
This sequence comes from Neofelis nebulosa, assembly GCF_028018385.1. Lineage (NCBI taxonomy): Eukaryota > Metazoa > Chordata > Mammalia > Carnivora > Felidae > Neofelis > Neofelis nebulosa. Next base: position 27,974,406 of record NC_080792.1, read on the forward strand.
GTCATTATAGATGCCGTGGGCCAAGCTGATGCCAGTCGGATCAGCCGGAGACCAGCTCTGGCTGAGCAGAGAGGAGGTAGGACTTGGCAGATTTCCCTCCTGGCCTCTTTACTATCCCTTGAAGCAGACCTGAGATTCCTCCCACTCACCTTTCCCTGAATCAGCAGCCTCCATCACAGCACCTCGTTCGGCTACCTTCCTGGTTCCCTGCTCAGCCCAGGACAGGTGCCACCCATCACGCCTGACTCCAGCTCACCGCTCCCACTCACTGAGCCACTTCCAGGCCTCCATACATATTGGAGCTTTCCTGTCTCCAAATATCCCCCCAGGGTATCCCCCCCCCCCCCGCCAAACTGAAATGCAGCCCCCTTCTCCGACGTCCATCTTCCAAGACTTCAGTGTTCAGCCACCATCCCACCTCCCCCAGGAAGCCTTCTCTGACTCCCTCACCAGATCTTTGCCCCTCCGGATTGTTGAAGGCACGATCAATCTCTGTGTTTCTCAAAAGACAAGGTTCCCCGAAGCAGCATGACATTTGTGATGACATAATGCCTGTGATATCACCCAACTTTTTACCTGAGTGGATCTTGTCACCTTACCTAGAATATACGCTCCTTCCAAGCAGGAGTTCCCTGACATGCCTCAAGACATCGAGCCCAGGCCCAGCAAGTGCTTCCCTGCCCTTAATTTTTAAAATCCAGCTATGAATAGCAGCTGTGATTCATTTTTTTTCCCATGCAAGCCACTGCTGGAGCCATGGGTCTGGAAACAGCCTCTGCATTAGAGATTAACCTTCAAATTCAAAACAAAAACAAACAACAACAACAACATCAACAAAATCAACAAACTAACCAAGACCTCATCTGCCTAAGGAGAAAATCTAGAAGGAAATACATGGACAGGTTAACATGGTCTTGTTGGGTGAATGGAGTCAGGAATGATATTTTCCAAATGTCTTGTTACATGATTTTATAACAGGAGAAGTAAAGGCACATGCTGATAATAAAGATAGCATGCACCAAAGAGAGAAAGCCCACGGGAGCAAGCCAGACAGAGCTAATTCCCAGGCCAGGCCAGCCCGAGTGGCGACACTCGGGTGGGGTGTCAGGAGACTGGCTCAGAGGGGACACCTGCTTCCTCCAAAGGCCTGGGGGTCTGAAGCAGAGGCCCAGGCCAGAGGTGGTGTCCCGCCCTGTGGGGTGAAGGCCACACACGCCCTGGGAAGGGAGGCGGTAGCCCCCGTTCACTGAGCCCAGTATTTCAAATAGATCTCAAACGCTGGGGAATTCAAGGCAGATCAAAGGATGCCCAACTCTATGCGGTAGGATGCAATTTATATATAGTCCTCATTTCCCCCAAGAGCTGGGAGAGGCAGGGGCAAAAGTCAGGTTTGAGAAGGTTTTAGATAACTCTTAAATAAGAGCTCCATAAATAGCCATTTTTAAAGGGAAACTAGGCTGTTCAGGGACAGAAGGAGGGTGATATCAGCAAAGACAAGCACGTTTGGCCTCCCGGTCCGCCTCAGGGTTCTGAGCTGGATGGGTGGGTGCCGGGGGCTGCATGCCGCATGCCCTCACTACCCACTCCCAGGCACCAGCCAGGCCCCGCCCCAAGGACGGCAGCTTCTCGGGACAGGACCAAAAGAGGCCCCCCCGCCCAACATCTGGCCTCACCGCTGTTGGTAGGCCCTGTGCCCAGGCTTCAGCTCAGGCCCACCTCTGATCCCACCGTGATCAAACGTGTCAGCCTGGGCACTGAGCACCACCCCCTGACCCAGATCCTGGTGTTCTAGCTCCTAACCTGCCACCACCTGGCAGGGTGACCCTGGGCAGGGCAGGCCTCTGTAAATGAGCCAGATGAGAGGCTCTCTATGAATTCTTCGAGTTCTAATGCTTCGTCCCACTGCAAGGACACCCTGGTTTCCCGGAGGCCTGGGACTGAGGACCGAAGGGCTGCACATCCTGGAGAGGCTGTGTTCCAGCTGGCCGGCCCCAGCCAGCACCCACGAGGTCAATGGCGACTAGAGGTGGGGAGCCAGCCCAGGTGGGGGCCACCTGACAGTGGAGCCGCTCCCCTGCCCAGGACGCCCAGTCCCCAGATGGTGGCCGCTCTCTGAGGAGGCTGTAAAGGGCTGGCTGTGCAAAAGGAGCAGTTTCTGAGCAGGAGGGAGATGAGAGAGGGGACACGTGTGTGTGAGGCTGTGTGTTTAAATGAGTGTATGAGTGTGCACAGGTGTGTGAGCGGGAGTGAGTGTGTGTGGATGAGGGGAGTGTGAGTGGGTTGCATGAGTGAGTGTGTGGGTGGGTGAGGGTGTACACAATGTGTGTGTGTGTGTACTAGTGTGTGGATATGTATATGAGGGGAGTGTGTCCACGCACAAGCATGTGAGGGTAGTGAGGGTATGTGTATGTCAGTGTGCAAATATGTACAGGTGCGTGAGTGTGTATGGAGGGAGTGTGCATGTGCGTGGAAGGGGCCTGTGAATGTGTTTATGGATGTGTGTCGAAGGGATACGTAATGTGTGTGTAAATGTGTTCCAGTGTGTGAGTGTGTCCGATAGGAGTGTGTAAAGATGTACACGTGGGTGTGGGTACGTATGTGAGTGTGTGGTTATGTACAAGTGTGTGTGGATAAGTGTGTGAAGGTGCACATGCGTGTGGGTGTAGGTGTGACTGTGTACACATGTGTGAGTGTGGACACGTGAGGGGACCGCGTGGTGTGTGTGGATGAGTGTGTGAGGGCATGCGCATGTGCACAAATCCCAGCGGAATCTTACTGGGTGGGAGAAAGGGAGATTCGTTTCGGGGAAGGTCTTACATACAAATAACTCTAGAAAACAGCTCTCCTCCCGGAAGTAACCCCGAATCTCTGCAGCCAGCCCCAGACACTAAGACGCCAGCCAGCGTGTCCCATGACACGTCTGAAGCCACCCATCCAAATCAAATTTATTTCCCCTCCCACCTGTTCCTCCACCTGTCTTACCCCTTGGGGTACACAGAACCCATCTGGACCCATGGCCAGGGCAGGGGCCTGGGAACCTTCCCAGGGTCACCCCCTGTTCTCTCTCTCTCTCCCTCTCTCTCTAGCACCCTTTCAGTCCAATCCTCCACCCACTTCTCTTGTTTCTGCCACCTCCCACCGACACCCCAGCCCCCTGCCTCAGCTGTGCCTGCGGCCCTTCACGGTCCCTCCCTGGGCCACCACCGTACCCCTCACCTACCCCACCACCTGCCTGGTGGGCCCCACCCTGCGCTCTCTGGGTGCCAGCCCGCCGGCTCGCAGAACTCCGCGGCTCCCACCAGCTGCCTGCCTGCCTCCCTGGCCGTAGGCACCTCCCTCGGCCACTGCTATTCCTGGGGAGCCCTCTGAGCTGAAAACCTGGCCTCTCAGCTGCCCCCACGGCTAAAAATTCTCTGGGATACTGAACAATCACTCGACCTCCCTGTGTCCCAGAGAGAGACAACCCAGGCTGCCACACTGCCCACGATAGATGTGTTTGAAATAGTCAACTCGTTTCATGAATCAGATCCTATGTAAAAAAAGAATTACATGATGAACTTCATCTCTCTGAACATTTGAGTTTGGCCATATTATACTCGCTGCAAGTTAAGCGCATCCTGGAGCACAGTGGAAAGAGCACAGACTTTGAGGCTGAATGGAGCTGGATGTGGAGTCTGCAGATATCACACAGACATTCCAGCCGTGTGACGTAACTTCTCTGAACTTCTCAGTTTCCCCAACTCAGAAACGGGGCTGATAATCTCCCCTTCATCGAGTTGGAGGAAGGTGGAATCATATAATGAATGCTGAATACATTGCATATCTGACACAAAACAAGTGCTTACTATTAGCTTCCTTCTGTCGCCCTTTCTCCTGTCCTTGACCTACATCCACCAAATTACTTAGAATTCATTAGAGTGAGAAGTTAAGAAGAGTAAGGCAGCCAGTCGTTCAGCACATTCACTGGACACATGTCTCTCAACTCTGTTAAATTGTAGTGCGGCATGGGGAAAGGACTTGCAGACGAGACCACAGACCTGCTGAGCAATTTTGGAGGAATCACGCATAGCAGCAGAGGGCCAGACATTTCCGACCATGAATTGTGTTTAAATTTTCCCACAAGGAAAAAAGATGAAGTCTAGAAACTTTAAATTGGAATCTCAAACACCTTGACAAATTTTTAATGGGTTTCGAAATGGTTTGTGGTCCCTTAAAAAGGGAAGGGGGAGCAAGAGGAGACTGACAATCACTAGGGGCCAGTAGAGTTCCCTAAAGAACGAGCCTTTCTGATGGGGTTACCTCGGTTGGGAGATGTAATGGATCTGATTTTCACCAGGCATCTGGCACATGGCACAAGGAGGCGTTCTAAAAATATTCCCTGAAATGAATGAATCAGAAAATGGAAGAAGACTGTAATAAAATGTTTGTAGATGAAATGAGAAATGTAGTCTGGGTAATAGATACTACACTCAGGTAAGCTGGCCCAGTGAGTGTTGGTTAATGGCAGCCTACAGGAAGTGGGGAAGGGAAGGCTGTCACCAGGGGCACACCAAAGATGTCAGTGCTTAGCCTTGGCCAGGTCCCCGTTTTCACCAACTACTTGACTGTAGATCTACCAGTCAGGCTTATCACGTCTGAACATACTCTAACCTGGGAGGGATAGACTTTTTTGCTGGGCTACACACTCTGGATTCCAATGGCCCAGAAGCATGGACAAATCAACAAGGTGAAAGAACACGGGCAGAGATGAAGGAGCCAAGACAGTTCAAAAACGCCTGAAGGCTGGAGGGGAGGACTGCCTGATGGCACCCAAGTAAATGAGGTCAACAGAGGCCATGAACGTGACTCGAAAAGGCTAGCATGATCTTAACATCAGTAATTAAATTCATGACAGGGAGACCGCTGTGCAGCACCCTAAAACCCCAGGAAGGTTCAGAACATCAGGGAACACTAAGATTTGTCTTCAAACACCAGAAGGGCTGTTCCTTGGCAGAGGGAACACACGAATTCTACACAACACAAGAGGCTAGAGCTCGGGGTGAGCAAATAAAAATACAGGATGCCCAGTTAAATTAGAATTTCAGGTAAGCAACAAATGGTTTTTAGTATAAATATGTCATGTGCAGTATTTGTGGAAGTATGTCACATGCAATACTTGGGACATACTTATACCAAAAAAAAAAAAAAAAAAAAAAAAAAAGCCCTATTCATCGTCTGTCTGTGATTCGAATTTAACTGAGCATCCTGTGTTTTATCTGGCCACCTAATGAAACTGGGGTTGGAGAGTAGAATGTAGAGGGAACATAAGTTTGCAAAAGCCCATGGCATGGAGGGTGTTCTCAAGGAGCAGCTGATCTAATAAATGAATTAGTCGAGAAGAACCAACCAGCAGGGAACAGATGCTTTCACAGGTATATACACGTGGCAAAACTCATCAGACTTTACACTTTAAATACATGCAGTTTATGGAGCATCACCTATACCTCGATAAGTCTTTCTGTAATAGAGGAGGAGACCTCCTGGAGAGCAAGCTAAGTCCAAAGCCTCCCGCTGGGAATCGAGGAAGGGTTTTGTGAATCTGCATCAGATCTGCAGTTTCCAATTCTTCTCTGGGTAAATAGATCTCGCTGAGAGTCCTCCCTCCCCCCAATGCGCCCCACAAAGAGCAGACGAAGGCAGGCGGCCCTTCCCACAGTGCAAAACCCCCACTGTGGCGGGAGATGCGTGTTGTCAGCTAGACTCCGGGACCTGGATGTGCGTCCCTCCCCCCCACCCCCCCCCCCACCCCCGCCTATTTGAGGAGCAGGAGGAGACACTTCCAAAACCTCCTCAACTCAAAGGCCCATGGCACCGGGAAGCCCCCTGGAGGGGCTTGAGCCTCCAGGGCTGATGCCGGTGGTTTGCAAGGGCAGCCCAGATGGTGGTGGACGTCTCTTAAGGCTGGTTTAGTGGGAAGATGGCTGGAGAGAGGGAGAGCCAGCTGCCTTCGTGTGTTCCTTTGCTCCATCCTCTGACCCTGGCATGGCCCAGGAGGAACAAGGCCCTGAGTAGCTGGGTGACCATGGGCAAGTCACTTGGCCTGTCCAAAAGAGGATAAGGGTTTTGCTAAGTTCCTTTCATGCCTTCATGCTCTTGGATCCATTACAGAATGTAAATACATGGCATCTTCATTCTTAATTGGGTGACACGGAGAGGTCAGAAAAATTCCGTAATAAGGAAACAGTGTCCTTGCGTGACGGCGGTGGCTGCAGAAATGGAGGTGGGGTGCAATGCTGCGTGCTGCCCTGACTTCGGCTGGGATGTGGGCCGCTGACCTGCTGAGTTTGGTGTGGCCTGTCCAGCCGGCCGGCTGCTGGGAGACCCTGGGCCACGCCGGGGCCAGCCTGGCAGGTAAAGTGGCTCCCCAGGTAACGGACCCACTGGCCCAGGACCTCTCCCTCAGACAGAGCCCGGAGGAGCACTGGGTGAGCCTTTGTCCTCACCTCTGCGCAGGGCTGAGTAGGGAGGGCCCTGGGGACCCAGGTCTGGGCTTCCCGTGCCCTCACCTGCCGTGTCACATGGCCCTGAGGCTCTCGGCCTGCATGCAAAGTCCCTCCATCCTCGTGGGAGGGCCAGGCCTCCCAGCATTTCCAGTACAAGACTTAGCTTTGATGGTGGCAATCTCTGCCTCTGGCAGCTTTGGCCTCGCTGTATCCCATCCCCATCGCCATTCCTTCCACCTGCCCATCTAGAACCTGCTCTCCCCAGTAGACCCAGAAGGGCTGAGTTGTAAATGCCTCCATGAGCCCTGATCCCGAGCCCTCACCAGCACATTTCATTCTAGCAGAAGACCAAGGAGGGAAAAATGCAAACAGAGAAAACAGGATTTGGCCCTCAGGAGCATGGTGACAGGGCTGCTGAAAGCTGGCACAATTCAGGCTGTGTTCAGACCTAGGAAGACGACAGAGCATCCCCGACAGACTGTCTGACTCGGCCCACCACACTAAGAGGCACATTGACGCGTCAGGGAATGTTCTGAACAGCTGGAGACTTGTGAGAACAGGGAGGCGTTCTGACTGCAGAGAAACGACAGTGCATAGGCAAGGTTCTTCCCCCATTTCTGCGGGTCACACAATCTTACAAACTGCCCATTAACAGACTGAGGGTCCCCGTTTGATCTGAGCCTGTCGGAGAGGGGACGAAGGCCATAACAGCACTCTTTTAACAGGCCAGGAAGAAGCCATTGGAGTCCCTAATGAAGCCACATCTATTCACCGGGAACCTGCTGGGTGCCCAGCCCTTCTCCCAGGGAACACAGAGAAGTGAGCAGTCAGGACCCTGCCCTCGATGTACTGGCCAAGCCCAAGTACAAAGAAGGCACCCAGAGACTGCCCATATGGTCCAAGCAAGAGGCTCAGAAGAGAGGAGCTGACGGGAGGGGTGATCAACGAGGGTCAGAAAGGCCCAGCCCATTTTTAGAAGTCTGAGCTAGAGAGGGACACCAGGACATCCAAGCCCCGGGAAATGAAACCAGGGGAAGGCTAGGAGGTCGGGTGAGGGTCCAGACGTGAGCATGGGGTGCTCTCTCTGAGAGTCAGAGTATCCAACACCGAGGGCCTGAAGATCAGAACAGCCAGGGTCTGGTCCCATATCTGCATTCCACTAACCCGGTGGCTCAGTTTACTCATCTGTAAAGTGGGTTGCTTGCCCCGATCACCTTTCAGGGTGGTCTACACAAAAGTGCTTTGGAAAAGCCAATCACAATGTAGAATACAAGGGCTCGGCATCAGGGAATTGGAGAGAAAACCAGAGAAACAGTCCAAGATGAGACAGAAGAACAAGAGTAGATCCCGGACAAGAAAGGAGGTGAGTTGATGAGTGCCTGTTGAATCTGGAACAATCTAAGCGTGTGCCCTTGTCTGCTGTTAATGAGGGCGTCACCCTAGTCCACTATGATTAGGTATTGCGTGAGCCATTTCTGGTCTCTGCATCTCAGTTTCCTCACCTGTAAAATGAGATGCCTTCTGTTTTATAACAGTCCATGATTCTGGAGCTCTCCAGGAGTCCTCCAACGGCGAGAATGGGAAGAGCCAATATTTGCCTCTAGGACTGGCTAGGACTGGTCTGAAGCAGCATGGGACACTCTCATTGCCAGCTGACCCTTCCTTTCGTTGCCTCCCCTTCTCTGCCTGTCAAAGCCTGTCCATCCTGTGTCCCAGTGCCCCCCGGACTCTGTTCTCTGCCACTAATCAGCAACCACAGCGCATTAGGTAACCAGATAAAACAGGCTTTTCCTGGGGAGTCACATGTCTTTGCCCAGTTCAAGTGCACACATTCCCAGGAGGCCTCCCTGCCTGGCCCAGTCTAGCGAGGAGTATTTGATGGAAAAGGGCATCCCAGTTCTACCATCCATTCCCGCATGCCCCTGGGCAAATGCTTCTTTTCAGGAGTTCCTTTGTCCCCATCCAGGAAATGGGCACAGCTATCCCTGCTCAGCCAATATAATAGGGCAAAAGGGAGTTGTGGGGAAAACCCTGTAGTTGAAGGTATTTCACAATCATAATACATGGAAGCGTAGTAAGCACCCACCCCACCCAAGAGCATCAAGCAGAGGACCGGGGTCACTGCATCTGGGGTATTTGGCCTCTCCTGCCATGGGCACCGGAGACCGTGACAGCAGGTATCAGGCTACTGGTCTCCACGGAGCCCCAGCGCTGGACTGTGTGCTCTGGGTCACACAGATCACACAACGATCTGTGTCCAACGATCACAGTGGACCCCCACCATTCCAGACCCGCCAGCCCACTGTGCCACCACAGCTCACGCTCTTCTCCAAGCTTTCCCCACCCGCCCTCGCTGTCCCCCAGCCCCGGTGTCCCAGCCGCACAATCTGACTGTCCATCCCTGCTGGCTAGCAGTCTCCCCTGTGCCAGGTTCTTGTCCCCACTCACAAGGGGACCTTGGAGACAAAGGGCTGCATTTCTTCTCCCGGGCCATCCACAGCTGCTGGCAAAGGCTCAGGCCACCACATGCACACTCAACATATAACACCTGGTCTCCTGGTATTTGTTCTTCCTTCTACCTGTCCCCTCTCTCCCACCCTGCCACCTCCCCGTGACCTCACACACACTCACACACACACACACACACACACACACACACACCTGCCACTTCTCCATAACCACACACACACACACACACACACACCTGCCTCCTCCCTGTAACCACACACACCTGCCTCCTCCCTGTGACCACACACACACACACACACATTCCACACAGCCTGACCTAAGTGACTGATATGGTAATCTCCACTCTCATTCACCACCGAGAAACCACACACACACCGGCCTGATTTACTTCCCAATCTGGAAGGAATCCCACTTTACCTCCTGCCCTAGGCCCTACTCCTGAGATATGGGTGGAGATGAGAGGGAGGACTGATATCTCATTAAGACCCCTTCCTTCCTCCTCCAAGCTGGAGAGCAGGAAGAGGGGACGCCTCAGGCACAGGCCTGCTCAGCCAAACTAAGCCGGGACTCTGGGCCTGCCCGGGGGAGGCTAACCTCGTTGACTCCTGGCAGAAGGCAGCTTCCTGTTTCTAAGAATCTGGGGCTTTGAAAGTCTGTCCCATCCCGGCTGCCCTTACACAGACAGCATTGTGGTAAATCTCGTGCACAGTCTCAGATTTCCCTTCCAAAGCTCTGAGGCTTTCAAAGGAAAAGGGAAGCCAGCAGGCTGCCGAGACACCCGCTGGATTTGGCTAAACTGAACCACTTGGAAAAATCAGCAGAAAATCCACCCAACCCACATGGTGCCGAGAACTTGGGAAGAGTTTCCAGAGACCCGGGCCTCTGCATGCCCTTCCTTGGGTGGCCCAGGCTGTCGCGACATGGGTGTGGTTTGTAAGGCCAGCACTTCCGAGGCTGAATGGATGCCTTCTCAGTCACGTCCCCCATGAGTCACGTCCAGCTCTCGGTCTGTGGTGGAAACCTGGGCAGATCTGACTCTCAGAGTAAGTAGGGCTAAGCTCAATAGACAGCAGGGAGAGAACAAAGACCACTGAAATCAGGTTATGTGATTTCAGTGAGGTGAATTCTTTGAATTAATCTCACGCTCAACAACTGAGAACCTACTGTGTGTCAGGCACATGCTAGATGCTCAGAACTCAGGGGTGAACAGAGGCCATATCCTCAAGGAGCTTGCCATCCGGAGGGGTGACAGGAGATCTGCTGTGCCTCCAGGCAGCCACAATTTCTCTGCAGAAGCCTGAACCTGCTGACATTTCCCTTTCCTCTCTCACTAGCAGGGCCTGGGCTTCCCGTGGCCTTCCAGAAAGCCAGATGAACTCTCTGAGAGAAAGAACACAAAAAAGGCCTCAGCTGTCCCCTCTCTTACACTGTGACTCTGCAGTCACTCCATTAGAGGCAGAGTCTATGTCCGCACCCTAGAATCTGGGCTGGCTCTGTGACTTGTGGCCGATAGAATGAGGCAGAAGTGACTGTTCTAGCTGCAAGCCTAGGCCTCATAGGGCCCTGCACACTTCCTTTTCCGTTTCCCTCTCTCGGATTCCTGCCCCACCATTTGAGCAAGTTAAAACTAACTTCCCGCACAATGAGACCAAACGGAACAGAGCCAGGACAGCCCGGTGGCCAGGCAGGAGCACAGACATGGGACAGAGCCCAGCGAAGGGCGGCAAACCGCACGCGCACACGTGGGCCTCCCTGAGGCTTCATGAGGCCGGGTGCACTGCGGGGGAATCGCGAGCTCCAGCAAATGATTCCGGTGCGCGGCTACTGGCGTTGGGCGACTTAGTACGCAGCGTGATTGCGGCACTCGAGATCGACACAAGGTCCAAAGCTAGCCAGCCCCACTGCAGAAGGAAAGTAGGTTTACCACTCGGCTACTTCTTCCCATCCCTGCCTGGCCCCAGAAAGCCTCTGAAGGAAGAGAATTCAGGGCTGGGACCCTTGCAGTGAACCTGTTAGCTCACTTTTCTCACACCCAAAACTTGAGCATTTTCCCAGGCGACCCCTGGCTCCTTGGAGCTTCAGAGATTGAACAAGATCTCATCTCACCCCCTGAAGCAGGAATCATGGCTAGAATCACGGTTAAAGTCATTGACTTTGGGGCGCCTGGGTGGCTCAGTCAGTTAATCGCCTGACTCTTGATTTCAGCTCAGGTCATGATCTCACGGTTCATCAGTTAGAGCTCTGCATCGGGCTTTGCGCTGACAGTGCGGAGCCTGCTTGGGATTCTCTCGCTCCTTCTCTCTCTGCCCCTCCCCTGCTCGGTCTCTCTCTCTCTCTCTCTCTCTCTCTCAAAAACTAAACTGAAAAAAATTAGAAAGCAATAAAATAGACTTTGGTGTCAGCAGACTCAGGTTTGGGTCCTGGCTTTGGCACTGACCAGCTGCAGAAATGTTGCTTAACTCAGCCTCAGTGAATTCATCTGTAAAGTGGAGATGATCATCCAAGTTGGTCCCTCAAGGGGCTATGTGTGATGATATGTAAAGCCACAAGTTCTCAAGTGGAGGCGATCTAGCCCCTCAGGGGACACTTGGCAATATCTGGAGACATTTTTAGTTGTCACAAAGTTGGGGGGACAGGTTCTGCTACTGGCATCCAGTAGGAGAGGCCAAGGATGTTGGAAAACATCTTAATGACGCCCGGGGTAGCCCCCACTATAAGGAATTATGCAGCCCCAAATGTCAACAGTGAAACCCCAAGGTGTCCAGCCCCAGTCCCTGCACACACCAAACAGCAGTGGAGATGGTCACACAGCCCCTGGGGAAGCGGGGTCCAAGGTCCCCTGTATTCCTGGGACGTTCCTGGCAAAGCGGCAGCAGCAAATTGGGTGCGGATGATATTTATCCCACCTTCCATCTTTGAGTCCATCTACCCCGTGTGTCTGTAACCTGGGATCCCAGCCAGTCTGGATGGAGTTTAGGTTTCAGCTTGAGTTCCAACAGGGGGAGGACATTTCTGAGTTTCCGGCCGTCTGTGACCAAAAGGTAGCTGTCTTCACAAACTAAGTGAGAGGTTGTGCATGGGATTTATAGCACTCTTGAGCAAAGTCCCACATGAAAGTTAATGTTAACTGAATGTTGCGGGTTCCCAGAGATACCTTGTACGCTCTGCTAGAGCATCTGTTTTTAAAGAACTAGTCTGTAATGAAATATACTGGAATCTTCCTTTGCTGATTAGAAGGCCTTTGGCTCCTGCAGGAATAATCGTGGGACCACTTATTAGGATCCACAGTTGTCCTTGCACAGGGTCAGGGACGTGAAGGGAAAACTCTGCCTCCGGGAACTCCTGCTTTTTGGATTTGGGTGGGCTACGGAGGGTCCATTAAACCCCAAATAGAAGTAAGTAGGAAAATGCCCCCAGGATAGTTAGTTGTGGATACACGTCGAGCCACCTGAGAGACTGCATTCTATCTGATCAATCTGAAGCCTCCCCCACTGTAACCATGTGAGGAGATGAGCTGGGAGCCGAATGGGGAAGTGGATGGGGGGGTGGGGTGCAGGGAAGGATGGGGACTCAGGACCCACAGAAGTGGAAGTCCGGAAGAGTCATTAGGGTGTCAGCCAGCAGACAGAGGGAAGGGGAGAGCCCTTCCCAGCAGAGACCAATCCAATGTCAGGGACACCGGGCAGGCCAGAAGGAAGGAGCCCTCTCGGTGTGGGGCAGTGAGCTGGTGTGGGGGGCTGGGACACACGAAGGATGCCAGGTCAGGGCCTGGAAAGATGACCTCCTGTGGTGAAATCAGGACATGCGCCTGAGGTTCATATTCTCACCCCATTTAGAGTCTGTCTTTCTGCAGGAGCCCCTTCATCATGTCAATATCCCTAGTCATTTGCACCTAAGTGAGAAGAAGGTTCTGGAGGAAGGAAATGAGTGCGAGTCTGGTTTGCAGCAGGGTGTGCACTCCCCATGCCCTGGGGATGCTTCTAGGCAGCAGAAAGCTACAGGGAAAGGTGGGGGCACTTAAGGCCACTCTCCCCGCCTCCCATAATGTCTGGAGCCAGCGCCTGGAGACGCCTACAACCCCACCAGGCGGCGGGCACTGTATCTTTTCTAAGCCTTGCACCAACCAAGATTCAGAGGCTTAACTAACAGCACAGCTAGCATGTGGCAGAGACAGGCTTTGAACCCAGGTCTGTCAGACTCCAGAGCCCTTCCAGTTTCCAAACTGCAAGTCTGCCCTGTTTTCTACTTACTGGGCCATTGCCCTATAGACCTCTGCAGAGTAGCTGACACTCCCAGGAATTGGGAAATGGTTTCACTGGGTGGGAGGTTTTAGAACCTGTGGGTCACATCAGGGTTGGACAATCACTTGGAGTGGGGTGACAGCAGGTCTGAGACCTCACACTTGGGTGAATTCAACACCACACGGGCCAGCTCCAGTCCTACCCGGTGGGTAGAGGAGGGGGCCGTGGCGGGCAGGGCATGAGGCCACCACGGAAGGAGGAAGCCTCCCAGCTCTGAGGACTGTGTTTCTAAAACCCTGGGGAGAAGGGAGAACAGGGCGCCCTGGGGGCTGCCCTCTGGAAGGCTCTGGTTAGGCATCCTACCTCCTAGAGGGAGCTGTTGGCAAGGAGGAAGGTCACCTGGTCAGGAGCTGCCTGGCCAATGGCCTGGGGCCCCGGGACAGCCCTGTCACCGGCAGAAGGCCCGCCACAGCCCAGAACTGTTTGAGAAGATTTATACCGTGAAGCGCTCCTCAAATTTAACTGGATGTTGTCAGAATGAAACCAGTGGGCGTATCCTCTTGACAAATACAAGAATTCATAACACGGTGCCCTTTTGTGCTTCTGCTTTTAAATTCAGAGGCACAATTTAAGCAAACCTGACCCATGAAAAATCTGAATCTGTGAGGCCGACAGAGAGGACATAGCTCCCCATGTTGGAAAGGGCTCATCCTGCGCCCTTGCTGTGCGGTGGGGGGGGGGGGGGGGGGGGGTGTTGAGTTTGGGGGCCCCTGGGTCTCTGTGCCAGTGATGTGAGGAAGCTGCTTCGGGGATTCCATTTTCCCTCGAGCTCTCAGGGAGCTCGAACATGGCGGTTCTCAGTTCCTGGGGCTGGACCCAGATGGAAACAGGACCAGGAGTCACCACCTAAAGGCCAGGGCCGTGCATCTCGCTGCACTTCAGTTCCACTGAGGCTCCCTGTTCTCCTGCGTACGGCGTGATGATGCTGGGGGCTGTTCCTCACATAGGCCCCGTCCCAAGCTGGGTGCCCGGCAGGGGCATAACGGAGTATTGAATCGAGGGCCCTGGCGCTCAGAAGGGAGAGAACAAAGTGGCCAGGGACAGTGTCTCCATCAGCCCCGAGGCTGCCCCGGCACCTGCCCGCCTTGACCTCATCCCGTGGGTCCTCCCCTGTGAACTGACCCAGCCCCCCACGCACGGGCTCCCTCGGGCAGCTTCTGCCAAGTCTGTGTTCACGGGCCCAGCAGGACAGGGCTACGGCCACCGACGGCTTCGCACGTGCCAAGGGTGGCTTTCAGGACCCAGCAAACAATACCATACTGAATGTTGTCCCCTCCCACCAAGTATGGTCAACAAGGGACCGCAGGAGGGCACTGAGGGTCTTATTGTGGGGTGGACACGTAGGGCCATTCCCGGCAGCAAGGAGTCCCTGGCTGAACCCAGTCAGATGCCCCACTGAGCAATCAGGAAGGAGAGAGGTGAGCGCGGGCCCGTGTGAGCCCAGCCTCTTTAGGGAAGAGGCAGGCTGAAGGTGAAGGCCAGCGAGGTGAGGGGCTGAGAGGGCAATGGCGTGGAGGCAGGAACGAAAGGACGGATGTGTGTATGTGTGGGTGTGGGTGTGGGTGTGGTATACGTGGGTGGGGGGGCAGGTGTGTGTTGGGGGCCAGGCTGGCGGAGGGAAGCGAACAGCGGACACTGTTGGAGATGGACGCAGCCGGGCCCGCAGCCGGGTGGCCCTAGTCGGTGCTGTGCAAACTTTTTAAACTCCAACAGACCAAACGGGGCCGCTTAGGTCGCAGGGCAGGTGGGAGAGTTGGGCTGCGCCAGCCACCTCTGCCCCCCTGCGGGGCCTGCCCAGGAGGCTCCCGGGAGCCCGTGTCTCCCCAGGGCACAGGTGGGGACGCACGGAGTAGGTTCAATACACGTCGCACGTGAAGACACCGGGGCTGGAGTAACGGCAGCAACGTGAGCGCCGTCGTTTCTGAGAGTGTGAGCGCGCGGTGAGCCTCGTCTCTAACTCTCACGACCCGCGGGCACGGCCGTGTCATTCCCCAACAGAGACACAGCCCGCAGCGCAGAGCAGGGACCCGACTTGCTCTAGGATCCATGGCGCTACGAAGGCGCGAAGTCTAGAACCCCAGTCTCCCGCCTCGAGACTAAACAATGTAACTCACGTGAAACACACCCCACGAGGAAGTGCTAGTGAGCGGCGAGCTGGAAATGACCCAGGAGCGTCAGTCCCCCCACTGAGGGAGCCACGACCGGCCCCGTGTTTTGTCCTCGGCCCTGTGAGGCAGCAGCTCTCGTCCGCAGCCCCCCAGCCGGCAAAAGCAGATTCAAAGCCAGCCCGTCACGCTTGGAGACCGTTATGAAACGTGAAGTGTGCCCATTGTGCTCACTGCTTTCAAGAATTCCAGCAACGGCTCTCATAAATGGCAAGTCAGTCAAAATCAGTCAAAATCCCCCTGCAAGCAATAATCTGCCATTCACCGTGGGCTCCCTAAATGATTCATAGCCATCACCGCTATGAGGCATCATATGCCCATTCCACAGATGAGGCAAACGAGCTACCGAGACCGAGGGCTCCCGGCTCAGCAGTGATGCAACAGGAACCCAAGCCCAGGCTAGCCTGGAATTCTGAGTCCTGTTCTCCCGCCTTTCCTTCGGCTCTCCTTAAGTGCTTAAGTCCACACCGGAAGTGCTCGTGAATGGGGGCGGATGGATTCATCGTCCTATAGTGAAAAAAATAGAAGGAACTGGCCTATTTCCATCCCTCAGAGAAGGGTTAGTGTTCCGTTTCACAGGAAGCCAGAAGTCCACAAGCTTTAAAATCAAGCTCCACTGAAAATAGAATCTATATGCCAGAGCCTTGTGAAACCAGCCCCACCACCTGAGGACACAGATGCAGCGACCCGGCTCCAACCTCTGCCACTTGCCATCAGACCAGTGATGGCGAACGCAGTTGGTTTCCTAAGAGACCCCCACCCTGGCTGAATCTCCCACTATGCCCCATTCCTATGCCAAGTCCACCCTAAGGGGCGTGGGGGGGGGGCAGGAAGAAGAAAGAATCATAGGGTCTGGCGATGTTAGGGAAGGCTAGGGGGCTTAATCCCAGGGGAGAAAGACACGGGAGAGTTACACTATCCCTCCCTCCACCAGCTGTGGGCGTCTAACTGGGTGGCTCCTGTCCACCCCACCTCCCTTTCTGTGCCTCCAGAATGAAGGGCTTGAACCAGATGACTCTGACATGCTCTGCTTCCTATACATAGTATGTGTCTGTCCCCGGGGAAATGTATCTAGAGCATTTAGAATTTACAGTGACGTTTCACTTATCAGCCTTGTTGAGAAAGATTCACATAAGTGAATTTTCCCCATGACACAAACCTACCCATTGAATCCCCATCATTCAGTATGGAAATCTTTCCTAAATGCTCACTTAATTTCCTAGTTCCTTCTAGTGGCTAAATATAACGTATCCTCCCCTATTTCCTAGTGGTCAGAATTACCCAGTGGTGAGTTGTGATAAGGATGACGGTGTACACAGTTGTCTCCGTGATAGGTTCTGCCGTCCCCAAGCCTGCCCTTCCCCTTGCAACGGGTTGCTTTCAATCTATTGTTGACTGGGCACCAAGACTGGTAGAACTCTTTGTAAACTAAGAGTCAATAAACTATGAGAGAAATCTAAGACCCTATGCCCCAGAGTTAAGCACGTGAGCTCCATGAATGCTATTTCAGTGTTTTGTGTCTGTTTTCTTTTTTTATCTCTGTGTTCTTAGATCTGTTTTTGACCACCCCTAAGTGGGGTGTTAAATTTTCACACCCACCTCCTCCACACAAACATGTCTCTGGGTTCTCCAGGTTTACCCCTCACTCTGGGGAAATGACATTTTCTTTGATTCATCCTAAAACCACCTTCCAAAAGAGCTGCTTTTTCATGACTCGGATTTGGTGAGCAGGCTGTTGCCCACCCCCCCACCCACCGCCCACCTGAGGAGCCGACACCCCCAGAGCAAAACGAAGCCATGAAGTCAATGACCCCCGCAAACCCCAACTGAGGGCAACGCCAATTAGTGCCAACCCGCGTCCTCCTGTGTCCTTGTTCATGGCTGAGGCAGACCCTGAAACCAGAGTGCAGGCATCTTGCCCCCGCCGTGTCTTTCTGCTCATCTCGCAGGTCCCAAAGTGTGTTTCAGGAACACATTGTGCGGCAGGACTCAGCGGCTTGTATGTCGCTGAAAGGGTCCTAAGACCAAATGCGTCCAGGAAACAGGGGTAAAAGAAAAGTTCCCGGATATTCAAGCCTGTAACATAACAGGTGAGTGGTGAATCTTCCAGGTAGAGGGGACATTGCATACAGGATATGTCAAACTTACCCAGCTGGGACCCAAGCGTCCCTCGACAAGGCTACCTTATCATGCAGCTACCCTCCTTCACCTCCCCGCAATAATTCCAAATAACCATCGAGCAAGCCTCTCTCAGCCTCCTGGTCCTCATGGGGCAAATGGGGGAGTTCATCTAGATTGGGAATGGCAAGGAGGCATGCGTGGGACGCTAAGTGGTACATACGTGGCAGGTGCCAACAAGAATCTGGGAACATCCCGGGCTGCCGTGCGGTCGGAAGAATTCTAAAGCTGTCTCCAGGCTCAGGAGGAATACCCACCTGGCCACCGAGGATGTCTGCCCCCACCCCAGGAGCTGGGCTGGCAGCCGGCGTGCCCCCTATTGGCTGTCCCTGTAACTAGAACCTAAGGACACCTAAGAGTCTGTTTTGGGGGGACCTGAACTTGGGATTTCAGAAGCCCTCAATGGCAGAGACTGGAAGCCTTTCCAGTCACGGAGGCTGCCTGAGGTTTCTGTCTGTTCCCATTTGGTGGGTCCTTGCACCCCTCACTCAACCTGCTTGCTCAGCTCCAGACCTCCTCCCGTTCTGATGTCCTTCCTTCCCACCTTCCGGACCCGCACTCGGGTGGAGTTGGAAGCACACAGTTTCCACGTTTTACACAACCTCAAGAGGACCTAGCACAAGTCTCTCCGCTAGAAGCCCTGAATACTTCAAGTCCTATACAAATCCCCCGTCCGCAGAGGTAAGTGCTATTTTCATGCCAGACTCACTCCCAAAGCCTCCACTGTCTTGAGGAGAGCTGCTTCCCCAACTTCAGAGTAGCCCCTGGGGCACTGGAATCATGGCGTTGAGGTGAGAGGGAGCCACTTGGTTTAATGCAGGAGCTTATTTTAATTTCCCACACCCACTGTGGAACTCTCCAGAGGTGGGTTCTGTCTTTTTCACCTGTGCCCTGGCTGGACACTGAAGTTGAGAACCACGGTCATCAAGAAACTTGTCTGCTGAGCTGGCCAGACCAGAGCCCTGCACTAAAAAGGCACATCAGGGGGCGCCTGGGTGGCTCAGTCGGTTGAGCGTCCGACTTTGGCTCAGGTCATGATCTCATGGTTGTGAGTTTGAGCCCCTGTGTCGGCAGAGCCTGGAGCCTGCTTCAGATACCGTGTCTCCCTCTCTCTGCCTCTCCCCACCTCACACTCTGTCTTTCTCTCAAAAATAAATAAACATAAAAAAATTTTTTTTAAAGGCACATCAGGACCTCACTGCAGCGAGACCACCAGAAATCACTGTTTCTCTGACCTGACCCACTCTTCTTTGGGGATTTTCCGAGAAATGAATTAGATGAGATGTGTTTGCCAAATGCCTGGTCAACACCAGCACCCAACAGTGCCCATAAACATCAGTGTCCTTGCTCCCCTCGGCTAGTGCTTAGCTGCTCTGTTGTTTCTCAAGCCCTGCTCACCATGCCAAAGGTTCTAGAAATCGGAAGGTGGAGGGCTCCCAAAAACCGGTCTGCTGGGGGTAGAAGGCAGGAGGAAGTGGTAGGAAGGGAAAACAAAATCTTCCTCTGAGAGCTTCATGCCCAGGCTTTCACTCTACACCCTGGATCTTTCTATCTACAGAAAAGACAATCTCCACGTAACTGACGACAGCTGGGGACAAGGAACAGGTTTGTTTTTGTCCACCACTACCTATATGCTTGGCTCTTAGTAATTATCTATTGGATGGATGGATGGAAGGATGAATGGAAGGATAGATGGAGGGATGGATGGATGCATCTGGGGTCAAGTCGTAAGATGCCACAGAAAGAGAGTTGGATTCTTGTTCTGGCCCCAACACTTGCTGGCCTTGGAAGAAAATTGACATTAACCCCACTGAGCCACTGCTTCTTGTCAAATAATGATGGTTATATCTGTCCTGACCTCATCATAGCAGGATGACTACATATATGGTGGCTATTTGGTAAAACACCAGATTATACAAATGCCAGAGGTGATGATGACAGTGACAGTGTGGTTGATTCAAGAGGTGTCAGAGTCCACAGGCCCTGGTACGTGGATAGGGGGACGCATTCAGCTTTTGCCTCTCCAGCGTGGGCAACGAGGCAGCCAGGAGAAGGAGGACAACCTGTGGGAGCCCATTTCCTTCTCACCCATGAGAACATTCCCCCCCAAACTGATGGGCCAAGGCATTTGCTGCCAAGGCCCATGAGGCTGTGGGTGGAGCCCAATACCTCCTTTTGGCAAACCAACGAAGAGGAAAGCCCAGATGGCCTGGAAGCTTCCTCCTGTAGACACGGGGTCTATGTCACCAGAGCCCCAGAGCTGGCAGACACCATCATGATGTCATCCAGCCCTCTCCTCTCAGTTTATAGAGATGATATGACAGTCTTCTTGGCACGTATTCATAAAAACAACTCCTCCAGCCCCAGGCCCTTCGCTGGGCTCAGCTGAGCCCGGCTGAAACATCTGTCACTTACGGGGGGGGCGGGGGGGGAGAAATCACTTTTCCAGGTCAAAGGCAAACACTGATTTATTCATTAATTACCTCCAGGGGGTCCTGCCAAAACCATAAGAGAGGAGCAAGAGGCTGGGTTGGGGGAGTGGCAGAGAACCTCTGGAAGGAGGTAGTGGGCTCCCAGTTCACACTCTAGAGTGTCGAAGGTGACATGTTCAGATGAAGGGCTATGGGGCTTGTATTTAGGTTTTCTCTCTGTGCCTTTCCTTGTTCCTTTCACCCATCAGCAGAGAGGAGAACATCTGGGAATTTAAAAGCTCCAGGCATGGTTCTCTGTCCAGTAGGGTCATCAGAGCCAACATGGAAAGCTCCTAGTCTTGGGCTCAACATCCTTGTACATCACCTTGCTCTTTAGAACCCTTTTCTGTGTTCGTGAGCATGCACACAAGTTCCTAGTTCCCAGAGCACCTCCAGACAAGACGATCTGTCATCAGTCACTTACGCCCAGCTGTGAAGATGCACCCCCCACTCCCATCTCCCAGAAGAATGTACAACATCTTGGCCTGGCCCTCTGTAAGTCTCATTTCTGTGCAATTTGATTTTGGGCCCAGGAAGAAGCCCTGTAACTCATGAGGTAGAATGGGCTTCTCCTGGCCCCTGACATCACATCACCTGGGCAACCATAGTCTCCAACTCAAGAGACAAGAGCTGGCACCAGCATGGGGAGTAGGATCTCAGAGGACATATGCCAGTGGTGGTTGGACTATCTCCCATTGAGACTTCAAAAGGTTTGCCAACCAAGAGGTTGAAGGGGCTCTGGAGACTACTCTGGAAATCTCCGAGGGGGAGGGAATGGGGCCGTTACATGTAGATGTGCTGTCTGTGCCAAACACAAAATGTCCCGCAAAGGGGGGAGTAGGACCGAAGCAGTAGTGGGTGCACCCTGGCTCTGGCCACATCTGCCAGCAGGGAGGGGAGCCATTTTCTAATTCACGCAAAGGTGCAGAACGGGCTAGCCTTGGCCCCAAGTGGAAAGACGTGAAAGGTAGAGACGGACCCCTTTTCTATCAGAAAGCCGTGCTCCTTCAGAGCTCCTGAGTGAGTGGGCTTGCTTTCATGGGAGGTGCTGCATGTGGGCCTGTGTGGTGGGGCAGGAATAGGCAAATATATGTCCGTGGGAAAAACTCAAGGAAAGAGCAATGCGTTTGGGAGAGTAGAAAATAAGGGCAGAGTTCTTTGAAGAAAGAAGAGGCTTTCAAGGCCCAGTTCTTGGCAGATCCCTAAAGGAGAGGGTCCTTGTGGTAAAGGAGTGGAACCCCACACATACACACACACCAGCCTGCAGGAAGGTCCCCAGGAAGACTGGGTGCCCACAGGGAGTCCTCATGAGCTCTCGGGCGTCTCCAGAGCCTCTTGGATTCATGCCCATCATAAAGTGTCCAGTCCAGGTTGTTCTAATAACCAAAATGGAATGTTCTAGATGAAGGGAGGGGTCAACCAAGTAGGTGGAATGGGACCAGCAGAGGGGGACAGTGACCTTAGATGGTTAAAAAAAAAAAAAATCCTCTGTGCTATCTCTGTCTTGGGCTCTCTCTGGCTGGAATCCCTCAGTTTTACCCCCTGCTTATTTCTGCCTGCTATTAAGGAAAATACCCAAAACTTTGAAATAAGGCAAAAAAGAAACTACATCCTTTCAAAGTCATACTAGAACACTAACGGCCTTGCCTGAGAGTCATCTGGCTTTCTGGAACAAGGTAACTTTACCTGACTTACTGGTTACTACTGAGAGAACCCAGTCTCCGTAAAGTTAGATTATCCAAGGTAAGGTGCAAATGATTTTTGGTCAATGGAGAATACCAGTTTTGTATCTAATTTAGCAATCTTATTCCGGCATTCTTTTTTTTGCCCCCCCCCCCATTAATGTGTGTGTGTGTGTGTGTGTGTGTGTATCCTGCTGATTCCCTCATTAACAACTTAAATATATCTCTGACTTGTGCTCACCATATATTTGTAGGAGAATTACACTGTTCACCATTTTAAAAATCTGACTTTGATGCTGTCTCGGCCTGACCCTCTGTCTTCAGCCCCAACACCAACCGCTTCCCACAGCTCCGGGGTGCTGACCGTGGCTCGCTCTCGCACAGCCATCCGCCGGAGTCTGTCTCACGCAGCTGGCTCCTGTGCCAGCCCGTGCGGGGCCCTGGGCTCGACCTCGGCCTAGCAGGGGAGAGGACACAGGGCACGACGGAGGGCCACGATCAGGCCGTGCTGGTCAGGCAGCCTGGAGTGTGCGTGAGGTTCCAGCCCCGGGGGGGGCCATGAGGGGCAGATAGCTCAGCTCTGCCCAGTTCTGCTGCCTCTTCACCGGGAGGGAAGCCTCGGGCCGGCCCTGGCACTCTGTGAGCCCCTCTCCCTGCACACAGAGGAAACACGGCTCCGGGGGCTGTGGCAGCCTAGGCCATAGACGAGCACGGTTAGAAGAACTGGGAACTCACGATACAAAAGTGTTAATATAACCTGCAGGATTCTAGGCATGAGCAGGGTTTCACCTTCAGTGGGTAGGTAATACAAACAACGGGACGATAAGAGACTGACCCTAGATGAATGCATTCCTATTAAAATATTAACTGACACACAAGGGAAGGGATTCCTCTTTGTAAAAATAAAAACTCACATCTCTGAATGCCACAGGCTTGCAGAATCCCAGATGCCGTCGGGGCCGGGCCGGGGGCTCTGTGCTTTGCAGTACGTCTGAGGCCGAGAGCCAAGGAGAAGCATATCTCTCCATAAAGACCTTCTCGCTGGGGGTCCCTGAAATTCCATCACTAACGTTTTGTTCCTAAGAGTCTTAAAAGATGTGCTTTTTCCCTTCAGGAGGGCTCTGAGGAAATAGGAGGACGTTGAGAGGGGCCAAACGTTGATGCAGCTGAGAGCCTTGGAAGCCCCGACAAGGGACAGGCTGCACCCGGTGACTGCGGGGACAGAAGGCCCTGGCAAGAGGAAGGGGGCGGAAAAGCAGAGCACTGCCCTGGCGTGGGCCACTGCTTCCTGTGGCTGGGTCTGCCGCCGTGGCCCGAGCTGGGGGAGCCTAGCTCATCAGAGACCAGAGCCGGAGCGGCAAATCTGGACGGACCCTGGCTTTGGCTGCAGACAACAGAGAATGTGCTAGGCCTTATCTCCGAGCCAGGCTGGAAGTAACAACAATCCCTCCGTCCTGGGAAGGCGACTCTGCTTCCCTTCTCTCATTCCATGGGGGATGGCAGAGTGAGGGCATTGTCCCCATTTTACAGATGGGGAGACTGAGACCTAGTAAAGTGTCAAGCCCGGGCTTTGCCACACTCCCGTACATGGCCAGAGGAACCCGAGGATCGAGGATGTTCTCTACAAAGGATTTGTTTCTGAGAGAGAAAGAAACCCAAGCCAGGCTATAATTGTGTTCTGGGGAAGTCTCCCTCTATCTCTTTCCTTCCTTCTCCACCATGGGGCTGGCTCTGGGGCTGCCCTAAGACTCGGGGGAGCAGGGCTGGGAAGAGTGTGATGATGTGAACCTGACCCAGGAGGGCCCCCCTCGCCTTCTGGTCTCTCTTTCCCCCAGCTAGTGAGGGGCCACACCACAGGGGCCACCAGCCCAGGGTGCACAGGCTGCATTCAGAACTCCAGGACCCCAGAGAGTGTGGGTCGGGGGACCTCAGAAGCCACCGGCTCCCAGCCTCCACCCGCCTGAGCTTCTCCAGGACCCAGTGGTGAGCCCAGCATCTCCCTTAGGCCACCGGTTCAGAAGTTTGGGGATCTGAGGAAAGACAAGCCGTGAGCCAGAGTTCGTGTAGGTGGCCCGTGGAAGCCGCACCCAAGAGCTGCTTGTTACTATTACCCCTGCCGTTGCTCTTGACATTGTGCTTGTCGTCATCATTATTACTACACCTTCCTCTCAGTGAAGCAAGTCCCTCGGGCCTCCTTCAGGCCAGCGGATGCCTCTGCACTCCAAGGTCCACCTCCCGGCCCCCAGCCCCGGCAGGGCCAGACTGGCCATTTGATACACACACCCCCGCCCCCCAAAGCCACACGCACAGGCGGTGGCTCAGCTCCCTTCGTGGCCATACTTCCTGTCGGCCCTTCTTCCTTTCTTTGGGGGGTCACTGAGTCAGAGACCGGCAGAGACCCTCAGCCCCACTCTCCTGCTTGATGGAAGAAAACAAGGCCTGGAGGCAGGGGGTGGAGAGGGAGACAACCTGTCAAGGCTCTTCCCCTCTGCCCCCTGCCAGGAGGGTGGGGGTGGGGCGAGCTGTTTTTAAAAAGCTGTACAGCACAGCTCCTTGAGAGAATTTGAGGACCAGGGCAGGAGGCGTTTCAGGGAAGGGGGTGTCTCTTGCCTTTGGACCCTCATCTTTTGTTCTCTCACATTCCAATTCCATTGGAGATGAGGTCAGCAAGCAGGTCACCCGTTCCTAGTGGCAGGAACTTCCCAGGGGACCAAGGACCCCGGGGGGCAGGACAGGCCCTTCTGCAGTTAGCTCAGTGACAGGTACTGCCGGGGCAACCTCTCTTAAAGCGACCCTGGAATAGACCCTCTGGATCCAGTGCTTCGGCCCCTGTGTGTGTCCTGAAATCACACCCTTTAGGTTTGGAAAGCTGATTGGTTCCCCAGGGCGGCTGGCTAAACCCTGGCCTCTCCGGAGAGGCCACACCCTTGCAGTTAGCAAGGAGGGGAATGGGCAGGAAGAAAAATCCAGAAGGTGACCCAAAGGAGGAATCTTGCCCAGGGGGGCCTGGTGGAGCTAGAAGGGGTCAGGAGAAAGAGCTGAGGACCAGGGCAGCTGTCCCAGGCCAAAGCACTGTGTGACCTCAGGCAGTTGACTCAACCTCTCTGGGCTTATTCCCGCATCTGTAAACTGGATAGAGGTGGGAGGGGTAGTGAGTAGGGAGGGACCTCTAAGAATCTGGAGGGATGAGGCATAAGCCCTGAAAGGAAACCAGCACTTTGCCCTATGAGATCGGTTTGTTCTCTTAAATTTCAAGCTAAATGTAAAGGAGAAGATGTTGTGTTTGTCAAGGTGGAGACCAGTGGGGACAACAAGCTTAAAATCCTCTGTACTAGAAGCCCCCCCAAAAGACAGGGAAGTTGAGTGGTTGAGGGACTCACCGGGACGGTAGCATTTCTACCTCCTCTTATCATGGGGTTGAACGGGGGTTGGGGGCGGGCCCGGGAACTTCCAGCAGGGACGTGAGGTCCCAAAGCCATCCCTTTCTTTTCTGCATCCTGGGGACCACACGCCAGCTGCTGTCCTTTGGTGCCGCCCTATCCTCCCCACCCCAGGCCTAACTAGGAGCAGGTGAGCCCCTCTCAGGGCGCTGGGGTCCCTCCCCTTGACAGATGGTTACTTTCAGCCGCTTACTCATCTGAGTCATGCTGGGGAAGGAGGAGGCTTGACATCAGACAGTGAAGACCCCTCAGGGCTTCCCCTCAAGCTCCCTGAAGCCTTTCCATCCTTCGTGGTGAGTTATAGAGAGAGGGGTGCAAAAGGCTCCCACTTCTCACCCTGTCCCTCCCCCACACTATGCTCAGAGGGATGAGTGTTCTAGAGGACATGCCCCGGGTACCTGGCCTCTAGCCCTGCCACTGACCCTGACTGCTCTGTGCCTTCAGAAGCCACACAACAGCCTCAGTTTTCTCCTCCGTGGCATGGGCAAAGGGAGGACCAGAGCTCGGCCGCCCCAGGGAATGTGTGGGGCCTTTAGCTTGCTTCTGAACCGAACCCTCAAGCTCGCTCCCCCAGCACAAGTTGATAAATGGCTGGGGGTCCCTTGGAGCATTGATGAAGTCCACATGAGGATCTGGCAGAGTAGTCTGCTCAAGACGCAAAGCCCAGGGCCATCTTCCACGGGCGTCACCTCAACTGTGACTCGTCAGCTGCCAAGACCTGCCGCCCTCTTCCCAAACGCCTCTCCGTTCCTGCACCACCTCCCTCATGTAGCCCACCATCACTTACTAGCAGTCCTACTCCCCAGATCTTTCTCTGAGATGCCTGATCATGCCAAGTCCCACCTTTTTGTACTCTTCTCCTAGACACGATGGCCTGAGGATCACACTCTAAATATAGCGTGCATTTATCGGCACATGCCTCTCCCTGGGCTCAGAGTGCTCTCAAACTTGGCTCATCAAACTCCTACTCATCCCACGATGCCCCAAACACCAGCCCCTCCCTGAAGCCTTTGTCTACCTCCCGTGCCTCTGCCATCAAGCAAATTTAATGACATCCTCCCTTGACTTCCCATATATTTGGTTCTTAGAGCCTCCATACTTGCTTTTCTCTCTACCTGATACCTTCTCCCCACCTCCCACTTCATCCTCCCCTCCTTCACTGGACAAAATGGCGCTGTCCTTCTGGTCACCTTTTCCTCATCCGGGCGCCGCCTGCCCCAGAATGAAGTGAAGTACCCCCCGATGGCTCTCGCAGCCCCTGCATGCAGGGCCATTCTGGAGCGATGTTGATATTGCCCTTTCTTTTTTTTTCAAGTAGACATTTCCAGAGCAGTTTTAGGTTCATCATTGCCTTTTCTGTGTCTGCCTCCCTCAACTCACCATAGCTCCCATAGCTAGAATAAGCCTGTGTGTTTAGCATGTAGCAGGTTCCAACGAATACCTGTTGAAGAGTCGGGAGGGAGGGGAAGAGAAAAGAAAGGAGGGAGGAAGGGGCAGAAAGAGGGAGGAACGACATCATGTCTCAAATACGCAACCTCGGCCTTATGAAACATTATTCTTTGCGTTGAAGGCCATTTACTAAAGATATAACAAAAGGTGATACAATTTACACCTTCCTAAGTCCTTTCCTATACGTATGTTCACAGTTGAAGACACCCCACTGTGCTGCATGCTAACTTGGAGCTCAGGCAGGGTCCCCATATCTAAACCTCTCTCCCAGTGCTCCCAGTGCTGCCGCCTCCTCCCAGGGGCCAGGGCGCGTCCTGGGGCAGGGGCTGGGTGTTGTGCCTTTAACATTCTCGCCCGGTGTTTGCTGAATTAACTTCGAATGAACTGAATTGAGGCCCCGAAGGAAATTCTTTTCGAAGTCACTGGCCCATGACTTTGCAACATCCCACAAAGGCTGGCCTAATACTCCGGTGCACCGGTGGGGTCTGGGGTCCCCTCCAGGAGGCTTCAAAAGACCCCTGACAAAATGATCGCCCCACAGAGCTGCACCTTCTGTTTCCTCTACGCCTCTGCCCTCCCCTGACGGGAACAAAAGGGAATGCTGGACGGGCCAGGGCCACACTGTGTCCTCTGCCGTGTCCTGACCATATTGTCCTCGTCATGCTCCTTCCCCACCCTGCACCTCAGTTTCCTTGTCTTCAAAGCGGGCATACTGACCCTTACCTCGCAGAGATTCCTGGCACAGAGAAGGTAGCCAAGCAGTGTCAGGTCCCTCCCTGTCGCGCCCTGATGTTAGGACAGGTGACAGCTTTGCTGCCTAAAAGCCAGGGCTGCAGACAGGAAGCTCGGAGCACACAGCAGGTACAGAGAGGTGTCCGTTGGCCCCAGGCCACAGGCGAGGGTGCCACTCGGAGTGGCCAGCGCCTGGTGGCCCTGACTGCGCCGGCCCGGCCCAAGCACTCGACAGGCTCTCTCTCACCTCACCCCTGGACAGCCCTGGCAGATGTCGTCATCCCATTTTACAGAGAAGGAAAGGGAAGCAAAAGGAGGTGAAGTGACTTGCCTAGACTCACAGTCTCACGGAGGGCAGGGTCTCAGGTGCACTTTCCCTGGCACGGGAGGGGTGATCAATCCACAGCAGTGTGACGGAGGCAGGGATTTACGGGACGCCCAAAGTGGATCCAGGCTGCCACGATGGATTTACGGGACACCCAAAGTGGATCCAGGCTGTGTGCTGCTCCCGTCCCCAACTGTCACCCACCCCCCTTGCCCGCCTGCCTGCCGTGGGGGTCTGAAAGTCCCGGTGCACCTGGCTAAGGAAGGAAATTCTGCCACATGGTAAAACACGGACGAACCTGGAAGACCTCGTTGTGGATGAAATGAGCCGGTCACAAAAGGACAAATACTGTATTTTTCCACTTACGTGAGGTTCCGAGAGTAGTCAAACCCATAGAGACAGAAAGTAAAATGGAGCTTGCCAGAGGCTGAAGGGAGGTGGAATGGGGTGTTAGTGTCTTTCGGGAACAGTGTCAATTGGGGAAGATGGAAATGCTCTGGAGACGGATGGTAGTGATGTTTGCACAACAACGTGAATGTACTTCATGCCACTGTGCGCTTCAAATGGTTAAAATTTTATGTTATGTTTATCTGGCCATCATAAAAAATAACCAATTAAAAAAACTTTTATTTCATTATTATTTTTTTTTTAGTAAGCTCTATGCCCAATGTGGGGCTTGAACTCAGGACCTCGAGATCAAGAGTTGCATGCCCTACAGACTGACCCAGTCCGGCACCCCTAACACAGCAATTTTAAAAGAAAACACAAGCTACCTGGCCGGTGCACAAGTGCCTGGGCCCCAGTTGGTCTGTTTGTGGGAAGGGCTCCAGCCGCGACACTTGGCAGGGAGGGGACCAGGATGAAGAGAACGCCCCAGCCTGGCCTCGCTCACACCCAGGGAAAAAAGGAACATCAGGGGTAATTAGAAGCACGAGGGCCCTGAGTTTGCCACGGGAACCACGGCACGGGCACCACACACCCTCTTTGTGGGAGCAAATGCCCATCTGCTGGGGGAAAGCAGGCAGCACAGGGCTGGGTCAAGGCACAGAGCCACCTGGAGCCCAGCTTCCCTGCGCTCGCGATGCAGATAACGACTTCTTCCTCCCGCTTGGATCCTGGGAAGCATCCTGTCCTGGGAAGAACCACACAGGGCCGTTCAAATGTGTCTGCTCTAGCGGATACGGGCAGGCTATCCTGGGGCCCGTGGAGCTTCTACTGGGGAGCAGCGGCAGCAGGGGTTTATTAAGCCCCCTGTGTCCCTGGCACTGGGCTCTCTCTTGTCCCGAATCACTTTGAATTGGGTCATCAATGGCAAGAGGCACCATCACATTGACAGGTTCTCTGGGATGCATCCAATTAGGCCAGTCATCCGAGCCGAGACACTATGGGCTGCCGGGGAGTCAGGCGGCCTGGATAGAGTCCACCCCTCCCTGGGCCACCCAGCCCAGACCCTCAGCACCGCTGGGCCTCACTTTCTTGTCTTTCTGGACAGGCCAGCCGCTTTCACAGGTGATTGGCAGGAAGAAAGACAAACGCAACCCTAGAAAGCCTGCACGCAGCTCTGTGGAAATGGGCACCGTTATTATCCGTAGCCTTTGACTGGCATCCCCATTCCCCCAGGTTGAGCATTAGCCAGGCTACCCCATGAGCCACGGCATCAAGTTCACGGCCCTGGAGGTCCTGGAAGAGAATGTACCCTCGCAGGAGGCTTGGCCTGAGTAACGAGAAGATGGGAGAGCCCACTGTACACTTGCTACCTTCGGAGCTGTAAGCCCACCCATTTCACAACCCACACACACGCCCACATGCATGCACACACACGCATGCACGCACACATGTGCTTCTGGTTCCAAAGCAGGGTTGGCGGTGCCCCCGAAAGGCTGCGGGGCGAGAAGAGAGAGTGCGGGCTGCAGAGGTGAGGAATCTTATTTTCCCTGTGCCCCCAGGAGGCCTCCTGGACGCCACGCAGCCCTTACATAACAGCACTGCAGTGTGGTTAGAATAAAGGAAACACGGATTTTGTCCTTCGCAAATGTACAGGATGGGACACGTGGATAAAGCAGCCTGGCCAGAGGCAACAGACCCTTTCGTTCCTGGGGCCAGAGCAAGAGTGGGCGTAGCTGGGGAGCCCAGCCTCTCCTCCACCGTTCCCTGACAGGAGAACCCCTGATCCCTCAGGCCAGCCAGCCCCCAAGACCCGCTCCTGACTGTTGCCACGGAAACATGGCCCTCGCTTCCAGGACTGAAGCAAGCTGGAATGTGCCGTGAGCTGGGAGTGAGCATAGGTGCCCCACACAGAGACGGTGGAAGGGACAATGATGCCCTGACACCGCAGAGCACTGTTCGCAGACTGCCCTGTGCACTCTTTTACTGAGTCCTCACAGGACCTCTGGGAGGGACGTTGGCAGGTTTATGGCTCCCAGCACCCACGCAGAAAGCAACCAAGTGCACTGCCTAAGGATGCGCGACAAGGGCGGCGCTACAACGGAGCCCCTTCGTTCTTCAACCAGGCTCTCTCTCTAGAAAACTCTGCTTCCGCCCTGATCAGCAGCACCCTCCAAAGGACTCCATGCAGGACCTGGATTCTCTAGTGCCCGTGAACTTGGCATCGCTAAGACACAGCAGACACTGCAACAACCTTCAAGGACCTGCAGCCAACCCACAGCCCAGCAACACTGCCTTCATGGAGCACTCCTATGTAGACATCAGTCCCTTGGTCCCACCCTACAGGAAATCTGCCTCATCCCCGGGATGCCTCCTGACCTGGTCTGGCCAGGACACTGTGCCCAGTTTCCCAGAAATGACGTGGCCAAGTCCAGCTCCCTCAATAAATCGCTATTGGTTGAACGGGTATGAGTCAACAAACATGAGGACGTTGAGGTTCAAGGAGGTTAAGTGACCTGCCCAGAGTCCCACAGCTAGTGAAGGGCAGAGCGGGTTTGCCCCCAGGCACCACGCAGACTCTCGGGGCAGGCTGACTCGCATCTTTATTCACAGCCAGACCTTGGTGCACGGTAAGCGCTCCACGACCCTCCGCGCCACAGAAAAGACCCAGCTCCGTAGCGTTGTCCCGAAGAGAACAGAACTACAGAGCTAATCGCCACAGGGGAAGGCCCAGCTGCCTCCCCCTAGACAGCTGGTGAGGCCGGGGACAAAGCCCATGACATCTTGACCAAGATGACTCGGGTCCCTTTGGCCCACAAGGAAGCCAGGGGCATTCACGGGCTTCCTCCTGTTCCTCTATCCCATGACTAGGCCTGTTCTGGAGTTCTGGCTTCCCATGCAATGTCCCTGGGGGGTTAGGGTGGTGATGTAAGCAGGAGGTTGAGGGCAGGAAAGGAGGAAGATGGGGGAAGAGCAAATGATTTAACCAACATATTTTATTCTCTGTTCAGGACCCCACACCCCAACCCAATCTCTAGGGTGAACATCAGCCAGACCCAACCTCCATCTCTAGGGGTGAACCCGCTTAGTGAACTTCCAACAAGCTTCACCTAGGAAGGGTTTCTTCATACGAGCACCAGGGCTTACCAAAGCCCGTACGAGACCCAGGGAAGCAGACAAGGCCCGACACACCAGAGTTACCATGGAGGATCTCATTTAGTAGCTCTGGGGAGGGGCCCAGGACTCTGCATGTTTAACAAGCTCCCAGGTGAGGGTGCTGCCCAGGGTGCTGCCCCACATGGGAGATTCACTGACCTCAAGTACCAGTTCTCAACCTTAGCTCAGCCATCAAAACCGTGTAGGAAGGTGGTTACATGTATAGATACCTGCTCCCAACCCGGAGAAGCTGCCATGAATACAAAGAAGTAGAACCCAGCAGTCGGAACTGTTAAAAGCATTGAAGAGATTCTGACATTCAAGAACTCAGGGGAGCTGGGGTCTGGTCTCCACTAAAGCACAAGTCACAGGCTGCCGGTGGGGGAAAAGCCAAGGCCAGTTTGGTGGCATATGTTGCCAGAGTTTATTCAAACACAACTCACTCCGTTCTGGGAGTTTTAGACAACGTGGGTTTTAAGGCCCAGGTTGAGGCCAGATTTCATCATGAAGACACTGCCTAACTAGGAAGATACCAGGCAACAGGTCCAACAGACCGGTCTGTCGTTCAAGAACCAATTCAACCCTGCTTCAAAGAGGGTCAGCACAAGGCTTTGGCACAAATGCATGGAACAGAGAGCCACTTTTCTTCCAAGCAAAATCCCACTCACTTTCCAGGTCATTGCTATGGACAAATTGTTCCCCATCACGTATGCTGAACGTTAATACATCTTCTAGTATGAGTTTAGATCCTGAAAATCCCTGAGCTGTTGAATTTTAGAGCACATGGAGACCTCAGAGGTCATCTGGTCTATCCAACATCTGGAGAGGGTTGAACCAGTTGAATACAAAGCTGAATCCCAAAAGGTCCTTGGAAATCCCCCAAAACTCTGCATCTGTAAGAAGAGATCCCACATCTCCCAGCAGATGGGCAGCCTGAGAGGAGTCTTTCACCCACCTGATCCCAGTGTCTTCCTGTTGTGTTTGCTTTACAAGGCCCACAGTGTTGTTTTGCTTGGTGATTTATTTCCTTTTTCTTAGAAATTAAGTATATGATGAATTTCCTTTTGGTGTGAATCCCAGAAGCCCAACAGGAGGACCGGGCCCTAAGCCAGTTTCAGAAAATCCATTCTTTCCAGCAGGACACAGAAGGCTTTTTGCTAGACTTGCATTTCACTCTCCAGGACTATTTTGTTTGCTCTCATTTCCCTAGACTCTAGCATAGCACCTGACATATAGTGGATGGTCCACATGTGTGTGTTGAGTAAATGAATGAATGAATGAATGAATGAATTCAACCTAATTCCAGGACTATGAAGTGTAGAGAAAAATCTCAAGGCACAGCTATATTTCTCTATATAATCTCAAGGCACAGTCTAGAATTTTTTCAGAAATCCTACTATTCCTCTGTCCTGACTCCTGCATTTACTGACCACTGTGCTTTCGAGAAGTTCTCCTGGAATCCCTGCCAAGGGATTGCCCCGCCTTGGCAGCCAAGGCATTGCTGGGCACTCTCATTTACTAAGAGCATAGAGGAAGCTGGGAACAAGTCTCCATGACCCCTCATCAAGTTCTCAGGGGCCCATCATAAAATGACTCACGGCATCTGAGGGGACATTTGAGAAGAACAGATTTGGGGCTGGGCTGGGCTTGGGGAGGAGAAGAGACAACACTGTCAGTTGTTCCCAGCTCATCCCCCACTAATCTTCCAGAGGACTAAAGACCCCAAATTGTATGGCTCACAAGGTATGACATTTCCTTTGCAAATGACTGTAACTTCCCTTGAGGCAACCTTGCTGTACACCTTCCCTGTAATCATTCCTATTCCTCGCTCACACCCTGCACTTTCTGGACATTCTAGCCAAAAGCTAGAGCTCCCCATTACCGAAGGAGGATGTGGAAGCCCAGAAGTGAAGTGAGACGTCCAAGGTCACAAGATAAGAAGGTACCTGCCCAGATTTCAATGTCAGGACCTTGCATATCAAGAGCCAGCATCTTTGTGAAGAAATAACTATATGTGTTTACTTAACGTAGAAAAACCTCCTCTAGAAATTTCTGGAGATAGACACTGACACTCCAAGAACAGAACCCCTGAACCCTTGACCTTATGTGGCCCTGAGTCAGGGGTATGGAGTGGGTAATGCAGACAGGGGACTTGCATTTCTTTTTTTTTTTTCTTTTTAATTTTTTAATGTTTACTCAATTTTTTGAGAGAGAGAGAGAGAGAGAGAGAGAGAGAGAGAGAGAGAGAGACGGAGCGTGAGTGAGGGAGAGGCAGAGAGAGAGGGAGACACAGAATCCGAAGCAAGTTCTGGGCTCTGAGCTGTCAGCTCAGAGCCTGACTCAGGGCTTGAACCCATGAACTGCAAAATCATGACCTGAGACAAAGTTGGACACTTAACCGACTGAGCCACCCAGATGCCCCAGGGACTTGAGTTTCTGAAGAGCCCACCTGGGAGCCTCAAGGCCAGGGTTCGAGCCACCTATCATCTAGGCCCCTGTTGTCCAAGCCCCTCCCCTCCCACCCAAGTCTGGTTACAAAGAGCAACTCCCCTTCCTGTCCTCTAACAAGAAGGCAGGAAGCTTCCTGGAGAGGACATGGCAGGAGAAGCAAGGGCAGGTGATAAAGTAGGACTATCTGGGAGAACCAGACTCAGAATGTTAGAAGCAAGGGGAGTCCCAGAGACCCCCAACTCACTCGCCCTTCTCTTGCCACAGAGAGAGAAACAGATATCTGGGAGCCTAAGAGGGCCCAGCTCTCCCGAATCTGGGCCAGGGTTCTTTCCTACCACCTAAGCCACCCTGAAGTTCCAGGAAACCTGGCCAACCCATCAGCTGCTTCCTGGGGCCTCCAGCCCGCAGCCCAGACAGGAGGAGTTCAGAGGAATCCACTGAACCTGGTTCTCCTGGTTTCTATTCCAGGGCCGTGTGGTCCTCAGCAAAGGCCACCCCCAACCAGCACTCAAGGACAGGTGTCAGAGGGAGCCCCAGGGCAACCTTGTAAAACCACCGAAGGAGATTCCACGCTGCCTCCTCTGTTCTGGGCACTTCTGAAGAAAACAAAATTCAGCTGTGAACCAGTCCTAA
This sequence comes from Neofelis nebulosa, assembly GCF_028018385.1. Taxonomy (NCBI): domain Eukaryota; kingdom Metazoa; phylum Chordata; class Mammalia; order Carnivora; family Felidae; genus Neofelis; species Neofelis nebulosa. The sequence goes on from NC_080792.1 coordinate 28,008,724, forward strand.
AATCTAGGCATGGAGCAGCAGCCGGAGGAGGGCTTCTTGCAGTGAGGGTTGGAAGGTGACCTGAAATCACATGCCCAGGTGCCCACCTCCTTTGTGTGAGGCAGGCATCACCAAGGGTCCTCGAGCGCTCCAGAGTGAGGCACTCCGCGGTCACTTTAGAGTGTATGCTCTGTGTCCTTGGAGCTTGCACTCTGATGCTTTGTTAGAACACACCAAGACACATTCGGGGTAACTCCTGAGGACTTTTGACCCAAGCAAACGTCTGGTTGGGGAGGAAGTGCCTGGGTAGGGGGTGGGGAGTGCAAAAAGATCCCAGAAGATCTTTTTCTGTGGGAAAGGGTTCCAGGGAGCAGACTGGACCGCAGGCCCTCTGAGAGGTGAGTCCGGAGGTCACGCACTCACTGGTGGCCCTCACCGTTCTGTGTGAACTTTTCAATTCTACCCAGAAAGCCCAAGGAAACCCAAGACCAAGGGGCAGGTTCCCCGTCCTCAGGGAGCATGCAGCCCGGCTGGGGAGACACGGCCAGCTCACTATGGCAACGAGAGCCCTCCACTTGCCCATAACCCCCCTGTCACCACTACCACGGGCTGGGCTGTGGCTTGACCACCTGCTCTCCCCCACGTGCCCTCCCCTGGGCCCACCACAGGGCTGCACTCAGAGTATGTATCCACTGGCACATGGCGGGGTAGGGCGGGGTGTAGGGGTGAATCGGGGACCCAGACACCAAGGGGTGGATCCTGATTTATGTGTGCCTCAGGCTGAGAAGCGGAGCCAGCCTCCACTCCCAGGCCGGCGTAGCTCCCGTGAGCTTTGCAAACCGGGGCTGATGGGCTGGCGGCACTGCGGCGTGTTCCTTTCCGTCTTCTTCACACCTGGAAGAGAGCGGTCTGTTCTGCCAGGTGGAAGACGGCCTCTGCCTCCTCTGCAGCTGAAGGAGGTGGAAGAATTCCGCACGCTCATCTCCAGAGCCATATTCGGAGCCCAAAGACCGAGGGATTTTCTCGGCTGACGGCACAGCAAAGCCACATTTATTCAGACCCCGCTGACTGAGAATGTGCTGCAATTCCCATTCATTTGCTCAACTAATATTTATCGAGCATTTCCTATGTGTCAGTCCTGGGCCAGGCGCTGGGGATACAGTGGTGATCAAATGGGGCAAAACCCATGCCCTCATGAGCTTCCGCGTGGGCAGAAGAGGGGCCAGCCTGGGCTTCACTCTACACGCTTTCTGCAGACGTGGAAAGATCTCTGTGAACTCCACACACAAGCCCTGGGCACTGGCTGGCTCTTTGCCAGTATCTCATCCTCTGATTTTCCCCTCTGAGACAGCCTCCACCTGTGCAAAATGGAGGGCTGGGTGAACACATCTCTGAAGACCTTTCAGCACTAGGGTGCTGTGCTTCTGTCATTTAAAGAAAGGGGTCCAAAGGGGACCGTCAGAAAGAAAACCTTGTCAAGAACTTTGAACACACCTACTTCAAACACAGCTGAACTCGGCATGGTTATCAGAGATTCCTCTTGTCGGTTCACCAAAGCATGTTCCCAAACTTTTGTTGGCCGAGGTGGAGTTGCCCGGAGTTTGTAAGTAACAGAGCTTTGAGGCTCTCACTAGTTCAGATGAGTGGGGTGTAGCTGTGTCACCATCTGTTTGGGTGGCTTCTATGATGCTCTTCAGAGTTTTCAAGAATAGAACATGAGTCACAAGGAGGATACCCACGATGAGATTGCAGGCATTGTTAAGGAGTGGGCCTAAGTCCTGGGGCCAGTGGGACCTCTCCACACACACACACACACACACACACACACTCCTCCTGTAAGGCAGGCATCTTGTCAGAAGTCTGTTATTCCTTTTAGAAGTGCTCTCAGGGACTCTCCCAGCTGGCTCTCAGACAGTAAACCCAGGTCTAAGGAATCTTGGGTGGAAACCAACTTTCTTGATAAACCTTGAAGGGAAACGTGGTATCTTCAAGGATCCATCCCATGGGCCTACTGGGACCCACTTTATGGCCTGGTGGAGAAAAGACTGGCCTCAGAAGGGAAGCCACTGCCTCCAGCCCCTTGTCACCTGGGACCTGTTCCCAAGCCCAGAGCCTGGGGCCTCCCCACTACACTACCCACCTTTGAGTGGAGATGGGGCAGGAGGTGGTGACTTTGGCAGGCCAACCACAGCCGATTTTGAGCTCCATTTTGCTTGTACTCTGTAAATGCTTTGAAATCCTTCAGGGACATAAGTGAGCTATTATCTTCAATGCTGCCCTATTTCTTAATGCCTTTAAGTGGGGAAATGGGGCATGAAGCAGATAAGAGACTCAGGGAAATTTGAGCTGAAAGGCGTCTTGGAGATCTGGCTCCTGGCTTGCTAGTACAGTAGACTAAGGTCCAAGGAGCATCCGAGGGTCATTCTCCCAGGAGCCAGCAGAGGAGGGGCTGGAGGCCGCCAGGGTTGGCTAGCTCACGAGTGGGTAGGGGGCAGGACTTCACACCTGGGCCTCCACGCCCTGTCCTGAGTGGGGCAGGTCCCTTCCTGGACAGTCAGCCAGCTGCCCCTCTCCTTCCATAACCATATATACTTAGTACCAACACTGAAACATAACATTAACAGGGATCAAGAAGGCCAACCAGAATGAGCATGACAGTCCTTGACAGAGTCCACAGGAATCTCTGGAGGGCCACTGGGGGGCTGGACACAGTGAAGGGAGCCCTGCTCTCACTGTGTGCCCCCTCTGCCTTTTGGATATTCTGTCATGTGCCTATGAATACATGTGTATATCTATTATGTGTGTGTGTATATATGTATATGTGTGTGTGTGTATATACACACACACACATATACATATATATGTATATGTATATGTATATATATACACACACACACATATATATGCATGCATATATAATGATTTCCATATCATAATCTATAAATACGATTTTTTCTGTTTTTTACAAGAGCGAGTTTACAGGGATTGGGCTAAAATTTCGCTTTAGAACTCTGTTGTACACCTGAAACTAAAGTAACATTGTTGTCAACTACATTTCAATTAAATATAGATATATCAAAAAATAATAACAATCACAAAATTTCACCTCAGAGAGCAAGGATGAGTGTTCAGTTCACCTTTTTGTTTTCCCAGCTGGAGCCGGAGGGAAGCCCCGCTCAAGGTCAAGAAGCTAGTACCTAATCCAACTCGACTGCAGGCAATATGGCGAGCATCGGGAATGGGTGCCCACACCCCAGCTTTGCCGGCCAGCAGCGTGGGTCTCTGGCAAGTCACTGTGCCCTGCCCAACCCATCTCCCATCAGCTGCTCATTGGGGGACTGGCTGGAGTCCAACTTTTTCTATTTGCAGAGACTTCCTTCAAATGCAATGTCGTGAAAGCCCCCCTGTGAAAGCCAGTGGGAGTCTCCCGCTGTGATGGTGAGCCCTGCCCATGGGTTCCTCCCTCTTCCACAGGGCTGCAGTCCTCATGGCTCCCCAAGCGCAACTTGGACACCCCCAGGCTGGACGGCATTCACCTCCCTCCCAGCCTAGTGCCCTGGGACCAGCCTGACCCCTCAGTGCCCGACCTCTGGCAGAACCCCAGACAGAATTCCACAACCCACCTCACGTGCCTGTGACAGGCAGTCCTGGGGGCAGGGAAGGGTTCTCCCATAGCACCACACCTCCTGGCCCCCAGGGAAGTTCCGATAACTCCCTACTTCTGGGGTCCTTTGTCTGGTGCTGCCTGGTGCTTTGGCCTCAAAAGAGAGCAGGGCAAGGCTGGAAAGCAGGGACTTGCCATGGAAATGTCTTCGAGAACAGGGCACAAGGAGCCTGGGTCTCTGGGTCTGTTTGTGAACGAGGTGAGGGAAATTCCAACTGCATTCTCCTTGGGAGCCCTGGGTTCCCAGGTTAGCCCACGGAAGCAGCAGGACTGCATTCTAGTTGAGCCTGACTACCAGTTTTAGTCCACTCTCTGTAGAATTCGCCCTCTGTTCCTCCATGGCTGGCCACAAATACATCATCCCTCCTCCCAATCTACGCATCAGAGGGAAGACCTCCAACGCTCTCAACACCCTTGTCAGAGAGTGAGGGTTCCACAGGGGAGAGGAAGATGGCCTTTGAATGGACCACATCAGTGGGATGAGGATTGCCCTGTTTGGGGGAGTGACATGGAAGGCACTCAGTGAAGCCAGTGCATGGACCCATGATGCATCTCCTCATTTCCTGGATCCAGGGTGTCCTCATCAACTGAAATACTAGCATAGTGACTGGAGCAGGTCGTGAGTTATCTCTAAATATCCATCTTGCTCTTTCCACATTAATAGAAGCCCCCCTCCCCCATTTTTAGCTGGCCCATGGCAATCTGGAATAAAGGCTGTTTCCCAACTTGCCCTGAAGCTAAATGCGATTCTGCGACTACAACCCGCCCAATAGGATTTTACGTGGAAATGGTACATGTAATTTCTAGGAAATGCCTCAGTTTGAGAAGGCATCCTCACCTCTTCCTCCTCTGTATTTGCTGGAATGAAAATGCCAGGGCTGGAGCTTTAGCAGCCATTTTGGGCCATGAGTGACTTCGGAAATGGAAGTCACGAATGACAGAGCAATTAGTAGAAACAGTCTGATTCTCTGACACCATGGGGAGCATCATACCTGCCTCGGATTGCTCCCTCCAGACTTCCAAACAGGTGAGATAAACAACCTAGATTTTGAACCCAAGCAAATACTAACTAATACAATGGCCTTTCATGTGGGGTCCACCTGGGCCCTGGACTCAGTTCTTATACCCCCTTTGCTCTCTACACTCCCACCATACCAGGCTGCTCTCTATTTCTACGACAAGCCATGAACTGCAGTCTCCCAGATGCTATTCCCTTTGCTGAGAACTCTTCTCCCGCTCTTTGCCTGACTGACCCCTCCTCATTAGTCCACTCCCCTCTTATGTATCACTTGCTTGGGAGGGCTTTACCTGACCCCTGCACCAGCCAAAATCCTGGTTACACCTCCTCCTCCTCCTTATACTGTTCCTCATTTCTGTAAACCCTTTACACAAGATACGGTTTTCCCAGCAGACAGCCCATAACCTCTGTGGGCAGGGCACAGCCTGCCTTGTCTACCCCGAACCCCCTGGACCTGGCATAGGGCTTGGAGTGCAGAGCAGGACCCCAGGGTGTCGGGCCGAATTGAAGTGCACAATTGTAGCTTCTGGACAGCTGTGCACATCTCCTCACATAAGCCCCGTGAAGGGGCTACTACCACCTACCACTTTACAGGGAGGGCAACTGAGTCCCAGGATGGGGAGGCACCTCACCCAAGCTTCACGTCAGCCCAGCAGCAGTGGCAGGACGTGAGCCTCCTGACACAGTGGTTGCATGAAGGGCTGGGGGATCTCGGTCTCTGCAGGGACAAGGTCTGAGGACATCGCTGTCAGGAGCCTCTCGTGTCTCTGTGGTCGTTGTTTAAGTCAAAAGAATATTTCTTCTTTTTTTTAATGTTTATTTTTGAGAGAGAGAGAGAGAGAGAGAGAGAGAGAGAGAGAGCATGAGTGGGGGAGGGGCAGAGAGAGAGGGAGACACAGAATCTGAAGCGGGCTCTGGGCTCCGAGCGGTCAGCACAGAGCCTGACACGGGGCTCGAACTCATGAACTGTGAGATCATGACCTGAGACAAAGCTGGACATTTAACCAACTGAGCCATCCAGGCGCCCCCAAAAGAATATTTCTTATGTGCCTCCTCCGAGCAAACACTTCTCTAGGCAGCGGGGATACAGTGTCATACCCCACCTGCAGGTTTCTCCCGAGAGTGGGAGAAGGGAAAAGATGGGAAAAGGAGCTAGTTGTGTGGGCATATGGTAAGGAAGGGATGGTTTGGAGCCTATCATCAAGGGCTAGAGGCTCTGGGCTCTGGGGACACGTGCTGGCTCATCTCGGGAGCCCAAGTGACAGTGACTTCTCCCCTGTCTGCAGCCACCGTATCTGAAGGCCAGAGCTAGCAGCTGGAAAAGGTCACAGAGGACACCCCAGAGCCCCCCCCCCCCCGGAGCCTCCTTCAGGGGAGGAGCGAACAGTGACGTGTGGGATACTCTTCAGGCTTCATAACTGCCATGGCCTCACTGTACTGGATCACACTTTTAGAAGGCAGCTCTGCAGAGGTGCTTGGAGCCCCTTTCCTGTGGCTGTGTGTGCTCTGTGCCTTCCCGACTCTGCCACCTTTCATTCATTCGCTTGCTCATGCTCCACCCTCCTCCCCATGTACCTGGACCCTCCCAGACCATCCAGACCTTCCCCTTCCCGAGGCCTGCCCTGGACTGCCCACCCCAGCCTGCAGGGACCCAGGCCCCCTTCCTTGACCCATCTGGGTCACTCCGGGGCCTGCATGTTTTATCCTCGTTGTGGGTCAAATTGGGTCCTGCCAAAAAGACATATCGACGTCATAACCCCCTGTACCTATGGATGTGATCTTATTTGGAAATAGGGTCTTTGCAGAAATGATCGAGTTAAGATGAAGTCACAGTGAAATAGAGTGGGCCCTAATCCAGAAACTGGGTGTGCTTAGAAGAAGACCGTGTGTGGGCACAGAGACACAGAAGGAGAAGCCCACATGATGACAGAGGCACAGATTGGGGGGATGTGTCTACAAGCCAAGGACTGCGGCCACCATCAGAAGATAGAAGAAGGAAGAAGGATCCTTCCCTAGAGCCTTCAGAGGGAGCATGGTCCTGTCGACATCTTACTTTCAGACCCCTAGCCTCCAGAACTGTGACAAAGTAAATCTCTATTGTTTTACGCCACTCATTTATTTGTTACGGCAGCCTTAGGACAATCCTAAGGCAGCCAGTACAATCCTTATCAAAACCTCTGTCCTGTCTCCCTAACTGGAAGGTGACTCTGAAACTTCAGGAGGCGTCTTGCTCCCCTCTGTACCCTAGACTTAGAGTAAGAAGTGAGTGGAAACTGGGGCTCCTGGGTGGCTCAGGCAGTTAAGCATCCGACTTTGGCTCAGGTCATGATCTCACAGTTTGTGGGTTCAAGCCCCACATCTGGCTCCATGCTGATAGCAGGGAGCCTGCTCCGGATTCTGTCTCCATCTCTCTCTGTCCCTCCCCAACTCGTGCTCTGTCTCTGTCTCTCAATAATAAATAAACATCCAAAAAATTAAAAGAAGGAGAAGGAGAAGGAGAAGGAGAAGGAGGGAGTGGAAACTGAGGGTTCCACGAAAACCACCTGGCATCCTGGACAGGAAACCAGGGAACCCTCACCCATGCACCACCACCTCCTCCAGCTCAGCCTCCCAAAGTGAGGTCATCCCTGCCGTTCTCCCTCCCGACACCTTGTTCTGTTCCTCCTGACCTTTGTCAGGTCTCACGATAACGTGAACATTTGTGGGCCATTTGTTTCTCCCAGTCACCTCAACTAGACTATGCACTCCAGGAGGGCAGGGACCCAAGGGTTCTGTTCAACACAGGATGTGCCACGTCAGGTGCAGCATTTGCTACTTAATCAAGAATGAGTATTAACAGGGGCGCCTGGGTGGCATAGTCGGGTAAGTGTCCGATTTGGTTCAGGTCATGATCTCATGGTTCATGAGTTCGAGCCCCCACGTTGGGCTCTGTGCTGACAGCTCACGGCTCTGAGCCTGCTTTGGATTCTCAGTCTCCCTCTCTCTGCCCCTCCCCCACTCACATTTGTCTCTCTCTCAAAAATAAAAATAAACGTTAACAATTGTTTTAAAAAGGGGAGGCTCACTTGGTTAAGCCTCTGACTCTGGCTTGGGTCACGATCTCACAGTTCATGAGTTCGAGCTCCGCGTCGGGCTCTGTGCTGACAGCTCGGAGCCTGAAGCCTGCTTTGGATTCTGTGTCTCCCTCTCTCTCTGCCCCTCCCCTCCTCACACTCTGTCTCTCTCTGTCTCAAAAATAAATAAACATTAAAAAATGTTTTTAAAAAAGAATGAGTAATAGCAATTGTCAGCTCTGGGGAGAGGTCTGTGGGGCAGGAAAGAAACCTGCTGTTCAGCAACGAGTCTTCCATACTGCTTACATTTTTTTGCACATTTTTCACTTACATTTTTTGGCTTACATTTTTCACTTACATTTCACTCACATTTTTTGCACTTTCTTCTTCTTTTTTTAAAGTTTCTTTCTTTTAATTAATTTATTTATCTTGAGAGAGACAGAGACAGTGCAAGTGGGGTAAGGGCTGAGAGAGAGAGAGAGAGAGAGAGAGAGAGAGAGAGAGAAAATCCCAAGCAAGCTCCAAGCTGCCAGCACAGAGCCCAATGCAGGACTCAAACCCATGAAACAGATCATGAGCCCAACTGAGCCACCCAGGTGTCCCTTGAACTTTTTTCTTTATTGACAAAACAACTCATTTGCATTTGAAATTCACATATACATGGGGCACCTGGGTGGCTCAGTTGGTTAAGCGTCTGACTTTGGCTTAGGTCATGATTTCACGGTTTGTGGGTTCGAGCCTCACCTCCGGCTCTGTGCTGACAGCTCTGTGCTGACAACTCAGAGCCTGGAGCCTGCTTTGGATTCTGTGTCTCCCTCTCTCTCTCTGTCCCTCCCCTGCTTGTGCTCTCTCACTCTCAAACATAAATAAACATTTAAAATAAATAAAATTTAAAAAATAAAATTCACATATACACAAAAATACAGATTCCCCCCCTCAGAAAGGTAGCTCTGCTGCGGGGCCTGGGAATATGGATTTTGGCAAGCTCCCCAGGTAACCCTAATGACATGTATGAGAACTGGACAAAGCCAGTTGTCCCCACCTAAAGTCAGCGCCGCAGCTCAAAGGCACAGAATTCTGTTTTCCCGACCAGGGCTCCATCTGGCTCTGGAGGAAGTCTACCCGTCTTTAGGGTCTCAGTTTCCCCTGAGTATAAAACCTATGCTCACCAGATTTGACCATGATCTCAACTGGAGGCAGTGAGCTAGGGGACAAGAGGTGGCACCATGAAAGGAACAACCGATACCGCCATCGAGAAGGGCCTGGGGAGGCAGGGCCCTGGAAGGGGTGTTTGAGACTCTGGGCACCACTCAGTTTTCAACGGCCTATGTCTGGGCTTGATTCATGGGGGTCCTTAGTGGGACTTTGGTGGGAATACGCCTTCCATGTGCACATGCATACAGGCACACACACTCGCGTGCACACATGCACGCACACACCTGCCTTGTGCTTAGAGATGGTCCTAAGAAGACAGATGGACCCACTGTGCTCCTGCCTCCTCCCAGACTCCCCCTTCCATGGCCCTGCACTAGACCTGAAGCTCCCAGAAAGAAATCCGGCAAAGAGGAGGAGGGAGAGGAGACTCTCTGAACCTATTTGGTCATTAATTAGAAGGTGGCTCCAAGCAAGTCACTTTGCCTCTCTGGGCCTCAGTTTCCTCACATGTAAGAGGGGACAGGGAGCCATGCACTGAGAGACTCTGAATGCCGTGTTGGGTGCTACACCAACCAGTCGGCACTCCTGCCCTGAGTGGGGAGGATGCCAGAGCCAGCTGTCCGTCTGGCTCCGGAGCTCAGAGAACCCACGGGATGCAGGGGTACAGCAGAGACATTCAAGAGCGGTGTAGCAGAGTGGTGACCACTCAGACTCTGGGGTCCCCTGCCTGCATCTGAAGCCCGGCTCAGCCTCTACAAGCTGTGTGCACTCTGGCCACCTCTCTGTGCCTCAGCTTCCCCATCTGTAAACCAGGGATAATGACGGTCTCTAACCACCCCCCCTCGCAGAGTTAGTATGAAGACTGAGTGAGGCAGTGCTCAGAGCGCCTGGGAAGGAGGATGCTCCAGCCCACTGGGGAGGCAGGAAGCAGCCATACTCAGCCGCACTCACAAGGGAGGTGAGATCGAACCCCTCAGAGCCGCTGGGCCCCTCTCGCACGACCCTCAAGTCAGGCCTCTGGTAGCACCGCACTGACCGCAGAGCTTCTCCCGAGCAAGCGTGGACAGAAAGCACCCCGGCCCCAGCATCACTGTCCCCATGCCCCGAGCTACTCCACTGCCTAGCTCCTGCCACCTTCCATCTGCTTTCTCTGCCACCTGGCCCCTGTCACCTTCCACCTGCTTTTACCTACTTACTTAGTTGCTGTCTGCCAGCCCCCACTAGAGCGTAAGCTCCGTGAAGTCAGGGTGGAAGGTTCTGACTCACCGCTGCATCCTCAGTGCCTGGAACACACCCGGAATGGGGCTGGCCGCCCAATCAACATTTGGGAACGAGTGAATGATTGAATGGAAGGAAGGAAGGAAGGAAGGAAGGAAGGAAGGAAGGAAGGAAAGACAAGGCAATATCTTTTCCAGTTTCCACAAGTTCCTGGCACAGAGTAGGGACTTCATAAATATTTCATGAATAAATCAAGGGGGGAATGAGGGAGGAATGGTGGCAGTTTGGACCTGTCCTGAGTCAACCTCATACTGGCCTTGGGCTGAGTGCCATGGGAACTCTGCCAATGAGTGGCCCCATGGCCTTGGCCCAGCAGCCCCATCATATGGCCGTGCCTCCTCCTGCCACAGAGCCTCTTCATCATCCTCGTCTTCATCATCTTCAACATCACCGTCCTTATCATCACCATCATCCATGCCCATCAGATCCCCCACATGCTGGGGCCATACTGGGTCTCTCGGTGCTGGGGCCCTGCAAGCATAGTGGTGCCGTGCAAGGCTTTGGCTCACGTGTGCGCAGCTGGGTTTAGGGAAGGTCCTGAGGGGGCAGCTGAGTTCGCAAGGGGTGGAGAGAAGGGAGCTGCCAGAAAGCCAGGCAGGCACTGAATTTAGGGATGGCAGGGACATCACAGGGCACTGGGAGACAGTGACTGGGGGAGGAATGGGAAAAGGAGGGGTCAGCACCCCAGAAGGGTCATCTGACCATCTAGGAGATTGACGGTTCTCTGACAGGCACAGGAAGGGGGCTTAGACAGCTGGTTTGGGGAAAGAGGGAAAGTCAAGGAAGTTCGCATTTTTCCTAGCTCTGGGGCACGTCTGTCCTTTGCAAAGCTATTTAGACAGCAAGTATGCCCTGCGGGTCCTCACCAGCCCCTGAAGAGTAAGGCAGAAAAAGGATGCTCCTCCCTTTGGACCAGCAAAGAGCCCAAGGCCCCCCCAAAATGGTAACAAAGCTGGTCCCCATCAGAGGGGTCCCAGGAATTTTGTCTCCCAATTCGCCCACTTCTGGCCCTCCCCAGTGTGTTCATCGTCCTGAGTCCTTGGGTTCTCGTGAAATGTTAAAAACAAGATGAAGGAGGATAGTCCCTATTGCAAAAGAAACCTAGATATTATGAATCACAAACTTGGCACTGATGTTTTTGTCTCTGAGGGTTTTACAGACTTATTTGTGGCCCCCAAAGCTTTGTGCATGGGGAGCATAAAAAAGCTGCCGAGTTTTATCAGTTCTAAGAGGCCATCGATTGCACAGTGAACCATCCTTTATCAACCACTAAAAGATTTTTTAAGGGCAATTAAACTAGAACGCACGGGCACTTCACAGGTGCCCTCCAGTTTCGGAGATGTGAACTGTGGAAATGTGTGCAGCTCGGAAGCTTACTGATGGCTGAACAGTGGAATGTTCTGTGAAAACCCGGAAGTGTCAGGCAGAGACCCTGCAAGCATTCTAACCAACTACAGACACTCTTGTAAAAACTTCTCTCGTTTCTCCTGCTTACCAATAGCACAGTTAGATCTCAGTGCCCACGCATCCTTACCATGCTTCTTCCCTTCCTGGGCCCTGTGCCCGAGGAACCTCATCTTTACAGCCTAAATGGACAGAAGCCCTCGAATCTGAATGGCCCTTCACGGTTTACAAACCTGTGTCGATGAATGTCCACCCTGACCCCAACAGGCAAGTCCGACGGTGCCCGCTCTTGCCCTTTGGCACACACAGGTGAGCCTCGGAGCTGGTGGCCAGGCCCCGGCCCCCAGCCCCTGACGCTGCAATGCCCCTTCCCCATCACAGCTGCTTCCCCAAGAGATTGTCCCCTGCCCCCCTCCCTGCAGTGCCTCTGCTAATGTGCTTGCCCCTCCCTGGGCCTTTCCCAGACAGGTGACTGCACCATGGGAAGAAACGGACTAATTCCTAACTGCAGGCAGAAGGCAGAGGAGAGGAAAGAGGAGTGGGGGAGGGGGCACAGAGGCTTGTGGCTCCGGCCCTCCCAGGTCAGGAGCAAGAATGGAGACTGAGAGGTGGGTCCGGGTCTTCACCGTGGCTCAGGGTCCTTGGCCAAGCCCTTTCCTCTCTCTGGGCTCTGTTTCCTGTAAAATGAGGGGTGGAGGTAATGAGCTGGATATCTCTGAGTCCCCTCCTGCCCTGCTATTCCAGGCTTCCAGAAAGAACCCAGAGAGCTGAGTCTTGGTGGACAGGAAGACAGAATCTTCTGTCACAGCCAGGCCACCACCGGGAGCCCGGGGAACCATGCTCCCAGCCCTCAACATGGGAAGTCTGTGTCTAGTTAGTGTTCCTGGAGGCACATCTCATTTCCCCCAGCAGAGGATCTGAGGCAGAAACGGGGGACAGTGGGCATGACACTGGTCTAAGGCGCCAGAACCCCAGTCTTCTCCTCACCAGCAGCTCCTTGGCCCCATCACTTCTGCTCTGATTCTCAAACCCCTCCCCCCGCCCCGCGCTTCTTGTCTCCATGGAGTGTCTACCGAGGGAGGGGGAGGGATCCAGGGATTGGCATCCAGGGTCCCCCACCAGTGGCAGTGAGGTAGGCATAGGGAGCAAACTAGTATTCATTGAACACCCACTGCTTACCAGGCACCTGTACTGAAATCTCACTGGATCCCATTTCACTCACACAACTTCTCGGGAGGTTAGAGCCTCACTCTCGCCCGGCAGCCTGACTCAGAGCCTGCTCTCTGGACCCCCAGGCCAGCCTGCCTCTGTGGCAGCTTCCACTCCCTGCGCCAGCCACTGCATGGTGCTCCCTGTGGACTCTCACTGAATCCCCCCAGCCACCCAGGGGCCGGCCATGATTATATCCCCATTTCTCAGATGAGTAAACAGAAGCCCCGAGAGGTTAAGTGCCTTGCCCAAGGACGCACAGCGTTTATTGAGGGTCTACTATACACATGCCCTGGGCCGGGCACTCCACGACCATCATCTCAGTCTCCACTCCAACATCTTACTGTATTCTCGGGGACAAGATGCCAAATGAGAGCTAGTCACCAGGACAACAAGGAGAATCTGCAACTAGATGAATGAGCACATCCCATCAATACAGCGCAGGGTTTGATACCAGCTTGGAGGGTGGCTTCCCCCTTCCCACCTTGGGGCTTTGTCCTTGCCTAGTGGGGAAGCCATGGAGGGCGTGCTAGCCCACCCACCATAACGCTAAATGGAAAAGTGCACGCACAGGACGTCAGTGTAAGGCCCGGTGTACGGGTCGGAGAACCAACGGAGGCAGAGCTGACTTCTCTGCCAATATCCATTCTCTCCTTCTGTGGTAACAGAACTCCCGGATTTAGCTAGCACGTGGCCTTCCAGAATGAAGACTACATTTCCCAGCCTCCTTTGCAGCCACACGAGGTCATGTGGCCAGTTCTGGCCAACGGGATATGAGTGGGTGACGGCAGCTTGTGTCATGCTCCTTCTACCCTTTCTTTCCTTCCTCCATCCCACTGCTTGGAAAGTGGACATGGGGGTGAAACCACTCTGGGCCATGAAGAAAGGGGCCACGCCCTAGGGAGGGGTGCAGCAGCAAGAGAGGAGGTATCTGATGCTTGACATTGAGTACCCACCTACCAGGCCTGGCCAGGAACACTAACTCCAGGCTGTGCCAGAGAGCTGGTAGCCCCTTTGAGCCACCTTTACTTTGTGTCTCGTCACCAGAGCCAAACTTGCACCCTACCAAATAAACCAGTTCAAATAAGCTAAGGCAGAAGAGTCCCGTAGCAGGTGTTGGCAGTTTGAGGGTTCTGGTCCACCTGAATTAAGCTCAATACAAGGGTGCCGTGTGCTCAGAACATCTGGTGCAAAATCAGGCTGCATTAACAGAAGCGTGGATTCTCGACTAGGGGAAGGCATCTGCTGGAGTCCATACTGGCTGCCTTCCCATTTTATGGGCTTTAACCAGCTGGGGCTCATCAAGGCAAGCATCCTGGATGGGACCAGAGGCACCCAAGGAGAAGGAAACGGGGGTGTTTGGCCTGAAGAACCGTCAGAAGTCTCCGGCAGAGCCCTGCAAAAGCTGCCAAGAGCCGGTGGCAGGGCAGGAAAGGCCAAAGCCTGGGAGGCAGGGGACACGAAGCAGCCATCCCGGGGACAGGCCCAGGAAATGCAAGGGGAAACGCCAGGAGCAAGCTCACCACCCACGGGCCACTGCCGTCCATCAGGACAAGATGGAGTTCCGTGTGTGTCAGGTAGGCCCTCCTCCTCCACAACCCATCTCCCCCACTGACCTGTAATAGTGTCTGCCAGGCCACCCGTGGAGAAAGATCCATTGCATTCTGTTCCAGAGGCCCCCAGGAAAACAGACGCAGCTCTTGGAGGAAGGCTGCATAGGTCCATGAGCCATGAGGACTCCTCGAATAGCTCGAGTTCCTACAGACCCCTACCCCAACACACGCAGCCGTCTTACTCCCTGCTGAGCAATGCGGTGTCAGTGTGCATGCGCTGATTCAGGGCTGGGCCCTGCCTCCAGGCTGGGGACACTGCCTCCGGTCCTTGAAAGGACATCAACGTCCAAGTTGCCTTTAAACCCAGGCCTCAGTTTCTAGGCCATGACATTCAAAACCACTGCTTGCAACACCTCAGTTTTCTTATTGTTCAGTTGGCTTTAGTAAAAGCTAACCCAAGAGCAACATGGGATGATCGGCAGGGGGTGCCTATAAAGCCCCCAGTGGGACAACATTCCGGCACTAATGCTTCTCTCCCACCAGGCCGGAGGCTCCCACAGCCAGCTGAGGGTCCGCAGTGCTGGGAGCCTCCAAAGATGCAAGGAGACAGCCTCTGCAAACTTGACCATTTTGCTCAAGACACAACCTCATTCTTGGCCAGCCCTTCTCCTGTCCTTTTCTTCTTCAGAAATCCAGGGAAGGGAAGCCATTGTTTGGAGCAGGGGGACTAGCGTGGCCTGTCCACAGGCAACAGTGCACCAGGCAGGCCTCCTCGGAGAACACTCCAGACCCCTTTCCAGACTGGGGCAAGTCCCAAACCCTGCCCCTAGGCTAGGGCAATCTGCATTCTAATAAGCTTCCAGATGATTCTTACTTGGTGTAGACTTGAGTTTGAAGCCCCTTGGCTGGGCGATCCCCAGTGTCTCTCTCCCACACAGGTGGTTGGGCTTCCCCACCCAGCTTGCTGGGCCTGCGGACCTGCACACCCGCCAGGACATCCCTTTCCCTCCCGCACTCCGCTGGCTCGGGGAGCTCCCCGGCCTCCAGTCTCAGCGCTGCTGTTCCCTTCCATGATTTATGACTGTGACTCCCACACACACTCCGGAGCAGGAAAACCCAGCGCACTGTTCACAAATTAAATCCAGCCCTCCTCTCCTCCCAGGTAATGGGCCCATCTGATGATAGAAGAGCTTATAAATGGCTATCATCAAATTAATCTCCATGTCAGAGAAATAATAGCAGCTGTAAATAAGACTGAGTGTGCCTGGCTTACCGGCTTGTTAGGACACTTTATAAAACAAGGCAGCAACATTAATACTGCATGGTCTCTTTAATTCCCCCAACCACCTGGGTGCAGAAGCTGAGCACTGAATGAGGAGTCTCCTGGGCAGCAGGAGGAAACCCCAGCAGAGCAGGGCTACTGACTGCTTCCTGGCCCCACTGCTTCTTCTCCCATCTCTGCTCAAACTGTCCCCACAATCATCACTGGGGCTCTCTGGGTTAGGGGGTCACCAGCCATGCTCACTGCTCCCCATGCCCTTCGTGTGACTTCCCCGCCTCCACGTCCTCCCCTCTCTCACCTCCTGCTGACATGGTCCTCATCCTTCACCCCAGCTCGAGACCCACCTCTTCCATGAAGCCCTCCAGGCCACCTGACGTCCAAAAGGGGCTGTCGATGTTTGTTTTATCCATCACCAGGCGGCTATAGTGGATACCATAGCAAATCAGCTGTGCCTCCCGCATTAGCCCACATAGCCACTGCCCCTCCTGGGCCTCAGCAAGGCCCCGTGGAGAAAGCAGAGTCCTGAGGATGGGAACAACGGGATGCCACAGGCCCCGGCTCTGAGGCAGGTGTGGGCCCCTTACCTTGGCCAGCCTGACCAGGGGATACGGAGACGCTCAGGCCTCGTGGCTTTAGCCTGGCTGAAGGTCTCCATCTGTTTGTTGGAATTTTAACTGTGTGACTTCAGTGATGGTGGGATGGGGGCCTCATCGGGCACAGGTGGCGTGTCAGTGACAAGAAGGAGGAGGTCCCCATCTGGAGACATTTAAGCTTGTATGTTGCGAGGCGAGGAGGTGTCACCGGTATACCTGTGTGCACGCGTGTGCGTGGCTGCAAGTGCATAGGTGTGCATTTATTTGCATCTGTGAATGTGTGTACCACACATTCCGATCCCGTACAGGTGTTAACGAGTGTGAATGAGTGTATGTGCTGACATTCTGACTGCGTGTGGATTGTGTACGAATGTGTATTACACGGGGACCATGTGGGGTTGCGTGCGTGCGTGCGTGCGTGCGTGCTGGGGTTGAGCACCTGGGTGCATTATTAGGTGAATATCAAGAGCTGCGTGGACCGTGTGCAGTGTGTCAAATATAGCTATGGGCACAGGGGCATGGGGGCTCCCAGCTGGGTAGGGAGAGAGCCCACCCCGTGGCATCTGGACAAGGTCATAAATATAAAAGGTGGGAGGAAAGTCTTAAGCAGAGCAGGGCTTTGTACAAGGCCCGTCCCTCCAGGGGCCGAGAGCTCCCTCCAGGGTCTCCTCCGCTCCCTGGCTGGAGCTCCCCCAGGCTGGCCAGCAAGGGTGTCGCTGGGAGGGGGTGACCTGCTCACCACTGACCTCCTGATCTTAGAGTCTTCTCTTCAGCAGGTAAAGATGGCCCTCCTGGGAGGAAGACTGGGCTGGAGGGGTGAGGGGGGGAACTTCGAGACAGGCAGTCACCAACCGATGGGCCACCTTTCATGGCCTTTCTTAGCCTCTACTTCCCCTCACATAAGGAGCTGCTTTGGGCCAGCCTTGAGGTAGATGACCCAGCTCCCAGGCTGCCATTTCCCAAACGGTCTCCGTGTGCCAGGTTCAAGGGATGTTTTAGGACTCACCATACACACACACAGTTCTGTGGTCAGAGAGTATGGGGAAGTGCTACTGAAGCAGAACCAAAGGGCATTCAGTACTGTGCGAGCTACCAGAACCTTCAGTGTGCTCACATGCATGGGGACCTCCACGACAGGGGTGTCGCGTGCAGCATTTTCCCAAATGGCGGAACGTGTAGCTTTTCTGCAGAAACAACATTTAACAGCTCAAGGGGTCCTAGTGTTTGGGTGAAAAATGCTGCCCCGGGGCCCTAGTTCAAGGGTCAGTCAGCTCAAGGCCCATGTCCTCCAAGACTCCTGGACACCACGTCCCCCTCATCTTGCCCCCGTCTGGCCTCCTCCCCCTCCTCCCAGCAGTCAGCCATGATAACCCTTGGAAGGTGGGGGGAGGGTATCCCGTCCCCTCATTGCTTCCTGGGCTGGGGGGGGGAGGGGGTCTGTCGAGATGTCAACCTTGTTTCCTAGGCCTTCAAGGGCAGTGCCCTGGTCCCGCCCTCAGCCCGAGGTTCAGAACATGCCATCTCTGGGTAGGGCGTGTGCACTTCGTTCTTGACACAAGCCAGTCAACCAGCAGCCACGCTGATGGACGGGCAACACTGCTGTGCTGACAACTAGGATTGACAAAGCCCCAGCTGCCCCGCAGGACATCAGCCTCACCTCCAGGCCCCACAGGCAGCATTCTGCTTCTCAGCCCGCCCGGTGCCCCTGCAGCCCCTCTGCCTGCAAGACGTTGCCCCGGCCCAATCCCCTGGTCAAGCCCACGCACGCTCCAAGACTCAGCTCCACACCAGCTCCCCCGGGCACTGCCTTCCCCGGGACGTCCCCGCGCAGGCTGACAGAGCACCCGGTACGTACCTGGGCCCTCACTTCTGACTGCTCACGCACCTGTTTCCCACCACACTGAGTCTGTTTAGGGTAAGGTGCTTAGGAAAGCGGCTGGCACGGACAAGTGCCCCGTGAGCATATGCTATAGTGCTCCTGTTGTCGTTGTTACCCTTGTGTCTCCGGTGCCCGGGACAACGCCTGGGCCAGGGCACATGCTCAGTGCACACCTGTCAGATGAGCTGCACAAAACCACCATCAGATCTGAGCCTCATGATAGGGGGGGCCAGTGGGGGTGGGGGCATGGGTTTACCAGGATTGTTCCCATTTTACCGACGAGGACACTTTGGCTCCAAGAAGTCTTGGCTCCTCGCCTTTGTTCCCCTTACCAAATTCAAAGTGCCTCCTAGAAGCAGGCAGGGGATTCTGTGTGTGGCACGTCCCTAGTGGACAGCCACATGGAACAAAAATAGCCCCATACTCTGTGCCGGGCATCATGGGGGGCCCATTTAAACCCCACGCAGCCTGGCACGTCAGGATGAGGACCCCATGCTGCAGAGAACAGAACCAATGCCCCGAGAGGGGTACCTGCTCCAGAGGGAGGTCACGAAAGCCCCAGCTCCCCTAGGACAGCCTCGCCCTCCGCAGGCTCTCCCGAGGGACGGCACGCTGACCCACTGGAGCGCTCAGGCAGGGGGTGGGAGAGGAGGCAGAGAGTTATAGGGAAGATGGCTGGGGGTGGGGCAGGGGAGAGAGCAGGGAGAGCGGGGCTGGAATGGGTGGGATGACAATGAAATGAGAGGGCCCAATGCTCCAGAAAAGAAAAAGAAAACTCAGACAAGGATGACAGCCACAGGACTCTGAACATTCACCTCTTGGATCGGATGTGGGCCTAGTGGGAGGGGGCGTGGGAGGCAGGCTGACCTCACAGCTCCCCCAGGCAGCAAAGGGCAGATCTCTCTCCCTCCTGGGGAACAGCTCCAGCTCTGCCTCTTCCGGGAGGCCCTCCTGACTTCTCCAGGCCTCAGCGACCTCTCCCCATCCCATGTGCCAACCCTGACCAGTTGCCTCCAGGCTCCATTTCTAGCCAGCATCACCATCAGCTTCGCCCTCTGTGTCGCCCAGTCTGGGTTTTCCACCCACTTCCGGGGTGCTCGGGGGTCTCCCCAGCACCCTAGGTTCTCATGAACTGTGTATGCAATGACACGGGAACATGTCCAGCCCCTTCTGGTCTGCCCCTAGACTGTCCCAGGGTTCCAGGCCCAAACAAACAGGATGCGGGTTCAGAGGAGGCAGCGGGAGCTGGGAATGACCATCTTTTGCTAAGCACCTCCAAGGTGCCTTGTACCTGATATGTAATTCCTTCATCCTCGCTGCCCCCTGACACTGGTACCAATAACAATTACCTCCATTTTTTGTTATGAAGAGAGAAGGCTCAGAGGGGCCCAAAGTCACCTGGCTAGTAGGTGCCAAGGCCAAGAATTGAACCCGAGACTTCCCGATGCCAAAATCTGTGCACTTCCTGCTACCACTTAGTCTCCCCCAGTGGTCCTCAAGGAGACCCAGCAGGCACAGCCGTGCCCTGCCCAGGAGCAGGCCTCAAGGTCAAGGGGGCCCTTAGTTTCTGTTTGGGGCCATCCACAAGTTTTAAAAATAGAAAGTGGTGATGGTGGCACAGCACTGTGAATATACTCCATGCCCATGAACTGCACACCTTAAAGTGGTGAAAACAGCAAATATTATGCTATCCAGCAGCTCCCCCTTATCCACAGGAAATATGTTCCAAGACCCACAGTGGATGCCCGACACCAGAGACGGCACCAAACCCCCGTATATACTATGTTTTTTCCTATACACACCTACCTGCAATAAATGTAATTTATAAATAAAGCACAGGAAGAGATTATCAATAACTAATAATAAATTGCAACAATTGTACCAATATGCTGTACGATACGCCGTACAAATAAAAGTTACGTGGACGTGGTCTTTCTCTCAGAACATCTCACTGTCCTGTACTCGGCCTGCCCATGATGACGTGTGGTGACAAAATGCGTCCATGACTGTGGGGGGGACGACCAGGCACTGTGACGTAGGTTAGGCTGCTACTGACCTTCTGATGATGCGTCAGAAAGAGGATCGTCTGTTTCTGGACTATAGCTGATGGTGGGTAACTGACACCGTGGAAATCAAAACTGCAGGTAAGGGGGAGCCGCTGTATGTATTTTACTACAGTCAAAATGAGAGTCCTGGGGGAAGCCCTGCTAGACACCCCCCACAGGAAAGCCTCCCTCCCTTGCTTCTTCCTGGGATTCGTCTCCACCTCCCGACCTCCCCCACTCAGACCCTCGCTCCCAGTCCTCGCCCTGGCTCTCCAGACTTCGGAGGCAATACAGCAGATGAGGCAGCATATTAAAATACCATCATTTTCTCTCTCTGCCTAAACCCCACACTGTCTTCAGCCTCACCCAGTTGTGCCCCTGACAGAGCTTCACTCGACCACCCCTGTGAGGGCTCCTGGAGCTCAGGCCGCTTCCAACTGGCCTTGAATCAAGACCAGGAAGAACACTGGCCCCTCAGAATCAGGACACCCGGGTCCCGATCCTGACTGGGGCGCTCGGGAGCTGGCTTTGCAACTCCAGCCACTTGACTGGCTTGGGTTTCCGGTTCTGTGACGAGAACCTGCTTCACCCAGCACCCCTCATACTCTTCCCCGGGAGCACCCCAATGTCAATGTAAAACAACGAGCTCCCCAGCCATGGGGGTACAGTCTGACCTGCCCACATGAAATGTGTCATCCAAGTCTTCTATTTTCACTCAAAAGTTCACGCAACCTTTGCAATTGATGACTTAAGAGCTCCTTGTCTAGTTTAATATAAAAACCTCTTTTTCCCCAGATTTGGTAGTAAAACTGGAAACCACGCTATGTTTCCATGGCATGGGGCATGGAAGGGCCGTTTTTGGCCCGGAGTCACGGGTTCCGCTGTCTGTCCCTTGCACACCTCTCCCAACTCCCTGCTAGTCTGGATGCTCCTAGAGGGCAGGTCTGGACCACCCGGCCATGGTGAGCACAAGAGGGACTCCGAAAAGACTTAGTATTGCGGGAGATGGTGAGTGCCACCTGCTGAAGAGCAGGGGGGACTGTGACAACATGTCTCTAACTTCTTCCTTCCCATCCTTCATGTCGTGCTCCTTCTTTCCTCCACCTGTCTCCTGGGGGGAGCTCGGACTGGTCAAGGACCCTTCAGGATGAGGTGGGGATAGAATGCGAAAATGCCGCCCAGGTTCCTGTCTGGGGTCCTTCTCCACCTTCTCCGTCACTCTCCCAGTTCACCTGCCCAGGTGAGGGCTGGTTGGCTGTTGTTCCCCTCCCCCCTCCCCACGGCTGCCTCTTAGCTCGGCTCCAGCCCAGCCCTGCCTCCCGGGCACCCCTGCCTGCGGCAGCCTCAGTATCTATCCCCTCAGCAGAAAGGAGTCCAGGAGGCACTGCCTCCCGAGCCCAGCTTCCATCCAGATCAGCCCGGCTCAGGCGGGACTTGCACCTGTGCCACAGTCTACCCAACCTGGTGTCCAAGAGCAGCTCCAGCGAGTTCCAACTAAACCAAGGCCGAGGCTCTGTCCAGCTACCTCTTTTGTCTCCCTCACCTGGACACACAGGCTCCCAAGCCAGGGGTAGTTGGGGACAGCCCTGTGGACCCAAGCCTTCCCCTCATCATGTCTCACCTTCCCCAGGGTTGGATTTCTCAACTCTGGTCACGAGGACCATGTCTGCTAGGTGGAGGTGGAGGCCTGGACAGGCCAGCCGCTCTTTCCAGGCCAGTCCATTCCAGCTCGCCTGCAGGGAATGCCCCCCCCACCCCCACCAGTCCGGGGAGCTCCACCCTCCGGCTTAAGGAACGCTACCAGGATCTCCAGTCCTGGGGGGAGGCATTCATCCATTCCTGCCCACAGAGTTTGGGGACGGGAGCAACTGCTCCAGGAGGCGGGTGCCTGGGGAACACGGGGAGGGGGTGGCACGGAGGCCCTGGCAGCTAGGGGAGCAGAGCCAAGGCGACACTGGCTGTGGGGGAGGGGCAGACTCGAGCGCGCCTCCGCCCCCTTCCCTCCCACTCTCAGCCCCAGACTGCGAGCAGCAGCTGTTCCAGAGCTTCCTGCCCTTCCTTGAGACAGGTGTTGGCCCAGTGCTCACTTCCTCCCAGCCTCTCCTCCACCCCCTCTCCACGTGGCAGGCTGGTGCTGAGTCAGCAGCCGCCACTTCCTGTCCCCGCCGCACCGCGGCTACCTGGGGGAGCGCTGAGCCCCGATGGGCCAGGCCACCCACTGGGTGACTTCCCGAGCGCTGTCTCCCCGGCCCGCGCTGGCTCGCCTGTGGGGGGGGGGGGGGGGGGGGGGAGGTTTCAAGGAAAGGATGCCTTAGGAAAGCACGGGAACTTCCCGCCCTGAGGCCGAACCAGGGCAGCTGCGCCGGCAAGCCGCCCCACCCTGAGCTCGGCCCGCGTCGGGTCGGCGTTCAGGGCCTCTGCGGGCCCCTGGCTGCCGTCCCGTGGCGCGGAGAGCCGGCCAGCGGAAGTGGCCTAGGAAGGTGGCACTAAGGAAAGGCAAAGAGTGATGCAAGTGAGTCTCATCTGGGGGAAATCCCAGTTTTTGAAGGCAGGAAGGGGCCATTCGGCCAATCATCTCCAGTAGCAGACAGCAAAGAGGGCACCGAGCAGTCGGACATGACCGACAGGTCACACCCTCGCTAATTGGCGGAGCCGGACCCCACGTCCGGGCTGTCCCCACTGCACTGTCCCGCCTGTCTGAGGACCACCACTAGGGAATGCCAGTCAGTGCCGCTACCCTGGCCTTTGGCTGACTTCTTGTTTTGTTTCATTTGCGTCACTTTCTGTGGCAAGTCCTTCCCCGTGAGACAGACACGATGGACCTATCATCCCCATTCGACTGACCGGCCAACTGAGGCCCAGTGGGGGAAGCTGACCTGCTCATGATCACAGGAGTTTGTGGCAGAAAAAAAGACCAGCACCCAGATCTCAGAAGTTTATGCAGACCTTCCTGCTTCCAAGCCCTCTCTTACCCGCCCTCCTCTCCACCTATTTGGACCTGTTGATGGAAGAGGCCGATGGTGAGCAGAGAGGCTTTGGAGCTGTCAGACCCATCCCGCTGACCTGGCTCACAGCAGCCCTCAACCCAGTGCCCTGTGAGTGCGTTGGACTCCACCAGCCCAAGTGCAGAGCCACCATTCGAGGGGAATATTGCGCAGCCATTAAAAGTGATGCTCATGGGGACAACATAGGAAAGCATGAAAAGGCTTGTGACGTGTGATGTAAAAAAATGGAGAATGCAGGAGTGTACGTTACTGTGTTTACAGCTCTCCGCAATATATACATGTATGTGTGCATGAACACGTGGAAGGAATTTCACTAACATGATTGGAGGGGGTGGACATCCAAAAGATTTCTTTTCCCTTTGGTCTATTTTCTAAACCTTCCAAAATGTCATTCCACTACTTCCATGATAGAACACAGATAGAAGTTGTTGAAACACCAAGCTCTTCCTCCTCACGTGGGTAAAGTCAACCTTTCCGCAAACGTGTGGAGGCAAGAATGCTGGCACTTGCCTGCCTTGGAGTCTCTCTTCTCAAAAACGGTGAAGTTTGATGAAAACCATTCAAACTGAGACATCGGGGCACAGCGGGGCACAGCTCCCCAGGGGTCTGTGTCGTAAGGGAGGCTATGGAGAGAATGGCCTACTGACTAAAGATGCGTGCATATAACCGAAGAAGGGGGTTTCAAGACTGCAGAGAGAGGGTTTTGAGGAGTTGCCATGTAAACATGAGGAATTTTTATTGAAGTGAATTTCCTAACCGCGCTGGGTACAGAAGTCTTAAATCACAGGACACTGTCACAGTCCCCTTTCCTCTGTCACTCTTGGCATCTCAAACTCACTGAACTCAGCTCTCCCTGAAACTGACTACTGCTCCCATCTCCCAGTTTGTCTTCATGGCCGTACACACTCCCAGGCACTTCACCCAGGCTCAGTTCTGCTCACTTCCTCTTATGGTAAGGCCCCTTGTGGGAACTGTCCTTCCCATCCCCCAGACCTTTGGTTTAGGCTTCCATCACCCCTGGAAGCCTGCCATGGCCTCCTCCCTGGCCTCGGCCCCTTGGCTCACCCTTCTGTCATCAGCTGCCAGAATGAGTTGTCGAAATACCACTCTCCCCAAAGAGCTCCCAATGGCTAAAGGAGCAAGTTCAAACTCTGCTGAAGCTTCCCGAGGCCTTCAAACACTGGCTTCAAAATATCTTCCAGACTTTCCTCCCACATTCTCCAGACCATGTGCTGCTTAACCCCTGGAGCTGTGCACTAGGGAGAAGCAGTGACAATGACCCCAGGGCCTCCTATGGCCATGCAAGGTGACAGACCTGCACACATACCCTTATACACATGCACACACGCATACACGTGCATACACACACACCCTTCCTCATAGGCACATCCTGGTCTTGCCAAATCAGCGGAGCCTCTTGGCCTTAGCCAAAGTCTCACTTCTACCTTACCCCAACCTGCAGCCCTTCTTCCTCTTCCTCCCTCCTGTATTTATACGACCCTTTGAGGCACATCTTAACCCCACTTCCTCAGCAAGGTCAGCTCTGAGACTTTATTTGATCCCTCACGAATAAATGCCTCCAGTTATGGGGGGTGGAGGGGCAACCATCTAGCGGACCCTAGGCACCTGCTGCGTGCCAGGTGCCTTTGAATAGTCTAGACATACCCTATCGGGTATGATGGTGGTCACTGTTTAGAGGATGCTCAGAGCAGCAGTCTAAGTTCACCCTTCCAGGTCAAGACTGAGCTAGGACTCAACCCCGGGACTGCTCCAGGCTCTTCCCACTTCGCCCAGTCAGGATGTTCTGCCATCACAGAACATCTGAGACAGCATCTCGTTTCCTAAGCATTCATCTCCCAGCCTCAGCATAAGCCTCAGGAGGGCAGACACCCAGGTCCTACATTGCTTTACTATCCCCCTTAGCTTGGTCCCAAGTAGGTATTCAATAAACGCTCAATAACTAAATGAACAAACAGGTGAGTGGATGAATGAATGAGTACATGAAGGCACAGGCATTGCAAGCGGCTGTGCTTCAGGGTTATGAACATTTGCTTTTAGTTCTCAAAGCATCCAGAAAATCTGATTCTCTCCAAAGCAAGCTCTCCCCATTACTCTCCCCCCAACTCTCTTGGAAATATAGTGGCTCATCCGTGGCCAAGCCGTACCGGAAACTAATAAAAACTCATTCACATTCATACAGTGTTAAGCCAGGAATTTTTAAAGAGCTATTTAGATCCATAGGAAAACAAAGGCACAAATGTCTGGCACATTTGTGCAAACAGTAGTCAGGTAGGATTGAGAGATCCAGAGTCATACTCTGAATTGGAGTCAAGGGCGTGTGTCTCCTGGCCAGGAAAGGGGTTTCACACTGCACTTGGGTCCAGCTCAGAGCTGCTGCTTCCCTCACTCAGGAAACCAGGAAACGAGTAAGTTTTCCAATGGGACACTTTAGGCTGCTTATTTAAAGATGGGAGAGATGTGGGGGGAAAGGATGGGACAGGAGGAGAGCAAACTGTAAAGTGAAGAAAAGAGGACCCAGGTGTCTGTCACCTGCATCTTAGAGCATCGAGACTCTTGATGGTTTTCCCCTAGTCTTGGGTGATGAATTATATTTGCTGGTTTATAGGTAACTATTATTTAAGAAAACTCATCAATTAAATGGTCCTTATCTGATGCTAGTTTCAAAAGAGTTCTTTTGTTTGAAAAGAAGACTGGTAAACAAGATCTGTGTTTCATCTCATTACAAAGTCTGTGCTGTAGGATCTAAGTAACAGATGGCTTTTCCAAAATCCTGGAGTCAAAAGTTATTAAAACGGATATGTGTCAGATGGTTGAGAGAGTAGATGTAAAGTACAATGGCTTTGTAATGATTGGATCATCCAGTCAGGGGAAAAGTCTTCTTCATCTGAATGTGTTTCTTCTGACAATCTGGGTGAAAATAGAGTATGCATTTGATCAATTGCTAAAGCATGACTTCCCACTAACCCCACTAGCTTTCTATATTATTACTAGGTTATGAGACCATCCTTGCAATGTATTGTTCAACAAATTCTGACACACATAATCTAGAGAAATAGAATCTTAGGGTTGGTTAACATCCATCTAATAAAAGCCACTGCTCTCTAGGACAAAAATGAGGGTCATCACCTGATTTGGGGTACTTTTACCATTGTTGAGGATGGGTTGGGGAATGGTTGATTTTGCTTTCTCAAACTAGGAACAAAATTAAAAGTTTCATGTAAGCCAAAATAAAAGAAGAAAAGGAAGGAGGAGGAGAAGCAAAAAAAGAAAACAAAAATCCTTGAAGGCCTGCATACTCTTCTTGTACCAACTACAGCATGAGCCTCTGCTGGGAACTTCCATGTGTGTCCATGTGTCACAGTAAATCAGCTCAGCTTTCCCACCCAGGCTGGGGAGAGCATGAGAACAAAGGCCCAGAGCAGAAAGGGCAGTAATGGGAGGAGAGGAGAGTCCTACCAACCCACAAAGAAGGCAAGGAAGCACTGTGGTCAGGCAGGGTGCACCTCCATGGGGAAGGAATGCCAGCAGAGGGGCAGAGGGACCCCAGGAGACAGCCCAGAGAAGGAAGGAGGAGGTACAGCCCAAGGAAGAGCGGCTCCAAAACGATGACCCTTTGTAGAAACCGTGAATTTCTTTAATGAACTGATTTCCTGGGTGTCTAAAATGCTTCATTTAGCAAGACTTCTTCTGGGCTGAAATTGAATAGGTGTAATTGACAAATGCTTGAATTTGGGTTCCACTCTGGGGGAAAAATACCTCTCCACTGGCTTCTCAAATGTAATTACGGAAAAAAGATACACGTTAAGGGCTTTTCTTCCAATTCAATTTGGGGGAAGTTTCCCTCCTGATCCGCACCCCACCTCCTACACACATGCGCGCGCACACACACACACACACACACACACAGCGACAATGGCAAGAGATCGGGCTTTCTTTCTCAAGAGAGGCAGTAGGGCCACAGATGAGGCAGCTGTCAGGGAACCAGGCTATAATCAGCTTTAACTGGCTTACAGCCTACAGAGGACACAGACCCTCTTATTTCTACGGTAACAGGTCAGGCTGCTGACCCTGGGATAAATGTGGGGGTGGTCTGGGTCGGTTTCTGTTGCCAACATCTTCCTTATGCAGGATCTCAATGAAAAACTTACACTGCAGGTCCCAAGAATTTAAAGATGCACATAGAAGAGGGTACTTTAAAATTCTAGACCATGGTTTCAACTGCATGTAACATGTTACCCCAGCATGATTTATAAGGACAGTAAATCAATGAGACAGTAAAAGGAAAAGTTAAAACACAACCAAAAATGGGTTTTTCAGGCAAGTCTGAAATGCTACAAGATTGCTAGTTAAGAACAGTATCCCTTTTCTCAACCTAAGTGTTATACCCCTCCCTCTTCCCCAGCATCACAAACTGAGTGCCATGTAACTTAGAAACTATGATGAAATGTGCAGGCTATTAGGTACACAGGTGGCCAAAGGCAGGGTCCCTACGCAGTTGAGCGTTTTGGTGTGGTAGGGCAGCTGACCCTTCCCATGGCCCCAGGTGTCTACTGTAAAAAGATACGGACTAGATCTGTACCACAAAAATAAATAAATAAATAAGAAAGAAAAAAAGAAAGGAAAGGAAAAAAACAAGGCATTCACTCGAATCTTACAATGGGAGGTGGGAGTGGTGGGTGGGTGAGGGTGGGGATAGAAAAGCAAGGGAAAAAATCTAAACAGCAGGATACGACAATAAATGGGAAAACAGCAAGAGAAAAAGCACACTAGGTTAATATAGGAAAACTAGTTCTTTATTGAGAGATTGTATATTAGTATTAGTGGATTCTGTGTGTAACAATGTCATCATGCACACGATACAAAAAAAAAAAAGGCTGGGCCCACCATGCTTCGGAAGGGCAACAGAACAAAAGCAGCGTACAATGAGCAGATGGCCGGGGCTACACGACCACAGTACGTTTCAGCAGGGTGACATCTCTAACCGAGCGCTGTACATTGTCAACTGGGGGATGTAAAAAAATACAGATCATGCTTTAGTTTTAGTACAAGAAAAGGTGAAAAAGATACACAACCAAAAGGATATTTGATACAGAAAAAATTACCCACAAAATAAGAACAAGAAGTAATTCAGCACAGCAGAACACGCTATCCCTGTTTAATGGAAAACCATTTTGCTGGGGATTCTTTTTTCTTCTTCATTTTGTTTTGTGGTTTTTTTTTTTTTTTTTCTCTTTCTTTTCAGATTGCCAAATGGCAATCTGGGGCAGCCACTTGGGACTTTATTTTGGAAGGGCCCTCGAAGTAGGGGCCTTATTCTTTCATTATTGCCGCTGTTTTGTTTCAGTTTTCAAGCAGGTCTGGCTGGTGAGGCAGCAGAAGGGAGCCGGCTGTTAAAGGGGCAGCTCTGAGGGCCAGGGCGGATGTCCAAAGATGCTCTTGACATTGTACAATTAAACAATTAAGACACCACGGCCCCGGCTCCCCCTTAAGCCAGGGACCTTGCTGCACCAAATTTTCAGAGGCTATGGAGTGGAAGCAACTGCCATTTCATCAAAGATTTTCAGAGATGTATAGATACACTCATTATTTTTGGCCTCCGACTAAATGTAATCTCTTCACTTATTCCTGGGTGTTGCCAAGAAGCTAGCTGATGGCCACCCAGATAAGCGGGAAATGGGGTGCTACAGCCTCCAAGCCAAGGCAAAAGGAATCCACTTAACAGGGATTTACAGTGCAATGTACTCAGCTAAACAAGATGAAGATACAAAAATGGTTATTTCTCTACATCTATTCTGAAATGGCCTACATCCTACACTACTACAATGGAAACTAAAAAGAACAGACTTAAGCTGGCAAGCTATCTAATAGTTTTACAAGAAGATTGTGGTGTAGGACCTTGTTGGGTTAAGCATTAGTATCCTCTATCAAAAGGTCATGAATTCTTATCTCATGGTGCTAAATTTTACCCACAGCCCCACTCACCCTCAGCCCTTGAATTTCCTGTGGGCGTGTTTGCCATGAAAGTAAACTTTGACTGATGGGCAGAATTTGTTTTGTTGGGGGTTTTTTTTTGGGGGGGGGGGGTGTATTAAAAATAAAATTTAAAGGCAGCTGAGCAATTTGAATTTCAAAATGTAAAATCGGCATCCTGCAATGGTATTTAGAGATCCGTGGTATTAATGAGGATGATAATGATTTAATCAGGATAATTATACTTTCAGGCTCAACATCCTTCTTAATCATTTTTGAATTTCTGCCTAGTGTAATGTTCCACACCCGCTTTAAGAGGAAATGCCAAGTAATAAGACATAATTGTGTGTTGGGGGAGGGGGTTGGCATTTCAAGGGAGATCTCGCCCAGCCCCCGCCCCACTCCTATTCCTCACACACCCACCCCACACCCCCTCCACCGGCCTGAGATAGGGATACTGCCGCTTAAATAGCAATGCCTTCCTCAGATGGAGACAGGAGATGGTTAAGAGGGGTGTCACAATACAGCTAAATGCGGAGGCAGAAGGGTCACAGCGCACACAGCAGCGAGTTGACCATTCACTGAGCTACACAATGAAGAAAAAAAAAGATTTGATAAATGCAGAATGTCATCATTCTATCATCACACAAAAAAACTGCGGTTCAAACAGGCCTAAGGGGGCCAACCTTGCCTTTTAGGTTCTGGGGAGAGGCGTGGGGCTGGGGACAGCTGGGCTGGAAGAAAGAGGGCTGGGCTTTCATTTTCTTGCCCAATCGGGCCCCTGGGGCGCACTAAAGCGCTGGCCCCGCGACCCCACCCCCTGCTCTGACTCGGTGGAGCGGCCCTGGTCGCAAAGGGAAGACATCATTCTGTGCGTGAGGAAGGGGGGAGGAGGGAGGGCCTTAGCCAGCAGGGATTTAAGCAGACTTGGAGTGGGAGAGGGTAGCAGAAACATTTCCAAGAAGAGAAATGTGAGTCCAGAGGCAGAATACAAAAAGAAAAAAAAAAAAAAATGAATCTAAATGCATCCCGGATTTGCTTTGGGAGGTGGGAATTTTTGATTAAAAGAAAATGGAAGAAATGTAGGGGGGGGGAGAAGAGGGGGAAACCAAGCTATTGTTGGAGCAGAATGTAAGGGAAAGGGGATGTGGGGAAGGGGACCGTGCAAACACACCCCATATATCACAGTTAAAAACAAAGCCGGCGCCGGCCTGCTGCTTTGTCAACGCCCGCCCGGGGCAAAGGCCTGGCGTGGAGGCAGCTTTCCACCTCATCCTCACACACAGCGCGACACCCAAGGGCCGGGCACCCCGCTCCGGCCGGGACCAGGGGTGCACGGCAGGGCACGTCTGACTCCTAAGCGCGCACACACTTACACACACGCTCACATACACACACACACCCAAGCATACTGAACCCATAAATGCAACTGTCATACAAAGACAATGGTGGGGGTTGGGGGGGATAGCACAAGGGAGATGCAAAAAAGGGTTACAGGGGAGAAAAGGATGGGACGGGACGGGAAATCATGCAAGTGCCCACCAGACGGTGGGGGCTGGGGCACGGGATAGGGCAGATGCCAGATCCCAGCTAACCAGCCTTCGGTATCAATGACCAAAGAGATAAAGAAATACAAACACAACACAAAAACATATATGCCTCAACACACACACACACACACACACACACACACACACACACCAGAAAACCAAGTATGCTTGCACACACACACACACACACACACACACGCACACAGTCATGTACCTCTCGCCTTCTTTCGATCATACAGGGCTAGGTATTAGGGAAGGGGCTGTGATTTGGGGGAACCGCGTCCGCCGCAAAGAATAAAAAATGGGGCTGGGGAGGGAGGGACCCAAATTCGCCAAACCCTAACTTCACTACAAAAGCTCCCACGAGGGCGGCCACCCCCACACTGGGGGTCCCCCAAAAGGGAGAGGGGAGAAGCCACCGCTCGCCCTGCGTCCCCGCGGGTGTGCCCTGAGCCCCCGGCCGCCCGCGGCGCCCGCCCCCGCCCCGCTGCCTGCGGCGATCCACGCTCCGAAGCGGACCCCGAAAGGAAAAAGCGATACCTCTGTTTCGCACAGAGCCAAACACTGGAAGCACGAGATAGCCGACGTGGACCAGGACCATCCTGGCTCCTCGCGCGGCGGCGGCGGCGGCGGCGGCGGCGGCGGCTGCGCGCGGGCCCTTTGTGGCGCGGCTCCGGGGCGCGGGCGCGGGCGGCGGCGGGGCTGCGGGAGCCGCCGGGGCGGGAGGCGGAGCGCGGGGCGCGGGCGGCGGTGGGGCGGCGGCTGGCGGGGAGACAGATGGCCCATGGAAAGGCTCCCTTCCCGGCCCCTCTCGACATTCAAAGGCGCTGGGGCCGCAGCTGCCGCCACACAAAGGCGCGCGCAGCCAATGGGAGCGGAGCGCAGCGCGGCGCGGCCTCGCCGGAACCGCGGGGGACAGCGGGGACCGCGGGCGCGCGGGTGGCGGGGGGAGGGAGGGGTGACGGCTGCGAGGGCGCGGGCGGCCAATCGCGTAGGCCCGCGGCCGGGCGCGGGGAGGGGTGGGGGGAAGGTCAGCCCCGCGGGGCGCGTGGAGCCTGGCGCGGGTCCCTGGCCGCCCGCAGGCCCGAGCGCGCGCGTGAAGCGCCCTGCACACAGACACGGGCGGCGTGCACACGGAACGTGCACACACCGAGGGGGACGTGCACCCAGACATGTGGAAGTGCGTTCGTGCGTGCGGAGAGAAAGGCACGAGCGCACCAAGTGCACACGACCCGGAGGTCCTTGCACACCGCGCACAGGTCACTCGGGGACGTGCGCATGGGGGCTGGCGCACGTGCAGAGCCTGACTGCGGGCACAAGTGAAGGTGGAAAGCGAGCAAGCAGCAGCACACAGGACCCAGGCACCGACACACAGACATGCACACACCGAAAGCCTTGTTAAGGCAGGACACGTGCCAAGAGCACATTCCCAAAGACACACAGAGGGGACACACAATGCAGACATGTACACTCCCAGGCTCCCTGCCCGTGGCAACGCTTTGTTGCTTTGGCAGAGCACAAAGCTCACAATAATTATTTGCTGAATTGAAATCCACTCATAACACTGAAGTATGTGCACGCCAAAAACCCAGAGCCACCTGGCCACCATTCACCCTGCTCTGACACAGGCACAAGCAGCCATGTGCACAGACACGCCCACTTCCTCAGCCGGCGGGGAGGAGGGAGGGGGATGGCACACATGACATCAAGGCTAGGAGGCTCCTCAGATTTACACGTGGAGGCACAGCTGGAGTGTCACGTGTGGCCTGTGGCCGGCCTGCCAGGTACAAGCAAGACAGAAGTGAAGAGCCTTCACCCCACAGCCCTGATGTCAGGTGCACTGCTAAGACTGTGTCCATGCACGCTCAGCCCGCGGGCTGTGAAAGTTCCCCGCACAACCCTCAGACCAAGCTCTTAGCCCACACCAAGGCCAGAGTGTGCCCAGAGCCCATCCACAGGCACCAAGGTGGAAGACGTTTCCTACATTGGGACTTGTCTTCAAATCCCAATGGCTCCTTTATTTAACGAGTCTGGTAAAAAAAAAAAAAAAAAAAAAAAAATTTACATGGTAAAATCATAGTATACGGAGCTAAAAGGAATCTAATACAACCCAAACTTCCCCCATTTTAGAGACAACGCAAAAGAAGATCATTCATTGAACACATGATAAGCTTGTGTCCGGGCATAGGGAGGCCATGCAGGATCCCTTGATATTCCAACCCTTGCGGGCAGCGGGGCCTCAGGCAAGTAAAGGCAGTCACCCAAAAGCCTGCTAGGGGCTGAGATGGAACTTAGCATAGGGTGCTGGGTAAGGGGACACCTAGGGGGCGCACCTAGCCCAGTGCGAGAAGCGGGGTGGGGGCAATTGGCTTGACTCCAGGAAAGTGACTTCTGAGACAAAGCATGAAGAGTGGCAGGGGTGAGGCGAGGCAAAGAAGGAGACAGTAAAGGGAAAACCATGGCCTGGCTTTGCCAAGACAACTACCATGTTCCCGGTGGCAGCAGTAGGGCGGGATCCCAGGACATACTGTTCTCTCCCTCCCAAGCACATATATCCCTCCGACTTCTTCCCCACCAAGCACCTGTGGCTGCCCCACAGGGGCGAACTGGGGGAGGACATCTCCCGCCAGGCCCAAGCCCCCCTCTGGAAGGTCATTTCAACAAGCTTCTGCCACCAGCTCTTTCCTGTTTTCATAATCTGTCAAATAAACACAATGCCACCACTAATAAAAATTCTTGAAAAAATGAGAAGACCTGGGACACCTGGGTGGCTCAGTTGGTTAAGCAACTGACTTTGGCTCAGGTCGTGATCTCACTGTTGGTGGGTTCAAGCCCCGCGTCAGGCTCTGTGCTGACAGCTCAGAGCCTGGAGCCTGTTTGGGATTCTGTGTCTCCCTCACTCTCTGCCCCTCCCCACTCATGCTCTGTCTCTGTCTCTGTCTCTCTCAAAAATAAATAAAACATTTTTTAAAACATTTTTTTTAAATGAGAAGACCTTAACAAACACTTAACTACTAGAATTTTTCTCCTGTTCCATTTCAGGCTTTGCCAATATGCATATAGACCAGATTTGTCATCATAATCTACATATTTTTTATTCTGCATTTTAATCTTAACATTTTATCAGAGACATTTCCCCATCCTTCGACATAATTATCTTCATAATTTTCATTTTAAATGTTTTCATAGTATCCAACAAGTGAAGGTACTGTGAAATTAATCATACTCTACTCTTGGGCATGTAATTCACTCCCACTTTTCCCTTATTGGAGATCACACGATAAACTTCATGCCTATAGCTTGTTGCTTTTGTTAAACTGTAAGCTTAGAGCAAACTTCTAGGGTTGGCATTCTTGAGTTGACAAATATGGAAAAACTTTATGGCTCTTGCCATACATGGCTTATGAAAAGATTAAACTCACAGTTAGTACTCCCAGCAGTATATAGCGTCCCAATTTCTCTGCAACCTTCCTTGCTTGAGTAGCTCTTCTTTTTTTTTTTTAATCCTACTTTATACCAGAGCAGCTCACAAAGGCTGATGACTACCCGACCTGCCCTCGACAGCGGGGGGTGTTGGGCTACAAACTCTGAAACCGGATTGCCTGGCTTCACATGCTGGCTCTTGGACAAGTTCCTTAACTTCTCTAGGCCTTGGTTTCAGTATCTGTAAAATGGGTGTGATTATAGTTCCTCATGGGGTTAATGTGAAGATCAAGAGACCTCTGCACTCGTGCAGTACATACAATGGTGGTGGCAATTCAGCTCTTCGTTCTTGCCCCTTTACTTCTCCGTCTCCCCTTGCCCACTACCCTTTGTCCTCCTGTCACTATTTATTTTTGCCTAAAGCATTTAGCGTAAATTATACTGTAACACGGAACATTCATCAGACAAAAGCAAACATCCAGGAATAGACCAAGAATGATACCATGACATGGAATATCCATCAGACAAAGCGGAAATCATGAGTCCAATTACAAGCTGCACCTTTCTTACTCAAACATCAGAGAAACATGACAAACAGATGCCCACATTCACCAATATGCCCACATGCACACAGACGTGAGCCTCCTGCTAAGAAGGAAGTATTTCGCATTACGAGAAGGGGTTTCATTTTGAATGAAACCTTGGGTGTTTACCATTCCGCAGCCTCAATGCAACCATCTGTCCAATGGGAATAATAATAACCCCTGTCAGACTACCTTAAAGGTTTACTGTGAGGATCAAATGAGCAGAGAGCCGTGGAGCCACGGCTAAATTCTAGAAGCATAGAACACAGAAAATTCTAGAAGCATAAAATAGTGGTATCTCCAAGAATGAAATTTGATTATTATTTTGCCCATCTCCTTGTCTCATGGATAAGGAAACTGAGGCTCAGAAATGGGGTTATGAACGAGGGCACCACCATTCCTGGATGAGTCAGAACGAGGATCCTTGTTTCCTGGCACATAGCCTAGTATTGCTGCCACTTCCCACTGGTTCTCCATCACACCAGGATGGCTGTCTTCCACTCTTCCTCGCATTAGTTAATGTCCACAGGATACAATAAAGCAGATTCCTGAGAAGAGGAATATTTGTGGAAACATTTCATTCATCGGGGTTTATCTTTATGTGTGCTTCCTGCCCCCTGCCAAGGTCAAAACCTAGAGCATGTTTGCAGGCTTAGCATGTAACATTCAGGAAGAAATACTTAAAAACTGAAAGGTGAAGAAATATTTTAAAAATGAAATCTGTAATTCCTGATCCAAACTAGAGAAACATCACCCTATAAGGTAGAAATAGCACTGTCACCTTGAACCTTGGCTCATGCTTTGAATCCTCACTCTCTTTTGTCTCCACCTTGGCTACCTGCAGAAGGGGTTCTACAGAGCTTCTTGATTCTGGGGCCCAGACGCATCTGTTTTGAGAATTACTCCTTTGGAGCCCAACATTAGATCTGGGTTATGACCTCCACTGCCCTTTAGTCAACAAACGGAAACAAACCTAGCACATCAGCCACGTCGACATCCACAGTTTTCCAAAACAGACGACAGAATTCCTGTTCATCTCCAGGTTGGGTTGGCATCAGGTAGACACAGCTTTCAAAATCTGTGCGAAACAGGTGGACTTCAGTAGACGCCCCCTCCACGACTGGCGTCACAACAGCCTCTGTGCTGAACGTGGCGGGGTTCTAGATGCAGCCTGCCACAGGAAGAGGCACGGCCCAGGGCGCTGACGGTCACTGGGGAGTCAGGGCATAACCGCAAGAAAATAAAAAGGGATCCAAGAGAAGCTGCCCCAAACCAGGGATGATGGTGAGTCGGGCAGAAGTCAAGATGGGCTTGAGCACTCAAGAAGTCCTTCAGGACAGAGCAGGGTAGGAGAGGACCCTCAAGGGTGGGGTCATTTGCAACAAGCTAAGAAAAAGGAGGGAGGTAAAACATGAACCAAGGCCCAGAAGCAAACAGAGGAGAAGAGAGAGAAGGAGCTGGAGGGGTGGAAGAGAGAGTAGGAAGGGGAAAAAAGGGAGGAGGAGAGTGGAGAGAGGGAAGAAGAAGGGGGAGGAGAGGGAGGAGAAGGAAAGGCAGCAGCAGCAGCAGCAGCTTGGGAAAAGTGAGGCTACAGGAGACAGCTCTGTGCTCTGCACTGACCTGGGACACGGGGTGGATGGAGCAGGCAGGAGAGGACTGCTGACCCATGTATGCCACGCACACGCACTGACCAGGGCTCCAGGTGCCAGGAGTTGGCCGAAATCCTCAAACAAAGATGGACCAAAAGGAAACGAAGAAGGACCCGGGGTCCATGATCCCCGTCTCCATTGTAATAGGGAAATTATCTGAGCCCCTGCCTGTCCAGGCTGGCAGTGAGGTGGGGTCCTGTGGCTACATCCTGGGGAAAGGCATGGAAGCAGGAATTTTGTGGGATGGCCTTCTTAGAAAATAGAGCTGTTTTGGGAGGATGTCAGGAAATCGTTTAAAACAAACAAACAAACAAATAAACAACTGGTAAATAGAATCAAGCATGTATCCTGCCTTTCCTCTATGAACTCTATTTCAGGTTAATGAAATATTTGATGAGGGGAAGTTTCTCTTTATAGAAGTATTGGCTAATAAATGAAGAAGAAATGAGATGATGAGAATATCATTGTAATGAAATAATAGTTCTAGGCAATGGCCATTAATAGCTGTTAGTGTCTCCAAAAGAGAGACAGTGCGAGGTGACATGTGTCCTAATAGAACAGCCAGCCACCTCTGAAGTGGTCTTTCCAGAAAAATGGAACCTGAACCTAATGAGACTTCTTGATCTTAATTCCCAATTGATTGGAAGCACAGGAAATAGAAACATATTAAAAGATACCATGGGATACAACGAGCAGAGTCTAAATTGTGGAAATGCTACAGGACAAACCAGCCGTGTTTCTCACAAATGAATGGATTATAAGGGGGAGAAAAAGAGACAGAGGGGCAACCTATAGAGACAGAAGAGATATATCAATCAAATGCAACATTTAGACTTTTGTGAAACATGATTAGAACAAAAAAAATAATTGGGGAAATGCAGACAATGGATATAAAGATATTAATTTTTTCAGATGAGATCATGGTATTGTGGTTATGTTTACACAAAGTGTCCTTGTATTTCCAAATGCTTTGCAGATGATATTAACTGATGTCTGGGGGCTCAGTTGGTAGAACATGCCAGTCTTGATCTTGGGGTTATAAGTTTAAGCTCCACGTTGGGTGTAGAGATTACTTTTAATTAATTAATTTATTTATTAATTAATTTATTTATTTATGGAAGGAAAGAAGGAAGGAAGAAATAAAGAAAAGAAGGAAGGAAGGAAGGAAGGAAGAAAGGTAGAGAGGAAGAAAGGAAGAGTGGAAGGTTCTTACCTCTTGGTGGGGGAGGAGTATAGGTGAAACCAGAATGGCACTGAGTTGATAATTTTTGAAACTGAATGATAGATATGTGGGGATTCATTCTATTATTCTCTCTACTTTTCTTTATGTGATGGTTAATTTTGTGTGTCAACCTGACTGATCTAAGGGATGCCCAGAGAGCTGGGGAGACATGATTTCTGGGTGTGCCTGTGAGGGTGACTCTGGAAGAGATAAGCATTTGAATTGGTGAATTGAGTAAAGGACTTTCTGTTACCAGTGTGGGTGGGTCTCACCCAAGGCACTGAGGGCCTCCATAGAACAAGAGGGTGGAGAAAGGGTGGGATTTGCTGTCTTTAAGTGGAACGTCCAACTTCTCTTGCCCTCAGACATAAATGCTCCTCATTCCCGGGCCTTCAGACTTCCACTGGGACCTGTACCATTGGCTCCCCTGGTTGTCAGGCCTTGGGTTTGGACTGGAACTTTCACCACCGGATTTCCTTGCTCTGCAGCTTGCAGACAGCAGATCGTGGGACATCTCAGTCTCAATAACCATGGAAGCCAAACTCTTATAATAAATCTCCTTCTTTGTATCTATATATATCCTATTGGTTCCGTGTCTCTGGAGAACCCTGACTAATACGGTTTATATTTAAAATTTTTCAAAAGTAAAAATAAAAACTAAAACACACAGAAAATAGCCAGCACACATCTTCGTACTCTGCAAGCACCTGAAAAGATGTTTCCTCAGGTTGGGCAAGTTAGGAAACAGTGCCTGTTTCTCATATTGGTCACAGGCCTAGGCTGGGAGCTAAGGCTGATTGTTAGTTCCTGCTCACTGCCTTGGACTGTCCCTGCTCTGCTGTGTGACACGCTCAGCAAAGCAGACGGCTGGCTCACTGTTCAGTTCACCACGATGGCTTACCTGCTTCACAGCCTTCATATGAGAGAGAAATAAACTCCAATCTTATTTTCACCACTGTTTCTTTGGGTGTCTGTGTTCATATCCAAACCCAATCGCAAGGTAGAAGAGACTCATACTCTAAAAGACACACAGAAAATACTGCAGGGGTTCAGATACGGAAGAGCATATGTAGTCAGGTAGATCAGTTAGCAATTGCTGCAAAGATATTACATAATAAATAGCTGTAAAATCACAGTGACACACAACAATAAGCATTTATTCTCACAGATCCCAGGGCTGGCCAGCTCCAGCTCTGCCCTGAGGCATCTGGAGTGGCTTGGCTTCTCACAACCAGCTGTGGGTTGTGGGATGGTCCTGCTCCACCTGCCTCTCATCCTCCGTCAGCTAGCCCGGACATGTTCTTCTCTGGCAGGAGCCAGTGGAACCAGGCAAAGCCTCATAAGGAAGGCCAGTGGTGACTAAATTCAGAGCCCCAAAGAAGCCAAGGCAGATGGTGAATTAGGGAGACAGCCAGTGTTTTCATTTGATAGGAATAGAGTGTGTGTGTGTGTGTGTGTGTGTGCCTGGTGAAGAAAATAAGAATATATTTGGTAATCTATGGGCAACCCTGGAGGTTTCTGAGCAGAGGGGTGAACTGATCACGAAAAGAAATCTATTTATGCACAAAATGAATGGGGATGGGGGTAGGTTCTAGGGACCGGGAAATCATGGAGATGAAGGGGTGAGGTTGAAAGTCAGACGTAGGAACTGCCCATCAATCCTGAGCGCAGGAGTATAAAGGAAGAACAGAAGACACCCCTGACATTTTTAACCAGGGAAAGAATGTTTTATGAGCACTCCTCCCCTTATGAGGATGTAAGACTCCAACGGTGGTTCCCAAGTCCCATCGCTCCCAAATCCAAAGTGATTACATATACTTGTCTCTGAAAAGTTATGCTTTACTTTCATTCCCTTTGTAATTATCTGATTCTCTTACTGTCTTTTCCACATTGTCTCTGATTTTATTCTTATTGACATGAGGCGGTTTTTTACTTTCACAAATCAACTCAAATGTAAGGATCACCATAGAAAACATGCCTCAGATCGAGGAAGACTACAGGGGTGGGCAGAGTGCTGGCAGGCAGTCCCTGTTATACATTCCCCCCTTTTTCCTTGATGATATGTGTGACTTTTAATCAGACAGCTGGCCACCCAGAATAATGACTACGTTTCCCAGGTTCCTTTGCAGCCGGGTGTGACTGTGTAACTAAGTTC
Organism: Neofelis nebulosa; assembly: GCF_028018385.1. Classification (NCBI taxonomy): domain Eukaryota; kingdom Metazoa; phylum Chordata; class Mammalia; order Carnivora; family Felidae; genus Neofelis; species Neofelis nebulosa. The sequence goes on from NC_080792.1 coordinate 28,048,415, forward strand.
TGACTGCTGGGCTGAAAGCAGAAGTTCATGTATTCCTCCCAGAAAGTGTTCTTAAAGGCAAAAAGATGAGTCTTTCTTCTCCTCTTTATCAATTGTGCTAACTGGAAGATGGATGTAAGGGCTGGAGCTAGAGCAGCCGTCTATGACCATAAAATGGAAAGTGAATCTCATGCAGCTGGTGGAGAAGCAAGTTTGAAAGAGTATGGACACTGGATGATTTCATAAAGCCAATCTGTAAGCCCCAGATGCCCTCTCGTGACTTCTTCCTTTTTTTTTTTTTTTTTCTCTCTCCTAGGAATCCCTGACTTCTTTAAAATAGAAAATTACATGTCTATTTCATTGAAGCCATTGTTACTTGGTAACCTTCTCTCACTGTCTCCCACTTGTAGGCAGGTGGAAAATCACCACAGGAACACTGACCCCTGTGTATGTGTCTCTGTGAGTACTGGATAGAGGCTACATGCGAGGCTTTGTTCAAACTTATGGACACGTATAAGTTCTAAGTTCCTAAACAGAGGCACTACTTTCATGCACATCAAGAGGCAATGAGGAAGAGAAAAGCAGGGAGAATGTGGCCAAATGTAATCAGCAAATGTTAAGGGCCGCTGGAACAAATTGGGTGTGACAAGATGAATGGCTTAGCCTGTCTTGGTGGGCAATGGGGGCATTATGACTTTATCTTATTCCTTAGTTCCCTCATTCTTTTTTCTTGATTGGTGGGGCTGAGTGAGGGGTGGAAATCCATGTTGGGGGCAGAAGGCAGTCCCTAGATCCACAATCCTTGGGGGGCTGGTTCTCGTACCTCAGTGTGCAAAAGACTCTAATGGAGAACTTGCTTCAGAGGTCCCAGCCCCTGAGAGTCTGACCAGGAGGGCCCAGAGCAGGACCTGGGAGTCTGCATTTTAGTGAGCCCTGCCTCCTCCCTGGTAAATCTCATGCAGATGGTGAAGGGCTATCTGGAAGCAACCCAGCTATGAGGTCTAGATTGTCAGCCCCAAGGACAGCTTCTGCTGTGTCTGCTTTGCACAGCACGTTGCGGCTCGGGTGGCTGTTCAATGCCTACCTATTGGCAATGGGGAGCCACAGTGCCGTCTCGAGCAAGAGAGTGACTTTAAAAACACTTCCACTTCTGGCCCTGCTGCTCTGGGCCTACTGAGGGAGAACAAAACAATTTCTAATCCAACAGGAGCAGAGGATTTTCTTTTTTAAAAAAATCAGACTCTCAGGCCAACATTTGGATCCTCAACCCACTTTCTGACTGGGCAGCCAGTGTCTAACCGGCCCCCCGGCGAGCTCTGTGTTAGTATTGGGCAGTCCGTCCCTTTGGAGATGGGGCCTGGGAGGGTGCTGAGGGAAGAGACAGGGTGTGGAGATGAGACGGTTTGGGGCCCGAGGCCGTCCTCATGCCTTCCCCACGGTGCCCCTCACCCTTCCCTGAAGTGGGCATGGGGAGGAAACTGAGGCTCCGAGAAGTTAGGTCCCTTTGTCCAAGTCCAGGGCACCAAATTTACACTTGGGGTTGCCCCCTAGGCCTGGTCACTCCAACTACAGGACACTGCATGTTGCTGGCATGGGCATCCTGTCACTCTAGGTCCCAACGCCCAGAACCCAGGGTGGCGTTGGAGGCATTGGCCTCACTTTACAGTGGAACTTGAGGGGCCTAGGCTTCTTGGCCCATCTCCTCCACATTTGTCCCCAAATCAGCCACAACACCGTCAAACACCACTACCCCTCACTCAGTGGCTTAAAAACGAGGCCTTAGGAAAAAGCAGTGAGTGCTCAAGTAAATTTATCCAAGTGCCCCTCTCTGACCTGTCGGCCCTTGATGCTGAATCTTCCCACAGCTCAGGAAGTACATGCTCAGCCCTTCTTAGTGTGTTCACCACATCTGCCAGACTGACCTGCAGAGGCTCTGTCTCTCTCTTTCCCCTCTCCTGGGTCTCCTGTCCCTGCTTCACTGGCTATGTGTGCCCTGGGTCAAGCTCCAAAGATAGGAGTTTCAGGTTTGGGCCTGGCAGGGGGGTGGGTTTGAGAGGCCTCCAGAGGCTGGTCCTCAAGACAGGGAGGGGCTTAGGGCAGAGGTCCAGCCTCTACCCCCTAAAGGGCCCAGAGGGAGGTAAGAAGAAGTCCGAGGCCATCTAGACCTGGGGATGTCCCCTGCGAGGCAGCTGGGGTCCAGGCTTGACACCCCACAATGCGTTCAGGTTACATCATTAGGGCTGAATTGATGTTGATGACAAATAATAACTGCTCCAAAGCAAAGCCAGATGGGGAGTGTTCAAATTGAATGAAGAAGGAAATGAGCTGCCATCCACAGGGAGAAGGGGTTTGTGGGGGGCCTTGGATCAGGGACTCTCTGACACGGAAGGGAAAGTTCACAAAATCCAGTCCATCCCCCAACTCAGGGAGGGAATTTTCGCTGTACCATCACCCGTGAGTGGTCACTCAGCAGGAATACTTCCCGCGACAAGGGGCTCCTTCCTCATGTGTCTGTCCTTCTGGGTCCCATCCACCCATCTGTATATCGAGGGGCTCACCTGGATGTTCTTCAGAGCCCCTGCCTGTGCTGACACTCCTCCCTGACCCTTGGACTCTTAAACCCTTTTGGGCTTCTGACTTGGCCTTACGTGAGGTTACAGTGGTAACGGCTGATGGGAGTCTGAAGCGTACAGCCAGGGGTCCGTGGCTCGTTCATCCTAGATGCTTCTATCCAAGGCTGAGAGAGTGAGTCCCAGGTCCCTGCACAGCCCAGGGGGTCGGGGGACCGTGAGACACCTGGAAACCCGCTGAGGTGAGAGTACAGGGCACCACAGCATTTCTCGGCCGGCCAGGACGAGCCAGCCCAGGACATATGGGGCAGCAGAGGCGGGGGCTTTGCAGGTGTGACTGCTTAGCCAGCAGAACGCTGGGTGTGTTTGATTTTTATTTCAAGGCTTCTCACTCTGCCACATAACCCCTCTCCCTGTGATCTACTCCCTATACTGGCTAGTGCATCTTATAGCATTACCTGCCTGTCCCTGAGGCATTTCGATTTGCCATTCCTGGTTCACCCCTCTGCCAGGACGCCCTCCCAGATGCACACCTCTGACCCCTGCTCACCCTGGCCATGCCCTCTCCTCGGCCCCAGCATGGGCCTGAACCAGCCCTGCGTTATTTTGCCCGTGTTCTCGGATCCCCTCATCTGCCCTGCTTCCTCCAGGCACCGACGATGTCTGAGTCGTTTTTGTTTCTCCACGTTGCCTAATGGGAGGTGCAAACAGTCTCAACGTGGGCAAAATCTGAGCCTCACTTTTTGGTTTGGTTTTGTTTTATTATGGTAAAATACACGTAACATAAAATTCACCACTTCGACCGTTTTTAGTGTAAATTTATATCAAGTGCATTTGCGTTAGCACTAAGTGCCTTCAGATATAATGCTGTACAATCATCACCACTATTTCCAGAACTTTTCCATCACCCCAAACAGAAACTCTGTACCCATTAAGCACCCCATTCTCCCTCCCCCTGGCCCCTGGGTGCCTCTAACCTGCTTTCTGTCTCTATGCATTTGCCTCTCCTAGATACCTCATATAAGTGGAATCATGCAACATTTGTCCTGTTGTGACTGGCTTATTTCACCATTGTCAAGGCTTCTCCGTGTCGTAGCCTGTGTCAGAACTTCATTCCTTTTTAGGGCGGACTATTTTCCCAGTGTATAGATAGACCATATTTTGTTTTTCCAGTCATCTGTGAATGGACTCTTGGGACGTTTCCACCTTTTGGCTATTGTGGCTATTGCTACGATGAATGCTGGTGTACCAGCATCTTCTGAGTCCCTGTTTTCAGTGCTTTGGGGTGTAAGCCTAGGAGTGGAATTGCTAGGTCATATGGTCATTCTATGCTTACCTTTGTGAGCTTTTTTCCTGAGCCTTGCTTTGAAATCCACACCACGCTGTTTTCCTGAGCCTTGCTTTGAAATCCACGAACTGTGCCCTCCACTGGGACGCTTCTGTCTCCAGCTCTCTGCCCATGTCCTAAACTAAGATCAACCGGGAGGCACCTGTGCATGACAAACGCAACCCTTGTCTCGTTGGCCTCTCCCCATCTGTCTGCTGGCCCCTAGGCTGTAAGTGCCCCGAGGGCAGGGGTAAGGTCTTCCCTACTGTCACACCCGCCGGAAATCACGTGCTCTGGGCTCAGGGTGAGCCAGTCAAGACATGAACCCATGTTTGCTTGACTGACAGGGTGACCAGTTGTTCACCCACCACTGACCAGCCGTCTGTTGACTGACTGAACAACATAGCACTCTCCATACTCTCTCTGCCAAATTACAACCTTTTATTCTTGGCTGGAAAACAGACACTCATTTCCTGTCCCACCTATGAAGTGATTAAGTGTGGGCTCAGGGATCCGAGGCTGACTATTATGTTACCATGGACAAATTTTTGAAGCTCTCTGAGCCTCAGTTCCCTCACCCGTATAATGGGGGTACTACCACTACCTACCATGGGTGTCGGCACGCAGATGAACATACAATGCTGTGCACAGGGTGGGCCACAGCAAAGCCCTGTACGTGCCCTGATATACACTGAGGCATCCTGTTTTTTCTCTTTCTGGCTGATGCTCCTACATAGTCCTGGTTGTGTTTTGGATTTCAAATCCAGTACCTAAATCAGGGCCTGGCACAGAGTAGGCACTCAATAAATAGTGAATGAATAAATTGCTGGCTTACCTTTAACCCCAATAAGTCATAGCTTTTGTTACAGTGGAATGCTTGTGTCTTCCCCAAATTCTCACCTCCATGTGATGGTATTTAGGATGTGGAGTCTTCGGGAGGCAACTGGATGAGACGGGGTCATGAGGGTAGAGCCCCCGAATGGGACTAGTGCCCTTGGAAGAGTCATAGAAAGTTTGCTTCCCCTCTGCTCTCTGTCCTGGGAGGACATGGTGAGAATGTGGCATTCTGCAACCCAGAAGAAGGTCCCCACCAGAACTTGACCATGTCGGCACCCTGATCTCAGACTTCAGGCTCCAGGACTGAGAGAAATAAATTTCTGTTGTTCTTAAGCCACTCAGTCTGTGGTACTTTGTTATAGAAAAGTACTAAACTAAGACCACTTTTTTCCCAGGCACCAGAAGAATCCGAGACCAGAGACGGTCCATGAGTGTTATTAGTCAGGCTGCTTTTAACTATAATGAAAAGAAAACCTTATTTACAGAAGCGTAAACCACAAGTTCATTTATTATTGACTTGGCAAGTCCTACAGTGGGAGTAAGTGTGCTTTCAGAATGGGTTCAGGGATGCCCAGGTGATTCAGTCGGTTGGGCGTCCGACTTCGGCTCAGGTCATGATCTCACGGTTTGTGAGTTTGAGCCCCGCGTCGGGCTCTGTGCTGACAGCTCAGAGCCTGGAGCCTGCTTCGGATTCTGTGTCTCCCCTTCTCTCTGCTCCTCCCCTGCTCATGCTCTCTCTTTCAATAATGAATAAATGTTTTTAAAAAATTAAAAAAAAAAAAAAGAACGGGTTCAGAGGCTTAACAATGAAATCAAGTCCCCATTCTCTTTCTTTCTACCTTTTGACTCCACTAATCACAGCATATGGACTTTAATTTTCTGGTTTATTGCCTCATGGTCACAAGATGGCTGCCTAGCTCAGGCACCATGTCCTCACATGAGAGCATCCAAAACAGGAAGAAAAACAGGGCGAAAAAGTCTCCTCTCTCTTTTAGCAGAAAGAAACATCTTGGGGGTGCATGAGTAGCTCAGTTGGTTAAGCGTCAGACTATTGATTTCAGCTCCGGTCATGATCTCATGGTTCGTGGATTTGAGCCCTGCATCAGGTACTGACAGTGCAGAGCCTGCTTGGAATTCTCTCTCTTCCTCTCTCTCTTTCCCTCCCCTGCTCTCTCTCTCTCTCTCTCTCTCTCTCAAAAAATAAACTAAAAGAAAGCAAGAAAGCAAGAAAGCAAGAAAGAAAGAAAGAAAGAAAGAAAGAAAAAGGAAAGGAAGGAAAGAAGAAGGAAGGAAGGAAAATCTCTCCCAGAAGGTGCACCACACACTATATCACCCCCAGCCCAGGCGCACATCTCACTGGCCAGAACCAGATGGCACACTCATCCCTGAACCAGTCATGACACAGAGGAATAGGATAGCTATGACTGGCTTTGACCACTCCTCACTCATCCTGGGGTTGGCCTAACCCCAGTCGTACCAATCAAAATTCTTTTAGGCAGGAGGAGGGGCCATGGCTGTTGGGTGAGCATCAGCAGTGCCCCACAATGACACTGTCCTTCCAGGAGAAACATGGGCTGCAGCTCCCCACCCAGAGGCAAGGGTTGCCAACACATGGGAGGACACATCATCACCAGGGAGGAGTTAGCCTGACAAAGAGTCAGCCCTGGTTCTGAAAAGAAGGGTCCTAGGCCCCCAAAATGATCAGGCTTCAGAAGGCAAGCATTTGAATGAAGCCCAGAAGGAAAAGTGTCAGCATCTTTCCAGCGTGTGGTCCATCCTCCCTGCCATCCACAGCATCCGGCCACGTGGACACAAAGACAACTGTGCTGCCCACCCAGGCCAATGGGTTGGGTTATCCTTGGCCGTGCCTGGCTGGACTCCATCCCTTCTCAGCAAAGTAGTACCCTAGTACCCACTAGCCCATGCCTCCCTCCCTCTGAGCTCTCTGTAAAGGGTCTGCAGGTGTGGGGGCTCTGAGAGACCAGAGAGGTTGGGGCTCTGGGGCTCTGTCCCACAGGCACCTGTCTCTGCCTCCTAGCTGCAGCAATTTGAGAAGCAGCTGGTGGGGGCCTGGCCGAACTGCCAGGAGGCAGAGAGATGAAGTCAGCAGGACAGAGCCTCTGCAAAGAATGGATAGACCGGTTATAGCATAGCGACAGAGCAGGTAAAATGGCAGATCGAACATGCACATCGAGGTTTGTTCCCTTCCAAAATTCACTAAAACTAGTAAAAAGATTTTTTTAAAAACATAAACCTACAAGGACAGAAATGACAAGAGAGGAGAGTGCAGTGACAAGTCTGGAAGTGTTGGACGTGGACAAGTGGTAACTGGACATGAGCAGGCACAAGGGAGTGAAATCCTAAACTAGTTGGTGGGGGGCGGGGGGCGGGTGCTCAGAATGGATCCAATTCCACCACAGAGTTCTCAGTGCACTCAAGAGCTAACGCTGGGGTGCCCTTGGAACTAAGAGTAAGGGGGCTGGTAGAGATTGGGAGACCTGTGAAGAAGCAGGTCCCCCAGGCCCCTCCCAGCTCCGCAGTGCTGGGTACCTGTCTTCTCCCTCAGGGCAGGGGCTGGAGCTTTCTTCTCTGCAGAAGGTAAAGCAGAGAAGAGAGTCTGCGGGCAGGGATTCATTCTCATCCCACCTGCCCTCGGGGTCTCCTTTCCAACCTAACCCCCTCAGGAGCGGCACCAGTCTCGCTCCTGAAGCAGTAGATCAGAAGACAGCTCTCTGGGCATTTGACCATCCAAAAGGAAAGCCCTAAATGAAGACATTGACCCAGAGGTTTCCCATCAGAAGGTCCACCAAGATCACCCTACAGTGGGGACTCAGAGTCAAAGTGCCACCAGTTTCCAATCAGCGTTTTGGTTCCTCCCCACTCACCACTATACTTAATTACAAGCAGACAACCAAAGGTTCCCAGACTTCCTAGAAAAACCTCTAATAAGGAATCCAGAGGCCAAATGACCTGAGGCAGCCGAAAAGAGAAAAAGAACGATTTTTAAAAGATCATTAATCTCCCCAGAGAAATAAGAGATGTTGCATCCCAAGAACAGAATGTTGGGTTTTTTTTAATGGCCATTTAGAGAACAACAACAACAAAATACTTCTTGGAAATCAAAAACTTGTGAACAGTCATGGGAAACCCAATGGAAGCACCTGAATCTCCCATGAGTCCCCAGAAAGGCATGCTGGGTCGGGAATGCAGCTGGGATGTAGTGTAGGTCTGGTTCCAGGGGAGGGATCTCATCATCACTGGGAGTCTCCCCGCTACAGGCAACTGGAGGGAAGCAGCTTTGCCAAGGGAGTAGTAATAGGCTATTGGGCACCAGGCAGACTGGATTCAGTGTTCCCGAGGTTTGCAGCTGCTGGGGAACACCAGCTGCTTTACATCTGGTGACCTTGGAATCTGTGGAGATTTATAGGTCTACCTCCAGACCCCCACTGCAGAAGTAGGGGAGAGAAAGCTATTGGTCCTAAAAGAAGCTAAGCTCCGGTGTAGCTCCTCCTACCCAGACCTTGGCTTAGGTCTAGGCACCCCAGAGTTAGGTTTCCAGGGTCTTCTTAATAGTTCTGCACCACAAAGACTGAATAGCCCACTGATCTTCCAGCATAGTGGCTAAAAACAATCCCAATTCCAATGCACATCACTGGGAATTTTCAGAACACTGAGGACAGGAGAAAATCTTGTCCACTTCCAGGGAGAAAATTATGGGTCACACAGGAGGGGGTGAGTGCTTCTAATGGATTTGAGCCTCTCAGCAGCCAGGCCATACTGGCAAAGAAGATAATGAAGCAAGACCCTCAGGTAGGAGAGGAGTATTTTTCAGCCATGCAAAGTCTCCAAAAACCACTAGTCCAAACCCCTTCTCAGGAAGCTACTAGAAGGTGTTCACCACTAAAACCAAAAAAGACAGATGCAGGAAACAAGAGATCCAACCAAAAGAAAAGTCAAAGGCATTTCCTGGAAAGCAACGGAGGGAGACACTGGAGGGCAGCCAGACCAGACTGGAGCAGTCATTATCATGCCCTCTCCTGCTATACACATCGTTCACCAGATAAGGTGCATTACCAGAGCAAGAGAGTGAAAACCAAGCAAGAGAAAGCCATGAGATCCAGGCACACAGACCCCCAATTCCAGAGAGAGGCAAAGGGAATTTTAAGGATGAAAGCAAAAGAAAATTCCAAGACAACAACTGATGGGCAACCCTAGAGAAGAGCAAGTCCAAACTGAAGGAAAATGAAGGTCTCCAGAAAGGACAGCTCTGGAGAAAAAACTGAAAATGATAGATTACCTCCTATGATTGACCTAATGGATCAGTGTACTGTGTCTGATTTGTAAACACTGTACAAAGACGCACGTGTATACACTACTGAAAGAAAGTTAAGCAAATCGAAACAACAAAGCAATTATTAACTTTGGGGAAAACAAAAACCAAAAAACCAGAAAGAAAACAATAGCACAAATTACAAAGTTCAGTTGTGAATAATTTTTACATAGGCGTGAATGATACTGTAGACTCTGAATGTTGACCTAAGGAAAAATTGTAAATTAATCACATTGGAAGGATGGGGGAGGGGAGGAGAGAGGATATTAGTGTCAGAGCATTAAACTTCATCTATCATAATGAGCAATCAATCGATAATGCCTATAATTAAGTAATTGAAAGATAGCAGCATAGGCATATTCTTTAGACATATAGAAATGGGTGAATTCCAGAAGAAATAGGTAACAGAGTTTGGTGGTTGCCTTTAAGGACGAGAACAGGGAAAGTGGGGAAGGGTGGAACAGGGAACCACCACACTGTCATAAGCCTTTTTAGCGCTATTTGACTTTCCAAATGTGTGTATACATCATATTGGCTTTCCATATTAATTAAACAAATAAAAGTACAGCAATATTAGAAGGCTCTGACTTGGAAGTTGTTCCAATGTCTGATTTGTAAACACTGTACAAAGACTCACGCGTTTGCTCTTACTTAATAGCTTTGGGTCTGAGCTTCTTCCCAAGACGGTGAATATTTCCAAGATATACAATAAGCATTTGTGGAGTGAACAAATGCACCAGCAGATGAGCTAACAAGCCAGACAGCCACCAGAAGTAAAGCAGAACACACAAGAACTCATAAGATGCCGGTGTCGTGTGGATGGATGCCATCTGCGAGGGGCCATGGCAAAGATGACTGCACACAACCAGGCAGCCTCTGGGTGAGGGATCCCCATTCTCCACAGGAGGCCTGGTGGTCCCAATCCCAGACACACATGGGACAACTAACCCCACGGCCTGGGCGCCTGTGTCCACAGGAGCTTGGGCTTTGTTAGTAGGACTCCTTTGGTAGAAAGGAATCAAGACTCACCTAAACCACCTTCAGAAAGGAAGACATAATGGCCAGAAAAAGGGATGACTGAATTGGAACAGGACAGGGCAAACTGGGAAGGTCACCAGAGTCAGCCCTGGGGACCTGCTCCTCTCGGGTGCCACTCCTCCCTCCACGTTCTTCCCTCCCCATTTCTCTTGCTTCTCTGGGAAGCCGACACCGTTGAATGTTCTGGCTAGGTTTGGGGGCATGTCCACCCTTGTGAACGCTCTTCCCCACTGCTGAGCCCAGAAACCTGACCTCTGCAGCATCCTGGCAATAAAGCTCCAGGCAAGTGACCTAGACTCCATATTGAGGTCTCACCCACACCAGACTTGGACCAGACATGAGCACTGGAAGAAGAAAGTGCCACATGGCACAGGCATCTAGCTTCGGGACAGTGGCACTGTCTTCTCCTAGGCAGGGGCCATCCTTCCTGGGAGCTGAGCTTCAAGCCTGGTTCCCAGTTCTCCAGATGATTCTGTGTGGCTCTTGGCTTACATTCCCCCAGAGTAGACAATGGTTGAAATATTCAAGTGTAACTATTGGGGTTGAGGGCGGGGGGCGGGGGGAGTCCCAGGAAACACTGGTAGAAGAGAGGAAGAGAGGGAAGGAAGCTAACTCAGTATGTGTTACCGGGTGTGGTGGGCTATTTCATAGGCCCCATTCCTCCCCTCCGGTATACAGTACCCATGCTCCCTGGGAATGTGACTTTACCATGCTTCCCATTCAGGTGGGGAGTGTATTTCTGCACCCCGTGGATCTGCCCAGGCTTGGGCCTTGTTTGGCCCAAGAGAATAGAGATAGAAGTGGCATTGAGTGAGTTCTGGAGCCTAACAAAGCCCTGCAGCTTCTGCCTGTGTCCTTTCAGAACACTGCCCTGAGACCACCTCACAAGGAAGCTGGTCTAGCCTGCTGGAGGATGAGGGTCACTTGGAGGGAAACTGAGGCACGCAGCCAACTGCCAGACATGTGAGAGAGGCTATCTTGGACTTTCTTTCCTGCTGAATGCAGCTGAACGAGATGACACCCGCATTAGAGTCGCCATGCAACCCACGTGAGAAACAATTCATCATTACTGTTTTACGCCACACAAGTTTTGGATGGTTTGCTCCACGGCAATAGATAACTGTTGTATCAAGCCAGTTGCCAGTCAGGGCACCTGGAGCTCAATCCTGCTGGGGAGCTCTGGAAGACAGTGGGGAACAGGCCTCAGAGTTAGCTCCGTTGAAGGAAGGGGGTGTTTTTTGACCTACACCCCATCTGTCATTGGTTCAGGCTGCTTCCAGGGACATGAACTGGCCAGCACTTCTGGTTTGCCTGGCACACAGGCCAGGCGTGCTCCCTGCGGTCAGAGATCTTGTACGGTGTCACAGTAAGTAGACTTGGCGTGTGGCAGTGAATGCAAGGGGGCCTGGGCAGGGCACTGGCAGGGCCTGCTATACTGGGTATCCCAACGTGCTTTTCAGAAACTTCTTTTCTGATTTAATCAGCTAGAGCCAGTGTCTGATGTTGCATCCTGGAGCCCTCCTGACTGATGAATGTGCGTCTCCATTCCAGTCCTTCCTGGCTACCAGCTGACCTCATCCCTCTCTAATTCATAGTCCAAATTCTGGAGGCAGCCAAGTGGATTGGCTCTGCGCACCTCCACGGCCCCTGATGGACAGAGTTCTTCCAGCCAGATGGTCACCAAGTGACCTGCACATAGGCCGCCTGCAGTCAGGGGCCCGCCTGGACCAGTCAGGGTTCAGTTACTTCCCTGAGCAGGGCCATTGAGTATGTGCAGGCACCATGACTGATCTGCTCCAACAAGGTGGGGACAGCCATTTGTGTCTGAATTCCTGCCCCTGCCCTATCTCACTGCAGGGACATGGCCCATTGTTCTGCAATTCAGAACTTCTGGGGCATGGAGCTCTCTACTGTGGGGGGAAAATTAAGGACTCCCTGGTGCCCAAAATACTTGCCACCCCCCCCCCCACCCCGGCCCCTTGATGCCACTTAGAAGTAAGATGCACGTCTGCATTCCCAACTGGAACCTGAAATGCATTTTCTCACCATACCAAGACCGTCAAAGGTGACCGAGGGCAGTTAACGTTGTACTGTTAATGATAAACTTCAGGAACACTATGAGTTAAAGAGAAATTTGTGGACTGGAGTGAAAAACCAACCACCATTTATAACTTGGTTTCTATGGGAAAAATGCATTCTGAGTTTCCAAACAACTGGCTCACATGGAGATTTCTGGAACATAGCCTGGTCCCAACGTTGGGAACTGTAGGTGGCTTCTCAGTATTCTCCATTAACATGGTCACTGTGGGTAGTTTGTAGCGGGCTCTTGTGCCAGGCTCAGAGAGCCCGGAGGAAAGCTGTGGGATCCTCCGGACAACCTTGTGGAGTACCCAAACCTGTCCTTCTGAAGCTGGACAGGACCTCTGAGCTGACAGGGACAGCAGAGGGCATCTGATCCCACATGCTCCCCAGGGTCACATTCCTGACAGTCTCTGCTTATATGCTCACCGCTACACAGAGATCTTGTAGGGCCAACTGTCACTGGTCAACAGCTCTTTCTTCTATTGAGCTGAAATCTGCCCTCCCACCCCGATTCCACCACTGCAATTTCTGCTCAGCCTTCAAACCTTTCTCAGGTTTTAACGTCTCTGTGAAGCCTTCCCTAACCCTAATGTCATCCCTTCCCTAATGTCATCGTCCTGCACATTAGAGCACTACTAGCTGCGACAACGAACAAACCTGAAACACTGTGGAATATATCACCCCTTATCAAATAGTGAGTGTCTTAGCTCGGGCTGTTCTAACAAAATACCATAGACAAACACCTATTTCTCACAGTTCTGGGGCTACAAGGTCCTGCAATCTAGGTGCCGGCAGCTTCAGTGTCTGGTGAAGACCCGCTTTCCGGTCCCTGGATAGCCATCGTCCCGCTGTGTGCTCACATGGCAGAGAGAGATGGTCTCTCTCGGGTCTTTACTCGGAAGGCCACTAATCCCGTTCGTGAGAGCCCCACCCACCTTCATGACCTACTTACCTCCCAAAGGACCCACCTCCAGCTACCATCACTTTGGAGATCAGGGCTTCAACATATGAATATAGGGGTGGGGGACACAAACATTCAGTTCACAGCAGTGGTGCTCCTAGCTGGCAAGCAGGCAGTATTTCCCATTTGGTGATTTAGGGTCCCAGGCTCCCGTCACCCTGCCAGCCTGCCGTCGGCAGGTAGGAAAGAGAGTGGTGAGAAGTCATACCTGCTTCTTAACAGCCGACACTTCTTGTCTTGGAATTGACCCATCACTTCGACTCAGTGCCTTTGGCAAGGATTAGGCACATGGCCCCACCCAGATGAAGACAGAGGAGAGGCCGAGAAATGTCATCCATAGTTGGACAGGCATTTGTAGTGACAGCTCTAGACAGAGGAAGCAGAAGCACAAAGATAGACATGGAGTTCAATCCCTCTCTCTCTCTCTCTCTCTCTCTCTCTCTCTCTCACACACACACACACACACACACACACACTCCAAGCCTGTCCTCAGCTGGTACATGATTTCCAGCTAATCTGCATGTGTTAAGCAATACACTGAGCTCAGTCTTATTGAAGCAAAAGACAGGACCAATCCCTCTGCCCTAAACTCATCCATGTGTCCCCTGAGGTCACAGGACACCAAGGGGGTTAGAAGGCAATGCTCAGAGAAATCCTTCCTCCAGCTGGAGACATAATGGGAATGGAAGCCCGTCTGACTGGGGCTGGGCCTCCCTGCACATGTACTAACTCAAGAGAGGCTACAGTCCCCTGTGGGCAGATGCCTGAGGCCTAAGGCACTTTTCCAGGAAGATAGGCAACTGAAAGCAATCGCTCACATTTCTTGGGCACTTAGTACGTACCAGCATTGTTCTGAGAACTTGACACTGTAACTCAACTTTCTTTCATGCTGTTACTGAGTTCTATTATTATGCTGTATATTACAGACAGGCATGTTGAGGCACTGAGGCTGTCACTTACCCAAGGTCACAGAACTAGAATGTGGTGGAACTAAGCCACAGTCCCAAACTCTGGCTGCAGAGCCAGGTTCTAGGAACCACTGACCCTACTGCCCAGCTCCAACAGTGTAGGGGGCCCCGGGGCTTTTGCACTTCTTTATAAAGCCAGCCCACCTCCCTTCTGTTAAGGGCAAGGTGGAGAGGGGAGGGAGCATGAAGACTCCAGGCTAGAGGCTAGGATGAGTTCCTCCTTTGGTCCTCCCCACACCCACCCCCTACTCCCTGGGGGGGGGGGGGGGGCAAGAGTCCCAGTCTGCCACCTATCACCCCCAGCACTGCAGAGCAGCTGCGCCCAGGAGGCGGGCTCCTGACCTCGCAGCGGGGAGGCTCCAGGCGAAGGGGGGTGGGGGGAGGAGAGGCCGCCAGGACCCTTCGTGGACTTTTCTGCTGGGCTTGCAGCAAATCGTTGCCCAAGCTCTTTACAGGGAGAAGTTCTCTTTCCCAGCCTGGGGCCCCTACCCTCCTTCCCGCGCCCCCCCCCACCCCCACCCCAGGATCCTCCTTCCCAGTCCTGCAGCAGCCCCAGGTGGCTGGGAGGCCAGGGCTGGGGTAAGAGACTGCAGGAGCCTAGTTCCCACTGTCCCAACGGTGGGACCCCCAAGGAAGCCACCTCCCAGAGACAACTCCTCACACATGTGGTGAAAGCTGGGAACCCTTGCATTTCAGTCTCCTCTGTCAATAAGTGGAAAATAGCTTAGAGGGCGTATCCCCATTTGGAGTCTTAGTTTCCTCATCCATTAAATGGGTTCAGTACCCTCAGTCATTGACTTCCTGGGGCTTTGCAGGGTGTCAGAACCTTACTAAACCAGTGCCCCCGTGGCAGGCACCCTTAAAATGGTTTGCTTCACTAGCAAAAAAAAAAAAAAAAAAAAAAATTCCCATGGGTGATATCCTGCAGCCATGAAAATGAATGTCAAAGAAAAGATGCTTCATATCATATCTGTTGTGTCCATTTCCATCAGATGGGGGTCCCCAAATATGGAGCAACAAGAGGTGGAAGCTGGCAGCCTGGGGCGGGGTGTGCGGGGGTGGGTGGTGAAAGGATTCACCCAAGGCTGAACAAAGAAGATAGAAGTTTATTGAATACACCGCAAGAGGCAAAGGATCTGTCTGCCGGAGGCCTGGATGGGAGCTGTTATTAAAAGGGGAAGGTGAGGAGGTATGGGGACAATGGAATTTTCCCTTTTTTGGTAGTTGTGCCTGGTAGCAAGCAGCCCACTGGTCAGGTAGGGCCTATGGGTATTTTGAGGCGGGTGCCTGATGGACCCGTCTGGATTCAGCCAGGTGTTCGCTGTGGGCCCTTTTGCCTTGATGAAGTTTCCATTGCTCGAGCCTGTTGTCTAAAAGTGGCCTCTACAACATCTATACCTAAAAATAAGAAGCCACCATAATGCTAATAATGTGGAATAATTATGGGGAAGTTTTAATTTTGGGGTGTGTGTGTGTGTGCTTTCAGCTTTTTAAAACACACTTTCTATGAGTATTTGCTACCAGATCAAATTTTTTTTTCAGGTACCTAAAGCCCTAATTTTACTTGTTCATTCCCCTATCACTGAAGGCTCTTTCCAGCCCACATAATACGGTCAGTGAGAGACTTTTCATGCTAGAAGCATCTGGGGCAGTGATTTTTAACTCTTCGAAAGCCACACATCTCTTAGAGAGTCTGATGGAAGTTGTGGGCCAGTCTCAAACACGCACACGCGCACACACACACACACACACAGATACAACTCTTATGTGATTTGGCAGGATGTTCTTGGACTCCATGAAGTCTGTCCCTGAACTTCAGGTTAGAAGCTTCTGATTTGAGTAAATTCCCAGGCTTAAGGGGTCCCCGAGTAAATTCCCAGGCCGAGGGGTCCCCAGGCCAGGGGAGAGGCTTACTGAAGGCTACCATAGGCTAGTGGCACAGTCTGGGTTTTAAGGCCTCCCCAGTCTGGCTCCCGGCAGCCTTCCCAGCTATGGCTCCACTAGGCCCCCACACAGACAAACTGGCCTCCACTCATGCTTGGCCTTCTCCAGGCTCTCCTCCAGCCACCGCTCTCCACCCCTCTGCTGAATGCCCAAGTCTTCTTCATCAGTTTGCAGATTGCCTTTAGCTGTGTGTAAATGACCCCCAGGTCCCCACAGGAAGAGTGGCTCAAACACCCTAGGGTATATTCTATCTGGGCAAAGTCTAAAGGTGAGCAGTCCACAGCTGGTATGCTAACTCCATAGAGGCATCAGGAACACAGGCTCCTTCCACCTTTTTCCCTCTGCCATCCTCAGAGTGCAGAGTCCACGCCCAAGGTTGCCCCATGGACCAAGACATATACCAGGAAGCAGAAGGAAGGAAGGTGGAAGGAGCAATAAAGGCACACCTCCCACAAGAGTCGTTTTCCTCTGAGGAGTCTTCTAGAAAGTCCTGCATACCACCTCTGCTGCATCTCACTGATAGGGGGAGGCTCCTTGGCCACATTCCACTGCAAAGGAGGCTGGGAAATGGAGTCTTTGCAACGAGGCCCTCTGCTCAGGGTTTGGTTAGTAGGGAAGAAGGGTGGAGTGGATACTGGCCAGGCAAGCTTCAGCTTCTTCTGTGTCATGTCTACAGCCCACTGCCAACTGCCAGGGTCTCAGCTTCCTGTGCAACCTTCTGGTCTGTGTCTAAGCCTGTTAGTTTCCAAGTCCCATCTCCAGATATTTTTTTTTTTAATTTTTTTTAATGTTTATTTATTTTTGAGACAGAGAGAGACACAGCATGAGCAGGGAAGGGGCACAGAGAGAGGGAGACACAGAATGTGAAGCAGGCTCCAGGCTCTGAGCTGTCAGCACAGAGCCCGACGCGGGGCTCGAACTCACGAACTGTGAGATCGTGACCTGAGCGGAAGTCAGACGCTTAACCGACTGAGCCACCCAGGCGCCCCTCCAGATATTATTTAAATATGTCATTGCTATCAAATTTGGGGGGAGGGGGTTGATACATTATAAATATGACTTACTTTTGTAACAATGATACAATTCTTTTTTTAAACCAAAATCTATATTCCAGTTTGATCAGTTGGCTCGATAATATTCTTTACACCACTACAAAAAGCAAGCTTATGAAGAGATCAAGACTTATTTCTGGTTCTTTTTCTCTGTAGATTGAAGGACAAACGACTGTGTTTAAAACATTACACAGATTAGGGGCGCCTGGGTGACTCGGTGGGTGAAGCGTCCAACTCTTGATTTCAACTGAGGTCCTGATCTCATGGTTTGTGAGTTTGAGCCCCGCATCGGGCTCTGTGCTGACAGCTCAGAGCCTGGAGCCTGCTTTGGATTCTGTGTCTCCCTCTCTCTCTGTCCCTCCCCTCCTCATGCTCATGCTCTCTCTCCATCTCTCAATACTAAATAAACTTAAAAAAAATTTTTTTAATAAATAAATAAACTTAAAAAATATTACATGGATTCCTCGTTTTTTCTTTCAGTATGGCTATTTTGCTCCTATGAAATATGGTTGAATTCATTTATTTCCATCTGAATACAACTTTAGGGGTCACTCCCATCCTTGCTGACCTAATATTCAGTTTTAAATATATAGTATATTGACATAATTCCAAAAGTCAAAACTACATAAAAATGTATGCTCAGAGAAGTGTTGCTCTCATAAACCTTCCCCAGCCTCCTTCCCCCTGAACCCCTCATGCATAACCAATTTCTTTAGTTTCCAGTCTAATCCCTTCTCCTATGCTTCTTTTGGAAATAAGCAGATATACATGTGTTTTCTTATTTTCTCTTCTTTCTCCTATAAAAGATAATATGTACAGTACATGTTCCTTTTTGCATTTTTTTGCATTTTTCATTTAACAGCATATCCTGAAAGTCACGTCGTATCAGTTCAAAGAGATCGTCCTCATTGACTTCATAGATGCACAGTATTCCCCGGGGTGGGGATGTTCCCCGGTTTATTCAACCAGCCCCTTGTGCTGTGACACGTAGGCAATTTCCCATGTTTTGCAATCACAAGTTATGTTGCCATGAACCATGTGTGCTTACGTATTTCCACCCTGTTGAGCTATGTCTTCAGGGTAAGCCCCTGCAGCAGGTTACCAAGTCGAAGGGTAAATGTGTCCATGGCTTTGTTAGATCTTGACAAGGTCTTCTCCAAGGATTGTGCCAGTTTGCACTCCCACCAGCAGTGTGCAAGATGGCCTATTTCTCCACAGCCATGCCAACAGAGAGGATTGCCAAGCAATTGAATTTTTGCCAGTCTGCTGAGTGAGAAATGGTATTTCAGGGTAGTTTTGTTTGTTTTTAAGTAGGCTCCACACCCAGCACGGAACCCAACTGTGGGGCTTGAACTCACAAGCCTGAGATCAAAACCTGAGCTGAGATCAAGAGTCAGACACTTAACTGACCAAGCCACCCAGGCGCCCCTAGCTGTAATTTTAGTTAGCATTTTTCTTAATATTTTGATATTTGAGGGCTATTTTATATTGTGTTTTATGTATGAATTTTCTGCTCATATCTTTTGTCTATTCTGTAAAGTTTTAAAGGTTTTTTTTCCTTCAATTTTTAAATATTCTTTCTTAATAGTAGGGATATCTCATATCATTATTATTATTGGGTGACATCTACTTCCTCTGTGCCTACTTCCTAGGCACCACGCTGGGGACTAGGGATCGTATACCTAGGGCAGTGATAGTTTAGAAAAAGAGAAGAATTCCACACAATGTCCTGAGAGTTGTAATAGAAACAAGAAAAAGATGGAAGGAACTTCGGTGCCTGATGGAATCTGGGAAGACTTCACAGAGAAGGTGACTTTTAGAAAGCTATCAAAACTATAAAAACATAGAAAGGCAAACAGATACAGGTGAGGAAAGGGTAGGGGAGAGGAGGGCACGGCCTGGACTCCAGGGCCCTTTCCAGCACCTTCTGACCCCTAGACTTGGAGGTGGAGCTCTGACCCCTCCACTCATCCCTCTTCCTGGACCATCCCAGGGTCCTTCCACGGAGTCATAGTTCTGCCTGGTCAAGCTCGCCAGCTGTCATAGCTCCCCTTACTTACCTTAGATGGTTAGACTAGTGGGGGGCAGTGGGTTCTGTTCTCTCTTACTGTGGACTCAACGGCTCAGCTGTCTTAGGCACAAGTGGCCTTGTGGTCTTGTTTGTGGGCCTGAAAACATGTGTGTGTGTGTGTGTGTGTGTGTGTGTGTGTGTGTGTGAGAGAGAGAGAGAGAGAGAGAGAGAGAGAGAGAGAATGCACAGTGCATGGGGCACTTGCCCAGGAACACCCAGGAGAAATGCAATCCGTTACCGAGAGGAGAGGCCGGGTTTCCCGCATATGCCTACAACCTGTGGGTTTGGTTAAAATTAGCACTCGCTGTCCCTGTGCCACCCGAGACTGTCATCCTCAGCTATCTCCCCACCTGCCCAGCCAGGAAAGGGAGGGACAGAGCTCTCAGAGACCTGGCCTCAGGGGCTCAGGGAGGCCTCCAGGCAGACATGGGGTGTGAACTAGACTGTGAAGTTGGGGGGGGGGTGTGGAATTCAAAGAAGGTGGAGGCCAGTGGGGAGTGTGAGCAACCCAAGGAGAAGAAAAGGATCCCACACCCAGTCTGGCTCACACATCCTGGAGTGTCTGGAGCAGCCATGGAGATGTTAGTGAGGACAGACCCAACAGGGGTAAAGAGGCGTGTGTGTGCAAGCCTGGTAACATGGGGAGGGTTACCAGGGAAGGTGCTGTGATATAGAGAGGTTTGATCACAATAGAAATCCATGTCTCAGGTTTTAGGCCAAGGCACAATCCCAAGCCTGGTCAGGGGACAGCCCTCTTTCACGTAGAGGTTCAGGTACCCAGGCCCATTCCCTTCAGTGTTTCTGCCATCCCAGCCCTAAGGCAGACCTTGGAGGAGGCGTGCCCACTCCTCCAAAACCCCAGCCAGAAGTGACACCTATCATCTCCCTTCATACCCTGGGAGGGGTGGCCACTTCTCCAGGTACTTGGGACCCTGAGCCCTTGTCCTTTAATAGGCCCTGCTGGAGTGAGAGACCCCAGGCCCCTCCCCAACTGACCATGGCCTCTGCAAACCTGAGCCTGCTCTCCTGTGTCCCCGTCCTGGGATCTGCTGGCCTGGTTCTCCATGTTCTCTGGTGACCTAAACTGCAGCCTTGGGCTCTCTTTGCTGGATAAGTTTGGACCCTGACACCTCCTGTGCACACGTGAGCGTGCACACGCATACACACGGGCCGGCCTCGCCAGCTCAACAGGAAGCCCCAGCCTGCCCTCAACACTTGTCCCTAGAGGAGCCTCCAAAGGGGATCTGACACCCACAGAGCGTGAAGAATGATGCCCAGGTCCAGGTTCAGACTGAGCCCTTGGCCTCATACCCTTTCAAAGGTACTAAGAAAGGCTAATTAAGGGAGTGTGCCTGGGAAGATGGTCTCCATTGTCTCCTTGCAGATCAAGGGGTCCAAATCAGCCATCCTTGCTTCCAGAGTCCAGCCAGACCAGCCTCTGGCTTCTAGCACTCACCTCCTCCGGGGAGCCTCCTGGATTAACACTCTTACTACAACCTAACCATGCAAAGCCTCAGCGAAGGTTCATATATTCGACCACATTTGATCTGATCTGTGATCAGAGTCATTTAGGCTACGAGAACCCTCTCCCTCATTATAGTTCTCTGGAGCAGATGTACACAATTCTCCATTCTCGTTTCTTTTTTCCACCTGGTTCAGGTTCCACTATTCTGTACCTGCACATGTTCAAAGTCTAAATCTCACTAGTAGGACTTGTAAATGGCACTGATACCAGTGGTCCCGACAGGCTCCTCGATGAACCATTCCCTCCATTTACCCAGAGAGATACTTCTTTTTCTGTTTTAAACTACATTTTAAAGACAACATTGTACCTGTCCTTTGTCCTTTGTTCTGCAAGCTTTAAAATGGCTTTTGGACAAAAGGGGGGAAAAGTATGTCCTTAAGAAATTAGAAATCAATGCATTTCCCATTTTTGAAAATTGAACAGGCTTAATGTTTTTACATGGAAAAATATGCATATTAAGTAAATCCAAACTTTATTCCCAGAAAAAAACATTTAGAGGTGATTTGTAAAGAGTGTTCCTTCCCCCCTCTCCTTCCCTCTCTCCCTCCTTCTGCCTCCTTCCTTCCCTGCCTCCCTCTCCCTATCTCCCTTTTCTCCTTCCCTCTCCTTCCCTCCCCCTCCCTCCCTCTCTTCATCCTTCCCTTCCTCCCTTTCCTTCTATCTCCCTGCCTCCCTTCCTCCCCTCTCTGTTCTCCCATCTCCTGTGGGCCCCACTCCCTCATCTTTCTTCTTTTTTCCACCTGATTCAGGTGGAACCTGAAGGGCCCCTTCCTAACAGGTTTCGTAGTTTTGACACATGTACGTTCTTGTTTGGGCCACATGTAATTTTAATTAATGTAACTGGGTTGTGTTACGGATCTCATTCTGACTTCTTTTCTCTTGGCTCTGTTTTAAGCTCCTCCATTTGGTCATATGTACATCAAATCTGTTTCTTCTGACTGCTTGCAAGGAGCCATCAGACAGACCCGAGGGGAGAGCAAGAGAATACCGCAAGCAGGACTGTTTGGGTCCAATGGCTTAAATTACCGGAAGGGGCTTAGCCAGGGCCTTCAAACTTTGGATTTGTTTGATCTAATCTTGGGCAGGGCCATTTCCTTAGCGGCACTTACCAAATGGCTGCTGTGGCGGCCCTGTGTCCCATCCAATTAGGCTAGGATTAATTTCAGAGGTGCTGGCCTGTCAGGAGTGGGGGCAGCATGGGGAGACGCCTAGGGGGCATTCCACGGGAAGAGAGGGAGGGAGTGAGGGTAGGGACATCATCAGCTCCCTCATCAGCTCAGTGGGGCTCTGGGAGCTGCCTCAAAAGCACTCCCTGTCTATCCTGATCCCTGGGCTGGGGAGGCAGGAGAGCTGGGGTCAGACTTCCATCTTTGTTCCCATCCCCCCAGCTCCCAGGACCAGAGAACAGAAACTTCCAGAGAAGGAGGCCAGGGTTTGGCGTAGACAGGCTGTGGCACTCAGCCCTTGCCCAAGCATCCTGGAGGGCCCCGCAGGCCAGAAGCCTGCCTGGTGGCGTGGGCTTCGAGGAAGGCCCTTCCCCAGTCCCCACTGCCCATTTGCCAAGAGCCTAATAGGAGTTGGGGGACAGAGTACTGAGTTCTAGTGCTGACTCTGCCTTGACTGGCTTCAGGAGGAAAAGGTAGTAGACCAAGCCTCCAGCTGAGGAAGCCCTCCCTTGTCGAATGGCTGGGCTTCTTGAACAGGCTTCCCTGGCCCTGACGGCCACAGGGGTCCTTGAGGAGGAGGCGAAGACCTCAGCCTCTCTCCAGTCTGAGCCTGAGCACTTTGTAAGAACATTTGAAGAAAGTCACTATAGGGCATTGCCCTGAAACGAAATGCGTTCGGTCCTCAAAACCTTCATAAAAGTGAGTTTACTAGTAGTGTGAGGGCCTGAGCACCCTGGGGATCGGGGTGGCCAGAGAGGAGGGAAAGGGGAGGCCAGGGAGCCTGAGGAGAATGGCCTCCTTCACAGCAGTGCTATCCCAGCCCCCAGCCCTTCCCCGTCCTTCGCTAGTCCAGCTGCCCACCTGTTCCTGCTGAAAAAGCAAGCTGGTCTGCAGGCTCCCTCCTTCCCAGGACAACCCTCCCCCCAACCCCCCAGCTGCCTGAAGAAGGAGCTGGGAATGGGGGATACCAGAGACTATTTCCCCAAACCGGTCTCCCCAGCCCCAGACAAAAGAGGGTGGTCCGGGCTGCCAGGCTGCTGAGCCGAAAGGAGATACTGCTGGCCTGGGCTGGATTTCAGGATGAGTCCCTGGGGTTTGGCGGCTGGCCTCCAGCCTCCTCTGTGTGGAGGAGGGAAGGAAGCCTGTCACCAGCTCGGGCCTTGGATAAGGGAACACTGTCTACCTCTCCCTTCCCGCTTGGTTGATGTCAGTGTAGGAAGTAACCACGGTGGCTGACATTTCTGAGCCGTATGCGTCAATTCTGTGCTAGGGGCATCACCCGCATGGTCACATCTCAGGTAAGGTGCCCCAGTTATTTCCATATCACAGAGAAGCAGGCAGATTCCAGGGTCAAGCGACTTGCCAGGGTCAAAAGACTAGGGTGGGTCAGGGACTCAGCCCAGGAAGTCTGGCTCCGAGTTCCCCTAGGAGTAGATGGCTCTGTACAGCAGTGAGCAGACCTGGGCCTCCGTGGGCTCCTGGTTACTCTCACGAGCCCCTCTGGCCTAGTTCCCATCCTGAATTTGGGTGGGTATCAGATTTGCCTGGAAGTTTCCCAAACGTGCCTGTCCTGTCTGTCCTCCAGCTGGTATCAGAATAGGCTGGGAGAGGTGCACAGAACATGACTGGGGAAAGAACTCCCCCAGCGATTCTGATGCCGCCCCTGCCAGCCCCCAGGCCTGCCTTCCAGGAGGAAGGAGGCCCCAGGAGAGGTAGCCAAGGTCCCATTTCATGTTCTGAGGCTGTTCCAACCCGGTCCCGCCCGTGGGTTGGACGCTCTACCCATCTCCCAGCCTGGCCGAAGGGTGTGGACATGACCACATAATCATAGTGTCAAACGTCCTCAAGAAGCGTGGGGGCAGCACGGAGAAAGGATTCGGACTGCAGAGACTTACCTTCTGGCTCCTCCATTGCCCAGCCCAGAGCCACCAGACCCTACCAAGCCTGCCCTAGAGGCTGTGGTTATGTCACCTATTTTCGTGTAAATTTCAAAATTCCCATCATAAAAAGACTGGTTTTTTTCCCCTCATGGTTTGCAGTAAGGATCAAATGTAATAACGGATGCTTTGCCTCTCTGCAGGCAGGAGGGATGATGGCAGGATTAACCAGCTCACCTCTAATACTCCTTGGAAGAAAGGCTGGTGGAAGGTCAGGGGACCAACCCTGACCGGGAGGAAAGACACAGAGGCCCAAAGAGAGTGAGCGAGTCATAGAGGCGCAGGACAGGGACAGAGGGGCCTGAAGCTTATACTGCGTTTGGGGTGGGGTGGGGGGGCGGAAGCAGGGTGAGGTGGGCAGGGACTATGTAAGAAGAAGAATACAAGCAGAGGGGGGTATAGCTCAGGGGTAGAGCATTTGACTGAAGAAGAAGAATACCAAATGACAAACACAAAATTAGTCCAAATCTGAAAATCTATCTACAATGAGACAAGAAAGCACAGCAAATTACAAATGTTAAAAAGCTAAGAAATACCAAAAATATCACAAAGTCCAGAAAAATAACATAACATCTTAATGAATGTGGAGCCCAACACACCTTTACTATATTTTTCTTCTATATATTTTTTGGCTGCATACTCTTTGATTACCTCCACTTGGGACAGTTCTGTGACGTTTTTCCATAGAGAAAATGGAAGACTATTCTAGTATTTCCTCTAATATAGTTGATCCAAATTTGTTTCTCTATTATGGTTAGTTTAGAAAATGTTCCCGGTCATAAATTACTATTGCTATTGTCATGTAAATGTTTAGGATTGTTGGGAAATCCGGGAAAATTTCTATCAGTTTCTTTTTGTACGTAAGCTATGAAAATTCAAGGCATCACAAGTTTTCTTGTTCAAATCGGCGAGAAATGTAAACACAAAAATTCTAATAAATTCAGTTTCATGGGACTCCCACTTTAATACAAAAGTACAGTGTGTATTATGTTAAAAAAATTAGGGGTGCCCTATGTGGCTCAGTTGGTTAAGCATCTGACTCTTTTTGGCTCAGGTCATGATGTCGTGGTTCATGAGATTCATGATTCTCACATCAGTGAACTCAAGCTCTCCTTCAGGTGAGCTTGAGCCCTGCATCAGGTAAACCCTGTTCCTCTCTCTGTCTTTTGCTCTCCCCCTCTTTCTCTTTCCTTCCCTCTGCCCCTCTGGGATTCTCTCTCTTTCTCTGCCCTTTGCCCACTTGTGCCCTCTCTCTCTCTAAAAAGGGGGTTTTACAGTAGAGGAGATAGATCGAGCAGGATGAGGGTCAGTGAGTGGAAAATCATTCAGAGGAAACATCAAGGGTGAGAAGGGATTCTGGCTAAGCTGACCTCACAGGACTTGCTGAGGGCAGGCCAGGGTGATCACACATCACCTGGGTGCTAGCAGATGATGAGGGCGACCAGATCTGGAGGCTGGGGCATTCTGGCTCAATAGACTAAGCAGGATTCTTGGACCATGCAAAGAAAAACATAGAAACTCAAAAGTCAGGGCCCCGTTGAGGCTGAGTAGAGTTCGAGCAAGGAGAGAACTTTTGTCAATTATAGGATTGCAATTCCATTTTCGATAGGAATTAATAAAACCAAAAAGTTTCTAATTTTATGTATTTGATGACCAGAAGAACCCATTGTTTCAAACCTTATTTCTCCTGAATTACCCACACGTGCATAGGCCAGCTTCAGAGGACAGGTTCACATTGCAATACCACCTCGGGTCCTGTACCCACGTGTCTTGATGCTCATAGCGAGCCATTTCTACACAAACTAGAGTGTAAGTGGCTGAAAATCACATAAATAAATCCCACTTAATCCTAACTAAATGCACCTTCAACTCGACTTCCCCTTAGCTAGATCCCCAAATGCCCAGAGCCACTCCAACACCATCCATCATGAGAAGGAGTGACAGAGGGGGCTCAGAAAGGAAAGAGATAGTAGACTTAACTAATTACATTGAAAATTATCTTACTTCTGCAAATTTTATAAAAACATATGGCCTTGTGCCTACATTGCTAGGGCCTCCCCCAGGGCTCCATAACTCTCAAATTCACATTGACGGCAAGAGGCCAAGGAGACTGGCCGCGGGATCTAGTGTCCCAACTCCAAATTCCCAGGAAGAACTCTGAGTGGTCCAGTTTGGTCACAGTCCATCCCTGGACCAATCAACTCCAACCTGATGGGCAGATATGTATGTCTTGTTGCAATTTAGATGGGGGTACAGCAGTACTGAGAGAAGGGCAAGACCGGTTCAGCACCAGCCCTACAGATTTGTACGGCTGCCCTGTAGGGATGGACAGAAGTAAATGCACTCATAAAGCAGGCTGAGAAGGACCTTGCCATTCCTGGACTGTACCTTGTACCTTAATATTTTTCCATATGCTAGGAATTCCTTCCACTCCATTCCCACCCGGACCATCCTAGAACTCAAATGCTATTTCCTCTTTAGTGGTGCCTTTGACTAATTAGCTTCTAATTATGCCTAAAGGTACTAATTATACCTTTATCTAGATTCACCTTATATTGGTCTCATATAAGCACTTTCACTGGTTACAGTTGTGTCTCTCTCCCCAGTCAGACTGTCACGCTGTGAATTCCTCTAGGATGAAAACTATGTCTCGGGGCACCCGAGTGGCTCACTTATAGTGCGGAGCCTGCTTGGGATTCTCTCTCTTCCTCTTTCTGCCCCTCCTGTGCTCTCATGAGCTCTCTCTCTCTCAAAAGAAATAAATAAACTTAAAAAAAAAAACAAAACAACAACTATGTCTCATCTTGGCAGCTTCAGCTCAGAGCAGTAGGGCTGGCACATGGTCAACATTCAGGGTATACTTACTGCAATGAAGAGTTTGTAAAGTCAATAAATAAATAACTATCCATCGTCTGGGGTTTGATTCAAGCCCTCCTCCCACCATAGTAACATTCCCTCCCGTTAACTACCAAATGTCTGTTGAGTGCCTCCTGTGTTCTCTGTCCTGTTTAGGGTGCTGAAAAAGACCCATAGTGCAACTGTGAAGCAAGCAAAGACAATCTGGAAATACCACTGGAATTTCCATTCTCACCACTCCTATTTCTGAGACTCAGAGCCTCTCGCCTGGATGTGCTGGGACCCACTAACTGGCCATTTTACCTTCATCTTGTGGCATGTCCTGTACCCAGCTCCCCCAAAGACCTGCTTGCCTCAGGTACACAGCACAGTGTGCCATATGGCAAGAGCTTAAGAAATGTCACACAACTAAATGAATGAATGAATGAATGAGCGAGCAAATGAATGCCAATCCCTTGAGAATCCTGTGAGTCTTCCTGTTGTAACACTGATTCTGCAGGAATGCTGCATCTTTGATTACAGTATTGTGTCCTCTTGATCCCACAAATATGCTGCTATCTGTCAGATTATCAGTCCTGAGTTTGGGTCAGCAAATAAGGTCACTATCATTGCTATTGCAATGAGTAAACCAACCTAAACAGTTCCTCCTGACGTTCAATTCCTCCACAATGAACCCCACCCTACATAGCTGTCTAGACGATGCTCCAACCCCCCCCCCAACTCCCTGGTCTATTGTTTCAGTAAAAAAAAGTATCCTCACTTGTAAGACACATTTACTTTACTATGACATTAATTGGATTTTAAAATAAGTCAATTGTAGAAAACTTGGAAAAATCAAAAGAGCCTAAAAGATGAAAAGCATCTCCCACAGGAGCTTTAATATTTTCTTGCCATTACTTTTCAATGAATTTATGCTTAACTGTATACTTCTAACAAAATTGAGAGCACGCTGTTTTGCAACATGCTCGTTTCCCTTGGCAGTGACTGAATGCGCTTCTTTTTGCCTCCACGTCTGCACAGCCAGATACATGAATGTTTGAGGAAAGGAACCATAGCAGGGCAGGGGGCGTCTTCAGTCACATTCGGAGAGGAGAGGAAACAGGCTAAGAACCAGCTTGCCCTCCAACGCTCCAGGTGAATAGGAGCCCCTCCCCTCCAGGGCTGGGAGTCCGTTGGTAGGCGGAGCTACTTCCTTCTCGGGGAGCTAAGATCGACCCGCAGGGCCTCTGAGCGCTGGCTCTACTGCCTGAGCAACGTGGGCCAGCCTCCAGTCTTCCTGACAGCCTGTCCACCTGGCAAAGGCTGATACAGCACAAACCCTTTTCTAGGTGCAACAGTCCTGAACTGACCATCTTAAACATCACCCAAATTCCATTCTCATCCTTCTCCTTGCTCACGCTATTAAACAGTGCCATTCGGGGAGAAGTACAGGTGTCTGTTAGTTACTTCTTTATGGTCTTTTATGTTTTCCAAGCTTTCTACCATGAGTTTATTTTACTTCCATTGTAAGAAAAAAAAAATTTACTGTATGACTTCCCTGCTATCCTATAATGTTTTGCTCTTAATTTTTTTTAATGTTTATTCATTTTTGAGAGAGAGAGACAGAGAGTGAGCAGGGGAGGGGCAGAGAGAGAGAGGGAGACACAGAATCCGAAGCAGGCTCCAGGCCCTGAGCTGTCCACACAGAGCCTGATGGGGGCTCAAACCCACGAACCGCGAGATCATGACCTGAGCCCAGTCGGACGCTTTACCGACTGAGCTACTCGGGCGCCCCGATTATGTTTTGCTCTTAATTAGCTGAATCCTGAAGTGCCAACTATGTACTCTATCGGCCCATCCTCCCCACCATGTGTGCCTCTGACACTTCAGTGACTGGACGAGAGCCCTGGGGCCTGCCAGCCGGGCCAGCTCTCCAGGGTGATGTCCAGCCACTCATCCAGCTCTTGGGGGAAAATGTTCCTATCGCTATAGACCTCACTAACCAGCCACCACCCTGCTCACATTCCTCTCTCATGTCCACATGGAAAGCATGGGAAACCTCATTCAGTGCCTTGCCAAGATATGCTGTGCTTTTCCTAACAGGCTGACAATAAATATGTTGAGTGAATGGAAAAGAAAAAAGAATCCTTTGGTAGTTAAAGTCACTGAGAGTTTGGTTTGACGTGATTTAATGAATTAGTTCTGGAAAAGCATGGTTTTTCGTAAAGTGCTCCCAACCCATCTGTTTAATAATTCTAGAATGCTGCTGAGTGACATTAAACTTACATCCCAACAACCACGTTCCTTTCTTCTAGACAATCAGAACATTTTGCTCCCTCCTGCTGGTTAGTCCTTCCTCTCTCTTGGCTGACCCATCCTCCGAGTCCCATCTCAGGCCATTCGGGATCATTCAGTGGATTCACCTTTTCCTGAATTATAACCATTCACGACCAAGCAAAACAGCAGCAATAGTAACAGTTTGCACCTCTTAGAGCTTGCTCGGTGCCAGACACTTTGCTAAAGGACTCTACATACTTTATCACTTATATCACTTAATCACTGTTATCGTATATTTGAATCTATATAACTGAAGTGGTTTTTTTAAATTTTTTTTAACGTTTATTTATTTTTGAGACGGAGAGAGACAGAGCATGAACGGGGGAGGGTCAGAGAGAGAGGGAGACACAGAATTTGAAACAGGCTCCAGGCTCTGAGCGGTCAGCACAGAGCCCGACGCGGGGCTCGAACTCACAGACCGTGAGATCATGACCTGAGCCGAAGTCGGACGCTTAACTGACTGAGCCACCCAGGCGCCCCTATAACTGAAGTTTTAATCACTTGAGTAACAGGTACTATTGTGACCCCACTTAGCAGATGAGGAAACTGCGATCTAGAGAGGTTCAGTTGCCTGCATTGCTCACTACCCTCAGCTGGTGAACAAACCTGGGGTTTGTCTGGGTCTGAGCTCTCAGTCCTTACGGCCCCACCCCCACCCCCAGGCATTAGCATCTGTGTGACACAATTCAGTCCTCCTATTGCTTCTGGGGCTTTCATCTTGACATTTCTGGTGCCTCTTGGGCAGCACCCCATGACCCCAGGCACACAGCCTCCTTAGAGGCTAAGTGGTCTTACCTGAGCTGCCCCTGGTCGTGCCCTTCACCCGGTGCTGGCCGCTCTTTCACCCTCACCACCAGGTGCTGGGAGAAGCCGCCTCAGCAGGCCTGGGCAAGGGTGCAGAGAGGGCCCCACTGTCACCACCCCTCACTGCAGGATGAAGGAGGGACCCCATCACAGAAAGGAGAGGGATGCACCTAACCCCCTTGAGACCCCAGGGAGGTCGACACTGTGAGAAGTTTCCGCCCTCTGTTCTCGCCCACTGAACCCCCTCAGGGGCCAAGGCCCCAGCTGACAATTCTGATCGTCTAATTCTCAGATTGAATTCAGTGTTTCCCTCCCAACCCAATGAGGGAGGCTTACCCCCCATATCCTTTCGGCCAAACACTGGGCCAGGCATCCTGGGAGGGGCGGAGGCATGGAGACCCTCTTCAGCCTCCTTGGGAGCTCGTATTTCAGCTGCTACAATACGGCTCAGCACTGATGATAGAGTGAGAAAACCGCCGTCCTTCCCAGGACAGTAGCTGTGGTCAGGACACTTCAAGCAGGCGAGGCTTGGAGTGTGTGTGTGGAGAAGGGGGTGGATGGAAGGCAGAATTCTGAGAGATGGGAGAAAGGCGGAGGCGTGGGCAAGGCCTGGAGGTGGGAACACGCATGACACATTTGAGTGCAAGGAGTGCGCCTCCCTGGATGGGCCTTCAAGGCCCTCAACCAAGCAATGGCTCCAAAATGCAAACCGCTCAGCTATTCCCAGGAAGAGTGCGCTTGTGGGGAAGGGGGCGGTGGGAAGAGGAGCAGGGAAAGGGCCCCCTCAGGACCCCTCACCCACCAGGTCTACAGAATGACAAGAAAACCTGGGGCTGGAGCTGAGTGTGAAGAGGGGGGCGCCCCAACTCAGCACACAGACCACCCACTTTGGCCCAGAATGGGACACGTTCTCACCTCCAGGTCCGTTTCACCATCTCAGTAGCCCCCCTATTGCCCCTCTCTGCCAGGCAGGCCACCATCACTCTGACCTGCCTCAGGGCGACGCGCCCCCTCCCAGCCCACACTCCTCTAGCCATGCTGTTCTCTAGTACATTCCCCACACACATCTCCACATGGCTCCCCAGAGCCTTCAGACCCAGAGTGTGGAGGTAAAGCCCCCGTGGCTTTGTCCCCCCCAACTCTCTAGTGTCCTCTCCTGAGATACTCTGGCTCGTGTCTGGGCCTCTAGCTCAACTTATAATTATAGCCCCATCCCAACAGTAATAAGGAACATTTCTTGTGTTTGTTTTTTTATAAGGAACATTTCTTCACTTGATCTTAGCCAAAAGGCCAAGAAGTGATAGGAACATTTCTTATATGTGTGCTTAATCCTCACAAAACCCCACTTGGATAAGGTACAGCGAGGTTAAAGGACTTGTCTGCAGCCCCACTAGTGTCTGGGTGCAGCATGATTCACACCCAGATGGCCTGCGTCCAGAGCCCAGCTTCTACAGCACTAGATTAAAGTCCTTTAGAACCTTCTGTGGGCACCAGCAACCCCCTCACCCTCCACATTCCCCTCTAACCCATGTTGGCTCACAGCCCCCATTGCATTTAAGGTTTCTGCCTCTCTGACACCACCTCTAGGAAGTTTTCTCAGATGCCCCCTCCTCCGCCCTCCACCCAGGTGTGGGTTGGGGCAGTGGTTCCCCTACTTTGCTGCACCCTGGAATCATCTGGGCATCTTTTTAAAAACTTGTGATGCCTGGCTCCCACTCCCAGCCATTGTGGTGACACTGGTAGTGGATGTCCCCAGACAACTCTCAAGTGCAGCAATCTGGTAGCTGCTGGCAGTCATTCTCAAACTGGGTGTGCACCAGCATCACTGGGAGGGCTTATTAAAACAGATAGCCAGGGGATCCAGTGGGGTGGGGAGCACCTGGGTGGCTCAGCTGGTTAAGCGTCCAACTTCGGCTCAGGTCACGATCTCACGGTTCGTGGGTTCAAGCCCCTCATCAGGCTCTGTGCTAGGAGCCTGGAGCCCGCTTCGGGTTCTGTGTCTCCTCCCCCTTTCTTCCCCTCCCCCGCTCACGTTCTGTCTCTCAAAAATGAATGAACATTTAAAAAATTGTTTTTAATTAAAAAAAAATAGCCGGGCCCACCTTCAGTTTCTGATTTTATACACCTGGGCTAAGGCCCAAGACTTTGCATTTCTTTGTTTGTTTATTTTTGAGAGAGATACAGCACAAGTGGGGGTGGGGACAGAGGATCCAAGTGGGCTTTGCACCGTGGGGCTTGAACTGGAACGCTGTGAGATCATGACCTGAGGCGAAGTCAGACGTTCAACCAACTGAGCCACCCGGGTGCCCTGGGGACTTTGCGTTTCTAACAAGTTTCCAGAAGTTTCCAGGTTCTGTTGCTGCTGAAGCTGCCGCCGCCGGTCTGGGAACCATAATTGGAGGGCTGCTGAGCTAAGGAGTCCTCTGGGTACCCATGTGCTCCCAGAGGGCACGGCACTAATCACCACCTACGCCCTTGTCACATCTGTTGTAACCGGCTGTGTGTTTCTCAACCACCTCTGCCAGGCCCGGAGCCTTCTGCTCAGTTATCTTCAGTAACCCGTGTCAACACATGTTGGGTGAGTGAATCCACCAGACGCTAAAAACATCCTTGTTTCCGCATGGATAAGGAGCTGTAATTATAACAGGAGCTGTCCTTTACTGAGCACCGAGGGGTGGAGTATGTGGTCCTGGCCACAGATGGAAAGGGCAGAGCTGGGATTCCACGCGGCAGCCTGGCTCCCAAACCCACACCTTTAACCACTGTACTGAGAGATCCTATCCTAGGGGTCCCCAAATCTCCCCCATCCCATCCCCACTCCCCAGGCTTAGCCTCCCGGTGGGTCTCAGAGTACAGATCTCCATCTATTGGTGGGTGTGAGCAGCATTTTTAAAATGACCAAATCTCCAGCAGAACTGAACAAACTAGAAATAGATCAGAGTGCACCCGTGTAGGAAGGGGAAGTATTGCTTAGCAAATTATACATGTGTGCAACCCTATACTGATGTAAAAACGCATGGCCAACGTGGGTCACGGTCAAGAGTCTGCCAAACCCTAGAAATCTCCAGGCAGCAGCCAGCCCTTCACCACCAAGCGGGAGACGGAAAAGAGCTAGGCTGCCCCCTGCTGGGAGCTTCCAAAATTGCACCAGGAGCCCTAAAATCGGCCCTTTGATGAGAGAGGGTCTGGCCCTGACTGGTGTGTGGGTTGTGGGGAGGCAGCAGCAATTTCCTCATGACAGATAAAAATACAGAAAAGTTTGTTAATGAAATATGAATTCATTTTAACTTCCAAAATAAATACAGACCGCTTGGTGAAGGACAGTACAGGCTGCGGACTGACCGACCAGCACCGAAGGAACTATGGAGGGCCACCAAACGTTTCACTGATTCTGAGCACCCAGACAAGAATCAAGACTCACATCTTTTTCTTGTTGCAGAAGTGGAGGGAATGTGGCATCCAGAACAGTAGCTACTCTGAGGCACATATTCACAGATCCTCTTTCATTAAATCTTTTGCTCCCTCATTCTCCTTGAGAACATGGAGGCCGAAGATCACAAGGTTGACAAGCAGAGGAACAAGTCCCAGTCGCCGGGCCTTCTGACCTCTCAGCTGGCCCTCAGGAGACAAAATGAGGAGGGGGTGGGTTGGGACATTGTCCCAGTTGGGCCTTCTATACACCTCTAGCTTAACTCTGCCTTTTCACTCCTCCCCACACTCTCCCTGGAGGAGCTGATACCTTGCAAGGTGAGTCTATGACCTCAGAGAGGGGGGCCTTCTGCTTTCTAGTGAGTAGCTGCACCGGGTTTGTGCGCCCAAACCCTAGCTGCCGAATCTGTAGTCTTATGGGAAAAGCACATTTTCATGCAGTTCAACCAGAACCACCTTCTGTTAGAGGATGAATCTAACAGAAAGCCTTCTTGTCTGCGGTACACCATGACGGTCTGGGTCAGGGGCGGGGAGCTTGGGAGGGCTGAGTAAACAGGGGGAGGAGGATGCGGGGATGCGGACGATTTGCAGGGAACACATGAGGGGCAGGGAAGGGAAGAGGAAGAGGGCTCACAACATGGCTCGAGGGTGGGCACTGCATGACCCCAGGCCCGGCCACAAGACAAACGTTTGGCGTGAGGTGGTTCCGCAGAACTGAGAGAAGGGCTTCATGTCCAAGTTTGAAGCCGTGGCAGAGAGAGCCCATACAGACGCAGAAACCAGGAGGAAGAGGTGACCCCAACGCTTAAATGCCCCAAGTCCACAAACCTCTCGGGAGAGAACTCTGGATCTCTGCAGGCATTCTGCAGAGGAGTGGCCGCCAGTGTCTCAGGGGAGACCTGAGTGTCCACAATAGCCTCAGGAACACACCAGGCAATAAAAAGGACAGACTTCCCAAAGAGACTCTTTCGGGAGAGCAGAGCGATACCAGTCGCAATACGATCAACAACCATACATAATCTATCATCAGGGAGTCCTTAAAAAGGTTCCCACCCTGCACCTCTCCCCTCACACCCTGCAGACAGCTTTTCCTAGACTTTGGAAGAACCAAAAGGCCCGGGGTTAACCCCTGGACAGTCTACACTCTCTCCTCCACAGCTGCCTGTGTAACTGCTCCCATGCCCTCCCGCGTCCAGCTTCAGAGGAAGGTTTTCCTTACCTGACCCGAGTTAGTGCTCCTGTGTTCTGGGGTTTGGCAGCACGGATGTCCAGGGGCTCTATCTACCATCAGTCGTCCCCGTCCGTGTCCCCATGGTTCCTGATCATCAAATACAGATGACATTTGTCTTTCCAGGATCTTTTCAAACTCTTCCTCCACTCTACTGCTCCTTCCAGCCAGTCTCAGCAGCCCTTCCTTTCGTTCACCTCCGAGCTCCTGAGGAAGGTCTGTCCTTGTCCTCACTGCCTTTCCCTCATGCCTTCCTCCACACCAACAGACTTGTGCACCTCAGCTGAGGAAACTGCCTGGACGAAGGTCCTATCTACACTAGACAATTATTGGTCCCTCCCTCCCCTGACCGCCTACAGCATTGGCCGGCTGGCCCTTCTAGCCCCCAGGCAACTCTGGCTGTCACCACTCCCTCCCAGTTTTCTTCCTGCTGCTTCGGCTGCCCCTTTGCAATCTCCTTAGAACACTATTGACAACTGGGGCTGGGTCATTCTTTGTTATGAGGACTTGACTTGTACATTGTTGGATGTTTAGCAGCATCCCTGACCTCTACTCACTAAATGCCTGGAGCAGCATCTGACTTCTCTCTACCCTTCCCCACCCATCATTGTGACAACCAAAACGTCCTCGGGCTTTGTCAAATGGCCTCTATGGGCAAAATGGCCCCTGGCTGAAAACCACTGCCTTAAAAGGGTGCTTCTCTTCCACTGGTCACTTTAAACGTGGGTTTTCTGTATAAATCTATATCTCCAATAGTCATGTGGTCACTGCCTGGAAACAAAATGTCTCTTCAGCCTGTTAAGTGCAGAGTGAACTCTGGACTCTCTTCTGGTCTTAGTTTGGATTCTCCCAGAAGCAGAGCCTGAGACAAGGACTCAGGTGCAGGTGGTTTAACTGGGAGGTGGTCTCAGGAAATAGGAATGAGGAATGGAGGACTGTGAGAGAGCAAAGGAGGAAAATCAATATGAGGTCCAACATCAAAGTCACCGCTGTGAGCAGTGGGGGCTCCCTTACACTGGGAATCTCCTGAGAGGCACAGGGAATGCCTCCCAGAATTGTCCAACCAAAAGATGTAAGGCTGGGCATTTATCCCTCGGGTAGGGCACGTGCGGTGGGGGCATCTATCCAGTGGCTCCCCATCCTTCATTGTTGAGGATTGTCCCAGGGCCATTAAACTCCCCTAACTTTGGGCTGCATTTGAGCCATGCAAGCCAAACAGACCCCTGTGGCTTTGAAGAAGGCCCTAGAAAAGACATCAGGATGATGCACTCCCTGTGCTGCAATTGGGGGTGCCGTCAAAATGAGTCAAAGCTCACAAAGAACATCTCCCATGGCTGCAGCTGAAATCAGAGGGTGACAAGGAGGATGCGACGCAGGGCACCCAAATAGTCTACCCTGGTCTGCCCCTTGTACCTCTCCAACCCACTTCTGCCCCACAGTAAGTCCATTCTGTCACACAGTCTTCAAGGTAGTGGCCAGCCATGAGCTAGTGAAAGGACACAGGACAGAGGGATGAGCCACCACCCTTCACCGGTACAGCAAGTCGAGGCTGAAATTACTGCTCGTTACCTTCCTTCTCCACCACCTATTCTAGATTTTCTTGCCAGCTAGTCTAGGTTGTGTGCCTGATGGGTTGAGTCAGGCCCACATCCGAGGGCTCTGGGCCCTCAGTTGACTTGGCCTTGTCAGGCGACGGTTGCTGCAAGGGCCCATTTTCTGACATTGCCAGGCTTGAGTTCCAGACCTCCTCTCACCTGATGCGAGGGGAGCACTGAGAGTGGTGGTCAAAGGGACTGAGCCCACACCCCCCCTTGATTCCTGTGTATTCCAGCAACTGGGGACACAGCACCACAGGTCAGCTACATTCCGGTGACCGCGCCCAGCCTGGGCATCATCCTCGAGCTGGGGCCTTAGCTGAGCTTTTGCAAAGCAACCCATCATTCTATGAAGCCGGATGCTTCCCGCGATTTGGTACATGCCAGACCAGTGGGTCCCATCATCACGCACCCAATGTTGCAGCACTTCCTTTGCCGTAAAACGGGCTTCTTGATCTGAGGTGATGTTCCGAGGCAGCCCATGTAACTCTGTAAACACATCAGGCACTCTGTAAACCCTCAGATTAGGGAAAAAGTCCCAGAGGGAGGATTCGCTCCTCCTTCCAGCGTGTGTGTGTGGGGGGGGGGGGGGGGGGGGGCAATGTAATCAACTTCTGGCCAGCAGCTGGCTGGTCAAGGGCTCAGGGCCTGTATCTGTCAGCAGTGGCAGTGGCCAGACCGTCCTGAGAGGGAGCTCGCACTGGTGGGCCCCTGCCTAGCCTCCATCCGTCACCACGGCTACCCTGCGCAGGCGCTCACCATGCAAGCCCCGGGATGGCTGAGGACGAGGCTGACCTCCACAGGGCATCATGCTGTCCACCTGGTTGTCGAGTGCATCCTCTGTGGTGGGTGCTGACAAGCATGAGCGTGAACATAAAAGACCCACACACTTTGCGTCCACTCCCATAAAATAATCCGCACGCCCCTAGCTCAGGCCTCCCTTGTCTCCCTTCTTCTTAGCATTTTCTTTTCAGGCACCTGACCAACCAAATCCCTGGCCGGTGCACAAGATACATATTCTTTTTAAAAAAAAAATATTTTTTTAACATTTATTTATTTTTGAGACAGAGAGAGACAGAGCATGAACAGGGGAGGGGCAGAGAGAGAGGGAGACACAGAATCTGAAACAGGCTCCAGGCTCTGAGCTGTCAGCACAAAGCCCGACGTGGGGCTCGAACTCCCGGACCGTGAGATCATGACCTGAGCCGAAGTCGGACGCTTAACCGACCGAGCCACCCAGGCGCCCCTCAAGATACATATTCTTATAAAATACACACACTTCCACTGACCCATGTTGACTTACAGGTGTAGCACCTGAAGTTCTGCTCATGGGGAGGGACTAACCACTAGGCACTGTCTTTCAGGGCTACCTCACCTGGGGCTTTAGTGACACCAGCAGCCCGGCTACTTCCTCCCTCGGCTGATCACAAGAAAATGCTTGGCGAGAACTGAGGGAGAGTCATCGATGCAACAGCGGGGGTGCCTTGGAGGTCTGGGGAAGAGGCACGTGCCGTGAGTCTATTTGTGCAGCTTGCTTGTGCCCCCGGGCCCTGCTAACGCCCGATCCTAGATGTTGCCACTTCCCATCTTAGAGCCAACTGCTACGGGGCCTGCCTGGATTTGTGACACAAACAGTACAAAACCCAGCTCACGATGAGAAGTTCTGAGGTCTTGGCCAAATGATGTCCCGTGGTCAGGACCCAAGAGCATTCTGGAAGCTGCTTTTCAAATGGGGACTAGAAAGCAGAGTCCTGTTCCCAAACCCACAGGGTCCCCTACTGGGGCTTGCCAGACTCCATGCTGCATCCTTACCCACCATGAGTATCTCTAGCACCACTGCACTTGCTGGCCACGTGGTCCACGCAGAGTCGAATCATTCAGTGGACGGACTGGAGCAGTTATTTCCCAATATGCTAGGTATTGTGTCCCAAAGCCAAAGAGGTCCATCAAGTGCTATGTCTCCTTCCTAACGGCAGAGAGTACAAAGGGCAGTAACGTGTCCTCATTTTAGAGGAGTGACACGGTACACCCCAAAGCCTCTGCTACATTCTCCAAACTTGACCCCTTTTCTGCATTTCCCACTCAGTGTACAATAACCTGAGTCCCTCTCTTCCTTTCTTCCTCACTCACGTGCTCTGCACCCTTTAACCCTCTGTTGCCAAGTCCTAAAGAATCAACCGCTTACATTTATTTCTTCGTTCAGATCTCGCTTCCCTGCTCTCCTTCCCACCAACTTGATGCAGCCTTCTTCATTTACCTGTTCAACTCCCACAGGAGCTTCCTAATTGAACTCCCCATTTCCGATCTCAATTCTCTTCTACCTCATTCACCCATTTTACCGCAAGGGAGAGCTGCTCTCATTCTGCCCCTCCACACAATACCTTAGTGCTCCCATCATTTCAGACATCCATCTTTATCGCACTGATGCCTTTAAGTGCGGGCTTGTTGAGGGTAACGTGCATGTTCTACTGGTCAAGACCAGTACCCAGAAGTGTCTGTGGGATGTTAGTGAGGTGTTCAAGGCTGTTCGCCGCAAGGCCACGGACCTCTGGCTTACTCCCCAGCACTCACCCCATTTCTCCCAACCAGCAGCTCATTATTAAACCACACTTGCTCTTTCTCCCTTTCACGCTTCACCTGAGCTTTGTGCCTGGAACGACACCCACCACAGCCTCCACTCTACTTCCTCTGACCCCACAGTCCCTACCCGTCCTGTGAACTTAGCTCAGCTGTCACCTACAGGAGCTCTTCCCTTACTTGTTCATTCCACCCCAACACTGGCCTAGGGAGCATTCCTTCTGTTCCCACTGCACAGAGCTCTGTCTTAGCACTTGTCAGACTTCGTGACAATGATTTGTTACACCACAGCAAGTTACTTCAGAATGAGGACTGGCCTCCAGTCACCTTCATGTCTCTGGGGACTGGCGCAGTGCTTAGCATAGAGCAAGTATGTACTTAGTGTTTGCTGAACCAGGGAAATTTGCATGGTATGGGGATAGCAAACTGGCAGCCTACAGGCTAAATCACACCTGCAGACAAGTTCTCTTTGGCCCACACACTTCCTGGCTGAGTGAGGTCAATTAGGATTGATCCAGGTTACGGGGCTGATGACATGGAATTGTCCTCTACTCCCTTTGGCTGACCATCTGGCCAACCAGACATGTATGCAGGAAATACACCAGACCAAGAATGCAAACGACCACAGCCCCCTAGGGTACAGTGTCCCTTACAGCTTGAAAAGTCTCTGCAACCTGTACAGAATGAGGATCAGAGCACCTGACTTACCCTGACTCACTGCTTTTTATTCCAGGCCAAAAGGACGGGAGGGGGAGGCAGGAAGAGTGGGAGAGGTGGGTGTGGGACAGACCCACCGTACTTTTATTTCTTCCTGTACCAACACATCTACTCAGGTTGTCTATTCACCAGGTCTGACCATGGCCACTCAAGAATATACAAAAATCAGAAATGTCACATTTACATTTTAAAAACCCAGATTCCCTTTTTCTCTTGAAAAAAATCCATAGATCCGGCAACATCAAGCCTGCACTCTCATGACAAGAGATGTGGTTTTCCCCTCAAAGCACAGGCTCCTTGCTCTCAGCCACAGGCCCCACTTGTCTGGCCCAATGCACCGCTTCCATTACCAGCCCTGCTTTGTCGCCATTCTGGAGTGCTTCTGAAGTGCTCTAAATCATCCCATACTGTTATCTTATTTGATTGCTGCCCCTCCCTGCCCCATGGTGTGCACACAAGTCCCCTCCTTTCACGGATGCAGAGGTTGGGATCCAGGGACGTGGCTGATGTTGGCAGGTCACACAGCTCTTTAGCAATGAAGGCGGGACTCAAAGCCAGATCTTGGGACTTTATTTTTTCACCGCCCCACGCCAGTTACCACACGCTGGAACTGTTGCTATAGTACTTCACTTGTTTCAAGAATATGCTGAAGATTTAGCCTTGCTGCTATGAAACTGTTAGTGGCCAACAGGCTTGCTTTATTTGATCTACACACTTCCTGGCTGAGTTAACCAAACAGCTGGGGCAGTGCTGACAAGATGGAGGGCCCGGCTTGGCCTTCATTCACTTACTCCTCATGACAAGCCCCTACAACAGGTACTATTGTCCCCATTTTATGGGTGGCACCGAGAGGTCGAGTGAATGCAAGACTGATATTCTGACGATACTCTCGTTTGGTTCTATCCATTGTTTAAATGCCATACTTCAATTATATTTGGCTGACTGCCCCTGCCCTGAGCCACCTGAGTGCCTCCCGCACTCCCCTGGCCACTTTGTGGGGATCTGCAGATTAGCAATGATCCCACATGTGGCACAGCAGTCAGTGGCCATCGTACTTCCAGAGCTGACAGGCTGGTGCCTAGGCCAAAAGGATTCGGACTACTTCGTGACAGTGGGTTCACGTTTAGTGTCACAAACTAATGTGCTCTGCCAAGAGCCCAAAGAGCCCATTGGTAGAATTTAGCCATCCACTATGGGGTGCGGAAGACTACTAAAGGGATGAAAGAGGACAGGTACTACCCAGCACAGCCTAAAAGCCAAGGTCCCAACACATGTTCTGCCTCAACCCCTCTAGGGAACACCAGACTCTCAGCGGAACAGTCACAGAGACTTGGAGCAGGTCACAACCAGGAGGGGTGGGGGCTGCTGCAGCAGGATCTCTGGGGGCAGGGACATGTTATGGGCAGTGAGAAACTGCCCCTACCCCCACCGCCGGCCCTGCGGCTCACTGCCCAAAGGACGCAGCTGCGGCCACTCGGGCAGGGTGTCGGCTGTCAGAAAGGGTGTCTTAAGGTGGCCGTCAATTCTATGGTCCACACAGGCTACCGTCCTGACCTTGCCCCAGGAGCAAGCACTTCATTTCAGTGGGGGAACAACTGGTTTCTTTCACGATAACCTTCACCTCCTGGTGGCAGATTTGACCTACACAGAAATCTCACCAATTCCCAACTCTCTCCAGAGGGCAGGCCTCTCTTCCTAAAGTTGCTCTCAGGGACAGGAAAGTCTGCACTCAGTGAGAAAGTTGGGCATGCTTGCCTTTGATTCCTGTCACGTTGGTCTCCTAAGTCCCAGTTTCCTAACTGGGTTGCAACTTACCTAAATTTGCCCATTCTGGATATTTCCTGTAAATTAAAGAATATGTGAGCTTTTGTAACTGGCTTTTGTAACTTCTTTCAAGGTTCATCCACATAGGACACTGCATCAGTGCTTCATTCCTATTTATGGCTGAATCATACTCAACTGTACAGCTAGATGACACTTTGCTTATCCATTCATCTGCTGGTGGCCATTTGGATTGTTGCCCTTTTGGCTACTGTGAACAATGGTGCTGTTAATACTTGGGTACCAGTTTTCGTGTGGTCCTAGGTGTTCATTTCTTTCAGGTGTATACTTAGCATAGGAGTGGCTGAGTCATGTGACAGCTTTTAACAGTCAACCCATTTTCCAAAGTGGATGCACCACTTTACATTCCTACCAGCAATGTAGGAGAGTTCTTTCTGATTTCTCTGCATCCTCACCATGTTATTATTATTTTTTTAATGTTTATTTGGGGGGGGGGGGGGAGGGCAGAGAGAATACCAAGCAGGCTCTGTGCTGCCAGCATGAAGCCCGACACAGGGCTTGATCTCCTGAACTGTGAGATCATGACCTGAGCCAAAGCCAGATGCTCAACCAACTGAGCCATCCAGATGTCCCTCTCACTGTGGTTTTGAGGTGCATTTCCCTGATGATTAATGATGATTAATGATATTTAACATGTTTTCATGTGTTAATGAACAAACTATATGTCTCTCTTGGAGACATATCTATCCAGATCCTTTGTCCATTTATTAATTTGTTTCTCTTTATATTATTGACTTGTAAGAGCTCTTTATTTATTCTAGATACAAGTCCCTTACCAGATAAAGGTTTGCAAATATTTTCTCCCATTCTGTGAATTGTTGTTTTGCTTTCTTGATGGTGTCCTCTGAAGCATAAAATTTACCAGTTTTATTTTTTTGTTGTTGCTTGTGCTTTTGGTGACATATACAAAAAGTGCTGAGAGGAAAAAAAAAAGTGTTGAGGACATCTAAAAGGAATTCAGCTTCAGATCTTACCCATGCCCACTAGTATCATCTGGGAAGTCATAAAAAGCTTTTGTTCTTTCTACTTGAGACAAAGAAAATTTAATTTTATAATGAAATATTTAAGATATACATAAAAGTGTAAAGAACATATACCTGTGTCCCCCCCTTACCCAACTTAAGAAATTTTGCCCATAAAGTTGAAGTCCCTGTGTCCCCTCCTTCCCTTCTGGCAGTAACCATTACCCTGAATTTGGTATTTATTATTCTCATGAATTTCTTTATACTCTTACTGCACGTGTATATATCTTTTATCAAAATATGGTATTTTTTAAGCTTCATATAAGCAGCATCATGTAACACATATTCTGAAATTTGCTTTTTCTCCACTCCACACTGATTTAACTATGTTGATAAAACTGCTATATGAATAGAGATCTAGTTCGTTAATTTCCACAGTGGCTAAACATTGTATAAATACACTGTTTGTCCATCCCACAGATGAACATCCATGTTGAAATAGCCAAAAACTGGGAAAAATGACACTAAACATTTTTGAACACATGAAATAGCTTCTCTAGAACCATGGCTTTCCTTATCTTTTTGACTGCAACCCACAGTAAAAGAAATACATCTTATATCTTGACCCTATGCAGACATATACTTGTGTGTAGGTGTGATCAGCATGTAACAAAAGCTTCATATAACAATACTATCTGTTAACTGCTGTGTTATATTCCCTTAAATAAACAAAAGATGGCTTACAGACACTAAATTGATTTCATGACTTCCCTGTATAGGTTTTCAACATGGTTTAAAACCTGTTCAAGAGAATCAGCCCAAGGAGTGAATTTTGTTGGTCCTGACATGTCTTAGCTCAGGATGCTATAGCAAAATACTATAGAGTGGGTGGCTTAAATAACATTTTTTCTCACAGTTCTGGAGGCTGGACATCCAAGACCAGGGTACTAAACATGGTCAGATTCAGCTAAGAGCCTTCTTCCTGCATACAGACAACTAGCTGCCTTCTTACTGTGTCCTCTAGCATGCAAAGCTCAGGTCTCCTGTCTTCTTATAAGAGCACTAATCCTATCATGGGCACTTCCCTGTTATCTAAACTTAATTACTGCCCAAGGGCTCCACCTCCAAACATCAGACGTGGGAGCAGGGTTTCAACATATGAATTGGGGGGTAGGGAAACACAAACATTCAGTCCATACATGAGGTATACACATATTCAGCTTTACTAGACAACTCCACTGTTTTCCAAAGTAGCCGTAGCAAATTATGCTTGCGCAAAAAGACAGGTTGTCACTGTTCTGCCTCCTGGTTGGATTTAAATGTACTCCTGATTTGCCTACACGAAATAGCATCCTGTAAAGTTTGTGTTTCCATAATTAGTGGTGCGCCCAAGCATCTTTCCTGTTTACTGGCCATCTGTATTTTCCTGTTCCACCAACTATGAGACAGGGAATCTATCCATGGAAAGAGAATCAATCAAACATTACCTTCTCAGGAAAACTTCCAATTCTTCTCAGGCCAGAGCAAAGTAGAATCAACAGCAAAAAGAATAAAGGAAAACTAGGTGGAGAAAAGACGTTTTGTTTTTCTTAGAGCTAAAAGCCCTAATTTGGCCCACAGGAAAAATCTGCTCTTGCAAAGTCTAGCCATGCAAACCTGGGTAAGTTGTTATTCTTCTGTTCTCGGTCTTCCAATCTGCAAAATTAGGATAACAATCTGTACCACTTCTTACTCCCATGTGGAAATTCTGAACTAAACATTCTTTTAAAACTTTGAAAATTAAGAGTTTGTAGAAAGTCAAGGTTCTATGGTGTTAGTCAGCCAGTGCCTTCCAAAAGCCTCAGGAAGATGATGGAACCATAGTCCTTCGAACAGCTTCCTAGAATGAGCTGCTGCCCTGAACTCTTGCATGAGAAGCCCGACAGCTCCTCAGAACATCAAACTATTACCTAAAATAATACAGTCCTACCTTTCAGTCTCAGAAAAGAGATCTAAAACATTCTTAATTTTATAGGTATGGAAATTAACTCCTCTTGGTCAGATGGCCTTTCTGGGGTCTCCTAGTCTCTGGTTCAGGCTTTTCATACACTAGCCACCACACCCTCTGGTCGAATGGCCCTTGTGCTGCAGATGCCAAGATCCATCCTACTGTCGGACTTGCCTGCTTGCGTCAGACTCCATCACAGGAGTGAAGGTTCAACAGTGAACAATACTCCACACCTTCCTGCTCTCAGGAGGGAGCCATCATGGAAAGGAAACAGAAATCTCAGGTGTCAATTATCAAAAGCACAAAAGAAAAAGCTGGTTATCATATAGCTTCTTTCACCAAAGAATAAGAGGCTGGACCGATACAATTTACAAGCAAGGGGCCATGATCTATGAGATCACATGGATTGTTGCTGCCATACCCCCCTTCTGAGGTTTGACTCCACAGCCGGCACTCGTTCTGACCCTTCACTCACCCACCCCACACCAAATGGGATCTCAAGGCTAGGCGGAAACGAAGAAACAGTGAATGCTCTTCACAACAGCAGTGCTGAACTGAACA
Source organism: Neofelis nebulosa (assembly GCF_028018385.1). Lineage (NCBI taxonomy): Eukaryota > Metazoa > Chordata > Mammalia > Carnivora > Felidae > Neofelis > Neofelis nebulosa. The sequence goes on from NC_080792.1 coordinate 28,093,076, forward strand.
GCAAATGGGTGCTCTTTCCGCATCACTATAATGCGTACAATCATCACTTGCATCTTTGTCTGAGCTCACTGTTCTTTCCAGTATTTTCGATTGCCGCCTTCTGCTCCAAGTGGATCCTCCCAGCCAAGGCTCCACAGTAGCCCAGGAACTTCTCAGATTCTGTGACTCGGTGCTCTCAAACATGGAGTCAAGGAAGTAAAGAAAATCATACCTACCAATGACCCAGGAAGATCACTCCTTCATAGATCAGTAATATAGTTAAGACAAGTCCTAGAAGAAAGTCACTTTACTTCGGCTGCAAAATTGGAGCTGAAGAGAGATATGCATATATTTGGTCAAAGACTTATCTAGAATTTTTCTCCAGAGTGAAGTTATAAATAGCTGCCATCTACCATGAAAAACATACCAATAAGGCAAGGCAAGGCAAGGCCAAAAGCTAGCCAAGAACAAAAGGAGGAAGGCAGAATGAGAGTAAGTACTTAGCCACAAATTATTTTACCTACTCGTTCTACAAATGCAGCATCGAAGGGCAAAAAAGTTAAAAGCAAGGGCCTAGATAAACAATTTTCTTCTAGAGTCCAAGAAAAGAAGAGTTTCTCACAGGCACTACTACATCTAAGTCTCAGATACAAGGTAGTACAACAGAACCATTCCAAAAACCTGAAAACATTTCCCCAACTGTTCACAGTGTATTTTCTAATTGTTACCAGGCCCCTTTCCAGTGCAAGTAGAACTAAAAAAATTCTTGAGGAACAATAAGAGATCGAGAAGTGGTATTTTAGGAAATATAGGCCTCATTCTCCCCACCTCCCCATTCCCCTTTACATGAAGATAAGTTACAAAAGTCATGAGATGCTAATATGGAAGTTCCTCTCATTTGTAGAACCAAATAATAAAACCAGAAAGTAGAATCAAATTAAAAGAAAAGTTCTTTAGGCTGTTTTTGAAACACCATACATTTGATTCAATGTTTGACCACGTGCAAAGTACATACAGTCACGGCGCCCTGTCCTGGTGCACTGGTCTCTGAGAAGTTAACTGTCAGCTGACCTTCAGTTCCCAGGAGCAAAGGTGCCTAGCACTAGGAGGCTTTCTGCTCTCTTTAGAATCTCACTGGTCCTAGCTGGGAAGGGACGCAGGGGCTACAGGACAGCCAGAGCAAAGCTACTTTTATCAAGACCTAATACCAACGGTCACTTGCAAAATATTTTGGGAGTAGGGCACAGCTACTGCTGGGAAAAAGTTGGCACATCGATAAGATCTGTTAACAAAATATAATCCGCTTTCACATCCAAAAGCTAACTTAGGAGCTGCTCCAGGCACCATCTAATTAACTGAAGCAGATAGAAAAAAAATCCTCAGAAATTATGATTGTTTAAATACACTCTATTTTATTTTGTCTTAAAATAGTTTAACCTTTATGCTACAGACTTATTTCAAAAAACAGAAAATCTTATCTTGCACCAAAAAATATATATATAACACTCTGTTTTATTATTATTTTTTCTCCAAAGACCATTAAATACTAAATGGAAACAAAAACTAAATAATGAATGTAAAGAAGAACCAAATTTTGTTTTAAAAACTAGAGTTGCACATTTTAAAACATTAATTCTAAGCAATGATTTGTCGTCACTGCATCAAGTCCACACTCACACTCCAGCAACAGCAGATCTGTTAACCACCAAGTGCATTGGTTCCTAGCCATACAATGGCTAACATTTCATTTTCATGGTAAGAGGAGCAAAAGGCTTCATATGACCTTTATACTCTTTAAAAAACAAAACAAAACAAAACAACAACAAAAATATTTCCTAGTTATCCAGTGATTTCTCTTTTAAGATCACTACCCTTTAAAATTTGTTAAAAGAATAAGAAGTATGTAGTGTTTTAAATAAAATGAAAAATACAACAGCAATGGACTAAAATACGTGATTATTTTAAACAAACAGTGCACAATCTGAGGAAGTTTGGTTAGGGCGCAATCATTTTTATATATACATGGAAGTCACATCATACACATACTGGAAAACAGAGATTAGGGGGCTCGTTGCATTTTAAAAAAAAGTTTAAACTAAAAGACAACATTGTGTCCCCAGCTCTTTCAAAAACTTTGTGACACAGTATAAAAAGCAGGCAACAAATTCATTTTGAAGTTACCTATGGTGGTGCTATTCTGCTAAAAGGAACAGTGAACGATGGACTAAGTTAGAAAATCAGACGGTTCATATTCACAACTGATGATAATAAAAGCAGAATTTATGCAATGCTCAACTGTAATAAATCCTGGAGTCCACTCAGTCTGGCCCCTTCCATCAGAATGGAAAGACAACTACTGGTGAGTAGATGTATATGCTCTAGGGCAGCCAGGATGACCTGAGAGCTAGTTACTGCTCTGTGGTTTCACACTGGAGGGGAGGGGAGGGAGGAGCTTAACTAAATTGGTGCCACAATCCAACCCGTGACCCAAGTGCACCACTTGAACAGAGACACTACTTTGAATAATGTTCTGTGGAGCATAAAGAAGTACTGATGCTACCAAATGCCAACACTTTAGTTAAAAAACAATTCCTTTAAAAGAAATTTCAAATGTCATTGGACTTGTTTCCCACAGAATTCTATCAGTAAAACACCTTGCCAGAAGCCACACCCTCACTCTTCTGGATCTGGCAATGAAAGAAGAGCTCAAACAGTCTCTCTACAGTTAGTAGGTGGAAAAATCCCAACCCTGTAGGGGGAAAAAAGCTGAGTGTTTCTACTATCCCTCCCTCTCCCCTTTTTGCATGTTAACTTCTAAATCGCTGTTCTGGCAACCGGTCGGGTAGTCAGGATGCTGAAACAGGGGCAGGTGTGGGAAAAGTGCAACCTGGTGTAAAAACACAAGGCCACAGCGCCCTGCTCCCAATCCACTGTGCATGTAGCACACCAGAAGAATTCTCTTTAGAAGATGACTATTGGGGGCTAAAGGAAGTGTGTCATGGGAAATCACCTGCTGTGTAGAATCAAACAAAACACACTATTAACATAAGAGTAGGTAATGTGAAAACATTCTTTAAAATGGGGCTCTGCCCTGATACTGGGGAAAAAATAAGCTGCAAAAACTTCAAGTCATATAATCCACTCTATACTTGTCCCAATGATTTTCCTGGAAAACACAGACCAGAAATTGTACATTTCTGCTTTGTCTAGCATTTTAATTCAAGTCAAAAACAATGTGTAACAGTAAAATTCAATAAATTAATCCTAAAGTAAAATGTGAAGGTCCAAGGATACACCAGTAGTGAATCTGCAGAAGGTCCTATTTAGCTCTGGCCTCTGGATCTTTGGTTTTTGTCTAGAACTGTGGCCATGTGAGAGATCTGATATATGAGGTGCTAAAACTTGAGGTTCATGATCTTTTAAAAGCCTGATTAAAACTAGATTGGCAGAAAAATATTAGTTGATGAAGAACAGAGGCCAGATCAAATGAGATGCTACGAGAGAAGACCAAAGAACACATGCTCATACCCATTCCCATGGAAGAGGTATATGGAATAACTAAAGCAGCAGGAAGAAGGGTAAAGGGATAAATGAGTCTTTATAGAAAAACTGGAGAAAAGGCCAGGCAGGTGGAGCCAGGCAGACTCTGACGCATGCACACGCAAGGGTGTCCCATTTGTCTCGGTGGCCACACCACTCCTACCCTGCACAGTCCCATGTGCAGAACAGGCGCTTGGTACATTTAGTATGTCCACTAAATGACAACTGAACATGGTACTTCTCGTGCTCTTAAGATAAGGAAGAGCCACCAAGGCATTTGGGGAGGGAGGCAAGGGCTACAGCAATGTTATATGGTAAATATGGAAACAACAACAACAAAAAGCAAACAAAAACCATGGAAAAACAAAAAGATGAGGTCTTCTAAGCCAATAGTACTTCACTCCTCCCCGTGCACAGTACATAGTGTTCTAACTAGGTATTGCTTGTAAAAGAATTCACTAGTAACTACAACATGTTATAGGAAAAAAGGTAGTAACTAATGCCACAAAACTCCAACACTGGCATTTCCTGAATTCCCTGAAGCTCCTAACCACCCTTTGCTTATTTAGATACTGTAAAACCTACAGTGTCATTTATGTGCTTTGCATCTGGTTTCTTATGGTTCATTTTGATTTTTCCACTTTTAGATGGTAGAGGAGAAAAATACCCAAATATAGCATCAGGTCTATTTCAGCTCAAGCGTTACTTAAAACAGTTGTTGTACATCCTTTACAGAGAGACCAGCTATGAAAGAAGGCACTGCCTTCTCAGACTTGTAAGTGCCCACAGTCTTAGAGACGAAGACAACTTTTCATATTCTACTTAAGTAACAGGTTTCTGTGTTCTCCTGTTATGTAAACAAACCAGGAAAAAAAAGCTGAGGGACAAAGATTTTCTTACTGATCTCTCAATGCTCTCCTTACATGCCCAGAAAACCTCATGGGTATCTAACTGAAATGCCTCTGCCCCAAAAGGAGACATTTTCCAAAAAATTATGAATTATTGCAACAAGGAGACCAACTAAGTCACCTTAGCAGTATTTATAAACACAAAGGGGCATATCAATTATTTGTGCTGTGGGAAATCAGCCAGGAGCAAAGTCAGGAAAGAAGGCAGAAGACTCAAGCTAAAAGAAAAGTAATACTTCTGTCTTCTATTTTTAAGGACAGGTTTTCAAATGCACATGCCCTACTAGGTGCCAATAAGGACTGACTAAATGTGTGCAAATGCCCTAAGGTAGGAGTGCCAATGGGTGGGCTGACAGTGGTCAAGGCTAGATATTAATTTTATTACACAGAAAAATAAATACAAGATTCAAAAACTGAAATCCATTTCACCTGGTAGTTAAAATATTATTCTAAAAGGAAGGCAGAGTTTCCTAAGATTGAAAGTCACCAAGTAAAATGAAGTTGTCTAAGTTGTCTAATAAAATTCATCATTCTCCTATTCCTACTGAGGGAAAGAAGAAATTCTTTTCTCTGTGCTAAGTTATTTTCCTAAGTGACTTCTTTTAATTAAAAAAAAAAAAAAGGAAGTGGGGGGCAATTTTCCATGAGTTTGGATTATACAAATGCCACAAACAGCTTCTGAGGCTGAAGCTATGACAATGAACTTCCATGTCACAAAGAGGAGGAGGAAAAGGAAGGGAACAGTGCAGAGGAGACACAGTGACATTGTATTACAGTAGGTATTTACGTCTGCTATCCTCATCCAAGGTAAGATCAACAACTTCCGCAGGTGAAGCCCAAGTCTGCTGGGGAGTCACAGCAGTCCATGACTGTGTTTGCCGGGTGCTGACATACTGCGTGCCCGAGCCATGCTTCCACGAAGAAACACTCTGAATCACACCTCCTCGAGGATGAACACACCTGCAATTGAGATGAAGAATAAAAGTATAAGCATGGTTAATCCCACTGTAGGAAAAATATAAGGCAATATGGCTTCACTAGCACTGAATGATACCTTCACAAAGATAAGCCTATAGGAGTCTGTGAAATGTGAGTCTGTGAAACTTCCAACCAATATCCTTCCCTTTTTCCTCCCTATTTGTCTCCCTCCTTGCCTTTTGTCAAGTTTAGTCTAAAAGTGTCAGAAACTCCTGAGTTATGTCTAGATCTGTTACTGACAATGCATAGATAACATGATGTTTCTCTGAACACATTTAAACCTCTGGGGTCTTCAGGACAGGGCAGAATACGAACCCAGAGCAAAACTGGGATACCCAAACAATCTTAATCTAACCAAACGACATGGTAAGAAATGTAAGTACAAGCTGTTTTAAAATAAGTCCTATGCCATACTGGGAAGAATACCTTCAAAGACAGTATTAGTAATACTCTTTTACAGACTGGATTTCTAGAAGTCTGTAAGTACTAGGTCATGCATAAAGGATCAATTTTCCTTATCCTGAAGGTCACAACAGAACACTTGGCTCATTCATCTGAAGTGCTTACGTGCTTTAGTTCAGTGAAAGTAGCAAGGTTGAAGTACTCAGTTAAGGTTCTTTAAAAGTGCTTTATCAGAGGGACAGAACTGCCTTGGTGATAAATCTCACCAAAAGCTCACTGGAAGAAAAAGGTTTCGAAACACTGACATAATGAATTCCACATTCCAGTCAAATGATAAAACTGAGCCTCCAGGATGAATCACTGAGTAACTGGATTCAGATGAGAGGAAGGCAGGCACTCAAGCTATCATTGCTACTTTTGTTCTCACATCCATCACATCCCTATGTAATATACGTAAGAAGTGACACTTGGCAGGATTCTAGTCACATTAACTACTACAGTGGATCTTGAACAGCTGTTTAACAACCTGTGTACAATAAGCGATGCTGGGTCACTTGAGAATTCCAGCTTTGATACACTGCTACCTGCACTGCCAGGTTCAAAAAAACATTAGGGTAACAATGGACAAATTTTAGCTGCAGAACTGCCCCAGGACCCCTAAGCTCCTGGAAAGAGGTCCTGTTCTTACAAAGGTAGCTTGAAAACTACTCCCTTACCGAGTGAGGTGCCGAAAAACAGATCCCTCGGGGCCAGAGCAGAGCAGGGGGCAGAAGGTAGATTTGTTACCGTACCAGAGGCCCATCATCTGTTGAGAATGGGTTAAGTAGCTACTAGCCCAGAGGCTACTATGTTTTCAAAGATTAGCCAGTGAAAAGCATTAAAATAGGAGACATAAAGTCCAAAGGCTAATCCAGATCTGTCCAACGCATTAAGTACACTCAGATGGAAGTGATCATGTAATCACGGAAGAATGTCAGCCAAAGGAGTCCATTCAATGTTTACAGAAACAGTTTTGATGACTGATGGCATAGAATACTGTTTCTTAAGCAGTCTCACCTCACTGGACAATCCCAACAGACCTATGAGGTAGATGTGGAAGTTACTATCCATACTCAATCGAAAGCAAAACGGAGGGTTAAAGCGGTTACATGATTTGCCCAGGGTCATACTGCATGACAGTGGTGGGCCAAGGAGCTTCAAGCCAGGTCTGATGTGGAGTCCAATGCTTTTCACAACATCACGCTGTCACTTCACAAATGTGTATGTTAAGTCAGGTAAGGCAAAACACAGTGAGAGTCAGCAGAGTGCAAAGATAGGCCCAGATTAACGACTTAAAAATATAAAGTTCTTCAATAATTCAAAAGCTCATCTGTATAAGTACTAATTAAAGTAATCGTAGCTAGAAATTTAGTAGAATTCAGAGAATGAATGACTACAGAGAGAATCGATGTCATCTTTGGCAGAATTCCTAGAAATACTTCTGAAAATAAAGAGGTATTTAGTCCCAACTGTTACTCTACACTGCTCCCTAAGTAATCATACAAGGGACTGACTTTATAAGGGATCTGAGCCAATCTGCTCATTTTACAGAAGAGAAAACCAAGGCCAAAAGGCAACTGTCCAGGGTCTGAAGCAAGGTAAGCACAGAACCCAAACAAAACGAGGTCTCCGGCAGGGAGTTTATTTTCCACTAAGTAACTATGCCTTCCTCAGACTACAGCTGAAGTACTGTACTGTGTCTGGTTGTAAGGAGCACTGCTTAGCCCCTGGGAGTCATTACAGCAAAGCAGATTCTAGAAGGTACTGATACTATACAAGAGTGAGAGGTGTAGAGCCACTATTTACTACTGAGGAATGATGGATAGAGGGAGAATAAGGAGATGAGGCACTTCAACTATCTAAATTAGATCACTTCTGTAGTTATGTTACAAATGATTCCAGTTACTGGAAACTAACTTGGACTACTTTAAGCAAAAAACAGAATTTGTTGGAAAGACACTTGAGGACCTCAAAGAACCTAAGGATGATGGGATAACTAGGCCTCATTCACTGGACTCAAGCCCCAACCTCTCAGTCTGTTTCTCTTATTTCAAAATTTTAGATTCTCTGGAGAATGTGATGATTCCATCTTTAGTCAAAAGTTCTCCTGGCTCCCATTTAACTGTAACTAGAAGGTCAATTCCCAAAGAAGGGAGAATCGCCATGGAAGAAGGTGGCTACTCCATCTTGTACAGAGATCTCAAGAGCAGACTAACAACCATCAATCAGTTTACAGAGGGAAGCTTTAGGTGATCATGACTATGCAACAATTACAACTACTATCAAATGGAATCAACTTCCTTTTACGCTCTCAAGCAAGTGCTGGGACATCTATTAGGAATACGAAAGAGTATTCTAAGAAGACTTCTAAGGTTATCATTGAGTTTAAAATTTTTAAGAATACAGGCAAAACTCTCCTTTTAGAAGTCACGGGGTGCAGTGGTGGGAAGGCTCTGACAAGATGGTGCAAGAGGGACTTCTGTTTTTTGTTTTTGTTGTGTTGTTTTGTTTTGAGAGAGAGCAAGCAAGCCAGACAGCAAGCACAAGTGGGGGAGTGGGGTAGGAGGGGCAGAGAGAGGGAGACAGATGATCCCAAGCAGGCTCTGCCCTATGAGCACAGAGCCTCCTGTGGGACTTGAACTCACGAACCGTGAGATCATGACCTGAGCAGAAATCAAGAGTTAGCTGCTTAACTGACTGAAACACCTACGTACCCCGAGACTTCTGTTTCTTGATCAGAGTGCTAGTTACCGGAGTATGGGCAGTTTGTAAAAACTAAAGCGTACATTTATGACTTTTCTAAGTGTGTTAAAGTCAATAAAACACTCAAAAAATTTTTTATGATTTAATGACCTCAATCATCTTAAATAAAATGGTAGCTAAGAGATGGATGAGGCCAGAACAAGGCTTTTAACACATTCCCTTTTTAAATACACAGCAAAAGGACTCATGCTGGTAAACAAAGAGTGCTGGAGAAACATTTCAACTATTTTATAAGACGGTGTACATTATAGATCAACTTATACCAGATAGGGAAAGGTTTCAGGAGGAAAAGGGACCAGAACAATTGTTATAAGCCCTACAGAGATGCCCTATAAAAACAGAAGTGAGAGACTCAAAATTTTGTTAAGTCTATGCAAATAAAATACACAGTTTCAGGTATTAACACATACCCTTTCCCTGTATGATGAAAGACACGGAGTGGGAACATACTCAGCTGTTTTTAAGTTTGTTTGTTTATTTTGAGAGACAGTGAGCGAATAAGCGGGAGAGGGGCAGAGAGAAGGGGAGGGAGAGAGAAACCCAAGCAAGATCCACGCTATCAGTGCAGAGCCCAATGCAGAGCTCAACCCCATGAACTGTGAGATCATGACCCAGGCAGAAATAAAAAGTTGAATGCTTAACCTACTGAGCCACCCAGGAGTCCCATACTCAGCTGTTTTTTTAATTCATCCAAACTAATTCTAGTGTAGATACAGGCTTTGTTTTCACAAAGCATTTAATCTGCATATGATTGACAATAGGTACAAAACATAATCTAGAGTCATATTTTGAGTCCTATATTCAAGAAAATGCTTAGGACTCACTTCCCCCCAAAAAACCTACTTTATAAACAGTAAATTTTGATAGAATAATTTCCTGCTCTTCATATACTGAAACCAATAAAGGAGAGACTTCACAGTGGAAAAGAAAAAACAGAGAAAGAGGGCAGGCTCTCATGGTCAGCTTTAATACAGTTCATTTACTATCCTAAGAAAACAACATTAAATATTAATCATTTTTGCTCTCATTTACAGAGCCTGAACATGACCTCTTAGATAACATTCCTACTTATTTTTCCTAGCTAAAGATGAAGTGAATCTTCGTGGCTTCAGAGAAATGCCTGTCTGCCTCCCCTGCTTTTTTAGGGTTAATGTTTACAATTAGTTCTAGGAAGCAATCGTCTTAAATGCAAAATGCTTCTAGCATCAACTCTTCTGTTGTGGGATGAACCAACATTAAGACAAATGAACACAGGACCAAAGACTACAGTGAGTGAGGTTAGGATCTGATTATTCCCAAAAGCCACAGAGGACAGGTATCAAAGAAACTGTTCTAACAGTTCCGTAACAGAAAGATCTGTGCTATATCCATTTATCTTCCTAGGGCAATTACCAATGAAGCTGGTAGAAGAAAAGGAAAAAGGAAAAAGAAAAGTATCGGCATGAGGGCCATAAATTAAAAGTTCTGGCAAAATTAAGTGGGCACAGAGGAGCTAGAGGTGCTGGAAAAGTCTCTATCTCATTGGCAAAGAACATCTTGTGAAACTGGACTGTCCAAAAATTAACTCCTAGAAATGATAACATTTAGGTAACACAGAGAGTTAATTACAACAATACAAGGCAGCCATAAAAGATGCATTCAAACCATTAGTTCAGAAGGCATGCTTTCTAGTCTATGATTAGAAGAAACACAGAAGCTAAAGGAACATATCAAATCTAAATTAAAAGAGCAGGTAAAGACATTAACATGCAAGAAAAGAAAAACTTAAAAAAAAAAAAGACACACTGTAACTAAAATTACTGAGTGCAATGTCAAACAAAATTCTTCCAATAAGGAAAAACGGCAATGCAATGCAAATCAGAGCATTCCCAAAGAGAAAAGCTCAAGAACCAATTCTGAGTTTTTAAAAACTCTCAGCCCACAACAAGGTAGAATATCAAAAAAAAAAAATAAGAACAGGACAATTAAATCCAAACAAAACATCTATGCATGCAAATCAAATTAGAACAAAAAGATGTGGATCAAAACCTAAAACCTTTTTCCAAGCGATAACCCTGCCAGAAGCCCATCAATACTTCATAACTGCAACCCTAGACCTGTAAAAGAAATAAATTCCAGATGAGATACAGGCAGCCAAAAGAGTAACTCTGAAGCAACCAACAAGAAAACTTCTCCCCCCACCTGCTCCTCAGCTTTTAATCTCAATTATTTGAAAGATTATCATGCTTCCTCTAAAGAAAGTGCTAGAAAATGTTCAGAAAGACACAAAAGAGCCAGTAAGACTCTATTCAGTCCTCGACCCAAAGACCAAAATAAAAGACCCTCTCAGAATGACACAAGCGTCAGCTCAAAGTACTCTAACGAAACTTCTCAACGCCAACATTCTATTGTATGGGCAGCATTAACCACCACTGAGATTTCATAATACATTTGTCACCTCTAAGACCGTATTTCCACAGGATTCAAACCAAAGTATCAGAATACATCTTTATGCTTCAGAGCCTGTAAGGAAAAAGTCCTTGAAAGTAATGTTATGTACTGTATGTTATTTAAAATGTAGTCAGCCACTTGACTTAGTTCAAGAGTGGAACAAACATATCTATAGAGTAAAATGACAATCTGGATAAAAGACCTAATAAGTATGGAGAAGGGTGTACTAGACAAAGTGTGTGTGTGTGTGTGTGTGTGTGTGTGTGTGTGTGTGTGTGTGTTGGGAGTGGGTAGGAACTTAAAATTTTAATTTCTGAGTTTTAAGAGAAATATAATGATAATTTTAACTCCGGATACCAAAAATATTGGTAGAAAACAAGAAGCTAAGGAGTTCATGATGGAAGAAAAGTTGAACAAAGAAGCCAAGAAGAAGGGTGGCTCACTCTGTAACATTTGTAGGCACAAGAAACAGTAAAGAAGCGAGACTTGATATAAGTTAATACAGAACTGAACCAAGTAACATGTTTTGAGAGAGAAAGAGATTAAGTAATAAGCAACACAGGTTATTACCCACTCTTTGCTACTTCAGTAGGAACACATGACTAACAGTGAATTAAAATTTGAAATGTAACTCAAGACAAAATTGGTGAATGGAGAATGTGCAAACTGAAGATAATTTACCTGTATCAATCTGTTAATAGGCAAGGTAAGGTTTACAGTAGGGAATAAAAGGATACTCATGTCTTCTTTATTGCAAGGAACAATGGTGAAATAAATAATGGCAAACACATGCTAAAGTAAAGGAAAAAAACCAGAAGGTCTATAGTCTTTCATCTAAAGAGGTTAAGTCAACATGAAGGGAACAGATTAAAAAAAAGAGAGAACAGGAAAAAGTACTTGATTAAGGCAGAAAAAAAAAAAAAGAAAAAAGAATGAGATTAAGGAAAGACAGAAGAACGAAAATTCTTTCCCACCAGAAAAGGAGAAATAATCATTAAACACAGGAAAGAAAAAAGGAAGCACCTATGCAGGAATACTTCTGGCATAAACACAGGACAGAAGATAGAAGTGGTTAGGTCTGATAAAGTGAACTGGCCGCTTTTGGGGAGAAGACATGTTAAACTATGACATAATTTTACAACCTTAAAGTCCCAACAGGTATGACCTGAAAAATGCTCTCAGAAAGTAGAATCAGTTCTCACTAAGACAAAGGTACCTTCGATTTATACGCATGTGTATTTTGCCTGCGCTCTCTCCTCCTAAGTTCACTTTTTATATAAACAACAGAAGAAATGTTGGTGAATGTTTTCCTTTCTAACCAAAGAGTAAAATCATATCTAAGAGCCAGGTAATGTAGATATTGTGTAGATATATGTATCTACTTGGGGAAATCAGGAAAAAAAATCAGAATTTAACTCTTGCAGCATAGAAGAAAAGTTGTTTGCTATATAGAACACAGATTTTCTGGAGTCTAAATTTTTGTTTTCTATGTAAGTGTGTGTGTGTGCGTGTGTGTGTGTGTGTTAAATGTTCCTCAGGAATACCTCTGAGAGGACTATAACCAATTCTTAGGAACACTATCTAAAGCAAGAATCAGCAAATGTTTTTCTACACAGGGCTAGACAGTTAATTACCTTAGGCTTTGAGGGCTATCAGGTGTCTGTTGAAACTTCTTCTCAACTCTGCCACTGGAATGCAACAGCAGCCACAAACAATATGTAAATGAACAAGCATGGCTCCATCCCAATAAAATTTTATTTATGGATAAATATACTGTATTTACGTGAATTTCGTAAAACTTTTACAAGTCATAAAACATCATTCTTCTTTTGATCCCGTCCGCCCTCAACCATTTCACAATGTAAACTAGGGGCGCCTGGGTGGCTCAGTGGGTTAAGCATCTGACTCCAGCTCAGGTCATGATCTTGGCAGTCTGGGAGTTCAAGCCATGCGTCCAGCTCTGTGCTGACAGCTCAGACCCTGGAGCCTGCTTTGGATTCTGCATCTCCCTCTCTCTGCCCCTCCCCTGCTCACACTCTGTCTCTCTCTCAAAATATTAAATACTAAAAAAAAAAAAAATTTTTTTTTTTTAATTAAAAAGTAAACTAGTCTTAGCACAAGGTCCATATAAAAACAGGCAGCAGACCAGTGGGCTATAGTTTGCTCACCCCTATCTTTAAGAATGACAAACTTCAAAAGTTATTTTCATAACTCTAGACAAATTTGATGTCTTGTGGCTTTTAATCCTAAAAATAGGACTGCCTGAGTCACATGAACATCACTAGAAATATACTATGTTAGGAATAGACCAAAGTAACTCGCAGGTTTTAATGAATGACAAGAAGAGGTGCTTTAGGAAACAAGCAATACAGGTATGATGTCAGATGTATATTTCCCAATTGTTTGCTCCCAACACATTTCAAAATAAAGTGAAAGGCAAGAAAATATGAATGACAGGGGGAAAGGTAGGATGACACTTATGCCATAAGAGAAAAATCTGTCAAGGTATCTAGACATTTGCTAAAAATAGGAGGAAAACATCAGTTCTATTTCACATGCATATATGGTTGAGATGTTCTTGATAGAAGATGCAACACATTCTCAAGCTCATTATCATGTCTAATCAAAAAGCATTTTCTAAGCCACAGGAAGCTACAAGATAGCTCCCACCATTCATGCCAGCCATGCCATGAGGACTACCACTTTCTTCTCACTTTATGGTTAAAATCAAATTCACATTTAAAATATCAGAATGCTCCACTGAATGTCCTACCTTGCATGTTCCTGAACTCCCACAATCTCCACTTCACTATCTGAAGAGGCAATATTAATTTCTTCATTGAGTGGTACATTGCCAGCCGATGTCTTGTCACTTGCTAGGAATCCTGGATCCAAATGACCTGAGAGAGAAGGGGGGTAAAATAAGCACTACAGTCTGACTTCTTACAAGCAGCAAGAAACACTCATTGACAGATTTCCCATCCAGGTTAATCACAGAAACAGAACTGCCATATGAGAGCTTGGCAGAGTGAAACTGTCAAGTCTCTCATTCTCTATTCATTAGGAGGAAAAAAAAACTAGGTACTTTAGTAAATAGGTATATATAAACTATGATAATACTCTTATATTTTATTCCGTAATGCTTTTTGGATTCAACTCTAGTCTCCTTTTAAATGACCTGTATAACAGGTTTGTCACCACCTAGAGGGCAGTAAGGTTCTCTACTGCTTACTGGTAAATTTTATTATTTATTTATTTACTTACTTACTTATCTATTTATTTATTTTTAAGTAGGCTCCACAACCATTGTGGGGCTTGAACTCATGACCCTGATATCAGGAATCACAACTCTTCTGACTGAGCCAGCCAGGCACCACCACCACCACCACCCCCCCAGGGTAAATTTTAACAGAACAAAATTCTAAAGCAGAAAAGCTCAAAGGCATAAATAGAATAAATAACAGAGGTACTCATTAATATCATATTTACACTGGAATGCTTTATGAAAGTTTTAACAAACTTCTTTTAAACAACTTTAACAGTTTTTCTCAAAAGGAATGTAGAATTGACAAAATCTGACCCAAAACCATGTCTAAAAGAAAAGGCTAGAGGCAGATCACAATTTTTGTTCTGAGCAACTAAAACATAACCTGTACGTTGCTGACAGCTCTTATTAGAAAGAAACCACATATTCTGAAAAAGCACAACAATTTGTGGCAGCGGGACATTTAAGAACTTTTCCGCAAGGGGCTTCACAAAGCATCTATTACACGGTAGAATATAACATTCTCCCAACTCACAGAAAACATGAGCTTCACAGAACTCTCTCTCAACAAAGGCTAAGAGCATAACATCAAAGTATACAGCCATATAAACAATTCTAACAAAAGTTAAAATAAATAGTTCAGCCTATGTATCCAGCTCTTAAATGTTCTGACCTTTATGAAACAGAATATCTAGGAGTCAACATGAAATAAACCAAGTTGCAACAGGCACAAATTTTCAATTACTCTTTAAAGGGTATTTTTATTTAAATATATTATCATCTGATACAATACTGTTCCTCCATATTTAAAAAAAAAATCCTTGGGGCGCCTGGGTGGCGCAGTCGGTTAAGCGTCCGACTTCAGCCAGGTCACGATCTCGCGGTCCGTGAGTTCGAGCCCCGCGTCAGGCTCTGGGCTGATGGCTCAGAGCCTGGAGCCTGTTTCCGCTTCTGTGCCTCCCTCTCTCTCTGCCCCTCCCCCGTTCATGCTCTGTCTCTCTCTGTCCCAAAAATAAATTAAAAAAAAAAAAAAAAAAAAAAAAAAAAACGTTGAAAAAAAAAAAAAGAAAAAAAAAATCCTTGGTGACACCTCATATAAACGAAGCACGTATCAGTAAGATTTTACACACACAACTCTCCCTTCTCCCTCCATCACCTTCACATCATTCATACCAATGTTTCAAGGTCACTGAGAAACCTTGTACTTCCATACTCCTGCGAACTTTTAGTATAACCCTCTTGGAAAATGATACACAGTCACAAGGCAAAAGTCTTACAATTTCTATACCCTCTGACCTTGTAATCCCATCCCTGAGAATTTAATTTAGTCCAAGGGAAAAAACTTTAAATAAGCAAAATGTTATGAGGTCCAAAGATAGTGACTACAGTCTATGTAGAAACTTGGGGAAACATATGCATAACACAGAAAGTGTCACGTACAACACTTTAAAAATATTTTGGTGCTGGGTAAAAGTTGTAAAAAGCAATCAAGCTTGACTTGGACTGTGGGTCTTTTTTACAATTCTTTAATATTACTTTTACTTTTTTCTTCAATTGAACACGACGCAGATGAGAAAAAAGACTAAAAAGCTTAAAATGGCTTCCAGATACAACAGGTAATTGAGATTATATTACAGTTTGCAAGGGCTTCTTAAACTTTCTGTATTGACGAATAGCCCAAATAGATTCTACACACTGGCAGTGGGTAAATATCTTTGAACGTCACAAGCAAATGAAAGGTGGCATTCACCAGATAAAGCCCAGTTTTGTTAAATCTGGGTTGGTTGCTTAAATGAAGTATGGTTAAATCTTGATTTGGTAAACTCAGATTCTTGCTCTGATGCCAATACCTTGTTTGTGGCCAAGTCTTTTGTCTAATTTCTAGTTCAGTGTTGAAGTTAGAACTATCATCATATACACTATTCCTACTACACTTCTAGGAAAGAATGCAAATTGATAGTCTCTTTTTTCAAACCTTCAACTTGTCCATATTCAATCTTTTCAGCAGCCTTGCTTTGTGCAACTATAACAATTTGCTTCTTCTATTTGTTCCTACAATAAATACTTGTTTATGACATGCTATGCACTAGGTGCTACGAATACTACAGAGATCAAAGACAGGAGGTGCAGTGCCTATGCTCAACTCAATGAGCTCACGATATACCGATATACTTGGGGATTAGAAAAAGCAGTACATTATACTATGGCTTGAAAATTGCTGGGGGGTCTGGGGGGCTCAGTTGGTTCAATGTCCAACTCTTGATTTCAGCTCAGGTCATGATCCCAGGGTCGTGGGATCAAACCCCGCTTTGGACCGAGCATGGAGCCTGAGATTCTCTCCCTCTGCAGCTCGTTCTCTCTCTCTCTCTCTCAAAGTAAAAGGGGATGGCTCAGTCTGTTAAGTGCCCATCTCTTGATTTTGGCTCAGGTCATAATCTCACAGTTTGTGAGTTTGCACCCCGCATCGGGCTCCATGCTGATAGTGCACAGCCTGCTTAGGATTCTCTCTCTCCCTTTCTCTCTGCCTCTCCCCTGCTCACTTTCACTCTCAAAATAAACTTTTTTAAAAAGTTTAAAAAATAAAAAGGAAAAAAAAAGAAAATTGCTCAGAGAGCAATTTAAAGATATGGAAAAGGGCGGGAGTACCTGCGTGGCTCAGTCAATTAAGGGTCTGACTCTTGATTTCAGCTCAGGTCATGATCTCATGGTTCATGGGTTTGAGTCCAGCATCAGGCTCTGCACTAACAGTGTGAAGCCTTCTTGGGATTCTCTTTCCCTCTCTCTCTGCCCTGCCCCCACTCACCCTCCCTCCCTCTCTCAAAATAAACAAACATTTTCAATGCTTTTTTTTTTTTTTTAAAGTTTATTTATTTTTGACACAGAGAGAGACAGAGCATGAACGGGGGAGGAGCAGAGAGAGAGAGGGAGACACAGAATCCGAAACAGGCTCCAGGCTCTGAGCTGTCAGCACAGAGCCCGACGTGGGGCTCGAACCCACAGACCGTGAGATTGTGACCTGAGCCGAAGTCGGACGCTTAACCGACTGAACCACCCAGACGCCCCTAAACAAACATTTTCAAAAAAATAAAAAACACATAGAAAAGGGAAATTTCCCAGACTTAAGAATAATCAAAGACACAGAGCTCTCAGGAAACAGTAGGCACAGATGAGAGGAAGTAGCAATACGGAACACTGTGTTGCCCTTTAGGGTATAAAAGTTCAGTGATTTGTGGGGTAATATAGTAAAAGCAGTAATGGGAAACAAGGCTGGCAAAGTCAACAGAGTTCAGATCATAGTAAGAAGTCTGGAACTTGACCTTGAGAAGTAGGAAACCACTGAAGAATTTAAGCACTGACATGATCTGATTTTCCGTTTTTAAAAATTGCTTTTTGGCGTGTAGAAATGGAACTAATATCAAAGCAGGGAATATTAGAGGCAAGAAAACCAGTTAGACTGCTATCCTGGATGAGAAAGGACTATGGCTGAACTAGAAAAGAAACAAAATGGGGAACAGTCTGTGTGGGTGTATACACAGTTAGTAATGGTGGGCAATTCGAAGTAAAAAATGATGGCTAGGTTTCTGATGTAGGTAACCAGATAGAGTAACAGTGCCCTTTGGTGCACCAATGAACAGCTGAGGATGGTTGCTTAGGACGTGATAAGGACATGCTTCTGAGATGTCCACAGGGCAGCTGGAGGTACTGTTCTAAAAACTCATGTCAGAGGTCGAGGGAGAAATAAAGAGTCCTCAGCAACAGCTGGGAAGGTAAAAGTTAACAAGAGGAACGAAGAGGGCCTAGAACAGAATGCTGACGAACACCAGTAATTAAGGGTGGGCGCATGAAGGGGAGCTCACCAGGTTAAGTGAGAGGTAGTAAGAAAACCTTAAGATGTGAAGCCAGGACACCATGGAATGATCATTTCTAGGAAGAAGTGCTTATCAATGCCCAACAGAGAGGTTCAGTGAGAAGAGGGACTAAGTAGAGTCCACTAGAATCAGTAGTGAGAGGACTACACATATACCTTGGTAAGAAGAGCCTCAGGAGCGATAGGTATAAAGCCAATGTGGCAAGGCAAGCTGAATGATAATGGAAAGTCAGGAAGAGCAGACACATTTAAATAGTTATGCTATGAAAGAAAAGGCAACGGGATAGTACTGAGAAAGAAAAAAAATGCGTTTGAGGGAGGGGAATGCATGTGTATGAATAATCTTAAAAGATGGGAGAGACCTGGCCAAATTTGCAGGGGAAAGGCAGAGAACAAACAGATGTGATGGCAGAAGGCTGAGGCAATCTGCATCTGTGAAGAATGCGGGAAGGCCATGTGCAGAGCACAGGTATGGGTAGGGTAGCAGGGTGGGGTTCAGAAAAGTGAAGGAACACTATGAAGAAAGAACACCGCCTAAGGAAAGACAGGATCTGCTGGGCAGCACTGAGAGCAGGCTGCAGATTAGGAAGTTAAACTCAACCCTCCGCTCTGCAGCTATGTGATTTTCTCCCAGCTACATTAAGCAGCGTGACACAGGCTCCAAGTGTGCGTACAGGGATCTGACTTTGCCAGCTGGGTACACCAGCAAAGCTGGGGAGCTGGCGAAGGAGAGCTGAGCTTAAACATGCTAGAGTGGGTAAAAAGCGAAGCCAGCAGGGGGCTGGCAAAGGACCGGGTGGCAGGTCAGTGAGGCAGAAGAGCAGTGCAAAGGAAGTAACAGCATGACAGGACAGAAGAGGCCCCCATGGAAAAGGAGAAAGCAAGAGCAAGAATAGGAGGAAAACCAGTGGTTAGGGGAAGTAAACACCGTAATTCAACCCTCTTGGCTACCCACAAACACAAGCCTCTGGGACCCATCCATTGCTCTCCAGTCTGGTCCTCTACTCGGCTGCTACTCTCCCTTGCTCCATCCAGCCACCCACTACTTACCTTCCTACAACCTTTCCACTGCCCTCTGGAATGTCAGCTCCATGGAAAACTGCACTGAGCTTTTCCTTTCACCTCCCCTGTGGAAACTGAACTCCTGAAAATGCCACCTAGCCTGACTGCTGCTAGGTAGCTGCTCCTACACCTGACTTTCAGGACTAGAATCACTGACAAATCCTGTTGTCCATCCTCATGTACCAACACCAGCAGCCCCTATCTCCCAGGGCACGTCCCTTGACTGCCAAATACCAACTCCAGGACGGCTTCACTCATCCATGAAACATTACTGGCACCTCACTTAGTCTCTATTTTATGTCCCGCTATCATGATTCCTTATTCTTATATGAGTGCTCATTATTATGTGGACAACCACCCCAAAATTCTCCATGCCTACTCTCTAAGCAGCTGAGCCCCAAGAGGCACTTAAAACTCCCTGCAGTAGGGGCACCTGGGTGGCTCAGTTGGATAAGCGTCCAATTTCGGCTCAGGCCATGATCTTGCAGTTTGTGGGTTTGAGCCCTGCATGAGGCTCTGTGCTGACAGCTCAGAGCCTGGATCCTGCTTAGGATTCTGCATCTCTCTCTCTCTCTCTCTCTGCCCCTCTCCCGCTTGTACTCTGTCTCTCTCTCTCAAAAATAAACTTTAAAAAAAAAACACAAAACAAACCTCTCTGTGGTAGACTCACAGCAAAGGGCTCAGCCCTTACCATCCCCAAAATAAACAAGATAACTGAATTAAACCAAACTAAAAAAGCAGGTTGTGGGAGTCATGGTTTCTATAACTATAGTTATTACTATAATTGTAACTAAAATATAGTTATATTTGATTACCCAAATCTTTTCAACAGTAATTAAGAAAACACGACAAGAATACGACAGAGTTAGTTCTTAGTGCCTCTATGCCCAGTTCTATCTCCATAGTTCTTTTTTAATTTTTTTTTAATCTGAGGGTAGCCCGCAATTCTAATTCATGATTCCAGCTTGTGAAATGTTCTGCCCCAGTCATCAATATTTCTAAATAACCGGTCTTCACTGATTAGGCCCCTCATTATTATAACCATATCACCTACAGAACCTCATTTCAGATCTAGAAATATCATCACTCTTTTTTAAAGAAAGGGGAAGAAATGAAAATTACTATGTTACTTTTGCTCACAATTTTATTACAATATCTTAAGAAAAACAAGGTAACTATCACCAATATTTAAGATTCTTCTAACTTTATTCATTCATTATGGATCTAGAAACTAGTAATTTACATACTGACTTCACATTAGAGCAATTCAAAATTTGGGCCATAAAAATTGTAATCCAACCTTGCTGGTATTTACAGAACTTGTGTGATGTTCTAAAATTGATCACTTAAAATCAGGTTCTCTGATAACCAGTATCTTTACTGCTTAGTCTAAAAATCGGTATCAAATAGGAGCTCCTGGGTGGCTCAGTTGATTAAGCGTCCGGCTTCGGCTCAGGTCAGGATCTCGCGGTTTGTGAGTTCGAGCCCCGCATCAGGCTCTGTGCTGACTGCTCAGAGCCTGAAGCCTGCTTCAGATTCTGTGTCTCCCCTTCTCTCTGCCCCTTTCCTGCTCATCCTCTGTCTCTGTTTTTCAATAATAAACAAAAAAAATATTTTTTTTAAATCAGTATCAAATAAAATAAGTAAGGGATATGGAGGAAAGTGATAGGGACTAAATACAAATTTCTTGGTGAATATTAACTCTAGACTAATGGTGTGAGAGTTGTGCCACATTTCCTGTCAGAGCCATTAGATAAAATGTGCCATTCAGATAACAAGTCAGCTGACACCCCACCAAGTCTATGGGATGCCATGCTCTACAAGAGACACCAAGGCTTTCTCCAACAGCCAGGAATACATCCTCTCTTCTATCTATTTCAGACCCAGGACTATTAGTCCTTTTCTCTCAGCGTAACACTCTTCAGAATGCCATACATTCCTCTGGGAGCTCCTGTGCAGGGCTTAGTTCTCTGGCCCCTGGGCCATCCTCCACTGTCATCCCTCCAACTCATGACCTCATAGGAATCCAATGACAGAGCAATGGCCAAAGCATACACAAAAGTGAGTCTCAAAGATGCTATGGAGTTCTCAAACTGTCAATGGCAATTAATCTTTCCTGTTTCAGGATAAGAATAAGCCCTGTAGAGAAAGTGTAAATACCACAATTACCATATATTAAACTGAAAATAAATCACAGGACTTATATTTTATTGGGGCAGGAGGCCCTCTCTATGCAGCTCTTTGCCTGTGTGGCTCTTTGGAAAGATAACCTCATGTACTCTATAAGAAAATTCTAAATTTTTGTCCTCCCACTACAGACCTTTTCAACACACAAGTCAGAAAGAAAGAGCATAAAAAAGTAACTAAATCATCATGGCAAACATTTTTTTTCTTCTTGTCTTCAAAGAAATAATGTAGCTACTTTTTTCTTAAGGACAAATCATTTTACTTTTTATTTTTATTTTTTAGAGAAAGTGTGCACACATAAGTGGGGAGGATGAGGGAGAAAGGAGGAGAAGAGAGGAGAAAGGAGGAGAAGGGAGGAGAAGGGAGGAGAAGGAAGAAGGGGGGAGAAAGAGGGAGAGGGGAGGAGAAGGGAGGAGAAGGGAGGAGAAGGGAGGAGAAGGAAGGAGAAGGGAGAAGGGAGAAGGGAGAAGAGAGAAGGGAGAAGAGAGAAGGGAGAAGAGAGAAGGGAGAAGAGAGAAGGGAGAAGGGAGAAGGGAGAAGAGAGAAGGGAGAAGAGAGAAGGGAGAAGGGAGAAGGGAGAAGGGAGAAGAGAGAAGGGAGAAGAGAGAAGGGAGAAGAGAGAAGGGAGAAGAGAGAAGGGAGAAGGGAGAAGAGAGAAGGGAGAAGGGAGAAGGGAGAAGGGAGAAGGGAGAAGAGAGAAGGGAGAAGGGAGAAGGGAGAAGAGAGAAGGGAGAAGAGAGAAGGGAGAAGCGGGGAGAAGAGAGAGGGAATATCTTAAGCAGGCTCCACACTCAGCTCGGAGCCTGATCCCATGACCGTGGGATCATGACCTGAGCCGAAATCAAGATTCAGACTCTCAACCAACTGAGCCACCGAGGCACCCCAATGTAGTTATCTTTTAAATCACAAATCTACTGAGGAAGAACTAGTCCTGAGCTGATTTGCAGCACATTAAAGGAAATTATTACATACCGGATGACAACAGCCTATTAAGTATAAAAAAGGTTAATATCTCAAGTCACTATTCACTTAGTTTTAAACCAAGTAGTAAATTATTACCTTGTATTTAGCTTTTTCAGTAAGAATGTTTTAAAAAAACTTTAAAAAGTAGGGGAAGAAGGGGGCCTGGGTGGCTCAGTCGGTTGAGCATCTGATTCTTGACTTCGGCTGGGGTTGTGATCCCAAGGTTGTGGGATCAAGCCCCACGTGAGGTGCTTGAGCGTGGAGCCTGCTTAGGATTCTCTCTCTCCCTCCTTCTGTCCCTCCCCCCACTCATGTACCCTCCCTTTCTCTCTAAAATAATAAAATGAAAAAAAAATTTTTTTAAAGTTGGGGACGAGGGGGTCAGAAATCTAAAATCATATATAGTCCATACAAAACAGGTAAAAATAAGTGGAACCTGAACAAATTTATCTCCTTCACAAGACTGCTACATTGACTTTAAAGTGCTAATAAGAGAAACATGGCCAATCTAGCCTAAATATAAAAAGCCCTACATTAAGAACAGGAAACAAGATTTGTTTCTCTGCACTACAACTAGTGTTATGGACAAATCAAGATTATCATCTGTATTTCAGGGATGGGAACATGTTCAACAACCTACCTTCTTGACAAGAAGGCCGATGGGAAAAAAACTATCATTTCTATATTAGTTTTAATTTCCTTGGGGGCCGGGGGAACACTCTAATTCAGTTTATCACAATTACAAGCTTTCTACACCAAGAGTACTTCAGACTTCTGCTGGTCTTAGCTTCATCTGCATTTACGTTCACAGTGAGCTATTACTAGCAATACATAAAAATTAAGCCATTTTCAGATCTACTGATAGTTTCCTAAATATGTCCAATGCAAGAGTTACCTGGGGGTGATTACTAAAAACAGGTTTTTCAGACCCCATACCAGATCTACTTACAGAATCTTCAGGGAGAAATCTAGGATTCTGAATTTTTATCAGCACCCTGGGTAATTTTGACACCCAGGTCAAGTATCGGACATTCCTGTAGCCAGAGCAACTCATTCCAGGGGAGGACAGTAAATTAGAAATTCACAGATTAGGTCCATTAGTCACCTGCTTCCTTACTCAGCCTACTTCAGCATGAATATATTAGCATAATGCCCGCTAGCATTCCTGAAGGCCTGTGTGCTATATTCTGTACTAAGTACAAACAATAATCTTTCGGGGTGTATACTAGTTTTATTCCAGTTCCACAGACAGGGAAACAACTGTCATTTATCGGAGTTCACACAGTATGTGAGTGGCTGCTGCTTCAAAACAAGATGCTTGTTGGCAGAAAGCTGCCACCTACCACACTATGCGATTCCAGCACCAACCAAGAGAAAAGTAAACACATGGCAAGAGTTGAAAGTTGAGATCTTCTGTTGACCAGTGGCTTTCTTAATTTCAATTCTTTTTCTTGGTTAAAACTAAAACTAAAGAGTAAAAACTCTTTTGCATACTGGAGCATCACATAATTGCTTAAGGATCCTAAACAGAGTGGGGCTCCGGACATCATCTGAGATGCTGCTACAGATTAACCCCTGAATAGTCAGTTCAGTGACTGGGTTTTTATTTTGTTGGGAGGGACAGTAGGATAACTCAGATTAACCATCAGAACATTTATCTTAAACTAAAACCACAAGAATGACATCTCATTGATGCTAACAGTTCAAATCTCAAAACTATAAAATTGGCAAACAAGCATAAATTCTGTTAACACTTTGTTGTGGCACTGTAAGTATATTCAAAATCTGCAAGATGGGTTCCCATTATGACAATTGTATCAAGACTAGAGAATATTAGACGTTTTCTTTATTACTCACATACTTGCATTGTCAGATTTAGAAAAAAGGACTTTCATGAGCCAATAAATGGCTTCATAAGAAAATGTCATCGGGATCTGTTGAACAGTGATGACCATGTCTTATGATATACAAAAATCTACACACAATTTATGGCCCAATACATACATATGTTCTCTATATATTACATCCTAGAGAAATTAATCACACACATGTATCAAGAGACATACAAGAAATGTTAATGGTAGCATCATTAGGAACAGCACTCTAAATGTCCAAAAAGAGAATGGGTAAGTCAACTGTGATATATTCATACAGTGAATACTAAATAGTAAAAAATGAACGAACTAAAGCCATACTTATCAACAAGAATAAAACTTAAAATGTTGAAAAAAGTTACAAATGATTACCTTTTATGTAACACCAATTAATATTAAAACATGCTTGTTTACAGATATGCAACAAATGTAGTAAAAATATAAATACATACACAGGAATACCAATATCAAATACCAAATTCAAGACAGCTTTGGAGTGGAGAGGGAAAAGGAAGGGGAACAGAGTTGAAGCCATGGGTGTTTCCCCCTCACATATTTTTGTCACATTTCATTTCTTAAGAATGGTGGTAAATACCTGAGTGATATACTCTTAAAATTTTGTATAACTGAGGGGTATCTGGGTGGCTCAGTTAGTTAAGAGGTTAAGTGGTTAAGCTTAAGCGTCCAACTCTTGATTTCGGCGCAGGTCATGATCTCACGGTTTGTGAGTTCAACCCCCATACTGGGCTCCATGCTGACAGTGCTCACACACACACACACACTCGCTCTCTCTCTGCCTCTCCCCTGCTCACGCACTCAGGCTCGCTCTCTCTCTCTCTCTCTCTCTCTCTCTCTCAAAATAAACTTAAAAAACATTTTTTTGTGTTACTGAAATTCAAAAACACAACCAAAAATAGAATTAAGTACACAAAGACTAGTGATGTTTTAAACAGCCAAGCTAACAATTACTTGAATCTTAAAATGTGATGCTATCCCCAATGCTGGTAACTTTAAGGATACTTTAAGACCCCACAACCTGCATTATTAGGTTGAAATATCTGAAACTGCTGGGTTTGTTATAGGTCAAAAAGTCAAATATTAACAATTCCATGTGGTTTAAACTAATATTAAAACTCTCTCTATAAAAAACAAAAGTTAGGGCGCCTGGGTGGCTCAGTCGGTTAAGCGTCCGACTTCAGCTCAGGTCACGATCTCACGGTACTTGAGTTCGAGCCCCACGTCGGGCTCTGGGCTGACGGCTCAGAGCCTGGAGCCTGCTTCCGATTCTGTGTCTCCCTCTCTCTCTGCCCCTCCCCCGTTCATGCTCTGTCTCTCTCTGTCTCAAAAATAAATAAACGTTAAAAAAAAATTTTTTTTTTAAAGTTAAATTTTGATGTGTTCTCCAAGAATTTACTACGCAGTGGTCTACATTTTAATGGAAAGACTAAGAAACAAGGAAATAAAACTGAAATAGAATGGACCATTTGTCAATGGATAAAATATGAAGATAAATTTCCCAGTATACAGAACAAATATATAACTTAGAAACACATATTGCACAAAATGTGGTCAACCTACTGTCCTTTGATATAAAATATTACTGCTTAATTTTTAAAAGTACTTACACATAATAAATCCTTAAAAGATCCTTGTTGAGCAAAGCAAGTCTTTATACATATAAAAATTGAAGTCCAGAGGAGAAATACCTTGTCCAAGGTCAAGGTCAAATAGTTAGCAGTCTAAACCTATTTAAAACTAAATCCAGGTCCTGCTCCAAAATTAGTCACGATAAATTAATCAGAAGTTCAACCAAAGATTTTTATTTTGTTCCAATCAAAGATTATGAAAGGAAGAATTAAGGACAAATGATCTGTGGAGTTCTGTCTTCTTTTTTATTTCTTAACAATTTCAGTATAACAAGTTCTAAGCCCATTATTATTTTTGCAAAACTCATTTGCCATAAACATATTTTAGGTAGTGACTTACAGGATTAGCTCATAAAAGCCAAGGCTATTTATAATTTAACTATAAAACTATATTCCTTCTGTAGCACTAAAGAAAATACACACTACAAAAGTAGTCTCTCCATCCCCTCACCCTCTTTTCTCAAACTTAAGAACTAGTGCTTTAAGAAAAAGGTTTAAATGAGAAAGAATGCTGAAAAAGTACTGAGGAACACACTGCAGGACAGTTGGAGTTGGAGGGAAGGTTTTTAAAAGTAATGCAATGGTTTTTTTTAGTGAATAAATATCACTCTTCAGAATTATTATAGAGCCCAGATAAATTATGCAAGACAGGGATAGAGATTTTCCTGAGATACGAGAAGCAGAAACTGAAAGAAAAAGGTTGGAAAAGACAAACATGAGAACTACTGGAGAGGAATGGATAGGGACACTGGCACCCCTAGAAGCAGAAGAAACAGTGCAGCCCTTCTTAAGAACAGCCCCAGGGGGCAGGTGTAATCAGCTCCCCCCCCCCATACTGCAAGGCTGCTATACAGATTAAGTGAGGGAAACCCCTGGAGAAGGGGAGGGTGGGAGAGTATTAAGGTCATATGAGTAGTTTTTAATGTATGTTAAGCATTTTTAACCCAAGAAATAGGTATACTGAAATCTACCTGTGCCTACAATTAATTCTCATTTTTGCTTCCTTCATATTAGGAAAGATGAATGACAGACACGCTACCCACATCTCCTCTTCAGTTGTAAAGGGCACCCTGGATAGTCACAATCATCGAAAGCCAGATGTGTCTAGTTGGCCTGCTCTCCTCGGCAAGGTCCACTACAAGGAAAACAGCTGCCAGGACACATGCACGTACACCGTTAGAAAAGGGGGAGGGGAGGGAGACCAACCTGCCTCCGCATTCAGCTCCTCTAGAAGCCCGCTGGTCCTCCAGGTAGCTCCTGTGTCCTGGCCTCCTACAGAATTACTGTGCTCTTGAACTACCGCAGCCGCCAATAAATTGTCCACATTTACCACTTCTGGGTCAGAGCTGGTGTCAGACATATCATAATGAGCTACAACTGGAGGTCCATCTAGGGAGGAAAGAAAATGTATACTTGTATCTAACTTGTGGGGTGAAAAATACTTCTGCAACTAAGAGCCCTCTAAATGCCAGTTGCCTTTATCTTATTACTCTACCTGGTCAGAAAAGCTGCACTTTATACATCTAATATTTTGTACATGATGTGAAAGTGGAAAAGATAACCCAAGCTTATAAGATGAGGGACACATTTGAAAAGGAGAAAAGGAGTGTTATTATGAAGAACAGAAGACAAGACTGTACTGAACAAAGTTACACTGAATTCTCGTCACATTCCTACAGAGCAAAAGACTATGAAAAAGGAGAAGACTCCACAGAGAAAATAAAACTGATTTTTTAAGGAAAAAAACTGATGCAAACTATTAAAAGTCAATTTATAGTTTTTCAGAGAATGAATCTAGTTCTTTCTCTTAGTAGCTAATACTTAAAAAGTCACTGTTAGATTCAAAGAAGAAAGTCAAATACATATTTTTCTATTCTAAAGAAATACGGTTAACATTAGGAGCTCTACTTGACTATATCCAATAAAGCCCTTTAAAAATACCAGGGATCAGGGCACCTGGGTGGCTTGGTCGGTTAAGCACCCGACTCTTGGTTTCGACTCAGGTCATAATCTCACGGTTCATGGGATCTCATGGGATCAAGCCCCACATCGGGCTCCACGCTGAGCAGGAGTCTGCTTGGGATTCTCTCACCCTCTCTCTCTGCCCCTCTCCCACTTGTGCTCTCTCTCTCTCTCTCTCTCTCTCTCAAAATAAACTTTAAAAAATAAAAATATCAGGGGTGTTATGCATAACAAAAAGACAATACTCTTTTCTACAAAAAGAAACACTTTCTCTACAAAAAGAAAACTTTTTCTACAAAAAGACAATACTCACAAAATCCACCTTCAGGATTTTGCTTGGGATGTCTTGTTAGGAATATCTAAATTTTCTTTTCCCTGAGAAAGACAACCAGCTCACATTCCAAGGCAACGATACGCAACCTTATGGGTTATTTTAGAGGAAGATATTAAAGTTCTGACTGGAAAAAAAAAAAAAAAAGATCCCTTCTACCTCCAAATCACCCTAACTAGCCGAAAAAGGCAGCTGATTTCCAAAGAAATTAAACCGCAGTGATTCATGCTAAAATAACTCAATAATCATGCTTGTAGACTAGATACATGCTTTAAATGCTAAGGCTACCCTTTTCTCATAGCAAAAAACAAAAATAGAGTTTTCATTCAATTATGAAATACATCCCTTACTACCATCTTCATTTTAGAATAAAGTAGAAATAAAGGAATGCAGTTTCTCCCCCCAACAGCTATTTATAAAGTGCAGGCAAATTATTTATTTCCATAAAGATTTTTTAATATCAAGACTGTTTTACATTCAACATACGTATTTTATGAAACTCTGGACTATGAAGGAATACATATGCCAATGACTCATTAAAATAGAACACAATGAAAGATTAGTTTTAATACAAGCATCCATTGTGTGAATTGTGACTGAACAAAACATGAAACACATCTGGGATATTTATCCCTTAAAGCAAAGGTCCCAAACCAAAAGTTTATGTAGCAACATTTTTAAAATAAAAATGACCAAATAAAAGCAAACGAGTTGTTAAGTGCCACTGTATAAGAACAGACATGTCACAATATGAAATTCTGACGATCATTACAATTTCAGTTGACTACTTAAAGATAATTTTCAATTCCCCCAAAAGGGTAAATCAAGTTCAGAAAATTCGATAGTGTAGCCTCAGTATCAGTTGGTAATGGATTTTAGCTCAAATAGCAAAAAATTAGTTCATGTTTGACGTTTTTCTTTTCTAAAAAAGAAAAGAAAGCTCTATTATTTATGGAGTTCTCGTCAGAGTTCAAAATGATTATTATGGAATCAAGATACTGTGTGATGTCCAAATACTTGGGTGCAGAAGATATGAGGGTCAAGTACAATATTGACTATTTGACCAAATGTTCTATTTGAAAGGGCTTTAGTTAAGTGTTGTTTTGCAAAAAATTAAAGATTTATTTTAAAATTTACACCACTAGTACCATTCACCACCTCTTGCTCTCACATCGCTCCCCCCTACACCACCAAATTGAGGCATCAGGTCAACAGTCAAGTCAAAATTGTACCACTCCTACATGTAGAATCATGCAAAGAGTAGAGTTGTATATGTACATGCAGAGTTAACATCACCTACCCATGGAAATAACTTGTCTGAAAGTCTTCATCAGTAGGAAATACAAGCATAAACTTGTTATCTGGCTTCATTCTTGTATCTTCCATATTTCCAAACAGCACACCTTATAGCTTAGCTTAAATTTAGTATTCATCATAAACAAAGACAGTGATATTTTCATATTTTAATTATACTTAAAAGTTAAATTATTATCAGTGTCATTTCTCATTTCCAGTCTATCCAAAACAATGACAAGTCAATACTATACAAACTTTAATAAAGGAATGGATGCCTTTCCATCTTTCTTCCAACTTGAAACCAAAATTAAGGATCTTATGTTCCAAGGTCATGTTACACTTATCATTAGCAAACCAAGATGAAATAAAGTAGGTTTAAAGCACTCAGCATTAGGGTTTGAACTTTAAACCACTAAGTAAATACGAGCTACCTGATGGTGATAATTTGTGATATTCTTTTAAAAGTGATTCTTGCTGCACAGCAGAAGTAAGACACAGGTAAGATCCTGTAGTAATTGTATCTGTCTTTTAAAAGAAAGAAAGGAAAAAAAAGCTACGGAGGAGGAGCTGGGAAAATTCAGCACATTAATAAGAGA
Source organism: Neofelis nebulosa (assembly GCF_028018385.1). NCBI lineage: Eukaryota > Metazoa > Chordata > Mammalia > Carnivora > Felidae > Neofelis > Neofelis nebulosa. The sequence goes on from NC_080792.1 coordinate 28,123,165, forward strand.
AGCAGCAACTATTCTTCCAATTTGACTCTAACAATTCATTACAGGATGGAATAAACATGGAGATACTGTCCTCTCTCCCACTTGATTTTTCTCTATACTGTGAGAACAAATGCACTGCTACTAAGATTACTTTGGCTTTCAAAAGCATCAAAATAGTCACTTCAAGTAAAGTTACACATGGAAACATTTCCAATTTAAAAATTAATCATTAATGTAAGCACATTCCATGTTACATTTAAGGATTAGCCAAACTACACATTCTCCCATCTGCTAAACTTGATGTCTGTCACAATCTTAAAACATAAATTTATAATAATGACTTCCTAGTTTTTCTACAATCCTTAATAGCATATCTCTATAAAGGTAAATGTTAACACAATTAGTTAATAACTAACTGGCCTGTGGTTAATCAAAGTGCTGTCTCTCCTCCTGATTGCAAGATTTTGAAAATTTTGCTGCTCATTACAATTACAAGGCAAAAAATTAAAAGTCAAGCAATCCACTGACTTAAGAACATCGATTCATCCATTTTATGCTAGAAATAGGTTTGTACCCTCTCAATTACATCCTAGCCTACACACAGGTTCTAACTTTTCAAATAATAAAATACAGATGTATCTGTGTCATCACACATTTCTGACATAGTGAAGTTTACTCTTTTATGGTTAGCCTTCTCTACTACTGTCATCAAGTGTTTAATTTTATGAATTAGTTTTCTTTCAACCTATTATTTTTTTCTTTAAAAAATGTTCTTTAAATCTCACTGAGAATGTGAAACAAAACAAAAAAGCAAAACAAAACCAACATCCTTTACTGCATTTATCCCTGACAAACCCCTTTTAGAATTTCACTACCAAAAGCACAAAATTTTTAAAAATGATGTAAGGTAATACATAATTTACCACTCTTGTTTTACAGATGAGAGATCTGAGTCCTAATTAGGTGGAACCAGAAATGAATTACATGACAGTTGTGCAGTGTTGAGAGAACTGGAAATATACAAGACGGAACAGCATAGGAAGTACGTACAGATTTTTGGCAGCCAACATACAGGTTGAAGTCCTGCCTACTACTACTTAGCTCTAGGACTCATTTCTTCACAGAGTTATGGCAAGAGTTAAAGATGACATACCAGCAGAATACTGGACCACTGCCCCATCTTTCCACTATAATTAGCACCTGCCCTATTTTATTTGTTTGCTTATCTTTTTACATGCAAATTCTACTCTACAGGTCCTGCATGCAAGAAGCTTTGAGAAAAGGGGCACCTGGGTGGCTTAGTCAGTCATGTGTCTGAATCTTGATTTTAGCTCTGGTCATGATCTCATGGTTCATGAGATCGAGCCCCACGCTGGGCTCTGTGCTGACAGGGCGAAGCCTGCTTGGGATTCTCTCTCTCTGCCCCTCCTCCTCCTTTCTATCAAAATAAACAAACTTTATTTAAAAAAAAAAAAAAAAAGCAGGAGCAGCTATGAGAAAACATCCCTGACTGGGTTGGTGCCTCACACTGGTCATAGATTAACCCCACTTATTAAGCAAATGCTTTCCTGGGATTACTGAGATCTTCACAAATGGGCTTTTGTACGTTTCTTTTTGTCTGAAGTGTAATGTCAGCTTGGGTGTGTTCATATAAAAGTGTTTCATACCCAAACAGAGATCATTTTTGGATTATTTCATATTTTGCACCATCCTAGCCTACAGAGCCTCCCACTAACACAAGTGTCAGTCTCCCAGTATGAGGTCTAATTAGATCTGAGAGATGAGAATTCCTCTAGTATCTCAGACACCCTAGAAACGCACTCCTCCTTCTCTCTCTCTATTGGTTAAGTCTTGGGCCCAAGGAAAGGTGGGGCAATGGCCCAAGACACACTTTGCCCCTTCAACTCCCATTTCTATAACTATAGTAATATACAACAAAGCTCAGAGAAAATTCCTTCTGTCCTCCCCAGCATAGCCAATCTCCTGAAACCCCTCACTAGGAGAGAAAAAAATCTATCTTGTTACTGAGAAATGATCCCATATAAGCTCTACTGCCACAGTCATTAAAGGGCCTATGCCCAGGGCCATTATCTATCTACAACATCATGAGAAAGGTGGAAATCACACTTGGCCTCAATCCAGATAGTCAGATTCAAAAAAGCTACACCTGAAAGAAGCATTCTTGGGAATTACCTAGCCAAGGGGTCTAAGAAGGGAGAGTATATGTGGCAGTGGGCAAGTGAGAGAATGCAGTGTGGGGGGAATAAGGAATTGAGGGGAAGGACAAACCTGAAGAGCTGCAGGAGGAAATTTGCATTTTGGCAGAACCTACTCAAGAAAAAAGGCGTTTTCATTCCATACCAAAATACTTACCAAGGTGAAAATCTGTATTTGCGAATATAAGAGAAAAAATACTTGAGAATACTTATGCTGTATTTTTATTACTATCAAAAATATATATGCACACATAGAACAATGTGAAAAAATAAAAAGCAGTCATTTTCAAAGCAGCTGTTGAAAAAGACAAATAATTACATCTACCAGAAAAAAACAAAAAGCTACACAGAAAAGCGCCATCTCTAAAAAAAACGGCTTTAAATACCAAAATCTGTGTGTGTCTATTTTCTCCAGAATAATATCAAATGCTATTTCAGTAAAAAGAAAAATGTCTGAGAAAACAGAGCTCAATGGAAATTAAATGCAATATACAATGAAATTTTATGTTTAGGCATTAAGTCATTTTCACTTTTTTAATTAAATTTTTACTAATTTGTTTTTTAAGTAATCTCTACACCCAATGAGGGGCTTGAACTCAATATCAAGAGTCGCATGCTCCACTGAGTGAGCCAGCCAGCCAGGCACCTGGCATTATGTCATTTCCAAAATAAAACTGTTCTTGTACTTTTTTCATTCTACTCATCTCAATTATTAAAATTTTAGACATTATAAAGTTTGCAAGGTGGGAATAAAGTTTTAAGGACTACATCTGTCCTTATATCATACTAGTAAATGACAGGTCATTTTGTTCACCCAGGAAAGTTACCTATGATACTGATTAAGAGTTAATTTTGAGAGATCAAAGATGAGGTAAAAGCAAATATTCAAGATTATCAGAGTAGTTAGAAAGTTGATCTCAAGAAAGAAAATTTCATTTTAACATTTCACCACTAACTACAAAGTTGGGAAAATTGGGAGGTTATTCATAAGATAACTCGGGTCACGTATCTGGATATTCAACAAAGCCTAAAAGTTTAGAAAACAGGGCACCTGAAGAGGTCACCATCTTTCAATTTAGCTTCCTATTTCAGAAACAAACTCATGACCTACTGCTTTGAGGATTCAGAGAACAAAACTGAAATATCTGTACCATGTACACAAAGAACACAAAAATTAGATATGATTTTAGCCACATCTCCATCTCTATGATCCCTGTTAAAGATATCTCCATTCCAGCTTTCTGATTATTCCCTGAAGTAGTCTAAACTCTATTTTCCAAATATTCCTCAATTATTAATAGGATAACTCAGTAGAACACGTAAAGAAAAAGAATCTCATCCTTTTATGTTAACACTGGTATTATTACCTTTTTCAATATAGCAATTACAAAAAAACCTGAAAATCATCTCAAAAACATCATGTAAAATCTATTAATTATTCTGACCACAAACTAATATTGCATAATGGAAAAGCAGGTTTCTTGACTCCCAAACACCTAATGTGAATTAACTGGTAGACAATCACTAATATAACAACCAATGCTATCCTCAATAGAGTAACAAGAAACACTTCTTTTTTGAAACTTTTATTTAACTAGATTAATCGTTACACTTCAAATGCAGTTAGGTAAAATATATAAAGAAAGTGCAATAAAATAAAAATCAGTTATTTAATAACATTCTTTCCAAATCTCAAAGTTGTAAGAGTTTATTACCAAAGAATACACTTCCTCATAGATTATTACTCCTTCATTTTTTAGGATGTCTTCTATTTTATGCTGTAGTAAATTTAATGTAAGATCTACTCAATGCCAGTAATAATAGTTTGTTTTCAATCCCCACCAACCTTCCTAAAATTCAGAGAAATTAAAAACAGAAATTAAAAAAAAAAAAAGAAAAGTGTAGAAACTCCGAAGTTATTCACGTTGTGTACAATCCATGTATCATACAACTGTTCTGGACAAATTAAAAAAACAAATTTCTTATCTGTACACTGATTAAGGACATAGATGCCATTTATGGAGAGGATTTTGAGAAGAATTTTTCTTCAAGAACAATTTTTACTGAACAATTTTCATAGTAAATTGTTCAATAAATTTGCTCAAATTGTTTTGATGCTGTATTTTCTAACATGTGGCATTCCACAAAATCTCTTTCACTGTACTCTCATTGTATCATTTAAATAATTCAAACTGGAGAGAGGGAAATAAATATAAGCTAAACAAAATGTAACAGGTACAATTACTTCAAAAGGTCACCTTCTACGAGACAGCTTGCCTATAATCTGTTATTCTAAACAAATGATGACAGGAAGAAGCCTGTTCACCATCTTACCTACAACTTTCATGTAGCTGTATCATTAGGCAAATTCAGCTGTATATTAAAAATGAAAATTATCAGTGATACCAATTTGGGTGCTTTATTTGCTCAACAAAAGGATTCACTACAGCATTTCTTCCATTAACAAGCAGATTTAATCGTTTAAAATTATTTCATTTCTAATATTCTGACTTGCACACAGATTTTAAGTAATAAATCTTATGTAAATTGAGATATACCTAGACTCAGAGACCTGGGTCTCTGCTGTTAAATCTACGTAACACTGTAGAATGACAAAAGCAATGAAGCAAAATTATTCTTTTACTCAGTCTGCTAGTGAAATAAACAAGAGGTCAAAAACCTTTACATGACAAAAACAAAATCCATAAAGTAACTTTTTTCTCCAATTCTATCACCCCAACTAGGTTTATATGTGGGCAACTCTTACATACATGAATGGATATTATATTAATAAAAATCCCTGTAGACTATTCCATTGTATCTGTCTCCAACAACTTGTCAAATGTAACAATAAAAAAACACAAAAATTAGTTATTTCAGAAGTAGGCATATGTGCACACGTGCAGACACACACACACAGACCAGACCCCTTGAGATAAGGCTCAATCCTCTGACTTGGTAACAAGAAAAAAGGTTTTTTTCTCTTGGAGCCCCAAAATGATAGAATCCTTTATTCTAAGTTAAAAAAAAAAAACAAAAAAAAAACACTTTATACAAGATATTAAATCTTAAGATTTTCATTGTGTTGTGCTCTAAATTGAAATTTTATTTGGGCTTTTATTACACTCATTTTTAATGATGCGCACAAAATATGCATCAATACAAGTAAGACAGTTATTATCTAACAAATGGCTCAAATAACCAGATTGTTCTAATCTGGTTAAATACTCTTAAAATGATTAAAAATCTAATATCCTAAACACTGAGTTAGTACAAACCAGGCAGAAAGTAGTCTGTAGATAGATTATCAGAAAACACATTTATCTTTAGTGAGGGGATAATGCCCCCTTTTAAATATCATCACCTAATTTCATGTGTACATATTAGAGAAATGGGATTTTATTCTTAAATAAAAAGTATTTCAACGACATCTAGATTAATGTTTTAGGTTGAAAGAAGTTTCTTCCAGCATTAGCCCTTTATATACTACAAAGAGGTCCAAACAGGATACATTCCTCAACCTTCTTAAAATTCTAGGAAAATTAAAGGAATTCAAAAGAAACAAATTAGGGAAGACCACTAGGCACTTCTCAAACAATACATACACGTACATAAAAATGCCACCACATAATCCATAAGTGATTCCCACTTCTTCGTTTTAGTACTTAAACGTACAACAGTCTCCCTTTAACCACGGTTTCACTGCCATGATTTCAGTTACCATCAGTCAACAATGGTCCGGAAACAGATGATCTTCCTCCTGACAAACGGTCAGAAGGTCAAAAGTAGCCTAACACTACATCACAGTGCCTGTATCATTCACCTCACTACTTCTCCTCACATACGCATTTTATCACCTCACATCATCACAAAAAGGGTAAGTGCAGTACAATATTTTGAGAGACCACATTCGCATAATTTTTATTACGATATATTGTTATAATTGTATTTTATTATTGTTGCTCATCTCTTACGGTGCCTAATTTATAGATTAAACCTTATCATACATATGTTTGTATACGAAAAAACAAACTATTTATAGGGTTCGGTACTATCTGTGGTTTCACGCATCCACTGGGGTCTTGAAACATAACCCCCACAGATGAGGGGGTATAATCTTAGGGATACAGGCTTTGCCTCACTGAAGGAGAATTCAATAATCCAAAACAGCAGTTATGTTTCAAAAGTTCAATACTGGATATTTCTGTAAATATATATAATACAGAAACAACATTTTTTGAAAGAGGAATTTTTAAATTGTGCAATCTGGACAAGGTGTCACCATTTAATGCACAACTCATATAAAAACTTACTGTTTTTCAAAATAATATTTCCTATAACACCTCACGTTTTAATTTTCAAGGCACTGTGAGAAACTAAAAATCAGGATAAAATTTGTAGGTATGTTTCTGCTTCAAAATTATTAAGGTTAAGCACTCCAAACCACAAAATTTCAGATTTTACTTTAGAATAAGTTTTAATATTTGAAACATATTCTACGAATTAAATCAATACATCCTGGTTTCCTTTTTCTACCAAAACCTCTTTCCACTTCTTTACCCAAAATTATGTAGAAAGGTGTCCCAAATTATTAATGTTTAACACCTTCTCAAATATCCTAAATATCATTCTTACCTAGAATATCAATTATTATAACCTATGTTTGAGGAGCGCCTGGGTGGATCAGTTGGTTAAGTGTCTGACTCGAGTTCGGCTCAGGTCATGATCTTGCGGTTCCTGGGTTTGAGCCCTGTGTCAGCGTGTGGAGCCTGCTTGGGATTCTCTGTCTCCTTCCTCTCTCTGGCCCTCCTCCCACACAAAATAAACAAATAAAACCTATGTTTGATAGTTCTAGTCCACTAAAACTTTTTCATTTTTCTCTTAAAGGCAAAAAGTATATCTATAGACTTTTTGCTCAATTATCTAATAACAAAAACTAGAATATATTCGGTCAATACTAGGAATAATGTGTTCTTAAAAGATGAATTATTTTCTATTTTAAAAATAAAAAGCATCAGTACATCCTTAATATATCAAATATTAAATCATGAAGCAAAAAAGAAACCTGCTAAGTACTTGAAACAGTTTATACATGCATCAAAAAGTAGTCATGTTAACATGCTGAAATTAACTTTTTAAATTTATTTTTTTAAGTAGGTTCCATGCCCAATGGGGGGTTTGAACTCATAGCTCTGAGATCAAGAGTCACGTGCTCTACCAACTGAGCCAGCCAGGCACCCCTATATTGACATTTTTTATGCCTAAAACTCCATGTCTAGTAAAATCAGTGATCTCAGGAAGAAACTGAAGACAGAACTTCCCTGAAAATATCTCAAATTCAAATAATTACCGCAGATTAGTTAAAATCTAGTCAGTCATCCCAAACCAATGTTCTTCCTGTTGATATAAAACTTAATCTGAAGATAATACTAGCTGAAGTAATTTACAAATGTTGTATTATCATTTCAGAGAAAAATACATCAGTTATAATTAACTCCTATCATAGTTTATGTTGAAAATTCATACTAATGTTATGTAAGAGCTTAGCTGATGTTAAGAAATTTATTGCAAGTTGCACTGGTGTTTCCAAACTTACTCCTATTTGTCAAATATCAAGTTCAGGAAATCTGACCATCATTACACAATTAAGAGACTTCTAGTCTTTTTCATTAATTCCTATATACATTCTTCAAAGAGACCTGAGAACATTAACACGCCTCCCGCAAAGTTAACTCCCAATTCTTACCCATCAGGTTCTAAAACGAAAAAACCAAATCACACAGTTTATTTTTCAATTCAAAACTAGAAAAGGAAAAAAAAGTTGGCTCGGTCTATTACAGTTAATTTAAAAATTACAAATATTTGGATAAAGAACTAAATAGAAAATATACTAATAATTTTCTAAGTTACTGATAAATTCTTAAAATACTGACCATTTTCTGAGTAAAGTTCCTGATAAATTATTAAAATAAAGGTCTTCATTGTTATATAAACCACCTATCCTTCCTCTTACAAAACAGAATTAGTTTTTCCAACGTTGCAACTTCATTAAGTATTAAAATAATTAATCTGTTTCATATTGAGAAGTTATGAAATTATAAATTTGAAGGGAAAAACCAATAAATTTTTATTGTAAGCAAATCAAGCAGAAAGCAAAATTTGAAACAAAAACAGTATTAGCAAAGTTACATATTCCTACTAAAAAATTTCACCCTTATTTAGTGGCTTCTCACCAACCCAGAAAACATAAAATACCAGTATTTCCCAATCTCAGGCCACACATAAAAACAGCTATCATACTGCAAGACTTTCAATCCTGTGATATTTTCTCCTCTTTGACATACTCTGTGGGCCCTTTAACATGCCAAAGGGCCATTTATTTTCAGTCTGGGGATTAAAAACAAAATTAAATTGGTAGTACATTAGCTAATACAGTTAGTCACCAGTAACTTAAAAACCCATTTAATACATACGCTTAACAGAGTGACCATTTCATCTATTTCCTCTAGAGGTACTCTTTACATCAAGGTACCAGACAATTTCACTGAATGATGTTTGTCAGGTTACTGCCTCAGGCAGTGAGCTTTAAGTTAATGCTCAAGATAAAAATTCATCTAGGTAGCAATGAAAAGTCCTCATGCAAGCAATCAAACTCTGTTCTTATCTGCTTTCTCTACAATATCTTGCATAGTAGGTACAGAGTATATATATCCTCAAAAATTAATTCATTCTTCCTACATACAAATGTTACTGAAAGTTGTAATTCATTAAAGACTAGCAACAAATGCATTCATTAAATGACATATGGAAGAATGACATAAAAATGTTCATGCAGTGCATTCATCATTTATGATCTTCAGAGTGGGATTAATTACATGATTCCCTCCTTTGGAATCAGAAGAGAGTCAACAATGTTTGGGGAGAATAAATGTTAAGAGATTCTCAAAGAATTCACTACTTACCTATCTGGATTCACTAACATTCCCTATCTTATATCTTATTTATGTTTTTGGCATGAAAAAAGCATAAAGATGAGGATCACTCCTATTATTGTATAAATGTGGTTCTATGTTCCAACCATATGTAATGAAACACAAGCTAAAATTATCCAACTCTGCTGTTTTGACTATTTTTTTTTTAAAAGGAACTGTTTACTATTGTACTTTTTAAAACACCATCAAAAGAAACTTACAATAGCCAAAAGCATATTCCTTCTTACACAATCCAAAAAGCAGATAGTTAACACAATTGATTTATGTGATAGATTCAAAGCTTGTTCTGTAATATTCCCATTTTTGGTCAAGTTAACTGGAAAATGTTATGTCTTTGGGAATTCTACTGTACTGTCAGCATTTCAACAAGTTGCACAAGAACCAAAGGGCTGCTGTGATAGTTCTTGGAAATCAGGCATCTGCATGCCCCAGACTGGGTGAGAAGGGTAATTCTTTGGATGACTAGTTGCATTTTAAGTTCCCTGGGTTCGACAGCTGCTGTTCTCTTCACCAGTGTCAAGGTGAGTTAGCTCTTCCATCCACACGCAAAATTTCTCCTCTGTCTGCCTCTGCATCTTGGAAAAACAGCCCATGGTCTCTTCTAGGACGATGCCTATGCAATTCCTATCATACACAGCATCCCTGTCAAATAATCCTGGAATTTCCCTGGGCGCTCCTTCAGTTCCCCCACCATGACTGAAGTCAGCTTTAAAGACATTGAGGCCATTTGATAAAACATCATTAATTCAGAAAATGTATTTTTATTAAGACAAGCTTATTCAGGAAAATGACTTGAGCATTACTAAGAAGAGCCATATAAAGCACTGATAAGCAGCACTTAAATTAACTAAAGTAAAGTAATTCTGAGAAAAATTAAGTAACACTACCATTTTTCACAGCTTCAATATTATTTGCCCAGTAAAACTTGTATTCTGTTACTATACAACTAATCATTAATCTGTAACAGTGGTTTTCAACCTTTGTTGCACATAAAAACCTGGAGTGGTTTAACAAATACCAAAACCTAGGGCTCCCAGGCATTGAAGGTTTGTTTTATTTTGTTTTAAGCTCTCCATGTGATTTTATTGTGTACAACCTCAGTTGAGAACCACTGTATCCTTGAGTATTTGCACGGTCTAGACTTCAAAATTCTAAAAGCTATTTTCACAGCTGACCCCTAATAAATCAGTATACAATTAATTCTCAACTGACTGATTCTTATCAAATGTTCCTACATGATGTTAAAAAATATTCCTTATAGAAAACCATGCAAAGGATATACACAATCCATGTATATACCTCTGAGTCAGCTTTGTTACAAACCCTGGTCTATGCAAGGTGCTAAATTTATGCCTTTAAAAAACAAAACAACAACAACAAAAAAAGGTTCTGTGTTTAAGTTTAGGATATGCTACAAATCATATCCTCCCCCTCTTAAAAACACATTAATGTCTCTGAGTTGTACTGCAGTAAAGAAACCTGTTTCCACATGGTCCAGCACTTTTCCAAATGTGTGAAGAGTCTACAGCTATTAATATCCAGTAAGAAGTCATTTCATGGTATTCCAGTTTAGGATATGCAGTTTTACATAGTTTTATCCTCGAACTAAGTAAGGTTATCTTTGGTCTGGACTGGATCCCATAGAATTTGGGTTCCCAATAAAACTAATTATGCTGATGGGACGCCTGGGTGGCTCAGTTGGTCGGGCATCTGACTTCGGCTCAGGTCATGATCTCACAGTCCATGAGTTCCAGCCCCACGTCAAGTTCTGTGCTGACAGCTCAGAGCCTGAGGCCTGCTTCGGATTCTGTGTGTCTCTCTCTCTCTCTCCCCTTCCCCCCTTATATCCTGCTTTATTATTTGCAGTGTATATTCTGACAGCATATGATGAATTCACTTATTATCTGTCTGCTCAAAAAAGATGAAGTTTCATGAGAGCAGAGACTTTTCATTCACTACTGCACTCACATGCTGCAAAGCAGGTGCTCATATATTTGCTGAATAAATGAATGATGGAATCAATCAACCTTGGCCTTATACCATCTACTTATAGCAAGAAGTCTTACAAAGAACAGCCCTATGAAATGCTCTATAGTATTTACTCCAGGGTGTTTCTGAAAATATGGTTCACTTTATGTCATAGTGGCTTTTTATGAAGATGCAAAAGAAAAATTTCCCAGGTCTCAGTATCAAGAATAGCAGTGTTTCTCCTAGAAAATGAGAACTATTTAATCAGCTTTGCCACCTCGTCACAATGCCTAAAAGGCTATGGGAAAATTTCTGGCCCATACTTAGCAAATAAAAACCTCATGTAGTTTATTATTCTCTAAGTTCATATTATTCCTTTTCCCCTGACTACTCCATCCCTTGTCCTCACGTTTTAAAAAAATCTTGTTTACACAAAAACATCCTCAAGAGGAACATACCTTTCCCCAAAATTTGTATTTGGCTTATGGAAACACTAAATGGGGGGCGCCTGGGTGGCGCAGTTGGTTAAGCGTCCGACTTCAGCCAGGTCACGATCTCGCGGTCCGTGAGTTCGAGCCCCGCGTCAGGCTCTGGGCTGATGGCTCGGAGCCTGGAGCCTGTTTCCGATTCTGTGTCTCCCTCTCTCTCTGCCCCTCCCCCGTTCATGCTCTGTCTCTCTCTGTCCCAAAAATAAATAAAAAATGTTAAAAAAAAAAAAAAAAAAAAAAAAAAAAAAAAAAAAAAAAAAAAATTTAAAAAAAGAAACACTAAATGGAATTTATTTTTTAATTTTTTTTTAAACGTTTATTTATTTTTGAGACAGAGAGAGACAGAGCATGAACAGGGGAGGGGCAGAGAGAGAGGGAGACACAGAATCTGAAACAGGCTCCAGGCTCTGAGCGGTCAGCACAGAGCCCGACGCAGGGCTTGAACTCACAGACCGTGAGATCATGACCTGAGCTGAAGTCGGACACTTAACCGACCAAGCCACCCAGGCGCCCCTAAATGGAATTTAAAGAATATGAAACTTTCTTTAAGCAGTTTATCCATTATAAATGCTGGGGGAATTTAAATATATAGGACAGGAAATTAAGATGGCTACTTGGATCTGTTTCAGATTCTGGCACTTAGTTTTCAACAAACACTGAAAAATGGGTATTTAAAAGCTAAATTCAGAACATGGTGTAAGATTGCTTATGCTAGGGACAGTGACATAAGCTGTGGCCTTGTAGAGATGACTACCAGCAATAAACACTGGTAAATAAGACATTTTAAAGTCTTAAAATCAAGGATCAATTAATTATACATTTGTCAAGACCCCCAGAATGTACAACACCAAGAGTGAACCCTGATGTAACTATGGACTCTAAGTGATAATGATGTCAATGTAGGTTCATCACTACCTCTGGCAGGGGATGCTGAAAAGGAGGAGTCTGTACGTATGTGGGGGCAGGGAATATATGGTAAATCTCTGTACCTTCTTAGTTTTACTGTCAACCTAAAACTGCTCTAAAAAATAAAGTCTATTTAAAAAAAAACAGGGACCATATTATAACTTTAAACACATGTATGTCCTTTTATTAATACCAAGATATATCCTATTTTGAGAAAAAGGCTTACTGAAAGCAAAGCTTATGCTTTTGCATCTACAAAGTTAATATAGGCACTCAGCTTTAAGGAGTTAGGAAAAGCAGGCGGAAAATAATACCTTAGTGCTTTAACATGAGATTACCAAAGGACACCCACCAGTAAGACTTCAAAGCTGCCAAATTTAAGATCACATTATCCAAACACTGTACCGAGAAACAATGCATGCTTTTAAAACAATCACTTAAATGGAATAAAAGAAAAAAGTGCTTATACTTGTTAAATTAATACAGAACTGTGCTATAGATTTTATAACTAATAGGATTTTTAAAAACTAGAGTCCACTGTTCAGAACTTGATACCCATTAACAATAACGCAACTCAATTGAGACAGATAACCAGTTTCACAATGACTTTTAACTATGTAGGAGACTTAACATCACCACTTAACTGAGTAGCTCTCAGCCCTGGCTGTTCACTGTAATCATCTAGGGAGCTTTAAAAATGCAAGATCTCAGGGCACCTGGGTGGCTCAGTCGGTTGAGCATCCAACTCTTGATTTCAGCTCAGGTCAGGATCCCAGGATTGTGGGATCGACCCCCATGTCGGGCTCCATTCTGAGCATGGAGCCTGCTTAGGAGTCTTTTTCTCTCTCTCCCTCTGCCCCTCTCCCCAGTGCTTGCTCGCTCGTGTGCTCAAATTTAAAAAAAAAAAAAAAAAAAAAAAAAAAAATATGCAGGGCACCTGAGTGGTTCAGTCAGTTAAGTGTCTGACTTTGGCTCAGGGCATGATCTCAGGGTTCATGAGTTCAAGCCCTGCATCAGGCTCTGTGCTGACAGCTCGGAGCCTGGAGCCTGCTTTAGATTCTGTGTCTCCCTTGCTCATGTGCTCTCTCTCTCTCTCTCTCAAAAGAAAATAAACATTAAAAAAAAAATTTTTTTTAATGTGCTATCACATATATACATAAAATCTAAAATAACCAAACTCATGAAGTAGATTGTGGCTGAATAGGGAGATGGGTGAAGGTGATCAAAGGGTATAAACTTCCAATTATAAGATGAATAAATTCTGAGGATGTAAAGTACAGCATGGTGACCACAGTTAACAATGCTGTATTGTATATTTGAAAGTTGCTAAGACAGCAGATCTTAAAAGTTCTCAACATACATAACTACGTGAAATAACAGAAGTGTTAACTAAGCTTACTGTACTAATTATTTTGCAATTTATACATACACCAAAGCATCACATTCTACATCTTAAACTTACATGATGTTGTATGTCAACTGTATCTCAAAAAAGCTGGGAAAAAATGCTGATGCCTTGGGTAAGACCCAGAGATTCTGATTTAATTGGTCTGGAGTGGGGCCTGGGCATCATTAGTTTTAAATGCTCCCAAGTGAGTCTAACATATTGTTAGGTTGAAAACTGCATGGATTTTACCTGCACTGATTGCATTTACTAAGCTGAAAATAGGCAGTTTTCACCTGATTGCTACATCTCGGTATTTTGTTATCAGTGTATTTACTGAGTGTCCAAAATAGCTACCAAAATACAGTAAGATTACAAGAGGCTTAAAATGGAAAAGCGGGGCTTTTACCCACTTAATATGCAATCTAGGAAAAAGGTTATGGGACTGCTTATGTGGGTTTGGGGTCATCTCCGGAATTCCCAATGCTTAAATCAATATAAACAATTTTCCAAGTAATTCAATCCCCAATAGGCTAAGAACCCTCACAAATCAACAAGAAAAACAAATGTGGCAGGAGGAAAAGGTGCAAAGAACATGAACAGAACGTCTGCTGAAATAACAAATGACCAAACAGAATTTTTCAGCCTCACTAGTGATCAAAGAAATGCAAATTAACACTAAGATACAATTCTTCCATCAAATCAGCAAGACTTTTTAAAATATATTCAACAGAAAGAATATAATGCAACGAATACACAAACTCCTGAACGCAATGAACAATATATTTTAAAAAGCAGTTTGGCAATTATGTGTCAAGAGCCTTTAAGTATTCATACCCTTCCCTAACAGCAAAATAAAAACAGCCCAAAGGACCAATACTGGGGAATTTATTTTATGGTTAGCTAAATAATTCAAAATCCATACATTGTAGGGAGAATATTATATTTTGTTAAAAAGTTCAAAACCCAACTTTAAGAGAGAAAGGAAGATGGACATATACATATTGTGATAGTTTTGTTACATATTATGGGAAGGCAACATACTCAAATGTTAACAAAAGTAGAATTGTGACTTTAATCTTCTACTTCACATTTTTTCTATTTTCAAAATTTTCTACAAGGCATTTACTACTTAAAAAAAAAAATTTTTCATTTCCAAGCATGAGTTAATTGATCAAGCCTAAGTCTAAGTCTTTACCTCAGAAAAACTGTGAGCTAAGATGATAGTGTATCATGATGCATTTCAGTGCATAAATGTGTATGGTGGGTAAGGGGTACTGAGATCCTGGCTTCACTGGGGCTGAGCCTGGCCACATGGACTGAGAATTCAGGTGATCTTAGCCAGTTGTCCTCAACAACCCTCCTCCTCCCCCGACATTCTCCAAAATAGATCAATTAGATTTTCTAAATGCAAACCTGCCAAGACAACTGACCCTTACCTACGAAGGCAGATACTATTTTGGTACCTCAGTCTGAAAAGGCATTTATATGGTAGACTATTAAACCACACAAAAGCAGATCATTATAGCCAAGACAAGATGAAGCCACCCTGAGGTTTAGTCTATGCTAAATATTTATCAAAAATAAGTTACTAGAAAAACTTTTCCTTGCTGTCCACGTACACTGATGGACACAAGTTAGTCTGTTCAGAGAACTAATTTCTTGAACTTAATGAAGTCTGATGTCCATTATTCATATTCACTAAAATCAAAATTCCCTGCAAGAGTATACTTTACAGAACTAGTCTCAACTTAGAGTGATTTTACAGAGAAGTGACATTCTGTCCCATCCCCTTCCCCCATCACCAGAAGAAATAATGCTCTCACCATAAAACTGCAAAGAGTGATCAAGAGTACAAAAAGGTCATCTATAAAGATAAATGAGACATTTGATTAAAAGCCTCAAATACTCAAGACTACCATGAAGCATTTTCACATTAATATTCACTACAAATACTCTATTTTTGCTCATCTCTAAGTTCCTCACATGCAAGAACTGCCCGAATTATCTTGATATGGTATCTACAAACAGATTCTTAAAACAGCAATATGGGGGCGCCTGGGTGGCTCAGTCGGTTAAGCGTCCGACTTCGGCTTAGGTCATGATCTTGCGGTCCGTGAGTTCAAGCCCCGCGTCGGGCTCTGTGCTGACTGCTCAGAGCCTGGAGCGTGTTTCAGATTCTGTGTCTCCCTCTCTCTCTGACCCTCCCCCGTTCATGCTCTGTCTGTCTCAAAAATAAATAAATGTTAAAAAAAAAAAAAAATTAAAAAAAAAAAGAAAAAAAAACAGCAATATGTTCTCAAAGACTTCAAGGAGAGAATGGACTTAGTGTGGATGCTACACTGCCTGTCAGTTAACTAAAAACCAAAAATCCTCATAAACCTCTGTTTCCAAATATCAAACTCAATTACTAAGCATGATCAGACACTGTACAAGTCTGCATCGTTATCTTCACTCTTTAAAAGAAAATGCATTAATTGTAAATTATTTGGCATAAGAGAACATTTAGCATAATTCCTTCAATATTTATGCTGCTAACAAAGCTTATAAATGAAGCATTTTCTGAATTACTAAATCAGTTGTACCTTGATGAAAAAGTATAACAAGAATCTCCGTTTCTACTTTTCCTCCGGATTTTCATTCTGTGTAAACAGCTTATTCAAATTTCAAAATCTAAGAGATTCCATCAGGTACATCCAGTTTAAGTTCACCTGAATGTCCATGTTGCTGCCCTCAAGTCAGTTCATAATTTATCCTATCTTTATAATTTATATAACTCTTCAACAACTGCCCTAGCTATAAGGTTGAGTATATCCCCTTCCTGAAGTCATAATGTGACTCAGGAAACTGAGGGGTACATTATTACTACATTACAAATGCACACTGTCACAATTTTTTAGGGGTAGCAATATGACAGTTGAAATGAACTTCCTAATATTTAAACTTAGGCTGTTCCCTCTTTTGCACTTTGCATACCCACGTATATGAACAGTACCTCCTGAAACATGTGGTGTGCAGTGTAGGCAGTCATATACAGTGGCCCAGCACCTTACCTACCATTTGATTCTCCGGGATTACCTTAGAAAATTCCACAAACTTTCAAAAGCCACAAACTTACTAAGTGGTGTAAGCAAAAGAAATTAAATCATAGATTCAGATAATTTACTTTGGTGTTTTGGTTTGCATACACTTCAGAATAGACAAGAAACAGACTGGTGTTTTAAAGTTTTACACACTGGTGAAAGTAGTCAATTACCAAGGAAGTTTGGATAATATACACAAAGCATACCTAACCTACGTAAGCCAAACAGGGGGAGTGCCCATAAAGACATTTCTCATTCCACTTCCATAACTGGATCTATTGTCAAAGAGAATTCTGTTCACCTGCCTTCTTTTCTCTTTCCATAAGGAGGTAAAATACTGGTGTGGTACCTAAAACTCTGTTCGGTGAGTGAAATTAAGCACTGTATTGAAGATTCATTATGATCTTAATTAATAGATTAGAACACAGGACATGAGAATGCAGGAATAAACAATTTTACAGGTGTTAATCAAGCTTTCTTAAACACATTATTAAATGTAAAACTGAAATATACCTAGAACCTGCTGGAGAACCACCCCAAAATCTGCTCTCTCATGCTTTCAACTGATGAACTTCAATTAAATCCCCTCCCCAGCAATTTTAACACAGAGAACTACCAAAGGAATTCAACAGATATTAAAACAGTAAGCATTTCTAATTGTTAAAAACTCATATTTAATGTACTATAAGGATGAGACTTTTATTATGAGATGAACACCTATAAAATCATTGTTACTGAGTTTATAGAAGTTTGGTTGGCTATAGGTTTAATTAACCAATATGATTTTTCTTGAAATATTCTTTGTATTATCAGCAATATGCTGTCTTCATGTGTAGAAACAAACATTCCAGAAAACTAGGAGGAAAAAACAATCACCCATAAAATTTTAAAAACCAAAACCTCCCCCTCTTTAATGTAGCAATAAACAATGCTGTCATTATCTATTAAATGCCATGTAGTTTATAAAATGTTCCTAATCATGAGTCTCTTCAATAATGAGAATTCGCCAATTAAGAACCGCTCAGACTTCGTCTTTCTTCCACCTTGAACTCTCAAGACTGCCTTTGTAGTACACAGTACCAAATATGGTAATATGGAGAAAGAAGGTATGTCAAACATGTAATAAATTACAGATGCTTACACCAATAAGAGCTAGAATAAACAGATTTCTGACAAACTTCTTAAAGTTTGGGGGATAAAGGGGGGAATTCTGCAAAAAGCATTCTTTTCAATGCAAGTGACAACTTAGAATAGAAAAATGTGCCACAAGGATAACTATCTTATCATGCGCTGAACTGGAGGGAAACGCCTAAAACTACGGTTTTTGGAGGAACAGTTATTAGAAAACTTTAACAGAAGATAGAACGTGTTATTTCAGACACCATAAGCTCGAGTACAGTGGCTATATAATAAAGCAAGGTGCCTATTCCTGAGGAGGATTTACTTAGTAATAATGCTGATCAGTGAGTATTAAATCTAAGCAGTGCTAAAAAGGCAATGATGGGAGTTCAGGTAATGGGTTACAGAGAAAGGAAATTCCATTACTTAAAAATAATCTTGTCCCTATTATTAACCATTCAAATATTTTTTTTTGCTGATGTGCAAAAGTGCACTGGAAACCTCAGAACAGGTTTTTAAACTGGCCATGTCTTGTTAATACACTGCAGTCTTCAAATTTACACAGAGCTGCAGGTCTCCTGGATTTTTTCAAGTGTCACTCATCTAACTCGGCCTGACAGCTTAGAAATGCCATCGGTTGCTCTACAGTCAGTTTAAAAAACATCCTCTACCTGGTATCTCTGCAGTGATTGTCTTGCTGCTCCCTGAAACCTCTTCATCATCATCTGATGAGCTCGTGCTTGAGTCACAAGTCAGGTCACTATCACTGGTACTACTGTCCTGCAATAGGTTATATTTCTTCCGCGCAGCAGCCTCCCTTTTCTGTCTCAGTAGCCTGATTCTCTCCTTGTGCTTTTGGCTCCGATGACCTTTAACCTTGGCGACTCGGCCATTCTGTTTATCACTGGATTGCCGGTTTTTCTTGGCAGCCATAGTAGATGTTTCACTTTCAGATCGGGACCGCCGAGATTTGCGCCCAACAGTGGCACCAGACACTCCAGAAGGGTCTCCTTCCACTGCTGTTTCTGCCTGGGAGGGCTCATTCTCTTCTGCAGAAGACAAGGTATCTGAATCAGCCAGGTGACCACTAGAGGAAGGGGAAAGCATGCAGTGATTAGAGGAGTCACTCTCATAAACTCGGCCAGTTGTTGGCTTGTCACTCTCTGTGGATGCTAACTGAGACTCAGAAGAGTCCCTTCTCAGTTCCATCAACAAGCAGGGCATTGAAGAAAGAACTGTAGAATCCACTACCCCATCTTTCTGAACTTGAGATTCCAGTTCTACAGATCCATCTTCCTCCTTAGCTGTCTCTTGTTCAGATGGTTTCGGTGGGACTTCAGACTCAATGAGTTCTTCGACTTTTCCCACTGCCTCCTCCATCTTCATTTCAGACTTTCAAGTTCAATCATGGAGCAGAGTCTAGGAAACTAGGTCAAAGATGCAACAGGAAAGCAACCTGTACAAAAACACACAAAATCAATAAACAGAAATAGTAGATTATTTAATGAACACAACATGCCTTTCTAAATGGGTAGCAAAAATTACCATCACACAGGCCTTTAAAATATATGTTTATCTGCCTGATTAAGTCAAATTCAAAGGACTTATTAGTATTACCAAAACACTAGCATACACAATTACTAATAATGGCACGATATTAATCCTTAATTACTGAACTTGCAAGCCCAGCACAAGCATCCAAAGATTTTCAACTTTAAAACCTTATTTAAAATGGTCCAAAAAGGGAGCCTCAAAACTCTGATAGTTAAATATGTACATTCTGACTTTAACATAAAGGAAAAAGAATGCTTCAAAAAAAAATCTGGGAACGAGATTTTTCAAAAGTCTCAGAAACAAGTTAACTATACTCAATAATTTTATACTCAAATCCTCAAAGAGAAGAAGCTACAGTGGAGTAACATCAAATGTACACTTATGTTTAAAATTTTTTTTTAACATTTATTTATTTTTGAAAGAGACAGAGCATGAGTTGGCGGGGGGGGGGGGGGGGGGGCGGCGTGCAAAGAGAGAGAAGGAGACACAGAATCTGAAGCAGGCTCCAGGCTCTGAGCAAGCTGTCAGCACAGAGCCTGATGCGGGGCTCGAACTCACAAATCATGAGATCATGACCTGAGCCAAAGTTGGATGCTCAACCGACTGAACCACCCAGGGGCCCCCAAATGTACACTTGTGTTTAAAAAAACCTTCAACCACATGCATTTGGCAAATGAGCACCCAAAGTAACTCTGCACCAAACCTATTTGCTATTCCTCTCAGGAAGAGTTGCTCTACAGGGGTATTAAGATGCCAGGCCTGGAATGCCTGGGTGGCTAAGTTAGCTAAGTGTCCAACTCTTGATTTCAGCTCAGGTCGTGATCTCACGGTTTGTGGAATCGAGCCCTGTGTCATGCTCCATACTGGAAGTGTGATTCTCTCTCCTTTGGATTCTCTCTCTCTCTGCCCCTCTCCCTGGATTGCACTGTCTCTCTCTCTCTCTCAAAATAAATAAATAAACTTAAAAAAAAAAAAATGCCAGGCCTGATGATACTGTTTCCTCATGGTCCTTCCTGTTCCCACATGCCTCTCATCAGGCTGAATGTGAGCCTAGTGTTTCAACATGCTTTATTTCATCAACAATAGCCACTAAATACAGATCAACTACTTTGTGAACCTAGTACACTCTAGTCTATGAATGACTTAAGGGGTTGAAGAGAAAACACCCTACATACATTTTCCACCTTTATATACTAACTTTAGAACCTAACATCCTTCCCCCATTGAATGTGCTACAACTCCACTTACTCATGGAGACACAGGACATAATCTTTAACCGCAAGATTTGTGACCTATACAGTCTTCATTAACTGCTGGTTTGGTTTTAAAAGGATGATGCTAAGAATGTACAAGGCAAGTAAATACCTCACTCTGTACATGTGATGTTATAGAAAGCAGTTACCATGATGTCCCACTGGTAACAGACAGACACAAATACAAACTACATGTACTCATCAGGAGCTGTAAGACAGCTCTGCTGCTTCACTCCATCAAGTTACTTGACAGTTCAACATATGGTAGACAGCAACTAGAAGATACTTGGAAAATCCTTTTTTTAATCTAACATGCCAAGGCTGCTTTTTCCCTTACCATAAACATGAATAATCTGTATTACTATCTTTTGTTTTTCATGGCCTTGTTCTCAGCCGCTGATAAAACAGACATTCTGATGAAGATTCCTCAACATATTCATGAAAACCAGAACATTCACGGCCACTGGAAACATTAATTTAAAACAATCTCATATGCAGCCTATTTCATAAGCATATTTGCATCATTACTAATTTTTTGAGTTAAATAAAAATGTAAGCATAAATGTTATTCCTGACACCATTCCAAAAGGAATGCAACACCTCTGAAAGCCAACAGAGGGAGTAAAAGTTAAACCAGAAAACTGCCAGTGTCATAACTAAAGCATGCTGGCAATATAACAGGAAATAAAATATTCATACATATGAAATACCCCATATATGAGGAATAAACCAAGAGTTTTCTAGCGAAATAAAAACGAGAGTTGATTCTTCTGCATAGAATGAAGTTATTATTTCTGGAATAAAAAATTTTCTTATAGCTGAAATATTTGAGAAATATATTCAAGTGAAATTAATGTCAGCCACAAAGCACAAGAATCAAAAGTCTCAAATTAATTTTTGAAAGCAGAAGGTACTGGAGCTTTTAAAGTATATAACATCAGGTTGAAAAGTAAATATGGGGGCGCCTAGGTGGCTTGGTCGGTTGAGTGTCCGACTTCAGCTCGGGTCATGATTTCGCTGTCTGTGAGTTCGAGCCCCGCATCGGGCTCTGTGCTGTCAGCTTGGAGCCTGCAGCCTGCTTCGGATTCTGTCTCCTTCTCTCTCTGCCCCTCCCCAACTTGTGCTCTGTCTCTCTCTGTCTCTCAAAAATAAATACATGTAAAAAAATTTTTTTTTAAATTAAATACGTTAACATGACCATAAAAATCTGGTTTCTTCAGTAGTGTGGGTAAGACAAATAAATCTAAACTGCTTTTCTTTGTACGAAAACATAACATGATCAGTATTTTCAATATGACAAATCAATCAAATGATTATCTTTCATTTCAAGATCCTTATATCTAAGAGTTAGTTGAAATTTACAATACACCAGTCAGAATAGCTAAAAATTAACAACTCAGGCAACAACAGACGTTGGTGAGGATGCAGAAAAAGAGGATCTCTTTTGCACTGTGGTGGGAATGCAACTGGTGCAGCCACTCTGGAAAACAGTATGGAGGTTCCTCAAAAAGTTAAAAATAGAACTACCTACAACCCAGCAACTGCACTACTATGTATATATCCAAGGGATACAGGTGTGCTGTTTTGAAGGGTCACATGCACCCCAATGTTTATAGCAGGCTATTGACAATAGCCAAAGTATGGAAAGAGCCCAAATGTCCATATGTATGTGTGTGTTTATACACACACACAATGCACACACACAATGGAGTATTACACAGCAATCAAAAAGAATGAAATCTTGCCATTTGCAACGTGGATGGAACTAAAGAGCATTACGCTAAATGAAACAAGTCAGAGAAATGTATGATTTCCCTCATATGTGGAATTTAAGATACAAAACAGATGAACATAAGGGAAGGGAAGCAAAAATAATATAAAAACAGGGAGGGGGACAAAACAAGAGACTCTTAAATACAGAAAATAAACTGGGGGTTGTGGGAGGGGGGAGAGGCTAAATGAGTAAGGGGCATTAAGGAAGACACTGTTTTGGGATGAGCACTGGGTGTTATACATAGGGGATGAATCACTGGAATCTACTCCTGAAAAAAGAAGGAAGGAAGGAAGGAAGGAAGGAAGGAAGGAAGGAAGGAAGGAAGGAAGGAAGAAAGAAAGAAAGAAAGAAAGAAAGAAAGAAAGAAAGAAGGAAAGAAAGAAGGAAAGAAGGAAAGAAGGAAAGAAGGAAAGAAAGAAAGAAAGAAAGAAAGAAAGAAAGAAAGAAAGAAAGAAAGAAAAAGAAAGAAAGAAAGAAAGAAAGAAAGAAAGAAAGAAAGAAAGAAAGAAAGAAAGGCTTTTACTGCCTAAAAAAGCAATTTTAATCACAAACACTAGCATCATTAATAGGATACCAGTTAGCTCACAGTGGTATGTCCATACGATGTGGCCATGAAGGATGAAAAGGTTCTTTAATACACTAATATAAGCAATTTTCTTTTAAAAAAAAATTTTTTTTTTTAACGTTTATTTATTTTTGGGACAGAGAGAGACAGAGCATGAACGGGGGAAGGGCAGAGAGCGAGGGAGACACAGAATCGGAAGCAGGCTCCAGGCTCTGAGCCATCAGCCCAGAGCCTGACGCGGGGCTCGAACTCATGGACCGCGAGATCGTGACCTGAGCTGAAGTCGGACACTTAACCGACTGAGCCACCCAGGGGCCCCAGCAATTTTCAATACATAATGTTAAATGAACAAAAAAGGTACATTATACCATTTGTGTAAACAAAGAACAAAATTATATTTATATGTGAGTTTGTCTGTAAATGTACAGAATCTCTGGGAGGATACTTAAGAAAATGGTAACACCAGCTACTCTGGCAAGGAAAGAAAGCAAATGAGGGGAACAGGAGTCAAAAGACCTTTCTACTGCACGAAGTTTTTACCTCTTGAATTTACTATCATGTACAAGTTATTATCTATTCAAAAATCCACTCTAACATAAAAGTCTACTGAAGAGTCTTCTGAAGAAAAGGGGACTTGTGCCTTTTCTGCTCATGACACCAACTACTTAACTGTTGGGGTCAAATTTAGTCCGTGAAGTGTAATAGTTGCCCCCTGCAGTGGAATTTTGTTATAATTCATAAAACACAAGGAAAAAAGTCACAGAAAGTGAAAACAGAAGTTCTGACAAAACTCCCTGCATTAGAATAAAAATGAAGTACCCTAAACACAGGGGGAAAAGATGTCATATGTATAGAAAATAATAATCTTCCCAAAGAACCAGAGTATTTACTGCATGTTGTTTTTGGTCAGGGAAAATACATGTATTTTCCTGACAGAGGTAATCAAAAGTAGCTGGCAGCAGAAATGATAAAACTATCAAATGATAGCTGCATCTTATAAATGGGATAAAAGGCTCTCAACCACCTGATTTAACATTCAGTGAATTTACAATGATGTATTAAATAAACAACAGAGAGCATTTGTTTAGTTATTTTTATTTATTTCCCACCATGCTGTTCTAATCTCCACTCTAAAGGTGGTCCCCTTCTACCTGGATATTACAGTTAATCCCCCCTCGTCTCCCTAGAGCCCTTGTTGATTATTCTTCAGCATTCATTAACCTCTCACACTCAAATGGATTATCCAACCATCCATCCACTCATTCATTTGAAAAAATCTTCCTCCTACTTAACCTCCTCAATCTCACATCTCCTTCTCCAATTACCATTCTCTTCTTTCACGGCCAACCTCATTAAAAGAGTTGTCTAAATTCCCTCCAATTTCTTTACTTCTCATACTCCTCCAACCCAATCCCATCTGACACCTGCTTTTATCACACATGAAGAACAGTTCTTATTAAGGTCATTAATGATCCACATAACTTTAAATCTAACAAACATAGTTTGGCCCTCATCTTACTTAATGTCTAAGCAGCATTCTATATCCACTCCCTCTCCCCCTTAAACTAATGTTTTTCTGTAGCTTCC
The DNA here is from genome assembly GCF_028018385.1 of Neofelis nebulosa. NCBI lineage: Eukaryota > Metazoa > Chordata > Mammalia > Carnivora > Felidae > Neofelis > Neofelis nebulosa. The sequence continues at coordinate 28,148,033 of NC_080792.1, forward strand.
AGGCTTCCTTCTTCTGATGGCTCCTTCTCAGCCTACTTTATAGACTTAACTTCCTCTACCAAACCTCAGGCATTAGTCCAAGGGTAGATCCTTTTCACACCCATCAAAGTTATCTTTTCTACCAATCTTTCCAATACCATCCCTATACTAGTAATTCTGTCTCTCCATCTCAGCTCTTTTCCAAGCTCTATACCAGTCTACACAAATAGCCACCTGACATCTGCATTTAGATTTCATAAAGGCCAAACTACAATCTCTTCATGCCCAAAACCAAATTACCCATCTCTGAACTACCCCCTCTCTGCTTCTTCTCTAGCTTTCCCTTGTTCAGTAAAAACAGCATCACTGCTTACTTCAGTTGCTCGTATCAAAAAACCTGAGGGTTATCCTTGACAATGCCTTCTTCTCCTTTACTTATTGCATCCCATCATTCACTAATTCCCATCGGTCCTACCTCCTTATATTTCCAGCCTACTATTTTCTATCTCCACTGTCAATCACTCTAAACACAACCTCCATTATTTATTTTTCAATGGAACCACTGACAATCATCTCCTCTTTCCATATTCAGTCTTGCTCCTGGACCACCAACCTGAGCTCCATACAGCAGGCAGAACAATATTTTTGCAAGGCAAATATGACATGTTTATATGAGAAATTTTTCTTTTTTAGATTCCACATAAAGTATTTTTTTTTAATGTCTTACAAGGTTGGAATGGGGCGACGAACAAGAGGAGAGTATCCAGGCAACCTGAGTTTTATGGGAGTTTCTCTCTCCCCTTTATAAAGGATTATATGCAATTATTTTAAAAACCTGGGTTCTGGACAATCAAAATGCAGCATGTATTGGTCCTGCGTTCATTAAGAAACTAAGATGACAAGGGGCGCCTGGGTGGCGCAGTCGGTTAAGCGTCCGACTTCAGCCAGGTCACGATCTCGCGGTCCGTGAGTTCGAGCCCCGCGTCAGGCTCTGGGCTGATGGCTCGGAGCCTGGAGCCTGTTTCCCATTCTGTGTCTCCCTCTCTCTCTGCCCCTCCCCCGTTCATGCTCTGTCTCTCTCTGTCCCAAAAAATAAATAAAAAACATTGAAAAAAAATTTTTTTAAAAAAAAAAGAAACTAAGATGACAAAAGAGGAGGACAGGAAAGAGAGTTAAACCATGGAAAGGAAGCAATATACTGCCCCTCTAAGACAGAGAAGAGGAAAGTATTAAGAAAAAGGAGTGGAAATAACAAAGTATAAGGCTAAATGAGGCTACTGTGAACACCTGGAGGAGTTTCTTTCATACTAGACCTCATTCTTGGTCAGCAAAACTTAATACAAGGTGAAATGAGCAGGTTTTGAAATTTGTGAAAATGGAAAAGGGTTCAAACTTTTGCTACAGAAAATCTGAGGAGAATAAAAATGCTAAGCACAGTAATTTACACAGTGTCAAAAAGAATAATTCGCAATACTACTTACTCAATTCCCACACTATGTAGGGACCGCTAACACAAACTTAAGGGATGGGGGTAGGAGGGCAGTGTGTGATTGCTCTTCCCTGCTCAAAAACTCTGCCCACCATCTCCAGTTTCATCTTGGGTCACTCACACCCTAGCTCCCTCTAGCTACAAAGAATGTTACACGAACAGTTTGGGTTTTTTTTTTTCCTCTTTTCTTTTTTCAGATCTCTGGCCTTTTACTTATTTTGTGCCAGCCCTCTTGCTGGCTACTCTTCACATATATCAGAGTAAGTATCACTTCCTTGGGGTTGCCTTTGGTACGTATTAATAGGATCCCTGTTATATACAGATCATACGCCTATTTTCTTTCATAGTATTTTGCATAATTGTCGTTAATTTTATTTAATGCCCCTCTACCATATAAAGGGACTTATATAAATTTATAGAAATAAAAAATTATATAAATGAAAAATTACATAACCCTCAGCTGACTTATCTCTATGATTAATATGTAAAATAGACCTTAAGGCAAAAATTATTGTCAAGACAAAAGGTGTCATTCTAATTTTCATAGCCCAGTGATAAACAGAATGGGAATCTGTGGAAGTTCCTTCTGACCACAAATTTTTCAAGGCAGTAGAAACCAAGGTCATTGTTAAAAGGGAAGACCAATGAGGTGGTGTTGAGGTTGATCATAGGACCAGGTGTGAAAAAGTAGTGAGGAAGTGAAGACACTAGGGAAATACAGTGTAGGATTTCCAGGCAATAACAAGGGCCCACTTTAAGGGCTGGAGTATGAATTTCAAGTGAGACTGGTACATGTGGTTATGTTCTTCTCCTCTGAAGTTCAGCTACATAAGTCCAAGCACAGAAGAGGAAGAAATTTAACCAGAATTCTAGTTTCACCAAGCAAGCAGAACAGTACAAGAAAGAAACAAGAGTGCATGCAAGGAAATGACTGTAATTATCACATCCAGAAGGTACAGGGCAGTGAAAATGTCCAATGGAATGGACATCCCAGTGGAGTTAAGGATGGAAGGGTTACATTTATTGGTAACTGCCAAGATCTAAAATAGTGCTATACTAAAAATGTTGTTCTTCAAGGACTATCTTATAGAAATTAAGAGTAACTGACTAGAAACTTTGAGCCATTTGATACTGTCATGACAACCAAACAGCATTTCAATTTCCTAGTAGTTAGCTGACCGTATTTTACAAAACAAAAATCTACCAATTTGGATTGGAAATAAAAATACACTGGTCCAGGGGCGTCTGGGTGGCTCAGTCAATTAAGCATGTGACTCTTGATTGTGACTCAGGTCATGATCTCACAGTTTCAAGAGTTTGGGGCCCCGTGTGGGACTCTGCACTGACCACGTAGAGCTTGCTTGGGATTCTCCCCCTCTCTCTGCCCCTCCTCTGCATCCTCTCTGTCTCTCTCAAAATAAATAAATCAACTTAAAAAAAAAATACAATGGTCCTTCGCAACAGATAGTTTGAGAAACACTGGTTAAAGTATGACTGTGGAAATAAGTGGCTACGGTAGAGAACAAAATCATTACAGGTGAGTTCACAGAACTGAGTGGGCAGTGTCAGAAGGATCATCTGTGTATACTGAAATCACCAAGAATTAACAGTAATAATGGACAAAATAACACTAAGCAAGGAACAAAAATCATCACAGCATAACGGGTCAGTGGTCAAAAGATGACAGCAATTATCTGAAAAGTGGCAATGAGGAACAAGGAAATCCAAGGCAGAGGATAAGGACTGCAGAAGGAAAAAAGCACAGCCACTCCCTTGCAAGGTAAAGCAGTGCCCTCAGTGGAAAGCCATGTTGCTATTAGTGCAAGAAGGTAAAGGGGAAGTTCAGAGAGGAAGTTAAGAATATTGGTGATTGTGCTGATGATGAACTAAAGTAGAACTGAGCTGGAGAAGGAGGGGAAGGAAAAGAACAGGGACTGTGTGGTGCTTTCTCAAGATTAGACTGCAGGAAATAAGGGGTGACTTTGGAGTTTGGAGCTTCCTGTGGTAACATTCGTGAAACAAAAACCTATGTCAAGTACGTACTCAGATGTTTTCTTTTTCATTCTATACATTGAAAAAATTTAGTGTTGGTCATGACTCAGTCAACTGATTTCACAACCCAGTAGGTGGTGACCTAAAACTTGAAAAACATTGTCTAGAGAAACACATGGGTCACAGCAGCTCTGTTTCTGAGATAGACAAAACAAAAACAAAACATCTACTAACAAACAGTGGAATGGAAAAATAAATTGTGGTACATTCTACATTGTGGTACAATAAAGGAGCATATAGCAGTGGAAACAAAAGACAACTACATCAACATGGATAAAACAATAAAAACGATGGTAAGCAAAAAAAAAAAAAAAAAAAAGCTAACTGCAAAAAAACCTGTGTCATTCAATGTATACAAAGTCCAAACTAAGACAAAATAAAACTACTTTAAAAAGTAAAGGAATGGTTACCAAAATGTCAGGATAGTGGTTACTATTAGGATAGTTCTTCAGGAACTGAAGAAGAGGAGACAGATTATGAGTATGCAGGGTTTCGTAAGTATTGGTAGGGCAGGACTTCTGGCTACGAGCAAGGGATGGGGTCAGCAAAACTCCCCAAAATGTAATTATAAGGCATGACAAAATTAATCAAAACCACCATTTCAGAGCTCTAGGAATCTGTCAAAAGTATACACAAAACATATTGATGTTTAAAAACCTGCAGGATTTTTATTAAGAATAGTGGGGGTCTGTGGTGTTCCTTGCCTGGGGCTGCTCCCATTCCTCCCCCAAATCCATGGAGCTCAATAGGTTCAGCCTAACTCCGTGCAGCAGGCCAAGAGGATGTGAGGGTCAGCTTTTGCACTTACAAAGAGGCCTCACTCAATCTGGAAAGGCTGGCCACACCTACGTCCCAAGGGCATTATAGGGGCAAGTGACAATTTCAGCAAGCAAGCAGGGATGCCAAGGGTTCCACTAGCCTGAGGATGTGATCATGAATGGGTCAAGCATATTCTTGGCTGAGGCTGCAGGATTATGCAGAGAAAATGCCAAACAGCCCAAGAGAGTAAAAAAAAAAAAAAAAAAAAAGCCAGCAGACTTGAAAATGGCCTGAACTTTAAAATGCTCTCATCCATCCATATACAGATCCATCAATACAGAACAAGAATTCTTATTGGTGGGAGGTATTTGAGCAAAATTTCTGTACAAGTACTGGCTGATTAGTAAACCGTGTTGGAAAGGACAAGAGCAACCATTAGCCAGGTTTAAAATTTAGAATTGGAAAAAAATAAAAATAAAAAACTGAGCAGAGACATAAGCAACAACACACTGCAGGAGAGACAGATTTCAGATTTACCCATTACCTAAACAAAAAAAGAGCAACACGTTCAAAGGGAAAAATAGTACGAATCCAAATATATTTGGATATATTTGCAATATATTATCTAAAATGTCCAGTTTTCAAGAAAAAACTAAGAGACCTTTAAAAAATAGGAAATGTGACTCATACACAGAAGATAAAAGCAGTCACTAGAAAAACAAGTGTCCTCAGATGGGCTTCACAAAGATTTCAAAAGAACTATTTTAAATATGTTCAAAGTACTAAAGAAAGATACGATTTAAAAATTAAAGTATAGCAACAATGAATGAACAAGTAGATAATCTCAATAAGGAAACAAATTATCAAGAGAACCAAATGGACATTCTCCACTTAAGAAATATAAAAATTGATGGGGCACCTGGGTGGCTCAGTCGGTTGAGCGTCTGACTGCAGCTCAGGTCATGATCTTGCAGTTCATTGAGCTCAACCCCACATCGGGCTCTGTGCTGTCAGCTCAGAGCCTGGAGCCTGTTTCAGATTCTGTGTCTCCCTCTCTCTCTGCCCCTCCCCTGCTTGCGCTCTGTCTCTCAAAAATAAATAAAAACTTCAAAAAGGAAAAAAAGAAATATAAAAATTGAAAAGAAATTTCACTACTAGGGCTCAACGACATGTTCAAGATGACAGAATAGAGAAATCAGTGAACAAAATAAGAGAAACTGTGCAATCGGAAGAATAGAAAGAAAAAGAATGAAGAAAAATGAACAGGGCCTCTGAAACACAAGGGACAATGTCAAGAGTATCAACATGTGTGGGGTATCTGGGTGGCTCAGCAGTTAAGCTTCCGACTCTTGGTTTCAGCTCAGGTCATGATCTCACAGTTTGTGGGTCTGAACCCTACATCAGGCTATGCGCTGACATTGCAGATGGAGCCTGCTTGGAATTATTCTCTCTCCTTCTCTCTCTGCCCCTCTCTCAAAATAAATAAACTTTTAAAAAAAGAAGAAGAAGAAGAAAAAGAAAAAGAAACACTAGAGGCCAGAAAGTAGAATGACATTCAAAGTGCTGAGGGGAGGGACCGCCTGGGAGGGAGGCTCAGTAGGGCTGAGTGTCCTTTCAGTTTGGCTCAGGTCCTGATCCTGGGGTTGTGGGACTAAGCCCCGTGTTGGGCTCCATGCTGATGTGGAGTCTGCTTGTCTCTCCCTCTGTGACTCCCACTCCCTACTGCTGGAGCTCTCTCTCTAAAAGAAAAACACAAACAAAAAAGAGAAAAAGAGCGAGAGGGAGAGAGGGGGAGAGAGGGGGAGAGAGAGAGAGAAAGGAACAGAGAACAAAGTGCTGAGGAGAAAAACTAAGAATGCTATAACCAACAAAAATATTCTTTCAAAATGAAGACAGGGGCGCCTGGGTGGCTCAGTCGGTTAAGTGGCCGACTTCGGCTCAGGTCATGATCTCGCGGTCCGTGAGTTTGAGCCCCGCGTCGGGCTCTGTGCTGACAGCTCAGAGCCTGGAGCCTGTTTCAGATTCTGTGTCTCCCTCTCTCTGACCCTCCCCCGTTCATGCTCTGTCTCTCTCTGTCTCAAAAATAAATAAACATTAAAAAAAAAAAAAAAAAATGAAGACAAAAAGGGGCACCTGGTTAGGCAGTCTGTATAGAGCATGTGACTTTTTATCTTGGGGTCTTAAGTCTGAGCTCCGCGTTGGGTGGAGAGACTACTTTAAAAACAAAAGAATTTTTTCAGGGGTGCCTGGGTGGCTCAGTCAGTTGAGCGTCCAACTTCGGCTCAGGTCATGATCTCATGGTTCGTGAGTTCAAGCCCCGCATCGGGTTCTGTGCTGACGGCTCAGAGTCTGGACCCTGCTTCGGAGTCTGTGTCTCCCTCTCTATCTGCCCCTCCCCCACTTACATTCTCTTTCTCTCTCTCTCTTTCTCTCTCAAAAATAAACATTAAAAAGATTTTTTTTAAAAAAGAAAAACAAAAGAATTTTTAAAAATGGGGGTGCCTGGCTGGCTCAGTTGGAAGAGTATGTGACTCCTGATGTCAGGGTGATAGGTTCAAGTCCCACATTGAATGTAGAGATTACTAAAAAAATAAATAAAATGAAGGGAAGAAAAAAAACAGGCACCTGGGTGGCAGAGTCAGTTAAGAGTCGGGCTTTGCCTCAGGTCATGCTCTTGTAGTTCATGGGTTTGAGCCCTGCATCAGGCTCTCTGTCAGCACAGAGCCCACTTCAAATCCTCTTTCTCTCTCAAAAATAAACATTTAAAAAAATAAAAATAAAAGATTTAAGAAAGAAAGAAAGAAAGAAAGAAAGAAAGAAGAAAATTCCCAGATAAACAGACTAAGAAATTTCATTAGTAGCAGACCTGCTTTACAAGAAATAATAAAGGAAATTCTTTAGGCTAAAAGAAAAGAATTTGTGACTCAAATCCACAAAATGAAATGCAGACAACAAAAAATGCTAAATATGTATGTTAGCATAAAAGACGCTATAAATGATTCTTATTTCTTCTCTTAAAAAATAAAAGACTACACAGAGCAGTAATTATAACACTGTACTGCAAGGTTTACAATACACACAGCTGTTATAATATACAAAAGTAATACTATAAAAAGGAAGGAGGAGATGGAGCTCTTCCTTACTGGTGCAATGTTTCTATATTTTATTGAAATTAAATAAACACTAATTTGAAGACAACTGTGACAAATGAAGATACAGATGTAATCTCCATAGCAACCACTAAAATGAATAATACACACACACATACATATCTCCCAAGACAGTAAAGAAGGTACACAGTAACAACAATAAGACATTAGAAAATAAAATGGCAGGGGCACCTGGGTGGCTCAGTTGGTTAAGTATCCGACTCTTGGTTTCAGCTCAGGTCATGATCTCACAGTTCATGAGTTCAAGACCCTCGTTGGGCTCTGTGCTGACAGCTCAGAGCCTACAGCCTGGAGCCTGCTTCGGATTCTGTGTCTCCCTCACTCCCTCCCTGCCTTCCCCACTTGCACTCAGTCTCTCTCTCTCTCAAAAATAAACAAACATTAAAATTTTTTAAAAATATTTAAAAAAATAAAACAGCAAATGTAAATCCAACTAAATTAAAAATTACATTAAATGTAAATGGCCTAAATGCTCCAATCAAAAGGCAGAGATTGTCAGAATAAATAAAAAAGACCCAATTGTATACAGTCTAAGAAACATACCTTAGATTCAAAGATAAAACAGGTTGAGGGAAAATAATGGAAAATGATATAGTATGCAGAGACCAACAACAGGAGAGCTAATGTTTATATAAACATGAGATAAAAATAGACTAAGACAAGAAATGTTACTAGAGACAAAGAGGGACATTCATAATGATACAAAAGCTAATGTATCAGGAAAATATAAAAATCAAAATACTAACAAAATGGAAAGGAGAGAATTCAACACCAAAAGCTGCAGATTTCCAGTCCTCATCGGATAAAACTAGACAGAAAGTCAGCAAAAATTTAGAAGACTTGAACATTATCAACCACTTCAACCCACGGGACAATATGGAACACTCCACTCCTTGGATAGTTATTGGCATTTGGAACTAGGTACAGGGTAACCCCAAACTAAGATATGGACTACTGGAAAGTAAAAAGAGAAACAACCAACTTTAATTTGAACTAGATTAATGCTTAGGAATATAGGTCTCAAAGGAAAAAATAAAGAGATACAGATTTGGACATTATCCATACAAGAAGAGGTGGTAGATGAATACAGATGAATGGTAGATGAATCAAATTAGAAAAAGCATAAAATAGAGGAGAGACTCTAAACAGACTTTTTAAAAAATGTAAATCTGTTGCTTTAGCATATAAACTGATAGGTAACAAATTATACTTGGACCAAAAAAAGATATAAAAGCATCAATAAAACACACACATATAAGAAAGTCTTCCTTCTCACAATACATTTTTAGATGTTTAAGAACTTCCTGTGAACTTAGAACTGTGAGAATAGACAATGATTAACGGGGTCTTATCTAAGACCAACCACTATAGGAAACCCTCCTGAGAGTTTTGACATAGCAGAGTATACAAAATCATTAAACACTCAACGTAGGAAAGGTCTGCCTTTTACACTGCTCGATTTTACTCCTTTTGGGCTACAATCACTAACCATCCTTTAACACCATTATAAAGACATAAAACGAATGAATGAATAAACTAAAACAGTATTGTTGTTCCTAATGTGACAAATGCAAACTGAAGTCATCTGCTGTTAGAAGTTTACTGTTGCTACAGGCACTTTTCCGTTGAAACCACAAGTTGACACAATCACAGCCCATTATGTGAAACTGCTTCTAGGCAAGATTTTCTCTACAGTCAAGGTAAAATGGGGCATTCTAATTGCTAGCATTCCTACATATCACCACCTTAGACCTGTAAGAAAAATAAGCAGCTAATGCCTCAAACATGATATATACCGATTAACCCATTAATTTACACTGCTTCCCCACACGTACAATCCATATTATTAGATAATTCTTGAATTCCAACATTGCTCTCTTATATAAAACAATACTCTGCAGTAAATACGGCTACTTAGACACAAAAGCAACTTTAAAGATGGTCAACATTTTAATGACAAAATAACAATGCTCCTGATCACTAGAGTACAAGATATAATATTTCCTGTGGTCACAAAAAGTTTTAAAAAAAAAAAAAATCCTTACAGGCACCTGGGTGGCTCAGTTGGTTGAGTGTCCGACTTCTGATATCATGACCGCACAGTTCAAAAGTTCGAGCCCCGCATCGGGCTCTGTGCTGACAGCTCAGAGCCTGGAGCCTGCTTCGGATTCTGTGTCTCCCTCTCTCTTTCTGCCCCTCCCCCACTTGCGCTCTCTCTCTCAAAATAAATATTTTTTTAAAAAATTTTTTAAATCCTTACAAGTGATCCTATTTCCTTGCAATAATGTGGAACTGTTCCAAACAGGACGCCTTCTACTGTTCTGTCTAATCTAGCATCAAATACCAAGTAATAGGGCTTACACCAACCACCCTTGGGAGAACACTATGTTTCAAATAGAATTCATGACCTAATTTTTTCCCAAGATTTAGTCTACTTCGGTCCGTCATTTTGTTTAAAATTGATACTAAAAAAGTTCTCTCTGTATCTGTGACCATAAACCATTCAACATAAAAACAATCTATAAGAAACCCCAAAACCTTTCATATAAGTCTACTCTTATTTTCAATATTCCTTCCTCACAAAATATCTATACCCACAAAATGTCAAAGCTACTAAGTATTAAGACCACTAAAACACAAATTTGGGTTCCAAGTTTTCTGCTCTTTAATCAAAACAGTCAGACCCTCTCCTCTAAGTTTTTTTTTTCTTTTTTAATAAATATTGAAAATAGGGGCACATGGGTGGCTTAGTCAGTTAAGCATCTGACTTTGGCTTAGATGATGATCGTGCAGTTTGAGAGTCTGAGACCTACACAGGGCTCTCGGCTGTCAGCATAGAACTCATTTCAGATCCTCTTTCCCCCTCTCCCTATGTCCCCTCTCCTACTTGCAGTCTCCCTCAAAAAAAAAATTTTTTTTTTTTGAAAATTTTACCAAAGAAGTGTACACATTGTTAAGTATACAACTTGATGATTTTTACAAAATAAACATATCCATATAATGACCACATAGATAACAGAACACTCCCCAAATCCCAAAAGCCTCCTCCATGCCCTAATCATTACCTGCCCCTCCCCCAAAAGTAACCATCTTTTGGACCTTTATCACCACAGATCAAAGTTGTCTATTCTTAACTTTTAAGATGATATAAAGAAATAGGGGAATAGTCTGTATCCATAGTTTGGAAGACTCATTATTGTTGAGATGTCAATTTTTCCCAATCTGATCCAGATTTGATATATTCCCAATCAAAACCCCAAGCTATTTTGTAGATATAGACATACAGATTCCAAAGTTTATGTGGAAAAGCAAAAGACCCAGAATAGTCAACACAGCACAGAAGGTTGAAGGACTGACATTACTCAGTTTCAAGACTCACTATAAAAGTTACGGTAATCAAGACAATGTCGTACGAGCCAAAAGGCAGACACACAGATAAATGGAACAGAATATAGAGAGCCCAGAACACATTTAACTAACCACTGATGAAAGAGCAATAAAAGCATTTCAATGGATAAATAATTCTATTGAACAAATGGTACTGGAACAACTGGACATTCACATGAAAAAAAAATCACCTAGGGGGTGGCGGTGGAATAAAAAAAAAAAAAAAAAAATCACCTAGACACAGACCTTACACATTTCACAAAACTTAACTCAAAATGGATGAGAGACATAAATGTAAAATGCAAAACTATAAAAATTCTAGTGGAAAACAGGAAAATATTTAAGTGAACTTAGGTTTGGCAATGAATTTTCATTTCTTTTAATGTTATTTTTTGAGAGAAAGACAGGGAGAGTGTGAATCCCAAGCAAGCTCTGCCCTATCAGCACAGAGCCCCCTATGCAGGGCTCAATCTTACCAACTGTGATATCATGACCCACCAAAATCAAGAGTCGCTTAACCGACTGAGCCACCTAAGTGCCCCTGGCAATAAAGTTTTTAAATTTTTTTTTAATGCTTTATTTTTGTTTTTGAGAGAGAGAAAGAGCGCGAGCAAGGGAGAGGCAGAGGGAGGGAGATACAGATTCCAAAGCAGGCTCCAGGCTCTGAGCTGTCAGCTCAGCCCGACATGGGGCTTGAACCCACGAACCATGAGATCATGACCTGAGCCAAAGTCAGGCACTCAACCAACTGAGCCACCCAGGCGCCCCTTGGCAATGAATTTTTAAATGTAATGCCCAAAGCACAACCCATGAAAGAAAAAATAGACTATTAAAATTAAAAATTTCTGCTCTGCAAAGACACTGTGAAGGGAACGAAATGTTTGAAAAGTATGTCGTCTCACTTTAAAAGAAACAAAAACAGGGGCGCCTGGGTGGCTCAGTCGGTTGAGCGTCCGACTTCGGCTCAGGTCATGATCTCATGGTCCGTGAGTTCCAGCCCCGCATCGGGCTCTGTGCTGATGGCTCGGAGCCTGGAGCCTGTTTCAGATTCTGTGTCTCCCTCTCTCTCTGACCCTCCCCTGTTCATGCTCTGTCTCTCTCTGTCTCAAAAATAAATAAACGTTAAAAAAAAAAAAAAAAAAAGAAAAGAAACAAAAACAAAGGCACACATCTTTCTTGCTCTTTCACCTCAACTACCAAACTTTAGGCTCCAACAGCATCTCTAATTCCTTTTTTTCCCAGTGTTTATTCATTCTTGAAAGAGAGAGAAAGAGCACGTGCACATGTGCGATTGGGAGAGAGGCAGGGGAGACAGAGGATCCAAAGTGAGCTCTACATGGATAGCAGAAACAGAAGAGAGCCCAATATAGGGCTCGAACTCACAAACCATGAAATCATGACCTGAGCAGAAGTCAGGTGCTTAACTGACTGAGCCACTCAGTGCCTCAGCATCTCTAACTCCTTATCTTTCGCTGCTTAACACAATGCAATCTAATCTGTTTCCATTATTCTACCTAAAGTTTGCTAAGACTACCTTTATTTCATGTTATTAAATCCAAAAGACATGTTTAGTCTTCATTCCTTACCTCTGAGCAGTATCTGATGCTGTTAACCATATTTCCTCCTTCTTGAAAATCCCTTTCCACAGACTTCTATACCATCACACTATTCTGGTTTTTCCTCCTTCCTCTCCAATTCAACCAACTTATATCTCCTTTGTTGACTCATTCTCATCTCTCTAAATGTAGTTATTTTTTTAAGAATTGTTTTCCCATTTAATCTGCCATGTTTCATCCCAGTGAAGTCTCAGCTCACATAAGGTCATTTAAGTACCAATTCATTAGGAATGGTTAAGACCATTGAGAGAAACCAGGATACATACAACCAAATATTCCATCATCTGTCAACTGGCTTGGTAAGGACTACTTCCAATGTGAGGTGCCAGAATGATGTTCTTCAACTTCAACAAAGAATTATCTTTGACAGGGGCTCTGGGCGCATCATGTCCAAAGTAGCCACTTTAATAACCTACGGGAAGAGTTTCCACCAGGTCATCTTGACTGAATAATTGACATATTCCAGTTTAAAGGATATGAATCAACAACCAGATGAAGAGGCACATGGGGAAAGTATATGGAGCTTCCATGCTCTCTCCAGGCACACCACTCTCCCCAATCTCCTACTGTTCACCAACCTGGAACTCCAAATTTAGTTCTTCATGGCCCAGAGTTGGGCCCTCTTTTCTCTTGTTGTAATTCAAGGTGGTATGATCAACACCCTTAGCTCCCAAATTCACAACTTTAGACCAAAGGGCTCTTCCAAAGATCTCCAAAAACCCGGTGATCAATCGCCTCCTTGACATTCTAGTTAAATTATCTTAAAGATACTGCAAATTTCATGTTTAAAAAAAAACAAAAACAAAAACAAAAACCCAAACCTGCCTTTCCTCTAGCAAGCACTTAATGTGTAATTAATTCTGTATTGTTATCAAATCCAAAAGGGATACCCCCAAATTCCATTTTAACACCACATCCTATCAATTTGGCCACCCAAATATCCCAAATATCCTTCAGGCATTTTCATTTCCCTACTGCCTGGACTACTATAATAATCATAGTGGTCTCCTCATACCCACTCTTGATTGCTACAAATGCAGCCAGAATTATTTTGTTTAAAAACTAAAATCTGATCTTGTTATATGTCTCTTCAAACTCTTCAAAATATTAAAACCATTTTTAAAAGAAAAACTAGGGCAGAGGGTATTTAATTCAACTAATATGTATCAAATACCTATTATGTCAAGCAACTAGGTCTGGGCTTACAAAAATGAATAAATCACAGTACTCACACTGAGATATAATCAGAAACAAATCTGTGGCTTGAAAACCTACTATTTAAGTGTTTCAGAGCAGTTAAAGACAGTAAGCAGCTCACACAAATGAACTGGATGAATGTAACAAGTAGTGCAAAATTAAGGAAGTGCTACAGGAGAGGTATAAACAACTCCAGACATTCACCAGATCAGAACCAGGAAAACTATCTATGAAGAAGATAATAAAAGATGGGTTTGGAAAGGTAAGAATGATTTTAATAAATGAAAGCAAGGATAAAATGGGCTACCACAGAATCTTAAAACTGTATACCAAGAGAGACATGAGAAAAAACATTAAAAGCAAGAAAGGTCAGAGGCACTGGACTCAAAACCCAAGATGGGATTTCAAAGTTTCATTTGAGATAACTTAAAATTGATTAGATTAATATGAAGAGGTCTATGTTAGCAAAGACAATAATCCTGCATAAATAAAACTGCTGTCAGTCACTTTTCATCAATGTTACTCTCAGCATTCATACAATATGGTAGTAACACTAATTCAATACAGTGGTAGCCATAAGATATGGTGATCCACACCTTTCCAACAAGAGAACAAAAGTTCCTAAGAACATCATTCCTGATGCAAGAAAAGAAAGTTAATTTGAAGCACCATGTATCCACTGACAAATTATTGATGTTCTCTAAGCCACAATTTCCTTGTTTCTAAAACTTCAGTCCTTGGCAGGACAAAATGAGTAACACATGCAAAGCACCTAGTACACAACTTCAAAGTCAAATTTCAAGAAACAGTATTTTTTTAAACCTTTCTATTCTCTCTTCTTCCTCTTCACTTCAAGTTCCTCACAGAACGAACATTGTAACATGTCTACAATGTTATCTGAATCCATTCATGTATTAGGCACATATTTATTGAGTACCTGTGCCAGGCACTGGGAAATATGCAGTACTTCCCTGACAGTAAAGTCTAAGAAAGAGACAAATGAATAATCACACAACTGAATAATCACACAAACATGAAATTTACTACTGTGGTAAGTATGTCAGAGAGAAGATATATTGGCACCATAAAAAGAGAAAAAGAAAGAGGAATGTAACATAACCAAAAGTAAATAGGAACCCACTATTACAAAGAGAGGAAGGAGACATAGATTTAAGTTGATTTGTACACTCTGGCTGCATCGTGGAGACAGGATGGAAAAGGAGACAAGTAAATGTCAGTAGAACAATTCAAAGGCAAGGTAAAAAAAAATTACAGTAGCTCTGGACTAATGGTTCTGGCAACATGTGGATGTGGATGGATGTGAGATCATGGAGCAAAAATGCGGAGTGAGAAAGGCACGTGTCAAGGGCAAGTCTTCGGTTTCTGGATTCTGCAACTAGACTGACAGTAGAACCAATCACTAAGAGAACATGAAAGGACCTGTGTAGTGAATGGAAGAGAAAAGGACATCAAGAGTTTGGTTTTAGGCTTACGGATTCTAAAGTGCCTTTGAGACATCCAAAGAAATGTTGGAGAAGCACTAGATATTTCATATTGAGGTCTAAGCTCAGCAGAGGTTGGGGAGGGATTTTCCTGCCAAGAATATTAAAGTAATCTTGGCACTCCTAAGACCAAATAAAACAATGAACTGGAAAAAATCTCATCTTTGACAATCGGCTACGATTTTCTCTATTTTTCTCTGTGCACCTCTCACTGTATGTGTAAGTAATGACATGAAGAAGAAAGGCAGCAGGGCGCCTGGGTGGCTCAGCTGGTTGGGCATCTGACTCTTGATTTTGGCTCATGTCATGATTCTAGGGCCGTGGAATTAAGCCTCACTTTGGGCTCTGCACGGAACATGGAGCCTGCTTGAGATTCTCTCTGCCCCTCTCCACAATTCATGCTTGCTCCTTCTTAAAATAAAAAAGAGAGAAAGAAAAGAAAAAAGAGAAAAGAAAAGAAAAGAAAAGAAAGAAATGCAGCAAAGTAGAGAAGAAAAAAATAATTTAGGTAGGAGTCAGGAACTTGGGTTCTAATCTTCATTCTGCCACTAACTGTATAACCTAGGATGAGTCTCAACCTTTGTTCTTCAGTTCCTAATCTGTAAAAGTTAAAAAGGAGTAGGAAGTAGAAATACACATTCTGAAGGTTAAAAGAAACACGTGCATATATGAAACAACATAATGCTTTAAAAAGTCTAAAGCATAGGGGCACCTGGGTGGCTCGGTTGCGTGTCTGACTTCGGCTCAGGTCATGATCTCACGGTTCATGAGTTTGAGCCCTGTGTCAGGCTCTGGGCTAACAGCTCAGAGCCTGGAGCCTGCTTCAGAGTCTGTGTCTCCCTCTCTCTCTGCCCCACCCCTGCTCACACTCTGTCTTTCTCGCTCTCAAAAATAAATAAACATTAAAAAGTCTAAAGCATAGACTGCCCGAGCACACTACTTAGACACTTCTCAATACATAGCATTTATGTAGGAAAGAGGAGTAGTTTTAGTAGTATTTTAGTGCTAATCTTACATTTTTGTAAAAATAACTGCAAATTATCCAGCCTTTGGATGACTGCATGGAACTGTTTGATGCCCAAGGATACACTACATCTGTTCATATGTATAAAAACAGTAACACTATTAAAGTCAAGCACTCTTTAATCTCCAGAAAACTGCTAAGCATTTAAATGCATTAACCCACCCCCAACAACCCCATAAGGTAAATACTATTATTCTATTTTACAGATAGAAGCAAAGTTAAGGAATTTGCACAAACTCACAAAGTTAATACTAGAGTCAGGATTTTCTCAGAAGCAACTCCAGAGTCCAAGTTCTTTATCAGTCATCATCACTCCACAGTACATCCCACCTAGCACTATATCTTAAAACAACGAGCCACTCAATAAATATTTGCTATTGACAACCCTCAATCCATCACTCTTAATTTATCATAAACAATTAGGTGATAGTTTTGCTAAACCATAAAGCGTAAGGGCTTTGGAGTCAGAGAAACAAATAGAGATTACACAGAGGAGTTAATACAGAGAATCTGTAGATTCTGAACCACTTAGATACAATATTTAACTGGTGCTCCCTCCCCCCCAAAAATGTTAGGATTAAGTAAAAGGAGAGCAAAGTGCCATGCAAAACCCAGAAGACTTACAGTAATATGACCTTTGTTTTTATCTGAAGCCTATGTGACTTTGGACAAGGCATGTAACCTCACTAAGCACATTTTCCAGCTACAAAATGATACTACAGTTAAGTACTAAACTAAGAATGTTATTTTGAGTATTAATTTCACTTACAATTTACTGATTGTAAACCAGTCAATGCTAGATTAACAATGGAGAAACATTTAATTTGCATTTTACTGTTTTTAAAATAGAACTATTCTTATCTTAGCCTAGGAGAAAAATTTCCTCTAACACTTGCCATCTTTTGAAAAGCTAATAATAAAACCCTTACAGGGGGAAACCACCTGGGGGGGGGGGATAAATATTTGCTATAGATGACAGTAATAAAGTCAAGAAAAAGAATGCTTTCAATATTGTGTTTTCAGTCAAAAATGCTACAGGCTAGCTGCAAAAATTGGAAACGACCAAGACATCCTTCAGCAGGTGACCAAGTAAACTATGGTACATCCCAACAATGGAATATTATTCGGTACTAAAAAGAAATGGGCTATTAAGCCACGAAAAGACCTGAAGAAAACTTAAATGTATGTGACTAAGTAAAAGAAGCCAATCTGAAAAGGCTATATACTCTATAATTCAAACTATATGGCATTCTAGAAAAGGCAAAACTATACAGAGAGTAAAAAGATCAGTGGTTGCCAGAGGCTCAGAGGAAGGAAAGATGAACAAGTGGACCACAGAGGATGTTTAGGGCAGTGAAAACTACTCTGTGTAGTGAAAACTACAATGGTGGATACACATTATGTGTCCAAAACCAGAAATTATACAACACCAAGAATTAGCTCTAATGTTAACTAGGGACTCTGGGTGATGATGTGTCAATGGAGGTCCCTCAGTTGTTAGAAATGTACCACCCTGATTAAGAATATTGATAATGGGGCAGACCAAGAATGTGTGGGACCAAGGGGTACATGGAAAACTCTCTGTACTTTCCATTCAATTTTGCTGTGAACCTTAAACTACTTAAAAAAAAAAAAAAAGTCTATTAAAATAAATTGCCAAAAAAAAAAAAAAAAATTCATGGTTGCCAAAGAGGAATGGAGAAGGGGAAGGAATAGTAAGTGAAGCAAAGGAAATCTTTAGGGCGGTGAAACTATTCTGCTGGATACCACAATGACCAACAGGCATTAGGCATCTGTCAAAATCCACAGAACTGTTATTCTGTGTTATGGTATCTGTTTTTCAACACAAAAAGTGGGGCCTAACTAATGTAAACATGGACTTTAGTAATGTATCAATATTAGCTCATCAATTGTAACAAGTGTACCAAACTAATGCAAGATGTTATTCAAAGGGAAACTGAAGAGGGGGTATGCAGGAATTCTGCACTTTCTGCTCAATTTTTTAGCAAATCTAAAACTACTCTGAAATATAAATTCTATTAATTTTTTCTAAATGCTGAGGAAACTGTTAGCTTGGAGCTGTGGGAAAACCAATTTTGCCCTCATAAAAGAAAAGTCTGGCTAAAAATGAAGCCCACGAAGAAAAGCAGTAGAAAGCCAGTATACAAAGAGAAAAATAGTGCCCAGATGATATCAAATGAGTTTCTAGCCCCAAATAGGCTAGAGGCCAGTTGTACCTTGGATTTATCAAAGTTAAATGAACCTATCAGATCTCATTTTTGCTTTCTAAAAATGCATATGGTGCTACAGTACACATATGGTACAGTCATCTGCGTAAACATTATTGCAGGAGCTAGGGGTCACTGTATACAGAAAACAGATCTACTTGCAGACTTCATTGAAAAGTCAACACGAGAGCAATCTGCATTACCCTGCATTACCCTGGCCCTTGTATCTTGGCATCCTAGTGCCTCCAAGCACTGCTACTAGTGACTATAGTCAATTTCAGACACAGCATAAAATTCGACCATGTAATTAGCCAAGACCTCAATGTTTCAAAAAGGCTCAAGGAACATTTTAAAAAATAATACGTAGGCAATTTCAACTGAAAAACCTACTAAAAGAGTGCTTCAGTCACTATTACTTTTAAAAAAGAAACTGAGGGGCGCCTGGGTGGCTCAGTCGGTTGGGCGGCCGACTTCGGCTCAGGTCATGATCTCGCAGTCCGTGAGTTCGAGCCCCGCATCGGGCTCTGTGCTGACAGCTCAGAGCCTGGAGCCTGTTTCAGATTCTGTGTCTCCCTCTCTCTGACCCTCCCCCGTTCATGCTCTGTCTCTCTCTGTCTCAAAAATAAATAAACGTTAAAAAAAAATTAAAAAAAAATAATAATAATAAATAAATAAAAAAATAAAAAAGAAACTGATGAGGAATGCCTGAAGTGGCTCAGTCAGTTAAACCTCCCAAGTCTTCATTTAGGCTCAGGTCATGATCTCACAGTTTGTGGGATCAAGCCCCGCACTGGGCTCTGTGCTGACAGCTCAGAGCCTGCTTGGGATTCTCCCTTTCCCTCTCTCCCTGCCCCTCTCCCGTTGGTACACTTGCATGCTCTCTCTCTCAAAATAAACTTAAAAAAGAAAAGAAGAAGAAACTGATCAATGTTTTATTGCTTATTTGTAGACCCTTTATAAAGCTGTAATTTAAAAAGATACAAAGAATGAGTGGTCTGCCCACACTGACAACTTCCTAAACAATTCCATTTAGGTTTCCAGAACATTTTAATTATTTTTATTAATTATTGCTCATAGTTAACCTGAAATGTATAATCCTCATTTCTAAGAAAAGAATATGTAGGTCAATGGCCAAGATATATTTAGATAGAATCAGACAGATATATTTAGTAGAACAGTTTCTGAATTTCCAACCTGCTTCTTAACCTAAGACTAGACTGTGCTACCCAAGTAGCCTCCTTCAACCAAAATGAAAGTTCTCAACATCTGGATCTTTACAAAAGATAATTTAGGTTATATATATTTTTTTCAACGTTTTTTATTTATTTTTGGGACAGAGAGAGACAGAGCATGAACGGGGGAGGGGCAGAGAGAGAGGGAGACACAGAATCGGAAACAGGCTCCAGGCTCCGAGCCATCAGCCCAGAGCCTCACGCGGGGCTCAAACTCACAGACCGCGAGATCATGACCTGGCTGAAGTCGGACGCTTAACCGACTGCGCCACCCAGGCGCCCCATAGGTTATATATTTTAAAAATAAGGCTTTCATACAGGCTCCTCAAAATAAGTTTTCCTAATGTATTTGAGGTTTAATATTTAAAATTTGGGGTTTCCCCACAAATATACAAGAATATATCTCCTGAGTGAATAAAGGTATATCTACATTGTACACTGAAGAAGGTAAACAAGACTGCTCCTTGCTTAGACTTGCAGTTTCTTTTACATACATTTCCTTACAATTAAAATAAAATTTTTTAGGCCTACGAGGCATGTACTGCTTTAGTCTCACTTCAGCATCATTTTGTTTCATTAGGATCCAGATTTTTCAACATGTAAATAAGATCTTTTCTGACTCAAGGGGTTCTGCATTTGCTGTTCCCACTACCAGGAAAGCACGTTCCTTCACTCTTATGAAGGCAGGATAGCTCCTGTATTTCAGATCTCAATTCAAACTCACCTAAAAAAAGGCCTTCCATAAATATACTAAACACCTCTCACCCATACCCCATTATTCTCCATTTTTTAAAAGGGATCTAAAGTTACCTTGCTCATTTGTGTATTTATAGTTTATTTTCTGTTTCATAGAATACAAGAGGTCACAAGACTTGTCTCACTGTAGCATCTAGAAAAACACCCAACGGAGCAGACATTTAATATCTGTTGAACAACATATACTTCTATTCAGTATTTATTAAAAGATATTTTGCTAGGGCCTGTAGATACAATGTTTAAAAAACAAGTTTCATTAAAATAAAATCTTGAGGACATTTTGCTTTTTCAAAAACTGGCCATTTTAAAATCCTTTATTTTTAATAATTTCCCAACCACTTAAAAATTTTAAGGACAGAGGCACCTGGGTGGCTCAGTTACTTAAATGTCTGACTCTTGATTTCAGCTCAGAGTCAAGCTGGGTTCTGCACTGACAAAGCAGAGCCTGCTTGGGATTCTGTCTCCCTCTCTGCTCTCCCACCCCCTGCTCACACGCACTCTCTCAAAAATAAACATTTAAAAATAAATAAATAGGGGGCGCCTGGGTGGCCCAGTCGATTAAGCGTCTGACTTCAGCTCAGGGCATGAACTCGCAGTTGGTGAGTTGGAGCCCCGCATCAGGCTCTGTGCTGAGAGCTCGGAGCCTGGAGCCTGCTTTGGATTCTATGTCTCCCTCTCTCTCTGCCCCTCCCCTGCTCGTGCTCTGTCTCTGTCTCTCAAAAATAAATAAATGTTAAAAAAAAATTTTTTTACATAAATAAATACAGGCACCTGGGTAGCTCAGTCGGTTAAGCCGCTCACTTCAGCTCAGGTCACAATCTCCAGCCCCTGTCGGGCTCAGTGCTGACAACTCGGGCCTGGAACCTGCTTCAGATTCTGTGTCTCCCTCTCTCTCTGCCCTTCCCCAACAAGTGCTCTGTCTCTTTGTCTCTCTCTCAAAAATAAACATTTAAAAAAATGTTTTCAATAAATGAATGAATAAATAAATATTTGAAGGACAAGCTCTGCTACAAGTGTAGTTGCCCTTTAGCACTGGCTTTATCTACAAATGCATCATAGCTTAGCACATGCCTTTCAGATATGCGTAATAATGATACAAGACTTAAGAAACTAATTATTTTTTCAAAATTGCAGCCACAGGAAAAGCAAATGGCAGGACATTTTTTCCTTCCTTATATCTATGGCTCAACTAATACAAACTATCAATGTTTAAATAAATACTAAGCCACTTCATAATTTGGTTTTGCCACAATTATACAAGAATACATCTTTTGTGGGCACCCAGCTGGCTCAGTCAGAAGAGCAAGTGACTCTTAATCTTAGGGTCATGGGTTCAAGCCCCACTTTGGATGTAGAGATTGCTAGATACATATACATGTATATGTATGTCTATGGGGTGCATGGGTGGCTCAGTCAGCTAAGCGTCCAGCTCTTGGTTTCAGCTCAGATCATGATCTCATAGTTCGTGGGTTTGAGCCCCACATCCAGCTGGGTGCTGGCAGTCGCAGAGCCTGATTGGGATTCTCTGTCTCCCTCTCTCTCTGTCCCTTCCCTGATGGCTCTCTCGCTCTCAAAATAAATAAATAAACATTTTTTAAAGTAAATTTTAACCAAAAAAAATCTTATTTCATGTAAATCAAAGTATATCTACCTTTTACATTTAAGAAGTAAACAAGGCTACTCCTTTGATAACTTTCCCTAAAAACAAATATCCATTGTTTTTACTCTGTAGAAACCCCCAAACCACCATTTCTTTAGTATATTTATATTTGAAAAAAAAAATAGATATACTTTTCTATACCGCACTTACTTAAAATTATGCTCACGGCATACCAATTAACCAATAAAAGTAAAAACTATGACATATTAATAGGGAAGGAGTTTATTAAGCAAGGGAATTGCAGTCTAAATAGCTTCACAGCAGGGGCGCCTGGATGGCTCAGTCGGTGAAGCATGCAACTTTTGGATCTCAGGGTTGTGAGTTCGAGCCCCATGTTGGGTGTAGAGATTACTTAAAAAGAATAAAATCTTTAAATTTTTTTAATGTTTATTTATTTTGACACACAGAGAGAGAGAGACAGACAGAGCATGAGAGGGGGAGGGGCAGAGAGAGAGGGAGACACGGAATCCGAAGCAGGCTCCAGGCTCTGAGCTGTCACACAGAGTCCAACACGGGGCTCAAACTCACAGACTGCGAGATCATGACCTGAGCCGAAGTCGGATGCTCAACCGACTGAGCCACCCAGGCGCCACAAGAATAAAATCTTTAAAAAATAAATAAATAGTCTCACAGCAGTCTAAACAAATATTTTAAAGTTATTTTTTTAATAGGCTTGCCTTCAAAATTCAAAAATTGTGGGGTTTCTTTGCAGTTTAAATATTCAACTGTGTTTGGGGCGCCTGGGTGGCGCAGTCGGTTAAGCGTCCGACTTCAGCCAGGTCATGATCTCGCGGTCCGTGAGTTCGAGCCCCGCGTCAGGCTCTGGGCTGATGGCTCAGAGCCTGGAGCCTGTTTCCGATTCTGTGTCTCCCTCTCTCTCTGCCCCTCCCCCGTTCATGCTCTGTCTCTGTCTCTGTCCCAAAAATAAATAAAAAACGTTGAAAAAAAAAATTTTAAATATTCAACTGTGTTTACCACTGAAACTATGATTCAAAAATGATGCACTCTCCTAGCACTGAAAATCAAAGCAACTAGACTACTTCTACACTGTTGTAAAAATACTTCTTATGTTAATGGAAGTTAAAAAAAAATCATGAGACTACCACCAACAATGAGAGAAGTTTCTGCCTCCAAGACAGTTATGATATAAAATAGATTATAGTTTGTATCTACTGCTCTTTTTTTAAATAAGAATAGCTTTCCTAATAATTGAGACCAAAGTTAAAAAAAAAAAAATCCATGACAATCAGTTGTGAGTCTTTAAAACCATTTTCTAAGCTCTTTGTCAAACTCTGACTACCCTGCACCTAAAAACTTTAAAAAAAAAACAAAAAAACAGAGCCCAAGTTAAGGTGTTTTGAAGTTTTGCTTTTTTTTTTAATTAAAAAAAATTTTTTTTTAATGTTGGTTCCTTTTTGAGAGAGAGAGAGAGAGAGAGAGAGCGAGCATGAGCGGGATAGGAGCAGAGAGAGAGGGAGACACAGAATCTGAATGAAACAGGCTCCAGGCTCTGAGCTGTGAGTACAGAGCCCAACATGGGGCTCAAACCCATCCAAGATCATGACTTAAGCCATAGTCAGACGCTTAACCAATTGAGCCACCCAGGTACCCCTTTAATTTTTTTCTTCTAACGTCTGTTTGTTTTTGAGAGACAGAGAGAGACAGAGCCTGAGTGGGTAAAGGACAGAGAGAGAGGGAGATACAGCATCTGAATGAAGCAGGCTCCAGGCTCTGAGCTGACAGCACAGAGCCCAACGCGGGGCTCAGAACTTGTGAACTGTGAGATCACGACCCGAGCCAAAGTGGAACACCTAACCAACTGAGCCACCCAGGCGCCCTAATACATAATATTTAATAAATATTTGTTAAATTGATGAACAGAAGAATCATTTTAAAAAATCACCATGACTAATAATGAAACACCTTAACAGTACTATCAACTTGGATATAAAAATAAATCAAAAAGAAGCCCCCTCTTCCTAGATGTTCAGTTCTAGGAAGAGATTCCATTATGTCCCTAATGGTGGTGTTGCCAAATCCTTTGAAGTAGAAAAATTAACCTTGTTTCTAATTTTTATATATAAACAATAACTTACTTTAATGACAATAGTACCCTTATCTTAAGTAAGCACTAATATCTCAAAACAAATATTGCTTTTCAAAGATTTCTTTTGATTATTTGTTGCATTTGGGATTAGTTTTCCACTGAGAAGTTGTAGCATGGATAAAATGGACAATGTAGTAACCAAAGATCAGGATTGAAATAACAACTCCTACAAAACTATAATATAGTTGAAATAGCCCTCTTCTCCACAGCAATCCATCCCTTCCCTTAGCTCTCAAATGGAAGAGGTCAAAGAGGCTATAAACAAGGTACAGTATAAAAGGCTAGAACCAGGAATGATGAAGGGCATTCAGAGTGAGGAGTTATGAGTAATTAAGTAATGGAATTCAGCAGTGATTATCAAGAGCTGCTAATACCACAGAGAACCAAACATTAAGTGCCTCCTAATGCAAGTACTCAACATCACCTATAAAATATTTTCCCCCCTCAAAGAAAAAGGAGAGACTATACATTATAGAAACTGAATCTGATCAAGCCTCTAAACCTAAAGCCAAATAACAAGAAACCAAAGGGACAGAGGAACACGTTTAATACCACCACTGGAATATAACTGGCAAATTCAAACTGGGAAAATTTTCTTCAACAAATAATTTGCCAGGGGAAAAAAACAAAGCGGGGGACCTTTAAATTACAAAACATTACAGACCTTGTTTGACTCAATCTGAGTTAAGTATAAAAATACATTTATGAGACAACAGAGCAATCTGAATACTAAATATTATATGATAGTAAAGAATTATTGCTAATTATTCTCAGTGTGGGAATAGTTGTTTGGCTTTTTCCTTAAGAGTGAAGTTGATGGGGCACCTGGGTGGCTCAGTCGGTTGAGCGGCCAACTTCGGCTCAGGTCATCATCTCGCGGTCCGTGAGTTCGACACACTGTCAGCTGTGCTGACAGCTCAGAGCCTGGAGCCTGGTTCAGATTCTGTGTCTCCCTCTCTCTGACCCTCCCCCGTTCATGCTCTGTCTCTGTCTCAAAAACAGATAAACGTTAAAAAAAAAATTTTTTTTTTAATAAAAATAAAAAAAAAAGTGAAGTTGACTAAGAAACTGCAGTGCTAAAAGATTGGAGTACTGAAAAGGAATGTTAAAAATGAATGCGGTTGAATGGATTTGGCCTATCCAAACTGAAATATAAATTGAGAGATTGCAACCACGGGAAGAGAGCAACTTTGCTTGCTTGCCAGCCAACCTTTTCTCCACTGATATAAGCTCTATAAATAGGCCAAGAGTGATAATGGCTGCTCAAATCACTTCATGTTACAGATACTACCACTACTGACATGCGTCTGGCCCAGCCCCAGGCTGTGAATAAACCAGCATCGAGAGCCAAGGAAGTTACCAAATGCAGAGAAGGCACCATGGCTAATGAGAGACCCTCTACTCAAAAGCAACATTGGGGGGCGCCTGGGTGGCGCAGTCGGTTAAGCGTCCGACTTCAGCCAGGTCACGATCTCGCGGTCCGTGAGTTCGAGCCCCGCGTCAGACTCTGGGCCGATGGCTCGGAGCCTGGAGCCTGTTTCCGATTCTGTGTCTCCCTCTCTCTCTGCCCCTCCCCCGTTCATGCTCTGTCTCTCTCTGTCCCAAAAAATAAATTAAAAAAAAAAAAAAAAAAAAAAAAAAGCAACATTGGTGTAAATTAAGGATAAAGAACAGGTTCTAGATTTTCTCCAAGATTTCTGCTCTGGCTATTTCTATCTCCCTCAGAATACAGAACACATAAAGATGGGTCACCACATGGTGGGATCTGAGGTCCCCAAGATAAATGATACCAAAAACTTACCAGAGCAAATCATTTAGGGGGCTGCAATGGAGTAAAATAATAGGAAACCCTTGATGATAAAGTGTTGACGTAAGAATAAACTATGCTTCTATGTTAGATTAAAACGAAGGCAGCCAGGGGTGCTGGAGTGGCTCAGTTGGTTAAGCATCTGACTCTTGGTCTTGGCTTGGGTCATGATCTCACGGTGGTGGGTTTGAGCCAGCGCCCCCCCACCCCCCCACCCCCCACGGGGTCCAGCTCTGCCCTGACAGTACAGAGTCTGCTTGGGATTCTGTCTCCCTCTCTCTCCCCTACTTGCTCTCCATCTCTCTCTCAAAGATAAATAAAAATAAACTTAAAAAAAATTTTTTTTAAACTAAGGCAGACAGGATACTGCTTAAAATCTTAACCACATGAGGTTTTTGTTCTTAACACAGAAAGGAAAACAGTTCTGTTTTCCCAGAGTTTTAGTCCACACCCAACTTCCCTATCCCCAACAATACCTTTCTCTAATTATAAGGCATCTAGCAAAATGCTGACTCAGAACATCATAAAAGTTATTTTTTTTTAACCAGACAACTCAATAAAAAATAACTTCTAAACACGTTGGTCCATATCTTGTTTCCCTAATGTTTGCCATGCTAATGAAAACTTAAATTTTTTAATTTTTTTTTTAGCTTATTTATTTTGAGAGAGAGAGGGTACAGGCAGGGAAGGGCCAGAGAGAGAGGGAGAGAGAGAGAATCCCAAGCAGGCTCTGCACTGACAGCGCAGAGCCCGATGTGGGGCTCAAACTCAGGAACCATGACATGGTGACCTGAGCCAAAACCAAGTGTCGGATGCTTAACCGACTGAGCCCCCAGGTGCCCCGAAAACTTAATATTCTAAATTACTTAAGCACAA
The DNA here is from genome assembly GCF_028018385.1 of Neofelis nebulosa. Classification (NCBI taxonomy): domain Eukaryota; kingdom Metazoa; phylum Chordata; class Mammalia; order Carnivora; family Felidae; genus Neofelis; species Neofelis nebulosa. The sequence continues at coordinate 28,174,874 of NC_080792.1, forward strand.
CCCTAATTTATCCACATTCTTGGATATGACTGCTATAAGTTTCAACAGATTTAATTTTGGTAATCTTTGAACAAATGACCAGAACTTACTAATACTTGGACTTGAAATCCAGGCAGAGGAAAAAGTATTTTGTAAACGAACTGGCAGTACAAAAAAGAACACTCAAGTCCGCATTTTCTTTTACACTTAGAGACCCACTTAAGAAAAATGTCATTTAAAAACAAAAACAAAAGAGGGGCACCTAGGTGGCTCAGGGGGTTGACCATCAGACTCTTGGTTTTGGCTCAGGTCATGATCTCATAGTTTGAATTGGAGCCCCGCATCGGGCTCCACGCTGGCAGTGCAGAGCCTGCTTGGGATTTACTCTACTCCCTCTGCCCCTTCCCCACCTGTGTACACACTCTCTCTCAGACAAATAAACTTTAAAAAATAAATCAGTGAAACAAATTGATTTTATAAAGGAAAAGACTAATTCCACACTATAATTATTTTGTTTTACAGTACCATTTTCTCCTATAGCCCATTATTCTTCACATTAAAAAAAATTTTTTTTTAATGTTTGTTTCTTTTTAAGAGAAAGAGAGACAACACAAGCAGGGGACAGACAGAGAGAGAGGGAAACACAGAATCTGAAGCAGGCTCCAGGCTCCGAGCTGTCAGCACAGAGCCCAACACAGGGCTTGAACCATGAGATCATGACCTGAGCCAAAGGAGGACGCTCAGCCGACTGAGCCACCCAGGCGTCCCAAAACTTTACTTTTTAAAAATGTTTTTATTCAATTTTTGACAGAGAAAAAAATGGATGAGAGGCAAAGAGAGAGGGAGACAGAGGATCCAAAGCGGGCTCTGTGCTGACAGCAGAGAGCCTAATGCAGATCCCACGAACCTCAAAATCGTGACCTGAGCCGAAGTCAGATGTTTAACCGACTGAGCCACCAGGCACCCAACTTTTCTTCACATTTTAGAGCAGGAAAGAAACTCAGAAGTCATCTGGTTCACTAGATTTGAGTACCTTAGGCAGAAATGGTTTCTTTCATCTTTCCACCCATTCCCACCTGTCACCTACTCAGTAAATGGGATTTTAATTTAATCAGGTATAAACAACCCACATACACATACACATAAGTCAATTCTGTGGTTGGTTTCTACTTTTTTTTTTTTTAATTTTTTTTTTTAACGTTTATTTATTTTTGAGACAGAGAGAGACAGAGCATGAATGGGGGAGGGTCAGAGAGAGAGGGAGACACAGAATCCGAAACAGGCTCCAGGCTCTGAGGGGTCAGCACAGAGCTCGACGCGGGGCTCGAACCCACAGACCGCGAGATCATGACCTGAGCTGAAGTCAGACGCTCAACCGACTGAGCCACCCAGGCGCCCCGGTTTCTACTTTTAATTAATCTTCAGTTAACTAGAAAATACTCATCTAGGTAGTTTTTAAATTGAATAAATTCAAACTAGTAAGTTAGGGTTTATACCATGTATCTTTTTGCTATTAAATTACAAAGGCTAAAATCCTTGTTTTGAATAGGGACATGAAAGAGAACAGAACCAAAACTGACAATGAGCGCCATAAAGCCACAAGACCTAAAAAAGACACTCATCAAATGTGAGTCACGTTGGTTATTTTATGGTATTTTTAAACCACGTCTACTATTATCATCTGCTAACATTATGAAAAATATGTATAATATATATAACACACATTTCCTCCCTTAGTTCAGAAATATAGAAGGAATATGAAATACTTCTTAGTTTCACCCTGCTCCTTCCTTTTACCACAAGGACCTGTGGGCTGAGTGTGAAAACTGACTGAACATCAATCCCACTTGTGCTGAGAAGCTGCCCACACAGAAGCAGAAAACTGTTTATTTCCCCTAAGTTCAATCATGAGCCCTGAAAGAGTAAGGAATATAGGTACAATTAAAGATAAATGCTAAAAGATTTAGAAAAGTTTCAAAACAACAGTCAAATTTAAATTTAAGACTAGAATTTAAAAACTAAAGAAAAATAACTATCAAATTACTTCAGTCTGACAAATAACAATCAACCCAAAATAAAGAAAACCAGCAACATTTCTACTCATTGAACGTAAGGATGAAGAAAATCTTTTAAAAGGAATGCCTATTGCATCCTTCATATTCCACCTGAACCTTTTTTCCCTAAAAGAAGAAAATAATTTATTAGCAGACTAAGGTACCTTCACAACCTAACCCTCTGTAAACTGAAGGCACTGGTCACACTTAACCAGTCAAGATTATTGATACTCATGACTTTTGCATAGGCTGTTACCTAGCCTAGAATGCCCACCTGGAAACCCATCCCAACTCCGGTTTAAATAAATTTTTTTAATGTTTGTTTTATTTTTGAGGGGCAGTGGGGGTGGGGGGGAGAAGGGAGGAAGAGAAGGGGGGGAGGGGGGGAAAGGGGTAGAGAGAAGACAGAAACACAGAATCCAAAGCAGGCTCCAGACTCAGTTGTCAGCACAGAGCCTGACGCAGGGCTCAAACCCATGAGTTGTGAGATCATGACCTGAGCCAAAGTCAGACCTACTGAGCCACCCAGGTGCCCCACAAATGCCGGTTTAAATGGTTAAGTTCCTTTAGCATCAGGACCTGGTCAATCCTATTCACCAAGCATAGCTCTAGCAACTAGAGCACTACTGGCACAAAGTAATCAATAAATAAGTGTCCTGTTTGTCCTGTTTTCTCAATAGCTCTTCCCCCTTTCTACAGTCAGCTTTTTACTCATTTATTACTATCTATTTCATTTTTACTACAGCTATCCAAGAAAATTTATTTGGCCCCAGATTCTTTCTTAAAATAATACAGAATACCAAAATCAGTAGGGTTCAAAAGAAAACACATTAATGGCACGTTTTTAGGAACGTCTGGTTGATTCAATCACTACAGCATATGACTCCTGATCTTGGGGTTATGAGTTCAAGCCCCACATTTGGTGCAGAGTTTACTTAAAAAAAAAAAAAAAAAGTAAAAAATTAAAAAGTAGCATTTTTAAAAATATTTATTTATTTTTGAGAGAAAAACAGACACAGAGCACACAAGCGGAGGAAGGGCAGAAAGAGAGGGCAAGACAAAGAACCTGAAGCAGGCTCCAGGCGGTCAGCACAAAAACTTATGTGAAGACAAACCCACGAGCCGTGAGATCATACTCTTACCAAAGTCGGATGATCAACTGACTGAGCCACCCAGGCACCCCAAAAGTAGCCTATTTTACAGGTTCTCTCAAGTACTGTCAATTATAAGCATGTAAACATGAACACACATGTGTTTTCACATCCCTAGTTACATGCAGGAAAATCAGAAAGGTCTAAGATGGTTTGTCAAAATTACAAACGTAGGGTTTGGGTGTCTAGTACATACCAGTTCCAAACTTTAAAAAGAAACAAAACAAAAAACATTCTAATTGCCCATACATCAAATTTATTCATGCACATGTCAGAACAAAACTGTAAAACTGAATATCCCAGCAAAACAATTCTTTGAATGAGTTTACAAGTTACATAAAAGTTACCAGTCATATAGTAAGGAGCCTTAAAGTACCAATGTCACTATCAAATAAAATCTTTGAAGGACATACAGTGAACACTCAGTTCCAACAGAATCTAAAGCTGAATTTATCCTTAATATACAGATCTGGGATTAATCATGAAAAGTATAAAACAAAGAGCCTTATGGCACTCATTCATAAATGCATTTAAGAGTAATATACACTAAATTAGTGAGGAATTTAACAACTACACTGTGAACGTAATATGAAGCTAGCAATGGGGAAAGTTTCCAGCTCCAAAATCCAGGCCACTCATTTTCCACAAAAAAAATGTCAGAAAAAATTGTTTCATTAAGAAACCATTTAGCTGATGCTTCAGGTATAATTACCTTGCAGCTTCTCTCTGCTTTTCATGTTGTCTACACCTGTATTGAAGTTTACATTTACATGTTAACATTATGAAAAAATATATGGCTTGAAGTTTCAAAAGTATGGGGCTCCTGGGTGGCTCAGCCAGTTGAGCATCCGACTTCGACTCAGGTCATGATCTCACCGCTCATGAGTTCCAGCCCTGCATTGGCTCTGTGCTAACAGCTGAGAGCCTGGAGCCTGCTTCAGATTCTGTCTCCCTCTCTCTCTCTCTCTCTCTCTCTCTGTCCCTTCCCTGCTCATACTGTCTCTGTCTCTGTCTCAAAAATAAACATTAAAAAAAAAAAAAGTACAGTCATACTGAAAAGCGTTCTCATTTAAAAATGGCTAAAGGGGTGCCTGGGTGGCTCAGCTGGTTAAGCATTCGACTTCGGCTCAGGTCATGATCTAACAATTCACAAGTTTGAGCCCAGCATTAGGCTCTGTGCTGACAGCTCAGAGCCTGGAGCTTGCTTCAGATTCTGTGTCTCCCTCTCTCTCTGCCCCTTCCCCCCACTTGTGCTCTTGCGCATGCTCTGTCTCTGTCTCTCTCCCAAAAATAAATAAAAACATTTTAAAAATTTACCAAAAAATGGCTAAAAATATTATTTCTCAATGGAACTGCATGAAATTTCATTGAGATCCTTTTCAAAGTAGCATAGGTCACTGCACTAAATTCCATTTTAGTTTCCTGAACTAACTTCTATTAAAAATTTAACTCAGTTTTATATTTACTAAGCACCTACTGTGCATAAAGCACTAAATGAGGCATCATATTTGCCAGATTAGACAACTAAAATATTACACTTCGTAGTAATTAGACAACCAAAATATCACACTTCCTACTAACAAACGGTTAGCGTTATGACTCCTCGGGACATCAGGTAATAACTATCAATTGTAGGCCTCTAAAAATGCTTGTTAAACCAAAAGGCAATGCTCTTGCTGGAGGAATCCAGACTGCCTAGATCAGCAAAACTACATTAGAAAGTGAATAGCCTCCATCCTTAAAATAACCCTGGAGAAGAAAGGGAGTGATTCAAACTGTTAGCATGTGCCCAACTACACTACACAATAACAGGCTAGGCAAAACTGCCAGATGTATTTGTAATTAAGAGGTCCAACCTTGACAAAGCATCACCAGTGGGATTTTCATCCTACTGGCTGGAAGGATTCAGAAAGCAAAAGCTCAGTCAAGAAGTGAAAAGCACATCTAAGCATAAACTGCTCAGGCGGTTCAAGCTAGAAGAACAAGTACCCACAGACGTTCATTCCTTCAACCTGAGACACTCTATTCTGACACAGCAGAGAAGACGATTTAAATGGGAAAATAAGGAGCACCTGCGTGGCTCAGTCCCTTAAGCGTGGGCTCTTGATTTTCGCTCAGGTCATGATCTCAAGCCCTCCATGGGGCTCTGCGCTGACAGCGGGAAGCCTACTTGGGATCCTGTCTCCCCTTCTCTCTCTCTCAGAATAAGTAAAATAAAATTAAAGGAAAGTAAATTAGTGAGAGAATGCATAACCTGCTGTTCTCGTGGGGGCTGCTGCCCCAACAATAAACTGAGGTCGGTGCTATAAGAAATTAATTACAAAGTAGGAAGCGCTACTGCGGAGAAGTGAAAATTCCCTGGGAAGAGCCAGAGAAGACAATGATCTTTGACTTGGGATCCGTCAGTTTAACATTTGCGCCGATTTTCCAAAGAAAGTTGACAAACTCTCCACCAGACGTCAATTCTGGAGGCTGACACATCCCTCCATCGACTGGAGGCGTCTGCCGACCCAAGGTAGTGGAAGCGCCGAGAGGCAGGCGGCGCCAGCCAAAGGAAGCTTTTTCTCCCTCTCCTAGGCCGCGGCAGCCGCGGCGCTGGGGCGGCTGCCTGGGCTCCCGGGAGCAGGGGCAGGTGTCGGCGCCAGATCCCCGGTCGCGGAGCTGGCAGAGTTGGCAGAGCTGCCGCCGCCGCTTCCCCGGCGGGCCGGGACGCAGGAAAGTTGCGTGAAGACAACTCCAGGCCGAAAAACGGCTCCCCCGCGCAGCCCGCGGGCTGCGGCATCTCCAGCCTCCTCTCAGCCCCCCGGGGACAGGGACCCGCGGCCCGCGGAACCGGAGAGGGAGCTCCGCCCGCCAGCTGGGCGAAGCCGGGAGGACCCGAGGGTCACCGGGCGGGCGGGCGAACAAGGCGTCGGGCGACTCCGCTCCTTTCGGGAGCCCCCACCCGGGCCGCGCCTCCCGCCAAGTCCGGGCGCGAACACTAGGCGCCCGCCGGCCGGGCCCGTCACGACCCCGGCGCCCGGGCGCCGCAGATCCCACACCCGCGGCCCGAACCCCTCCGACTCAACCCGACCCCTCCCCGGGACGCAGCCCGGTCCCACGGCTCGACCCGCAGCCGGGCCGCGGCCCTGCGCACCTTCCCGCCTCACCTGCGCTCCGCGGCAGCTCTGCACCTCCTCGCCCGCTCCGCGCGCCCCGTCGGGGCACGCACCGACCCCCCGGCCGGGACTCCCCCGGCCGCGGTGACTCGGGACGCGACGGCCACCGCCGCCTTCTCCTCCTCAGCACAAGCCCGGGCGGCGAGCAGAGGGTCGCAAAGCCCCGCCGGGGCTAAGGCGAATCTCCCCACCTCCACAGCCTCCACCACCAAGTCCCTTCACTCGTCCGCGCCGCCCGGAGAAAATGTCACCAGAGGCCGTTCCGCTCGGCGCCTCACTTCCGCCCGGAACCACAGAGGCCGCGCCGGTCGGCTAGAGCGGCCGCTGCGGCGGCGGCCTCCAGGGACTGGCTCGGGAAGCCGAGGGAAAGCCAGACAGCGCCATCTAGCGGACAGAAAGACGCAATCCTCCAGCTGCAGAGCGCCCAGCGTGCGGAAACCAGCTTCCCGGGCTCCTTTCCCGCGCTCCATCCATCTGATGAGGCAGCTCCCTTCCGGAAATGTCCTTCCCAGAGGGTCGGAAATCAGCCAATGCAAGCCAAGGATAATGCCCTAAAAGAAGGACAGTGCTCCCTTTTCAGTGCACTTCTCACTATTCACCCCTTCTGAAGCCTTCCCTCAGGGAGCTCCTAGTGTCTGAATCCTTGAGTGACTCTTCACCGCTCCTTTCGTGGCAGCAAAGTTCCCTGGCCCCCACAAACTGATTTTCTCTAAGTTGGCTACAGCAGCTTGAGAATCAAGGGGGGTGGGGAGGGGGGACGGGGAACAGGAATGAAAAGGAAAGCCGGTAAGAGCAAATAAAAAGGGCCAGCCTGATGTCTGAGCCTGGACTCCCTTGCGTGCTTTTGGCTTCTGTAATCTTGCTTGCCTCTTCCCTCCTTGCCTGCTCCAGCCAGCAACCAGGAACCAGAAGCTTGACTGTACTAGTCCTGCCCAACCCAGAAGCACACATGTATAAAGGATCAATAAAACCCAAGCTGGGTGCTCAGCCTTTGGAGGTGATTCTGCTGGGCCAGCACTGGTGCAAAATAAAGTATTTTCTGATTTCTCGAGTGCATGTCGCTTGTCTCTTCCTGAACACCTAGTATTTCCTGTAACATTTTCTCCCCACTTTTTTGAAGATGGTGACAGCTTGGCTGGTGAAAATTCGGCTGTGCTCTTCTCTTGCAGTAGCATCAACATCCCATTGGAGTTTTCTGGTCAGGAACCCTACAGGCCTGGCATATAGACTGCCACTTTCTGGTGAAATCGGATCAGCCAGGGAGACCCTGCTCTCCCCTATGGGCTGCAGACGCCCCAAATTCCACCTCTTCAGAGTCACTGCTCTCATTTGCACTTCAGCGTGGGAGGGGTGATGCATCTGTGCATTCTATGAGTTTTTGAGACATTTTCTTGACGTCTGTGATTGAAAGAAATGTGCTATACGTGGAACCTGGAGAAAAGGTGAAGTGGGTGCTGGCTACCTGGCTGGTATAGGGCTTAGAAGGAGAGACAAGAGGTACTGAGAACAAACTTTATAACTCAAGATCTAGCCAAGGACCGGCACTCCCAAAGGCAGGGTTCTGAAAAATGAATAAGTAAGAGCTTAAGGAGAACATGTAAAAGGTCTTTACTTTTTCAGGAACCAAGCTGGAAGCTGGGGTGACCACTACCCAAGAGGAGATTATGAAAATCACAGCACTAGCCCCACGTTCCCCTTAACATCAGTGTCCCCATCAGATCAGGTGCTTCAGCTGCCCCAGTTCACTCATGTATGTTGACTGCGCACAAGCATGAGAATTTTCCACCCACGGCTAAACTAATAAATTGATAATCATTTTATATTAATAGCTAACTTTTTTTTAATACCCGCTATGTGCCAGGCACTGTGCTGTGCAGTGTGTGTGTGTGTGTGTGTGTGTGTGCGCGCGCGCGCACGCGCCGTGAGTTTAAATGGATTCAGTCATTTAATCCTCACAACAACCCTATGAGTTTGGTACTACTACCAACCCCAGGTGACAAAAAGGGAAAGTGAGGCACAGAACGGCAAGGTCACACATCAGTACTGGACTCCAACACAAACAATCCAAGTCCAGGGCTTGCTTTCTCAACCACTACCACCAGCTACCTCTTTGAGACTGAGAACATACTGTGTGCCAGATACACATCTTGTGTATGTATGATATTTCACTTATTCATGCATTCGTTTATTCGTTGATTTCCCTGCTACCTTAGTCCCCAAAGAACTTGAGAAGTTGGGGGTAGTGATAAGAGCCCAAGCTCTTTCAGAAGAAGAGGAGAAAATTTAATTACCAAGATCACAGCTGTCAGTCTTGAAGTGAAAGTGTAAATGTGGACTAATACTGTCTAGTTTTTCTTTGACGATCTTTTTTTTTTAATGTTTATTTATTTATTTTGAGAAATGGGGAAGGGGCATAGAGGGAGAGAGAAAGAATCCCAAGCAGGCTCCATATTGTCAGCACAGAGCTGACAATCCCATAAACCGTGAGATCATGACCTGAACTGGAAAATCAAGAGTCAGAGGCTTAACTGACTGAGCTACCCAGGCATTACCATGGTTTTTCTTTGACATTCTTATCAGTGCTGTAGATACTGAATTGTCTCCCAGAATCTCATGTGCATGCCATGCTCAGCTCTGCAAGCTCCTGAAATCCCATCTCCATAAAACCAGTCCAGTCCAGCCACCATCCATATCACTAGCAACCCTCTCCATCCCATTGTCTCTACAGAAATTTGTCAAGAAACCTCTGTTCACAGACCCTGTCCTACAAACACGTCCATCCCTTAGCCTACCTGCAATGTTATTACTGAATCATAGCAATGGTTCTCTCAACTTCTGTCGTAAGCCTTGGAGGCCAGGGCCAGGCTTGTCTGAATCACTCAGCATTACTGTTGCACCTGATGCATCACCTGTGCTGGGGCTGGGCCTGCAGCAGGTTCCTGTTAGAAATGGCCTCGGGGCACCTGGGTGGCTCAGTTGGTTGCATGTCTGACCTCAGCTCAGGTCATGATCTCATGGTTCGTCGGTTCAAGCCCGGCATTGGGCTCTGTGCTGACAGCTTGGAGCCTACTTCAGATTCCATGTCTCCCTCTCTCTCTGCCCCTCCAACGCTTGTACTCTGTCTCTCAAAAGTGAATAAATGTTAAAAAAAAATTTTAGGGGCACATGGGTGGCTCAGTCAGTTAAGCGTCTGACTTCAGCTCAGGTCATGATCTCGTGGTCAGTGAGTTCGAATCCTGCATTGGGCTCTCTGCTGCCAATTCAGAGCCTGGAGCCTGCTTCAGATTCTGTGTCTCCTTCTCTCTCTGCTCCTCCCCCGCTCATGCTCTGTCTCTCTCTGTCTCTCAAAAATGAATAAATGTTAAACAAATGGTGGCCTGAACAGTAGCATCAAAGTGTGGCTGGCCTTGCTTGGACTATAGTCTGTTCCCTCCCGACCAAGCACATTACTTCTGCTGTTTCCCCCTGCAAGGTGGATGTTATTATTAGAACCACTCTCTAGATGATGAAAATGGGAGATCTGAGAGACAGAACTCTCATCTCTGGTGTCTGGGCTGCCCCTACTCTTCTCAGATTGCTAAGAGCTGGGCTACCCCCTCCCAGTGTAACCACCCACCCATCTGCCCTCCACCCCCAGCATAACCAGCATTCACTCCAATCTCCCAGCACCTGCTATACAGGGAAGTGCTGAATCTCTGCAGTTGGTGGCCACATAACCTCAAACAAGCCACCACTTCCAGAGTTAACACTACTTGCTTTGCCTTGGAGAATTATTTCACAGAATTAAATTACATCCTCCACGTGGAATGCCATCTAGAACATTCTAAGGATTCTAAGTGGCAAAAGGTCACATGGTCATCAGCACCAGAGGCTCTGGAGTCTGGCAGGTCTGAATTTGGATACAGGTCTGCCTCCCTCTAGCTGTGACCTCTGGGCAGTTGAGCAATCCTGTCAAGCATAAACATCCTCACCTGTTCAACACGGAGGACTCCTGATACTATGTTGTAGGCTCTCCTGGGGGTTAAGTGAAGTGACTGGTGTGTGTAAAGTTATCAGCATAATTCATGGCTCAGAGAGAACACTCCGTAAAGGGGGTCCTTGTTCTGATGGCAACAGTCCAGGCCAGCACCTCACTGGTTAGTACAGGCACAGACTCGCACTGCTTTACAATGATGTTGCCACCTCAACTGCCAAGTCCGCATGGAACCAGAATGGAACAGGGCAGAAGATGTCATGCAAGTGGAGCTATCTGCAGCTAAGAGTGGCTGGGAGGGGACACCTCCTTCAGCTCCCTTGTTCACTGGGGTGGCTGAGTGAGGCTCCTCTGTCTTGGGCTCCCCGTCCCTCTTTCCAATCAGGTGACCCCCTTGATATCCCTTCTATATGGAAAATCTGTAACTTAAATTGTTTTAAACCTTTATTCATTAAAAAAAAAATTTTTTTTAACGTTTTATTTATTTTTGAGACAGAGAGAGACAGAGCATGAACAGGGGAAGGGCAGAGAGAGAGGGAGACACAGAATCGGAAGCAGGCTCCAGACTCTGAACCATCAGCCCAGAGCCCGATGCGGGGCTCGAACTCACGGACCGCGAGATCGTGACCTGAGCCGAAATCGGACGCTTAACCGACTGAGCCACCCAGGCGCCCCAACGTTTATTCATTTTTTGAGACTGAGACAGAGAGAGAGAGAAACAGAGCACAAGTGGGGGAGGGGCAGAGAGAGAGGGAGACACAGAATCCGAAGCAGGCTCCAGGCTCCGAGCTGTCAGCACAGAGCCTGACGCGGGGCTCAAACCCACAGACCGTGAGATCATGACCTGAGCCGAAGTCGAATGCTTAACCGACTGAGCCACCCAGGCGCCCCAGGAAAGTCTATAACTTGTATTAAAACATGAAAATAAATGCAAAGGATAGTTTAAATTTTTTCAACAAGTGTGTGTTGCCCTCTCATTTTTTTCCTGTAAGGACTAGCTCTGAATGACACAGCACCCGACCTTGCGGGGCCTCCAGGCTGGAAGCTGCAATCTTCTACTCCACTGCCCATCACAGGAGCAGCTTGTTCCCTCCGTAACATCTGCCCTCCCAGGTGCCTGTGGTGCATGCTCCTCTTCCTCACCCATCTGAGTCACCAGAGAGCACGGGGCCCTGCTCTGGGAGAGACACTCGTTCGTGGGTGTGAATGGAGGAAGTCCATCTGAGGATCTGCCTAAGGAGACACAGAAACCGGAAAGGATGTCAAGACAAGGAAGTGGTGCGAGAGGCTGGGAGGAGGCAGGCAACGAGTCGAGTCGAGGGCAACGAGAGATGCCTGAGGGAACCTGGAGCCCGCCCCACCTCTGTTACAAAGGAGGAGAGTCAGTGCCGAGGGCAAAGCCCATGCCTCTCTTTCTCCAAGCCCCCTTGGGTGTCCAGCACAGAGCCTGGCAGACAGGACAATCCAATAAATATATGTGACGGGAGAAAAGAGTATGCAGAGAAGCTGACCTCGGGGAAAAAGGGGCTAGAGGTGAAAAAGTCCCTGGGATGTTTGGAGGACGGCAACCCCAGGGCCAGACTGCCTGTGGCTGCACAGCAGAGGGGCGAGGAGAGGGAAGGCCTGAAGGGAGGTGGGGGGCTGGATGTGAGCTTAAGGAGTCTGGGCCTGCTGGGCTGGGGGGCTGGATGTGAGTTTAAGGAGTCTGGACCTGCTGGGCTGAGTTCCTTAAGCGCCAGGAGGAAAGCAGGATGTGACATCTCCACCTCTACTGAGTGTTATGAGCAGGACCACAGACAGCAGATCCTCTCTGCCCACAAACAACCTGGCAAGGCATTGACCCCACGCTGATCACACTGGGGGGCAGGTAGAGCTCTGGGACGGGAAAGGTTAAATCTGGTTACTGTTGAAGGAGAGGGGAGGAAAGCATTAGGAAAGAAGGGAAGGGCCTGAAGCCCTAGGGACCTTCCTTGGGCAGGCGGGGGAGGGGCGTGCAGATAAGGGAGTTCCAAAGATACACCGTGATTTGAAAAAAAAAAAACCTCAAGGACTTCAGAGCAACTGAAACACCAGCCTTATGGAGAAGGTCCCCTGTCCCCCACCTTCCCCTCTCCAGCTCTGAAAACTATGGTTTTTAAGTAAGAGCAACATCAGGGGATCTGTGGCCTAATTAAAACTATAAGGTCTTTGTCCTCAGTTCCTGGCACCGAGCTCCTAAAAGCCTTGGAATTTCCTAAGTGATAAGAGTGCCTTTTGTCATTCTTAAGAAAGCCCTTGCAGACACTTCAGAGTTTGTGCTAATGAGGGGAGTCTTGGTGGGCCCGCAGGTAGCTTCAGATTGGGGGTTGGTTGCCAGAGGGACAGACCTCTGGAGGAGAAGGTTAGAATTTTCAGCCCCACCCCCATCCCAGGAAGGGGAGAAAGGCTGGAGATTGAGTTCAGTCACGAATGGCCACTCATTTAATTAGTTGTGCCTACATCCTGAAACTTCAATAAAAACCCCTAAACAACGGCATTCGCAGAGCCCCCATGCTGGCGGAGCGCATTGAGACGCTGGGAGAGTGACGCTCTGGGGGAGGGTACAGAAACTCTGCCCCAGCCCCCAGACCCCCTTCCACCATGATTCTTTTCCATTTGGCTCTTCCCGAGTTGTATCCTTTATAGAAAGCCAGTAATCATAAGTAAAGTACTCTCCTGAGTTCCGAGACTTTCTAGCGAATTACCGAACTTATGGGAGAGTCATGGGGACCCCCAAATCTGTAGTCTGCCTGGCATAAGTGTGGGTAGCCTGGGGACTTTTCTTGTGCTGGCATCCGAAGTGGGGGCCCTCTTGTGGGGTCTAGGCTAACTCTGGGTAGTTAGTGTCAGAATTGAACTGAATTGTTGAACACCTAACTGTTGTCAGAGAATTGGCGTCAGGAAAAAACCACTCGGGATCCTAAAAACTTGGACTGAAAATTAATATACTCGGTTGTATTTTTTTTTTAGTTTATTTAGTTATTTATTGAGGAGAGAGAGAGAGAGAGAGAGAGAGAGAGGATCCCAAGCAGGCCCCGTGCGTCAGCACTAAGCCCTACATGGGGCTAACTATGAGATCATGACCTGAGTTGAAATCAAGGGTCAGAGGCTTAGCCTACTGAGTGACCCAGGTGTCCCTTAATATATGTTTTAAATAAACATGTTATTTTTAGTAAAACCAATCCTACCAAATCTCTCTTCAGACTCCTCACCTCCCTTCCCTGTGGTGTCTCTACTTTTTCACTGGTGGCCAATGCTGCCAGCACCCAAGACCCCAGGAGGTGGAGTAGTTGGATGCTTTGCCTTTCCCGGTGGTACTGAAACATAAAGGAGTGACTTTGAGGAGGAATTAATCTTTCATGGTGATATTTCAGGTACCAAATCCTGTGGGGAGATGGTCCCAACATTCCTCAATGGCACCTATTTTTTTTAAGTTTGTTTGTTTTTTTGTTTGTTTATTAATTAATTTACTTATTGAGAGAGAGAGAGAGAGAGAGAGGGAGAGAGAATGAGCCAGGGAGGGGCAGAGAGAGGGAGAAAGAGGATCAGAAGAGGGCTCTGTATTGACAGCAGACAGCCCAATACGGGACTCGAACTCACGAACCCCGAGATCATGACCTGAGCCAAAGCCGGACCCATAACCGACTGAGCCATCCAGCGCCCCACCCCCCACTGGCACCCCTTAAGCAGTCATCTACTCCACGTGTGTCTTAGGAGCACCCAAAGAAGTACGCGTGCATGCCCTTCAATTTTATTTAAAAGACATCTATTGCAAGCCCAGCCACTAAAAGTAAGGCACACGGTGTTAGGCCCTTCACATGTGGTATTTCATTTATCCTCATTACAGTCAGCAAGGGCAGGTAGGTTTTACAGAAGGAGACTGAGGCTCAGAGAAGATAATGCACCTGACCAAGGTTACATGAGCTGAAGGGGCAGAGCCAGGATTCCTGGAAAAGAACAGCCCATACCTCCTTCCAGAACACTGGTGTCTGTCTAGTAATAGGGCTCATTCTAGAAACAAATCACAGTAGTTCACGGGTGGAACACAGCAATCCCCAAAGCAGGGGAAGAGCATGTGGAGGGAGAAATTAATTCCCGAGAGCAAGAAGGACTTTGTGGAAGAGGAAGCTTTTGACCAGTGCCTTGGAGAAAGCAGGGCTTCCAAGGATAGAGATGAAGAGAAAGGTATCCCAGGCAAAGTCTGGCTTGAGGAAAGGCTGGGATCCAAAAATACAGGGCAGAGACAGTCCAGAGTAGTTGTATTTCTCATACAAGTGATGTATCAACTGCTGTGATTTGGGCCCTCACCTCCCTCTCCTCCAATTTTTTGTTCATCTTTTTTTTTTTTTAATATTTATTTATTTTTGAGACAGAGAGACAGAGCACGAACGGGGGAGGGGCAGAGAGAGAGGGAGACAGAATCCGAAGCAGGCTCCAGGCTCTGAGCTGTCAGCACAGAGCCTGACGTGGGGCTCGAATTCATGGACCGTGAGATTGTGACCTGAGCTGAAGTCAGACACTTAACCAACTGAACCCCCCAGGTGCCCCTTGTGTTCATCTTTTTCCCAAAACAACATATGTATGTGCAGTTTACCTTGAACACTATGATTTCATTAGCTCTTCTTTTTTTTTTTTTTTTAATTTTTAACGTTTATTTTTGAGACAGAGAGAGACAGAGCATGAACAAGGGAGGGTCAGAAAGAGGGAGACACAGAATCTGAAACAGGCTCCAGGCTCTGAGCTGTCAGCACGGAGCCCGACACGGGGCTCGAACTCACGGTCTGCGAGATCATGACCTGAGCCGAAGTCGGCCACTTAACCGACTGAGCCACCTAGGCGCCCCTCATTAGCTCTTCTAAACAGTCAGGAAAGGTATCAGGAAAGTAAGAGCAGGTATTATTAACATTTTGCAGAGATTATATGACACAAGGAGATACTGAATAATTGCTTACTGAATGAGTGAATGAATGAATGAATGAATGAATGACTTGCCTCAGGTCACCAGCACTGGACAGGAGAGTCAGGACCAAACCCAGCTCTGCTGCCCCAGACTCTTCACCACCGCACATATCTGGAGGCCTTAGGGATGCCATTGTGTGTGTGTGCGCGCGTGTGTGTGTTGGGGGGGGTGGGAATTAGACTCATTATTGTGTTTTATAATGTGCTGATCACTTGAAAAAGGCTCCAGCCTGAGAACAATACGAGCATTCATTAAAGTACTTCAATAGACTGACAGCAGCAACAATAACCTAAAATTAAATGAAGCAGAGGATCTCATGTGACTCCTCTCTTGAGGAGTCAGTGCAAAGGCACCGGGCTTTGGGAAACAGGACGGGCCCCTGGGGGAAAGACAAAGCAGAGGTTTACCGAACCCATGTAGGGGAGCAGGCTGGGAGGGCCCTCACCAGCCAGATGGGCCAGACCCAGGGAAACAGGAAACCAGGCAGCTTCCAAAGGACTCCCTCCTCTGGAGCAACTGTCATTTACTGGGAACCACGAGTAACCACCAGGCCAAGAAGGGGGCCTGAGAGAGCACCCTTTTATTTTGCAGAAAACAGGCTTTGGTTTCTGTTTTACTAATTTTGCTTTTTGGAGAAATGTGTCCCTTAATGCACTTAGTAGAGCTGCTCCGGCTTTTAATTCCACTTGTGGTTTTTGCCATGAGTCCTTCAAGTCCCCAGAAGAGCAAAAGACCAGCTCCCAGGGGAGACAGCTCAAGATCCCTCCCTGGGGTGATGGTGAGGCCTCACTGAGTGAACTATGTGTGCACAGCTGGCTCCATTCTGTCACCTAAGAGAACACACACCCATGTATTGTGGGTCAGTCCGAAGGATGTACAAGATATACACCGGCCAGTCCCTGTCTTCAGAGACCTAAGACCTTGCTTATGGGATGTACAAGGTGGCCTTACCTAAGGCAAACTGTAAAATCAGTTTCTCTTTGGTGTGTCTTTTCTCACTACATCCAGGACCCTCCTTGACCTAGTCAGTGCTGTCACCTGTCACCACTCAAGGCCCCAGGACTGTAGCCTTCTTTGCCTCTCTCTTCCCCACCTCTGACACCCAAAACATCCTGGCCTAGGACTCAATTTCTAAGGCTTCTAGTCTCCACATCGTAACAAAAATTAATTAAGCAACCCAATTCTTACTAGAGTGATAGCTGACTAACACACTGCCTCTCCCAGGTGATGGCATTTTGTCCAACTAAAATAAACACTTCTCTAGAAGTCATCAGGGAATGACATAAAAGATAGGAATTTCAGACATCTAGGCAGGTCAGCTGGGAGGAGGGAGATATTCTTGGTTAGCCAGGTTCTTCAGAATTCTCAAGTCATAACAATCTGACAGCCTGGGAGGACCAATCTAACGCACATTCATCTATGTGTTCTGACCAAGCCCCAGCCCCAACTGTTTTCTCAGTCCTCGTATACCAGGAACCAAGAAGCTCTAGCATTTACAATTAAAGAAGACAAGAATAACTCAACGGGAAAGAATATTAAGAAGAGAGTTGAGAGATAAATTTGGGCTATTGATTATTAGTACTAAAACAAGTCAGAGAGGGAAAGGTCAGTATTGTATGGGGAGAGTCCCGCTCTGCGGTGGGCTGACAGTGGGCGCACAGTGTAAACAGAATACACATATGGGACGTTTCAGGCCTTTGTAAACTTCAGAAGCTTCAAGAGCCTATTTCCTCGCCCAACCCTTTGGAGTAAGGGTGGCAACCGTACCCCAAACTGGATTTCCTATTGCCACAGGGACTGCAGGAAGCTTGCCTTCATTCCGGCAGGTGACGATCCTTTTGTATAACCATATGCCATTAATCTGCCTCTTGGGAGACGTGTGTTTTCAGCCAGAAACCCTAAGTCTACGTTGTTGAACTAGAAGAGCCAGAAACACTAAGGAGGCAGCTTATCTTCCTGGAAGGCCCCAAAGAGGTTGCCCCTGGCTACCAGGGGGTGGGGATGTCCTGTCACTGCCAAGGCTCCCCTGTGCCTGCCAGCCAGCCTGCCAGATTCTAGTGGCAGACAAGGCAGTGACACTGAGGGTTCACCCCAGCCAATATCAGGAGCTCTGCAGAGGGTCCCCAGATGCTCAAGGGTGCCCCTGCTGGGCTTATGTCTCTCCCCCAAACAGACCCCATCACATTTGTCTTGTCTTCTCCTCCCCACCGCTGTTCCCTCTTTTCTTTCCTCCCTCCATTCTTTGGCTGCATCTTCTTTACCCTCCGCTCCTGCGTTGTGTCCCGGCTCACATCTTCTTGGCCCACATTTCTGCTTCGGCTGCATGCCTCTTCCGCTTCCCTCCTGTCCTCAGACAGAGGACTCTGGATGAACCTGGAGGAAAGAAGGAATCAACAGTCCACGGGGTGACACTCAGCCAGCAGAGGCCGAAACTGGTAGATGAGTGTCCTGTCTTCTTTCCCTCGGGTGGACAACGCTATGGCCCCTTCTGCAGTGCTCCTCAGAGGCGACCAGCAGGACCATACTCCGTTCAGCCTCCATGGAGACCAATGTGGTAGCATTCCCCCAGAATGTCTCTCCCTCCTTCCACATGCTACTCTTCCCAGTCCCTCCCTCCTCTACCCGAGGAGCTTCCCAAGTCAACTACCTATGTGCAAGCTCTTGTCTCAGACTCTGCTTTTGGGGGAACTTCAACCCAAGCTCTCCTTCCTCCCTCTGCCCGCCCCCCCCCCCCCAGTCCCCACTCAGCTTCCCCTCTTCTCTTTGCTGGTCTGCTCTCCTCCTCTCAACATATATTCTCCTCCCCAGTCTACCTCAGAGATAGATGTTGTGTCCCCAGGCTGAAGGAGCATGAGAAAGTCAGACATTCCGTCACCCCACCATTCCTTGGGAGCTTTGGCTCTGCATCGAGGTGGAGGGGGACAGTAGGCACAAGAGAGAGGCTGGAGATGGGATACAGATGCTTGTGGTTTCTAAGAGGTCTTTAGTAGAGTGGAGGTAACCAGTGGGTCTGAGAGAGAGAGAGAGAGAGAGAGAGAGAACTCTATAGATCTCCTGGCATGCTTGGGCACGTTGCTCCCAATGGCCCAGTGCTGACTAGAGGAATCCTTCCTATCCCACACAGACTCACCCCCACCCACACCCACCTGGGTTCATTTTCCTGTGGAGCTTCTTCTCTGGTCTCCCTGGGTTCCTCACCCTCTCATGCTTGGGGCTTGGCCTTGAACAACACTTCTACTCTCCATCTTCCTTGAGTGAAGGATACAGTTTGCCTTACTGGGACCTTCAGTGTCTGGAAGGAGATGTCTGGTGGCTGAAGAATTCCCCTTCTGGGGCTGTGCCAGGCTGCCATGAGGACAGGTCACCATCCAGTCTTGAGAATGATAAAACATTCTCCAAATGGCCACACTACAGGCAAAAGATGAGGGGATGAGGGGCTAAATTCTGGACCAGTTCAAGTCTTGGCAAAATTTGGGGGGCAGAAGAGGGGGATGGGGAGCAACGTTTCAGGACTTAAAGGCTCCAGAATTCATTCCTAGTGGATGATAATCTATCCTCCAACTCAAGTATGCAAGAAATACCACCTTTTTTTATGTCCTATAAATTTTTTCAAGATTTTTCAAGATTTATTTATTTTGAGAGAGAGAGAGCACACACATGCATGCGTGCACATGTGTGAGCAGGGTGGAGGTGGGGAGACAGAAAGAAAGGGAGAGAGAGAGAATCCCAAGTAGTCTCTGTGCTGTCAGTCTGGGAGCCTGATGTGGGTCTTGATCCCACAAACTATGGGATCATGACCTGAGCTGAAAAGCAGAGCTGGATGCTTAACCCACTGAGTCACCCAGGCACCCCTAAGATTTTATTTTTTAAGTAATCTCTACACCCAAGGTGGGGCTCAAACCTATGACCCCAAGATCAAAAGTCACTTGCTCTACCAACTGTGCCAGCCCTGTGTCCCTCTTTATGTCCTATAAATCAATTTAATTTAAAAAATTTTATATTATTTTTTATTTTAGAGAGAGAGAAAGCACACAAGCTGGGGAGAGGGAGAGAGAGAGAGAGAGAGGGAAAGAATTTTAAGCAGGCTCTACACTCAGCCTGGAGCCTGACATGGGGCTCAATCCCATGATCCTGGGATCATGAGCTGAGCTGAAATCAAGAGTCAGACACAACCAACTGAGCCACCCAGGCACCCCTACATCAATTTAATTTCTACTCCAAGGCCCCAGCTGGCAAGAAAGTCCATGTCGGTCATTCCTGAAGCTTCATTTCCCTTCCCCACTTAGGACCCTCAGATCTCAAGTGCCCAGAAAGGTAGGGTGGGGTCTTGTCTTTCATCCAATGTAGATACATCATTTGCCAAACCCCAGTGATGGGCAGTAGCTGACTCTGTTTTCATGTCATTTTGGGGAGCAAAAATCTTTGCTGGCCACCTCCATCAAGGGTAAGGGCACCCACAACTCTCTCCCCCTTTCTAGACCTTCGTTTCTTCTTTCTCAAAGGTCATCTCCCTCTTTACCCCTACCCTTCCCCCACAATGTACAGAAAACCCACTGAGTTTAGATTTGTTCAAAGGACAGGAAGTCATTGAACTCAGGCTTGTCTGCTTTGCACCAAGCCCAAATTAAGGAATTACCAACTGGCCAGTATACTTAAAATGGAAGGGGTGGGGTGGAAAACTATGAGAAACACACAGATTAATATGTCAAAATGTCATCCTGCCACTCATTCATACTCTAGCCTTTATGGACTCCTGCTTTGGAGCCAAGCACCATGCGAGCCCTGGGGACACAGATGTGACCAGAGGAAGTCCTTCCAGGTACAGCACTCAGCCTGGTCTGTCCTAGTAGAGAACACGGACATGAAGTCACCTAACATTAGGACTGTGTGACAAAATAATAGAAATATGCACGCCAAGGAGGACTCAGCTAGGAGGAGGCCTCTGAGCCAAGACTCAGAGAATGAAGAGAATCTTGCAGCACAGAGAAGAGGAAAGGTGTTCTAGGTGGGCATCCCAGTGGAATCTAAGAGCCAGGCCATCCTGGGAATGAGTGGTCCTGGACGAAAAGCACCCATTTGGGCGTGGTAAGGGCATCAGTTAAGAGACGGGTTTGGGAAAAAGAACAAAGTCCCCTGGAAAGGGCGCCTGGATGACTCAGTTGGTTAAGCGTCCAACTTTGGCTCAGGTCATGATCTCACAGTTCATGACTTCAAGCCCCGAGTGAGTTTGAACTCTGAGTCAGGCTCGCTGCTGTCAGTGTGTAGAGCCTGCTTCAGATCCTCTGTCTCCCTCTCTCTCTCTCTCTGCCGCTCCCCTGCACACCCGTGTGCATGCACTGCACTCTCTCTCTCAAAAATAAAATAAACTTAAAAAAAAAATCCCCAGGGAAAACTAATATGTAACATGGGCTACAGTATTTTTTCCTTTTTTCCTTTCCTGGAGGAGGTGGGAGGGGATGTGCAATAAATAACCCTGTCCCAGCTCCTCCTCTAGTTTGGAACCGATTGAGAAGACAGACACAGGAAATAGATGAACATTTATATGTCAACTTTACAGTAGATGAAAGCCGGATTGGAGGACATGGGGCACATGTGCCGCCCCCAGGGACTTCCTAATATGTCCCAGCCACTGCAGACAGACATTCACCTAGCAGCAGACGGACCTGACAGACTCAGTCCTCCCCCAGAAAGTAGGTTTTCTGTACGATGAGCAGTCCTGAATATACACCCTCTGTAGGCAGGCAAGTCCCAAAGAAAATTGTGTATTCGTCGGCCAGGGCTGCCATAGTGAAGTATCACAGACAGGGGACTTAAACAACAGAAAGTTATTTCTTCACTGTTTTGGAGGCTGGAAGTCCAAGATCAAGGTGTCAGAGGGTTAGTTTCTTCTAAGGTCTCCTTGGCTTGCAGATGGCCTCCTTCCTACAATGTCCTCATAGGACCTCTCTTCAGTCTGTATGGACTGTGTCCTAATCTCCCAAGGATGTGAGCTGTAGTGGATCCGGGCACACCCTAACAACTCCATTTTGTTTGTTTGTTTATTTATTTATTTATTTATTTATTTATTTATTTCTTCTTAATTTGTATTTATTTTTGAGAGAACGAGAGACAGAGCATGAGCAGAGAGAAAAGGAGACACAGAATCCAAAGCAGGCTCCAGGCTCCAGCTGTCAGCCCAGAGCCTGATGCGGGGCTCAAACCCACGAACCGCGGGTTCATGCCCTGAGCCGAAGTCAGCCGCCTAACCAACTGAGCCACCCAGACACCCCAAACAACTCCATTTTAACTTAATTACCTCTTGAAAGGCCCTGTCTCCAAATACAGCCACATTCTGAGGTGGCTGGGCATGTGGATTCAGGAAGCTGGTCTTAGTGAAGCATGCTCTCAGTTCCTTCCTTCAAACTTCCCAGTCAGATGTCTTTCCTGCAGAGAGGGCAAGAGACAGAGACAGAAACCAGGGAGACTCCAGAAATGTGGCTCAGTGGAGCCACCTCCAGATTGGAACACAAGAAGCAGGGAATAAAGGTTCCATGTCACGCCCCATACCCACTCCGTGGGTGCTCACGTTACTACTGTCTTCTGAAATAAAGGAGTACCCTACATTTCTATAGAAATCAAACTTGTCTCAGCACTGCACATTCATGAAACAAAGCATAGAAAGTAAGGTAGGAGAGTTTCCAGGAATCAAGAATCACCTAATCCTCCTTGTTCCTTTGCAGGTGAAGGAAGCCAGGCCCAGAAGTTCAAGAGTCCAGCCAGGGGCCACTCGACTAATTAGCGGCCACCTGTCTTCCAGCTGTACCAAATGTCACACGTTCACTTGATGTTAAGGTCCCCCCCACAAAACCTTTTTCCATCTTTATGCCCTCTTTCTGTGAAGTGCCCATCCTGAAGATCAGCAAAACTGTTTGAACAGGGAATTGAAGTAAAACATTCTGAGAGCCGTTAACTGCTTAGGAAGGTCTGGAGCACCCTGGGCCGTGCAGGGTGCTTATTTATATTCACGTCCCCTGTGTCCAGCACGGGGGCCGATCCACAGTGGGCACCCAGTTCACGTTAGCCCATCATGACTGAAGAGCTAGAAAACTGGACATGGGAAACATTTTTTCAGAAGTGGGTGAAGAAGGAAGGGTTCCTTAAACAATAGAGCTGTGAGCTCGGCATCGATCTGAGGCCTCTGCTGGGTTTGTTTGCTGGCACATCTCCCCAGTTCTCCAGAGATCTTTCAAGGTCATCTTGAGCACTTTCCTCTCCTTTGTCCTCATATCAAATTGGTCTCCAAGTCCTCTCACATCTCCTTCTTTTCCATCTCTGTTGCCACATCCTGGCCTGGGCCCTTATCACTTCGTGCTGGTCTGGACTCATGTGTCGAGCAGGGTTGAGCACAGAGGCCTGGGAGGGAGCTAGGAGGCTATCTTGGCAGATCAGGCTGCAGTGTGCATTTGTTCTGTCTCCCCTCCCCCTCCACGGCCTGCGTCTTCCTTCTTATCGGTCCCCTTCGTATGGACCCCCTGCCTCCTCCTTGCACCAGCTCCCAGCTCCTCACTCCACCAGTCTACACTGGCCACCCGCTCACCACCTCACCCATGCCTACCCCTCCCCCACCCCCTACTTCAGGTTTCAATTAACTAGCCGACCATAGAAAGATTCCAGCAAATTTATTCTCCCTGAAATAGAAGTGACCCATAACAAGGCTTAATGAGGTCATCCTCCAAGGAATTTAATAAGGGACAATCACTTCAGCCAGTCAAATGAGCATGTGAGCTGTGTCTGAGGGAGTATTTGGGGGAGGGAAGGCAGAGAGTTGATGTGCCACCTCTGGGGCTTGTCGGTGGTCTGGGTTCCCTGTGACAGGCGGTACGAGTGAGGAAAGCAAGGGGACGTGATGGATTGGCCTGGTGGGAGAACACAGAAGCACACCCTCACCCACTTCAGAGAGTTGCCAAGAGCTCACAGGAAACCTGATGCCCTCCCTGACTCAGCTCCCCCTGAGTTCCCCAGGTCAGTTCCCGAGGTCACCAGCCCAAGAGTTTTAGGTGTCTGGAGATGAAGATTGTGAGAGGGGAATCTTCTGCCCCTTCCTAAGCTGACAGAGATGGGGGCGGGTGCCCAGCGTGGTAAAGCGTCCCTTCCAGAGCAGGGAAAAGAGGATGCTTGTTTTTCCTGCTTCTGAAAGATGATCGCTCCTGCAGCCAGGAGCAATGCCAGCTGTGGTCAGTGTCCAGCCTGGCAGCCGAGTCACTGGGGACTCAGGGTGAGTCTTCAGCTGCCTGCATTTTTCTCTGCCTGTGCACCAGCTGCCTCAATGACACCCTTCCTGCATCTGCTTACCCACTGAGAGAACTAGTCTCCCCCCAGCTCCTAACTCCAAAGCACCCAGCAAATGCCCCGTACATAGAGTCTCCAAAAGCTGGAGCTGGAAAGACTCCTATGTGTGCCCACTTTCCCTGTTTGCAGATGAACAACTGGAGCCCAGGGAGGTTAAGGGATGTCTCTGACATGCTGGTTCTCTATGTTGCATAACCAATGACCACAATCTAGTGGATTAAAACAACACACACTTATTAGGTCGGTTTCCACGGATCAGGATCCTGGGTTTGGCTTAGCTGGGTCCACTGCTTCTGAGTTTTGCTATGTTGGAATCCAGGTATCAGTTGGAGCTGCTGTCTCATCAGAGTCTCAAGTGGGGAAAGATCTGTTTCCAGGCCCCTTCGAGTTGCTGGCAGCATTTCCTCCTTCGTGAATTCATCTTATGGTTGCAGGACTGAGATCTCAATTTCTTGCTGGTGGTCAGGTGGATGTTTTCTGTGACTAATGCCTGCCCATAGTTCCCTGCCAAATGGGCCTCTCCCGAGGCCCTCTAACAGCACCTCAGCTCCTCCAAAGCCAACAACTGACAGAGTCTCTGATCTCAGGGAGGGTCTAGTCTCTCTTTTAAAGGCTTTTGCCTGATTAAGTCAGGTTCACTCAGTATAATCTGCCCTTTGATTAAATAAAAATCAATTGATTTGAGATTTTAATTACATCTTCAAAATCTCTTCACCTTTGCCAGATTCTAGTTACTTAGAAGCAAGTCACAGGTCCTGCCCACTCTCAAAGGGAGGGGCTTATACAGGGCATGCATGATGCAGGAGACAAGAATCTTTGGGCCATCCTAGGGTCTGTCTACCACATTTAATGTCACATAGCTAGATAATAGAAGCAATATGATATAGAACCTAGATTTCACATAGAAATAGGTCCTGGGGACCAGTTATGTTTTAGAACTGAGAATGGTCGATTTTGGAAAGACAATCAAGTGCTTACACCATAGACTCACAACACACACAGTGGAGTCTGGGACAACACCCTGTGATCAAATACTGTAGGAATACATGAGTACTCCCACCAAGTGGTCCACATACACCAAAATCAGTGGTGTTGTGTTCGGGTGAGGTTTTGTTGCCAAATGAATTCACGGCAGATAAGTTTTGCCAAACGAATTATGAAAGACCTTTGGGTTTTTAAAGCTTTGGAAATTCTAGCAAGGGATTGTGGACCTATAATAACTAACACTCACCAAGTTCTTGCCCTATGCCAGACTCAGGCTAAGTCCTGTGCAGTCTCACAGCCCTGTGGAAGGAGAGTATTTTCGAGATATTAACCATTTTCCTCCCTTTCCCTCTTCTCATTCAGGTGGGCTATGCATTCATTGATGTGGGAGTGGGAGGAGGCTGAGTAGGAAAGAGCTTGAAAGTCTCTGTTGCTTATGTGTTCCCAAAGCTGCTCAAGCCCCAGATTGAGAAGGGGATGTGCAGCTCTGATAAAACACGTGGTACGAGCAAAAACCAAACCAAAACAAAAAACTGGACATAGATCCCTCACCTTAGGCTAGGAAGGAGAAGGCCTGGGTTTTCTGGAAGCACAACCTTCACTGGCAGGACCCCAAGGATAAGGGCTGCATGCTGCATCTGGAGAGGCTATTGTCTTGGGTGGTCTCCTGCGTGCTTCTCCTGGAACAGAGAGAAGGGGCATCCTAACTGGATGCTCTTGGCTGTGGGGCTGTCCTTCCTGCCTTCTCATAGTATTGTGCAAGTGAGACCCTCTTTGGAGCCAGAACAAGTCTATTTTTCCCCTGCCCATACAGGGCTGGTTGTTGAATATATACTGCTCAATAAATACTCACTGAATGACTCTCTTCAGTGAGGACTTGAAGGGTGGTGGGTGTGTGGGTGCCCTAGGCCCCTCCCCGTAGGGGTTCCTATGCAGTTAACTTCTGAAGTGTTTGATTTGGCAGACCCTCTGAGCTACTTCATTACGGTCCGTGTCAGTTTCCATTACATCATCCTCCACTCAAGGGACCAGAGCCTCATGCTAAATTGGTGTGACCCTGAGGCCTGAAGTGGGAGAGTGGTTTGGGTGCTGCGCTATGTCCCCATTGGAGTGAGTCCCACCATGTCAATTGACTCTAGTCCAGGAACCCCCCACCCCTCTCCATGGCCTTTCAAGGAATGGGTGGGTCTTTTTTCTTCCCCTTTGGAAGTGTTTTTTAAGTGTGACTGCCCTCTGGTGGCTAAAATTATATATGTAAATACCCCATGGGGAATGAGAGTTTGCCGAACAGAGCAGGTTACCAAGTTTGTTTAGGATATGGGTGGTAGGGCCAGAAGTAACACCCCTTTCTGCATCTGTTGGCACAAAGGTCGGATTTCAGGTACTTAATTGGACCTGGATCATTTTGGCTATAAGCTTCCTGAGGGCTGGAACCACTTCTGTTTCTGAGTGCCTAGCACAGGGTCTGGCACACAATAAGTGCTCAGAAATACTCACTGAATGAAGGGATCAACTTGCAGGCGTGGCTTGAAGGAAGCAAATACAACCTCATTCATTTTTACCTTATTTTGTTGCTTCTTCAATAGGTGATTCATAGATGCTGAAAAGGCATTTGAAAAAATTCACCATCTATTATTTATTTTTTAAAAACTTAAAAAATCAGAATAGGGGGACTTCTTTGACATGATAAATAAACAAATCTGAACTGAGGCTTAAAGATGAAATTCCTTTACTGAAAGGATTTTTACTCAACTCAGGAACACAAGGCTGTTCCTTTTGGCAGATTGTATGTTCCAAAGGTGACCACAAGGAAATCTTTTATCCCACATGCTTTTCTTAGAATGTAATACTGACAATCCAACTACTGGGTGAAGAGTCTATGCTCCTCCCTTGCCCTTGACTCTGTGGGTGGTCTTCGCAAATCTGTCTGGGAAGATATAGTATGGTGTAAGTGATGCTTTGTGACTTAAAAAAAAAAAAAAGAAAGTTTATTTATTTAGGGGCACCTGGGTGGCTCAGTTGGTTAAGCAACTGACTCTTGATTTCAGCTCAGATCATGATCTCTTGGTTTTGTGAGTTTAAGCCCTGCATTGGGCTCTGTGCTGACAGTGGCGAATCTAGCTTAGAATTCTCTCTCTTCCTCTCTCTCTGCCCCTCCCCCATGCATGCACTGTCTCTCTCAAAATAAATAAAGTTAAAAAAAACATTTAAAGTGTATTTATTTTGAGAGAGAGAGTGTGTGTGCACAAGCGGGGGAAGGGCAGAGAGAGAGAGAGGGAGAGAGAGAAAATTCCAAACAGGCTCCACACTATCAGCCCAGGGCCTGACTCAGGGCTTGAACTCACACTGTGAGATCATGACCCAGGCTGAAACCAAGAGCCAGATGCTTAATTGACTGAGCCACCCAGGAGCTCTGATGCTTTGTGACTTTTAAGGTTAGATCATAACAATGCAATACACCTCTGTCTTTCTACTTCTGTCATGCCAGCTACCATATTGGGAGAGATCACCCAGAGAGGTTATGTTTAAGTGTGTCAGCCAGAGGCTGGCAGCCTGGGACCCCAGCCAACAGCCAGCAAGAACCATCAGAAATGTTGACTGAAGACATCAATGATTCCACCCCTCAGCTACTGAATCATTCCCAGCCTTTAAATCTTTAAACTTGAGGCAGCGGATAGATAGTAAGGAGAAAGGATAAGTCATGCCCACTGTGCCCTGCCCAGATTCCCCATCTACAGAATCTGTGATTATTTCATGCCAGTTTGGGGGTAGTTTGTTACACAGCAATGATGACTAAAACATTTACTGTTACCACTGTCACCACCTTGGTATTACCACGAGAGTACCTCCTAAGAAAAAAATGAGAGGAATCAAAATTGATAAGGGGGAAGTAAATTCGTCATTTTTTGCAGTGAAATAATTACATATCTGGAAAAGCCAACAAAACCAGCTGAAAAAGAGTTAGAACAATAAGACAATTCAATAAGGGGCTGGGTTCAAAACCCAATTTATTTCCATTTTTTACTTGCATTAATGACCAGTCAACGTTGTGACTCCCATTATCAAGATTTCCGTAACATTGGAATCAATTCTCATTTAGAGACACCATCCACAGAGGATACACACCAGTGGCCAGTTTAGCAAATAAAAATACAAGATGCCCAGTTAAATTTGAATTTCAGATAAACAAAAAAAGCCCCTTACTGTACCCTGCTTCATACATTTTCCTAAGAAATTAATTTTATTCCAAGCAGATATTGTTGCTCAGAGAGCAAGCCTGGACACCCTCCCTCTGGAATTTCTCCCTTGGGCAATGGTTTTATTAGATGTACCAAGGCGCTTAAAGCTTTTCCCACAATGTTTGCATCTACCTAGTGTTGAACTGAATGGGTATATTGGTACTTATGGCCCATGTGAATAATAAAAGGAGAGAAGAAAGATGAATTACAATGTTTGCACTTTTAAAAAATATTTTTACACATTTTTTAAATGTTTATTTATTTCAGAGAGAAAGAGAGCGCATGTAGGGGAGGGAGACACAGAATGTGAAGCAGGCTCCAGACTCTGAGCTGTCAGCACAGAACCTGACGCGGGGCTCAAACTCTTGAACCATGAGATCAGGATCTGAGCCAAAGTCGGATGCTTAACCGACTGACCCATCCAGGTGCCCCTTAACATTTACTATTTATTTATTTATTTATTTATTTATTTATTTATTTATTTATTACCGTTTATTTTTGAGAGACAGAGAGAGACAGAGCATGAGCAGGAGAGGGGAAGAGAGAGAGAGAGAGAGAGAGAGAGAGAGAGAGAATCCGAAGCAGGCTCCAGGCTCTGAGCTGTCAGCACAGAGTCTGACGTGGGGTTTGAACCCACAAACTGCTAAATCATACCCTGAGTTAAAGTCAGATGCTTAACTGACTGAGCCACCCAGGCACCCTATTTTTTATTTTTTTAAGTAAGCTCTACACCCAAGGTGGGGCTTGAACTTACAACCCCAAGATCAAGAGTCACATGCCCTACTGACTAAGCCAGCCAGGCGCCCCTATAATGTTTGCACTTTATATGTCCACAGTGTTTCAGTGGTCTGTAAGTCGGTTATAAACACGTCTGATTGATATCAGGGTTTTGAGATGATACTTGCTTCCTACAAAAGGATGTGAACTGGGGTGACTGGGTGGCTCCGTCGAGCGTCCGACTTCGGCTCGGGTCATGATCTCACAGTTGGTGAGTTTGAGCCCCGTGTCGGGCTCTGTGCTGACAACTCAAAGCCTGGAGCCTGCTTCTGATTCTGTGTCTCCTTCTCTCTCTGCCCCTAACCCGCTCGCATTCTGTCTCTGTCTCAAAAATAAATAAACATCAAAAAAAAAAAAAAAAAAGGATATGAACTGAAGTATAAATTTCAGACCAAGTGGGGTGATATGGAGAAATCTACATTAAAGCATAAACGGGGCACCTGGGTGGCTCAGTCAGTTGAGCATCCAACTGTTGGTTTCAGTTCAGGTCATGATCTCATGGTTCATGGGTTCGAGCCCTATGTCAGGGTCTGTGCTGACAGCGGAGAGCCTGCTTGGGATTCTCTCTCTCTGTCCTTCCCCCACTCATGCTCTCTCTCTCTCTCTCTCTCTCAAAATAAATAAATAAACTTTAAAAAAAAGTATAATTCTTTCTACCTTTGAGAAATGTGCTGAATCATAAATGGTGTGGGAGAGGAAAGCTGGAAGCCGGGCAATAATACAACAGAAGTGTCTGCCAAGGTTCTCTTTTTGCCGCATCTGCTGGGAGAATGAAGACTGTTCTCAGCAATGAGACTGTCAACATTCCAGAAAGTGTTGACATCACTCTGAAGGGGTGCACTGTTACCGTGAAGGACCCCAGAGGAACACTGTGGAGGACTTTCAGTCACATCAACGTAGAGCTTGTAGTCCTTGAAAAGATAAAAGAGAGGCTCTGAACTGATAAATGGCAGAGAAATGGAAAGGAACTGGCTACCGCCCGCGTTATCTGCAGTCATACACAGGACATGCTTGGGGGCGTTACACCGGCTTCCGTTACAAGATGAGGTCTGTATACACTCATTTCTCCATCAATGTTGTTATTCAAGAGAATGGTTCTCTTATTGAAATCCAAAATTTCTTGGGCAAAAAATACACCCATGGGGTTCGGATGAGGCCTGGCATTACTTTTTTGGTATCTCAATCCCAGAAAGGTGAGTTAATTCTTGAAGGAAATGACATTGAACTTGTATCAAATTCAGCTGCTTTGATTCTGCAGGCCACAAGAGTTAAAAACAAGGATATCAGGAGGTTTTTGGATGGTATCTGTTTCTGAAAAGGGAACAGTTCAGCAGGCTGATGAATGAAAGCTAAGTTGCCCAGCTACAGAAACAGCAAGATGTCAGATGATTCCTCAGACTTATTTGTGGTATTTTAAAGATACAATAAAAGCTGTGTATTGATTGGTGGGGGGGAGAGAGAAATGTCTAACAGCAGCAGATTAACGAGAACAAGATCGGTGATCTGGAAGATAGGTTGGTAAAAATATCCAGACTTGAGGAGAGAAAAATACGGAAAAAATTGAGGGGCGCTAGGGTGGCTCAGTCAACTGAGCATCCGACTCTTGAATTTGGCTCAGCTCATGATCCCAGGGTCATGGGATAGAGACCTGCATCGGGCTCTGCGCTGAGTATGAAGCCTACTTGAGAATCTCAATCTCTCTCTCCCTCTGCTCCTTTCCCCCACCTTACATGCTCTCTCTCTAAAATAAAAAAAATAAAAATTAAAAAAAAGATGTTAAAAATATTTTTCAAATATCCGTAGATATTGTTTTGATGAATAAGTTCCAATTAATATAAAATGATGTTAATTTCTGACCTCATATTAGCTTTTTGTTACTGTATATTTTCTCAGTCATTGGTTACTAATTTTACAATTTTTTTTTTCAACGTTTTTTATTTATTTTTGGGACAGAGAGAGACAGAGCATGAACGGGGGAGGGGCAGAGAGAGAGGGAGACACAGAATCGGAAACAGGCTCCAGGCTCCGAGCCATCGGCCCAGAGCCTGACGCGGGGCTCGAACTCACGGACCGCGAGATCGTGACCTGGCTGAAGTCGGACGCTTAACCGACTGCGCCACCCAGGCGCCCCTTACTTATTCTTTTTGAGAGAGAGAGAGAGAGGCAGTGTGAATGGGGAGGGGCAGAGAGATAGGGAGACACAGAATTTGAAGCAGGCTTCATTCAGGCTCTGAGCTTTCGACACAGAACCCAACGCGGGGCTTGAACTCACGAACTGCGAGATCATGACTGAACCAAAGTTGGACACTCAATCGACTGAGCCGGAAACTGAGACCCAAAGAAGTAAAATGACTGACCAGGCGTCACACCCAGTCACTGACTGAGTTGGGATTAGAACCCAGGCTTATTTCCCACCCCAAGGATCTTTCCTCTGTATCACCTACTTTTGGCTAAACTGTAGTAAGTCTCAATCTCCCTTATATGGCCTTGCATTAACATTGTAGTTTCCTTGCCTATAAGACCAAAATTTGGACTGGACAGTCCCTTCCAGTCTGATATTCTGTGAATTTATAAACCGCCGGAGACTGAGGGGGAAATTCTTATTTATCTTTGAGGCACCACAACCTAACACATAGTATTTAATAAAGCTTGTTAACAAATAAGTGAATGAATGAATGGGTGATGAGGGAGGGAGGGCAACTTTATATCCTTTGGACACCTGGGAGTTTACATGATGCCTTCATGGTTACATTGCCAGGAAGCAGGATCAGTGTCTGAACACGCTGTAGAAAATCTGGATCCTGAAAAGGCCAGAGAGAGCAATTCTCTTTCACAACGCAGTGGAGGCAGGCTGTCAGCCCACGACCGCCGCTGCAGAATTTAAAGAAAATTGTCGGGGCGCCTGGGTGGCGCAGTTGGTTAAGCGTCCGACTTCAGCCAGGTCACGATCTCGCGGTCCGTGAGTTCGAGCCCCGCGTCAGGCTCTGGGCTGATGGCTCGGAGCCTGGAGCCTGTTTCCGATTCTGTGTCTCCCTCTCTCTCTGCCCCTCCCCCGTTCATGCTCTGTCTCTCTCTGTCCCAAAAATAAATAAAAAATGTTGAAAAAAAAAAAATTTAAAAAAAAAAATAAAGAAAATTGTCATTGTGCGAGCTGGGCATGGTAGGATCAACCTAAAAATATATACCTGTACAACGTGAGAGGAAGCCAAGGTCAGAAGGACACACGTGCAGCGTGGTACCAAATACAGCTGGCAGAGTGGCCTCTTCAGGTCGTCTCTCGTCAAAGACAGGACACACAGGTACAGGGTCCTGGCCACACTGTGGTGTGCCATTGGTCACGTGCTCCCATGATAAATCACAAGAAGAAGATCCCCTGGCAACCAAACAGGCTCCAAGGACATCCACACACAATCCTCAGTCTACTCTTAAAATAGCTTCGGAAGCATCTTGATGAGGAACGGCTTTTCATTCATGCTGCACTGCTTACCCAACATGCAGCTCCACAGGCCTCCCATGCAACAGAAGCTGTAACAGTTAATCCTATTCTGCTGGCCACTCAAGCCCCTGCCTAGGCCATGACTTCTCTCTCTCTCTCTCTCTCTCTCTCTCTCTCTTTTTTGGAAAGATTTTATTTTTAAATAATCTCCACACCCAACATGGGCTTCGAACTTACAACCCAGAGATCAAGAGTCGTATGCTCCGCTGACTGAGCCAGCTGCGTGCCCCAGGACTTCTTAATTTAGTATAAGCAAAGGCAAATCTACTGCCAGTACTGCCCTTCCCACAAGGCGGAATATGAGGCAAAGCACAGGGCCTCTTCATGGCATGGCCTTCAATATGCAATGGTCCCTCGATTTGTGCCACCCTGGCTGGACTCGCTCAGACAGCTGAAACTGGGGGGAGAAAGTTTCACAGACCTAGAAATGGGGGTGTAATGAAGCAGCACAAGCAAAATGGTCAGAGCAAAATGGTCAAAATCAGATATCAAAAGCTGGCTTCAGGCAGAGACAACGGCACACAATGTATGCTCCTAGATTGGAAAAACAATTGTTATGAAGTACATTATTTTTTTCATAACCATTTTATCCACCTGAGCATCCCATGGGTTTTTTTTAAAAGATTTTATTTTTGAGTAATCTCTATACCCACCGTGAGACTCAAACTTAGAACCCCAAGATCAAGAGTCGCAGTTTCCACTGACTGAGCCAGCCAGGTGCCACTGAGCATCCTGCATTTAAAATTTTTTTTTCACATTTATTTATTTATTTTTGAGGGTCAGAGAGAGACAGAGCACAGGTGGGGCATGGGCAGAGAGAGAAGGAGACACAGAATCCAAAGCAGGCTCCAGGCTCCAAGCTGTCAGCACAGAGCCTGAAGCGGGGCTTGAACCCACAAACGGCGAGATCGTAACCTGAGCCAAAGTCGGATGCCCAACTGACTGAGCCATCCAGGCGCCCCAGCATCCTGCATTTAAAAAGCTGAAGGGCGGGACGCCTGGGTGGCTCAGTCGGTTAAACGTCCGACTTCGGCTCAGGTCATGATCTCACGGTCCGTGAGTTCGAGCCCCGTGTCGGCCTCTGTGCTGACAGCTCAGAGCCTGGAGCCTGCTTCAGATTCTGTGTCTCCCTCTCTCTCTGCCCCTCCCCCATTCATGCTCTGTCTCTCTCTGTCTCAAAAATAAATAAACATTAAAAAAATAAAAAGCTGAAGGGTAGGGGCACCTGAGTGGCTCAATGAGTTAAGTGTCCGACTCTTGATTTCGGCTCAGGTCATGATCTCATGGTTCATGAGTTTGAGCCCTGCATTGGGCTCCATGCTGATAGCAAAGAGTCTGCTTAAGATTCTCTCTCTCCTTCTCTCTCTGCACCTCCTCCACTATCACTCACTCTCTCTCTCAAACAAAAGAGAAATAAAAACTGAAGTATAATTAACAATGTTATATTAATTTCAGGTGTAAAACATGATTCAACAATTCTATACATTACACAGTGCTCACAGGTAAGTACAGTCAGTCATTGTCACCAAACATTTTTACAATCTTATTGGCTATATTCCTTATGCTGCACTTTTTACCTCTGTGACTTATTTATTTTGTAACCAGAAGTTTGTATGTCTTTTTTTTTTTTTAATTTTTTTTTTTCAACATTTTTTTAATTTATTTTTGGGACAGAGAGAGACAGAGCATGAACGGGGGAGGGGCAGAGAGAGAGGGAGACACAGAATCGGAAACAGGCTCCAGGCTCCGAGCCATCAGCCCAGAGCCTGACGTGGGGCTCGAACTCACGGACCGCGAGATCGTGACCTGGCTGAAGTCGGACGCTTAACCGACTGCGCCACCCAGGCGCCCCAAGAAGTTTGTATGTCTTAATCCCCTTTATCTATTTCACCCATCCCCCCACCTGTGAGGCACATTATTCAGACAACCAGAGAAATTTGAGTCTGGACTATATATTAGATAGCAATACTACATCAGTTAAATTTTCCGAATTTGTTCATTTTACTGTGATTATCTAAGCATGTCTCTGTACTTAAGAGATTGATTTAGGGGGGTATTTAGGGATATAGCCGTGGTTCTCTATAGATAGACATGAAGTCCAGGGGTCAGAATTAGAGACAAAAACCAGAAGCTCCCTCTCACACACTGCCTCCCAACCCACATCCATATGGGTGCATTTGATGTTTCCAGAAAATATGCATGCTAGAGACCTGGAAATGGAATTAGAACAAAAGGCTGAATTCTGGGCTGCTCTGGCTATCTGCTTGCCCACACCACGCATCTACGTGCAGGGATGGACACTCACTTTGCTACGTCATCTGTGATAGAAACAGCTCCACTTCTTCCTTGTTAATTTGCATACCTTTTCTTCAACAGCTTTATTGAAATATAATTCACATACTGTACAATTCACCCATTTAAAGTATATAATTCATGGGGCACCTGGGTGGCTCAGTTGGGTAAGCATCCGACTTCAGCTCAGGTCATGATCTCATGGTTTGTGAGTTCAAGCCCCATGTCAAGCTCTGTGCTGACAGCTCAGGGCCTGGAGCCTGCTTCAGACTTTATCTCCCTCTCTCTCTACCCCTCCTCTGCTCATGCTCTGTCTCTGTCTCTCTCTTACAAAAATAAATAAACATTGGGGCGCCTGGGTGGCTCAGTCGGTTAAGCAGCTGACTTCAGCTCAGGTCATGATCTCGCAGTCCGTGAGTTTGAGCCCCGCGTCGGGCTCTGTGCTGACAGCTCAGAGCCTGGAGCCTGTTTCAGATTCTGTGTCTCCCTCTCTCTGCCCCTCCCCCATTCATGCTCTGTCTCTCTCTGTCTCAAAAATAAATAAACGTTAAAAAAAAATTTAACAAAAATAAATAAACATTAAAAAAATAATAAAGTATATAATTCAGGGTGCCTGGTTGGCTCAGTTGGTTGAGTGTCTGACTTCGGCTCAGGTCACCATCTCATGGTTCATGAGTTTGAGCCCCACATCAGACTCACTGCTGTCAGTGCCATGCCTTCATCAGATCCTCTGTCCCCTTCTTCCTCTGTCCCTCCCCTCCCTCTCAAAAATAAACATTAAAAAAATAAAGTATACGATTCAATGGTTTTCAATATATTCATCGACATGTGCAACCATTACCTCAAAAGGAACACTGTACCCTTAGCTCTCAGCCCGTACCTCTCATCCTCCCAGCCCTAAGCACCATCAATTGACTTTCTGTCTCTGGACATTTCATATGAATAGAATCCTATTACCTGTGGTCTTTTGTGACTGTCTTCTTTCACTTACCATAATGCTTTCAAGGGTCATCCAAGGTATAGCATGTACTGGTATTTCAGTCCTTTTTATTTCATGGCCGAATAATGTTCTATTGTGAGGACAGAACATATTTTGTTTGTCCATTCATCAGCTGGGGGGCATTTGGGTTATTATGAATAATGCTAATACAAACATTCACGTATAAGTTTTTGTGTGGACATATGTTTTCATTTCTTTCGGGTATATACTTAGGAGTTGAATTGCTGGGTCATACAGTAACCTTATATTTAATCATTTGAGACCCTGCCAAACCATTTTCTGAAATGACTCTAGCATTTTCTTCCTACCATTAGTGGATGGTTCTAATTTGTCCACATCTTCACCAACACTTGTAATTTTTTGTCCTAGCCAGCTTGTGAGCAGGGGGTAGTATATCTCACTCTGGTTTTGATTTTTATTTCCCTGATAACTAATGATGTCAAACATCTTTTCATGTGGTTATTTGGGCAACTGTACATCCTCACTGGAGACATGTCTATTCAAATACCTTATCCATTTTTTTAATTGGATTTTTTTGCCTTTTATTATTATTTTTAAGTCAATTTACTTATTGTGAGAGAGAGAGAAAGAGAGAGAGAGAGAGAGGGTAAGCATGGGGGAGTGGCGGAGAGTGAGGGAGAGAGAGAAAATCTCAACTAGGCTCTGCATTGTCAGGGCAGAGCCCAAGGAGGGGCTCTATCCCATGAACTGTGAGATCATGACCTGAGCTGAAGTCAAGAGTCAGATGCCCAACAGACCAAGTCACCCAGGCATCCCGCCTTTTATTATTGAGTTGTAAGTTTTTACAGATTCTGGATACAAGTACCTTATCAGATATGGGATGTGCAAGTATTTCCCCCCATTCTGCAGATTGTCTAGTCACTTAAAAAAATTTTTTTTAAGTAATCTCTACACCCAACATGGGCTGAAACTTACAACCCTGATATCAAGAGTCGCATGCTCCACCCAACGAGCCAGCCAAACACCCATATTTACTTTCTAAATGGTATCTTTTGAAAGACAAAATTTTTTTTTGAAGATCCAATATTTTTAATTTATTACTTTATTTTAGATAGAGAGGGGGAGAGAGAGCATTAGTGGCAGAGAGAGGCAGAGGGAAAGAGGGAATCTATTTTTTTTTAGACCCTCATCATCTTTTTTTTCTTCATCATCTTCTTGTAACATAAGTTCTTATATAAAATACACTGAGAGTTTATTACATTCTGTAGTCTTGATAAAAAGGTAAGCCACAGATGTTTTCACAAAATTGTAATTATATATGCAACTTTTCTTTTTCTTTTCAGATTCACCTGTTTATTTATTTTTTTCTTCTAAATACAATTTATTGTCAAGTTAGCTAACATACAGTGTATACAGTGTGCTCTTGGTTTCGGAGGGTAGATTCCCATGATTCGTCACTTATATACAACACCCAGTGCTTATCCCAACAAGCACCCTCCTCAATGCCCATCACCTGTTTCCCACCCCCCACCCCCCACCCCCACCAGGGAAAGAGAAAATCTTAAGCAGGCTCTAGACTCAGCCTGGAGCCTGACATGGGGCTTGATCCCTTGACCCTGGGATCATGACCTGAACCAAAATCAAAAATCGGACAATCGACTGAGCCACCCAGGAGCCCCGAAACACAAAAGTTAGCCAGTTTTAGCTATTTCCATGTAGTAAGCTGGGGCAATCATAGGACTCACCTAATTTTTTTCTCTTGTCTTATCAATGAATGTCCTGTGCTTCTTTGTTATTCAGTATCTGAAGACTATTGTTTCTTAATTTTTGTTTTTCTGTGT
The DNA here is from genome assembly GCF_028018385.1 of Neofelis nebulosa. Taxonomy (NCBI): domain Eukaryota; kingdom Metazoa; phylum Chordata; class Mammalia; order Carnivora; family Felidae; genus Neofelis; species Neofelis nebulosa. Next base: position 28,212,085 of record NC_080792.1, read on the forward strand.
AAATCAAGGCAGTCAGTCTGATCACTCTTCTCCACCTGGGCCAAAAGCAGAAATCCACGTTTTGACCTTCAGAGTTTTAATTACTGTTTGGTTCAAAATATTTTCTAATTCATATTATTATTTGATGCATGGGTTATTTAGAATGTTTTTCTTAAATTCCAAACATAGAAATTTTATTTTTTTATCTAATTGCATTGTGGTGAGAGAACATGCTGCATGGGGTTTCTGTGCTTTTGTAGTGGTTGAGATTTCCTTTACTGCCCACTCTTGGGACAATTTTTTTTTTTTAAGGTAAGCTCCATGCCCAATCTCCAAGCTTGAACTCATGACTCTGAGATCAGGAGTCACATGCTCTACCAACTAAGCCAGACAGGAGCCCCTGGACAACTGTTGAAATGTTCTGGATACACCTAAAAAGAATATGTATCCCGTGGCAGGTAGGTATAGGATTCTTTGTATGTCCATTGGATCAAGTTTGTAAATTGTGTTGTTTAAATACTCTGTATCCTTGCTAATTTCTTTCTGTCTGTTCTTCAGCTCAGGTCATGATCTCACAGTTCATGAGTTTGAGCCCCACAGTTGGGCTCTGTGCTAACAGCTCAGAGCCTGGAGCCTGCTTCAGATTGTGTGTCTCCCTCTCTCTCTCTGTCCCTCTTCTGCTCACGCTCTTTCTCTCTCAAAAATAAATAAACATTAACAAAAAAATTAGGGGCACCTGGGTGGCTCAGTCCGTTAAGCATCCGACTTCGGCTCAGATCATGATCTCCCGGTTTGTGAGTTTAAGCCCCACATTGGGCTCTGTGCTGACAGCTCAGAGCCTGCTTCGGATGCTGTGCCTCCCTCTCTCTCTGTCCCTCCCCCACTCGTGCTCTCTCTCTCTCTCTCTCTCTCTCTCAAAAGTAAACATTAACAAACTAAAATAAAAATAATATAATTACTGTTTTTATAAAATTATGCTGGTCCTAAGTTTCTTTGATTCTTACAGTGTATATTTTTGCTCTCCTTTTACTTTGAACATTAATTTCACAAGCTACTTTTTTTACCAATTAGCTACCGCAGCTAACAATCAGCCCAAAACTCAAAATAAGCTTCAAATAACAATCATTTATTATTTCTCATGATATATAGGTTGACTTTGTGGGCTTCTGGCCCAGGCCAGGTTGGTTGATCTCTGCTGCCTGCTGGTGGCTTGACGGGGGCTGGACAGTCTAAGAAGGCCTCATTCATATGGCTGGCAGTTGGCAGCCTGCTTGTCTTGGGTGGGGGCAAGGCTCGGCTGGAATCACTTGTTTCTGCTCCATGTAGCTTCTCATCTGCCAACAGTTCAAGTTGCTTTATGTAGTGGTTTCAGAATTCCAGAGCCATAAGAGAGGGCAAGCTCCAACACACAGCTTTTAATCCTCTGCTTCTGTTACATTCGCTATTGTCTCATTGTCTAAAACAAATCACAAGGCCAAGCCAAGAGGTAGAGATACAGACTTCATCTCTGGACGGGAGAAGTAGCAAAGTCACCATACAACGGGTGAGTGCCCAGGGACAGAAGAATTACTGTGGTCGTTTCCACAATCAATTCAAGCTGCCTTACCAAAAACACTGGAATTAAGTCAAAAGAAAAATGACAAACTTGGGAAAAATATTTACAGTGCAAATCACAAAAGATTAATTTAGCTAATATACAAGGGGCTCTTATAAACTGTTAAGATAAAGACAAAATCACTATACCTACATGGCTAAATGATATGGACAGTTTTCAAAAAAGGAAATACAAATGTCTTTTGTATATTTCCACATATTTGTGGGAAAGGAGTGGGAAATTTTTTTTTTTTTTTTTTAATTTTTTTTCAACGTTTTTATTTATTTTTGGGACAGAGAGAGACAGAGCATGAACGGGGGAGGGGCAGAGAGAGAGGGAGACACAGAATCGGAAACAGGCTCCAGGCTCCGAGCCATCGGCCCAGAGCCTGACGCGGGGCTCGAACTCACGGACCGCGAGATCGTGACCTGGCTGAAGTCGGACGCTTAACCGACTGCGCCACCCAGGCGCCCCAGGAGTGGGAAATTTTTAAGGTCATTTAGGTAACCTTTAAAAAAACTGATTGCAGGGGCGCCTGGGTGGCGCAGTCGGTTAAGCGTCCGACTTCAGCCAGGTCACGATCTCGCGGTCCGTGAGTTCGAGCCCCGCGTCAGGCTCTGGGCCGATGGCTCGGAGCCTGGAGCCTGTTTCCGATTCTGTGTCTCCCTCTCTCTCTGCCCCTCCCCCGTTCATGCTCTGTCTCTCTCTGTCCCAAAAATAAATAAAAAACGTTGAAAAAAAAAAACAAAACTGATTGCAGGTGGCTGGGTGGCTCAATTGGTTAAGCGTCTGACTTCAGTTCAGGTCATGATCTCATGGCTTGTGAGTCTGAGCCCTGCATCAGGCTCTGTGCTGACAGCTCAGACCAGGGAGCTTGTTTTAGATTTTATGTCTCCCTCTCTCTCTAACCCTCCCCCACTCATGCTGTGTCTCTGTCTCTCACAAATTAATAAACATTAAAAAAAGAACTGATTGCAAAAACAAAACCCCTCATTGTTTCATTTTTCTCTTTTTTAAAAATTAAACTGGTTGCTGGGGTGCCTGGGTGGCTCAGTTGGTTGAGTGGATGACTTCAGCTCAGGTCATGATCTCTCAGTTTGTGGGTTCAAGCCCCGCATCGGGCTCTGTGCTGACAGCTCAGAGCCTGGAGCCTGCTTTGGATTCTGTGACTCCCTCCCTCTCTGCCGCTCCCCTACTTGCGCTCTCCTTTTTTCTCTCAAAAAATGAATAAATATTAAAAGAAAAAAAAAGCCATGACAGAGGATCATACTTTAAAAATAAATAAATAAAATAAATTTAATTAAACTTGTTGCTTCTTAATCACATGGTACAAAATTTTTCAAAGTACAAAAAGGAACACAATGAAAACTTTCTCCTTCTTTTTCCCTATACCACGTTTGTAACGGCCTTTGATTTTACTTATAAAAGATCTTGCCATGTAGGAATTTTTTAATCCAAATTTTCAAATAATTCTATCATTTCATTTATGGCTCCTGGATTTGGGTCCTCTGTTATTGACTCTATGATTATTTAAAAGTCAAAACATTAAAGCGTTTCCCTGATTTCTCTTACTGTTTTTTTTTTTTTTTTTAACATTTAAATCTTTGATCCTTGGGATTATCCTGACATAAGGCATGAAATAAGGATATAGCACCATGGGTTGAATTATCTGTCTCTCTACTACTGATTTAAAAGGTCATCTCTTTCAACTAAATTCCTGCATATATTAACATCTGGAGGTAGGCAGGTGATTGATCAGAAGGAAGGCAGCAAAACCCTAGAGGGAGGGCTGGGGAGAAACGTAAGTTACAGAAGAGTTACAGAACTCTTCACTTAGTTGGCCTCACAAGTGACTGCATGACAACTGTCATAATGTTCACCAAAGAGACCCACCGAGGGACACTTAACTGTCAGCAACATAGAAAACCCACAACAGTCTGTAATATGAAAACTGTGTATTTGGGCACAGAAATGCAATACACAACCAGAAACCACTGTTCCATCAACAGTGACATTATTATACAGGTGTTAAATTGTTAAGGTATAGGAGAGGAAACAATTCTTTCAAGTCCTATTCAATTTACTTTGTTAGGGACGATGAAGCTTACTGGACTCTGGTCACAGTTCCATCATATCTACTTTCTTTGTAAGCTCAGCTTCAATGGTATCCTAAAGGAAGAAAGAACCACCATAAATTCTATAAATAAGGATATAAAACAGGTCCTCTAACTTCTAGTGTTATTTAAAATAAGGGAAGCAAAAAAGAAAAACATTAAAACAGAAATTTTTAAAAATACAATTATAGGGGCGCCTGGGTGGCGCAGTCGGTTAAGCGTCCGACTTCAGCCAGGTCACGATCTCGCGGTCCGTGAGTTCGAGCCCCGCGTCAGGCTCTGGGCTGATGGCTCGGAGCCTGGAGCCTGTTTCCGGTTCTGTGTCTCCCTCTCTCTCTGCCCCTCCCCCGTTCATGCTATGTCTCTCTCTGTCCCAAAAAAAATAAATAAAAAAACGTTGAAAAAAAAAATTAAAAAAAAAAAAAAAAATACAATTATAAATATTAAATATGTGTTTAGACATTCCTTGTTTTTACCTCGCCCCCCTCATTCCCACACCCTAAAAGTTTTCAGACCCCTGATTCTAGTTAACATCTCAAGGGGGAAAAACCCTTTAGAGAGATGAATCAGTGTATCAGTGTAAAGACACATGAACACATTTTTCTGACCTCTGCTGCTTGACCAATGCATTTCCTCAACATCTCTCACGTCACCTCTTTTCTTCTCTCCTTGACACTTTCTCATTACTTCTCACCTGGTCTACATACACCAACTGTTTCTGCAGTTTTCTTTCTCCTTCTTCTAATCCACCCTATATACTGATTCCAGAATAATCTTCCTAAAAACTGGCCTAATCAAAAAGCATAGCTCTGATCACATTTCATTTCTCTTTAGCTTAGAAAGTTAAGAAACACACAGCAATGTTCAGTGGTCCCAAACAGCCTCCAAGTTCAACTCCCTTTATATTTAAGGTCCTTTATATCATAAACCAATTGACCTTCTTTAGTCCTATTGTCCACAGCATACCCCTAAACAGCTGGGCCGCATCACTTGTCAAAGCTTGGAAAAGTCCTCCGTTTTCCAGCTCATACACCTTTGTTAATTCATTTGCTTAGAATATTCTGTCTTGGGACACCTGGGTGGCTTAACTGGTTAAGCATCCGAGTCTTGATTTAAACTCGGGTCACAAACTCATGGTTTGTGAGACTGAGCCCCGGGTCGCTGTTAGCACAGAGCCTGCTTGGGATTCTCTCTCTCCCTCTTTCTGCCCCTCCCCTGCTTGCTCTGTCTGTCTCTCTCAAAATAAACAAATAAACTTAAAAAAAAAAAAAAAAGAATATTCTGTCTTGCAACCCCCCTTTTCCAATTAGGAAAATCTATGCGAAAATGTAAAAGACATAAAAGGTCACTATATATTTTTTATGCAAAGAAACACATACACATATCCAAAAGAGTATTAAAAAACGCATGGTAATGACGCACAACAGCTTTGAGACCGTGGTTTACCTTGGAATAGGAAGGAAAGAAGGGTGGAAGGAGCTGTAGCCATATCAGTGTTTTTTCCTTTATTTTTAAAAAATAGGAAAGAAAAAAAATAGGAAGGAAAAAAAATAGGAAGGAAAAAAACTGGAAGTACTTACTAGTTCCCGCTTTGCTTCTTCAATTTTCACCTGAGCAAGCGACGGATTCTTTTAAAGAAAAATAAAACAAGGAAAGATTATGTTGCTTCAACTAGGACTCAAGGAGAAAAAGCGTAACAATCTTTTTCAAAAGGCAAAACACCTTACAGAGTGTATCCAGTGCACACACAACACTGAAACTCAGCGGAGACTTGAAAGCCTTAAACATGAACCCAGTATTTTCATGATCAGTTAGTACCCCCGGGGAAAGTTGGCGACGACTTTTTTTAATTCATAAAAATAATTACCGGCATTAAATCTAAATAGGACTCCAATTTTTTCTTCAAAGGTATTGTCTGTCGTTTTAGTTCTGCCAATTTCTGGGGGTGGAAAAAAATCCAAAAGTCACAGAGTGATAGAGATATTCATAATGCAACTAAATATTGCTCATTTCTGAAATAAAACATAATAAAGCGTTAACATTAAGATATTTTAAATAATATATCAAATTGTATCAATGTGTTAAATGAGGTTCAAAGATACAGGAATAACAAACTCACTTCCAATGGAAACAATCCTTATTAGATGCTTAAAATAGAAAAGTTATACTCCCATTTATTAAGAATTAGATCTAAATGGGGCACCTGCTGGCTCTGTTGGTAAAGCATGCAACTATTGATCTCAGGGTTTAAGTTTGAAACCTACAATGGGTGTAGAGATGACTTAAAATCTTTAAAGGGGCACCTGGGTGGCTTAGTTGGTTAAGCGCCTGACTCTTGATTTTGGCTCAGATTATGATCTCACGGTTCCTGAGTTCAAGGCCCATGTCAGGCTCTGTGCTGACAGCATGGAGCCTGCTTGGGATTCTTTCTCTCTTTCTTTTTCTGCCCCTCCCTTGCTCTCTTGCTCTCTCTCTCAAAATAAGTATTTTAAAAATTAAAAAGAAATGAAAAATAAATAAAATCTTAAAAAAAAAAAAAGACTAGGATCTAAATATGCTGTCTAGGAAGACAGAACAATGTGATCAAGAGGAATCAGAATGTAAGGGAACAATTAGAATCTCAAATACATACTTATGAATTGTCAACTTTAGATTCCCAAATCTAAGTATAAAAAAATCTTAAGAATAAATAAGTAATAATAAAATAAAACAAAGCCCCCTCTTTCTTCCTCTTCCTATCAAAATACATGAAACACTTACACAACCTAAAAACCTAGAAATGCATCCTATATGAGTTTTGGGGCCTGCATTTTTACTGTACATGGAAAGAGAAGAAGAGGACCTACATGGTTAGCACATAATCCCTCAATAAATGTATTTTATAAATAAATCAATAATAAATAACGGACTCTATCAAAGAGTTTCTGGCATATAGTAGTAAATAAAGGAAACCAAACAAATGTGAGGATAGATACAGCTAACCACGTAATAAAGGTATAAATACTAGTGAACATAAAGTACAGAGGTAAAGAAAAACAGGTCAATAGTGAATAAAGCTCTCTAAAAAGAAGCAAATGAAAAGGCAGATTGTGTGCTAAGATTCTAAAGAAAGCTAAATTGGGTTAAAATAGGCTCACCTCTGAGAGCGCTACGAGGGACTGGTGAGACAGAGAAGCATCCATGCCTCTGGTGGAAAGTTGCTCCTATAATTACAAAAAAGGGAGTTTAGTGAAAAAAAGTATTTTCAAAGTGACCATCGTGACATATTTTCATCATATAACACAGTAAAGAGAAGCTACAAATCATAGATGAAAGACCACACGCATCTAAGCAGTTCTATGCTGCATGTGGGTCATTTCAAACAGTCACAGATTTGTGACAAGGTGGGTTCAGCGCTAAGAGTTGGGGCCCCCGGGCTTTGGGGCCTGGCTGCCTGTGTTTGAATCTGGATCCACTGCTAAGCAGCTACGTGACCTTGGGTAAGTGACCTATCTTCTTTGTAGTTCCCTTATCTGTAAAAAAGTAAGCATATGTCTAGTTGTGAGGATGAAGGTCGACAAGAAGTCTGAAAAGAACTAAATATATTCAGTCCTTTGTACAAACCTCTGCAGCTCTGATTCCAAATCTGAACTCCTCTGACTTTGCTTTTAGGAAATCCATGTTCTGAAGACGATGGTCAACTTTGGCCCTTTCCGTAGACAGATGCAACTCTGCCTTCTTTAGATCCCTTTAAAAAGTAGAGTTGAACCCATGGGGGAGGGGAAGGAAAAAAAAAAAAAAGAGGTTAGAGTGGGAGAGAGCCAAAGCATAAGAGACTCTTAAAAACTGAGAACAAACTGAGGGTTGATGGGGGGTGGGAGGGAGGGGAGGGTGGGTGATGGGTATTGAGGAGGGCACCTTTTGGGATGAGCACTGCGTGTTGTATGGAAACCAATTTGACAATAAACTTCATATATTGAAAAAAAAAAGTAGAGTTGAAAACATTTTCTTCTCCTCAGTGGAATTATTATTAAAAAAATACTCTGGATTAGCCAAAAGTAGACAACATACTTGCTACTTTCTACTACAGATTTTATATCCCGGACTAGCTACGGTGTATTCTCCCAGGTCATTCATTCTCCACTCCATGTTGCCACCTGGGATTTTTCTCATGGAATACTAAGTAATTTTAAGATTAATCTATGCCAATTATTCTTGGAGAAAGTGAACCTGCTATTTAAAAAAGTGATTTAATATATCCTAAAGCAATTTGAATTATGGAAGTCTCAAAGCCTTCTTTCCTAAATGTGACATGATACAGTGCCTTGCATATACATACTTAATATTTGTTAAATAAATTTACACACCACCAAATTACTTGTGCATATCCACACTCCTGATCTATAGCATCTAATCTCTGGGGCAACCAAATATAATGTGACTTTAGGTTGCACCATGGCTTATAAGTTAAAAAGAAAAATTCACATACATTTTCAAAATTATAAAACCCAGGCTATTTAATTATTTTTAATTTTTTTCTTTCATGTTTATTTATTTTTGAGAGAGAGACAGACAGACAGAGTGTGAGAGGGGGAGGGGCAGAGAGAGAGAGGGAAACACAGACTCTGAAGCAGGCTCCAGGCTCCAAGTTGTCAGCACAGAGCCCAATGTGGGGCTCGAACTCACAAACCGTGAGATTGTGACCTGAGCTGAAGATGGACACTTAAATGACTGAGCCACTCAGGCGCCCCAAACCCCAGGCTATTTATAAAAGAGAAAAAATGGTAAGAAAAAGTATGAAGTAAAAGGTGAAAGTCTGTACCCAATCCCTACTTCCACCCAAGTCATTTTTTACTTAGAAAACCATGTATGGACTCCAGTTTCTAATGTGTTGTTTTAAATCCCGTCTACTGTCAAAACTAAATCTGACACTGTCCTATTACTGCCTGTATAACAAACATCATCACTACTTTCAACTCAGTTACTTACTCTCGTAGACATTTTTCCAACACTAAAGTTGCAGTTAGATTTTTTTCAAGTTTTGCCAATTCAAGCTTGATTTCTTCATTTTTGGATTTGGTACGGAAAAGATCAGACGTCAAATCATTCACTGCGGGGATAAAACTAAAAAAAGGATCTGGTCACGTAAATGGACATTAAGGACAATAATGATAATTATTCCTCATTTCTAACAATGATTTTGTCTTAATGTGGATTCTTCTGTAATCATGCTGTATGCATTTTTTTAATAATTAAAAAAAATTTTAACGTTTATTCATTTTTGAGAGTGCGTACACGCGACTGGGGGAGGGGCGCAGAGAGACAGAGAGAGAGAGAGAGAGAGAGAGAGAGAGAGAATCCAAAGCCTGCTCGACGCTGTCAGCACAAAGCCTGACATGGGGCTCAAGCTCATGAACTATGAGATCATGACCTGAGCTGAAGTCAGACACTCAACTGACTGAGCCATCCAGGTGCTCCTCTCTGTATTTTTTTATATGCTGTTCCCATTTCCTGGAAAGCTCTTCTTCAGGTAAATTTCAATTCGTCTTTTAAAATTCAAATAAGATTCACTCCGGTTCTGGAACTCACTACCCCTTTCTCTGTACTACTTATCAACAGGTTGTACATTCTTATACTGTTAAAGGTGTCACTCTATGCTATAGTTTTACATACCCATCTCCCCTATTTGACTGTGAGCAGAGACTGTCCTTGCTGCCAATTATTATCCTATTCATCTCTGCTTCCTCAGAGCAGAGCTATATGCCTAGCGTATAACCGGTATTTGGTGTCTGCTGAATTGACTGAATTCAAGTTTAGGTTTCTTATGTTCTTATACCTGAAACACTACTTCATGAGAATATATATAAATTCCAAGTTTTATATGGGCAATTAAGTAGAAGAGCTATACAGTTCTCGGATTGTAAGTTATAGTGGTAGTCCTAGCTGAGATACGGCCACCAACGGTAATCACATGGACTTTGGGGTCAGGCTGGGTTTGAATCCCAAATCTGCCATTTACCAGCTTGGAGAAGTTATTTAATACACCTCTCCTGAGCTTTAGTTTCCTCTTAGGGTTGCTAGAAAGAATAATGTCATTACATAAGTGGAATACCTGTCACAAAGAATAAAGGTCCGTAATCTACTCTACCCAGTAGGGCAGGGACATGACCAAAATTCACTATGCTTAATAAGATAATTTAGATTTTTTTTTAACGTTTATTTATTTTTGAGACAGAGAGAGACAGAGCATGAACGGGGGAGGGTCAGAGAGAGGGAGACACAGAATATGAAACAGGCTCCAGGCTCTGAGCCGTCAGCACAGAGCCCGATGTGGGGCTCGAACTCACGGACCACGAGATCATGACCTGAGCCGAAGTCGGCCGCTTAACCGACTGAGCCACCCAGGTGCCCCTGAATAAGATAATTTAGGCTACTGCTTTTCTTATTGTTTACGGGGAATAATGTAAGTGTTACCTAATTTCTTTCCAAACAAATGTGAGAAGCAACCTTCACAAACCTAATCCTGAAAGAAGAAAACACTAAAATTTAAACAATGCCAGGTTTATCTGAATTAAATACATACATTTACTAGCAATGATAAGAAGGAATTAAGTAAATTCAGTGTTTTGGGATTTATTGTTAATTTCCTATATAGAATTACCCAGTGAAACAAAAAGTCCTTAGTTGAGACCTTACAGTACCTATGATTACAGAAATGAAAACAGTCACAAGAATTACCTAGCTAGTGAGGAATCCTTTGTTTCAAGGGCCACTGCACTGTCAACCAAAGCATTCAGGTACCTAGAACCAGCGCCAGACAGATTGGCAGGGGAAAAATTCACACTTTCCATGAGAAGGTCTTGAAGGTGCTTGGCTGAAAAGATATAAGAGTTCTATGGTGACTAAGATGTTTGTTTTACTTTAATTTTTAACAGCTTTAATGACAACTTATCATATACCATATAACCCACTCACCTAAAGTATACAACTCAATAGCTTTTAGTATATTCACAGAGTTGTATACCCATCAATACAATCAATTTTAGAACATTTTCATCACCCCAAAAAGAAACCCCACCATTTCTTAGTCATCCTATTCCAATTCCCCAACCCATGAAGCCCTAGCAACCACTAATCTACATTCTGTCTTTTCTCATTTCGTATTTGGGTATATACCTAGAAGTGGAACTGGTGGGTCATATGGTAACTATGTTTTAACCATTTGAGGAATTGCCAGACTGTTTTCCAAAGGGACTGTATGATTTTACATTCCCACCAGAAGTGTATGAGGATTTCAATTTCTCCGTATCTTTACCAACAAATTTTTTTTTGTTTGTTTTACCAACAGTTGTTATTATTTGTCTTTTTTTTTTTTTGCATAGTGGTCATTCACAGAACTTAATAAATGGTTACTCAAGACCCGAATATTTTTATTTTTGATTATAGCCCTCCTTATAGGTGTGAAAAGGAATTGTGGTTTTCATTTGCATTTCCCTGATGGCTAATAATGCTGGCTTAATGGTCATTTTTATATTTTCTTGGGAGAGATGTATATTCACATCCCTTTCCCATTTTTAATTGGGTAATATGTCTTTTTATTATTGAGTTGTAAGAGTTCTTTATATGTTGTAGATACAGGTCCCTTATCAGATATGATTTATAAATGTTTTCTCCCATTCTGTAGGTTGTTTTCTTCACTTATTTGATGGTGTCCTTTGAGAACAAAAGTTTTAATTTTGATGATGTACAATTTATCTACTCTTTCTTTTGTTGTTTGTGTTTAGGGACTCATAGCTACAAAACCATTGCCAAATTCAAGGTCATAAAGATATACACCAATGCTGTCTTCAGAGTTTTAGGTTTAGCTCTTACATTTAGGTTTTTCATTTATTTTGAGTTAATTCTTACATATGGTATGAGGCAGGATCCAACCTCATTCTTGTACATGTGGATATCCAGTTAGCCCAGCACTGGTCATTGAAAAGGCTATTTTTTTCCTCCACTGAATTGTCTTGTTACCCTTGTCAAAAAATCAAGAGACCAGGGGTGCCTGTCTGGCTTACTTGATGGAGCACGTGACTCTTGATCTTGGGGTTGTGAGTCTGAGACCCATGTTGGGTGTAGAAATTACTTAAAAATAAAATATTAAAAAAAAAAAATCAATAGACCAGGAGTTAAGGCTTCCAGCCTACCAGTGCAAAGAGCTCTGCATACCTGCTGTCCAGTCGAAGTGGTGAAAATTGTAAACAAACAAACAAACAAACAAAGACACCCAACCATGTAAAAACACAAACACAAAAACAAAACCAGAACTAAAACACAATGATTTAAAGCCTCTGGAAATGGTCCTAAGAAGAAACAGCAAATGAAGAAACATCTATTCAAGAAAATCTATGACAATTCAGTAAGGAAGGTGAGTTTGTGATATGTAAACCAAAACCACTCTCTCCTTCTCTCTCCCAGTTCAGGGAGGCAGAGACTCCACTCCAGACTGTTGTAGTCAAGAACACAGGGATCCCTCTGCCCCCAGCTCCCAGCCAGAGGGCTTTGTTTCCGGGAGGAATAGGACTTCAGTGTTTCTCATCCTGCCACCAGCTCTCTGTTGCTGAGACTAAGTTCTAGATGAATGTGGATGAGAGGTGTGGGCTCCCCCACCCAGCCACTGTTCTTAGTATCAAGCTCTACCGTGGGTGAGCATCTACCATGCTGAGAATACCAGGGCCCTGAGGGCCCTTGCACCAGCTCATGAGGTGGTGACTTCAGACCAGGAAAGTCAAGTCAAGAGGACCTAAGTCTGCTGTACTCCCCCGTCCACCCAGCACTCAGCATCTACACTAGGGTGTCACTTGGAGAAAAGCTTGCTATTGTCTCTACCCTCACCTCCAGATCACTGGCTCAGAGGTTTTTGTGCAGAGGAAGAAGCAAGCCATAGAAGAGATAATGCCCAGTATCTTCCCAAAGGAACTGATTTCATTTGCAACAGAGCCTGGAGAAGTCCAAGCCTAAGGAGACTCTCGAAAACAATGGAAGTTATAGTAAAAAGCAATTGGGAGAAGAGTCAAACTGCGGGCTAGTTAGTTTACATGGGAGAACCAGAAAATAAGACATCTAGGAGGGGCCATCCTTGGGTCACAACAAATATCAAACACTGCCCTGTAAAACTACTCCTTTAAGGGTGCCAGAATTTGATTGAATTAGCTTGTAGAACAATTTATGTCCCACAGCATTGCTGAAAACAATAATCAGCTGTCAATTACCAGAATTTTACACCTGGATGTGGTCTATGAAAGAGAGTAAGACAGTCCCCAAAACCACTGACATCCCAGAGTGACTGTGGGAATACTTAAGTCTGTGCCTCCCTGAGGAGCAACATCAGAGGCTTAACACCATCAGGGGTAAATAGACTTCATTAAAAGCAGTCAGTCACTAAGTAAATAAGAAAACAACAATGAAAACAAGCTCTGGGGCGCTGGGGGTGTTGGGAGACTAGTACTCAGAGTTGCTACATTACCTAAAATGTCCAGTTTCCAACAAAAAATATACAGGCATGCAAAACGACAAAGCATGACCCATAGTAAAATGTAAGCAAAAGAAACTGCCTGTCAGAATGACCAGATATTGGATTTGTCAGAAAAAGACTTCAAAACAGCCATAATAAATATGTTCACAGTACTAAAGGAAACCACGATTAAAGAAGTAACAAAAGGTATAAGGACAATGTTGTATCAGATAGAGACTATCAAAAAGAGATAGAAATTATAAATGGAAATTCTAGAGTTGAAGAGTACAATAACTAAAATGAAAAGTTCACTAGAGAAAACAAACAATAGATTTGAAGTAGCAGAATAAATAATAAGTGAACTTGAAGATAAAGTGATAAGAGATTATGGAAGCTGAAGAACAGAGAGGAAAAGAGTGGGCACACTTGGGTGGCTCAGTTGGTTGAATGTCTAACTCCTGATTTCAGCTCAGGTCATGATCCCAGGGTTGTGGGATCGAGCCCCACATCGGGCTCCTTGCTGAGCTATGGAGCTCTCTCTCTCTCTCTCTCTCTCTCTCTCTCTCTCTCTCTCCCTTCTATCCTGCTTGTGTGCTCTCTCTCTCTAAAATAAAAAAAAATTTTTTAAGTGAAAAATAAAAGAGCCTCAGAAAAATGAGGAACAACATTAGGCACATCAACATATGTACAATGGTCATACAGAAGAGAAAAAGCAGAAAAAATAGTCAAAGAAATAATGCCTGAAAAGTTCCCATATTTATTGAAAAACAATAATTTACACATTCAAGGAATAACTCAACAAATCCAAGTAGGATAAATGCAGAGAGCTCCACAAACATACATATCAAAGTAAAAATGTTGAAGTAAAAGATAAGGAGACAATCTTGAGACAATCTTGTTCTCACAGCAAAAGAAAAAGGACGTGTTATTTACAAGGAAACCCCAATAAGATTAACAGTTGACTTCTTGGCAGAAACAGTGGAGGCCAGAAAGCAATGGGACAACATAGTGGAAAGTGTTCTAAAAGAAAATCTGTCAACAGAGAATCCTACATCTAGCAAAACTATCTTTCAAAAATGAATGCAAATAAAGACTCCCAGATAGACAAAAACTGAGAGAATTGGTTGCCAGCAGTCTTGACTTATAAGAAATACTAAAGGAAGTTCTTCAGGCTAAAAGCAAGTGACCCCAAACAATAATTCAAATGCACACGAAAACAACAATGAACACCAGGAAAGGTGGCCAGGGAATTATAAAGAGTATAAATGCATATTTTTTTCTCCTGATTTAAAAAGCAATTGTATAACATAATATGCATACAAAGTACTGCTGGGTCATAGAAATGTAATATATATTCTAAAAGCAGTACACCAAAACAAAAAGTCAATTTTGCTGTATGTTAACTTTTAAAAGAAAGCAGGAAAAAAGCCCACACATAGAATTACAATATAAATTGCACTACACTCAAAACATGGAATGTAACACATGCCACACATGTAAGTTAGTTAAATACAGGGCAATTGCAAGTCTCAATTCTTTCCTCTTTTGTATATTCTGACCCATAGAAAGACTTTTATCAATTGTTTTTTAATGTGTGGTTAGTATTATAAAAACAACAGGTTTCCCAAATACACTCTGTCAAGCTACACAGGCGTAGCATACATACTAATAGTGTGACTTGTGCAAGTCTCATAGTTCATGGCTGCCACCTCAGATGTCCCAATGGCTCACTGTAACTAAATCATGGAGACGGGGAAACAGATCAAAAAGATATGTAAGTGAAAAACCACAGGCATCTTGTATGTCAGGCTACGTTTAGATTCATGTTTTAGGGGTTACTGTTGTGCTATCAGAGTACCAATTGAATTTATATTATAATGAAATTTATTGCTTATTAAGTTGCTGTAACAGAATGGGAGGCAAATCTGGGTAAAATAAAGAAGCAAAACTAACAAGCAGTCTACCTTAAATTAAAGCTTGTATACTTTAACGTTATATATAAAATGTAGTCATCTCGAGTTATTACCTCATTCAAAACTCTTACTAATCTCACCTTCTGATTCATATTCGCTTGCTTTCTGTTTCAAGTCCTCTATCACCAGGCAGACATCCCTGTCCCGGACTCTGTTGCGTTCTGAAAGGTGATGTAAAATCTCCGTGGTCCGAGGATTCACCTCATATTGCGGAATGGGGTGATCTCCAAATATTTTTTTCAACCACGCAGCAACCTAACCATTAAAAGAAAAGCAAAGATTATAAACCTTGTTTATTGTAAAAGCATGAAGCAAATATTCGAAAGAAGTGATCAGAAGCAAAGAAAATGTGTTGTAGAAATGTTCTATTTATTTTACATTATAATTTGTCTTTACGGAGATAGATACTAGACGTCAGGAGACAAAAGTGAGCAAGCACAAATAAAAAAATTACCATAAAACAATCCATATTTTCCTAAAGCTACAAAGCTGTATACGCTAATAATGTGCATCACTCGGATCATTTTAAAGCTCAATATGAAGGTGTTCAAGCTTTCTTATACGTGAAAAGTCTGGGAAAAAAAAAAAAAAAAGAGTTGCCCCCAACAACACACCAAAAGCCCCGCTGTTCTGGGAGGCACCTAGAGTTGGGATGCAGGCCGAGGAATCAGGTCAGGTGTGAAAATCCTACTAGGAAGCAGCGGTGAACGGGGAAGCTTGGCTGTAAGGTGGGTCTGGATTTGGAAGTCCCACTCCAGTCGGCTGAGAGGGATCTCCTACCAAGGGACTCTTCAACCGCTGTCCAAGCCCGAATCCCAGCAAGGAGAGGCCCGGGGAAGGAAGGGAAACGCCCTTTCTGGGGGGTGGGGGTGGGGGGGTGTAAGCGGAGTCGGGCTCCCAGATCGCCAAGGCGGACTAAAGATCGATCCGCGGAGCAAGGGGAGGACAAAAGTAAAAATGGTGCGCCCAGGAGATGCTCGGGCGAGGAGTGTGTCGCCAAAGACGCCGTTTCCAGGAGGCCGCAAAGCCCGGCTCCCGCCCCATCACCTGCGCCTCTTTCTCTTCCTGTGCTTCCATAGCCGCCGTTCCCTCAACTTCTCGAGAAGCTGCTCACGAGAGAAGTGCCGAGCTCGCTCGGAAGGCCCCGCCCATACACCGTTGGTCCCGCCCCTTCTGGGCCAAGGGTTTTTGGGAGTTGTGGTTTTTTTTACTAGGACTCTGGGCCTCTGAGTCCTTGGGCCAGGCTGGTGGAAGACTCCAGCACCGGAGCCTCTCTTCACTTGCTGCTTCTACGCTCTCTCCGCTCTCCGTGGTATCATTTCCTGGGTGAGAAGTACACCTGTCTAGAACCAGCCTGTTTTTTCTTTCTTATATTTTTATTTCTGACTTGAATCATTTGTCTTTAAAAGACAAACAAACAAACCTGCAACTTGTTTTTCCGATAACTGATATTTGTTTCTTCCACACGTAGTGCATTAAGTTAAATGTTTTATTTTTACCTGAGCAATATGAGCCGCAGCAATCTTTATCTTATCCCTTAGTTTTCACCCCCAAAGAGCTATCTGTGCTGGAGGCTATTTTAAAACAGTTGCCAGCTGGGGCGCCTGTGTGGATCAGTCGGTTGAGCTTCAGACTCTTGATTTCAGCTCAGGTCATAATCCCAGGGTGGTGGGATGAGCCCCCACCTTGGGCTCTGCACTGAGTATGGAGCCTGCTTGGGATTCTCTGTTTCCCCCAACCCCCTCTCTTCCCCTCTCTGTCTCTGTCCCTCCCCCACTCATGCAATCTCGTCCTCTTTCAAAATAACATTTATTTTTTAAAAAGGAACATAATTTGCTTTAAAAAATAAAACAGTCGGGGCGCCTGGGTGACTCAGTCGGGTAAGCGTCCGACTTCGGCTCAAGTCATGATCTCACAGTCCGTGTGTTAAAGCCCTGCTCAGAGCCTGGAGCCTGCTTTGGATTTTCCTCTCTCTCTGCCCCTCCCCTGCTTATGCTCTGTCTCTCTCTATGTCTCAAAAATAAATAAAAACATTTAAAAAAATAAAAAATAAATAAAACAGTTGACAGGAGCCAACTTCTGACATTGTTGCTGCTGCTCAGCCATTCTTCCATTCATTTCTTGCCTTCCCTAAAATTCTCCATCCAGTAGTTAACACGAAGAGAGGTTCTCTACATTTACACAGCAATATATAGTTTTCTATGTGTTTTATTTCAGTTTAATTCTTTTTTTTTAATTTTCTTTTTTAATGTTCATTTAATTTCAAGAGAGATAGAGTGTGAGCAGGGGAGGGGCAGAGAAAAAGGTAGACACAGATTCTGAAGCAGGCTCCAGGCTCTGAGCTGTCAGCAAAGAGTCCAATGCAGGGCTCAAAACCATGAACCATGAGATCATGACCTGAGCCAAAGTTAGACACTTAGCCAACTGAGCCACTCAGGCATGCCTTTAGTTTCATTTTTATAAGTAGCTGGTAAAAATAGATGAACAAATTTTACCTATTTTCATGTTAAAACACACACACACACACACACACACACACGGATTAAATGAATTGACCAAGATTAGGTAGTAGAAGCTAGAATCTGACCATAATGTTCTGGTTCCGATTGAGTGTTTATCTTTGAAGGCTAGTTAGGCCACACTGTTGCCTGCAACCTCCTGTAATATACTGTTACACCAGGAAAGGTAGACCGTGTACTCGACTGCCTGATATATGTGGTTTAAGACCAAATTGTGGAGTAGTCTTACCACTAAATATCTTTCTTCTAAGTCATGTGCATATTTAAAATGACGAAACCTTTCTTTTCAAAGGAATTTTATTAACTAGTGAATACTATATTGTATGGCTTGTTTATTCTTTTTGTTTTACTCAAATATATCTCTGCTCAGTAACCAAATATCTGGTAAGATGGTACAGCCCCTGAATGGGAAAAAGTTATCTTTATGCCCTTTGTCCACTTTCATCACTACAAATTTCACAAAATAACCCTCCAACTTTGTTGTTTTTACAAACCATTTTTTTTTTTCTGTTAGCCTACCATTACCCATGAGGAGAAGGATGCTCACCTTGAAAATAGAGTAGAATTTTAGGGAAAGGGATTGCTGACCGTACATTTACAAGCCATCTTTTAGGAAATGACCCTTTCAACCCAGATATTCATATGCCCTACCCAAATTAAGGTTTTAGGTGTAAACCAGGATTTGGCGAATGAAGCTGAAAGATGCTTCTCAGAACACTTACAAGTGAAGGCAATATTAATAGTTTTACTATCACAAAATACCCCATATCTTACCCCCCCAATTCTGTACATATCACAAAAAAATCTCAATAAAAATTCTGTATGTGTATGTGTGGGGATAGTTCTGCCCCAATCTTTTTTTTTTTATGTTTGTTTTGAAAAAGAGAGAAATAGAGAAAGTCCAAATAAGCTAGAGCAGAGTGAGAGGAGAGACTCCCAAACAGGCTCCTCACTGTCAGCACAGAGCTGGATTCCATTAACCATGAGATCATGACCTAGCCAAAGTCAGACACTCAACGGACTGAGTCACTTAAGTGACAGGGCACCCCAGGAGCCCCAGTTCTGTCCCATATTTATATATATGTTATAAATTATGTATATAATATATAATATAGTAATATATGTTATATATATATATCTATATGTAGTGTTTTATAAATAATTATAAATAATTAGTGTTTATTTTTGAGAGAGAGACAGAGCACCAGCTGGGGAGGGGCAGAAAGGGAGACACAAATTTGAAGCAGGCTCCAGGCTCCCAGATGTCAGCATGGAGCTGACACCGGGCTAGAACCCACGAACTATGAGATCATGACCTGAGATCATCACTTGAGCCAAAGTCAGATGCTTAACCCACTGAGCCCCTCAGGCACCCCTGCCCCAATCTTAATGTGTAGATATAGAAAAGGTTTTTTCTTCATTTCCATTGTATTCCAAATTTAAAAGCATAGTCCCTGCTGTCATGAAACTAGTTGCTGGTAGAGGAAACCTTGACTTCTGGTCCAGTCTGTGGTGGGACTTCTGATTCTGGTCCACTCTCAGTAGAATTGGCAACCACTCTTCTTGAATTGTGTTTGTTACCATTAAAAAATTGTTCTAATATACAGTATTCATTTAGATAGAATCTAAAAGAACTGCGATTTTCCAATTTGAGCGCGTACTGGATCACCTAGAATGGTGTGGGTGCCTGTCAAAAATTAAGATTCCTCCAAATTTTCGATTTTAAGAGGGTCTGGGGGTGGGGCCAGCGATCTTCGCATTCACCAGTTCGGCAAGCCCAGGGTGATAATTGTTTACTGTTGCTACAGCACCAAGGCTTTAATAGCTGTAGTCTCGGACATCCCACCCCCCCACCCCCCCCCCCCCCGCCCCACCATTCAACCTCCTGTCACCTTCAAACCAGCCGCGCCAGGTACAGGGTGACGCCTACACCGTCTCCCTATCGGAACCGGGCCTCAGCGCAGCATCATAGCAGGTTCCGCTACCCACATGGTTGCCAGGGGCAACCAGAAGGTCGACTCAGTAGGCCAAAATAAATGTATAACGAATGCCTGGGCCGAAGCTGGCCAAGGTCTAATCACTCATTTTTAAGTTTAAATCTAAAATTAATATTTAAAAAAAGCAACTCCACCCCCAGTCCTCCTCTAAAAGGCAGATTCGCGTCCGGAGGTGAACACGAGGGGCGGTACTTCCGGGTCAGGTGGACCGGCTGCCTTGACCTTCCTTGCGGCTCAGCCATTTTGTCCCAGTCAGTCCGGAGGCTGCGGCTGCAGAGGAACCACCCTAAAGAGAGCAACAAAGATGCTGTCCGTGCGCGTCGCCGCGGCCGTGGCCCGCGCCCTGCCTAGGCGGGCCGGGCTGGTGAGTGCGGGCAACCGGCGGGAGGGAGGTGGGCCGGCAGGTGGCTGGTGGTGTGCTGACTCGAGAGCTCTTTCTGCAAGGAGGGTGAGGGGCGCCGCCATCTTGCACTGTTGGCTGCTCGGGCTGGGCAGGGAGGAGGCACAAGGGCCTGTTGCTAGCCATCCGTGCGGGACGGTGCAGAGCGGTGCGGGGGAGGTGCTGACCTCGATGCTGTCCAGAGATGGGGTCTCGGGGAGGGTTCCCGACTTCAGCTGAGTACTGCCCGAGAGGGGCCTTGGGTGAAGGTCAGTGTTGGAGCTCCAGCTCCGATGCCTGCTCTGAAACGGCGAGGCTTGTCTCCGCTGGTTCTTCGGAGCTGTGCCACTGAAGGTCAGAGCACTGTTGCTATGTCTCGTTGAAGCGGTTTAAGGAAGCCTGACATTGTATGAAGGTCAGCGGGCCCCGGCATTTCACCTCTGCCCGGAGGTCGGTTCAGGGGAAAGCAATAAATGAAGGTGCCTTTCTGAATACTTCAATAGGCGATCTCTTAGTGCTGAATATTGAAACAGTAGCGAAACACAGCGCAAATGTGCATTTCATGTGGCAGATACCGTGACGGCAGTGATAGCGAATCCTAAATTGCCTCAGGTAGAAAGACTGCTTTGTGTTGTGGTACTTTGACATGTTTTAAGATTTCGTCCTTGAGGAATCGTTAGACAGTGATTGAGAACTCAAGTAAGATAGAACATAGGTTAGAAAATGCCTGTGAAGGTCAATGCTCTCCCTTCATTACTTATCGCCCTTGAAGTTAAGGCTTACATTTACTTATTTTTTCCATGTTAAACATAATCTCAGTTTCAAAGGTGAAATAAACATATTTTGTTGTCATAATGGAACTGGCATCAAAGAGCATTTTTAACGGATTTCATCTGGTCCTAGAGAAAGTAGTAGATTTAGAATTGCCAGTGACCAAATTTAGGGCATTACAACTTGAAGGAGAAGGAGGGGGTCCAGATTGCTATAGGCTTTGTCAAAGGCAGGGAAAAAAGAGTAGACAGCCATACTTAGTTTCTAATCAAACTCTAACATTTACAACTCAATTTTTGTTTGTTGGTTGGTTTTTTTTTAAGTAAAATAGGATATGTTATTGGTATTTGCCCCTTTTGGAAAGCAATTTATCTTACTGAGAATTTTCACAATTCAACTGAAATATATCTAAAGATGAAATAATAGTAACTGGTGCCTTTAAAGGAAAAGATAATTTAGTAACTGTTGCTTTTAAAAATAGACCATTACTATTTTTTTAGAAGTAGGCTCCATGCCCAATTTGGGACTTGAATTCACGACCCTGAGATTAAGAATCACGTGCTCAACCGAGTCAGCCAGATGCCCCTAGACTGCATGACTGCATTTTTAAAATTTGCTTTTTATAGAGTACTTATAGCATTGCCAGGAGCTGCATAATAGATTTTCTCATATATCAAAAGCTACTTTGTTATATGATTAATAGTCTTCCAGTTTTAAGCAAAATATTTTGATATAATTAATATTTTCACTGATAACGTGATCAGAGTAAGCCCACATTTGTTTAAGCTTGCCAGTTTTATCAAAGCTTTTATTTTAATAATATCTTAAAAAATGTTTATGTGCTAGGTCTCCAAAAATGCTTTGGGATCATCCTTCATTGCTGCAAGGAACCTCCATGCCTCTAACACACGTCTTCAGAAGACTGGTAAGTCAGTATTTCTAAGCGTACATACCCCACAGTTACTGTCTTGTCAATAAGTGAAAAAATAAGTTACATAGGTAACATAACTGTTGGGGTTTTTTATTTTCATCTGTTAATTTTTTCTTTCGAATTTAGTTGCCACAAATCCCAGATTCTTAGCCCATAATGTGCCATTTAGCCCTGTCTTGGTAGGTTTTCTTGTTCTAGTGAAATATTTTATCATGTTACTAGCTCTTTCCTCTTTTTTGTTTTCTTTTTTCATTTATTTAAAAAAATATTTTAGAGAGAGCATGTGTAGGAGCAGGGGAGAGGGGCAGAGAGAGAGAGAATCTTAAGCAGGCCCCATACTCAGTGCGGAGCCTGCTGCAGTGCTCAGTCCCACGGCCCTGGGATCATGACTTCAGCTGAAAACAAGAGTCCCAATGCTCAACTGACTGAGCCACCCAGGCACCCCTACAACTTTTTTTTTCTCTCTGATACAATATCCCTTGGGTGGAAACAGAAAGTACACATATCAGGTGCTGGGCATCCTTTCTGAACTATGAAAGATTTCTTTTTCTTCTCCAAAAAAAAAATTAGAAAAAAGTAAGCAGTGTTTACCTTTGTTTTTTGACGGTGATAGCTGCTAATCTACATGTGGCAATCTATAAATTTACACATTGCAAATAGGATAGAGAAGTAGGGAGGTGAGCATAGGAAGATGCTGTAGGTTAGGGAATTCCTTTGGAGATGTGATTGGAGCTTTTGAACTAAAAAGTAAGTGAATCCATAGGGGCACCTGGGTGGCTCAGTAGGTTAAACATTTGACTTTGGCTCAGGTCATGATCTCACAGTTCGTGAGTTCAACCACATGTTGGGCTCTGTGCTGACAGCTCAGAGCCTGGAGCCTGCTTCGGATTCTGTGTTTCCCTCTCTCTGCCCCTCTCCAGCTTGCTTGCTCGCTCGCTCGCTCTCTCAAAAATAAATAAACATTAAAAAAAAAAAAAGTGAATCTGTACATCTCCCACATGCTAAGATGAAGAATAGTATTTGCATGTTTTTATTTATTTATTTTTATTTATTTATTTATTTATTTTATTTTTTTATTTTTGGGACAGAGAGAGACAGAGCATGAACGGGGGAGGGGCAGAGAGAGGGAGACACAGAATCGGAAACAGGCTCCAGGCTCCGAGCCATCAGCCCAGAGCCTGACGCGGGGCTCGAACTCACGGACCGCGAGATCGTGACCTGGCTGAAGTCGGACGCTTAACCGACTGCGCCACCCAGGCGCCCCTGCATGTTTTTAAAAAGAAAGATATTTATACTTTGTTAACAGTTGCTTTTAAAAAATAGATTGTATTTTTAAACGTCCTATAGAGTTTAGCCAAAAAGTCTGGTTTCAACATAGATACAGATTCTTAATCACTTGGATTTGTTTTTATAGTAATGGTAGGTACTAAGCTTTTTCGAATAGAGCCAAGTATATTATATTACATCTTAGAGTAATTTTATTATTGTGATTACAAAACTATAGTTTTTACATTGTTGAGGAAGTGGGTTTTAAAATCTTGAGACCAGGCTATTTTTGCAATGGAATTTTCCTCTCAATAGGCACTGCTGAAGTGTCCTCTATCCTTGAAGAACGCATTCTTGGAGCTGATACCTCTGTTGACCTTGAGGAGACCGGGCGTGTCCTAAGCATTGGTGATGGTATTGCCCGTGTACATGGGCTGAGAAATGTTCAGGCAGAAGAAATGGTGGAGTTTTCTTCAGGTTTAAAGGTAAATTATAAAATGAGATTTTGGTGGTTTAGGATTGGTCTCTGAGTTATTCATTAGTAATTCAGAGATTGTGCTAGTGTTTTTTTGTTTAACTTTAAATCTCAACTTGTTCACTGTTTTAGTGATTATCATAGGTTGTGAAAAGGATAAACTTAAGGGTTTTAGTTACCAAAGTTTTTACTTTAAGGATTGATGTATATATCAGTTGTAGCCACTAGTGCTAAAATATATAATTGAGTAAACGTTCATCTGGATCCTAAGAATGGTATACTCTTTGCAGCCGTTAACATCATCTTATACAAAAGCATTAGATAACTTTAAATTCATTTCTGGTGGAAAGTTGAAAGGCATTGAGTTTGTATTTCTAGTAAGAGTAGATGTATTATTGTTGAGGTAGGGTAGTGTAGTTATCAGAAGCTCTCTGATAGAAATCTACTTTCCATTAGGTTGAACCTAGTTGTTTTCTGAGGAAAGCAGAGTGTGATATGGGTGGACCAGGGGGAGTAGGATTACCCACACATGGGAGAAGACAGTCTTGGTCTTCTGGGTAGTGTCCAGTGTGGAAAAAGAGCCTTGATGTGGAAGAATAATTACAAAGCCAAAAGTTTTATCCAGGGTGTTAGACTTTGGCTAAAAATGTAATCTCCCATATCTTCAGTGTATGTGTATTACATAGTTTTGAAAGTTGAGGCGAAATTAATGAACTCTGAGTTTCTGTTTAGCTTTTAAGATCTAAGAGTTTAATAATGCCTAATAGAACTTTCTGCAATGATGGAAATACTGTGTCTTTGCTGTAAATGTAGTAACTGTTACATATGTGAGGCTGTTGAGAGTGTAAAATGTGGAGTTTCTCACAGAGAGTAGGTGATGTATAGAGATGTGTTAGAAAAGTAAGTTTCTCTGACTTTGTAAGATGGTGTTAATTCAAATTTTAAATAGCCACATGTGATTAGTGACTGCTGTATTGAACATCTTAAGATTTAAAGATTTTGTACATCCAGTGGTATTCCATGATATTCCTCTGTATTTGTTCCAAGTACGTCTACAAAGCTTTCATTACTGACCAGACTCTGTTCCTGGAATAACCTTTTTCCTTAGTAATGATCAGGGACCTAAAAATCTTACCATTTTGAAATAAGGTTATAATGAGGAGAGATGACCCATCATTGTTACATTATGGCATTTTGTTCTTGTTTGAGTAGCTTTTAATTTCACTGTCTACTAACCTGATGAGTTCTCAGTAGGTAATTCTTTAAATTGTGTATGGAACTTCTCACAGATAAAAAGATGTAAATTAACTGTGTCTTAAAATTTCGGGTTGATGATTTTATTTCATACTGATCACCCAGTTCAAAAGCCATAGACAAAAGAAATGTAGTGAAATAAGCTTAACTTGTTGAGGTTTTTTTTTGTTTTTTTGTTTTTTTTTTTTCTTCTTTTAGTTCTTTGAGGATGTGATAAAGGAGCATGTTAGGCTTAATCATAACGCAGTTTTGACCAAAGAAGGGTGTTGGAAAAATACTTGGATAAACCAGATCTAAAGGACAAGACTTTTTTTTTTTTTTTTTTTTTACTAGGCATTTTCATAATATGTAGTGTTAATGTATGGGAAACAAGTACTAAAGTTTTGTTGGTGTTTGATTGTGTGTTTTGTGTAGGGTATGTCTCTGAACTTGGAACCTGACAATGTTGGTGTTGTCGTGTTTGGCAATGATAAACTGATTAAAGAAGGAGATATTGTGAAGAGAACAGGAGCCATTGTGGATGTTCCAGTTGGTGAGGAGCTGTTGGGCCGTGTCGTAGATGCCCTTGGTAATGCCATTGATGGAAAGGTACGTTTAACATTTATTAGATGTGATTGTAGCCTCTAACAGACATCAAAACTGATTGTTCTGGGGACACTTTTTATTGTTTACCAGGGTCCAATTGGTTCCAAGACCCGTAGGCGAGTTGGCCTGAAAGCCCCTGGGATCATTCCTCGAATTTCTGTGCGTGAGCCAATGCAGACTGGCATTAAGGCTGTGGATAGCTTGGTGCCAATTGGTCGTGGTCAGCGTGAGCTGATTATTGGTGACCGTCAGACTGGGTAAAGCTTGTTAAAAGTTCTAACTAAAATATGCTTGTGGAAAGATTACTTTTCAGGCTTGGAATGGTAAATGCTTTGGATATAATAGGGAGCATGGAATGCGATGAGCATTAGCAGTAGTACTTTTAAGTTGAGCAAACTTTTGAAGTATTTACTAAGATTCATGTTTACTTTCCCTTTTTAAAGCAAAACCTCAATTGCTATTGACACAATCATTAACCAGAAACGTTTCAACGATGGAACTGATGAAAAGAAGAAGCTATACTGTATCTACGTTGCTATTGGTCAGAAGAGGTCCACTGTTGCCCAGTTGGTGAAGAGACTTACAGATGCAGGTATTAAAGAACTTTAGTACTGGGGCCAGTCCAACTGGCTGGCTCAGTTAGTTGGTAGTGCATTTGACTGTTGATCTCAGGGTTGTGAGTTTGAGCCCCACGTTGGAGGTAGAGTTTGCTTATAAGAAAAGAAGTTGTTCAATCTTGTTATTGTTTGGTGGGAGTCCTATTGTTGCTAATCTTAGGGTAGCTTCTACTGAATGAAGACTGGTTTTAATTACTCCCTAATGAATTGAAATTTCTCATGAATTCAATAAGTAAAAACAAGTGAAAATAGTGTAAAACAATGATACATCTTAAGGTTTTTGTCAGTTTCTTTAAAGTAGGTGCCATTTAGAAGTTCTGGCTAATCTGACTTTGATAGATGACTTAGTGAAGCACTGAATTCTTATTTTAGTAGTCTTTAAAATCAAAACGTTAATAATCTTGTAAAACTGAAAATTTATCTTCTTCCCAGATGCCATGAAGTACACCATCGTGGTTTCAGCTACTGCTTCTGATGCTGCTCCGCTTCAGTACCTGGCTCCTTATTCTGGCTGTTCTATGGGAGAGTATTTTCGGGATAATGGCAAACATGCTCTGATCATCTATGACGACTTATCCAAACAGGTCAGAGTATATATATTTTTAGAATCTGCGTGTTTGCACCACAATGGAAGGTGACAAATTTAGCTTTTAATAACTAAACTTCGTAACCCTTTTCTATACTCTAGGCTGTTGCTTATCGTCAGATGTCTCTGCTGCTCCGCCGACCCCCTGGTCGTGAGGCCTATCCTGGTGATGTGTTCTACCTACACTCCCGTCTGCTAGAAAGAGCGGCGAAAATGAACGATTCTTTTGGCGGTGGCTCCTTGACTGCTTTACCAGTCATAGAAACACAAGCTGGTGATGTGTCTGCTTACATTCCAACAAATGTCATTTCCATCACTGATGGACAGGTATTTTATGCTTAAATAAATGTAAAAGCTTTGGATGACTTCAAGGCATTGGTTGAGGCTGGTGTTTATGAACCGATCTGTTAAATGCCTTTTACTTTTTATTGTGGACAATTTCAAATATATAGAAAAGTAAGGAGAAGGGTATAATGAACCCCACATCTCTCTCACCCATTTCAATTCGTGGTATAGTGGACCTCATTTTTGCTTCATTTATAGCTACTACTATTTTCCGTGTTAGGTAGTTTTGAAGCAAATCTCAGAGGTCCTATCACTTTATCTGCATATATTTTAATATAAATTCATAATCTGTTTTTTTTCGTCTCACATCTTTTAATCTTACCAACAGAATATGTAGTTTGATATGGGCTGTGAAAGATTGGAGGGACTCTTTACTATGAGAAGAAGACAACATTCTTCTTTGGAGATGTTGGGTTTCAGTTTTTTAAAAAAAAATTTTTTTTTAATGTTTTTATTTATTTTTGAGACAGAGACAGAGCATGAGCAGGGGAGGGGCAGAGAGAGAGGGAGACACAGAATCCGAAGCAAGCTCCAGGCTCTGAGCTGTCAGCATAGAGCCCGATGCGGGGCTCCAACTCATGGACTATGAGATCATGACCTGAGCCGAAGTCGGACGCTCAACTGACTGAGCCACCCGGGTGCCCCGGGTTTCAGTGTTTTGACTTAACTTTGAAAATACTTGATTTCTTTAAGCTCATTATCATGTGTATTCTCTGTATGATGTAGATCTTCTTGGAAACAGAATTGTTCTACAAAGGTATCCGCCCTGCCATTAACGTTGGTTTGTCTGTGTCCCGTGTCGGATCTGCTGCTCAAACCAGGGCCATGAAGCAGGTAATTTGCATCACTTTGTCAAGGAGATGGGGTGTCTTTAGTTTAAAATCACAATGTATTTGTTCTTTGTCAATGAAGTTAAGTATTTTTGTATTTCATGACTTAACCATTTCTGTATTTCAGGTGGCAGGTACCATGAAGCTGGAATTGGCTCAGTATCGTGAGGTTGCTGCTTTTGCCCAGTTCGGTTCTGACCTTGATGCTGCCACGCAACAACTCTTGAGTCGTGGCGTGCGATTGACTGAGTTGCTGAAGCAAGGACAGTATTGTGAGTTGTTCTTTTATGTCATCAAGTTCCTACCTTGTGTTAGGGCCTGGGAATATCACACAGCTCCCTACGTAAGCTACGATACATACTGTTACCTTTCATTAAAGATGGAGTGTTTTGAATTTTTTTTTTTTAACGTTTATTTATTTTTGAGAAGAGGGAGACAGCATGAGCGGGGGAGGAAAGAGAAAGAGGGAGACACAGAATCTGAAACAGGCTCCAGGCTCTGAGCTGTCAGCACAGAGCCTGACGCGGGGCTTGAACTCATGGACCATGAGATCATGACCTGAGCTGAAGTCAGATGCTTAACTGACTGAGCCACCCAGGTGCCCCAAGATGGAGTGTTTTGAATGTGATCGATGCCTGTTACACTTGTATTGCAGGTATTGTCATTATTTGAAGGAAAACTTATTAAAATATACTTACTACTTTTGAGTTAAAATCTGTCAGATCCCTTCCTCTGCCCCTTTCTGTGTTGGCTTTGAGAGAATGGAATTGGGCAGATTTAAAAGAATGTTAGTATGTGTTTACCTTGCTATAAAATGTCAGCAACTTATTTATGTCTCAAACAGTATAAATACTGCCAGATGATAAACCGTGCTATGGAATATGCCCAAAGATAACACTTCAAGGCTTGCAAATATAAGGAAAAAAGTTTTTCCTGGGGACAGAAGTGGGAAAGAGTATTAATGTGGGGTTTCTCATAGAGAATGTGAGAGCAGGTGATATGGAGGAGACATGTTCATAATTGGAAGAAAAGGTAAGTTTCTCTGACTTCGTTAATATGGCATTTATTTATTTGAGCAACTCACTTGGCATTGTTTTGTTTGTTTTCAGCTCCCATGGCTATTGAAGAACAAGTGGCTGTTATTTATGCTGGTGTGAGAGGGTATCTTGATAAATTGGAGCCTAGCAAGATCACAAAGTTTGAGCATGCTTTCTTGGCTCATGTTATCAGCCAGCACCAAGCTCTGTTGGGCAACATCAGGTATTAACACAATCGGTAGCCTCTTTTTTATAATTTTTAAGATACAAAGTCTTGATAAAATTCTTTTGAATTTTGTAGTTAGTCATTGAATTTTTGTTTAGGTCTGAACTGATGAACTGTTTTTCATTTCCGAATAGGACTGATGGAAAGATCTCAGAACAGTCAGATGCAAAGCTGAAAGAGATTGTGACAAATTTCTTGGCTGGATTTGAAGCTTAAATTCCCTGTGGATTCACATCAAATACCAGTTTGGTTTTGTCATTGTTTATTCTAGTAATCAGTTCCATTTGTAAAAGGATTACTGTCATACTCCAGATGTACAGAAATTACGTTAAAAATAAAGGTTCCGTATTGCTTGGTGGTTTTCTGTAGTTTGAACGATTCTTTTAAAAGAACTGAAATTAATTAGAGGAATTGGTAAGCATGCTTTAGCTAATTTACTTGAATGTTATTCAAATTAGCAGGCCTAGATTATTCAAGACTGATCTCTTTGCAAGATTCTAGAGTGCTTTGTGATTGATTAAAGAAGAAACTAGGTAACTGGATATGTAGTAGAGTTCACATTTGGTAATGTTGAAGAGCCTCGCTGGCTTGTCTGCCAAGAAGACTGATCTATATAAAGATGTACTGTAGGCAAGAAAAGAACAGGACAACTAAAATTCTCAAGGAAATAAAACTGGTAAGTGAGGTCTGAAAGATTGGGACAAAGATTGAGAAAGAACATATTAATGAATAGAATTAGCATTTGTTATTATCTTCTCATTGTTAATTTAACATATCTTTTATAGGCAGTGGTTTATATAACCAAGTTGGTCAGTTTTTATGGTATTTTTGGTCTTATTTAAGAAATTTTTACCTTACAGTCTACAAAGATAATTATATATTTTACTAAGAGTTTTAAAGATTTACTTTTGTTATCTAAGAGCTTAGTCTACTTACTAGAGTTCTTCAGAGAAATACAGCAATTAGGATGTGTATAGAAAGATTGTAGGGGCTGGCAAGTTTGAAAGGGCAGGTGGATAGGGCTGGAGACTCCGGGAAGAGTTGTGTTTAGAAGCAGAATTCCTTCTTCGTGGACCTCAGGTTCTCTAAAGGCCTTCCAACTGGATGAGACCCATCCATGTTATGGAAAGTAAGCTTTTTTTTTTTTCTTTTTTTTTTTTTCTAAAGTGATCTTTATTCAGAGTATTTCAGATGTTAATCATGTCTAAAAAATACTTCCACCGCGATTAGACTGGTTTGACCATAAACTAGATACCATAGCTTAGCCAAGTTGACACAGAAGATTGACTGTCATTGTTGCACCTGGCTGGCTCAAGTTGGTAAAGCATGAGATCTCAGGGTTGTGAGTTCAGTCTCCACATTAGGTATAGAGCTTACTTTAAATTAAAACGGGTTCCTGGGTGGCTCAGTCGGTTAAATGTCCAAATCTTGATTTTGGCTCAGGTCATGATCTGATCTCAGGGTGAGTTTGAGCCCTGTAACCAGACTCTGTGCTGGCAGTAAGGAGACTGCTTGGGATTCTCTCTCCTTGCTCTCTGCCTCTCCCCTGTGCTCTTTCTAAATAAATAATAAACATTTTTAAAAGGTAGGAATGCAAGCTGGTGCAGCCACTCTGGAAAACAGTGTGGAGGTTCCTCAAAAAAAGAGCTACCCTACAACCCAGCAATTGCACTACTAGGCATTTATCCAAGGGAGACAGGTGTGCTGTTTCGAAGGGGCACATGCACCCCAATGTTTATAGCAGCACTACCAACAATAGTCAAAGTATGGAAAGAGCCCAAATGTCCATCGTTGGATGAGTGGATAAAGATGTGTGTGTGTGTGTGTGTGTGTGTGTGTGTGTGTGTATACACACACACATTTATGTGTACACACACATGCATACATATACATGTACACAATGGAGTATTGACAATCAAAAAGAATGAAATCTTGCCATTTGCAACTATGTGGATGGAACTGGAGGGAATTAGGCTAAGTGAAATTAGTGAAAGACAAAAATCCTATGACTTCACTCATATGAGGACTTTAAAAGACAAAACAGATGAACATAAGGGAAGGGAAACAAAAATAAAAACGGGGACAAAACAGAAGAGACTCCTAAATACGAAGAACAAACAGGGTCACTGGAGGGGGTATGGAGGGTGATAGGCTAAATGGGTAAGGGGCATTAAGGAATCTACTGAAATCATTGTTGCACTATATGCTAACTAATTTGGATGTAAATTTAGAAAAATAAAAAATAAGGGTGCCTAGGTGGCTCGGTTGATTTGAGCGTCCGACTCGATTTTGGCTCGGTTGTGATACCAAGGTTGTGGGATTGATCCCCGCATCAGGCTCTGTGCTGAGCATAGAGCCTGCTTGGGGTTATCTCTCAAAGTTAAAAATTTTTTTTCCATATTCATATCCAATTTTTAAGCTCCATTTATTAAATGAGCCCTCCATGTAACCTGCTGTGATACCGGTGTTATATTTAAGTTTCACCCGTGCCTCGGTCTTTCTGGGCTCCTCATTTTTAAATTGTTAATGGGTATATAATTTAAAGAATCAAAAAGTCAAGACAGTTGTTTATGAGAAAAGGAAATCCCTTGTTTGCCTACCCCCAACCTCTACAAAGGCAACGGATTCCTTTTTTTTTTTTTTTTTTAATGTTTATTTTGAGAAAGAGTGCACGAGTGGGGGAGTGTCGGAGAGAATCCCAAGCAGGCTCCGTGCTGTCAGCGCAGAGTCTGATGTGGGGCTCAAACTCAGGAACCGGAAGATCATGACCTGGGCTGAAACAGTCGGACACTTAACTGACAGCCACCCAGGCGCCCCCAAAGGCAACTAATTCCTATTCAGTTATTTTGTCAGCTCCGTATTGCAATGGTGCCACTTCCTGATTTGTACATTATGTGTGTCATCTGTTGATTTCACCCAACGGGTAAGAATTTTGCATGTGCACACAACTGCTATACTACACCACCATAAATCTATTTAACTATGATCACAATATGAACAGATGATTTGGGTTAAAGAGAAATGCTGTTCATAGGACTTTATGATCTGCTTAAACCTGAAATGGTTTTTTGTTTTTGTTTTTTGCAGTGACATGAACAATTTATTTTTTGTTTTGTTGTTTTAAATTTACATCCAAATTAGTTAGCATATAGTGCAACAATGATTTCAGGAGTAGATTTCTTAATGCCCCTTACCTATTTAGCTCATTCCCCCCCCCCAACACTCCCTCCAGTAACCCTCTGTTTGTTCTCCATATTTAAGAGTCTCTTATGTTTTGTCCCCCTCCCTGTTTTTATATTATTTTTGTTTCCCTTCCCTTATGTTCATCTGTTTTGTCTCTTAAAGTCCTCAAATGAATGAAGTCATATGGTATTTGTCTTTCTCTGACTAATTTCACTTAGCATAATACTTTCCTGTTCCATTCACGTAGTTGCAAATAGCAAGATTTCATTCTTTTTGATTGCCGAGTAATACTCCATTGCATATATCTACCACATCTTATCCATTCATCCATTGATGGACATTTGGGCTCTTTCCATACTTTGGCTATTGTTGATAGTGCTGCTATAAACATTGGGGTGCATATGTCCCTTCCAAACAGCACACCTGTATCCCTTGGATAAATGCCTAGTAGTGCAATTGCTGGGTTGTAGGGTAGTTCTATCTTTAGTTTTTTGAGGAACCTCCATACTGTTTTCCAGAGTGGCTGCACCAGCTTGCATTCCCAAGAAATATTTTTTTAAGTTTATTTTGAGAGTGAGTGGGGAGAGGCAGAGAGAATCCCATGCAGGCTCTCTGTCCCGACAGGACTGATCTCCCGAGCTGTGAGATCAAGACCTGAGCCAAAATCAGGAATCGGATGCTTAACTGAGACACCCAGGTGCCCCAAGTCTTAGAATATTTTAAAGCATGTCTGGTTTACTTGGTCTAATAAAAGGACAAACCATATCTAACAAGTACACCCTATGAGAAGAATTTTTATGAATGGTCCTCTGGATTTTAGTTTCTACTATCCACTAGCTGTAGTGATTTGGTAAGTCATTTATTCATCTGGATTAAGAATTGTAGAAGAGGGGTGCCTGGCTGGCCCAGTCGTTGGAGCATATGGCTCTTGATCTCAGGGTCGTGAGTTTGAGCCCAACATTGGGTGTAGAGATTACTTTAAAAATAAAGAGGTAATGGTTTGGGGGAAAAGTTGTGCTGGAAGATGGCAAGCGTTCCCCTAAAGCTGTAAAGCCTCCCTGATAGTTTTGCTGACCTAGAGCCCAATACAGTCTATTGCAACAGTGAACCAGGAGAAACCAATTCTGAGATAACAAATGTTATTTTTTTATTAGTCACTCAGAGGTGAGCAGGTTGGGAGACCACAGGCATGGCGCTGTTCTCACCAGATGTGCCTAGCCTAAGTACCCAATGGCCCTGCTGTGAGGCAGCCAAAAGGCTGCCATAAAATGAGTTTTTGTACAGCTTATCTTCTGAGAAAGGCACTCGACCTTTGAAATGTGAGGTTTTATAGCTTTCAGATAGGTATTTTAAAATCTATTTGAGGATTACTAAGTCTAGCTCTGCAGAAGGCCTCTAAAGTCTCAGCTCTGTAATCTATGTAAGAATATTAAGATAGGCATATCTGCAATAAAATAGTGCTTAGTTTAGCTATTTATTACTCAACTATGAGATGAGCACTAAAGGATACAAAATGAGTGACATAGAAGGACCCTCTAACTTTCCTAGGATAGGGAGGAAGACCAAAGGCATTTGTTGTAATGACTTTATAATGCTGTGCAATTACTGCAGTGACCAGAGCAAAGTACTATTTGAATTGAAAAATCCATATCTATTGACAGAAGTGAAAAAGAGTTCATGGGAGAATTGGCCTTTGGCAAGAGGTAGACTTTTTTTAGTTTTTAAAAATATTTATGGGGCGCCTGGGTGGCGCAGTCGGTTAAGCATCCGACTTCAGCCAGGTCACGATCTCGCGGTCCGTGAGTTCGAGCCCCGCGTCAGGCTCTGGGCTGATGGCTCAGAGCCTGGAGCCTGTTTCCGATTCTGTGTCTCCCTCTCTCTCTGCCCCTCCCCCGTTCATGCTATGTCTCTCTCTGTCCCAAAAATAAATAAAAAACGTTGAAAAAAAAATTTTAAAAATATTTATTAAATGTTAATATTAAATATTTTATATTTATTATGTTATATAATATATAATATAATTATGTAATTATATATTTACATATTACATATGTAAATATATAAATACGTATATATAATTATAATATGTAATATATATTACATTAAATATTGTTTATATTAAATATTTTAATAAAATTAAATATTAAATATTTTAAATATTCATTTCTGACAGAGAGAGAGTGCGAGCAGGGGAGAGGCAGAGAGAGAGGGAGACACAGAATCTGAAACAGGCTTCAGCCTCTGACCTGTCAGCACAGAGCCCGATGTGGGGCTCGAACTCACGAACTGAGATCATGACCTGAGCCGAAGTTGGACGCTCAACCAGCTGAGCCACCCAGGTGCCCCAGAGGTAGACTTTTTAATTATGAAAATACTCAGTCCTAAGGAAAAGTTGGAAGAATAATACAAGCAACACTCTTTTACTATCCATCAATATATGTTAATATTCTGATGCATTTGCTTTATTTTTCTGGGGAACTATTTGAGAGTAAGTTGTAAGCATCCTGACATTTCTGACACTTCATCTAAAAAATTTCAGCATCTGTGCCCTAAGAATAAAGGCCTGCAACTCATCTGCATAACAGAACGGGCTTGTTTTTCCAAACATCTTTCACCTTGCTAGTGAGTTTTCTCCCTTTTGTGTCCTCAGCCCCTCCCCCTTTCTTTAGGTCACATAAGCTTCATGTTGCCTCTTTGGAATTCCATGTCTGTGTGATTCCCCATACATATGCCTATTTAAATTTGATTTTTTTCCTCTTTTTTAAAGAAATAGGGATGCCTGGGTGGCTCAGTCCATTAAGTGTCCAACTTTTGATTTTGGCTTAGGTCACAATCTGATCATGAGTTCAAGGCCTGCATCGGGCTCCATGCTGGCAGTATGCAGCCTGCTTTGGAATCTCCCTTCTCTCTGCCCATCTCTTGTGCACACTCTCTCTCAAAATAAATAAGCTTACAAAAATAAAGACCATCTATATAGCCACAATACCACTATACCTCAGAAACAACTGATTCAATAATATGCTGTCCATATTAAAATTTTCCTAATTGTCTCCCCAGCATCTTTTATAATAGCTATTATTAAAAAAAATGTTTATTTTGTGTGTGTGTGTGGGGCGGTGCGGCAGAGAGAGAGAATCCCAAGCAGGCTCAGTGCTGTCAGTGTGGAGTCTGACACAGGGCTTTATCTCATGAATCGTGAGATCGTGACCTGAGCTGAAATCAAGTCAGACGCTTAACCGACTGAGCTGCCCAGGTGCCCGTGAAATAGTTATTTTTTTTAAGTTTATATAAAATTCCAGTTAACATACAGTGTAATATTAGTTTCAGGTGTATAATTTAGTGATACAACACTGGTGCTCATCACAAGTGCACTCTGTATAATAGTTATAATTTTTATTAAACAGTTTTTTTTAATGTTTATTTTTGAGAGAGCAAAGGGGGGAGAAGCAGAGAGACAGGGAGACACAGAATCTGAAGCAGACTCCAGGCTCCAAGCTGTCAGCACAGAGCCCATTGTGGTGCTTGAACCTACAAACCACCAGATCATGACCTGAGTTGAAGTTGGACACTTAACCAACTGAGCCACCCAGGCACCCCTGTATAATAGTTGTATTTTTAAAATTAATGTGAATATCTTGTTCTCCAACAACTTTTCACTGGATGTTTTGGGGATCTATTGATTCTTACCTGAAATAGAACATTGGGAGTTGTAAAATGGTGAGATATATGTGTGTATATATATATATATATATATATATATATATATATATATATATTTTTTTTTTTTTTTTTAATTAAATATATTACAGTATAAGTTCTATTTTTGACAAGCAGAGGATGAAGGTCATGGACATTAAGGGTAGAATTAGCATACATGAAAGAATAAAAATGGTGAAGTAGTTTATTTTGGGAATAGTGACTTAATGTGCTTGCAGCATATGGTATATATGGCTGGGTTGTGTTTTACACATTTGAACCTGTTAATGGAGGGCTTTGAAGACCACTGAAGCATTTGGAATTCTCACTGATGATCAGTTGTTGATCAGAGCTACTTAGGAAAACAGCAATGATTTGTTGATAGCTTGGAGCAAGAAAATCAGAAAGCCAACTCAAAATTCTCAGTAAAGAGAGTACGGAAAGGGAGAAAGAGGAAGTAGACTTGAGGGACATTATATAAAAGTCTTAAATATAGTACTGGGAATTCGTGAAAGGAGAGAAGATTGACCATGAGCCTTCTGGTTTGAGCAACCAGAGTAGTGAGGGAAAATCAGATTTGGAAGTAGAAGTTAGATCATTTAATTTTGTATAAGTTTGTTATCTATTTGTTGAGGTTAATATCTCAGATGCTCACTATGGATTCAATTTAGGCCAGAAATGTCTCCTGAGAGTCCTCAAAAGGAGGACACTGAAGTACCGAACAGTGTTCTCAAGGAAATCTTAATAGGAAACGGGGACAGGTTCCCAAAGCTATGTCATTTTTCAGTATGGGACAAGAGATTTTGTCAAGGTGTGATTTGGTAAAATCATTCATATTCGTGGGGGTCAATACCATCCAGAAATAACCCCTTAATTGTTTGACCTAAATCCTTTAAAGTCATTCCCCATAAATATTCTTTAGTTTTTGATGCACACAGAGTGACACAGTCCAAGACTCATTCCTTAATGGGTAAATAGATTTCCAGTTCCTTCTTTGGAGATGGTTCCTCAATTCATGTATGGAAAGTGTTGCAAGTTCCAAAAGAAGAGCAGTATATCCTTCAGTTTGTCAACTTTATCAAACACTTAAGTATGTATTTGTTCACCACCATGTTAGGCAATGAGTGTATCATGACTCATTCCCTTAAGGGAATAGGGAGGTGAGATAAATACATATGAAAGAGAATAATCAAGAGTAACATGAGAATGAAGCACCAACATGAGCATCTTCCCAAACCACTGAGTCCAAAAAGGAAAGCTTTGCCAACAGTACTGGAAGTGTTGGAAGAGGTTCCAACACGGAACATTTCCTAGTTCTCACTTTAATTAAGTCTATTTTCCTATTCCTTTTATGGTGGTGCTTTTTGCGTCCTGTTTAAGGAATCTTTATAAATTTGAACTCAAAAGCAAAGAGTAAAATAATGGTTGCCAGGTGCTGGGGAGGGGGGTTGGAAAAATGGGGAATTGTTGGTCAAAGGACACAAAGTTCAGTTATGCAGGATCTAGAGAGCTGATGTACAGCATCAGCTGAAGCTACTAATCCTGTTTTGTATACTTGGCATTTGCTAAGAAGTTCATCCTAAGTGTCCTCACTACACACAGAAAAATTGTAACTGAGATCGTAGATATTAGCTTGATTGTGCAATCATTTCACAATTTATATGTGTATCAAAACATCACGTTGTATGCCTTAACTATTTAAAATTTTTATTTATCCAATATACCTCAATAAAGCTGGGGGGAAAATCTTAGTTTACCTTAAGGTTAAGTTTTTTTTCTTTAAAAGTTTTATTGTTTTCACGTTTGGGTCTGTGTGTCAGGGGTCCAAGACCACGCCCAGGACCAGTAATTTTCTAGAACTCAAAGGACTCGCCATACAGTGGTACTCATGGCTGTGATCTATTATAGTAAAAGCATACAAAGCGAAATCAGCATGGGAAGGTGCTCGTGGAGTGATGTCTGGAGGAAACCAGGCCCAGAGTTTCAAGAGTTGCCTCCCAGTGGAGTCACGCGGGATGCACTTAATTCCTCCAGCAATGAATTGTGACAGTATATGTGAAGTGTCTACCAGGGAAACTCATTAGAGCCTCAGTACCCAGGGTTTTTACTGGGGCCACTCATGTAGGCACTTTGCTTAACACATACCAAAATCCCAGACTTCCAGAAGGAAGCAGGTGTTTAGCATAAACCACATTGTGCAAATAATTTAGGCACAGTGAGCCACTCTTATTATTTAGGGAAAGTTTTTTTTTAATGTTTATTTTTGAGAGAGAGAGAGCACAAGCAGGGGAGGGGCAGAGAAAGAGGGGAACAGAGCATCTGAAGTGGGCTCCATGTTGACAGCAGACCGCCTGAATTGGGGCTTGAACTCTCAAACCATGAGATCATGGCCTGAGCCCAAGTCAGACACTTAACCGACCGAGCCCCTTAGGGAAAGTTTTATATCAACGTTGGGAAATGTCTACCCAGCAAGTCTGCAGACACCAGCCATGGGCCAACTTTGCCAAGCAGGCGTCTCTCAGGACAGCATTCCCGGCCTGCTACGTGAGTTCTTCTGCACAGGTTCGATTCTGAAGCAGGGTGATACCAACCTCCAGTACTGACCTCAGTCGTGTTCTCCAGGAGTCCTGGACTTAGCCAGCAAATCCTGTTAGCCATGGAGGTCTGTTTTAGAATGCTGGGTACCTCAAGTTTCTGTATGAACCTTTTTTATTTGGTTAAAGGTACTAATTCAGGCCTGGTACAACTCTTGTCAGTAAACCAAAGCTGACCTGACGCCTTCCTGGGCTGAGGCAGTACATGATAGTATATTAAGATTTTTAATGCTTATTTATTTATTTATTTGAGAGAGAGAGAGAGAGAGAGAGAGAGAGGGGGCACACGCGAAGGTGGGGAGGAGGAGGGTAGAGAGAGAGGGAGAGAGAGAATCCCAAGCAGACTCTGAGCAGTCAGTGCAGAGCCTGACATGGGGCTCGATGCCACAAACCACGAGAGCAGATTGATACACTGCTGACTGAAATCCTTAGTTTATTGAGATTTCTTTTGCTTTATTTTCACTTTCTATCTTTCCTGCCCCGTTGGATTTTCTTAGTTTTTACCTAATGTCCTTTTTTTGTTCCTTAGATCCCATCTAGGACACCACATTAATCATCATGTCTCCTTAGGCTCCTCTAGGTTGTGACAATTTCTTAGATTTTCTTGGTTTACGGTGACCTTGGCAGTTTTGAAGGGTATTACTCAGGTATTTTATAAAATGTCTTTCAGTTTGAATTTGGTGTTTTCCTCATGTTTAGGCTGAAGTTATGGGCTTTTGGGTGGAAGACCACGGACATAGAGTGCCATTTTTATCATGTGATATCAAAGGTATGTACTATTAACATGAATTATGACTTTTTTTTTTCTTTTGCCTTTCCTTTGTGAATTATCACTGTTGATGTTAACCTTGATCTCTTGCCTGAGGTACTGTTTGTCAGGCTTCTTCACTGTAGGGTTACTCTCTCTCCAACCCTTTCCACACTGTATTCTTTGGAAGGAAGTCCCTATTCCCAGCTTCCATTTAAAGAGTGAGGAATTGGGGCGCCTGAGTGGCTTGGTCGGTTAAGCGTCCGACTTCGGCTCAGGTCATGATCTCACGGTCCGTGGGTTCGAGCCCTGCGTCAGGCTCTGTGCTGACAGCTCAGAGCCTGGAGCCTGTTTCAGATTCTGTGTCTCCCTCTCTCTCTGCCCCTCCCCTGTTCATGCTCTCTCTCTGTCTCAAAAATAAAAATAAAAAAATGTTAAAAAAAAAAAAAGAGTGAGGAATTATGCTCCACCCCTTTGAAGACTGACTGTCTACACAGAGTATTTGGAATTTTGCTGTTTATTTAGGTATTCAGTCAATCTACTTACATCAGTATGGACTCATGGTTAGTTGTTTTGTATTTGGGGTTCTAATCCAGTATTTCTTTTGTTGTTCAAATTGTCCCAGCTTTGGCCATTGGGAGCTTTCAGTTGGCTCCTGTATTCCTTTGATATGGCCCTAACTATTTTGCGTATTTCTTGTCTTAATGCACTTTCTGACACTACAAGATACTCTAGGCTTGTCTATTTCCTGCCCCAGCCCTAGAACCAGTCCTATGCCTGTTTGTTTTTTTTTAAATCATGTTGTCTGGTTTTGTTTGTTTGTTTCTTTTGAGTTTTATAAGTTCCTTATATAGATACTGGATATAAATCCTTTTTGGACAAATGTGCTATCAATTTGTTCTATTCTGTGGCTTGCCTTTCACTCTCTTAATGGTGGCTTTTGACGGAAACACAAGCCCCTATGTGCAGTTGGTTGTCCTCTGTGACAATAGATACCAAAATTTTCCCATCTTTACACTCCTTTATGAGGAACAGACCCTTTGAGTCCCTTACTTCACTCCCATTACCTTATGAAAATTCAAATTGTGATGGTATCCAGCCAGCCCTTGCTTTGATGCAGGCCAGACAGAGCTCCTCACCCACCGTGCAACTAGTCCTTGGTCACTTCAGGCTCCTCCTGGATGTTTGTCCCTTGTATTCGATTCCTGTCCTGTCCCGACTCTCTCCTCCATTCCTCAATCTACTCAGCTTCCAACCTAAGTGGAAGAAATCCAGCCACTTATCTTGACATTGACTTGGCAGACCTAATAACACAGCTTAATCCTGCCCTCTGGTGCTTTCAGACCCTGGCTGCTGCTTGGCCAGGTTCTGGTCCAGGGATCCCATCTGGCTTTAGCTACTTGGCCGGTACTCCCACCAGGTTTTCCCCCTGCTTCTTGGAATGGAGGGAACAGACTATGGGAACTGAAAGAAAAATTGATAGTGCTGATGATCAGAGAGAGTTCATTGAATCCCCTGGCTGGGTCCATCATTGTCTAATGACAATGACACAGAGAGAGAGAGAGAGAGGGTGCAAATGAGTGAGGGGAAGAGACAGGGAGAGAGAGAGAATCCCACAAGGGGCAGAGAGAGGGAGAATGTGAGAGGGAGAGAGAGAGGGAAAGAGAGAGGGAGAGAAACAGGGCTCATCCAAAGCAGGGCACAAGCTCACCTGAAGTGGGGCTTGAGCTCACCCGATGTAAGACTCGAACTCACGAACCATGAGATCATGACCTGAGCTGAAGTCAGATGCTTAATTGACCGAGTCACCCAGGAGCCCAAGAGAATATCAGTCTTACCTTGAGGTGCTTTGCAATCTTCTTGGGGAGGTAAGATATCCAAAAGGAACAGAAATTAGAGAACATAAGGATATAAGTAATACATGATTAAGGGCTTATGTGTGTGATACGGGTGACAAGTTCCAGAGATTCAAGAAGTGAGAAGACAACAAGGGCTGGAGAAGTTGGGGAAGTGTGATGTCATGGAACTTTATTTTTATTTATTTTATTTTATTTGTTTTTGATGTCGTGGAACTTTAGCAGGAGGAACAGTAGCAGGTGGCTGGTAAAGTGTGAGCAGAGATGGCATGGCAAGACTGGGAAGAGCTGATGGCCTTGGGTTGGTTGGGGGGAGGGCAGGAATCTGGGCAAGGGGATCAGAAAGGTCAGTACAGAGCAGAGCCAGGAAGTTCTTGAAAGTCAGGCAGAGGTGTTTGGGACTTCATTCCGATGGGCAATAGGGAAACTTGGTAGCTTTGTGAGGAGAGGAGAGACGCGAAGAAACCAGTGTTTTATTTTTTTTTAATGTTTATTTATTTTTGAGAGAGAGATAGACAGAGTGGGAGCAGGGGAGGGACAGAGAGAGAAGGAGACACAGAATCCAAAGCAGGCTCCAGGCTTTGAGTTGTCAGCACAGAGCCCGATGTGGGGCTCAAACGCAAAAACCGTGAGATCATGACTTGAGCCGAAGTCAGATGCCTAACCAACTGAGCCACTCAGGCGCCCCTGTTTTTTGTCTTTTAAAAGCTTATTTATTTATTTATTTATTTATTTATTTATTTATTTATTTCAACTTTTTTATTTATTTTTGGGACAGAGAGAGACAGAGCATGAACGGGGAAGGGGCAGAGAGAGAGGGAGACACACAGAATTGGAAACAGGCTCCAGGCTCCGAGCCATCAGCCCAGAGCCTGACGCGGGGCTCAAACTCACGGACCGCGAGATCGTGACCTGGCTGAAGTCGGACGCTCAACCGACTGCGCCACCCAGGCGCCCCTAAAAGCTTATTTATTTTTGAGAGAGAGCCACCCAGGTGCCCCAAGATATAAGTGCATTTTAAATTTTGGTAACATGATCAAATTCTCTTCACAAGGATTTTCAAGTTTTACATGCAAGAGTCTGTTTGGCCACTACTGTGTACTATCAAACTTTTTGTTAGGAAAAATGCATTTAATGACTTTAGAAAGTACTTCTGAAATGTTAAGTTAAAAAGCAAGATTCAAAATTTTATGTATAACAAATGTGTATTATTGGAAGAGATTATGCCAAAATATTAACAGCAGCTATCTTAAAAGTAATGATCAGGGGCGCCTGGGTGGCTCAGTCGGTTGAGCGTCCGACTTCAGCTCAGGTCATGATCTCACAGCTCGTGAGTTCGAGCCCCGCGTCGGGCTCTGTGCTGACAGCCCAGAGCCTGGAGCCTGTTTCAGATTCTGTGTCTCCCTCTTCTCTCTGTCCCAACCCACTCGCATTCTGTCTCTGTCTCTCTCAAAAATAAATAAACATTAAAAAAAATTAAAAAAAAAAAGTAATGATCATTTATTTTTTAAGTGTTGATCATTTCATTTCAAAATTGCTATAGCAATATTATTTAACTTTGTCAGTAAAATCTCTCCAATTGGTTGTAGACCCTTAGATATAGTACACATTTTACTTGTCTTTTTACTCACAACACCTTGTCCAGGAGATGACTTTAATACGTTTGAGGAATGAATGAGTAATACAGTAAATCCTTGGTTTGCAAGCATAATTCATTCCAGAAACATGCTTGTATTCCAAAGCACTTGTAAATTTCCCAGTAAGAAATTTTCCATTAAGAAATAATGGAAACGCAGATGATTTTGTGATAAATACAAAATGATAAATATAAAATATAAAGACAAATAAACTAACCTGCATTTACCTTTGAAAATCTTCATGGCTGGTGTGAGGGAGACAAGGGAGAGGAGGGTTACTGTGTAGGATAACTTTCACTATCACTAACAGAATTACTACTACCTATTGGCTCCATGGAATCTTCTGCATGGGGGCCATTGTATACACTTGCACGGATGTTGACTACAGCACAGTATTAATAAATTCTTGTCTTATATTATATTTAATGTAATTGGCAATAAGGCAGCAGAGGAAAGGGTCTGTATCTGCAGGCAGCCTAAACCTAGATGAAGCAAAGCATTCCTAAGCTTATTCTTGTATGGAAAACCAAAGGACCGTTCATAGGTGCTTTGAAGTGATAAAAAATACAGTCGTGTCAATTGTGGGCACTTTCCAACATTCTGAAAAATCACTGATTTCTGCCACACACCGCGGGCTGAGACTGAGCATCTGAGCATGGGAGACTATCACCCGCAATCCCGTAGAGAGAGAGAGAGAGAGAGAGAGAGAGTTATAATAATGTGGTTTGGCATCACATACTACTCGTATTGAAGACATCACTCATTTATCAAGTTAAAATTTATTAGAAATGTTTGCTCCTCTTGTGCAACACTAGCAGAACAAGTTACTGGCAACCCACGGTTT
Source organism: Neofelis nebulosa (assembly GCF_028018385.1). NCBI lineage: Eukaryota > Metazoa > Chordata > Mammalia > Carnivora > Felidae > Neofelis > Neofelis nebulosa. Next base: position 28,255,599 of record NC_080792.1, read on the forward strand.
TACTATATTTTCCGTCAGTGTGAAGCATTTGCAATTTTCAATCCTGCCACCAGGTGGTAGAAGAGAGTTAAAATTCAGTGGTCTTTGGAATCTAGGTGGTGAAACTCAAGCATTATGCACCATGACAGTTTGGAAGACTTTCTAAGACTTAAAAAGTACATGCATTAAAAGTTAAAACTTACACAAGTAGAATTATGTCCAAAATATCTGCCCTGGGGCGCCTGAATGGCTCGGTCAGTTGAGCAACCAACTTAATTTCAGGTCAGGTCATGATCTCACAGTGGTGGGATAGAGCCCTGCGTGGGGCTTGGTACTGAGTGTAGAGCCTACTTTAGATTCTCTCTCTCCCTCTGTCCCTCTCCCCTGCTTGTGCACATTCTCTCTCTCTCTCTCTCTCTCAAAGTAAATAAATAAACACATAATAAAGTATCTGCTCCAAAATATTAAAAACTTCCAGGAAGCATCTTGGTGCTATCTTTCTTCAGCCTCTTTCATCTCCCCAGTTGGTGCTATTTTTTACCTCTCCTGCAGTTTAGCCTTCCTCCTGGTGTCCACCGAGGCCTCTCCTGTCTCCTGATGGTGTTGCCAGACTCCCCTTCCTTCTAACCTCACTGCTTTCCAAAGAGATGAACAACCGGATGGATGGATGCATGGCCTTGCAGTGACCCAGAGCTGGAGGCAATCTTTTCATCTTTCTATTGTAGGTAACTCTGCTGGTGGAATTTCATTACAGTGGAACCCGGGTGGTATTACCATGCAGAACCTTTTAGCCGTCTTTCAAATCCTCCCAGAATTGCCCTTTCACTGTGTCTGGACAGAGGTAGAACCTGCTCGAGAGGCAAATGCTTGCCTTTCCAGACCTGTGGTTATAGGTGGTCATCAGCACTTGGTCTTGGTATCCTTGACCTTCATCTTCCCCTCCTTGAGCACCTACTCTTTGCCCAGGGTGGATTTGCTCCAGGAGTGACATCTCTCTTTGACCTTGGCCCTGTTTAGAAGTGTAGAACTCAAGCCAGTTCTTCACCTGTTTAATACCCTGGGATCTTGGGCAAGACTTTCAAGCCTCTCTGTCTGCCACAATTTTGGCTCAAGGCCTGTAGCATCATGCAAAGCATCACGCTTTGTTCCAAAGCGCCATATTACTACCAAGGAGAGATAGGTCTGACTTGTCCTGGGGTTATGGGGTGTCCTTAGGGAGGGAGAGTGCATGGAGAGGAAGGAGGCTCTGGGCTGCTGCTGGAGTGGGCTTACTGGAAAAGGGTCTTGGGTCTTGAGAATGAGGAGGAGGTTGGAGAGGAGCTAAGCTCTTGGAGGCATTGAAAGGGCCCCGCTAAGGGACAAAGAATCAAGGGCTGACAGTATCAATGACCTTTCTTGACTTTTAAACTAAAACCTGTCCAGGGGCTGATCTGTAGCGGGTGCATCTGGAATGTACTCAGGACTTCCTGAAGCGTTTGCACCTCACGTGACCGCTAGCATTGTCAGTCCTCGAGACCACACTCCGATCAGGTCCCCAAGACCTCTACCCAGCATCCTGCCGGGCCAAGATTTCTCCGGGAGAAATTCTATTGGGGGAGGAGGGTGTACGTCGGCGGGAAGGGAGCCGAATTCGGCAAGGCGGCGGGACCAGTTCCTTGCAATCCTTGAAGGCTTCCTGCATGAGGGGACAATTCCCGGCTCCCAGATTGCCGGCTGCGGGACGCGGCGGGGCTCTACCCGGGTGCGCGCGTGGGCGCTGAACACTAGTGACCGCGAGGCGGAGGAGGTGGCGGCGGCGGCGGCGGAGGCGGAGGAGGAGGAGGAGGAGGAGGAGGAGTGTGTCCTGGGCGGGTGCGGTCGGGCGTGGTTTAGGACCCGGGGCGGCCCCCCCCCCCCCCCCCCCCCCCGCGGCCCGGAGACTCTCCAGCTGGGCCGCCCCACCGCAGGCTGCCACCCTCCGGTCTCCCCGCGCCTGCCCGTCGCCCCGCTCCGCTCGGCCCCCTGCGACGCGCGCTGGCCATGACGGGCGCACTGTTCAAGGCGAACTTCTGGGTAAGTTCGGCGCCGCCTGGGGACCTGTCCCGCTGCCGTGTCCCCTCTCTGCCCGGCCCCCAGCCCGCCGGCGCCCTCGAGTCCCCCGGGTGGAGTCCTCCGCGCCCCTGCCTCCCGGGCCCCAGCGGCGCGGGGGCCCCCAGTCTCACAGCCGAGGATCCGGAGACCCCGGCGAGGAGCGGCGCGGCCGGGGAGAGCTGCCCGTGCCCTCGAGGCTGTGCCAGGCCTGGGTCTGGGGCGGACCTGGGTGAGCTTTGCGAGCGGACCGCTGCAGGACCACCCCCCCCCCCCCCCATCGTCTCCAGATTCGTCAGGGCCCAGTCGGCGCCCGCCCTTCCCCGCAGAGGCTTTGCCCTGTTCTCGGAGCCCCCTCCCCGGAGCCCCCTCCCCAGGTCTTTGCCCAGAGCTGCTGGCGGCGTCCAAGGGCTGCCTGTCCCCTTCCTCCGTCTGGTCCTCTTCCCTCAGTCCTGTCACTCCTCAGGGGCCCCTCAAGGGCCTGTAAGCCCTCTTTCAGAGGAACTGCCCTCATCCTTTTAGGCCAGCACACCTCCCGACTCCTTACTTCGGACCCTGCGTGCCTCCATTGCTACCCCCCCCCCCCTTCCTGAAGTTTTTGAAGTTCCCCTGCGGCACTGCCCCCCTGCAGGTCCCACAGCAGGTATTGTCACTGTGGGGGAAAAAAAGTAGGGCAGAGAGACTGCCTTCCCCCACCTCACAGTGTGACACCAGTTGTCATATCTCAGCCCAAATGTCACCTCCTCAGGGAGGCCTTTCCTGATTGTGCCCAACAGGCCCTATCACTAGTTCACATGTCACCATTCTGTTCCTTCGTAGCATTTGTCAGCCTGTGGTTTTGAACTGGGGAGACTGCAAGCGCATTGAGCCTCTTGGGGCAGCTACTGTGCAGTTTTCAGGGCCCGTGCCCCTTACACAGCTGATGCGGGGTGGGTGCTCAGCAAATAGTTGATGACTGAGTAAGTGCATCTGTATCGCCCAAGGGGCCTGAGACTGGGTGAGAGCCGCAGCCTCTGTCCTCACAGGGCTCCACGCCACCACCCCACCGATAAATACTTGCCGGAGTGGTTAGGGCCAGGGGCAGAAATGAGGTCTGGGTTGGGTAAACGTCAGCGGGGAAAGAACCCTCTGTTTATACCTTCCCCCCTCCTCTGGCCTTATACTTTCGGAAGGTATCTGAGATCCTGGGAGATAGTTTGCAAAGGTATCTTTCACCTCTAATTTTCTGTATACTTTGTGTCAAATAATAGAAACAATAATAGCTGACATTACTGTGCACCGTCTGTGACGAACACCTGTTCTAAATGCTTTACACACACTACTCATTTCAGCCTCACAACTACCCTGTGAGGTAGCTTGCTTACTATCTCATTTTACAGATGAGAAAACCGAGTGTCAGATTGTTAACCAACAATCCCAAGCTGCTAGAGCTGTTAAATAGTGGAGTAGGCCTCTGCACGGACCAAGGCTCTGTGAGTGCCTCAGTGAGGCTGGGGCCCAGCAAGATTGTCCCAGCACTGCTGTCTGCATGGATCCTTTGGTACTCCCAAAAGTAGATGGTGGGTCATCATTTGACCCTCTGTGTGAATATCTTTCTCCCCCTGCTCCAATCATGAGCTCCTGGAGGGTAGGTACTGGGTGTCACCATCAGCTGAGCCTTCGGCATTGAATGCTGCCTTACCTGTGAATGCTCAGGAATCAGGCAGACAGGATTGTTGGCTAGGTCTGGGGGCAAAGGAGCAGAAAGGAACCTGCTGGAGGCTTCGTGTGATGCCTCTACCCACTCAGGGCATAGAGGAGGCAAGGCTGTGGTTAGCACAGAGGGGAATAACTTTCATGTTTCGAGGACGAGAAGGTTGTGATCAGATACAGTAGAAAACTTTGGAAGCACAAGTGGGTATCAGTGACTGAATTTAATAAATATTTATGAAATACTTTTCCTGTATAAGGATTTCTAACTGAGGTGGCATTTGCAGAGTAAGGCCACCACCTTGGTTGGAAGGTATATTCCCATGAGGAATCAAGGTACGGAGAGCAGGCTTTGGCTTCAAGTTTGTGGAGGAGGAAGGGGCGGAGGTAAGAAGAGTCCAGCAGGGGCCACGGAAACAGGGCCAGGGGGTCTAGGGTGGAGACCATACGGAGGAGAAAGGAGGAGATGAGGGAGGAGTAGCAGGGGGAGGAAGAGGTCAAAGCCACAGGGCAAGGCAACCATTGAAGGTGAGCAGTAGGGGAAAGGGTAGGAGGGCTCAGAGGAGGCTCCATGTAATTCGAACAGGAGAATGAGATGCGGGCTCAGAGATAAGGAAGTCAGGAGGAGGAACTGGTTTGTGGGGAGAGAGGGAGGAGGAGGAGGAAGAGGCAGAGCCAATATTAACAATATTTAACCACAGGGGTGGCAATGGTGAGGACCAAGGCCAGCAGCATCCTGAAGTCCCCAACCCAGCCCTTGCCCCCACCCACCCCCCAGCACCATGCCAGGACTGGTGGGTATGGGGACGTGTTGGGAGGGGGAGGGTCCTGGAAAGGGGACAGATGTGTGAGGCAGCAGGGTTTGGAGCCATTTTGTTTCAGTAACCAGTGCAAACACGGCAGTGAGTGTTCTCTGGTGTCTGGTGGTCAACATGCTGACAATGGGCACCTGCAGGGTGCTGTGGTAGTAGACCGTTGGTTGGCATTCTGGGTTCGAGGAGCTGGTCTGGAGGAGATGGCCCTGGAGCCTTGCGAGCTGTCCAGGTGAGAGAATACAGAGAACAGCACGAAGTACAGAAAGGCATTGGTTACCAGTGGAGGCTCTGAGGCGGACTGGCCGGGTTTGAATATCCGTCGCGCCCCTTAGCAGCCATGTGCGACTTTAGGTGGCAGGTTACTTCAACCTCCCTCCTCCCGCCCCGCCACCAAGCCTCAGTTTTCCTTCCTCAGTCCCATAAAAATGAGATATTAGTAGTGTCTACCCCATCAGAGTTTGGTACCGAGATTAGCACAGTGCCTGGTGAGTACCTGTGATTGTCAGCTGTTACTACTATCAGCACAGAGGTGACAATTGATAAGTTGTCAGTCACTCGAGGAGAACAGTTGACAGTTGACAGTTGACAGGAGACAGTTGACAGTCACTCGAGGAGAAAGAATGAAAAGACAGGAAGTTCCCAAGGAAGCACTCTTGAAGAATACCTTTGTTTAGGCAGGAGAGGAGAAAGGACAGGGAAATAAAGACAGGGATGTAGGGACACAACCAGGAAAGGGCTGTCACACGCCCAAGAGAGAAATGTTCCATAGAAGTGGAAAGGCCTGTGGTCAAATTAAGTAGGTGTTCCAGAAAAGGTATGAGTCAGTACATACTTTGTATGTAATCTTCCTCAAATGACCCATGGAAATACTTTCCATGGATCTGTTTGAAAGAGAGTACTCAGTGTTCTTTACTAATTTTTCAAAACATTTTTTTAAGTTAATTTATTTGGAGAAAGAGGGAATGTGGGCAGGAAGGAGCAGAGAGAGGGAGAGACAGCAGTCAGAGCTTAACCGGCTGAGCCACCCAGGCGCCCCTACTCGGTGCTCTTTAAAAATGGGACGGTCCCAAGGGGCCCTGGGTGGCTCAGTCGGTTGAGTGCTGACTTAGGCTCAGGTCATAATCTCACGGTTAGCGAGTTTGAGCCCCACATCAGGTTTGCTGCTGTCAGCACAGAGCCTGCTTCTGATCCTCTGTCCCCGTCTCTCTGCTGCCTCTCCCTCACTTGCATATGCTCTCTCTCTCAAAAATAAATAAAACACTAAAAAAAATAAATAAGGTCCCCAACTGAGTTTTCCCGATGTGAACCACCCAGGGGTGTTGTTTCTTTCCCACTCTTCCCTGTGCGTACCTGGTCTGTGGCTGTGTGGTTAAGCAGTGCTGTGTAATTTATCACGTTAATGTAAATACTACCTTGTCAGAATAAGAGTGACCATGGATGTGGATCCCAGAACTCCAGGAAAGCAGCTAGGACACAGTAGAAGAAAAATCCCAGTCTTTGACACGATCAGACAGTGTCTTCCAGATGTGGACAGGCACATGTGATATAGAACCTGTTCCAGCAGAGGTAGAAGTCCTCCCACCCTAGGAGATTCTCATGCTCCTCACTTGGGTGTGAGGCCCAACCTACCTCTGTACATTGTCTAGATCCTTATTTTGACCAGGGCTTTCTGCTTCTCAAAGCTCTTGGTCTAGATCAGCTTCCTAGTCTCTGTCCCAGCCCTCCTCTGTGACCTCCTGCACCCACAGTAGGTGGGGGCTCTCTGTTCTGCCTGCAGAGTGACCAGGGGAAGTCTTGGGGCTGTTTGAATTTGCTCATTGTCTTACTGTGGACCCAGGGCTGTCCCTCTGCTCCAGATCTTTGGCCAGTGTGGAATCTCGTCATTCTGGGGCCTTACTGGAACGTGGGCAGGTGCCATATTGGGCTTTGCTCAGTGACTTTTCTCTGTACAGTGAACTACATCACTATGGGAAGCTGTTTTATTATTTTTTTTTTATTAAAACTATTTTTTTTCAAGGTTTATTTACTTTTGAGAGAGGGAGAGACCGAGCATGAGCAGGGGAGGGGCAGAGAGAGAGGGAGACACAGAATCTGAAGCAGGCTCCAGGCTCTGAGCTGTCAGCACAGAGCCTGATGCAGGGCTTGAATTCACAGACTATGAGATCATGACCTGAGCCAAAGTCGGACGCCCAACCGGCTGAGCCACCCAGGCACCCCCTTTTTTTTCCTTAAATAAGCAGAAAAACCAGATTATCACATAGACCCTTCATGTGGACTCCATTTGCTAGTTTCTACAATGTTCAGGGTGCTGCTTTACGTCTTTAATACTCTCTCTTGGGAACCTGTCCCTAGAAACATACCACAGGGCTATTTTGTATTGTTTTGCCTAGTGGCAAAAGGCAAGTTAAAGTTATTGACAATTACCCTTCTAGAATTCATTCTTCTTAGAGCAGCCAGTGGGATCTATCTTTAAAATAATTATCAAAATCCTTTTTTCTTGTTTTATCTTCTTAAAAAAATTAAAATTTTTTTTAATGTTTATTTATTTTTGACACACCCAGAGAGAGAGGGAGAGAGAGAGAGAGAGAGAGAGAGAGCGAGCGCGCATGAGCGGGGGAGGGGCAGAGAGAGGGGGAGGCACAGAATCCGAAGCAGGCTCCAGCCTCTGAGCTGTCAGGACAGAGCCCAATGTGGGGCTCGAACTCACAGACCGCGAGATCATGACCTGAGCTGAAGTCGGATGCTCCACCAACTGAGCCACCCAGGAGCCCCTATCTTCTTAAAAATTTAATGAGAGACATGGGACCTCTCTTTAAGGAAAATAAAAAATTACAGCTTTTCTCAACATCATTGTGCAGAAACTTGTTACCACTTTACAAAATAATGTATTTATACAGCTTTTTCTTGACAGAGCAGCTTTAAAATTATCTATTGACTTACCACTCTAATCAAGGATTTAGCCTTCTTATGTCATCACCTCTATTTCCCTGTAAAATTATAACACTAATTTTAACTTTTTATTTAGAAACAAATTTTTAAGTGTATTTATTTTGAGAGTGGGAGAGGGGCACAGAGAGAAGGAAAGAGAGAATCCCACCCAGGCGCCCCTGGAAACAATTTTAAATTTTTTTTTTTTCAACGTTTTTTATTTATTTTTGGGACAGAGAGAGACATAGCATGAACGGGGGAGGGGCAGAGAGAGAGGGAGACACAGAATCGGAAACAGGCTCCAGGCTCTGAGCCATCAGCCCAGAGCCTGACGCGGGGCTCGAACTCACGGACTGCGAGATCGTGACCTGGCTGAAGTCGGACGCTTAACCGACTGCGCCACCCAGGCGCCCCTGGAAACAATTTTAAAGTTACAGAAATCTCGAGAGTATGAAGAATTCACATATACTCTTCACTCAGATTCTCCAGTCTTTTTAATTTTTTTGTTTTTTTAAAATGTATTTATTTTTGACAGAGAGAACGCATGTGTGAGCAAGAGAGGGGAAGAGGAAGAGAGAGAGAGAGAGAGAGAGAGAGAGAGAGGTGGGGGTGGGGGGAGAGAATCCCAAGCAGGCTTCATGCTCAGTGCAGAGCCCAAAGCAGGACTCAGTCCCACGACCCTGGGATCATGACCTGAGCCCAAATCAAAAGTCAGATGCTCAACTGACTAGCCACCCAGGCACTCCAGATTCTCCAGTTTTAAACCCCATCTGCTTTGTCTCTCTTTCTTTCTCTTAATAGATATATATTTTTTCTCCTGAACCACTGAAAATAAATATCACTGTTTTGAAATCAATAATCACTATTTAGGTTGTCAGCATAAAAAGATTGTTTACTTAAAAATAAATTGTATACTATGATTACATCTCCATTCATGCTTTTCCTGGACTTTTTGTTTTGTTTTGTTTTTTGTTTGCATTATTCAACTTTATCAGAGACTTTTTTTTTAATGCTCAAGCATATCAGGGGTTTTGTTTGTTTTATTTTTTATTAAAAATTTTTTTTTCTACAAATAAGCAAGTTTTTTCACAGATCAGACTTACATAGTGAACGCAGAGTTCAGAGGTTGGTCTATCAGATACCCATTATGCAAAGGCCTAAAAATATAACACTTGTATAGATAAGTACATATAGTTAAAATGTATTCTAAAGTGGGTCTCCTGGGTGGCTCAGTCAGTTAGGCATCCAACTCTTGATTTCGGATCAGGTCATGAGCTCACAGTTGGTAAGTAGGTTTGAGTCCCGCATTGTGCTCTACTCTGACAGTGAAGAGCCTGCTTGGGATTCTTTGTCTCCTTCTCTTTCTGCCCCTCCCCATCCAAGAATAAATAAATAAACATTAAAAAATGTATTCTAAAGGAAAAAAGATTTGGTGTATTCAAAACTTGGTATAAATGTGTATGATGTGTGCTAATTTATGGATTTTTTCTGGTGAAATATCTATAGATTTCATCAGCTAGTCAAAGCAAAATAATGATTATATCTAAAATCTAGAATAACCACTATCTGTATGACTACTTGATAATTTTGTACTTACTTTTTGTATTTATCATTTACTACTTCCTAAATGTAATCAGAATGTCCAGTTTTTATTTTATAGTTTATTATTTTATTTTTACTTTAGGGAGAGAGAAAGAGTGTGAGTGGGGGAGAGGAAGAGAGAGAGAATCTTAAGCAGGTTCCATGCTCAGTGTGGAGCCCAATGCCGGGGTCTATCATGGGATCATGACCTGAGCTGAAATCAAGAGTCGGACGCTCAGCTGACTGAGCCACCCAGGTGGCCCCAGAATGTTAAGCTTTATACATATTTTATTACAGAATAAATATCATCTACATTTCAGTATTAATGAAAACCTCATCCTGAGTAGAAGTGGCTGACATTGTTTTTTCTTTATCTGCGCTACAAATCTCCTATTTTAACAAAAAGGAGATTTCAATAAGAGGAGTTGTTGGTTAGCTTTATAGTTGCATTTTTTTAATGTTAATTTGTTTTGGAGAGAGAGAGAGAGCAAGGGAAGGCAGAGAGAGAGGGAGACACAAAATCGGAAGTAGGCTCCAGGCTCTGAGCTGACAGCACAGCGCCTGACATGAGACTCAAACTCACAAACTCTGAGATCATGACCTGAGCCAAAGTCGGACGCTTAACCTACTAAGCCACCCAGGCTTAGTTGTAATTTTTTAAAATTTGAAACTATTAAAGGGGCACCTGGGTGGCTCAATTGGTTAAGTGTCTGACTCTTGACCTTAGCTCAGGTCTTGATCTCAGGGTCATGAGTTCAAGCCTTATGTTGGGTTCCATGCTAGGCAGGGAGCCTACTTTATCAATCAATCAGTCAATCAATCAATCAAACCATTAAAAATTTCTAATTAAATAAACAAGGATGCTTTAAGTTAATTAAGTACTTAATTAATTTTAAATGTTTATTTATTTTGGGAGGGGTGGAGGGGCAGAAAGAGGGAGAGAGAGAATCCTAAGCAGGCTCCATACTCAGCATGGAGTCCATGCTGGGCTGTATCTCATGACCATGAGATCATGACCTGAGCAGATATTAAAAGTCGGGTGCTTAACTGACTGTGCCACCCAAGCACCCCTAAAATCATATATTGTGAAAATCCATGAAGATAGCAGAACCATACAGCTCACTCTAGAAAAGTCAGGCAATATAACACATGGTATTTTCAATACCAGTCTTACAGCCTCTCAAAACAAGGGCTTCGTCACCTGTCTCAGAGTCGTGGGGTTCCTATTTCCCAAATAACACATGTGTGAGCTAAGTAGGAAAATCAGACTTCTCAAAGATATAGTAGACTGGTGGCTTATTTGTTTAAACCTACTGTCTGAAATCGGCTGTTTGCATTTTGGGCTGAAGGTTAGCCAAGGGTCAATAGGAGATTTTGACATATCTAATAGATGTTTGTTCTTCATGAGAATAGAAAAGCTTTTCTCCAGTGGACCCTAATGCCCCTGTCTTAAATTCTTTGTACTATTTGTATGTTCAGGGAGGCTCAGAGCAGCACAGGGCAATCTTAAGCCCCAGTGCACGATCCATAACATTCATTATTCTCTGTCTTTGGAAACTATTATATAACCTTAAAAGTCACTGTTCAAATATGGCTGTTTCATTAGCATTGACCAGGTCACACTGGATTGCATTTGTGGATTAGAAACCGGCTTCTTCTTTTTTTTTTTTTTAAGTTTATTTGTTTGTTTTGAGAGAAAAAGAGAGAGAGAGAGAAAGAGAGAGAGAAAATCCCAAGCAGGCTCCGCGCCCCTAGTGTGGAGCCCCGTGAGGGGCTTGAACTCATGAACTGTGAGATCATGACCTGAGTTGAAATCAAGAGTTAGTCGCTCAACTGACTGAGCCACCCAGGCACCCTGAAGACTTCTTTTTTAAACAGAAATGATCACAGGTAACTATTTTTGAAAGTTGAACAGAAGAGTATTCTTAGATATTAAATACCCACTATTCTTAAAAAAAAACAATGCTGTGATGATCTTAAATATTTTTTTCACAGATGACTATTCATTTTTTACACATATTATTGTTTATGGCCGTGGATTACAGTTTCAAGTACTTTTATAAACCTCCAAGAATGACACTAAAATTCCCACCTGCCTCAATGACATAACCGTTTTCACAACTATATTTTAGCAGAGAAAGAGAAAAAAAATAAGGAACAAGAAAAGTTGTAAGGGCAGCGGAAAGCTGACTCCTGCCTCACACCCACAAAATTCACACTTTGAACCACAGCCACACAAAACTACTTGCTATACCCCAAGGTGGGTGGGGCAGTGTTCCCTTGGCCCTGTCCCCAGGCTTTTGCATTGACTTCTGCTCCTGCTTCTAGGTCTTGGTTAAGAGAGTTTCTGAAAGCCCGTTGTATTTCTTTTCTTTCTTTTAATTTTATTTATTTAAATAATCTCTAAACCCAACGTGGGGCTTGAACTCATGACCCAAAGATCAAGAGTCAGGTGCTCTTCCAGCTGAGGCAGCCAGGCGCTCCAGCCTACTGCATATTTCTAACAGTACTTATCACTCAGTATTTAGTCACCACTTTCTTTGCCTGTCTTCTTTACAAGGCTATTGTCGCCTTTTGTCTCATTTACCTCTATGTCCTTAGAGCTTGACACAGTTCTGAGAACAGAGTATATGCTCAATAAATGTTTAACATGTGAAGAAGAAGTGAACACGGAAATCTAACCTACTTGATTCAAAAAAAAAAAAAAAAGAGGCATCCACTGCTCTTCGCCCCTACACACACTTACATATATGTAATATTCAGGGCCATGCAACTGAATTCCATATTTAACTAGTTCCCTTTTCATTTTTTTAGTCTGATAGTATGTATATTTTTTATTGTGGCAAAATACCTATCACTTAAAATTTACCATCTTAATCATTTTAGTGAACATCTTAGTTCAGTGGTGTTAAATATGTTCATCGTGTTGTGCAATCATCACCGCCATCCATCTCCAGAACTCTTTTCGCTCTGTGGAACTGAAAGCCTATATCCATCAAACAATAACTCCCCATTCTCTCTTACCCCAGCCCCTGGCAACTATCACATTTCTGTCTCTATGATTTTGACTGTTCTAAGTGCCTCATATAAATGGAATCATACAGGATTCGTCTTTTTATGACTGGCTTATTTCGCTTAGCATAATGTCCTCAAAGTTTCTCCATGTTGTGACCTGTGTCAGAATTTCCTAACTATATTATATTATTATATTATATTATATTATATTATATTATGTTATGTTATGTTATGTTATGTTATGTTATGTTATGTTATGTTATGTTATATTATATTATATTATATTATATTATATTATATTATCTTAATTTCCTAACATAGTAATACATGTTAACTTACATTCCATTGCGTGTGTATAGCACATGTTGCTTATCTGTTCACCTGTAGATGGACACTTGGGTCACTTCCACATTTCAGCTATTGTGAATAATGCTGCTATGAACACGAGTGTACGAATATGTCTTCAGGACCCTGCTTTCAGTTCTTTTGGGTATGTGCTCAGAGGTTTAGTTGCTAGATCATATGGTAACTCTATTTTTAATTTTTTGAAGAACTGCCATATGTTTGCAACAGCAGCTGCACCATTTTACATTCCCACCAGCAGTGTGGAAGGGTTCCGGTTTTCCCACGTCATCATCAACACTTTGTTGTTTTCTGTTTTTTTTTGCTAGTAGCCATCCTAAAGGTATGAGGCGATACTGTAGTTTCATTTTGCAATTTCCTAATGGTTAGTGATGTGGAGCATCTTTTCATGGGCTTGTTGGCCATTCGTATATCTTTGGAGAAATGTCTATTTAAGTCCTTTGCCCACTTTTGAATCAGGTTGTTTGGTTATCTTTTGTTGTTGTTATCAGTATATTTTCTGGATATTAACCTTTTTATTTTTATCAGATATGTAAGTTGCAAATATTTTCTCCCATTCTGCGGGTTGCCTTTTTACTCTGTTGTTAGTGTCTTTTGCTGCACAAAATTTTAAAATATTCATGAAGTCCAATTTGTTTTTTCTTTTGTTACCTGTGCCTTTGGTGTCCTATCTAAGAAGTCATTGCCAAATCCAGTGTCATGAAGTTTTTGCCCTATGTTTTCTTTTAAGAATTTTATTGTTTTAGGTCTTACATTTAGGTCCTTAATCCATATTGAGTTAATTTTTTTGTATTTGGTATTAAGTAGGTGTCCAACTTCATTTTTTTGCATGTGGGTATCCAGTTTTCCCAGTACCGTTTGTTGAAAAGACCATCCTTTTCCCATTGAATGGTCTTGGCCCCCTTGTCAAATGTCATTTGACCATGTATGAACAGCTTTATTTCTGTTCTATTCTGTGGGCCTGTCTTAATGCCAGGACCACACTGTTTTGGCTACTGTGGCTTTGTAGTAAGTTTTGAATTCAAGAAGTGTTGAGTCCTTCAGTTTTGTTCTTCCTTTTCAAGATTGTTTTAGCTATTCAGGGTCCTTTGAGATTCCATATGGATTTTAAGATGGGCTTAGAATTTCTATTTCTGCAAATTAAAATCAGAGACTCTTTTTAAAAAATTCTCCAGCATACTAGGTATTTTTTAAAAGTCCTCTATACCTCCATCCTCCTCTGGAGACCCCCTTTTTGGAGCCCTCTGTCCTCTGTCCCAGTCAGGCCTGCTGCACAACTGTCCTCCTGGGCTTTCCTTCAGTGCTTTCTTGAGTTGGAGCCACTGTTTTCCAGATCCTATGTCACTTAGAGAGCTCTCAAAACATAAATGAGTTCATATCCTTCCCCTGCTTGAATTCTTCCAGTGGCTTCTTGTGGTACTCAGAGTCTAAAAGTCTGACCATGGCCTACACAGGTCTGCCAGCCCCAGACTAGCCTGCCCCTCTGCGCGTATCACTTACCTTCTCTTGCTCACCTACTCTACTGTGGCACTTCTAGGTCAGTTACCGAATGATGAATTATTGTTTCTGACTAGCCAATTTGCTTGCCCCACCTGCCTGTTCCTATGGCATCCTGTGCCCATAAGACAATCCATAATACTGTAACTACCTCTTTAATGTCTGATTCCCATGACCATAAGCTCCATGTGATGTGTCTGACTTGTTCAGAACCATATTCCCCCACATCTAACATGGTGCCTGGCTTGTAGCAGACACTCAGCAAATGAGCTGACACTCATCCAAGCCGATGCTCTGTCTTCACATTCCCTTTGGTGAGAAGTGTTATTCTAGGCTTCTAAAGAGCCTGTCCTACTATGACTGGAGGGGTCATCTTGTGCTTGGGAGAATGCTGTTGTCAAGGATGGGCTCTGGCTGTACTGGACACCTTATGCCCAAGGAAGGGCACAGAGCAAGGTCCACACACTAAGTGCTGACCACATGGTGAGAGACCCTGTGACCAATAGAGAAAACACAACACTGGTTAGAGAGAGGAGCATTCTGGTTCGAGCGACCAAAGCAAGATGGGTCAAAGTCAGAGTGGTAAGCATGGCCCTGGAGGTGACAAGAAAAATGACAAGGAAAAGAAAAATACAAACCTCCCGTACCGACTAGAGTGAGGAAAAAGAAGAAGAAAACAAAGGGACCAGTTGCTGCCAGTGAGCTGCCACTGGTGACATGTCACACTCAGTGCCAGTTAAAATTACTGAAGTTATGGGGCGCCTGGGTGGCTCAGTCGGTTAAGTGTCCGACTTCGGCTCAGGTCACGATCTCGCGGTCCATGAGTTTGAGCCCCGCGTCGGGCTCTGTGCTGACTGCTCAGAGCCTGGAGCCTGTTTCAGATTCTATGTCTCCCTCTCTCTGACCCTCCCCTGTTCATGCTCTGTCCCTCCCTATCTCAAAAATTAAAAAATAAACGTTAAAAAAAATTTTTTTAAAAATTACTGAAGTTAAGATTAAAGACTCTCTTCTCATGGAGGATGAATTCATTAGAAATCAGGAACAAATGAAGACTTTAGAAGAAAAGCAAGAGGAGGAAAGATCAAAGGTGGATGGCTGGAGGGACCCCAACGTTGGTAGGAACGTTGGAAGACATCACTGTATCTACATCTGTGGGCTCAGAACGCTGTGTCAGTATTCTTTCCTTGGTGGACAAGGATCTGCTGGAACCAGGCTGCACGGCCCTGCTCAACCACAAGGTACATGCTGTCATAGGGGTGGCTCATGGATGACACGGATCCCTTGGTCACAGTGATGAAGGTGGAAAAGGCCCCCCAGGAAACCTATGCTGTTATCAGGGGTTGGACAACCAAATCCAGGAAATTAAGGTATCTGTGGAGCTTCCTCTCACACATCCTGAATATTATGAAGAGATGGATATAAAGCCCCCAAAGGGGGTCATTCTCTATGGTCCGCCTGGCACAGGTAAAACCTTATTAGCCAAAGCAGTAGCAAACCAAACCTCAGCCACTTTCTTAATAGTGGTTGACTCTGAACTTAATCAGAAGTACCTAGGTGATGGGCCCAAACTCGTTCAGGAATTGTTTCTAGCTGTGGAAGAACATGCACCATCCATGGTGTTTATTGATGAAATCGTTGCCATTGGAACAAAAAGATATGACTCAAGTTCTGGTAGTGAGAGAGAAATTCAACGAACAATGTTGGAACTGTTGAACCAGTTGGATGGATTTGAATCAAGAGGTGATGTAAAAGTTACCATGGCCACATACTGAATAGAAACTTTGGATCCAGCGCTTATCAGACCAGGCCACATTGATGGGAAAATTGAGTTCCCCTGCCTGATGAAAAGACTAGGAAGTGCATCTTTCAGATCCACACAAGCAGGATGATGCCAGACTTTGATCATGGCTAAAGATGACCTCTCTGGGGCCGACATTAAGGCAATCAGTAGAGAAGCTGGTGTGATGGCCTTGAGAGAACAGAGAATGAAAGTAACAAATGAAGACTTCAAAAAGTCTAAAGAAAATGTTCTTCATAAAAAACAAGAAGGCACCCCTGCAAGGGCTCTACCTGTAGCGACCACATTTGCCTTCAAGGAAATGATCGGGAGTGTCCCGACTCCTCGAAGGATGAGGCAGGGGAAGGTACCCAGAGGAACCCATGTTCCAGTTGATCTTTCTTAACAAAACCTCCTGTGTACATTTTTGAGGGTGATGTGGGTATAGGATGCCCACCAGGCTGCTTTCATCTGTTGGCCATGTGCAGTGCTCTGCCCCCAATAAAGCGAGCTCCTTCTCAGGTAAAAAAAAACAAAACAAAAGAGAGAGAGAGCGAGAGCGCATTCTTCCCTAGTCATCACACCATCTCAGGCAATTCAGCTTAACAACTATCTGTGAAGTCCTGAGCAGCAGCCTTGTGGTAGCTGCTGTGGGTCACAGAGTGACATGAGACACCTCACCTTCTAGAGACTGTTACCTATTCAGTGAGTTCAGTCTCCTGTGCCATTTAAAGACAACAGTTTTTTAATATTAACATAATAAAATTAAGGACATTAAAAATGTATTGTTGGGGCGCCTGGGTGGCTCAGTTGGTTAAGTGTTCTACTTCGGCTCAGGTCATGAGCTCATGCTTGTGGGTTTGAGCCCCGCGTTGGGCTCTGTGCTGACAGCTCAGAGCCTAGAGCCTGCTTCAGATTCTGTGTCTCCCTCTCTCTCTACCCCTTCCCTGCTCATGCTCTGTCTCTCTATCTCTCAAAATAAATAAACATTAAAAAAATTTTTTTAAAGTGTATTGTTAGTGATTTAGTACTTTTCCCCATTTTGTCCTCCATGCATAGGTATAATCATACCGTATGTACTATTTTGTATTCTACTGTTTCCATATAATAAATAAAATATAAATATAAGAAAGTATCAAAAGTTTATCTATTGCTATCTACTTTTCTCAACAATCATTTAAAAATATTATAATTGATGAAACTATCTTCTTGCTGTTTGACATTTATATAATTTCTGAAGTTGTCTATAATAAATAATGTGCTGCACATCTTCATTTATTTAGGATATTTAAAAATTGGAATCTTTGGGGCATCTGGGTGGCTCAGTCAGTTGAGCCTCCAACTTCAGCTCAGGTCATTTCAGTTTGTGAGTTTAAGCCCCGTGTCTGGCTCTATGCCGACAGCTCGGAGCCTGGAGCCTGCTTTGGATTCTGTGTCTCCCCCTCTCTCTGCACCTCCCCCATTTGCGTTTTCTCTCTCTGTCTCTCTGTCTCTGTCTCTCTCTCTCTCAAAAATAAATAAACATTAACAAATTTTTAAAAAAGTAAAAAATGGAATCTTTAAATATCTGTTTCTGGAAATTCATGAAGGAATTTGTCACCGCTCAACTGTTTTACTATGTTTCTCTGATGAGATCACTCCCTCTCTTTCCATGGTGTTAATTTCATACCTTTTCCACGCTACTCAGACCTCTACTTCCTTCCCATATGCTCACTCTGTTTTGATGATCTTGCTTCCTACTCCATGGAGAAGCCAGACACCAGCTGGTGAAAGCTCATTTACCTTCTGTATAAATAGGATTAGGTTTGGCCATGAGTAACAGAAAACCCAGAACAACAGTGGCCTAGACAAGGACAGTGTTTATTTCTTTTTTTTTTTAACGTTTATTTATTTTTGAGACAGAGAGAGACAGAGCATGAACGGGGGAGGGGCAGAGAGAGAGGGAGACACAGAATCGGAAGCAGGCTCCAGGCTCTGAGCCATCAGCCCAGAGCCCGACGCGGGGCTCGAACTCGCGGGGCTCGAACTCGCGGGGCTCGAACTCGCGGGGCTCGAACTCGCGGGGCTCGAACTCGCGGGGCTCGAACTCACGGACCGCGAGATCGTGACCTGAGCCGAAGTCGGACGCTTAACCGACTGCGCCACCCAGGCGCCCCGACAGTGTTTATTTCTATCTCACATACACAAAGTCCCTAGCCAGAGCTAGGCATGGCAGGAACGATACCCCTGCCTGCTTACTCCAGCGGTACCTGGTTCAATGCCTGGTACATAATGGATTTGACGTAGGCAGGGTGGGTCCCAGGACCCAGAGGGGGTCACACAGGACCAGCCAAGAGGGTCACTGGTTTTGTGCAGGACAGAAATCAGCACTGGCTGGCTTAGTTGCAAGAGCATGCAACTGTTGATCTTGAGGTCATGAGTTCGAGCCCCATGTTGGGTGTAGAGATTACTATAAAAAAAAAGAAGAAAAGAAAAGAAAAAAATCAAACAGGAACCTGAAGGAAGTGAAAGCAGAGTTTGTTGAATACTGTCAGTGATAGCACATAGCAGATTGAGTGTCTGGGAGACTTGGAAAAGAAAGGAGAGTGAGTCTCTCCATTGCTCGGGGTTAGGGCTTATATTGGAAACGGTTTCAAGGTACGTGTTCCTTCAGGAATCCACAGTAGGGTCCCCTCAAAGGCGAGTATCAGGTGAATAATAGGTGCTATTTCTTAAATCACTGAAGGTAGGGAGGATTGGTGTCAGCATCGGCAGAGGTTGGTTTGAAGCTAATGTCCTGGGACATGTTTGGGCTTCGGTTCTTCTTAGATGATAAAGTGTTTGGGAGCCTAGGACAAGAATCCAAGAATGATTAACTTTCCTGCCTCTCTCTTGGAGTGGGAACATGGATAGCAGCTTGGTTCATTCAGATGCGAGGTGAAATATAGAACATGAGTAAATGGGGCCTAGCAGAGAAACAGCAGAGACGGAGCCTTTCTAAAAATGGAGCTGCTCTCTTTCCCTGTCTCAGATTCACAGATTACTGTGAATTCACAGATTACTATCTGTTGAATGAAAATCGCGTTCATTTACAGTAGGACACTTAAAAACTTTTGGTGTAGGGGCGCCTGGGTGGCGCAGTCGGTTAAGCGTCCGACTTCAGCCAGGTCACGATCTCGCGGTCCGTGAGTTCGAGCCCCGCGTCGGGCTCTGGGCTGATGGCTCGGAGCCTGGAGCCTGCTTCCGATTCTGTGTCTCCCTCTCTCTCTGCCCCTCCCCCGTTCATGCTCTGTCTCTCTCTGTCCCAAAAATAAATAAAAAACGTTGAAAAAAAAAAAAAATTAAAAAAAAAAAAAAAAAAAAAACTTTTGGTGTATATATAAAGTGATTTCTTAGAGAGCAGATGTATTCTCAATGTCTCCAATAATATCCCAAGGTACTATTTCTACTACCTCAGTCATGGCCAGTGTGGTTTCTTCCCTGCCCATTTAATAAGCAAAAACAGGTGCCTCATTAAACTTGCATTTGTGTTTTTACCACCAGGGAGAGTGAGCCTTTGTTTACTTCCATGTTCTATTTCCTCTTTTATGAATTGTTTTGTTTCTTTCCTTGTGCTTTGCTTATGAATCTACGTAAGCTATAAAAAATGATAAAGGTATTGTTTGTTATTTACTACAAATATTTGAAAGCACATTCTCACATCTACATATGTATGTGTATACATATGTGTGTTGTGCATGTGATTCACATCTTCTGGCCTCCAGTAAATACCGTGTGCAGTAGTGAGGGCGGTCCTGAGGCCCTCAAGCCTCTGTGTCGGACATTCTTGGGTTGGAATCCCAGCTCTGCTCCTTTTAAGCTGAGGGATATGCCTTGTTCAAATTACTCAACTTTCCTAAGCTTCGTATTCTCCTCTGTAAAATGATCATTATACTTAAAATGTATACATATTTTGCAAATGCTTTATACAGTCAAGTGTGTTGAGCTAATCTTTTGTGATTTCATCTATTATATACCAAAGTTTAAAAACTTCTCCCCATGCTTGATAAACATTTAATTATTTTTCTTTGAACTTTTCTACGGTTAAAGTTTTACTCAATAGTTAATTGTCTTTTTGGATGAGTCCCAGGTGTTCTGACATTTGCAGAAGCCAGAGATCTGTGTGACCTCTAAAGTCAGGAGAAGATTGACTCCTGCCCTCAGTGGGCCTACGCTCTTGTCAGGGGGCAAACACACATGTATGATCCCGATGGGAAATAGGCTGACCTACTCTCCTCACGCTAAGAGGTGTGGGTTAGCAGAGTAGGATTATGGAGTAGGCCCAGCTGGGTGGGTGCCATGGGCCACCAGTCCCTAAAAAGCGCTAAGATAGCACTGGGCATGTGATAACATGGGAAAAATCTGTGTTTCCAGAACACCTCAAGGGAGGGTAAGGCTTGGCACAGGGCTGGAAGGAATACTTAAATAGGCTGCTTGGGGTAGGGGGACCGAGCCTCTGCCCCTACCTGCAGGCCCTGCTTGAATGACAACAGTTGACAGATCGATGTCCTCTGACAGGCTGGAGCCTGGTTTCGGGCATAGTTTTGCTGGGTGATGGATGCAAGAGGAAACACTGTATGGTCACTGTAGTCTTTCCTCTCCACTCTTGCCTTACAGGGCTGATCCGATTCTACTCCAATTTGAACACTAGTTTTTCTATTTAAAGAATAGCTGCTTAAGGTGACAGGTCCATAAAGGGCCACAAATGTCTGAAAACCCTAGAAATACAGTCCCTTTACTGCTCCAGGCCTTGGTTGCCCTGCCTCTTGGAAACTGCTCTGAGGATATACTCTTTAAAAAAAAATTTTTTTTTAATGTTTATTTTTTGAGAGAGAGACAGAGAGACAGAGCATGATTGGGGGAGGGGCAGAGAGAGAGGGAGACACAGAATCCGAAGCAGGCTCCAGGCTCTGAGCTGTCAGCACAGAGCCTGATGTGGGGCTTGAACCCACAAACCATGAGATCGTGACCTGAGCTGAAGTCGGATGCTTAACCGACTGAGCCACCCAGGCACCCTGGGATATACTCTTTTTTTATCAAACACAGGCACTAAACTTTCTCCCTCCCAAGACAGCCAGGTCTTGAACAAGGGGTCCAAAAAGACCTTAGTTCTCTGGGATAAAAAGTATTTCTCTAGGCCTTTGTCAGCACTTCTACTGATGGTCAGGTCTGGAGATCTGAACAGTTGACCAGTCCTGTGGGTTGTCCCCAGCTCAGCCTTCATCCAACTGTCCTATGCTAGCACCTACCTGTTTAATCAGGATTCCCATCTAATTCCTGCCAGAAGAGTGGTTGGTTTTTTTTTTTTTTTTTTTTTTTTTTTTTTTTTTTAATTTATTTTTGGGACAGAGAGAGACAGAGCATGAACGGGGGAGGGGCAGAGAGAGAGGGAGACACAGAATCGGAAACAGGCTCCAGGCTCCGAGCCATCAGCCCAGAGCCTGACGCGGGGCTCGAACTCACGGACCGGGAGATCGTGACCTGGCTGAAGTCGGATGCTTAACCGACTGCGCCACCCAGGCGCCCCAAGAGTGGTTGGTTTTGATTCTGACCAGCTGTTGTTTAGGGCCATCATCTTGGCCAGCAGGCTTCTCCCTGGCTGACACCAGCTGTATTTCCCTTTCCTGGGCTGAATAGGTGGAGAGTCTGTATATGAGAGACCATGGTGTTCTCCTAGATATCCTTAGCTCTGAGTCAAAGGCAGGAAATATGATGCAAATCAAGGCACCTGCCATTGAGCCATGTGGCCACTTCTGCAGACACTGAACTGAAGGGCCCCAGGACCCAAGAACTTGGGTCAGCAAGCCAGAAGCCTGTCTGCTCTCCAGGGCAAAGAAACGAGTCCTGTGGACAGGGTTTCAGATAGGGAAGCTGGAAAGACCAGGGGGCTCAAGAGAGGCTGAAGGTACAAGACCGCAACTAATGGATGGACCGCAACAGATGGAATTGTGGTCGATTCCATGGGAACCCGGGAAGTGGGGAGGGAGAGGCCACCAGCTAAGGGCAGCTGCAGTCCTCCCGGCCACGGCTCCGTATTGGCTCCGTATCGTTTGGGATCTACATCCGACACTACCTCAGACTAAGTGAGTGCCTTGCCCAAAGCCACTCAGCTAACCGCTCTGAACTTGAGCTTCCTGTTTTGCAATGAGGACAATACTGTCTGGGCAGCCTAAAACTAGGACCATTCTGTGTCTCAGATGATAAGATAGATTCTAGTTGTGTTAAAGACGTGGAACTGTTGGTAATGCATTTGTATATCGATATTGTAGCGCTTTGCTTTTTTTTTTTTGCAGTTAATTTTTTTTTTTTTTTTTAAATTTTTTTTTTCAACATTTTTTATTTATTTTTGGGACAGAGAGAGACAGAGCATGAACAGGGGAGGGGCAGAGAGAGAGGGAGACACAGAATCGGAAACAGGCTCCAGGCTCCGAGCCATCGGCCCAGAGCCCGACGCGGGGCTCGAACTCACGGACCGCGAGATCGTGACCTGGCTGAAGTCGGACGCTCAACCGACTGCGCCACCCAGGCGCCCCTGCAGTTAATTTTAAAAATTGAGATAATTCATGAAAATGGGTGGAAATAACTTTAAAATTTTTAAGGAATTGTTAGAACAAGTGAAATATAGTCCCTAATCCCTAAAAATTGTCATTTACAGCAAGCAGCAAGAAAGGTATTTGTAATACATTAACTTAGAAAAAGATACTACCAATTCGTAAAATAAGACCTCCTCATTTTTTTAAGTTTATTTATTTATTTTGAGAGAGAAAGAAAGCATGAGCGGGGGAAGGGCAGAGAGAGAGAGGGAAAGAGAGAGAATCCAGGATAATCTCTCCATTTCAGGGTCCTTAATGTAATGACATCTGGGAAGTCCCTTTGCCATGTGAGGTAATGTGTTTACAAGCTCCAGGGATTCTGACTTGGATATTTTTGGGGGCGGGCCGTTGTTCTGCCTAGAACATAGGGTGATTGGATAGTCACTCCATGTGTTTGGGGGACAGAGTGATCACTGGGGGCTTCTCTGGAAAGATGACATTTGAGCTGAGATGTGAAGGGTAAGGTCCAGCCAGCCTTCCGGAGCGCTGAGGGAAGGGGAGACGAAGCAGCGAGGAAAGGGCCTGGCGTGTTTGAGGAACAGAAAGATCAGTGTGGCTTCAGCAGGAAGCAGGCAGGATTGCTGGGAATCAGTTTGACAAAAGCCAATTTGCTGAAATGATCAAGTCACTAAAGTCCTGCTTCTAGTAATTACCTAGAAAGCTAAAGCATGCTGTGTTATCGAGGGTAATTTCAAGAATCTTTAAAATTAATAGGTTTTATTATTTAGTGCAGTTTTAGGTTTACAGAAAAATTGAACAAAAGTACAGAGTTCCCATATTGCTCCCTCCCATCCCAGTTTCCCCCTCTATTAATATCTTGCATTAGTATGGTACATTTGCTACTCTTGCTGCACCAATATGGATGCATTATTATTAGCTAAAGTGCATAGTTTATGTTAAGGTTCACTGTGTTTTATAGGTTTTGACAAATGCATTATGTCATCTATCCTCCATCATATCATACAGAATTGTTCCACTGACTTGAAGAACCCCCTGTTCATCCTTCCATCCCTCCTTCTGAACCCCTGACAACCACTGACCTCTTTGTTGTCTCCAGTTTTGCTTTTTCCAGAATGTCATGTAGTTGGAATCATACAGTACGTGGCCTTTTCAGATTGGCTTCTTTCACTTAGCAGTATTGAAGATTCTCTCATGTCTTTTTGTGGCTGGATGCCTCACTTCCTCCTATTGCTGAATAATATTCCCTGGTGTGGATGTACCACAATTTGTTTATCCACCTGCCTACTGAGGGACATCTTGGTTGCTTCCAATTTGGCGCAGTTAAGAATAAAGCTGGTATAGGGGCGCCTGGGTGGCTCAGTCGGTTGAGCGACCGACTTCGGCTCAGGTCATGATCTCACGGTTTGTGAGTTCGAGCCCCGCGTCTGGCTCTGTGCTGACGGCTCGGAGCCTGGAGCTTGCTTCGGATTCTGTGTCTCCCTCCCTCTCTGCCCCTCCGCGACTCACGCTCTGTCTCTCTCTGTCTCAGAAATAAATAAACATTAAAAAAAAAAAAAGAATAAAGCTGGTATAGGGGCACCTGGGTGGCTCAGTCAGTTGAGCGTCCAACTTCAGCTCAGGTCATGATCTCACAGCTTGAGGGTTCCAGCCCTGTGTTGGGCTCTGTGCTGAACTCAGAGCTCGGAGCCTTCTTTGGATTCTGTGTCTCCCCCTCTCTCTGTCCCTCCCCTGCTCGTGCACTGTCTCTCTCTGTCTCTCAAAAATAAATAAACATTAAAAAAACTTAAAGAATAAGGTTGGTATATACGTTCATATGTAGGTTTGTATGGACACAAGTTTTCAGCTCACTTTAGTTAAAATATGGTTTCAATGAATCAGATTCATTGGTCTAGTTCAGCTGAATGTCATTTTAACATGTGTTATTTCACGTCTAAGGTGCCTGAGTGTCCTCTGTGCTCAAAATTCATGCAAAATGCTCCTTGGATTAGGCTGGGTAAGAAATCAGTGAGTTAGAGGGGAAAAGTCAGTGGACTTAGGAGAATGTGTACTGGAAGAAATACTTGGTATTTGCTTCTAGAATTCTGACATTTAAGACATGTGTTAAATCTGAAATTTGAATAAGACATTCTCATTCCCAAAAGTCATGGACCCGAAGTACAGAAAATCCAAAACATATTGAACTTGAGCTGGCCTAGTGCCATTGCAGTGGCGAAGCCAAAGATAAACTAAAAGTAAAACTTAACCAAATCTAAATAAAAACTTTGAGGAAAAAGCCCTCAAAGACAACACAAATTGTCATCAATTTTACAGAGTCTCTAGGAACAAGTAGAAACAAGAGTCACATATTTCCGGGGTCAGGGAAGGCTGAATCACTGAGAGATAGAGGATGAGTAATTTCTGGACTACAAAGAATCATTACTTAGTATTATCCCTACAAACAAAGTTAGTCATCCTGATGGGCACATTTGGAGATCATTGCATTTATTTGCATATTTTTGGTTGGGTAACATTTTTTTGCATTTATGTACTTCTGTTCATGTTAAGAATATAATGATCAGTCAAATTGTAACCTAAGCCTCCATTCCTTCATTTGTAAAAGGATGGAAATGAATTATGTGGTTTAGCTCTAAGATGCTCTCAAATACAGTAGCATTCTAAGGCTAGAATACTGTGGGAAAATAAATAGACTCTTTGACTACCTAGAATGTTTCGGACATGGGGTATTCTGCTTAATTCCACTTTCCGATCAATTGATAATTAACCCCGATTCGTTTTTGGTTTGAAATTTGTTAGAAATTATAAATCCACATCTTGGCGAATCCACATCCAGAGCACGTAAGGGATTTTTTTGAGGATTCTTCTGATTTAGGTGCTGGGGTTTCAGAAATGGAGACGGAGAACATGAAAGATGCTGAATAGGAATGAATGCACTTTGTTCTCATCAACATCACATAGTTTCTATTAGTTTGCAGTTTCTTGGCTTTAGATAAATTGTCATGGAAGAAATCCAGTCAGTTGACTATCTGGGTTACTGGGGTCTGAGATACGGCGTCCAGTCAGCGGCTGTGAAATGCATCCCAGACATTACTGCTGCAGGGATGTGGCTGCTTAAGAGGCTTCACAGTTATGTAGTGTCTTAAGACTTTGAGATTTATTCTCGTTTGCGTATTTGGTTTGCCTAGTAGGTGAACCAGAGGATAATAGATAGAGACTAAAAACCTTCAAAATTGTATTTCAGTGGGGATGTGACATGAAGGGTGTCAGAAGCTGGAGGGAATTTTTATGGACTGGACTCCAACTTCCCACGGGGAGCAAGAGGGAATACCAGTCAGCTAGAATAGTGACTGGATATTTCCCTGGGCGTGACCTACTTTGGTTTCCTGACTTAGTTCTCTTATTTGCTTTGACGGTGGTGGTAGTTCATTGGGTATTTGATCTGGCTGGCTTTTTTGGCTCTGCTGGCTGGACTGCTGGGGTTTAGAGAAACACTGTCCTGTTCCCTTGGTCCCCCATCTGAGGACCTACTTCAAATTTTAGGTATAACCACTTCCTGGCACTTGCTTGCTTTTCCAGGCCTGTGCAGTGTCTTGGGCATGTCTGGAGGATTCTCTAGGGAATGCTGTGGACCAGGAGGAAGACTTGAGTCTGTATTTCTGGACATTGATGTACCACTGATTGCTGCTCAGTTCAGCAGCACATGTACTAAAATTGGAACAATGCACCACTGATTTTACCCTGTGATATATACAGTCACGCACCTCTCAGGGGTAAACTATAGAAGTTCAACTTGTATTTATTAACTGGAAAAGCGTTAGCACTAACATTAGCAGTGCCCTTAGCTGTGGTCTAATGTTCCTCATGAATTGAAACACCCACCTTCGATTCTTAGATTTTTCTCTCCCTGTGGATTTGTAAGTCAAATTTCTCATGTCCCTGAAGGATGTGTGTGTGTGTGTGTGTGTGTGTGTGTGAAACAGAGAGAGAGAGAGAGAGAGGGAGGGAGGGAGGGGGAGAGGCAGATTTAGATCATATTGAAGGTTAGATGGGTAATGCTGAACATTGGCCAACTTTCTGAACATTGATATCTTCTAAATCTTATGCCTTCTATGTTAAATTTAGAGGGATATTCGTCTTTCACAAAGTCATGGTCTCAACATACATAATATAAATTTTCTGTAGTAAAATGTGAAGTTGTTCCTTTTTTTATGTTCAGTTTTGTTATGAGGAGTCCAAATAGTTCAGAAATAGAGGTTGCCACTAATAAATGTGTGGTGTGTTTCCTTCCGGACTTTTGTCTCTGTATTTATATACAATGTAGTTATGCATTTTTCTTAACAAATATGGACTCATTTATTATGGGCTTATATAGGAACCTTTCATTTGTCTCATGATAATATATTGTGGATATCTTTTTGTTACTATGTATAATTCTATTTTATTCTAGTATCTAAAGAAACTTGTGATTATGCTGGGCCCACCTGGATAATCCAGGATCATCTCCCCCTCTCAAGATCTTTAACCTAATTGCACCAGCAAAGCCCTTTTTGTCATGTAGGGAAATATATTCATAGGTTCTGGGGCTTAGACAGGGGTGTCATTTGGGGTCATTATTCAGTCTGTCATACTGGTGTTTTCTAGGTGTCTCCGCGGTAAAATTACTGCTTTCCCTTTTGTAAGTAATGAATAACTAATGTAATTATATAAAATAATGTAATTAATAAGTAGCTTAAGGGGGGATACATTGAAATTATCTAAATGTACTGCTTGCCTCAAACTTTTATCCATTAGTTTTTAACATCCATTGGTGATTCTTGCCTGAATGAATTATTAAGGGGTGGTCATTAAAAATTTTTAACAGTTTTGTTGAGGAATAATTGACATGTAATAAACTGCCTGTGTTTCATTTTTATTTATTTATTTATTTAGTTTTTAATTAAAAATTTTTTTTTAACATTTATTTATTTTTAAGAGACAGAGAGAGAGCATGAGCAGGGTAGGGGCAGAGAGACAGAAGGAGACACAGAATCTTAAGCAGGCTCCAGGCTCTGAGCTATCAGCACAGAGCCTGATGTGGGGCTCAAACCCACAAACTGTGAGATCACGACCTGAGCCGAAGTCAGATGCACAACCGACTGAGCCACCCAGGCACCCCTCATTTTTATTTTTTTTTTAAAGAATTAAAAAAAAAATTTTAACGTTTATTTATTATTGAGAGACAGAGAGACACAGAACCTGAGCAGGGGAGGGGGAAAGAGAGGGGAAGACACAGAATCTGAAGTAGGTTCCAGGCTCTGAGCTGTCAGCACAGAGCCTGACGCGGGGCTCGAACTCACAAACTGTGAGATCATGACCTGAGCCAAAGTCAGTTGCTTAACCAACTGAGCCACCCAGGCACCCCTAAAAAAATTTTTTTTAAATGTTTATTCATTTTTTGAGAGAGAGAGAGAATGTGCCTGTGTGCATGTGAGTGAGTGGGGGAGGGGCAGAGAGAGAGGGAGACACAGAGTCTGAAACAGGCTCCAGACTTTGGGCTGTCAGCACAGAGCCTGGCGTGGGGCTTGAGATCTTGACCTGAGCTGAGGTTGTACCGATGGAGCCACCCAGGCGCCCCTAAACTGCCTGTGTTTTTATAAAGTTTAACGGTTTTCACATATGTCTACCACCCATGAAACCATCCCCACAGTTAAGCTTGTGAACCTATTCATCACCCCCAAGGTTTCCTCACACCCCTTTGAAATTCCTCTAACCTCACCTGCCTCTCTCAGGCAACCACCACTCTGCTCTCTGTCCCTGTATATTAGCTGCGTTTTCTAGAATTTGTATAATCCAAACACAGCAAGAGCTCTTTTTTTGGCCTGGCTTCTTTCATTTACCATATTTATTTTGAGTTTCATCCATGTTATTGTATTAATAGTTTGTTCTTTTTAGTTACTAAATAAGATTCCATTTTATGGACATGGACATGTGACAGTTTGTTTATCCATTGATCGTTGATGGACGTTTGAGTTGTTTACAGTTTTTAGCTATTACAAATAAAACTGCTATGAACATTTGGGGCTCCTGGGTGGCTCAGTTGGTTAAGTGTCTGACTTTGGCTCAGGTCGTGATCTCATGGTTCGTGGGTTTGAGCCTGTGTCGGGCTCTGTGCTGACAGCTCAGAGACTGGAGCCTGCCTTGGATTCTGTGTCTCCCTCTCTCTTTGCCCCTCCCCCCACACTCTGTCTCTCTCTTTCTCAAAAATAAATAAACATTAAAAAAATAAAAAAACTGCTATGAACATTCATGTACATCTTTGTATGGTGATTTTCTGATTCCATCTATTATAATGAAGTTGGCATTCTACTGTAGGGAAGAGCTTTCTCTCCTCTCTCTCTCTCTTTATTAGTATGCATACAGGGATTCTTATTTCATTCGATGGATATAGTATGTTACCATCATGATTTCTCTTGATGCTCAAATTTTTCTGGATTTGGATAGCAAGGGGTCCCTCTAAACTGGGTTGTGTGCCCTAGATTTTGTGTCCTTTAGATATATTCCCATCATTCTTTGAGCACTCCTCGCTTTCTGGGACAAGATGTTATAGGCTTAATAGCTAATTTCTCTGCCACAGTCCTAGAACCTGCTATTTCTCCAAAGAGCCCCGTTTCCTTTTAGTAGAGAATAGGATTTAGAAAGCAGTATTTGTGCTGTGGGTGTGCTCATTGCTACCTGGAATTCATTGTTTCTAGGCTCTTTCAACAGAGTGAGGAAACATGTATGCATAACAATACCTCCAGTTCCATTACAACATCACAAGGTTATTCTAGCCTTCTCCCACTTGCTGCATTTTCCAGAGGTATGCTGGTAAATGTTTAACAACTTCTCCAGTAGATAAACTTTAATCTATACTTTGCAGCATTTGCCAATTTCCGCGGTGTAAAAACTCCCTCCATGGCCATTTTCAAACCACCAACATGACATCACTGAACAGGGAGTTAGGAAGAGATATACAGCATTGGTCCTCACTGGTGCGAGCCAGGTCTTGCATGCCACTGTAGGAGAAGTGGGCTCCTATTATCCGCAATATATTTGCTCATTTCCTAAATGAGCCCTAAAACACATAGAAAGTAGTTTCAGGATTGCTAACCAATACCATTGGGAGAAACAAGCTAGCGTTTAATGCGTCTAACTCCTTTGGCTTAGGATGAGAGCACATTGTCAGAATAGGGTGGCTAAAGTTACCTGGGTTGGTTCTACCTCCCTCTCCTTTAGTGTGGTGATTTTATTTATTCAAATGAGGTTAGGTTTGTTTATTTCTCTTTGTATTCCATTAGCTAGGTTTCTCCCTTACTTGTGTATGTTTCTAGTGTTTTCCACTGTGTAAAATATTAACAATTTCAAAAGTTAGAACAACTTAGAAAGGTGTACCCAGAGGTGCCTGGGTGGCTCAATTAGTTAAGTGTCTGACTCTTGATTTCGGGTCAGGTCATGATCTCACAGTTCGTGGGTTGGAGCCCCTGCTTGGGATTCTCTCTCTCTCCCTCTCTCTCTGCCCCTCCTCTGCACGCACATGCATGCTCTCTCTCTCTCAAAATAAATACACTTGATCTTATCCAAAAGGCCGAGAGTGATCTCTCTCAAAATAAGTAAATAAACTTTAAAAAATAAAAAAAGTGTACCCAGAGAAGCATCACTTTCGCCCCCTCCTTCTATCCCAATTCTACTCCTGTCTTGTCCTTTCTGATCCCACTTACCCTGTGTAAGTGACTAATTTCATTAATTTCTGGTTTATCTTCTCTGTTTCTTTTGTACAAATGAGTAGATACATATATGTATATTCTCATTTTCTTTTCTTTCTTATGCAAAAGGCAGTATACTACATAGAATAGCCATGAAATCGGAAACGTGTGTGTTTTTGTTTTACTTTTTATGACTGAAACTCCTCGATTGCTTCTGGGACATGCTAATGATAGGTGTATTCCATGAAAATCAGAAACATGAATCCCTTGAAACAATGCAAAGGCGCATGTGCAGGGGTTGATAGAAATGCTGTATTGATAAGTTATGTTCATAACAGTTTTGCATAATGCATTAAACTATGCATTGCTAATCAAGGACAGTACGTTCAACATATCATATGATATCATTGAAAACTTTGTAATGTAATAGCAATTAATCATTTCTTACGTATATTAGCCTATGCTTCCAGACTTTGGGACCACGCTGAAGCTACCCTCTTGCCCTTTGCTGTTTTAGCTTTAAAAAATACAGACTGAGAGAACCTAGGTAGCTCAGTTGGTTAAGGTCTGACTCTTGATTTTGGCTCAGGTCATGATCTCCGGTGTTGAGATGAGCTGAGCGCAGAGCCTGCTTAACATTCTTTCTCCCTCTCCCTCTGCCCCTCTCTCTCTCTGCTTGCGTTCTCTCTCTCTCTCTCTCTCTCTCTCTCTCTCTCTCTCTCTCTCTCAGGGACAGAGCCTGATGTGGGGCTCGAACTCATGAACCACGAGTTCATGACCTGAGCCCAGATCAAGAGTCGGACACTCGATATACTGAACCACCCAGGTGCCCCTCATTCTTTTTTATAGAACTTCATTGTGAGGATATACCACTCTCCCTGTGTGTGAATATTTAGGTTGTTTGCAAAACTTTGTAATTGTAGACAGCACTTTGTTGGAGGTGTATCTTCAGGGTAAATTCCTACAAGTGGAATAGCTGGATAAAAAGGTAAACACACATGTACTTTGGTTATTATTGAATTCCCCTCTCAAAGTTTGAACCAATCTTCATTCTCACCAGCAATGCACAAGAGTGGCTGCTGCCGCAGTCTTGTCAACTGAATGTGTTTCCTCTTGTTAATTTTGCCATTCCAATGGGTGAGGTTAAGTTTCCATTTGCATTTCTCTTAAAAAAAATTTTTTTTTTACATTTATTCATTTTTGAGAGACAGAGCACAGTGGGGGAGGGGCAGAGAGAGAGAGAGACACAGAATCCGAAGCACGCTCCAGGCTCCGAGCTGCCAGCACAGAGCCTGATGTGGGGCTTGAACCCACAAAACCACGAGATCATGACCCGAGCTGAAGCCAGACGCCGAACCGACTGAGCCACCCAGGCGCCCTGCATTTCTCTTTTTTAATAGGTGAGGTTGTATGTATCTCTAAATATTTAAGGAACGCACACACACAGAGTAAATCATGTGTTCCATATCTTTTGCCCATTTTCTGATTCTTTTTCCATCAATTTTATTTTATTTTATTTATTTTTTTAATTAAAAAATTTTTAATTTTTTTTCTTTTCCATCAATTTTGAAGAATTATTTCTATGTCAGGGATATTAGCCCTTTAGTGGTGATTTAATTGCAAGTGTTTTCTCTTTGTCAGTTTTATGTTTATTCTTTATGTGTATTATTATTTTTTGCTATGAAAATGTTTTTATGTTTAGGTGGTCAGATGCATGAACTTTTTTTGTTGTTGCATTAGGATTTTCAGTCATAGTTAGAAAACCCTTTGGCATGTTTATCTCTAGCTCTTGCAGGTTTCATGTGTTTACATTGAGATCTCTGATCCATTTTGAATTATTTCTGGGTACATTGTGGGGTTTGTATCTGCTTTTACCATTTTCTAAATGGCTAACAGTTGTCCCAGCACCGCTTATGAAAAAGCTCATTTTTGCCCCAGTGATGTGAGATGCTACCTTCAGCATATATTACTTTTCTGTGTGTACTTGTGTCTATTTCTGGGCTTTATATTCTATGCCACTGGTCTGTTTGACTATTTATTATGCACCAGCCCCACAGGGTGTCAATGATGGAGGCTTTATAAAGTGTTTAAATGTCTGGTAGGGCTGGCTTCCCTTCAGAACTTTTCATTCTCAGTATTTTTCTGGCCATTTTTGCATTTTTATGATTTCCATATGAACTTTGTTTAACCACATAAGAAAAAACTTGTTGGTATTTTCGTTGGAATAGCATTACAGTTATAAGTTAACTAAGAATTGACATTTTTATGACACTGAGTCATCCTATCCAAGAACAAAGAATATCTTTCCATTTGTATCATATCATCTGCAAGTAGAAATGGTGGAGATGGTTTTATTTCTTTCATAGCTCCTATGCTTCTAATCAATTTACCCCCTCAAATCGCATTGGTTAATCCCTCTAGTATGAAGTGGAGAAAGGGGGCATTCTTGCCTTGTTCCCCATCTTAATACAAATAAATGCCTGCAGTGTTTCTCCTTTAAGTAGGATATGAGCTTTAGGCATAGGACATACAAATATATATAATCATTTTAAGAAAGTACCATCAGTTTCTTTTTTCTTGAGTTTCTTTCTTTTTTTTAAAAAAAAAATTTTTTTTAAACGTTTATTTATTTTTGAGACAGAGAGAGACAGAGCATGAACGGGGGAGGGTCAGAGAGAGGGAGACACAGAATCTGAAACAGGCTCCAGGCTCTGAGCTGTCAGCACAGAGCCCAACGCGGGGCTCGAACTCACTGACCGCGAGATCATGACCTGAGCTGAAGTCAGCCGCCCAACTGACTGAGCCACCCAGGCGCCCCTTGAGTTTCTTTTAAAATCAGCAATGGGTGTTGAATACTGTTGAAGGCTTTTTTGGCCTTGCATTTCATTGCTGTAATAAATTATGATGACCTTGTGGCTTAAAACAGCAGAAATGTATTCTTTCACAGTTCTGGAGGCCAAAAGCCCAACATCAGCATCAGTAAGATGAAATCAAGGTGTCAGCAGAGACATACTCCCTCTGGAGGTTGTAGGGAAGAATCTATTCCTTGACTTTCCCAGCTTCTGGTGGCTGCTGGTGTTTCTTGGCTTGTGACACATCACTCCAATCTTGGCTCCGTGGTCACATGGCTTTTCCTCCTAAGTGTCAAATCTCCCACTGCCATCTGTTTTATAAGAACACTTGTGATTGTGTTTAGGGCCCACCCAAATAATCCAGGATAATCTCTCTATTTCAATACTCTTAATGTAATCATATCAACAAAGACTTGGTTTCCATATGAGATAAGGTTCATGAAATCCTGGGATGAAGACCTGGGTATCTTTGGGATCTATTATTCAGTCTACCACGGGTATCTATGGAGAAAATCATGATTTTTCTGTTAGATTTATTGAAGTGTTTTATTAGATTAATAAATTTCCTAATATTCACCCAACTTTGCATTCCTGGAATAAATCCCACTTAGTCATGTTACATTCTTTTCAGAATGTGTTACTGAATTATTTTTGCTAATATTTTATTTAGAACATTTTGATTAATATTTATAAGTGATATTGGTCTTCAACTTCCTTTTTTGTACTCCACTGAGTTTAAGTATTGTGTTATACTTGCTTTGGAAAGTGAATTAGGACATTTTCTTTCATGTCCAATCAATTTTGGAACATCAGGAATACTTTTTTCCCCTGATGGTTTGGTGGAATTCTATTTTCCGTGAAACATCCAGTTCGGTTGCTGTTTTCTCCTCCTTGATTACTTTCTGCTGCTTCTGTGGGAGCTGGCCTGCTGAAACTTTCTATCTCAAATCGGGTCAGTTTTGTTAAACTGTATTTTCAGAATAAGCTAATTTCGTTTTTTTTTTAAAACGTCTTCTAAGTTGCAGTCTAGGAAAAAAATCTCTTACCTCAATATTTAAAAAAATATATTCTATATTTTCTTCTTACATGTTTATGATTTCCATGCTTAGACCTTTAATTAATCAGGTATTTATTTTAGAGTATGATGTTACAAAGGGTTCTATATTTAGTCTTTGGCAAAATGGACAGTCATTGTCACAGTAACATTCATTGAATAAGCCATCCTTTGCTTTCTGGTTTCATGCTTCTTTTATCATATATGAAATCCTCCGTGTATGTAAAACCATCTCTGGACTGTTGTTTGTATTTTATTTACCTGATTGTCAATTCACAATGTCAGTACTATGCTTTTAAAATTTTTTGTTACTTTATACTCTTTTTCATATGGGTAAGTTCCTCACTCATTACTTTTCAACATTTTGTGAGCTTTTTTCATTCACCTACCCTTTTTGGTGGGCTTTGGAATGAAGTTAAATTTAAAAAGAAACCCCAGTAACATTTTGATTTTTATTGGAATTATTTTAACTTTATAGATTTACCTGGGGAGAACCGAATTTTTCTAGTATTAGATTTTTCCATCTTGGAGT
The DNA here is from genome assembly GCF_028018385.1 of Neofelis nebulosa. Lineage (NCBI taxonomy): Eukaryota > Metazoa > Chordata > Mammalia > Carnivora > Felidae > Neofelis > Neofelis nebulosa. Next base: position 28,290,038 of record NC_080792.1, read on the forward strand.
AGGATATATTTCTAGATGTATTGTGATTTTGTCTGTATTTTTTGGTAATGTCCTATACCTGGTAATGTCTATACCAGATTTTGTCTGTATTTTTTGGTAATGTTTTCCTTCAAAAAAGCTTATTTCTAGGTATTTTATTTTATTTATTTAATTTTATTTTTTATTTTAAAAAAAATTTACATCCAAATTAGTTAGCATATAGTGCGACAATGATTTCAGGAGTAGATTCCTTAGTGCCCTTTACCCATTTAGCCCATCTCCCCTCCCAAAACCCCTCCAGTAACCCTCAGTTTGTTCTCCATATTTATGAGTCTCTTCTGTTTTGTCCTCCTCCCTGCTTTTATACTATTTTTGTTTCCCTTCCCTTACGTTCATCTGTTTTGTCTCTTAAAGTCCTCATATGAGTGAAGTCATATGATTTTTGTCTTTCTCTGACTAATTTCACTTAGCATAATACCCTCCAGTTCTATCCACATAGTTGCAAATGGCAAGATTTCCTTCTTTTTGATGGCTGAGTAATACTCCATTGCACACATATACCACATCTTCTTTATCCATTCATCCATCGATGGACATTTGGGCTCTTTCCATACTTTGGCTATTGTTGATAGTGCTGCTATAAACATGGGGGTGCATGTGTCCCTTCGAAACAGCACACCTGTCTCCCTTGGATAAATGCCTAGTGGTGCAATTGCTGGGTCGGAGGGTAGTTCTATTTTTAGTTTTTTGAGGCATCTCCATACTGTTTTCCAGAGTGGCTGCCCCAGCTTGCATTCCCAATCCTAGGTATTTTATATGTTTTGTTGGTATTGAGAATAGGATTTTGTGTTTTAAGTTATGTTCTTTTTAAAAAAAAATTTTTAACATCTATTTATTTTTGAGAGAGACACGAGTGTGAGCATTACATTCTTAAGTGGTTATTGTTGGTGTGTACGAAAGCTTAATGCTTTAAAAAAATATATTTAACTCAACTCCTAGCTTTTCATTTGATAAAATGTCTGGTTTTCCAAGTAGGTACTTGTATCCTCTAGAAATCATGACAATTTCTGATATGTTTTTGCCTGTCTGGAGTGAGAAAGTGGGAAGGGTGCCCTGGAGGCGAAGGGCATTTACAGGACTTGACAACTGTGTGTAACCTTTTTTTCCTTTCAGTTTGTACTGTGGAAGCTTTGGTGGTGCCAAGGGACGGTAGCTTGTTGCTCTTCTGCTCTTCCTGCCCTTGCTGGGAGCCTGCTGCAGGGTGGAGTCCTCACCAGCTGTGGCTTTGGCACAGAAGTCCCAATTGGCCGCTCTGCCTCCACTCAGCGGGGTGGGGCACTGGCTGGGCTCCCTCGGCCTACAAACACTGCCCATGGTTTACGTGGTTGCTTCAGTTTCAGCCCCTGCTGACTTGAGCTTCAGGGTTTCTAGGGCTTTGCCCAGAAAGTCTGTGGAATTCCTTGTTTGGCGTGGGCTAGAATACTGGCTTCTGTCCTCTGTGCATCTAGCCCCATTGGCTTTTTGTATAATGGAAATTCCTACAAATCTCCAGCTTCCTCCTTGGGCCCTTCCTTATTTTCTATTATTGTTATGGATCATTTGGTACTTTAGTGGGGCCCGGGAACACAGGAGAGAGAACAAAAGACTTCAATTTGGCATCTTTAAAGGATGGAGGTGGGGAGGAAGACTTCAGATTATAAAAGCAATATAAATATTTTATAGTAAATTTAGAAAATACAGATGTGTGGTAAGAAGAGAATTGCTTTCAGCATTTTGGTGCACATCCTTCCAACCATGGTTTTGTTTTGTTTTGTTTTGTTTTGTTTTGTTTTGTTTTGTTTTGTTTTCCTGATGCAGGGGTTTGGTGTCACACAGTTACTTCCAAGTGTATTTTCAGCTGAGTGGAGTTGCCTTTTTAACTCACCTGCTGACTTGACAGGAGGGACATTTAGACATGTGAAAATGTCCAGTGTGGATCCAGCCCAGGCAGAGCTGGGGATGTCTGATTGAAGGCTGGAGGAGGTGAGGGAGGCACCCTGTGGGCTTGCAGAGCACAGCTGGAGTTGGAACTGGGGTGCGTTTCATTCTTGCTTTCACAGTCCCCTGCTATGGCTTACGAGAAGGCTTAAGGACAAAACCACGATATGGTTTTGACTTTATTTTTTTTTAATGTTTAATTATTTATTTTGAGAGAGACAGAGAGAGAGAGAGAGAGAGAGAGAGAGAGAGAGTGAGAGAGCAGGGGAGGTGCTGAAAGAAGGAGAAAGAGAGAATCCCAAGCAGGCTCTAAGCTTTCAGCCCAGAGGCTCAAACTCATGAACCGTGAGATCATGACCTGAGCCCAAACCAAGAGTCAGACGTTCAACCGACTGAGCCACCCAGGCGCCCCAATTTTGACTTTTGATTTAGGAACACATGGCCGAAACAGCAGTTTCCATGTCCCTTTCTGAGGTCTTTCTGACACCTTTCCGGCTGCTTCCTGTGATGATGACATATTTAAAAAAAAATTTTTTTTAATGTTTCATTTATTTTTGAGATAGCACAAGAGGGAGAGGGTCAGAGAGAGAAGGACAGAGGATCCAAAGCGGGCTCTGCGCTGATGGCAGCGAGCCCGATGTGGGACTTGAGCTCACAAACGTGAGATCATGACCTGACCTGAAGTCAGACACTCAACTGAGCCACTCAGGTGTCCCGACATACTTATTTTTGAATAGCTAACAGGCTACATTTCTTTCACTGTTGTCTGTTTTTAGTAAAAAAGTTCACACGGTCCAAATACATTTGATTTTTTTGCTTATGTGGCCTGGTCTTGAGAAATTTGAATGTGTCTCTCATAATTCCTTTAGTTTATGAAGCACTTGACAAACTCAAAGCACAATATCTCATTTGATCCTTACAAGAATCCCCGTTTGATAGTCTGGTAAGTTAACATGAAGAGAGTCTGAGCTCTTAGCCCAAGGTCACATAGCTGGTGCGGGGTAGAATTTGGACTCAAATCCATGTACAGTGTTAAAGCCTGGGTGTGTCCCTTGTAGAATTGCTGGGGTTAGGGGGGGCGCCTGGCTGGCTCAGCAGGTGGAGCATGCCAATCTCAGTCTCGGGGTTGTGAGTTCGAGCCCCACACTGGATGTAGAGATTACTTTAAAATCTTTAGGGGCATCTGGATGGCTCATTCAGTTAAATGTCCAACTTCAGTTCGGGTCATGACCACACATTTTTTTTTTAATGTTTATTTTTGAGAGAGAGAGAGAAAGAGTGCAATCAGGGGAGGGGCAGAGAAAGGGAGACACAGTAGGAGCCTAAAGTAGGCTCCAGGCTTTGAGCTTTCAGCACAGAGCCAGACAGGGGGCTAGAACCCATGAACCATGAGATCATGATCTGAGCCAGAGTTGGAGGCTTAATTGACTGAGCCACCCAGGTGCCCCATGATCTCATGGTTTTTGAGTTCTAGCCCCTGCTTTGGATCCTCTGCCTCCCTCTCTCTCTCTGTCCCTCCCCAGCTCATGTGGGCATGCTCTCTCTCTCTCTCTCTCTCTCTCAAAAATAAATAAACATTGAAAAAAAAGTCTTTAGAATTGCTGGAAGCAGACTGACAGAAAGTTAGCTATGGTCCTTGTCCTCCAGGAAGAGAAGCTGTGTGGTTGAGTGGTTTATGAATACAGACTTTGTTCCTCAGTTGCTTGTCCTATAAATGAAGATAATAATGATCCCTGTGTTGCAGGATTATTATAAGAATTAAACAGGATATTCCACTCACAATAGTTGGTATGCTATTTGGAATACAGTGAGCATTCAATGGATGTTAGACCTAATTATTAATATTAATTAACAATAACTAATCCATATTTGCTGATAACGTGAGTTTGAACCATTTGGTTTTACCTCTCTGGGTAAAAGAGATAGGAAAGCAAGCAGGAAAGAAAGTTCCGGGTGGAGAGCATAGGGAGGTAAAAGGAATGCCTTGGTCTTTACCCCCAGTCTACTGTTGCTGTATAACTTTTCATGAATAACAGAGATTTGAATAATATTGTTGGTTGAGGGTTAAGATCTTTCACTGTGATTAGAGGTAGTGATAAGGAGACCCTCACTTCCTATTTTCTCCAGCTGTAAAACATGGAAATAGCTCCCATTTTGCTGTGTTTGTGGAAAACGCTGTGGACCTGTAATGCAGAGTGTGGCACAGCATATGCTCAGGCAGCGAACAAATGCAGCCTTTGTATGTAACACCAAGTTAGCAGACCCCAGCCCCGGGTCCCCAGAGGGCATCAATGTTAATTTGCATTTTTTACTCAAAATCAGAGTTGTGGGTTTTTTTTTAAGTTTATGTATTGATTTTGAGAGAGAGAGAGAGAGAGAGAGAGAGAGAGAGAGAGAGAGAGAGAAAGAGAGAGAATGGGAAAGCAGGGGACGGGTAGAGGGAGAGGGAGAGAGAGAGAATTCCAAGCAGGTTCCGTACTGTCCATGTAGAGCCCAATGTGGGGCTCAAACCCACGAACCATGAGATCATGACCTGAGCCAAAACCAAGAGTTGGATGCTTAACTGACTGAGCCACTCAGGTGCCCCCCAAATCTGAGGTTTCAAAATGAAGTGCAAACCATGGAGTCTTTCTCTGCCCTCTTCTCCATGCCCCTTCTTACAGTCACTCTCCTGCCACCCCAAGCTCTCACGTTCTCCAGTTTTGCCTGCATGCATCCTGCTTTCCTCTGTGCTCAGCTCCTCTGCGTGGGAACCTTGATTGTTCTTTTGTCTTTTATCATTTCTGGGGCAGCAGCAGTTCTCAAACGGCATTAAGTCACTTGGAAGGAGCGTAAAAAGTGGAGATTCCCCTGCCCCAAGCTCAGAACCCAGCAGGTCTGGGTGGAACCTGGGAGTCTGCGAGGGTGATTCTGGCACAGGTGGTCCTTGGAGCCCACAGCTAGGGAAACCGTGTAGCAGACACCATGATAGGGTGGGCGTGAGATGTAGCACAGACCCAGATGTGGGGACGCTCTGGTGGCAGCGCCTGTAACTGCGATGGCAGCTTTGGAAGCTGCAGGATGCTTTGCTTCCCCTCTGCCCTTATACCTTCTGCCCAGAGGCCACGTGGTGGAAAAGGATCATGGAAACAAGTTCTGAGAGGCCCCTGCAGCATGGGGCTCAGTGCTGGGCAGGAAGGAGAGTGTATATGCCTGGACTGAGTGACTGAAATCAGACCTGAGTGTTAGATCTGGGGTGGGGAGCTGGCGGGCAGTGGAGTTACCCTCCACCAGGCAGTGCACAGAGACTTCCTCCTTCTCTGAACCCACACCCTGACCTGGTCTGGACTGCCAGCCTGTGTGCTCACAAGACTTTTACTACTATTCTTTGATTCACATGTCTGCTGATGTGGCACACATGTTGCTTACTGCTGGATCTGGCAAATTTTTTGTCTTAAAAAAATTGAAGTTTCTTTGTGGTCAAAGAACTAACACATTGACTGAAACTTGAATGTTTTTTAACTCTTTATAATTCGAGCATTATGAAACCTTACGTTCTGGGTCCTTGGGTGGTTTACTGGGTGCTTAGATCTGTTCTCCCTTCGTTGTCATCTCCCTGTCTCACACAGGACTCCAAGGCCAGATCCACTTCCAAGGCTTAGTTAGCTTCCTCTGTTCCTCCTACTGTGTTTCCTGCCTGTGTTCCCTCTGAATTCTGTTTCTTTCTTTTTTTTTTTTTTGCTTTTTAATTTTATTGAAGTGTAATTTATGTAAGTTAAATCTGCAGATCAAGGAGTTTCAAAAACTACACACACCTGTACAACCCACACCTCTATAGAAAGATCTTGATAAGAATGTGGGTCACATGGGTGTATGCATTTCCATCATTCCAGGAAGTTCTCCGAGGGGCCCTTCCTACTCCACCCTCAGTTTCTCCCCTGGCTCAGGTAATCACTGTTATTTCTTTTCCTGTAGAGGTAAGTCCTAAAACTGCCTGGCTGCCCTAGAATGTCATGTAAATGAGATCACACATTAAATGCTTTTTTTGTGTCTGGCATCTTTCACTTGCATGAGGTTTTGTTGTTGTTGTTGTTGTTTTTGAATGTTTATTGAGAGAGAGAGAGAGAGAGTGAGAGAGAGACAATCCCGAGCAGGCCTGACTCAGGGCGTGATCTCACAAACTGTGAGACCATAACCTGAGCCGAAACCAAGAGTCAGATGCTTAACTGATTGGGCCACTCAGGTGCCCTCACTGGCATAATGTTTTTGAGATTCATCCATGTGGTTTCCTGTGTCAGTAGTTCTGTCATTTTATTGCTGAGTAGTATCCCACTGTATGAATATATCGCAAATTGTTTGCCATTCATCAGTTGTTAGGCATTTGGGTTGTTTCCAGTTTGGGGCTATTGTGAACAACACTCCTATGAACATTCTTGTGCAAGTCTTTTTGTGGACATATGTTTTCATTTCACTCGGGCAAATGTTTAGGGTGCAGCTCTGGGCCATAGAGTATGTGTATATTTTTCTTTTTGAGAAATTGCCATTTTTCAAAATGTACCATTTTTACACTCCCATCAGAATGCATGAGAGTTCTGGTGGTTCAACATTCCTGCCTACATTCAATGCTGACTTTTTAATTTTAGCTTTTCTAGTGAGCATGAAGTAGATATGACCGTGACTTTAACTTGAATTTCCCTGTGATGGTAAGCAACTTTACATAAACTTTTTGGCCAAATGGAATATCTTTTATGAAGTGTCTTTTTATGAAGTATTTATGAAGTTTAAGTATTATGCCTGGTTTTTATTGGGTTGCTTATGTTTTTATTATGAATTTGTTGGCGTTGTTTATATATTCTGGACATAGTCCTGTGGCAGACATATATGTTCAAATACTCTACCCCTGACTCTGACAGACATATGTAAGGTGAATAGTTTCTCCCAGACTGTGGCCTGCCATTTAATTTTCTTCATAATATCTTTTTTTTAATGTTTATTTATTTATTTATTTATTTATTTATTTAAATTTTTTTTTAAATGTTTATTCATTTTGAGACAGAGAGAGACAGAGCATGAATGGGGGAAGGTCAGAGAGAGGGAGACACAGAATCTGAAACAGGCTCCAGGCTCTGAGCTGTCAGCACAGAGCCCGACGCGGGGCTCGAACTCACGGACTGTGAGATCATGACCTGAGCTGAAGTCAGCCGCTTAACCAACTGAGCCACCCAGGCGCCCCAATGTTTATTTATTTTTGAGAGACAGAGTGAGAGCAGGGGAGGGACAGAGGGAGAGGGAGACACAGAATCTGAAGCAGGCTCCAGGCTCTGAGTTCTCTGCACAGAGCCCGGCGTGGGGCTTGCACTCACAAACTGTGAGATCGTGACCTGAGCTGAAGTCAGACCCTTAACTAACCGAGCCACCCAGGCTCCTCTCTTCTCTTTTCTGATGACTCAAGCCTATTCTTTCTTATGTACCTCTTTCATTATATATTTTCTCTTTATAGTCTTGTGTATCGTCTTAGTCTCTAATTTTCCTCGTGCATACACATTTGTTTTATGTATTTGTCTTTTATTGACTCTCTAAATGAACAATAGGCCCCTTGACTGCAAGAACTGCAGCTAAAGAGGACTTGGTAACCTTGTTAGTATCTTGTCCGTAGTTGGCATATAATTAACAGATATTTCTCAAGCTCCACTAACATGGAAGCTACTGTGGGTGATAAAAGTTGGGTGTAATCCAGATACTCTTTAAGAAGTTAACTAATTTTTAAAAATATGTTAACTAATGATATAAAATAAGGCATAATAAGAGCCAAATAGAGGAATGGGCATTAAACACTGCAGGTGTTTAGAAGAGGAAGTGAAGTCGTTAGCGGGAATTATTTGAGGAAGACTCCAGAGAGGAAATGGGATTTGAACTGGCCCCAAACCAGAGGAGGAGATGCCATTCCCGCTGTGGGAAAAGCATGTACAAAGGTCCTGAGGTATAAATGTAAACTGTCCATGTAGAAGACAGGGAAGAGACCAGTGTGGGGAAAGCTGAGGAAGGGAAGTCAGGGATATTGTGTAGAGAACTCCAATTAACAAGCTGAGGATATTGAGGTTATGGGGTTATCACTTCTGATGGCAGACCTGAGATGCCATCTTGGTACTCATGCAGTCTTCTATCCTACTTGACCCTCCTATTCTTACTTATGCTAGTCAGAGCTTACCAGCCATGCTTTCCGAGCAGCATATGAAGAGTTCCCAGGCCAGATCTTCCACTACTTTGAACTTGGTCATGGGCACTGTTTGTTTTCTCTTGGGGATTTCACTTCTTGGTTGCCTCTGTAGCTCAGTCACTGCTCTGAAGCAGGAATTCTGGTTTCTTAAGCTGACAACCCCGAGGCCTAGTGATTTGGTCTAGCTCCACCCTTCTTGCTCAGCTCAAAGAGTATGTATCTGCACCCTTCATTAAGAAAAAAGAAACCACTTTTTTCAAAAGAATAGCATAAAACAGAGAACCCAAGTGTTTTTCTCTGAGAAGGGCAAAGTACTTCTGCCTATAAGCCAGCATTGGTTGTGGTCCTTTGTGCCCATTCACCCATTCACTCAGGAGTCTTTGCCTTCATCACTTCCTTCTGATGCATCTGGCTGGAACACAAGAGGCATTTTCATCCTCCTTACTGTAGATCTTTGGTGTGCATAACCCGAAGCTAGATTTTTTGGTGTGTGTGTGTGTGTGTGTGTGTGCAGAAGCTCCCCAAGACTTGGAAGAAGCTGCAGGAACTTGCTGTAGAGTTGGGACAGCAGGATTCCTCACGTGGTGGATACCAAGCAGCAAATTCAGAAGCTGGGCGCTCTGCAAGCCCAGAGGAGGGGGCCTTGGGGTCCTTCAGAGAAGGCTTCCAGAAAACCTGGCAGTTGCGGGACTGGATCTAGATTTATCTAGGAGGGGATAATGTAAACATTGCGTTAGAGTTGCCGCTGAGTGCTGTATTGCTGGTGACAGGAAGAAGCCTCCCTGGCCGAGACAGAAGAGTGTGTATGGAGGGGGTGGGTAGAGGAACGAAGCTTTGGTGGAGGCTGTTTCTTTAGGCTTCCCAGGGCTTAAATTTATGCTGAAACAACAGCCAGAACTCCTAGAACTAAATGCATTTCTAACTTAGATTTATTTATATGCCCACATGTAAAATTGACTCTGCTCATTAAAAATGCAGTGTGAGTTATGGCTGGTTAGGTTTATGAAGGCCATGTTGAAATCAGCCTCAAGCCTCGTCCTGCTAGATCTCCCTGGGACCCTGTCTGCTAGTCCAGGCCATGCCAGTGGCAGCAAATGGAAGAGGGAGATTCTGCTTCTCCAGTGCTCAGAGCTGGGTAGAGAGGTATCTTCAGGGGTCCCCCACTCACCACTAATGGTAGAATAGTACCTCCCTCAGCCCACTGGGGGCTGGGAAGGGGTGGTCCGCCTGGCTGGGCTGGGGGTGGGTGAGTTCAGAGCTCCTCAGGGCACACTTGGGACAGCCTAACCAATCTCCCTAAGGGACTAGAGTCTGAATCAGGCAACCTAATGTATGCCTTTGGAAGTAGAAGCCAGGGAACCAGCCAGATTAGGGGACCTCATAGGGGGTATTTTTTAGCCCCTGACTTGTTGGTTTGAAGCGTTGTGGGACTTTGATTTTAAAGTTTTTTTTTTTTTTAAATCTTTATGTATTTTTGAAAATGACAGGGAGGGGGAGGGGCAGAGAGAGAGGGGGGGACAGAGAATCCAAAGCTGACCCCATGCTGACAGCAGACAGCCTGACTTGGGGCTCGAACTCACAAACCGTGAGATCACGACCTAAGCCGAAGTTAGATGCTCAACCGACTGAGCCACCCAGGTGCCCCATGGGGGACTTTGATTTTAAAAATGTACTGCCTCTGGGGCTACTCCTTTGGGGACTTAAGTAGCTTCCTCCAACCTCAGAACACATAATAAAATAAAATGGGCATAAATTGCTAATTTAAAATGAGAAAACATCCCTCCTCCCCACCACCCCTCCCTGATTGGGGCCAGCCGGTGACCATGTGATGGATCATGCTGACTCCCCTTCATGTTTCCGAGTGGGAGGCCGGGTCCCCCTCTCTACTCCAGGGACCTGGCTCCTGGCTCAGAGCTGCTTGCCCTTTGCAGGGATACCCTTGACCCTTGACCCTCGACCCTCAGACCAGGCTTATTGGCTGTGGGAAGAGGTGTCAGTGTCAAGCTCTGTGACAAGTTTGAGAACGAAGGGAAAATTGTGTAGCCCTGGTTAAAGCAGCCCTGCGGTTGCAGTGGGTTTCCACCCCACAGGAGCTCTTGCCCTGTCCTGATGTGACTTGGCCTTGGGGGTTGGTGCAGAGAGGGACAGAGCCCAGCCAGCTCCCTCATCCATGTGCTCTCCATTTCCTGTCATGTCCTTCCTGTTTTGTGGCCCTTCAGTTTCATAACTTTGAAAATTCTCCCACAGCCACATACACTCTTACTTCTTCTATTTTGTTTGCTTTGGTCATATATGTCTTGGGGGTGAAGTTCTTCAGAAACTTCCCACTGCCGGCTTCCCCTGTGGTCTGCCCTGTCTACTCGCCGGGCTCGGGGCTGCTATCGTCACTCCCTGCCCTGACAAATGTCCTGTCTCATCAGAGCTCAGACATCCTCAGCACCGCCGGCTACGACAGCATCATCCAGCACCTGAACAACGGCCGCAAGAACTGCAAAGAATTTGAAGACTTTTTAAAAGAAAGGTACATGCTGTTCTTCCTTGAAGATGGAGGGGAAGACAAAACACCCCCACACAAAGGAACAATTTCCTACTTTCTGTGTGTTTCTAAGCGTTCCCAAGACCTCTGCTGTAGGCTATGGAATGATACCCAGGAAGTAAAGGATATCTCTGTCCCAAAGCTCTCAGAAACCAGCTTTGACAGATGACATTCATGAATGAAACAGCAAACAAAATGTAATAAAATGCTAAGTGAGGTGATACGCGCAGCACCGAAGACCTCACGGGAGAGGGAGATTGTGAAAGACTAGTAAATAAAGAGGGGCAGCTTCATAGCCGATGGGACCGATGGGACCGATGGGACCTGTGAGCGGCCCTGGCGGGGAGGGGCGGGGTGGATTTGATAGGCGGAGGTGTCTGTGGAAGAGCAGCAAGCTTGCAGGTGGAGGAGAGGAGCACGACTTAAGGAGCCTGATTCAGAGACCATGGGTGGGGAGGGGCAGAGCAGTGAGAAAGATGGGGGCGGACGGGTCCCAGCACTCCAGAGGGCAGGGAGCTTGGTGGGGAAGGAGGGGACTGGCATGGTGTAGAGGATTTTTCCTTTCCTTTCCTTTTTACATTTTATTTTATTTTATTTTATTTTATTTATTTTATTTTTTTATTAAAAAAAATTTTTTTTAATGTTTATTTATTTTTGGGACAGAGAGAGACAGAGCATGAATGGGGGAGGGGCAGAGAGAGAGGGAGACACAGAATCGGAAGCAGGCTCCAGGCTCCGAGCCATCAGCCCAGAGCCCGACGCGGGGCTCGAACCCACGGACCGCGAGATCGTGACCTGAGCCGAAGTCGGACACTTACCAACTGAGCCACCCAGGCGCCCCTATTTTATTTTATTTTTAAAGTTTATTTATTTATTTTGAGAGGTTGGGGTAAGGCCAGAGAGATTGGGAGAGAGAGTATCCCAAGCAGGCTCCCTACTGTCAGCACAGAACCCAATGCGGGGGTCAAACTCACAAACCATGAGACTGTGACCTGAGCTGAAACCAAGAGTCAGACGCTTAACCGAGCCACCAGGCGCCCCTCCTTTTCTTTTTGTAATAGATAAGGGTTTTTTTATTATTATTTTTTTAATTCCATACTTAATGGGGTAAGTTAGTTTTGTGGAAAATCGTAGTCCTCCAGAATACTCAATTGCCCAGTGATTCTGGATGAAGGGGTACTCTAGGGGGATTTTTGGCCAAAGAGCTGGGTCATTACCAGGGCCCAAACTAATGAACAGATTCTCTTTGTAACACAGTGAGTGAGAGGTTTATAGCTTGGAGATACAGACATTAAAGTCTTTTTCCATCAAGTCTTTGTATTTTCTTCTCAAGAGAACATTGGGTAACATCACACCTACGTGGTCGTGCGCCCTGATGAGGAGGCCTCTGTCCCTGAACTGTCTGAAAGGCCCCCGGGAACCGGAGAACTGCCACACTGTGGTTCTCAGGAGCCGTAGGCGAAGTGAGGTCGGTCCACTGTCAGCCTCCAGGGAGCTAGCTGGTCATGCACCTCTTCCTTCCAGACACCAGCCTCCCTCCTCTACCCAAGCTGGTTGACAGAGGTGACACTAGGTTACCACTTTTCTTTCTCTTGATGGCTACTGGAGGTGGGCTTCCTCTGTTCTTCAACAGAGCTCTGGAGGGAGCACGCAAACAGGAATTTCATGACTGCAGGGTGTGCACATTGTAGAGCCTCCCTTGCTTTTTGTGCCCCTCCTCCAGTTAGTGCTTTTATTGATTTTCTCCTGGGAGTGAACTAGCCTTGCCCTGCATCCATGAGAAGGCATTGCCAAACATCCATGACCGAAGCTTCCGCTGCCGAGGCGGGACCATCCAAGAGTCCCCTGACACGATGTGGATGGTGTCGTAGCTCCGTGGTGCCCACATTTTTTTTTAAATGTGACCCTCAGCAAGAAATACATTTTACACTGCCATCCGGTACACACGTGCATAAAACAAGAGTTTAACAAACGTCACTACCCTATTATTTTACTCAATTCTATGTATTTAAACACGGCTGGTCATGACCCATTGAATAGATTTGTTATGCGCAAGTGAGTTATGACCCACAGTTTGAAAAACACAAGTCCAAACAGATCCCAGAAACTAAGTTCTCACTTTTTAAATGTCTCATAAAAATATATGGAAAAGAGGAGGAAATATATGGAAATTAAAAATTAATAAATATTTTTATTGTATTTTTTAAAAAGTTCTTTCTTTCTTTCTTTCTTTATTCATTTATTTATTTATAGACAGAGACAGCACGAGTGGGAGAGGGGCAGAGAGAGGAAGAGAGAGTGGGTAAGGGGCAGGGAGGGAGAGAATCCCAAGCAGGCTCTGCACTGTCAGCACAGAGTCTGACCCGGGGATTGAACTCACAAACCGTGAGATCATGACCTGAGCCGAAACCGAGAGTCAGATGTTTAACCGACTAAGCCACCCAGGCGCCCCTGTGCTGTATTTCTAGTATATGGTCATTTTTCTGCAGGAGTTTCAGAGCAAAAGAAACCAGTCCCATGCTCTCTGGTTTTGGGAAAGAATCGGCTTCAGGTCAGAGTGTCAGATATGTATGCCCTGGGTACGGGGGTTTGAGGCTCTTGGTCATGTGGCCTGCCTGGGCCCTGGGCTTCCTTTCTGGTGGTGAGCTTGCCATGAGGAGGCTGCTGTCAGTGAGGGAGTGTGCATTCCTTCCCTGTGTCCTGTTCAGAGATAATTCATGTGAAGAAGTGCAACCCTCTTCAGGGTTTAGTTGCCTGGCCTTTCCTCTTGCTCTGGTAGGTGTGGGGTGCCTGTGGTTCAGAGAGGTTATGTAACTTGCCTAAGGTCACACAGTCAATAAAGGATAGATCTGCTTTCAAACCTAGGAAAATCGGGCCCTGGAACTCTCTTCATCATACTTGGTACAGTGCCTGAGACATCTTAAGTGGTGGGGAAAGGGGATATTTGGCATTTTAGATCATGCTACACCAAGTAACAATCAGTTGTTTTTGTGAGACCTGCCAACTGCAGAGTTTATATTCTGAAATTTCCCTCTCTTTGCTACAGTTTAGCTGTGTATATGAATTGGCTCAGTCGATTAAACGTCCAACTTCTGCTCAGGTCATGATCTCACGGTTTGTGAGTTCGAGACCTGCATCGGGCTCACTGCTGTCAGCGCGGAGCCTGCTTCAGATCCTCTGTCCCCCCCTTCAGATCCTCCCTCAAAAAACCCAAAGAACAAAAAACATAAAACACTGAATTGACTATGAATGAGGAACTGTTTAGGATGGTAAAAAGGATACTCTTCGAGAACATGGGAAGAGGGGTGGGCCTCAGGAGTGCAGCATTTAGTGGAATTATCTCTTACTCCACTTAAAAAATATATATGAATAAAAATAAATTTTTGGTAAATAAATCCTTGGGTCACAGTTTTGAATAGTCTGTAACGTGCTGGCCTGTGCCAGTCAGGGGGCCATGTTTGGTTTTGCCAAGATGTGATGTCCACCTGGCAACTGAGACATGAAGGCCACCAATCTTCTCACAATTCCCCCTGTCCTGTAGGAGAGTTTTGCATTTTAGAGAATGGTGTTATATCTGAGCTTCTCCCTTCAGAAGTGCAGTTTTGCCCTCAAGGGGAGTGCCATGTGTTTTAACTAAGAGTCAGCCCGAGAAAGACTCAGAGCTCTCTCTTCTGTTCCCTTTAGGGCATCAATTGAAGAGAAATATGGCAAAGACCTGCTAAACCTCTCCAGGAAGAAGCCGTGTGGACAGTTGGAGATCAAGTAGGTACCATGCTTTTTTCCTGTTTCCAGGTTGACTAACACTGCCAGGAGCCCCATCACTTCAGCAGACAGAGCTGGCCAGTGGGGTGAAGTGTGTCGGGTGAAAATAGTTTTTAGGTTTTTTTTTTCTTATTTTGAGTCGTGAAAAATCTAAAAAAATAGAAAGGAGGCTAAAATGAACTGCAAAGCCACAATCCATTAGTAAAATGTTCTAGATTTTCTTTGAAGTCTTTTTCTATGTATACTTTTTCATAGGTAGGATTATACTATATATGATTCTGTACTAGACGTTTAATAGAGGGCCTTCCACGCACGCACACACACACACACACACACCCCACAGTTTGTGATAACTCTGAGAGACTGTCTGCATGATTTTATAGTTCTCACAACTGATGTGAAGTTTCTATACGTATTCTTCTGTTACTCACTGATTACAGGAATGGCCAGGACATGGTGCCTGCTTTAGGAACACGCTCCCTCTCATCTACAGGGTTGGCTTCATGGGCCGTCATACAGGAGCCTACGCTTTGAAGGGCTTCATAACGGGTTTGATGTTCTTTGCTGTCCCCATTTTGAAATTCTTAATAATTTTTATTTATTTATTTATTTTTTAATGTTTGTTTATTTTTGAGAGAAAGAGAGCGTGAGCAGGGGAGGGGCAGAGAGAGAAGGAGACACAGAATCTGAAGCATGTTCCAGGCTCTGAGCTGTTAGCACAAAGCCCAATGCAGGGCTTGAACTCATGGACGGTGAGATCATGACCTGAGCCAAAGTCAGTTGCTTAACCAACTGAGCCACCCAGGTGCCCCATAAATTCTTAATAATTTATAAACAACGGGTCCCACATTTTCATTTTGCAGTGGACCTCACAAATTCTATAGCCCATCCTACTCATATGGAAATTTCTACATTCCTTCTTCAAAATAGGCATGTTGAGGGAGGCTTGGGAGAAATAGTTTCAAGTAGACTTTGCAGGCCTCTGCAGACCTAATCACATCACATACTGTGCTATAGAGAGCTACATAGATGCCCTGAGGTCTGTGTCCTATCAGAGACCCTAATGGGGGAAGATAAGACATAGACCTTCCTCTTCTCTTCTCTTGCTTCTAACACACACACACACACACACACACACACACACACACACACACCACCCCACCCCAGAAATGTGCTGGATTATAGAAAAGAAACATTGAAAACTACTTAAAATATTAATAGTTACATAAGCCTAAAAAATTTGTTACCCCCTGATATCAGGCATTGGTATAAGGAGAATTTGTTGATTAGACTATATTTTACTTTTGATGTTTTAAATGAAAAATTAAAAAATACACTAAAAGGTAAAAAGACAAACATAAAGACTGGCTGTATACCCAAATCACCTAGATTTAATAATTATTCATGTTTGCCATACTTTCTTAATATAGGTTTTTTGTGAAAATGTTTAAATTGGAACATTTTAAATTTAAACCTAGAATTAGATATTCCTCCACATGTTCTTGGTTCCTTTTACTGATTTATTGTATTTAGAGATGAAACCCTGATTTCTAGCATTGGTCATTGTCACAGAGATGTCACCGTTTCTAGGCACTTTCCCAGTACAGATATTATATGTTATGTTATGTTATGTTATGTTATGTTATGTTATGTTATGTTATGTTATTTATATTTTATTATTTTTAAGTTGTTTTTAATAATTTTTTTACATTTTATTCTATTTTTGAGAGACAGAGAGAGACAGAGCACAAGCAGGGGAGGGGCAGAGAGAGACAAAGACAAAATTTGAAGCAGGCTCCAGGCTCTGAGCTGTCAGCACAGAGCCTGACGTGGGCCTCGAACCCACAAACCATGAGATCATGATCTGAGCTGAAGTCGGCGGCTTAACTGACTGAGCCACTCAGGCATCCTATTTATTTATTTTTAAATGTTTATTTTTGAGAAAGAGAGAAAGCAGGCACGTGCGTGCATGAGTGGGGGAGGGGCAGAGAGACAGTGGGACAGAGGATCCCAAGCAGGCTCTGTGCTGAAAGCAGAGAGCCAAATGCAGAGCTCGAACTCATGAACTGTGAAATCATGACCTGAGCCCAAGTCGGACGCTTAACCGACTCAGCCACCCAGGTACCCATCAGGGGACAGATTTTAAAAGCATGAATAGTTCATATTGGTATTTCCAATTCTACACTTGATCTTAGCCAAAAGGCCGAGAAGCGATGATATTTCCAATTCTAAAATAACTTTACAGGGTTTTACTTAATTTCCTTAATTTTATATTCATTTCACCTTGCACTGAAAATCTTGATTCCTGACAATATTAGCACAATTACTTGCTTTATATGACCATTTATATTAAAATATTTCAAAATAATATCAATGTTACTACTCATAATAATACTTCTGAATGAAGTTTAACATTTCCTTGAAGTTCCTTTTGATCTTAGAATGTATTTCACTGAGAATACTGTGTTCTGGGGTGCCTGGGTGGCTCAGTTGGTTAAGCATCTGACTCTTGATATCGGCTCAGGTCATGATCTCATGTGTGAAATGTAACCAATTTTGTTTCAATTTTTAAAATTTTAAGGATTGTTTTCTTTTCCCTATTTGGTTTAGTTTTATTTTTTGAACGTGTAAAACATTTACGTGTTGACAGATCAAAACTGCATAGATTGGGGCGCCTGGGTGGCGCAGTCGGTTAAGCGTCCGACTTCAGCCAGGTCACAATCTCGCAGTCCATGAGTTCGAGCCCCGCGTCAGGCTCTGGGCCGATGGCTCGGAGCCTGGAGCCTGTTTCCGATTCTGTGTCTCCCTCTCTCTCTGCCCCTCCCCCGTTCATGCTCTGTCTCTCTCTGTCCCAAAAATAAATAAAAAACGTTGGAAAAAAAAATTAAAAAAAAAAAAACTGCATAGATTTAGGTATGTTTCTTTGTCATTCAAGCAGGGTTTAGATAATTTCAAGGAAGATTAGTGGGTCACTTGACCAAAAAACTTATTTGCAGAGAAAGCGTAAGCTGTTTGGGAAGATACCCAAAAACTTGAGGTGATGTCATGAGAAAGAGGCATATTCTCGCACATTAACACTTCTTAGGAAAGGTATTTAGCAGAATGAGTCTGATCCAAAATGGTATTTATTATATTCTTACACATTTGACTTATAACTTAGTAAATTCATAGAGAACACTATTCTCTCTGTTCTGTGATAAAGGCCAGTCAGTGTTCCTTCTAAGAGTATACCTCAGACAGGAAGATGCAACAAAAAATGAGGCCTGGGGACAGAGTGTCCAAAGTTGAAGGCCATTTAGGTGACTTCTGTTTCTGTCACCTCCAGAATGATCTTTAGGAAGGGGCCCTCGATAAGAGTGCAAGACTCTGCTTCTCTGTGGACTAGTTAGGATTTTTCATCTTGTGGACCACATTGAGAGACTCAGGTGCCTAATGGGCTTGCTAGGATTTAAGGCCAAAGTGTTTATCGAAAGGGTGGTAGAGGGGCACCTGGGTGGCTCAGTTGGTTCAGCGTCTGACTTCGGCTCAGGTCATGATCTCGTGGTTTGTGGGTTCGAGCCCCACATCGGGCTCTGCGCTGACAGCTCAGAACCTGCAGCCTGCTTCAGATTCTGTGTCTCCCTCTCTCTCTGCCCCTCCCCCGCTAATGCTCTGTCTCTCTCAAAAATAAATAATAAACATTAAAAAGAATTTTAAAGGGTGGTAGAATATTTTCTTTTCCCACAGTGAAGGAGAACACTAGGGAGAAGAGGAGACGGATGTTGCTAGGCCACCACCCCCAAAGTTCAGATTCTCTCCGGTTGTCATGTCCTGAACAAGGGAAACAGCAATTAAGTGATGATGTGAGACAACAAAGCTAATGACAAACTAAAGAGAGATTGAGGCTGCCCTTCTTGTGGCCCTGCAGCCAGTTGCTTAGGGTGGGGGAAAAACTTTAGACCCTGAACAGATTATTTATGTGTAAGGCTGGGTTTCAGCTTCACGACTCCCAATTGAGAAAGCCTTCTGGTGATGTCTGATGCCATATCTCTGCATTTCCCAGTAATTCCAGTAGTGTGCCTGCACTTCAGTGACGTTCATTTGTCCTTCGGGACCACTGGCACATTTGTTAGACACGGACACTTTCTAGTGTCTATCCACACCATATCACGATAATTGTATCATAAGATGGGTAAAGAGAATGGAGAATGTGCAGTTATGTTTTCCTGCTTGATGTCTTTGTAATAATTGGAAGTGTTTGTGTGAGAAAAGGCATGGGGAAATAAGAATTCTTTCTTTGCGATAAACAGAGCAGGGGAAAGGAAATAGCTGAAAGAAACAGCCAGCTGGAAAAGACAAGGGGTTTTTCTTTGCAAAGTAGCAAAGCTTGCCACCTACATATACACATATAAGAAGTGATCCGTGATGTTATGCTGTTGTGGTGCGGGGACCATGAATTCACAAAGTTCCATTCCTACTTAGGAGGCTGGAGTGAGCCCAGTGAGATCTGCTTCCAGTGAAAGCAGCATGAGCAAGAACATCCCCAGGGCCATGTCACCTCACAAGGATGTTTACTTTAGGAAGTGTAGGATTACAGACAACTAAAACCATGGGCCAGGGCGTCTCCAAGGGAGGAGGAGCCATGGGCTGTAAGAGGATGGGGGAGATTGAGAGAAGGTATGAAAAATGAGTCATGGGCTTTCCCCACTGAAACTGTGAGGTAGTAAATGTGTGTAGTTTTAAACTGCTAAATTTGGGGTAGTTTGTTTTTTAGCAGTAGAACATTGAAACGATGTGTTTCATGTCTGTCCCTTCCTTTAGAGTCCAAGGTCTGGGACCAGTCTGTCTTGTACCATGGAATCATTAACATCTGACACAACACCTGGCTCATGGTTTATGTTCAATGAACACATGATTGACAAATGAGTGAAAATGAGGGCGATCAGGAGCCAGGGTTTGAACCCTTCCTTGTATCCTTATTTCTAATTATCACACTTTAAAGAAGTGGACTGGTATTCTTATGAGAAAGGGATCATAATTCCTATATAATCATTGGGAGAAATGAAACATAAGGAATTTGGGCATCTTGCTCTACCCAGGTGGACAGTGAAGAATTTATAATGCTTTACCTGGGATTGAGAGAGCAAGAAAGAGGAAAACTGAACTGAAGAAATCTTGATCCTTCGCTGTCTTCCCAAGTTTACATGCAAAGATGAGCCTGCAGGCCATGACACGTGGGCGGAGAGAAGCATGCAGTGGGTTTATAATAAGATCGTACAGGGGCACGTGAGTGGCTCAGGTGGTCAAGTGTCTGACTCTTGTTTTCAGCTCAGGTTATGATCCCACAGTTTTGTGGGTTCGAGCCCTGCTTTGGGCTCCTTGCTGGCAGCGTGGAGCCTGTTTGGGATTCTCTGTCTCCCTCTCTCTCTGCACCTCCCCACTCACACTGTCTCTGTCTCTCTCAAAATAAATAAATAAACTTAAAAGAAAAAAAGATTGTACAACAATTTCCAGAAGTGAAGTTATATATGTGCTTGTTTTTCAGCACCCTGAAGCAGGCCCTTGAAGTCTTCAAGAAGCGTAAGTGATTCTTTAAACTATATTTGCTGCCCTTGGCCGGTTCTGGGGGTTTTACTCTGAACAGCCATCTCGTATTGGGTAAAAAAAAAAAAGTTAGAGCAGCTCCCAAGGTGAGAAGTAGCTCTGCAGAGCTGAAATGAGCTGGAGAGCCCACCTTCCATGTGGAAGTCATGACGTGCATTTGACTTACTTCGAGCAGGGGTTCTCACACTTGAAATCCAGGGCAAGGCCCTCGCAATTTGGTCTTCAAGGGGTCCTGTCCGGGTCTTTTTGAAAAAAATTTTTTTATTAGTTTATTTTATTTTTTGACGGGGAGAGGGAAGAGAGAGAGAGAGAGAGAGAGAGAGAGAGAGAGAGAGAGAAGGGAAGGGGCAGAGAGAGAGGGAGAGAGAGAATCCCAAGCAGGTTCCACGCTGTCAGCACAGAGCCCAATGTGGGGCTCGAACTCGTGAACTGTGAGGTCGTGACCTGAGCCGAAATCAAGAATCGGACACTTAACTGATTGAGCCACTCAGGCGCCCCTTTTTAAAGTAGTTCGTACACCCACCATGGAGTTCAGACTCACGGCTCTGAGATCAAGGGTTGTATGCTCTACCGACTGAGCCAGCCAGGCGCCCTCCTGTTCAGTTCTAAGAGTCCCCAGTCCTGTTACTCAGAAACGGCCTTTAAGGCTTTCTGTTCTTCACAATACTTGCTGCTTTTGAGCTAAGGATTTTAACATGGCATCGTATGTATGTGCTTAAGTGTTTCTGTAGCTAGTTGACTGGTTCTAGAAGTTTGTAAATGTTAGCTAAACAGATATTCATCTTAACTTTTCCATGGAAGGTGTTCTCTTCCCTCTTTAACTCACCAATGAATACATTTCTCAAGGTAGAAATGTTTATGTTTCATGTTTTTTATATGCCCTGCAAGGCTAACCATGGGGCCCAAGGGAGCTTCAGTCTAGGCTGGGTCTCCTAAGCCTATGTACTTGCTGTTACTTGACTTACTTTCTACCCTCCTCGAATAGTTTTATTTCCTTCTTATTAAAAAATATATTTATCTTAAACATTCAAATGAGGCAACTATCAAGAAGATAGTAAATACCTAGACTTTCAGTTCCTAGTGATAAGCAGTTATTGGTGAATGTGACTCCAGATATTTTTATGCAATTAAACACATGTAAATGTATCAATTCATACAAAAAAATAGGATGATACCATGGCAGTGGTTCAGAATCTGTGGGGTGAGTGAGGGCAGATCATTTGTTTTTAAGTCATTTTTAAAATGAAAATATCAATGGTTTCATCATGCTAACAGTTTGGGATATATCTCTCCAGACCTTTTCCTACACATTTACAGTTCTCTTTCTCTCTCTTAAATTGCACACAGACACACACACGTGAGTTTTTGTATAAATGAGATCATACTATACCTATATCCTACAATTTGTTTTTCCCAACAATATTATCTAAGCATCTTTCTATTTCTTTTTTTTAACTTGTTTTATTTTTTTTTTTAGTTTACATCCAAATTAGTTAGCATATAGTGCACCAATGATTTCAGGAGTAGATTCCTTAGTGCCCCTTACCCATTTAGCCCATCCCCTCTCCCGCCACCCCTCCAGTAACCCTCAGTTTGTTCTCCATATTTATGAGTCTCTTCTGTTTTGTCCTCCTCCCTGTTTTTATATTATTTCTGTTTCCTTTCCCTTATGTTCATCTGTTTTGTCTCTTAAAGCCCTCATATGAGTGAAGTCATATGATTTTTGTCTTTCTCTGACTAATTTCACTTAGCATAATACCCTCCAGTTCTATCCACGTAGTTGCAAATGGCAAGATTTCCTTCTTTTCAACTGCCAAGTAGTACTCCATTATATATATATGTATATATATATATATATATATATATATATATACACACACACATATGTATATATATACATATGTGTATGTGTGTATATATATATATGTATACATATACATACATATATATGTATATATATGTATATATGTGTGTATATACACACACACACACACACACACATACATACCACATTTTCTTTATCCATTCATCCACCGATGGACATTTGGGCTCTTTCCATACTTTGGCTATTGTTGATTGTGCTGCTATAAACATGGGGTGCATGTGTCCCTTTGAAACAGCACACCTGTATCCCATGGATAAATGCCTAGTGGTGCAATTGCTGGGTCGTAGGGTAGTTCTATTTTTGTTTTTTTGAGGAACCTCCATATTGTTTTCCAGAGTGGCTGCACCAGCTTGCATTCCCAAGCATCTTTCCATTTCAGTTCATATAGATCTGCCTCATTCTTTCACATTTGAAAGTTTTGGTCTTATAAAATGCCAGACCTCCTCCAGAAAGGTTGTACTGACTTCTCCCCCACCAAAAGTGCTATTTTTTACCGATGCTTGCCAATACGAAGAATTTTCACATTTAAAAATTTTTCCCTAACTGAAAAGTAAAAAATTATACATCTCTGGGGGTTGAGGTTTTGCATTTTTTCCAATAGCTTTACGGTTGAATACATTTTCAAATGTTTATTAGCCATTTAGCCAATCTTTTAAACAAATTTTTTTTTTTAATTTATTTTTGGGACAGAGAGAGACAGAGCATGAACAAGGGAGGGACAGAGAGAGAGGGAGACACAGAATCGGAAACAGGCTCCAGGCTCCGAGCCATCGGCCCAGAGCCTGACGCGGGGCTCGAACTCATGGACCGCGAGATCGTGACCTGGCTGAAGTCGGACGCTTAACCGACTGTGCCACCCAGGCGCCCCTAGCCAATCTTTTAAAAAATGCCATGTTCTTTAACCAATTTTTTTATACTGGAATGTATATATTTTTCTTTTGACTTGTGAAAACTCTTTTAATATAGCGGTTTATTCTTTTACATAAATTGCTAATATTTTTCTAATTTGTCATGTCTCTTGGAACCTTTCAAAGTTATTTTGACACACACAAGTTTAAATTTTTTTTCTTAGGTCAGATCTGTCCGTCTTTCTAGCCTTAAAGTCATGCTTCAATTTGTTTTCTTAGAACAAGTAAAGTAAGAATTTTTTTTTTTTTTTTTTTTTGCTGCTACAAAGGTAAACTATACTCATTGCAAAGATCTTAGAAAATAAGAAGAAAAAATCACCAATAACCTTTCTGTCTAGAAATAATTATTGATAGCCATAATTTTTGTGTGTGACCTTTCTTACAGATGCTCAGGTTCAGAAAATGTTAGAGATGGAAAGACCGTTAGAGTCATCTAATGAGAAATAAATGCGGAATTTGAAATTGTAGTGGGTTCAGTGACATCTTTCAGCATGTAAGCTCCATGAGCTAGGGCCTCGGCTGTTCTTCTCCCCAGTTCTGGGGACACACTAGGTTAGTAACAGTTAGTGGTTGGAGGTTAAGCTAAAGATTTGCTAGCCTTGGTCTTGGTGGTCAGGGCAAGGCAGGGCACATGGAGGGGGTTGATAAATGTTGGTGACCAAGTGAGGTAGGTTAATTTTACCACTTGTTCCAGTATTTTATTTTGTAGATAAGTTTTGTGTGGTTTTGTATATTTCAATTCAGACATACGTAGATCTTGTTTATTATGTTTTTTTTTAAATTTTTTTTGCAGAGGTAGACAGTGTGGCACAATGTCACATTCAGCTTGCCCAGACTCTAAGAGAAGAGGCCAGGAAGATGGAAGAATTCAGGGAAAAGCAAAAGCTACAACGGAAAAAGGTTGGATTTGCATATATGTTAAGACGTTGCTTTTCCCGTGGCGGAAAACTCCAGGCTTGGTTTTTCATCAAACTCCTTGGCTCACACCCGCCTTCATGCAGCCGTGCTCCTCTTTTAACCTATGAGATTATTTATTGGGAAACCATGTGGAGACCCAACTAGATGGTTCTGTCTCTGTACCCATTTGCACCCAGGCCAGTTCTCTTTGAATTCTCGCAGGATTTATGGGTCTGGTCTGTCTTCTTCTTTTCATATCTGCTGCCACTATTCAGACTATGACTGGCAAGGGGAAACCCTGTCTTTGGTAGAGTCTAGGGCATTTAACCTGATGAACTCCCAGACCACACTCCTCCTCCTTGAGAAGGCAGTAAGGGAAGGGTAAGATGTAGAGAAGACTCACATTCTCCCAGAGACCATGTCGTCTAACCACCCTATTTTACAAATTGGGAAACTGAGGCCCTGGGAAATCCAAGTCCTTTTTGTCTTCAAAGCAGATGTGCATAGGCTGTTTTTCATTGATGGAATTTACTCTGTCCAATTACATGGAAGGAGATGGGAGTAACAAGAGTTAATAAAACTGGTGAATGTTTGAAAAGTTACAAGGATCAAGAAAAGAAGTTCAGATATACAGTAGTAAAGTGTTCCTTAGAAGAGACCAGCGACTATTCTGACTCCCTTCTATCTTGTTCCTAAATGACTTATACATTCAGGTTGGCCTGACAGCCAACTAGAGCTCTTCTAGAATTTCTTCTTTTTTACATCTGGTCTATAAGGTTGGAACGTCAGCTTCACATGGGGGAACAGCTCTTCTTTATTTGGCACCCAAAGATTTCCACCCCGGTCTCCCCAGACATCTTTGCATGAACTTTTTGGAAATCTGTTCTCATCCTGGTCCTTGACCATCTGAAGGTCATTGTCTATAGTGTGTGTATCCAAAAAAGGTCCAGCTGTTAAGGCTGAGTCTACCCATATGCCATTTTCAGAAACTTTGCCTATGGTTCTAAGCCAGAGTCTAATTCCAGCCTTTGGTGACCAGCTGGCATTTGGAGTGGATGGCGGACTTAAGAGCCCGACTGCCTTACATCTATGGTCATCTCATGAGCTGCTCTTAAAGCTATGCCTCTTCTTAGGAATAAAAGGTAGAAACTAACATTTAAGGAATACCAGATCAGTGGTTTCACACACATTCACACTTCGTATATCAGGTTTGAGAGGTGCATCTGGCCTCAAATATTTTTCAGAGCAGAAATAATATGTACATATACCCACCCATTAGACAGTCAAATTGTTTTGACCTGACATTGCCAGCCTTGCCCACCTACCTAGAGAAATAACAATTTTTCAGGGGCAAAATTAACAGAGTCTATACACATATGATTTCCAGTAAGAGGAGCAGAAAGGCATTTCCTCATGTTTCCAAGTGCCTTTGGTAGCCTTAGTCGTTTCAGGGAGAGTTTTGTTAATTTTGCAAGGCTTCTGAAACTTCCCCTCCTAACAAGTTACAAAGATCAAATTCTCATAACTGGAAGAATGTGTTCTGAATTCTGTTAAGTAATAAAGGAGCCTGTGCTCAGCTCATTGCTGTCATCCAAGTTCTCTATATTCTGTGTGCTCTCTACAGGAGGAAAATGCCTTCTGAGCTTTCTTGAAGAAGTCTGAAATTGATTAATAAATTTCTAGTTACTCGTGTCACAGTGAACTCTGGGTTGTACCACTTCTGTTTTTAGATGCCCCCCCCCTTTTTTTTTTAAATCAAACTTTGGGAGAAAATGTGTCAATGCTAACTTCTCATTTTCACTGTATGTTTTGGGCTTCCACTTTCTGGAAATTGAGCCATTTCCACTTATCAAGGAAAACCATTGGTTCCTTTTAGCAAACTGGGGAAGGGGGGCGGCAGGTAGAATAGCTCAGAAGTTAGTGGTGTACTACTCACTTGGCTAGATTTCTGAGGGTGGTGAACAATACAGACATGGTCATCCTTCCCTCATGGAGTGTAGAGCATGGCCAGAGAATGATGTGACGTAGTCATCATGATAAAGCGTGATGAGCATTAAATATTAGGGGAGATGAAGGTGCCACCTCACCTGCAGTGGGGACTCCCAACCTTATCAGTGAGGCGGGGGAGGCGTCTTGGGGGCAGACCCTGAGGCTACAAGCACCAGAGTGAGTGACAGTACAGGTGAGGATGATGAGGGACAGGCTGTCATCCCTGAGGGTTGGCCAGGTTGGGGGGGCTCTTAGGAGCCACTTTCAGGAGTCTTGGCGTTTTAGGGTCCTGCGGTTGCTTCTCTGGCCCAGAATGTGCTAGGCTGACAGGGACAGCACACGGTCAGTCGCTCTCCTCTGGTGCCTACATTCTGTTCTGCCCTCTCCGCTGACATTGGGATGAGCATGGCAGAATGGTGCTCTGCCTGTAGAGAGAAATCTCCAAAGAAAGGAACGTCCTTGGTTACACGGAGTGCGCTTACGGCTTTAATGGCGTGAATGCAGACAGACAGACCACCAAAGCAGCTATTTCAGTCATGTACCGCAGGGCCATTTGAATCATTTACATATCTCTTCTTCCTTTGCCCCTCCCTTCTGCTTCTCCCCACCCTAGAGCAGAGGTGATAGTTCTTGTGCTACTTTGTGTTATCAATAATAAGACAATTAGATTTCCATTGGGTTTGGCCTTTGAAGACCTGCCAAGAATAGGCCATTCTATAAGTGAATACAGACATGAGGAGACTTAAATCAAAGTGGGGTAACAGACAGATCTGGACTTGGTGTCACTGAATGGCTTTGAGCAATTATCACCTCTTGGGCCCCCAGGGCTCACAACTGTCAGGTTAGAGCCAGACTATCTCTCTCTCTCTCTCTCTCTCTCTCTCTCTCTCTCTCTCTCTCTCTCGTCCTGTTCTCATACAGGTGCCAGGGATCCTCCAAGGTAGAGAGGAAGATGAAGGGAAAAGGTCTGACTAATAGAACTTTGTAGCCACCTGAGAGGAGCTGGAAGCAGGTGTTATGTGTGAGTTGGACATAAGGAAGCCTGGCTGAGGCCATAAACTATGAAATAGTGGCAGCTCCCAAACTGGAAGAAAGGCAATATATATTTTTGGACTGGCAAAGACCACAGGACAGACCAACAGTGCTGAGTGATCTGCTCCATGGAGTTTGGGGAAATCAGGAACCATTAATAAATAAACCCAGCTCCTCTTCCTGGTAGAGGTACCTAGGTGCTCAAGTGAACCACACAGCTTCCTGTCTGTGATGACAAAGGCCTTCCCATGAGACTCTGCGTGTGGGGCTCATGTCCGTTCTCTGTGTCTACGGGATCTTCACTGTTAGCAGATGCATGGCCCACCTCTTAGTCCTCGATTTCAGCTGGGCTGGAAGATGGCTGTTCAGTTCTCTGAAGGCCTCTTGGGGATCCCCAACAGAATTTCATGTATTCCACAAAGCTTATATTTGAAGTCAGACCATCCCAAACATTCCATCCAGATATCTTGAAAATCCATCCAGCCATGTTTGTGTTGGTAACAGACAAAAATGTAATTCTCCAGAAGAAAGAGAAACCACATTTGAACATCATTTTCAGACTTATTATTTTGCATTGTGTCGTTTTGCACGAGAGCAATGCCATAGCTCGTTTTGAATTACTGCACCTCTTGGTTTTTTATATACCCGTTTGATTTTATAGAGCTATCATAAGGATAATGGTAAGTGAGGGTAATGATTAGGAACAAGGGCACAGGAGTCAGGCTGTGCCCAAATCCCAACTCTACTACTTGCTTGGGTAAATTAATCCCCCCAAAAGTGGGGATAAGAGTACTTACAGTTGTTGGGATGCATGAAAACTGATTAGCACATAATAATGCTTGATAAATGGCAACTACTATTATGTCTGAGACATACATTTTTACCATTAGCACCATTATTTTGAGTAATGAAAGGGTTAATATCAGAGCCACAACAAAGAAATTGCTCTCAAGTGAACTCAGCAGAGTAGTTTACCTTTCCTGGATTAGCTGGGATTAGCTGGGAGAATACCTTCTTTTAGTTGTCCTACAAACATTTCTTCTCTTCATACTGCCCCGGCTCCTTGCTGGTTTAGGGTGTGTTATTGGTGGATACAAGAGGAGTGAATATTTATGAGTCCCTAATTTTATTGTGCTGACACAGGCTTACAGAATAAACACCCCTTTTAAAATATGAATGGTGCCTTAACAAAGGTTTTTAAATCTTTTTTGAAACCTAAGTTCCTTGATTCCAGGTTTACGGAAGAGACAGCTCCAAGGATGATCAGTGATTCTCAACAGTCGCTGCCCAAGTTCAAGGGCAGGCCTTACCACTGAGCAGCCGTAAGACCTTGGGCAGGTTGTTCAGCCTCTCTGCTACAGTTTCCTTGTTTGTAAAAAGGGAGTAATAAATAGCACATCTACCTTCCGGGTGTGTGAGGACTAAGTGAGGTAATCCACTTTGAACACTTACTCCTCCAGATAAACTGGCATTAACAGTAATTTGTTTTTTATTAATAGTGCTTGTCCTCTCTTCACAGACAGAGCTTATAATGGATGCTGCCCATAAACAAAGGAGCTTACAGTTCAAGAAAACTATGGATGTGAGTCTCAGTTTATTGCATTTTTTTTTTTTTTTTGCCATGGTGTCATATTCTGAAATCCTGTGCTGTGTAGGAGCATATTCCTGAAAATAGTACTTCAATAATATTATGGACTAGTGCAGTGGTTTGGGAAAACAACCTTTAGAAGTTTGACTTTCCTGCTTTTTAAGGCCTTGGAAAGACGGAGGATGAAACAAGATAGCGGAAAGAAAATGATGGTGACTTTCTGGTAACCTGGGAAAGTCTACAAGTCAATTGAAATATTTCAGGTCAAGACACAAAAGTGTCTGTATCACATGCCATTTATCTTGTTGGATGTTAGCTTTTCCCTTGTGACTATTTTGAATCTTGGTTTCTTACCTATTTTACTGAGTGAGCCTTTCATGTTTTAGGATCTACAAACTGTAAGAGCCTTCTGTAAGTAATCTATTTAAACACACACACACACACACACACACACACACACACACACACACACACTTAACAAGACAGAGCTAAGACAAATTGCGAGGGCCCTCCCTCTAGCTTTCCTAAATCTGTTCACTCTGGACACAGTGAACTCTGTTACTGAAACATCCATGATTCCATATTTGTACAGAAGTATCATCATGATGTTCTATGACTGTGACATGGTGTGTGGTAACCCAGTTAAAAAGGAAAATGTCACCAATGTCTATGACATATGCAGGCTGCTCCGCGTCATTTTTTTTCTGTGATGCATGGCACCTCCAAAGCAACTGAGAAATAGGGAATGATGTCAGTGTAACTGCAGAAATAGCATTGGTCCATACATGGTTGTTCCCAGACTTTCTGTGTTTTGAGCAATCTGGGACAAGGTTTCTCACAATTCAAGAGAAAACCCTAGTGAAATACAAGTTTCTTAACTATCTCTTCTACCTGCCTGCAGAGCCATGCTAGTATTATAATTTTTGCTTCGACTATCAAAAATGATTTAGAAAACTCAAGAAAAAGGAAGACTATTGTATTAACTCATTTTTCGCTTGCTGTGTCCTTTTTTCCTCTTGATATTTCAGCGTTTCTTCTTTTATAGTTTCCTTTGCTTAGAGAGTTTAGCCATCTTCAGGATGGTCTACTATTGACAAATACTTTTAGTTTTTCTTCATCTGAGAATATCTTGATTTCCCCTTCAGTGTCAAAGGCTGTTTTCACTGGTTATAGGTTTTTCCTTGTAGGTAAAGTGTCATTTCTGTTTTAAGATATTTTCTTTCTTTCTTTTTTTCTTTTTCTTTTCTTTTTTTTTTTTTTGATTTCCAGAAGTTCACCTATATATGTAGTGTCATGGATTTCTTTGGGTTTATTTTGCTTGGGGTATGATCAACTTCTTGAATCTGTAGTTTTGTATCTTTTGCCAAATTTGGGAAGTTTTCAGCTGTTATTTCTTCAAGTAGTTTTTTAGCTCACCTTCCTTTCCTTGGATTGCAAGGGCATGAATGTGTTAGATCTTTTGTTATGGTCCCAAGGGTCCATGAGGCTCTATGCGTTTATTTTGAGGTTTATTTATTTTTCTTGAGAGAGGGAGTGAGAGCATGAGCAGGGTGGGACAGAGAGAGAGGACAAGAGAGAATATCAAGCAGGCTCCATGTTGTCAGCATGGAGCCCATGCAGGGCTCAATCTCAGGAATTGTGAGATTATGACCTGAGCTGAAATCAAGAGTTGGACACTTAACCCACTGATCCATCCAGGTGCCCCATCTATGCATTTTTTTCAGCCTGTTTTTCTCTCTGTTGTTCAGATTAGGTAATTTCTATTGCTCTGTTTTCCACTTCACTGATTCTTTCTTCTATCTCTTCCATTCTGAAGTCCATCCATTGAGTTTTTAATTTTCATTAGTGTGTTTATTTAGTTCCAAAATTTCCATTTGGTTCTTCTTTATAGCTTTTATGTGTTTACTGAACTTTTCTAGTTCTTTGCCCAAACCATCTGTTTTCTCATTTAAGTGTTTTTGTAATTGCTTGTTGAATTTTTATGATGGCTTCTTTAAAATCTTTGTCAGATAATTCTAACAATCTCTGTCATCTTGATGTTGGCATCTATTGAAGGCCTTCTGATTCAGTTTCAGATCTTCCTGGTTCTTGGTATGATTAGTGATAGTCATTTGGTTTTGGACATTTTAGCTATTATGTTACAAGACTCTGGATCTTATTTAAACATTCTGTTTTAGCTGGATTACTCTGACACCTCTAGCAGGGGACAGTGAGGTCCCCTGCCTCATTACTCCTTTATGGGGTAAAAATCCAGGTTTCTCCCATTGGCCTCCACTGAAACCACAGGGTTTGTGTGGCTGTGTTACTACAGAGAGGTGGTTAAAGTTCTGACCCTCCACTAGACCTTCTCTGACACCACCCCAGCAGGTACCTTGTGACTGCCAGGCAGGGGTCGCAGAAGTCCAGGTTGCCCACATGGTTTCCATTGGCACTATGTGTAGGGCTGGTACCTCCCAGTAAGAATGAAGCCTCCAGTTCCCTATTTGTCTTTCTCTGAAACCATCTTGGCAGGGAAGTTGGGCATCCTATTATAGCTTGGTGAGAGTGGAAGTCTAGACTCCCTGCTTGTCCTTTGCTGGATGTATGGGGGGCAGGCCACAGTTTTTTTAGGTGGTGCTTGGCTGCAGTAGAATGGTTATATTCTCAAGGTTTCTCTCCTGGTAGACTGTCCCTTTTCTGGTCTTTTGGCTAGAGAGGGCAGGTTTTGTTGGGACTTCTTGTTTTTGCTCATTGCCACTTCTTGGTTGCCTGCTTCTTTGGCACTCAGTCTGTGACATATGAGGCAAAGAAAAAACCAAGAGAACTTACTTGTGGGTCACCCTTCTCAGACGAGGGTTGCTAGCCAGTCTGCCTTCTCTCCACCTTTCAGAGTCTTATGTTTGTTTTATACAGAGTGTCCAGGGTTTTTAATTGTACTTATGTGGAGGAATAGGGAAAATTACATCTTTCCATCTTTTCAAAAGCTTGTATGTATAACCTTTAAAAAAATTATTTAGAACCATAAATGTGATCATATCCCCTCAGTCTTATACTAAGAATCTAAGACTCTATCTTTAGGAAATCATCCCAAAAAAGAAAAGCAAAGGCATGAACTTATTCAATCTTAAAATAATGAAAATTGTAAATTATTTAGTGACTAAAAAATGGAGAAATATTAGTTATATGACCTTTATGAATATGTAGCAACAGAGAAAAAATATTTAATATGCCATATTAAAAAATAAAGTAGGGTAGAGAAAGATTGATAACTGACAGCATTAACATTTAAGACTACTTTAGAGCAAAAGAAAAA
This sequence comes from Neofelis nebulosa, assembly GCF_028018385.1. Classification (NCBI taxonomy): domain Eukaryota; kingdom Metazoa; phylum Chordata; class Mammalia; order Carnivora; family Felidae; genus Neofelis; species Neofelis nebulosa. The sequence goes on from NC_080792.1 coordinate 28,321,662, forward strand.
ATAACTTATGCATGGCTTAAAGAGAGATAACAAATGGGGGAAAATATTTGTAACTTACATATCTGATAGCCAGTTAGTGTTCCTAATATAGACTGAGCTCTTAAAAACTGATGGAAAAAGGGGTGCCTGGGTGGCTCAGTCAGTTGAGCATCCAACTTCAGCACAGGTCATGATCTCCTGTTCATGGGTTCGAGCCCTGCATCCGGCTCTGTGCTGACAGCTCAGAGCCTGGAGCCTGCTTCAGATTCTGTGTCTCCCTCTCTCTCTGACCCTCCCCCGTTCATGCTCTGTCTCTCTCTGTCTCAAAAAATAAAATAAAAACATTAAAAAAAATTAAAAAAAAATAAAAATAAAAAAATAAACTAGCTCAAACAGATTTTTTTAAATCAAAAAGGAACATGGCTATGCTTGAGTGACAGAATTGATGGGATCCATGCCCTTGTCACCTGCTATGGTGGATGCATTAGAATATTGAGGCATAATTACAATTACTATGGTCAAGTGATGGCATCTAAGTTCTGAGGGTTATGTTACATAAACGTTAGATTACACATCTTTTTTTAAATTGTTTTTTAATGTTTACTCATTTTTGAGAGACGGAGAGAGAAAACCAGAACGTGAGCGGGGGAGGGGCAGCAAGAGAGGGAGACACAGGACCTGAAGCAGGCTCGAGGCTCTGGAGCCGTCAGCACGGGGCTCGAACTCATGGACCATGAGACGATGACCTGAGCTGAAGTCAGCCGCTTAACCAACAGAGCCACTCAGGTGCCCCTAGATTATACACCTTACAGTTATATACATATTTTGATTTTGCCTATTTCAAATCCCATCTTTTGTTCCAGTTTTTAAAGCCCACATACTTTGTGTTTGCCGAACTGGAGTTATTACTTCCTTGATCAGGCTGCCACCACACACGTAGTTTGGAAAAGGGCTAAAGAGCCCTTCCACAAATAGATAAGAAGGAGCCTTTGCTGCCAGGGTGCCCAGCATCTGGCGGTGATCACGGCACTGACCAGAGCGCCCTGTCCTTTGCTGGGCTCGGCGGGCTCGGGCTGCTGCTGCTTTGCAGGCTCACATTCCCCTCACCTGTTTTGGTCCTCTTTTGGCACATAACAACAAAGGCAAAGAAGACCTATGTGCAGAAATGCCGGGACAAAGACGAAGCAGAGCAGGCTGTCCACCGGAGTGCCAACGTGGTGAACCCGAAGCAGCAAGAAAAGGTACCTGGGAGAGCCGACAGCCTGAAAAATCTGAGCTTTATGTATTTGAAACTAAAGCCAATTACTAATCTTAATGAAAAATGGACGTGCGTCCTAAGTCCCTGGCAATATCTTGCTTTTGGGCTGTCAGGATCCTCTGGCCCAGAAAGTCCCTTGTCACAGTTTTGGGGTTCGGGAGGAGCTGGAGAAGCGTGGCCGTGGGGAAGGGAACAGGGTGATAAGAAGTAGGGGAGAGGGTTTTGGTTTTTTCATCTTTCTTCAAGACTGAAGTATTCTTTGTAGCCAGGCCACCTCAGGCTTGGGCGCATTATCAATTTTATGTAATCTGGTAGAAGACTGTCAGCAACCAGAGGGCAGGGGTTATGTCTTTAGGATACCATGGGGCAAGGTGCTTGATGGCCGTTTCCCTGTGGTGCTAAGATTAGAGGGCAAGTTGAACGGTTGGCTGAGAGAAACACAGGTAAGATGTGGAACACGGGTCTCTTCACAGCCATTGCTTTCAAACCTGTTTTGCCTGTGGGAGCTCTACCCAGCATTCCCCATCTCTTGTTCTTTGTGTGTCCTCACAGCTTTTCGTGAAACTGGCAACTTCGAAGACTGCAGTCGAAGACTCAGGTGAGGGGGCTGCTCCCAGGGATGGGGGAGGCTTGTGGGGAGGGGGCTGACATTATGCTGAATCTGTCGGGAAAGGTATTTTTATATATCATACAAGAATGTATGGACAGACAGTGGGATTAACAAGAAAGCAGGAGGGAAGAAGGGAGAAAGGGACGACACGGAGGGAGACAAGGTATTTCAGAACCTGGGAAAGTGAGACAGCTGTTTCTGGCCACTGCCTGCTTGAGCCGTACTTGTAATTAAATGGTGGTGGTGCGGGCGGGGGGGGGGGGGGGGCGGAGGTCATGTGACAGCTGCTTTGTAAGCAGGTACTCATTCTGATTTATTAGGAACATCTGTCTTAAAAGCCCATTTCAGCCCTGATAACTCTTATCTGCTATGAAGGAAACAGCCAAGTTGCAAGGCCTTGTCATGGCTGAAACCTGAGATCCAAGCCAGGTGTTTGCAAAGCCTTCTGATCCCAGAGTATTCTGCAGGAGCCAAGCCTCTTGTGACCGTGGTCATTTAAGAAGTCTCTAAACCCAAAACCAAAGTCACTTGGTAGTTCTCTGCACCTCTCACTGTCTAATCTTCCTGAAAATGGAAATGGGTGGAAGTTATTGAGGTTGAATTAGCTCAAGAGAACTCTGGCTGAAGTTCCTGTCAGCCTTTGTTCTCCTTCCTTGAAGCATTTCCTTTTTTATTTCTTCCCCTTGAAACATTTCTTACTTGGCTTGGTTTAATGTCTAAAAAGAAAGTGCTTATTTCACAAATATATTGTGAGAGAGAGAGATGGATATGGCCTCCCACTGTTCAGAGCTCCATGGGGTCTTGTGAGCTCAGTGTGACTCTGGCGAGTGTCGTTTGTCATCCAGGGTGAGCTGGGCAGTGGGTCTGCGCACCCTGCTCCTGCCTGGTTTTTGAACCCAGGCCCTTCCCCTCCACTGCAGACAAGGCGTACATGATGCACATCAACACTCTGGACAAAGTCCGCGAAGACTGGCAGATCGAGCACATCAAGGCCTGCGAGGTACCAGAACCGGTGGCTGCTCAGGAGGGGATGGGTCTTCCTCCGAGAATTTGGGGAGTCTACTTTGCCAGAAATGCACCACTCCCTTATTACAGGGCCCCAATTCTCATAGAATTGCTTGAGGCCAAGTTAGAAATCAGAAATGTAAGTATAGGATGGATGGAACTGGGATGTTTTCCTCCAAGCCTCATCTTTCTGCCCCGTCCCAGTCCTGAGCATTGTGTCTGACTCTGTTCAAGGACTTCCTCCAACGTTTGGTTAGTGCAAATACGAAATAGCTGAATCAGTTAATGGGTGATTAAATAATTATCTTTCAAGAGCCTTGCCTGAACTTGCTATCCAATAAGGAGAATGCAGATAGAAGGTGAGCTAGAAGTTTTCACTCAGGCACCCGGGTGGCTCAGTCGGTTGAGCGTCTGACTGCAGCTCAGGTCATGAGCTCGAGGTTTGAGAGCCAGGCATTGGGTTCTCTGTTGTCAGTACAGATCCCATTTTGAATCCTCCACCCCCTCTCCCTACCCCTCCCCTGCTGGCACACCCTCAAAAATAAACATAAAAAAAAAAAAAAAAGAAGTTCTTACTCTCTTTACACCTTTGATTTCACCATTACCTCCTGCTTCATTTTGAGCATGTGACCTCACTTACAATTTCCTGGAGAAAATAAAGACATAACTTGGAAACTTCCTCAAGTTTCTTTTAGCCTGTCTATAGTTTTTCTTACCAGTGGTTCTCAAAGTGAGATCCCAGCACCTGTAGCATCAGTATCATCTGGGAATTTGATAGAGATGCAAATTCTCAGACCAACTCTGGACCTACTGAACAGAAACTGTTGGAATAGGTGCAGTACTGTTTATAAGTCCCCTGGTGCTTCTTACGCAAATTCAAGCCTGAGAATCACTGATCTACACCCCCCTCCCCTCCTTTTCTCCTGTTAGTTGAAAAGGGGCTGCCCCTGGCTTATCAAGATCCTATCCTGCCATCTGGGCTCAAGATCCCATCATCCAGCTGTCTTTCCCTCATGCCTGTGCAAAGCTCCCTTCAGTGTGAACTTTTTATTCCATTGTTTGGACAACTCAGCTCATTCTTGGTGTTAGAACCTACTGGCACTGGCTGTTGCTTCCTGTCTGCTGCCCTCTCCTCTCTTCACAGCCAGGCTTCCTGAAGGAGTTGTCTTCACATGCTCATTGCCCCTGCCTGTCCCAGCCTGCTGCATCTGGGGTTTGTCACCCCTGCTGCTGCTTGCTGAGGAACCAGACATCTCTGTGGTGTGAGTTCCAGCAGGCCTTTGCAGTTCCTGATCTTATTTGGCTTGTGTCTACTATCTAACACTGTGGGTCACTATCCCCTTCCTAAAACACTCTTTTCTGCTTTACTTCTGTGACTCCACACTCTCATGGAAAAACCTAGAATAAGTCCCCCTTTTTAAGGTTTAAAAACATGCAGAGCAGTATCATATGCATTTTATAGACACACAAATATTAGAAAAGCCTGCATAGGAATGATAAAGTTTAGGACAATGGTTATCTGTGGGGAAGGAAGAAGGGGATCGAGTTTGGAGAGAGCACACAAGGAGCTTAAACAGAATCTGAGGCAAATCTGGCCAAACTTGTTGACCAAGCGAGGTGGTCAATATGTATGTATTCATTATATTGCTCTCTATGATTCTGTCCATGCGAAGTATTCTATAATAAAAATCACATAAAATCTACTGTTTATATGCTACATGAATACAAAATATAATAAACACTACATATATACCAAGTATGCTAAATACTAAATGTTAAAAGGTTTCCAATTAAAATAATGTATTTGCTTCAAAATATCCTAGGGAGTAGATGAGTTGGTAGGGATATAATAAAACAGAATTGGTTGTGAATTGATACATGTTCAAGCTGGTGAAGGGTACATGTGCATTCATTATACTATTTTCTCTGTTCTTATCTATGTTTGAAGTTCCACATGATAAAAAGTTTTAAAATGTAATAGTGTTATATTCAACCTTTAAAAAGTACATTAATATATAACATCCACTGTTGAATAGCATCCCCTTTATAGAATAATAGCTTGATTTTCCGAAAGTTGATACTTGCTTATGTCCAAGAAGCTATTGTTCAGGAAGTGACTTCTTAAAAAACTTTTTTTAGTTAAAGAAACCTTCAAACATAAACAGAGTTGGAGGACAAGTGCGGGTTCCCCCACGTTCTCGTGAACTTCAGTGATTATAATCATCTTGCCAATATTCAGTCATAGGGGAATTTGAATGTGAGGCTCTGGCAAGCTGCCCACGTGGAGATGCCCACCAGGCAGTCGGAAAAGTTAGCTGGAATTCAGGTTAGACCCTTGGCATCTGGGCTCATCATTACCTCTTACCTTCAGAACTATATCCAATCCTGTTTGTGTCAATACCATATTAGAATACTATTTGCATTCTTTGCCTGCGGTAAGAGTTTATGAGTTTCCTTGGTAGCAGGGAATATCCTAAATGGGACAATAAGCTTACAGATAATGAGGGTTGACACTGTTTCTTAAGTCATAGCCAGTCTAGACAAATGTCTCCCTTCTCTGTATATGTACAGACATGTAGTTATGTTTCCGCAGATGTTCGAAGCTCAAGAATGTGAACGAATAAACTTCTTTCGGAATGCGTTGTGGTTACACATGAATCAGCTGTCACAACAATGTGTCACAAGTGATGAGGTAAGTCAGAAGCGTCCATGGAGGATTCATGAGAGTGGGAGGAACCATAGGCATTTATTAGTGCACCCTCCTCATTTGAGGCCCAGAGAGGTACGGTGACTTGCCCGAGGCCACACAGTGAGCTGATAGAAAGACCCAAATAAACACCTAACTGCCTGACTCCTAATCTGCTTTGCCACCATGACTTTCTCTTTAAGGAATTCACAGGGCAGGAGAGCGGAAAAGGGAGACCCAAATGTAGTTTAGTTTATGGAAGACAGAGATGTCATAGCAAAGGGTCACTCCAGGACACCACCAAGCACTAGGAGACTGACCCATGCCCGGGCTAATGATCATACCAGGGCTCAAGATTTACTTCAGCGGCATTCCCACAGCCAACATCCGGGTTTAAGTTGTGCACAGCAACCCTCATGGGGTTTCCAGACCTCAGAGGGATTAGAATCAAATTATCACAACCTTCTTTGCTAAGAAATAGCCACCCTCACTTGGATGGGACATTCACTTTAGGAGAAAAATCAAACACCTAGAGAACCTGTAGAATTGACTAGAAGAGCTTTTTTCCAAGTTAATTCATCTTTGCATTTTGTGTGTGGCTTTGGTCTTGGTATCTATTTTCTTTGTCCCGTCAGTGTTAAAGACAAATCTTTCTGTGGAGGTTTTTATGCAGTCACAGAGATAACATTTCTTGTCATCTTTAAAACAATTTTAATAGCAGATATGCACCAGAGAAATCCCTTTATATGAGTCTGGGATTTGGGAATGTCTCTTTTTCTTTTCAAAACAAAATTTGGAAGAGCCAGCCATTCATCAAACCTGTTTTAATAAGCTGTGTCACAATTATTCACAGACATACCTCTACGCTTGATTTGTCTTCTTTTTGTCAGATGTATGAAGAAGTCCGTAAGAGCTTAGAGGCATGCAGCATTGAGAAGGACATTGAGTACTTTGTGAACCAACAGAAAACTGGACAGACTCCACCAGGTGAATGGAGTGGTGGGGCGGGGCATTTATTTAAGCAATTCTGCTAGTCTTTTGTGCACATGCCATTGAGAATGGGAGACACCAGCATCTTAATATTTTGTTTCTTAATTTCCCTAGCACCCATTGTGTATGAGAATTTCTACTGCCCCCAGAAGAATACAGCCCCACAGGGAAAGGCTCCAGGGCCCAACTTACCAAGGTAATAACCACCTACCTTTCACATGAAGAAAAATACTTAAAAAAAATTTTTTTTAATGTTTATTTATTTTTGAGAGAGAGAGAGAGAGAGAGAGAGACACACACACACACACACACACACACACACACACACACACAGAATGTGAGCAGGGGAAGGGCAGAGAGAGAAGGAGCCACAGAATTCAAAGCAGGCTCCAGGCTCTGAGTTGTCAGCACAGAATCCGATGTGGGGCTCAAACTCACAAACTGTGACATCATGACCTGAGCCGAAGCTGGACAGTTAACTGACTGAGCCACCCAGGCCCCCCGAAGAAAAATACTTTTAATAAGTGTTGTTATCATTAGTGTTCTAAGAGATATTGGAACACATCTACCCCTGCATTTGCTTAAGTGAGGTTGCTAGATTTGGAGAATTAGCGTTTTTTTTTTAAATTTTATTTTTTATTTTTTTAAAATTTACATCCAAATTAGTTAGCATATAGTGAAACAATGATTTCAGGAGTAGAAGTAGCATTTTTAGGACAAATGTTAAGTGGATTTCACCAGTCATAGTTTAAGGAGGACCATATTATGCTTGAGTGTGATTATTATGATTCACGCATGAATCCTATACTTTTTGTAGAGCTTGTAGAAAGCAGAACTCTGTCCCCCTGTGAGTCAACTGACCTACCTGTTTTGGTAGGACCCAAGAGTAAAGAAGGGTTTTTATAACTGGCTGAAAAAAGAAGAAAAGGATACTATTTTGTGACACATGGAAATGATATGAAGTTCATGTGTGAGCGTTCATATAAAGTTTTATTGGGACCTGATCATGCTCATCCATTTACATTTTTTCTGCGGCTACTTTTGCATTAGAGTTGGCAGAGTTGTGACAGAGCTGCCTTAGTGGCCAGCAGAGCCTACGTCATTTACTGTCCCTTTGCAGAAAGAGTTTGCCACCCCTGCTTTACCTGAGAGAAAAGAAACTTCTGTTCCCCGCACAGTCAACTTGAAATCTAAGCTGTTGAATTTCCATTCCAGTTTTTAAAGAGAAGGGAGTATTTGAGGGAGGATTGCATGGTCATCATCAGTATTTAAGAACACCAGGTGCCATTCAGAACAGGTCATGTGAATGAGCTCATTTAATCCTCGCAGTGACGTGGGAATTGCTTGGATTCTCCATCTTACGTGTGGAGATGTTGAGGGACCAGGAGGTCAGGAAACCACATGCTCCACAGTAGAGACTTTCCTCCTGCCTGTTTGGGGTGCTGGGACGGGGCTCTGGGCTTCCTGAGTCCTGTGCATCCTGCTGTCCTGCTCACCAGCACAACAGAATGCCGGCAGCCTAGATTCCGGTACGTCAGTGTTGCCTGGCTTTTGCTTCATCTGAACTTTTCTTGACTCTTCAGAACAGAAACCAGATCTGATTAGCTTGCAGTATGATTGGGGCGTGAAGACAAAAATTACAAACTAACGAGAACTTATCTGAAAGACTTTGGTTTTCATCTCTTACAGGAGAGGACCTCTCCCAGTTCCTAAAAGTTTACCAGGTACGATGTCAAGAAAGACCTTTCAAAATACTCATGTCAGGTTCTCTTTAAGGTTGAGTAGCTAGAATGTTGAAATAAAGGGAAAGAAGGGAATAAATAGAAATAAATTCTCAAGAGAACGAGCCTGTATCAGGATCTTGATGTAATACTGTTTGTCAAAGAGTAGACTTTGGTAATTAGGGGTCTACTTTATTGCCTGTCAAAGAGAATTCAGTTCCTGGAGTACCAAAAGAAACTTATTATAAGGCAGTCTTACCTAAGAGATTATTTCAACTTGGACCACAAGAGAAGCAAAGTATAGTTTCCTTTGGATTACACAGAAACGTAACTGATAGAAGTTATGTCTAGAAACACATAACCTAATAGTATATATCTGCATACTGGCCATAACTGGGTCTGTCACTCATGACTTGGTCTCTTTTTAAATCCTATCAGAACTCCTATGACACCTCTAGGACAACCACATATTTTAGCTTTTTTTTTTGTTGTTGTTATTGTTAGTTTTATTCCTTGGATAATTATAAGATCCTTGAAGGTGGATAATTGGTTTTTCTCCTGTATCACTCATAGCACTTAACACAGTCCTGAGCACATAGGAGGTGCTCAACAAATATCTATTTTTTTGAGTAAAAGAAAGGTATACTTACCTATGTTCAAGGGAAGAGGGAACTTATGCTGCATATCATGGTTTACTGAAACTTCAGTGACTGAAAAGAAGTTTAGGACCTGAAATTATAATAATATCTTTGAAAAATATAAGGATTTAAGTTATTTTACTTTAAATGTTTATTTATTTTTGAGAATGAGAGAGTGTGAGTGGGGGAGATGCAGAGAGAGAGAGGGAGACAGAGGATCTGAAGCAGGCTCTGCGCTTAGAGCAGAGAGCCCGATGTAGGCTTCAAACTCATGAACTGGGAGATCATGACCTGAGCCAAAGTTGTGTGCTTGACTGAGCCACCTAGGTGTTCCTGTTATTTTATTTTTATAAAACAATTACCACCTGATAATGTGGGACTGATTTTTGTCTATGTCTTAGCTTGAAATCTAAGCTAAGCCTTGAAGATGGCTTTACTCTAGGTGCCGCTATCTGCACATGGATGAAAAAGGGCAATGAAATCGTGGTAGTGATTTCCAGAATGCCTGTGTGAATCTTCTGTGTGTAGTCTTGATTTTCATGGGTAGGTTTCGTTGCCGGATATGTTTTCTTTTTACAGAAGGGCAGTCAGTAGAATCTTTAAGTGGAATGTCTTGATTTGAAAAGGGCTAAGAATCTTACCACGAAGCAGTATTAGCTTAATGTTGCTCTGTTCTGCCCTTTGCAGATAACCCTGATTATTCTTTGGTTGATGACTACAGTCTGATCTATCAGTAACATCAGTGGTAAGAACCTTTAATTTTCACATAATTTTCAAGTTGCATTTAGACTATTGATTGTGTTTTTGAAGTCTCTGAAGCTTCTTTACGACACCACTGCAGGCAGCAAGGCCTTGCCTCAGGCTGACCCATGCCGTGGATGCACGTGATCCTGCGGAATGGCCTCTCTGGGTCCCACAATTGCAAGGGGACTGGAGCCCATGCCATACCTACTTGAATGAGGAGATTTTTCCTTCGTTAATTATTCTGCAACTCATTTTCTGCTCTAGTTAAGCTCTTTGTGGCTACAACGCACCCGCACTTATAATACACCGCACACACAACGCTCACACAATGCCCATGATCCTCACTGTTTAATTTAGCCTTTCGTGTGCTCCCCCATCCCCCAAAGGGGAAAAGTCAAGTAAAAAGAAGTCAGTGACAATGAGGCAAACACTGTCACACTCCCCTGTCACACAAAGGGCGTTGGAGGGGTCATCTGGTATCAGATCATTACTACTCCAAGCTAGCAAACCCCAGGGATTCCTAGAGGAAAACTATGAGATGGTGCTTGTCTCTGACTCTCAGGTGCTTGCAACGTGTCCCAGGTCCATCTTTGCCTTCACAAATGTGAGTGAATGCCTCCGAGTCCAAAACAGCAATACTAAATGGAACTCTATAAAGCATAAATGTTTTAACCCAAACGGGTGTGTCTTGGGGCATGACAATATCCGTATAGATGAGCAAAGAAAAAGCTTGAAAGGATACATTCCCAAGCAAGTAGTAGTTTTTCTTTTTGTTTACTTATGTTTTCCAGTTTGCCTACAGTGAAACTTTGTTACTTCTTTAATAAAAGACAGTTTTGAAGAGTTGATCCTTTTGCACACTCCTGATGTTCCCAGGGGTGACAGGAGTGGGGGCGGATTCAGGAACTGTGCCAGCCTCTCTCCCACCCTTCCTGGTTTGCTGTTACTGCCACTTAGGAAACAAAACAAGTTTTATTTCTTAATGTTTATTTATTTTTGAGAGAGAGAATGATGGGGGAGAGGCAGAGAGCGAGAGGGAGAGAATCTGAAGCAGGCTCTGTGCTGACGGCACAGAGCCCGATGTGAGGCTCAAACTCACAAACCATGAGATCACAACCTGAGCCAAAGTCGATGCTTGACTGATTGAGCCATCTAGGTGCCCCCCCAAACGGGTTTTAATGGTGCTCCACGGTGCCTTTCCTTCAGTGCTCTATAACACTGAAAAGTTCTTCAAGTGAGCACATCAAACACTGCTTGTCTTCAGTCCTCCAGAAACACCCACTTTGTGACTTGTAGCCCATTAGCTAGACGGGATGGAAGCCATGTTGTTTTGATTGGGTAGAAATGATCAGCCAGTGTGTGTTTATATTTAAACATAAGTCCTTAAATTGCTTAATAAATGTGTTTAATATCTAAGCAACTTTGCTGTGAAAGATAATGGAAATGGAAGAGCTAAAATACCTCAGCCGCTAACTGTACATAACTTTCTGACCTGCAAACAAATTGGAGTCTCTACAACTGGTCATCATTTCTTCATTTCATAAAGCTCCCTTTTTCTCATGAAAAGAGGCACGGCCCATATTAGAGGTAGAAAGGGACATGGGGAATCAGTGACTTGGGACTCCAAGGCGAAATCCGCCCTCTGGAACAACACCATGGAGGTGATGGCTGCAGGTAGGCCTCTGGCAGCTCCGAGAGTTTGAGTTTTATTTTAACCTCCTCCTTTCCCACCCTCCCTTATTTGCATAAAGCACACATTCTAGTTGCTTAATAGTAACCTTTGACCCAGCAACTCTAGTTCCTCTGAGTTCAAGAACCTGTTGCTTCAGTGCAAGATGCTAATGCCAACACACGTGAGCTCTGTCATTTCATGGGGTTCATTAGTATGTGGAAGCTCGGGGAACAGGACTCAACATACACATGTATCGTTGACGGAGTTGAAGAGAATTTTACAGAAGGAAGTCTATCTTAGTTAATAACTTAGCTGAGCAATGTATCATGACATTTAAAGTAGTTTGAGCCTTTGGAAATGAAATAGGAATGTGTAGGAATTTAAATAGGAAGGCGTAGGAATTTGTGGTTTGTTTGGCATTGTTGATGTAGCTGCTATGCTTGTTTTTATTTCTGACATGTTTAGGGACAGATTATAACTTCTGAGCATCAAAAATATAAATATGTGTATTATTTGCATAAAGCAATGCTGTTGTCATCACAGTCCATTTTTTCATCACTTTAAAACACTTATTCCTCACTGTGTGTTCTCTTTGGCCAAGCATACTTATTCTTTTTTATTTTTTTCTAAGCATACTTATTCTCATTGAATAATATGGCAAGGGGAGGAGTGAGGAGCTGATGTGAATGGTTCATTCAGATGAAATTTCTTTGTTATTTTCTTTCAGAAAACAAACCTTTTTCGGGCCAGTGCTTCTACAGCGTGGGAGGAGGCACTCAGAACAGCAGAATCCTTAGCCAAACTGTGTCAGTCGTGAAACTTCCAAGTGAAACCTTGCTGTAATTTTTTTCTGTATTTTAAATTTATTGTAGACATTTAGATCAACTTAGGCTAGTTAAGTTCTGAAATTCTTAGAAGAAGTTTACAAATTGCCCCAGACTGAAGAATCATTCTTTCCTAGGCGGTTACTAACGTTGTGAGTGAATTGTGTTATCTCCTTGGTCTCTGGATTTGGAGCCCTGACTCTTGTTGTGGGGGGGCAGAGGTGGCTGCAGAGGGGTATGAGCCATGAACCTGGAGGGGCTTCTTTGGCTCCGGGGGCAGCTTGGCTGTAGAATGTTCACAGCAGCACGTGCCCTCGGTGGTGCACCATTTCAACTCACCTTCCTTTTTGGCTGGAAGACTTGGAGGCCATCTAATTATACTTTCTCGTTTTACAGATGAGGAAATGGGGCCCAGAAGTGTGAAATCAATTTCCTTACTGATTAGGGACAGAATCCAAACTGGAGTGTAAGCTCACCTCACGTTACCATTCTGACTGATCCTTCCTCAGGCCATTGGTGCTTGTGTTGAAATTTCAGACGCCGAATGTTTTTTGCCGGCGTCTTTCCAGTTGGGAAAATAACCAGGGTTTAAATGTCAGATTTATTTTTATGGGAGTCCCTGTGTGTCCTGAACTTCTAGAGCACCATATTTAATTTAATCTAAGAAGCCGCTGATTATAAAGCATGGCCATTATTTTACACACCACTGAGCAAGTTACGTGAGGGAGTTGACATTCTCAGTGGGGGCAGAATTACTCATAAAGGGGTGAAAATTGGGACAGTTAATGGTTAAGCCCATTTAAATTTGATTTGCTAAACTGAGGCGGGGGGAAGTACATCCTAGAGTCAGTGCAATAGGGTATTTGGACTTCAATTCCTAAAGAGAATTCGAGAGCTCCAAAGCCAGTCCTCAGTCCTGGGTCTTCACAGAGAATCTTTCCCTTGCTAGCTCCTAGAACTTTTTAAAGTGTCAGTCTTACCCTTTCGCAGGTATTTGAGTCTTTCTTCTTGTTACCCACAGACAGCAGGGAGACAATGTCCCTTTTGTGTAATATCCACACGCCATGAGAAAATGGTACATTTTAGTTAATGACAAATTAAACTAGCACTGGTACTTATTCAGGATGTTGTTGGCCTTGTAACACATATTTTCTTCTCCTGCTCTATGCAGTAGCTTTCTCAGAACTGTGCACAAATTGATTGAAAAAAGATTGATTATTTCCCACCCTTTAAGGTGTTACTGAAAGTGGCAGCTTCTCCTCATGACAGGAAGCTTGCATCAATTGGATATCCTTTTGAGAAACTGAAGTTTGCAAAGGGCCATTGACTTCCCCAAATTGAGCAGGCTCAGGACATTTCCTTCAAGCTCGGAACATTCTAATTTTTAGGTATTTTATTTATTGTTCACAATTCCTCAGGGATTTCACTTTTCTCTCTTTTGGTCAGTGCAATCGCTGTAAACGTGTTTTATGAATTGAAAATACTTTTATTTTATTGCTCTGTCAGTTTGATATGAAGTAAAATAAAGGTTCCTTGGAGATTTAGGATTTATTTTGCCTTTTTGTGTCCACCACGTCCTCTCTTCCAAGCTGTTTGACCCTCGTCACATTTGCTATTGTCCGATGGCAGTGGAGCAAACTGTTAGGAGGGGAACTGCCACATCACTTCCTACTGGTCCTTCATGACAAAGTCACTTGCCTGGGGAAACATCACTCCCGCCTCCAGACTAGCTTGGATCCCACTGCTGGGTCCTTCTCCTCTCCCTTTTTTTCCTTGATAGTACGTGGTTCACTCTTGAAATTAACTGTTCAGAGTCTGTCTTCTCTCCTAGACGGTGACCTCAATGACTGCTATATCCCCAGCACCTGACACGTTGTAGTGAGTATGAAAGAATTAGCGGCTAGAAAGAGAGCATACCTCAAGAAACAACCAGGTGGGAGTGTAAAGGGAGCGAAGCCAGTCAAATAAGTATACATGTTGAATTTAGTAAATACGATCTACCCCTAAGACTGGAGGCTTCTTCATTTGAATTCCACCAGAAGCAGCCCCTGAGATAAGGCTTTGAGTGCAGGTACTTTTTCGGGGGGGGGGGATCCCAGAAAGCACCAGTATGGGAGTGGGGAGGTAAAGGGGGTGGAAGGAGGGAAGGGAGGAAGGGAGGAAGGCAAAAAAACATGTATTATCAAGACAGCACTGTGGGCACTGGAGCTGTAGTCTGGCGGGGACTAGTAGGAAACTGTGGCACACGCACCTCACAGATGGCTCACCAGTTAGGATGTTGCTGTGATAGTCATTCCCCGGCTCCCTTCAGTCACTGGTTGAGGGCCACCCCCAGGAGGCATTAAACCCCTGGCATTTCTGGCCTGCTGGAAATGCGGAAATGCCAGCAGAGTGGGATCCCGAATGCTGAGAGAGTCCTTGGGAGAGGCAGTTCCTGGCAGTTGCAAGTGGGCTGACGTTTAAGGAAATGGTAAGTACTGAAGGGAGGTGGATGGTGCCCTGACGGGGTCTGACCCCTGCATGGCTCAGATCCAGCTGTGCCCCACATGGATTTTACTCCAGCTCGCCATCACTTCTTCAAGTTCCAGTTTGCAACACACACACACACACACACACACACACACACACACACACACGCATGCACACCCTAGGCCGTTTAGTAGGACAAGCTATGGTCCCTTGCTACAGATGGTCCTGAGTCTCTAACTGATATCCATCATCTCCTTCCTCTAGCAGCGTGTTAGGGAGTGAATTGTATTCTGCCCACAGCCCCCTCCAAATTTATATGTTGAAGTCTCAACCCTTAGTACCTCAGAATGTGACTGTGTTTGGAGATAGGGCCTTTAACGAGGGGATTAAGTTGAAATGAGATCCCTGGGGTGGGGCACTAATCCAGTCTGGTGCCTTTCTAAGAAGAGAGAGACACCACGGGTGAGTGGGCCCAAAGGATGACCTTGTGAAAAACAAGAGGACAGCCACCTGCAAGCTGAGGAGAGAGACCTCAGAGGAAACCAACCCTGCCAGCACCTTCATCTTGGACTGCCAGCTTCCAGAACTGCCAGAAAATTAATTTCTATTGTTTAAGCCACCCAGTCTCTGGTATTTTGATATGGCAGCCCTAGCAAATTAATACCACACATTCTAGATTCCCTTCACACTTGGCAAGTCTACTGCTTGTCTAGGTTGCTCAACTGGGTTGGGTAATCCAGATCGTCATCCCTAAGGGTCTTAGCCCCTGGTTGTCAGGCTCTTATCAGACCCTGTTTGCTGAAATTACTGTGTTTATCACAGGCAGGGCAATACCCAGAGGCACCCCAGTGAACCTCCTGAGTTCCAGATACATTCCCCCCCACCCTACTTTCCTCATGATGATCACCAGTTCCTACTGGGACAGTTACTCCCTTCTTGTCTTGCTGGTTTACTGGCATGACTAGGCATCAGCCACCATTTAGTGGAACCCTTTCTATGTCCCCCGGTTAATGCATCTCCTGGCAACCACATAGAGCTAGGTGCTCTAGTCCAGCAGAGCCTAAAGTTAAACACATGGGAAGCACCAATTTCCCAAGTGGGTCAGTGCGACCTACCCACTCTTACCTCTTCACTACCAGGCCTGTTTTCCACCCAGTGGAGTCAACATATATTACCATATTGCAGCCGTATAAGCACCATATATGACCTCATCTTTAAGACCAGCACCCCAACCCTGCAAGGTATTCTCAAGCTGCCACACTTTATAAGACCATTCCAACATTCTATCAGGACAGTAGTTTCTTTTTTTTTTTTTTTTTTTTTTCAACATTTTTTTATTTATTTTTTTGGGACAGAGAGAGACAGAGCATGAACGGGGGAGGGGCAGAGAGAGAGGGAGACACAGAATCGGAAACAGGCTCCAGGCTCCGAGCCATCAGCCCAGAGCCTGACGCGGGGCTCGAACTCACGGACCGCGAGATCGTGACCTGGCTGAAGTCGGACGCTTAACCGACTGCGCCACCCAGGCGCCCCAGGACAGTAGTTTCGAGGTGATGTGGTATATAGTAGACAAAGTGGAGCCCATGGCCATTTGCCCATTGTTGTACCAACTATACTGTAAAGTGAAGCTCTTGTTATAAGATATGCATTCTCAGTTGGGGCAGAATTTCTCATAAAGGGGCAAAAATCAGTTCTTGTTGGGCAAAACAACTCTTACTCTTCTTATGTTTAAAGCACAGACACACATATGGCACATATACAGAGATGCAGTATATCTATGGTATTAGAATTTCATGAGCATGGCAATTAAGGAAAAAATGTCTTAAAAGGCTCCATAGGGTAATGAAAAATACCAGTCTAAGGTAATGTTACGTGGAATTTCATAATGATACATGAGACACTCTTTCAGCCTTTGGATAGTGGTGTTGGCCAAGGCACTCCCAGTAGAAAAGAATAATGTATTCTTGGAATCAATCCCAGTAGAGGTGAATCTCTGCTTCTTCTATAGTAGAAGAAGCTTAATGAATCACTTCTCGCCAAGTGGCTGGTTGGTCTCCTTGGGGGATGATAACATATTAAGGGCTCACCTTCAGCTTCAGGGGCTAATTGATCAGACATTTAGCAATAGCCACGAGGGCAGGCCTGGTGAGTGGCGGGGGGGTGCTGTAGAGTCTTCATCCCTGCTTCCATGGCTACTCTGTTGAGGAGTCCACTGAGGAAGCACTGGGGTGGTCAAGGACAGAGACCGCTGGATGCCACTGGATGAGTCATCCTTGCCACTTGGTTGCTCTGTACCTCCTTTGATGAGTTGTTTCTTGTGGGCACTGGTGTAAGACACAAAGATTTCACACTTCGTTGCCCATTCTTTTGTTTTCGGTCTTCTGATCCTATTCCTTGGTCAATCGGTCAAGTCATGTGCCATTGCCCAGCCGTTACCTTGGTCTTCTCTTCTTCACATCAGGCTGATGACCAGCTGTGTTACTTGATGCACTTCCCACTGGGAGCACTTCTCTTCATCCTAGGTGGTGCTGTAGCATAGCAGCCCACATATAGATGAACAACAATTAACATAGAGAGATGATTTATTCTTGAACCAGGCATGAGTTTTTTTGCTCTTCTTCACCCACTGGGTTGAAGGAAGCCTCCTCTGAGGCCATGGGTATGAGCTGCAAGGAGAGGCATAGGTGAAGCAGAGGAAGTTGGGGGAGGTGTCTGCATTGCCTGTTTGAGTAGTGGCCTTCTGGATTTGCCCCCACCTATTCCAGAATGTACCACATGTTCCACAGTGCACCCCACATGTTCCAGAATGCCCCCTGTACCTGACTCAGGGGATCTAACTCAGGATAAAATGGTAATAACATTCATGTTTATGTTTCCTTTATAACTTTGACAAAATGCATCTCTGTCAATGTTACCATGGAGGCTTTCTGGCTTTCTTAGTCCCTAGTGATCTGAGCTTGTAATCTTCTTTGGTACACCAACAGCAGTTGACGACCAACCCACTCTATGGTCCTTATAACTAAATTTGGCCCATATCTCTCAAATGTCAGGAATGTTCTATAAGACTGTCCTACTGAGTCCTGCCCTAAGTCACCACAGATGAGGCCTCCAATCATTGTGATGCTTCAGCTTGGAGGTTACCGATTGTTCTATTTCTGTAAGCAGTGAGATCCTTGTTACCATATGGCTGGGAAGCAGTCTAATTCCAGAGTCCCATCCTGACATCTGAGTACCATTTCTGATACTGTCTTAGTCTAGGCTCCTCAAGGGGGCTTGGAGACCAGGACTTGAGATCCAGCAGTTCATTTAAGAGGTGTGTCCAGAGAACACTAGTAGTGAAATGGGAACTGAAAAAGGGGAGAGAAAGAAATGAATAAATACAAGGTTATCAAGGAAGTTGATAAGAAAGTTACTTATCACTGTGGGCAACTGGAGCTGAATCTTATGGGGAACTCTGGGCAGAGGCGCAGAACACAGATCAGATCGCAGTATTAATCCACCCCAGATGTGAGAGAGCTGAGCATTCGCATTTGCTAAAGCTGCTGTAATAGGGCACCGCACACTGGCTGGCTTAAACAACAGAACTGTATTGTCTCACAGTTGTGGAGGGGAGAAGTCCAAAATCAAGGTGTTGGCAGAGTTGACTCCTTCTAAAGGCTGTGTAGGAAGGAGCTGTTCTAGGCCTCTCTCCTTGCTCAGTAGATGGTCGTCTTACCTCTATGCATGTTTGTGTGTCCATTTTCCACCTTTGTATAAGGACACTTGTCTTATTGGATTAGGACCCACCCTCATGACCTCATTTTAACTTGATTACTGAAAGATCCTATCTCCAAATAAAGGCACGTTCCAAATAAGGTCATGTTCAAGTATGGGGGGGGGGTGGTGGAGGGGAGGGGGGCTTAAGGCTCCAAAATATAAATTTTGAGGGATACAATTCACCCCATAATTGTATTTATATACCAACTCCCACCTGTCACTGGTTGAGGGCTGCTTTCAGTTTAGGGGGATGCAGTATTTCCATGGCACCTTCAGCCTGTCATACATGTGGCCAAAGGGAGCTCTGAGACAAAGATGTGATAATTAGAGCTTGGGTTTTTGTGTACTCAGAAATGAGAAATGCCAGGGAGATATGAGGGGGACACCAGCAATATCCGGTACTTTGTGGGTACAAATAACTAATCATTTCCATGATTCATTTAACATTTTTTTTAAGTGGGGAAGATTATGAGAGGGGAAATAGTAGAAAAAAGATAAGTTTTATATGTTTTGCTTCCTGTGGGAGAAAAAGTCTGTCAATAGAGGAGACTCCACCTATATAAGCCTTCAAAAAAAAAAAAAAATGTAGGCTGGCTATTTTTGGTACTCGCACTGCCAGCTAATTGTCTCAAGAAGCTGAAAAAATTTAGAAGTAACTTGAGTTCTGTGTGATTTTTAAAAAATATGTTTAGTAATCACGAATGATGAAATCATTAATGCTTCCTACAGAGTGAGGAAGTAATTAACTGTAGAAGACGGCCTTCTCGGAAATCATGTCACGGGAGGTTTTGTCAGTGGGGTAATGCCGGCAGATGGCGACAGAGACTCTGGAATCTACTTTTGTAGGGGAGTTTAAGAAAGGCTTACCCAGGGCTCATTCCTGAGTTCAGCAGCATTCATCGAACCCCTGTTACGGCAAATACTGTTCCAGACGCTGGCTGAATTAGGAATCATGCTCCTATTAAGTTTTGGAATACTATGTGAGTTATACTCCTTTTATGAATGCCTGGTAACTGTTTCAAATTGGGATTTTTCTCACGAGATAGAAGACTATTTTAAATTCTTAAAGCTGCAATGAAAATTAATATAACCCATTGGAAGGAAATTTGGCAAATACTTATTAAAATTAAAAATGAGAATGTCTCAGGGCACCTGGGTGGCTCAGTCAGTTAAGCATCTGACTCTTGGTTTCAGCTCAGCTCATGATCTCACGGTTTGTGAGTTCAAGCCCCACATCAGGCTCTATGCTATCAGTGTGGAGCCTGCTTGGGATTCTCTCTCTCTTTCTCTCTCTCTCTCTCCCTCTTGATCTGCCCCTTCCCTAGTCATGTGCTCTTTCTCTCTCTCAAAATAAATAGAACTTAAAAAATTTAAAAAAATGAGAATGTGTTTTTCATCAGCAATTTTGCAGCTAGGCATCTATCTTATAGAAGTATTCATGCACAAAAATATACAAGTATGGTCATTTGTAATTATTTTTTAAAGATTTTATTTTTTTTTAAGTAATCGCTTCACTCAGTGGGGAACTTGAACTTACAACCCCCAGGATCAAGAGTCCAACTGAGCCAGATGGGCACCCCTAAGTATTGTTTTTAATAGTGAAGAATTGTAAACAATTAATGGATCCCACAAGTCTGTTTAAATAAAGTTATTTATTTAATATAAAGGGAATGTTAAATTAATTAAGAGAAAAATGAAATAGAGCTATTGGACGCTCAGTCAGTTGAGCGTCCGACTCTTGATTTCGGCTCAGGTCATGATCCCAGGGTTGTGGGATCAAGCCCCATGTTGGGTTCCGTGCTGAGCGTGGAGCCTGCTTAAGATACTCTCTCTCTCTCTCTCTCTCTCTCTCTCTCTCTCTCCCTCTGCCCCTCTCCCCCACTCGTATGCTCTCTCTCACTCGAAAAAATAAAAAAGAGAAATAGAGCTATCTTCTTTATAAACACATATCTCCAAGATTTACGAATTAAAAGGTCACAGGAAATATACACATAGACACTGAGTATTTAAGAATGGGGTATTTGTGCATAGGTAGAAAGTCTGAAAGAATGCATAGTGAACTGTTAGTAATTATTGACTCTAGGGAGACAGGTTAACTTTCTATTACATGTTCTTCTATGTTGTACTTCTATGTTTGTGAAAAATTTTAAGAATAGTATAATTTAAAACTATTATATAGAAACCTTGAAGGAAGAAAAAAATATAAAATCAATGCCCATGTCAATGCTGTGACTATTCTGAATAACTCAGTATCTTTAAATAAAATATTTCTGATATTCATCTTGGCCCCAGTGTATAAGTATAGAGTATTGCAAATACAGAGAGAGTAAACCTGGCTACCTATCTTAAAAGTCTGTTTATGCTGCACAATTGCATGGGTTCAAATCCCAGCTCTCCCGTATCCTAGCTGTGGGACTCTAGACAAATCATTTAACTTCTCTGGGCCTTAGTCTCTGTCTATAAAATGAGAACAATAAAATTTTGTAGGGTTGCATGAGAATCAAATGGGTTACATGAAGAGTCCTCAGAACAGTTCCTGGCTTATAGTAAGTGCTCAGGAAATGGAGATTATTACTGCTGAAGGATCGGTAATAGCAAACCCTTCTCTGCTCAGTTAGGCCAGTGATTGTGCTCGCTGTAAATATTTTAGGGTTTCTGCAGATAGAATTTATATATAGAAAATACATTTGTCATTGTTTTGTAGGTTTTTTTGTTTTTGTTTTTAAAGTTTGTTTTTGAGAGAGAGAGAGCGCACATGAGTGCACAGGTAGAGAGGGAGAGAGAGAGAATCCCAGGTAGGCTCTGTGCGAGCCTGACGCCAGGTTCCATCTCATGAACCAGAGATCATGACCTGAGCCCAAATCAAGAGTTCACACTTAACCTATTGAGCCACCCAGGTGCCCCCATTATTTTTTTGTTTGAAATGAATCTTTTAAACTAATTCTTTTAAAATTAATGTTCAATTTATTTGTCATATACATTTTAAAATTTAATTTTTTAAAAAGTTTTTTATTTATTTTTGAGAGAGAGAGAGTGACAGAGCATGAGTGGGGGGGAGGGCAGAGAGAGAGGGAGACACAGAATCCGAAGCAGGCTCCAGGCTCTGAGCTGTCTGCACAGAGCCCGGTGCAGAGCTCCAACTCACAGACTTGGAGATCGTGACCTAAGCCGAAGTTGGACACTTACCTGATCCACCCAGTCGCCCCTCTTTCTCTCTCTCTCTTTTTAATTTAGTTTTCTTAAGTCTTTATGAATCTCAACATTCTATTTATAAATCTAATAAATTTTAATAATCACTTTCAAGGGGGAACTTTAACATTTGGTCAACTCAAATTCAATAGACCAAATTTTGTCAAAGAATCAGTCTCATTTGTGATTTAAATTCCTTCAGACATTGTAAACTACAGTATTAAATTTAATATAGATTAATTTCTTCTATTGCCTGAACTGACCAACAAACCAACTACTTATGGTACTAAGGTATAACAAATTCAGTTTATAAATGTAACATATGCCCCCTTTTCCCCATAGGCTGTGATACATTTATTGCAGTTTATCAATACGTCAGGTGTGCTTCCCAAATAAGTTGTAAATCACTGGAAGTGAAGGTAGGGTCAGTTCCATTTTGCTAAGTAGTGACTAACACACAGAGAACTTTGAAGTCCAAAAAGGATTTGAATTGGTGGAAACCAGAAAGGGTATTCCAGACCTGGAGAAATACCAGCAAAAGTAATTGGTAGTAATGGTGGTATAAAGATTTTGCTCATATTTTCCAAGTCTCACCTATTATAAATAAATACACACACACACACACACACACACACACACCAGGGTATACAAAGTGCATGGGCATTCTGAGTAGCTTGATAACTTTTTTTGTTATTGTTGAGGATTTGAGATCAAAAGATATGAAACTGTACTTTATATGATCAAATAGCTCACAAACAAGTGACTGTGCAGTGGCCATCTTTGGAGTGCTTTTCATTTCTCACATCATATTTCAGGATTTTTCATTCTAGGATATGCTACCAGTGGGTGAATAGACTTATTTTCCTCCCGTACAAGCCATCTCAACTGTTTTACCCCACCACCAGACAAAACAACTCACATTCATTTGTTCCATTCATCAAATATTTATTGAGCGTCTACTATATGCTGATCAGTGTGGTAGAGGCCCTTGGGATACTACAGGGAACAAAACAAAGAACTCTGCCCTTTAGGATCTTACATTCTAGAGGAGCTGACAGGCATAAACATGAAAGCAAACTTTATAGTAGTTTAAGAGGCACTAAATGCTTTGGAAAAAAGAAATGGAACAGCTGGGGAAGGGAGATGGGGCCAAGCTATTAACATCTGGAATTTAAAAATGAAGCAAGGTACACATAAGGTACATACATTCTATACTAAGAATACTTTTATGGGTCTTATTTCTTCTTTGCCCTTTTTGGATCAGGTGTCCATTTCCTGCCTGGCAATTTGTTTAGTAATACCATTTACTAACATGTCTGTCGCTCTACCAGGTACCTTTCACGATTAGCCCATTTAACCTTCATCAAACATCATCATTCTCCTTTATAAAAGAGGAAACTGAGGTGCATATCTTAAGGGACATCAAGAGCGCCAAGCAGAGACAGAGGCTAACTGACTTAAATACAGGTCAAAACAAGATTGACAAACATCCCTCCCCGAACTCCTTAAAGCCATTGGGCCTGAGGTGTGCGCGGCCAAAATGAGTGTGGGCCAGGGAGACAGACGCGACTTGCCACCGGCCAGGGCCCAGGAGCTACACAACCCTCTGGAAGCCGCGGGCGGGTTGGACCTGGAGGCCCCGCACGCCGGGCCAGGGTGGAGCCTGGACGGAAGGGGGCGGATCTACCATCTTTCAGTGAAAAAAGCCTCCTGGGGTGGTTTGTCCTATGTTGCGGCCCGTAGCGTCCCTGAGGTGCCGCCCCTTCTCCGGGAGTGGTGGATGTCTGATCACGTGATAAGTCCAGAGGCCGGAACTGGGCAGGTTGTGGGACGCGCAGGGTTTTGATAAAAACAAACGGCGACGGCGCCGCCGCAGGGTCTATGGCCGAGGCGGTAAGGCCCCAGCGCCGGGCCAAGGCCAAGGCCAGCCGGACAAAAATCAAGGTGAGGATCGCCCCCGCTAGCCTTCCAACACCCTGGCGGATGCTCCCTGCCTGTCCCCTTTTTCCTCTCTTGGGCCTCTCTATCCAGGACTACCCATCCCCTGAGCCCTCCGCAGCCACTGCCCGCACCTCCCAATATTTGATCCCCTTACCCACTGACACTGGCCCTGTTCAGTTATTCCATTTCCACGTTCCCCTGCCGGATTTTGTCAGGAGCCCGTATTTTCCTTTTCCTCCTCTGACCTCTGTGGGCTCTTTTCTGCTTCCTTCTTGACTTTTTCTCACCTAGGTCTGGATTCCTGCCATGTAGCAGCTTTAAAGTTTCCAGCCTCATCTTTTGACTCTGTCTCTTTTCTCCTTTAAACCTAGGAACATTTTCAATCCTCTTATGCACAAAGAGGGAAGGGACCGTTCTTCCACGCGTAGCATGTACTCTCTGGTAGAGCTTTATGGATAGCGACAGATAGAAAGTAGATTATAGTGATGGACCTCTTCACTTTTGAAATTCAAGGTGATCGTGGTGCTGCTGCTGTTTATTTCTCATTATCCTGGTCATTTATGATGGGGAATGAATGTCCAGAAATGAAACCAGGGCAGGGCTCACACAGTAGAGATAGATTTGAATTTTCTGGGTTTCTTCTGTTGGTGTGTTTTGTATTCGATGCAGCTTGGGTTTTAATTTTACTCCTGTATATTTTCTGAAATGACATTTATTTTACAGTGAACAGATTAAATGCTGGCCCTGGATGGCTGGACCTAGATTATTCTGGCTTACCTAGAACTGAATTTACATTAAGGAAATAATGATGATGGTATTACAATTACTGGGAATTTCCTTTTCTACAAGGGGGTGATGTGCAGAGCAGGCATAACTTAAAAAAGGTATCAAAATCTGATTTTCTCATGGGAACAAAATTTTGACAAGAGACAGGTGTTCACCGGTACAGTATCTAATAATCCATAAATGCTTTATGTGGCTGTCTTTCATTATGATACATTAAAAAAAGGCTGTAATGGAGTTGTGCACATCAGTATACCCAGGCCTGTGAGGAGTTACTCTTTGGGGCGAAAGCCATCTTGCTATCTAATTTAAGAAGCATATTTAAGAGGAATAATTTTGCATTGTATTGGGCTGGTAAAGAACTAGCTAGACAGAGGAGGAAGAAAAAAGCCCTTGGTCAACCATGCATAAGGTCCCTCAACCTAGAATGTGGTTGTGCATAACATGTAAACATCAGTCATGTAGAGAACAGAATCTTAAATCTTAATCTGTAGGGTTTTTTTTTTTTTTCAAATGAATGATGAAGTGACAAGTGATAAGTTCAAAGTCATGCAGTTTGACAACTCAAGTTAAAGCCAAATATCGCAATCCAGTAGCTTAATAAATTCATATATCTATATGTCTCTGTCTATAGATAGAATGTTATAAGTACTTAAAAACTTAAGAGGATGCTCTGTGAAGTTATTTTGTTTGCAAGAGAGTTTCTAAAATAAACTAAAAACCTTAAGCTTTTAATCCGTCGTGAAAAACCAACTGCTTATTTTATTGACATATATTAGGCAATTTTCCTATACAAACCCATGTTAATTTATTTGAAGAGACCTTCATTCTAGAGGTATTTGGTCAAACTAGAAATCTGGGCCACATACCTTTTCTCACTCTCCAAGTCTCATCAGTCACTAAGTCTTGCCAGTTGTTGTTCCTAAATATTCTCTTAATTCTGCTCATTTCTCTCCATCCCACCACTACTATCCTCCAAGGAAGAATTCTTGGATTTCTGCTAAAGGGGCCTTTCCAAGTTCATTCTTGCTGCCCATTCTCTAAACTAAAGCCAATTGATAGTTTTAAAAACAAAACCAAAACTGATACCTCTCCTCCTTAAAACCTTTCAAATGTTCCCCATTGCCCAGAGGCTAGAGTCTGGAGTCCTTCCATGGTCTCAGGGCCCTAAATGATCTGGCTTCTATCTTTCTCTGCAGCCTCAGGTTTACCACTGTTATCTCTTTTGGTTCTCAACTCTGTCTGCTTCAGGACCTTTGCACATGCTGTTTCCTCTGCCCTGACACCTCTTCCTGCCCCCCTTACCCTAGCTAGCTACTGCTCAGTCATGAGATCTCTAGTGAAACAGTGCTTCCTTAGAGCTTTCCCTTATCACCCTCACATTACTCCTTCCTGCAGTGGCACACTGCATCCCTTTTGTCACTCGCCTCACTCGTAGTTATTTTGTCAACAACTCTTCTCCCTTCTCAATGAGGGAAGGCCTTGTCTTGTTCCTAGTATCCTTCACAGCTCTCTGTGCACTTGGTCATGTTTGTTGAATAAAGGAATAGATGCTGGTATTGAAGAATATTTCTAAGCTTTGTCACTTAGAAGAATTTAGTAAATTTCCTCTGAGTAGCATGAAAAAAACAAATGGAAAAAGTCCATAACACCAGTAAGGCCCTCATATTTGTCATTGAAAAAAATTATTCTCTTAGAGTAAATAGATTCATTTTTAGTGCTGGCTGTACTTGGGCCATAATTATAAAGTTCTACATTAATGAAATCTTTATTATCTGTAATACAATTTGTAAATATAACTATTTACAGAGCCATAAAGCAGTTCCAAGGCTCAGTTCAGGAAGTGAGTAGTGTCATGTGTTGTTGCCTTTAGACAGTTTGGGTGGCTTGTGGATTTTTTACTCGGCAGCTGACCTGCATTCCTCAATGTTAATCATCTGGTAGATGACCTCATGTTGTTAGGTTGTGGTTATCACCTCATTCCCAAGAGAGCATCTTAATAACTTTTTCATCTTTTAGTACCATTTTCTACTAGAATATCCCCACCTCAGAGGACCCTGACTTTGGTGATCTTGGTATATTAGAGGTTAAGTACAGTAGGTTTTTAGATTTGGACTTATTCTACAGATGCAGTGTATTATAGTCCTGGAATGTATATGAACATTAGTTAAATTCTGAATGCCAACAACTCATTAACAGTAACAATGTATGGTGATTGCTAAAGATAGACGGAGATGTGGCCCAGAAAGCTGATCACAGAAACAGAAAGACCTTTAAACTGCCATCCCCTATTGCTCTTGCCTGGATGATTTCTACCTCTTAGTCCCTCCTTCCCATGAGTAGTTACAGGAGTGAAGGTAGGGGATGCACGATATATTATTTAGTTCCTTTTGTGCCTCCTAAGATCTATTCATTTGTTGAGCAAACACTCACTGGTCACCTAGAAACTGTTAAGGGTACTTGGGAAATAACAGGAAAATCAAAGAACCTGGCCTTAAGGCAGTTTACATTTTCAAGGGAGAAGACAAACAAACCAATAATTCCCCTAAAAAATAATTAAAATATGTGATATGTTAGGAGGTGATAAGTGTTAGGAAAACAGAAAAAGAACAGGGTACAGAGTTGAGGAGTACTGGTGAGAGATAAAGATGGGTTGCAATTTTCCAAGGTGACATTTAAGTAAAGACAGAAAGAGACGAGGGAGTTAGCCACATGGATTTTGGGGGAGAAGTGTTCCAGGCTAATGCCCTAAAGGAGACCTGTCTGGTTTGCCCCAAGAACTGCAGGGAGGCATTCTGGATAGGATAGAGTGAGGGAGGGGAGGGTGGTGGAATGAAGTCAGAAAGGTAACACAGGGCCAGGTCATGCAGGGCTGTGTCAGCCATTGTAGCAACTTCTACTCCGAGTGAAATATGTAAGCGCCAGAGGGTTTTGAGCAGAGGAGTGATACCATCTGAGTTATGCTTTAAAGGAGCACTGTGCTTGCAGTGTTGAGAATGGATTGTAAAGGAGCAACAGTAGAAGCAGAGAGACCCTCTAAGCGACTGTTGCAATAATCTAGGCGACAGGTGACAGTGGCTTGGACCAGACTTGTATAGCAAAGGTGGTAAGAAGTGTTTGAAGTCTGGGAGTTTCTGCAAATAGAGCCAAGAGGATTTGGTGATGGTTTAGATGTGGTATGTGGGAGAAAACAGTCAAGGATGACTGAGATGGAGGAGGTGGTGGGTGGAATAGGTTTGGGGGCTGATCAAGGGTTCAGTTTTGAATATGCTAATTTAGAAGCGAGTGTCTGCTAGACATCCAAATGGAGATGTAGAGTAGGGTTGGGTATGGGAATCTAGAGCTTGGGAAAGAGCTCCAGGCTCGAGATTAAGATCTGGGAGTCTTTTTAGCCTAGAGATATTTAAAGCCAGAGACTGAATTAGGTCACTTTGGGAATGAGTGTAGTGTGAAAAGGTGATAAGAAAACAACCCAGGGCACCCCAACTTTAAGAGTTTGGGGAGAAGAGGAGGACCCACAAAGGAGTGTGAGAAGCTACCAGTGAGGTATTATGTGTCCCCAGTGCTCTTAACCGAGAATGTAGGGCCCAGAAGCTGGGTGAAGGAAGTGTATAAAGGAGGAGGAAGAGGTCAAGCCTGCAAAATTCTGACACGTGAAGTAAGATTGTTAAGAGCAACAGGAAAGAGGTGGCAGCCAAGAGGAGATGTACTCAAAGCAAAATATAGAGAGACCCCATCATTCCCCCCAAGTCTTTGTACTTGTGCAGCATCCCTGTATACGCGCCACCTCCCCCCCCCCCCCCAAGGAGAGCTGGTAAAATTGCCCCAAGAGCTCTTGATCTGATACAAACCCACATGTCCAAGCCCTTTTTATCTGTTCTGTGCCAGACATTGTGCTAAGTGCTGTGGATACAGACATTATTGATAAACAGACCCTGCCTTTAGAATAATCTCATGGAAGTATTCTGTGAAATGTGTAAAATTGAACCTTCATTATTCATGAAGAAGCAGCTCATTGTTATTTTTATGGAAGGAAAGGAGTCGTAATTATTTTCACTTACTCCAGTTCAGAGAGAAAGAATTGCAAATGAGGAAACTTCCATTTGTTTCCCAGAACTTGAACTCTCATTTTTCTTCTGATTTTACAAAAGTGCTCATTGCTTAAAGAAGTATGTGTGCCTGAGAGTACACACATACACACACACACGCACACACACACAGAAATGTGCAGCAGAAATGAAATACCCTGAATTCCATCTCCTGGAGATAACTGGTAGTGGCAGTTTGTGTGCATTCTTTAGTTTTTTCCCACATGAACACAACATTCCAGAGCATATTTTATTTACTGTGATGTTTGGTTAAGTGTGGTTTTCCATATTAACGACTCTTCCATTTCTGTATAAGTGCTTGATTATTTTTCCTTCTGTGGAATTATTTTAAAATTTGTTCTCTATCCATATGTAATTTATGTGGAGATCAAAAATAAGGAAATACGGATTCCTAATCTCCTGGCCAATTTTAGTTGTAAGAAACTTGTCTTTTGTTTAAAATAAAATGGTATGAATTTTTGCACACATAACTTGATACACATGGAGCCCTATTTAGATTTTATTTTGTGATCTGTAATGATTATTATATGTACAGTATGTTCTCCTTTATCTTTATCTCTAGTTAACTCAAGTAGGCAAAGTAATTGGAAGCTGCCTTTTTTATTTTTAAGTGAGATTTTGTATTTTTAGTGTAAGAATAGATTCATATTTTGGTCTAAAAGTTGTGTTTCCTCTGAATTCATTGGATAATCCCTCTGCTTTCTGAGAGGCATATAAAAATAAACTGAGTGTGCCAGAATACATGGTAAATATTTTCTAGATAATTGAATAATGTCTTTATCTAAAGTTCTTTATTCTAGTACCTAAGACAGAGCTCAGCGCACAGTTGGTACTCAGTAAACCCTTACAGTCCTCCAATCCATCACGAGTGTCTCAAGAAACATTTATTGAACACTGCTGAAAATCAGGGGCAGATCAGATCCAAAAACATAAGATATAGTCCCTGGCCTTGAGATACTTGTGGTTTACGTGGAGGGAGACAGAACATAAAGATAAATAAAGATAAGTAACCGTATGTCTAAACCTGTAACCAGGGCCAGATGACAAGTATATATATACACACATATATATATATATATATGTGTGTGTGTATATATATATATATATGTGTATATATATATATATGTGTGTATATATATATATGTGTGTGTATATATATATATGTGTGTATATATATGTGTGTGTATATATATGTGTGTGTATATATATATATGTGTGTGTATATATATGTGTGTGTATATATATATATGTGTGTGTATATATATATATATGTGTATATATATATGTGTGTATATGTGTATATATATATATATATATATATATATATATATATATATATAGCAGGAGTTCAGAGTAAAGCACGCACGGAAGGGTCATTGTAAGAAGATTTTGTCTCGAGGCACGGTCATAACTGAGTCATCAGAAGCGCTGAGTGCCAGAGTTAAGAGTCAGTCTTTCATTAAGTGGAGAGCTGTGGCTGTGTCTGTGGTGTTTAGAGTGGTGTCTTAGGAAGGCCAGTGGTAATGGCATCTGGGATGAATTGGTGGTGGGGCAAAGGCTGGAGGCTTGGAGACCATTCAGGACCTGTTCCCCTTTTCCGTGCTTTGGAAAAGTGACATAAGCCACAGAGCCACCACTGCTCCTGAGGCCTTGGCTTCGGTGATGATTTCAGCAAATTCCCTCTCCCTCCACATTCACACCCTAGAGGTCCTGCCCTGGTCTTGGGATTTGTGAGGGAACGGTATCAGGCCTTTGCCATCAGCCCAAACAGTTGTCCGTCCTTCCCTCCAGGTAGCTTCCTTGGTCTGGATGGTCCATTTGAATCAAAGCACCAGCTTCTCTGTCCTGCCTCCGCTCCCTCCTTAGGCCAACTCCAGGCTAATTCCTCTTTGGACCTAACTTCCCTAACCTGTACAGGTGGAATTTTTTGATTCCACTTTTGAACGCCAGAGAAGCACTGACTTCCACCCCAGGGGAAATAAAAGCCTAAACAAAGTCTTATGTGTTCTTCCCAGAGAGGCTAGGAAGTTTTTAAAAAATTCAGTTGATTCTCTAGCCATATTATCTGTTGCTAGAGCTGCTGGGAGTGGGCAGGCGAATTTGGGAGTAGCAGTTGGAGACTTCATTTTGTTAGTGAAGGGGAAGAATTTGAAATTACAAGGGCAATTCTGGAGTGAGGAGAGAGAGCAGTGAGGTGAGGTTGGAGTAGAGTGAGATGGGACATGGGGAGGTTCAAAATTGCCTGAGGGACAGGCTGGGGAGGAAGCCTCTGGATGCCTGTGTGTTGGAGGAGGTGTGGTTGCTTGCCTTGCCCTTGATCATATGGCTCATCTTGTGGCTGCTTCTAACTCCCTGTCTTCCAGTTGGCATTTAACACCCCTTGAGGTCTCTTCCGGCTTAAGGAAAGAGAAATAAAAATCTTCTGTGTTTTACATTCCAGTCTCTACTTCCTTACTTCTCATTCATTTGTCGGCTCACTAAATTTTAAAAATCGCTCATCTTTGTTTTTAATAGCTTTATTGAGATGTAATTCACATACTATACAGTTCATCTATTTACAGTGTACGTCAGTGGTTTTCAGTATGATTATAAGGTTGTGCAGCCATCACCACTGTTAGGAACTGTTCTCCATAGTGGCTGCATCACGGTACAGTCCTGCCAGCAGTGTATGAAGGTTCTAATTTCTCTACATCCTTGCTGTCACTTATTATCTTACTTTAAATAGTTATCCCAGGGGATGTGACGTGGTGTCGAGGGATTTTGATTTGCTTTTCTCTAATGGCTCATGATGTTAGCATCTTTCTGTGTGCCATTTGTATATCTTCTTTGGAGAAGTGTCTGTTCAAATCCTTTGCCCATTTTTAAATTGGATTATTCATCTTACTGTTAAGTTACAAGTTTTTTTTTTTTTTTTTTAAATTCTGGATATAAGTCCCTTATAAGATAATTGATTTGCAACTATTATCTCCCATTCTGTGGGTTATATTTTCACTTTCTTCATAGTGTCATTTTCAGCACAAATATTTTTGATTTTTATGAAGTCCAGTTTATCTATTTTTCTGTTATTTGTACTTTTGGTGTCATGTGTACCCCAAGGTCATTGAGATTTACTCCTGTGTTTTCTTTTAAGGGTTTTAAAGTTTTAGCCTTTACATTAGGTCTATGATAGTTTTTGAATTAATTTTTGTATATGATGGAAGTTAAGGGCCCAATTTCAGTCTTTGGATATCTTGTTGTTAAGCACCATTCATTGAAGACTACTCATTCCCTGTTATATTGTCTTGGCACCCTTGTTGAAAATCATTTGAGCGTAAATATAAGGCTTTATTTCTGGATTCTCAGTTCTCTTCCATTGATCTATGCTAGAACCACACTGTCTTTATTACTCTAGTTTTGTAGTAGGTGTTGAAGTGGCAAACTGTGAGATCTCCTTTGTTCTTCTTTTTCAGAATTGTTTTGTCTATTCTGGGTCTCTTGCATTTCCTTATGAGCGTAAGATCCAGTTTGTCATTTTATGCAAAAAAGGCAGCTGAAATTTTTATCGAGATTATGTTGAATTTGTGTATCAATTTGAGGAGTATTGCTGTCCTCCATGAACATGGAATGTATTTTCACATATTAAGTCTTTAATTTCTTTCAGTAATGTTTTGCAATTTTCAAAGAGTACAACTCTTGCAAAAGTACAACTTTTGCAATTTAAAAGAGTACAACTTTTACAATTCTTTGGTTAAATTTATCTCCCTGTATTTTATTCTTTGTTCATTATAAATGAAATTATTTTCTTGATTTTACGTTTTGATTGTTCAGCTCACAAAAACTTGGCCTTTCCCCTGACCAGTATACCAGCGTTTCGCTCACTGTAGTAACCAAAGGCCTCCCTCTCTTGATTTTCTCTTTCTGAACTCCCAGTCTGACAAACCTATTTATTATAGAAGCATTCTGAACATCACTGCAGTGTAATTGGACCCACTTTTTCATTTTCTTATAAATACTCGTGCAGCGCTTGCTTGTTATTCGTGATTTTAGGCAGTTGGACAGACTGGTTTGTATGCGTTGTGTGGCTCATATCTGAATCTGATATCCACGGTTCATAGTGTAGGTGAATGTAGTTTTGGAGGGGACACATTGCTTCTTTAATCACCACTTGTAAATGTTTGGTAGCCATATTTATTACCAGCAAGATGACCTCAAATTCCATTTTAAAAACATTTATCTTTTCTTCCTAATATTAGGTACATGTAAACATCTTACATTTTTGGTTATTTACTCACCAACTTTTTTTTTTTTTTTTTTTTTTTTGCTGAACATTTGCTGGACGGCACAATCCAGAATCACTGATAACTTGTGTAACTGTCAGGTTTGTCTTCCTTACAGTTTCACGGTGAAAGGGGAGTATTTGATTCAGTCATTTTTCCAGTTTGTTTGAGTGTAACAATTTTATTTAAGTAATTTTCCTGTAATTTTTTCTTCTTTATCATCATGTTTTCCAATGTGTCTAGTTTGTTAGTGCCTGAAAAAATTTTAAAACCATAATTCATTTTGTTGCATTTTTTAATGGTTAATTTTCTTTTTTTTGTTGTTGTTGTTGTTGTTTGTTTTGTTTTGTTTTTTGGAGTTAATTTTGGACTTCACAGAAAGTTGTAAATATAATACAGAGAGTTCCATATACCCTTCATGCAGCTTTATGTTATCACCTCACATAATCATAAATTCTATGGTCCAGAATGTTTATCACAACCAAGGAATTAATTTTGGTACAATACTATTAACTAAAATATAGAATTTATTTGGATTTCAGCAGTTTTCCTACTAATGTTCTTTTTCTGTTCCAGGGTCCAATCCAGGATCCTACATGGCATTTAGTTGTCCTGTCTCTGTTGTTTCCTCCCATCTCTTGATAGTTCCTCAGTCTTTTCTTTGATGACCGTAACAATTTTGTTGTTTTGTAGACTGTTCCTTAATTTGAGTTTTTATCTGGTGTTTTTTGTGATCATATTGAGGTTATATGTTATCGGAAAGGCTACTGAAGAAGTGATAGGCCTTCTCAGAACATCACATGGGGATGTGCTACTGGTGATGTTATCCTTGATCACAGGTTAAGGTATTAACCTGCCAGAATTCTCCGCTGAACCTTACTATTTCCCCCTATGTAATTACTAAATATTTAGGACATACTGTGATGCTCTGCAGCTGTCTTGTTTCTGCTTACATTTTCACTCACTCTAGCATCCATTAGTAGATCTTGGCTGCGACAGTTATTACCATAGTGTTGTAATGTGAATTTTCTGTTTTTCTCATTTCACCTACATTTATTGATTGGAATTCTTTAAGAAGGAAGTCATTTTTTGTCCATTTACGTTTATTTTATCCCATGGGTTATAATCTAATCCTGTAGTTACTTATTTTATTGCTCAAGGTATTTGACTTTTTCCGTGCTCAAGGTATGGGTTTTCTGTGATTATGTGAAGATGAAGGTAAATCTATTGAGGCCTCAGCTACTTGGAAACTGTTCTGTTTCACTTGACCTCTAGCAGAATGGAGAACAACCTAATTAAAACTTTCCTCCTCTGTCCTCGAATCATAATTTGCTGCTTATTTTGATGTCTTTCTCTTTTGGGATTATACTAGTGAGTCTCCCAAGTTTACTGTAGTCAAAATTGATTAATAGGAAACATGAAACACATTGCTCATGAAGTTTATTTAGGTTCCATTTTCTAAATTATAAAATTTAGATTTTATATACAATTTAAGAATTTCTTATGTTTAAATCATCAATTATTGCTATATTACAAATTAATTCACATTATAAATCTTGTTTTTAGGAGAAGAAAAAATCTGAACCCCTTCAGAGGGAAGAATCTGATGAAGTCTCCCTTCCGAAAACCTCCAGAGAGCTGGAAATTTCTGCTCCAGTTTGTGAATTCAAAGGAGACTGTCTGAAGGTGTTAACTGATTCTCAGCTCCAGAATGCTGCCAGTGGACACAACGAGAGTGAAATGTTTGATGTACCACTCACCTCCTTAACTATAAGCAACGAAGGGTCCCTGACATGGAACACAGAGACCTCAAAGGAAGGGGAGGAGGTCAGAGCCTATGCTGGGGACGATGCCGTGAAGCCGAAGGTCGACGCTGGAGACAGTGCCGGAATCAAAGTAGAAACCCCCAAGAACTTTACAGAAGCAGAGGGAAATACATTGATACAATGTGGACCTTCTGAAAGCCCCTTGCAACCTGATTTTTTTCATACTCAGCAAGAAATGGAAAATTTACAGGTCGGAGAAACTCCGAAAAAGAAAGAAGACAAAAAAGCCTTGGGTCTTTCTCCAGAGGTGCTACAAAATGTTGGCTTGCAGAGTTCTTGTGAAGCCAAAGACATTTTTCAGCCACCTAGAGTGAAAAGACTGTATCCCCAGCTGCCAGCTGAAATTGCTGGAGAAGTACCAGCTTTGGTGGCAGTGAAACCCTCGTTCCGCAGCGAGCGACTGTACCCCGAGCTCCCATCCCAACCAGAACTGGTACCATTTACTAAAGAACAGCTAAAAATCTTTGAGCCTGGTTCGTGGCTGGAAAATGTTGAGTCGTATTTAGAAGAGTTTGACAGCATGGCTCATCAGGACAGGCACGAATTTTATGAGTTGCTATTGAACTACTCCCGATGTAGGAAGCAGCTGCTGCTGGCTGAAGCTGAGCTCCTTGCTCTGACGTCTGATTGCCAAAATGCGAAAAGTCGACTATGGCACTTTAAGGAGGAACAGTTGTCTGTGCAGGTATTTTGACTATTTCAGGAGCCTGGGGGATTTGCAGTGGAGGTGCTCTTCTCATGAGGCCATCCAGGTCTGGAGTATGCTTATACTAACGCTTGACCCTGACCTAGCCCAGAGTAGTACAGTGGAGGAGTCACAAAGTCAGATGCCTGCAGGGGCCAAGCAGGTGACCTAGAGAAGTGAAGTGGGCTGAGCGGGATGGTGGTCACTGGGCTCATGCCCAGTGGTCTGGGCTCATGCCTGGCCCAGCAGGGGCAGCTGCTCTTAATTCCTCGCTGATTGTTGCTTTGAGGCTGTGTGGTCCCGCATTGCCACGTCTTTTCAATTCCTAAGAAGAGCTGGAAATCCGGATTTTTATGGGCGGGATCCTGAAATGTAAATGTTGGCAACAAAACACAGAGTAGAGGACAAGCAAGTCATGTCTCCAGGTCAGATCCAGCCTGTGGACCATTTACTTTGTAGCCTTGGGCATAATGCCAGGAACATCCAATAGGTAGAGAGTGTCAAGGAGAGCATGATCCATGGAATAAGCTTGAGACGTGATGAGGAAACAGGGAAGGCAATCAGATGTGGCTGTATGCAGGCCAAGGTGACCATTAGGAAAGCCATTCCATGGTGGCCTGGGAAGGATGGCAAGGAAGAGAAAGCCACTCTTGGCAAGTTTGGCAGTGAAGGGAAGCCAGAGATGCCAAGGAGAAATAATGTGCTTTTCCCCCATCCTTAATCCTTATTTATTGGGAGACTCGTGTATCTCTCTTTGTAGATAGAAAGGAGTCTGTGGAGAGGGGAACATTTGAAAATACTAAAAAGGAGGATAGAATCAAGAACACAGCTGAAGGTGTTAGTATTGGAAAGGAGAGGAATTTCTTTTGAGCAGAGGGTAGATACAGAGATATTTTGAAGTCCCTTAAAGTTGTGGAGATCTCACATTATCTTCAGTGTTTGCAAAGTAGAAGTTAAGATTATCAATCATGAGAGTCTTAGGGGCAAGTTTTATTATTTTTTTCTGAGGGTTTGTTTTTCTGTCTTGGACCTTGTGATGCTTTACAATTGGCATTCTACTTCTCAGCACCTGATTATATATTTGATTTATTCTTCTCTATGTGGCGGTACTGTCCCCTCACCATGATTTATAAGCTCTTTGAAGGTGGTACTGAGCCAATGCATCATATGCCTGCAGCCTGATTATTTCAAGTGCAAAGAGTTAACTCGTTTCCTATTTTCCCCTTTTGTCCACCGCTAGGGTATCTGTGCAGATCAAGTGAAAGTTTCTGGCTATCATCGCTACCAAAGAGTAGAGATGAATGAAAATGCACTGGGGGAGCTAAAGAAGCTATTTGATGCCAAATCTGAGCACCTCCACCAGACCCTCGCTCTGCATTCGTATACCTCTGTGCTCTCAAAGTTGCAAGTGGAGTCTTACATTTATGCCTTACTCAATAGTTCAGCTGTTCTGAGATCTTTAGCAGTTCAAGGCCGAGGTAGGTGAATAATCAAAGTCTCACTCTTTCTTGTGATCTGCAAGGAAAAAAAGAATTGAGGGGTTGGTTGCATTGTGCCCTAATTGGTATTAGAAGGGAACATTTGTGCTGTTTTACCTTGTCTTTCCCAAAGCAGGATGGAGGTCTGCCTTAGTAACATTTCTTGGGAGCTATGCCAGGTCTCCCTTCCCTGGGGCTGTCAGTCTGTGCTTCTCTGGGAAGCCAGAGAGCTTGCTTTTTATCATTAATGCCCCTTACTGTCCTATTTATGTGCTTCTTAACCAAGTCAAATTCAAATGCAGTTTTTGATTGTAAAACTGATACTCAGCATACTTTTTCATCCTCTGTCTGTTGTACTTTATTTTTGCTTGTCTGGTTTGTTGGGCTGTTTTATATAACTTTCTTCAGAGGATCTATAATGTTCTGCATTTTTCATCATATTTGGGTTTTACAAGACTAGCTTTGATTGTGTCATGTATTAAGTATGAATTAGCTAATTGAATTATGCAATTTTTATTTCTAGGGGAGATATTAGGAATATTTAAAGTAAAAAAAATCCTTCCCCCTCATGGATTTCATAACTAATCTAAGAGCTGGGGTTAGACCAGAGGTCTGCTGCTTTTTAAATAAAAAATAGATTTTGATGAAGTTGGTTTTCCCTTTGTAATACTTCACAACATTAAATACAGTTTTGGATTACATATTTAGCAGAGAGAGTTAAAAAAATTTATTTATTTATTTATTTATTTATTTTAAAAAAAAAATTTTTTTTTTTCAACGCTTTTTATTTATTTTTGGGACAGAGAGAGACAGAGCCTGAACGGGGGAGGGGCAGAGAGAGACGGAGACACAGAATCGGAAACAGGCTCCAGGCTCCGAGCCATCAGCCCAGGGCCTGACGCGGGGCTCGAACTCACGGGCCGTGAGATCGTGACCTGGCTGAAGTCGGACGCTTAACCGACTGCGCCACCCAGGCGCCCCCAAAAAATTTTTTTTAACATTTATTTATTTTTGAGAGAGAGAGACAGAGCATGAGCAGGGGAGGGGTAGAGAGAAAAGGAGACACAGAATCCGAAGCAGTCTCCAGGCTCTGAGCAAGCTGTCAGCACAGAGCCTGATGCGGGGCTCGAACCCATGAACCATGAGATTATGACCTGAGCTGAAGTCAGATACTCAGCCAACTGAGCCACACAGGCACCCCGAAATTCAGATTTTTAAAGAAGTTTCATTTATTTAAGTGATCGTTGCATCTAGCGTGGGGCTCAAACTCACAAACCCAAAATCATGAGTCGCATACTCTTCTGACTGAGCCAGCCAAGTGCCCCAAAATTCAGACATACATATGTATATATATATTTTTTAATTTTTTTAAAGTTTATTTATTATTTATTTTGAAAGAGACAGAGCACAGGCAGGGGAGGGGCAGAGAAAGAAGGGGACAGATATCTGAAACGGGTTCTGTGCTGACAGCAGGGCCCGATGTGGGGCTTGAAGTCACAAATGTGAAATCGTGACCTGAGCCCAAGTCAGACACTTAACCACCTGAGCCACCCACGTGCCCCAAATTGAGATATTTCTGATGCAGTTTTTTCTCCTTTGGATTTTTATCTGAACTAAATATTTTGAGAAGTTATTTATTTATTTATTTATTTATTGAGACACTAAAAATTCTCCCCAAAACACCACTTATATGGGGCTCATTTAATCCTCTTTTTAATTTATAGCTGGGAAACAGACTGAAAGCTTTCCCTCTGATCTGTGTCAACTAAAGGAGTGCATTAGTGTCTTATTCATGTTCACCAGGAGGGTTAATGAAGATACTCAGTTCCATGACGATATTCTTCTCTGGCTGCAGAGATTGGTAAGGAAACAAATAATTGAAGAATTATCTCTTATTATAGTTCTTTTTTTCAACAGCTTCTTCAGCTAATTCATTTAATATGTTAATTAGTGACATTTTCTTTGTTCATGACACATGGAAATAAGTTATACTTACCTAGTGTGTTATTAAGCATGAAGTGTTTTTCTTTCTAATAAAGTTTAAGCCAAATAATCTTGGGGCTTCATCCTTGGGAAGAAATGGAAATGTGGGAAGCATGGTAAAGCAAAAATTAGATACGTATTTAATATAGGCCGCTGCTCTGAAAACTTCCATGTCATTTAGTTTTATCATCTTATGTTTGATGTTGCATTAAAAGATTAAGAGAAAAAAGGTGTCAGGATTTGGGAAACTTAAGAAAGATGTTAAGTGTAGTAGCGAAGGAAGCTTCTTTGTTTAGTGGTTTTCAGGGGGGCCGCCTTGGGTGTTTTTTTAATTTTCATGCTAGAGTTCTTACATATGTGGTAAGATCCCAAGCATACTTACTTGGATTTGAGAATCTGTTACAAACTGAGACTACATTAAACTACTTGGCTTGTATCTATTCATATGTGGCCAGGAACATCGGGAATTTGTATTTTGCCAGATAATAAAAATTGGGTTGCAGGAAAATACGATATTTTGATCGTAGTACTCATGGGTTCATAGGCCTCTGTGTGTCTCTGTGGTAGAAAGTCACCTGTTCATAGTGTATCTTTGGGTATGTACTACATGTATGCTATATGGGTATATATGTGTGTAGTAGATCTCTGGTTATTCTTCTGAAAGATTCATGTATTTCAACATTGGCTAAGTGACTTACTAGACCCTTAGGTACATTTTTCTTCTTAAATAGTGACACTCTATGTTCTTTCCTGTTCAGGTATCGGTGTTACAAAGAGTTGGCTGTCCTGGAGATCACTTCTTCCTTTTAAACCATATTCTTCGATGCCCAGCAGGTGTTAGTAAATGGGCTGTTCCTTTCATCCAGGTATGATGAATGGTTGTCTAATTTTGAGTGGGATGAGAGAGATTTTGTTAAACATTTTTTCCTGAAGAAATTGCTTTTTTTCCCTTAAAAAGGCTATTTAAAAATATTAATATTTAAAATAAAAATTTTAAAATACATCTATATATATATTCGTATATTCATAGGAGTTTTTATGCTGAAACTTCTTGAGCCACCCTAATTGATGAAATTAAGACAGAATTATAAGAGTTCCCTTGTAGTCTGGCTTGGTAGGTTTAGTAGTATTTAATTTTGTAAAGTTTCTGTGCAGGAAGGCTCACTAGGACTTTTTTGGTAATACTCAACACAGCTTTGTAAATTAATCCATCTCAGTTGGTACAGACGAGGTAGACACCTTGAGCATCTCAGTTCTTTAATACTAGCAGAGATCCGCATCTGTGTGATGATCAACTCTCAAATAATCACCTTCAGTGTTGATTACGTGGTTCATGGTTTCCCCTCTCTGTTGCTTGCCTTTGGGTTGTTCTGTTACTCACAGCAACCACTCAGATGGGTAGAAGCCAAGTGCATGCCAAATTCAACTTCTCCACATTACCTTTTCTTCAGTATTTCTGGTGGTGAGAAGTTTGAATCGTTTTGGGTAGAAGGAAGATTTTTTGTTTTGTTCTCTCTTTGGATTAAAACAGCAGCATTGTCCTGCATCCTGTCTGGTTACAGTGGTCGAAGGACAGTGCTTAGCGAGCGCTGCTCTTGGAGGACAGCTGACTTCAGTACTGCCAGGTAGCCCGCCAGCTGTGCTCTGCTCTTGTGGATTCGGCGCGAGTCCATCTTTGTTTTCATAACCGCTCCCTTTGTCAGGATGCTGGTGAACTAAGAACGTGGATACTCGGGTTGTTGGTTTTCTACAGTATGCTTTTTCCTTTTCTGATTTCAGATCAAAGTGTTGAATAACCCGTCAGGGGTCTTTCATTTTATGCAGTCCCTTGCTCTGCTAATGTCGCCTGTCAAGTAAGTGTGGAAGAGCTTTATGAAGTAGAAATTGAAATGCTTCTCTCTACCAAAGGATTGGCTTCCTAAACTGCTCAGATCCAAAGAACTGCTAAGGGAAGAGTCAGCATTCCAGAATTTAATGTTGTGGATTTTCTTTGGGTTGGATACCCTTTGTCCCCAGGTGACCTTATTAACTGCTTATGTATAAACAATTAAGCTTTTTTGGGTGCCCCTTTTTAGTGGGTTTGCCTCTCCTATCATATATGTCATTGTGAAAGGTGCCGTGGGGAGATCGGAAAAATCATCTTTTCCTTAGAAGAAGACATTTAGAGTCAGAGAGGGAAAAACACAAATTGCCAAGCTGCGATTGGCACACTAGCACTGAAGAGGCTGAAGAGAGGAGGGTGGAGCCATGGAAGAAGGTTCTAGGTGCATGAGCTGGATTGCAAGAATGGGGCGGATCTCAGCAGGAGTGAAGGAGCAGGCAGTGCTCTGGCAGTGGGGAGAACAGGCAGTGGCCCCAAGCACAGGTACAGATGGCTGTGCAGAGGACAGGCAGGAGATCAGTGTGGCTGGAGTGAAGGACTGTGTGGGGGATGGTCAGACAGATGAATAACCACGGTGACTTGGATTATAGAAAGGTTTGACATTAAGACAGAGGAATCTAGAATTGATATGGTCTGGGCCTGGCAGCAGTTGAGGACTTTAGAACAAAGGTAAAAGTCGTATCGAGGAAGGTTAGGATTGACTGAAGGCAGAAGAAGATGTGCTTCCGCATAACTGAATTACAGGTGCAGACTTTTGGCTCTCTTGGCTCTGGATCCTAACTCACCATCCGGAGGACACTTAACTGGGGAAAAAGGCACAGTCTGTCTAGGTGACCTTGAACAATGTTACTACCACTTGCTCTCGGTCCTAGAAAGCCCGTCTGCCTCAGAGCCTGAGGTGGGATCATGGTGGTGGGAAAAAGAAGGAGGGATACCTAAGGTCATCTTCCCAGAAAGGGATTGAGTAGCTGGCTAAATAAGGAAATGGTGGGAAAGGGGTGGTTCTGACATAACCCTGTAGATGTCTGAGCCTGACTGACTGTGAGGGCCCTGGTGCTGATAG
The DNA here is from genome assembly GCF_028018385.1 of Neofelis nebulosa. NCBI lineage: Eukaryota > Metazoa > Chordata > Mammalia > Carnivora > Felidae > Neofelis > Neofelis nebulosa. The sequence continues at coordinate 28,363,209 of NC_080792.1, forward strand.
ACTCAAAAGACAAAGGAGAGCCGTTTCATAAGGAGAAATGTCTGAGGTCATTGGGGGCCTACAAGTGACAGATACCAGTGGACATTTGGGGCTTCAGGACTGGAGCTCCTCAGGTTGGAAGGGCAGCAGTGGACCTATAGAGCTGGAAGTCATGGGAGAAAGTTTCTGTAACAGGAGGGAATGGATGAATTTTTCAGGGTCAGGTCAGAGGGGAAGGAACAGGGGGCTGAGAACCGTGTTGTGGTCCAAGAGGAAAAACTTCTCTAGTTACACCTGCTCCTCAGATCTAGCCAACACCTTGTGAAGTCTGGCTGGCAGGAATTCTCTCCAGTTCTGTCTGCCTGGGTACAGGGGGGCTTCTGCAACATGTGGTAGATATGATTTTGACTTAATGTTTTTGCATTAGATGTACTCTTTTGCCCTATACAAGCTTCTGAGTTACCTGCAGATTGTCCTTTTTTTATTCAGTAAAGCATGGTTCCTAAAATCGTGTACCTGGCAACACTTGGCAGGCCTGGCTCGAGTTAAGGTACCGCCACGGTCCGTACGTGTCAAGGTCCCAGGGAGTGTGGGGGCTGTGCCGGCATAACCGCACTCCTGCAGTGACTCGTCATGACTAATTCAGAGTGGTGGAGGTCTCCACCCCCAATTAGTAAGCTTTTAGCTTCCCTGAGTTTTAGCCAGTTCTTATTTCTTGTTTACTACTTTAAGCCATTTGAAGACTGGATGGATGGCTGACTCTTCTCTAGGGTGGGTAGATGATCCAGAGTGTGTGCATGTGGGCTTTCTGCGTTTATGTGATGGATGATTTCCCTTGTCCTTTAGAAATCGAGCAGAGTTCCTGTGCCACATGAAGCCCAGTGAGCCAAAGCCATCCTCCTCGGGGCCTGCATCTGGGACCTGGACACTAGTAGATGAGGGAGGAGAAGAGGTAATTTGTCATGTCTGCATTATTTTGGTTAATCATTTTTAAGCTTCTCTTATGTGCCATGCATTGTTTCAAGCACTTTTCACATAGCATCGCATTGACTTCTCCCAGTAGCCACAGGAGGCAGGTACTGATGGGATCCCCACTTTACAGATGAGAAAACTGAGGCGCAGGGGGTGAAGGATTTTTCCCAGATCATAAGGTCATTAAATGGTGGCACCTCTAGAGCCTGTGTTCTGAACCAGTGTGCTATGTTGACGCCTGTGTGTAGAATATCTTCCTCTTCAGCTGGGAGAATTTGGAACCTGGGAATATTTTCATACTCTATAAAATTTGCATTAGGATTTTCTTTTATGTAGTGACAAGTTTCTGGACTGGGAGCCGGGGCTTACCGAGGTTCTTCCTTTAACTGTTACAAATACTTCTCATCCAGATCTTCTCATTTGAAAAGTAGAAGATAGTTCTTTATTCGTGATGAGGATTGAGTGATCAAAATCTAGTTTCTCAAGATAATACTTGTTGATTTTTCTTTTTGCTGTATACAGGGTTAGTGTATTTGTAAGGGGTTCTCCCTCCAGCTAGTTATCAGCCCTGGTGCTTTTTTATGGTCCACATCCTGATTTGATGTGCTGTCCAGGATGGCCAGGGACCAGATGTACTGAGACTCCTTCTTTTTAAAAGGAGTTGACAGATCACAGCAGACAGTTCTCAGAATGACAGCCATGGCAGGTGTGGGGATCATGTCTGTATTTACCCAAGTGCTCATTCAGGAATGGGAAGCCCCTTCACACTCTTCTTACTCTTTAGACATCTTTGCTAGAGACTGAACAGTCACCTTGAAGAGAGTCTCTCAGGAGCTGGTGCAAATCGGTCTTTTAAAGATTGTGGTGGAACCGTTTTTTTTCCCCCAAGAGTGTTCTCCCCTGAGAGAGAAGTCTTTTCTGTGGTAGGTTTCCTGCATTTACTCCCAGAAACAGATGATGATTGAGGACCCTGCAGTGGTGCCTGGCTGCTGGTTAGCACTCACTGATTGTTGAGTGAATTCCAGAACTGGGGGAGGAGATGAGAGGGTTGAGAGTGCTGTTGGCTCTATAAAGGCTGTGGGGAGGAAGGCACGCCAGATCCGCCACATCAGTGGTTGGTTGACGCTGGCTGCCTATTGCAGCTGCCTTGGCAACTTGAAACTCTTGCCCAGGCCCCTGGCCAGACATCCAAGTGCTTAAAGGCCTCCTTGGTGATTCTAAAATACAGCCAGAGCTGAGAGCTACTGCTAGTAGACCTGAGGCTTGCTTGTTAGCCATTTAGGACCTAGAATGGAGGGGGAAATGAGTGGCGTGGGAAATTACGAATGAATTACATTAGTCCCTTGCTGAAGTTGAGTGAGAATCCTCAGGATCTCTGCATTTTTCACAGCGTTCCCTTTTGAGTGTAGCATATCTTAGGACACAGATCAGCTTGATTTCTAAGTGACTTTCGTGCCGTGTGTCAGACAAGAACCTCAAAGGCTTCGTCTGTGGAATCGCTACATATGACCTGTTACTCTCTCCTGCTCTGGCAGCACCGCCTGACAACGGAGCCTCAGTTATCTATGGCAGATACAGAAATTGCTTCGCTGTAAGGCAGTTAAGTACTACAGTAGGCCTTGATTTGGGGGCAGGAGACCTGTAGCTAAAATAACTGGGACTCAGTATGTGGCTCTTTAATTGATGCTGTCAAAGCAGTGAGCTTTATAGTAAGATTCTCTACTCTAGAAGAACTTTTTTTGTTTAAATCTTCTTTGGGATGGAGATTTTGTGAGAGCAGTTTCGGCCACTGAAGGACGGACGTGACCCAGATGCACATAAAATTGTGCTTGCAATTTCGGGGGGTTTACAGCCCATCTGTGGAACTGATGCTGGGAGGGGAAGTCCATGAAGACACATGGTCCATGATGTACCACTCATGCCTGTGATAATTTAGCTCCTGTTGACTCTAGAGCACGGTGCGTTCTCATCAAATCAGCTGACGTGATTGTGCATCTTTTCCCTTAGGATGAAGACCCTGAGACCAGTTGGCTGCTTCTTAATGAAGATGACTTGGTTATCCTTTTATCACAGTTTCCATTTCATGAGCTCTTTCAACATCTTCTTGGGTTTAAAGCAAAAGGTAGACTGATTTCTTTTGTCCTGTGTAAAATGTGGTTCCTGATTCAGGTTCCCCTGTGCCTGGCCGTACTGAACAGAGTTGGTTGCATCAGACCTCAGTGAGATTTCCTTCCTTTCTCTGGTGCTTGTGATTTCCCACTTAGTGCTGAAATGCACAGAGGTCACCTAGCTTGCACATTGCCCAGCTTTCATAAATTGTTTTCATTTTGCACTTTGTCCCAGGTTTCCCATCTCCTGTTCACAGAGGAGCCAGAGCAACGGAGATTGTTATTTTTTCTGCCTTGGCTTAGTTTCCTCATTGAGGTATTTACGGTCGTATCCTTCAGTGTTTTTTCATAGCATTTATAATTTTTTCCTTTTTTGTGATTAACTTCTAGGTGATTATTTACCTGAAACAACAAGACCTCAAGAGATAATGAAAATGTTTGCGTTTGTTAACTCACTAGTGGAACTTCTGGCTGTGGGGTTAGAAACGTTCAATAGAGCGCGCTATAGGCAGTTTGTGAAGCGGATTGGTTACATGATCAGGTAATACTGCCGTCGGTACATCTGTTTCTATTTGCTTTCGCCTTGGTCAGATGTAGATACTGCGAAATTGGGATGATGGACATTTTCGTGTACGCTTCACATCTGACTGATCGTAAAAGTAAGAATTTTTTTTTCACCACCTAGCAGGTGGGAATTCTGTAAATGCTTCCAGTCAGGATATTTGGTTAATTAACTCAGATTTAACTGGTTTGCTAGGTAATTGTCCTTAGAGTCAAGATCCTCAAAGCAGTTGCTGGGTTGAATGTGGCCAGAGAAACTGAACTTGGTCAAGGAAGATGAAGCCTCTTTCCTTTTCCTTCGCTCGCTCTTTTCCTTCTACCTCCCAGCCTTTGCCTGGGAATTGCCACCTAGCGGTGGAAGATTGGCAGCAGCTCTTTTGTGTCATTGTTTCCCTGTTTTCTCTTGTATTTATTCTTATTCTGATTTTGTGTTAAATACCATTTAAAGAAAGTTGCAAAGACTTCATCAGCAGCCACTATATTTGAACTAGGGAAAGCATTATTTATTTGATTGAAAAATGAGTTTATGCTTTTATTATCAAGTACCAATAAATTTTGACAATATGTACTGCTTTTCATTGCATTAATTTTGTATCCTCTTTTCTGCATCATTAGTTTTTCTGTATTTACTGGGTCATTCCTGATAGCATATAAATATGCTGTTATTTCTTCCAACCACCCTTCTCTCCAAAAAAACCCTCTAAAACTTCTCCCCCTCTTTGGTTTTGTTTCCAAAACAAAATAGATTGTAATTAATTTATTTTAGATGTGTATCCATCTGCCTTGTAAAGCCAGGTAAATGATTATAGGATGTCCTGAAAGGCTGGAGGGTGCCTTTAAGGGCTTGAGAAAGATGATGGACATGAGATGGTGGGAAGAGGGATGGCTGGTGACTTGGAGAGTAATTTCTTAAAAGCTAAAAACCTATCTACTTATTATCAGAAGTCCAGACATTTATTTGCTGATTCTGCTTGGTGTAAATAAGGTAAAATCTGTCCTTGGACTCCTATACATGATGTAGGATTGAGTGCTCGTCATGTGCTGGGAATATACTTCCTCATTTTATTTTCTCAATGACTCTATAGGAGAGGCATTGTTATTATTGCTTTAAAGTCAGTATTCCCTCTTTATATTGTTTCTATGTAAATACTTACAGCTGATTATTGTAGCATATTATGACTATTCTTTCTTTGTTTTCCATCTGCTTACTTTTCTTTGTATCTATCACGGATTCTTCTCACATCTTCCAGCTGTAGCATACTTTCTCCAAGGTCCCTTTCTTCAGGTCATCTGTTGGTTCCAGGTTTTTCCCTCCATTCTTGCCTGAATGCTCCACAATCAGGCTTCCCCCCAGTACTACCCAAACAGCTCTTAGGAGTGACGGTTGCTATTGAACTTTGTTGTACTGATCCGGTGACCGATTCTGAGTCTTCTCCTCCTTTATATCTTTCCCATAGTTTACATGGCTTTCTCAGAGTTGCTCACTTTCTCCTTAAAACACTTTCTTTGCTTGGTTTCCAGGATCCCACATTCTCCTGGTTTCTCCTCCATTTTACCTGGCTGCTCATTTTCTGACTCTGGTCGTTTTCATCCTCACGTCCCAAACTTCTTGATGTTGGCGTGCTTCAGGGCTCATTTCTGGACCTCTTCTCTACCATCTAACCTTGCTCCTGGGACCTCATCTGTTCTCATGTCTTTAAATACCACCTAAATATGTTAGGATTGTCAGAGTTCTATTTCCAGCCCATGCCTCTCTCTTAACTCTTAAGCTTGTAAGTCCAGCTGCCAAGTCAGCACCTCTACTTGGGTGACTCATGAACATTGTAGTTTAATACACCCAATGGGCCTCCCTCTTCCCGCCTCCCACGCTGCTTCTCCGTGGCCTTCCCAGTTTCAGTAAGCAGCAGCTTCATTCTTCTGGTCGCTCTGGCCAGAACATTTGGTGTTATCCCTGACCTTTCACACCCCACATCCAGTCTAATGGCCAGTTCTGTCTACCTTCAAAACACCATCTGCCATCAAATCTAAGATGCCACCAATTCTGAAGATGCATTTATGTGTCTTTAAGAAAGAAAAAATGTTACCAAAATATGGCATGTTAGCAATTTAGTATACATTCCAATCGCAGGGATTGTGTGAAAGTGTGAAATGTTCATCCTCTTGAACCAATGAAACATGCTATGTCCAGAATCCAGCCGGAATTCTCACCTTCACTGATACGACTCTAGTTCATTCTTAGGTATTTCTCCCTAATTATAATTGTAAGAGCCTCCTGACTTACCTTCCTGCTTTGCCTTGCTCTCCCCCCCCCCCCCCCCCAGCTTATTCTCACAACAACCAGTGTTCCTGGTAAATGGTGAGTCAGTTCATGTCACTCCTTTGCTCCCAGTCCTGTTCAGAGTAAAAGCCAGAGTCCTCACAGTGACCTCCAGCAGCCTTCATGGTCTGGTTTCCTGTCACTTTTCTGATTTCCTCTCCAGCCAGTCTCCCTCTCACTTACCTTGCTTTTGCACACTGGCTGCCTTACTGTTCCTGCAACATGCTGACCACACCTTGGAACCTTCATTGGTGTTTCTTCTTTTTTATTTAAAAAAATTTTTTTTTAAATGCTTATTTTTGAGCGAGAGATTGAGAATGAGTGGGGCGGGGGTGGGGATCAGGGGGCAGGCAGAGACAGAGGGAGACACAGAATCCAAAGCAGGCTCCAGGCTCTAATCTGTCAGCACAGAGCCTGACGCGGGGCTCGAACTCACGAGCTCTGAGATCATGACCTGAGCCGAAGTTGGACACTTAACCGAATGAGCCACTCAGGCACCTGTGGTGTTTTTTCTTCTACCTGGGGATGCTCTTCCCTTAGATATCCCTGTGACTTCTTCCAATGTTTACTCACATGTTCCTCTTCAGTAAGGTCTTTCCTGCTCCCAACCAACCCACTTAATCTGGCCAACTCCAGAGAAACATTATTCCTCTCTTCTATGTATTTTTCTCAATGTCACTGGTAACTATGTGACAGACTATATTTCTCACTTTATTTTGTTTGTTGTCTGTTTGTCCTCCCATTAAATGTAAGTCTCATGATGGTAGTGTTTGTCCCCCCCATTGAATTCTTTTCAAAACTTAGAAGATAGTAGGTGTTCAGTAAATATATATGAATAAATTTGTGTTTCAAATGTAATATAAAGGTGTCAGGATTGAGTGCATTAACGAGAAGTGCCATATTGCCTGTCTTCACACTTAGGATGACCCTTGGTTATGTGAGTGACCATTGGGCACAGTTTGTGAGCCACAACCAAGGCTTGGGTTTGGCCCAGCAGCCCTACTCTGTGGAGAAACTACAGGTTGAATTTGATGAGCTATTTTTGAGAGCTGTCCTCCATGTGCTGAAAGCCAAAAGGTAAGTAAGGAGTATGATGGTAATTGTGGAGAAATGGCTCTCTGACTAGTGAGAAAGATTGGTGTGAAAGTCATCGACTGTAGTAGATGTCTTACTTTTTAATGTTTGTTTTTTTTTTTTTTTACATTTATTTATTTTTGAGAAACAGAGTGAGAGAAAGCGTGAGCAGGGGAGGGGCAGAGAGAGAGGGAGACACAGAATCTGAAGCAGGCTCCAGGCTCTGAGCAAGCGGTCAGCACAGAGCCCGACGTGGGGCTCGAACCCATGAACTGTGAGATCATGACCTGAGCTGAAGTCGGACGCTCAACCGACCGAGCCACCCAGGCGCCCTTGTAGTGGATGTCTTATATAGTGTCGAGGTGTATTTCAACTGCTTCTTATCTTGGGCAAATTCATGGGCTTTAGTGTCCTTATTTATAGTGGTGACTGAAATGTTCTTTCTTTAATGTTTCTTTCAATCTTAAAATAACCCAATTGTGATATCTCAGTTTTGCCACCCCTGAACTTTTGGGGTAGCCTAGAACAAGGTATGAATTCTGTTTCACACCCACCTCAGTGCCTGAGTGAGGCAGAGTAGTGCACAGTGCAAATGATTTGCCAGTTTTATTGTTTCAGTTGTCCTACTTACTCTGAGGGTTTCAAGGTCTAGGATTCTTATGGGTCCCGGTCCCCTGTCCTGTCTGTGTAAATGCCGGCTTCTGATCATGTTGTCTTTGTCGCTGCTTATAGCCCGGGTTACCCTTGAGGGTACCTCCTGCACTGTCTTCCCTGAGCTTCTGGCCGAGGGTAGGAGCAAGTTCTGCTAACAGCCCTGTGCCCTCTGCTGGGAGAGGTTTGCTGGCCTCCAGCTTCACTCAGTTAACTGCCAGCTCTTCCCCACCTTTGCCTTCTGAGCTATGCTCCCTCTTGCCATGGGTCTCTTAGCTTCAGCCCCGTATTTATTGCGTGTTGTGGAGGGGGTTTGAGTCTTGGCTATTTACTGTCACCTTGGGCAAGTCACCTAGTGTTCGTGTCCTCACTTTCTTCATTTGTAAAATGGAGAGGATGATGCTACCTGTTGTGTTGACCTCATGGACATGTTCCCAGGATGAAATGCAGTAATGTATGGAAATACTTTGTAAACCCTGAAGGACTTTTTAGATGTTAAGTGGTGGTGGTTCTTTTGTGGTTTTAGATGAAGAATAGGATACGTGCTCGCTTAGAGAAATATCAGAATTCCTTGACTAAGTCTTAAGCACTTGTAGGCACTCAGAAGGCATGGATCTAAGATGAATAGAATTTGGGCTTAGAAATTTATCTTTAGGTTATTTGTCATACATTCTGTGTTATCCATAAATTCGCTTGTCTCATGAGGTACACCAGATCCTGTGCAGAACCCGGCCGGGGGATCAGGAATAGCCTCCCGTCTCTGCTCTCATCACTTATCCTTGCACCTGCTTAGCTGAGATGGAAAGTTCTCGCCATAGCTGCTAGCTCTTAGATTTTGAGCTGTGAACTGTCCTCTAGTATTATATCTGTAATTCACAAAGATGATAATCATTTTAAACTTTAAAATATCAAGAACTGTTACTCTTGAGTATAATTTCTTTTAGGAAAGAAATTATACGAGAATCAGATATTTAAAGCCATGATACTTAAATTTATTTGGCACTCCAATAGAAATTTCTGATGTGGTTATCCCCCAAAACAAACCCAAAAGATAGCCAAAGCCTAAGCCACTTACTGCATATTTGCCATGTGGGGAATTTTGTAGCCTGAAATACAGAGTTCTGTGATGACTTTTTTAAAAAAAATTTTTTTTAATGTTTATTTAATTTTGAGAGAGAGGGGGAGACAGAGCGTGAGCAGGAGAGGGGCAGAAAGAGAGAGGAAGACACAGAATCCGAAGTAGGCTCTGGGCCCCAAGCTGTCAGCACAGAGCCCGACATGGGGCTTGAACCCACGAACCGTGAGATCATGACCTGAGCTGAAGTCGGATGCTTTGCCAACTGAGCCACCCAGGTGCCCCCTGTGATGACTTTTAAGGCCTCTGCCGTTTTCTCTCATTGTTTTGGGATAAGTTATACAAGAGTGTCAGGTCCTGTGTGAGGTGTTAGGAAATTATTTAATTTTTTTTTAATGTTTATTATTTTTTAGAGAGAGAGAGAGACAGAGACAGAGACAGAGACAAAGAACAAGCAGGGGAGGGGCAGAGAGAGAGGGAGACACAGAATTGGAAGCAGACTCCAGGCTCTGAGCTGCCAGCACAGAGCCTGATGCGGGGCTCGAACTCAGAGGCTGAGAGATCATGACCTGAGCTGAAGTCGGCCGCTTAACCGACTGAGCCACCCAGGCGCCCCTCGGATAATTGTATAATAAGACAGAAGCTTGGCTCACCTGAAGTTACGGTTTCTTCAACCTTTGCTCAAGAGTCTAGCTGTTGCTTTTCAAATCTAGGTCAGTAGTGGTTTGGGTATAGATGTGGGTCAGGCATGCACAGTTTAATACCTTTTTCTTGTTCTCTTAATAAGACTTGTTTGTAATTGGACAATTTGTAGTTTTGCCCAAAATAAAGCAACCGTTTTGAGTGCCTCCCTGTTTTTTCCAAGATTTTTTTGATATAAAATTCACACCACAAAGTTTTAATAGCATTTAAAGGTGCTATTGAGTGCTGATTGTTTTCAAGATACTGGCTTAGGTAGTGGATAATTAAAATACAAGACTCTAGGTTACATGGTGGTTTATTCAAAGATGAACAAAACCTGGTTTCTGCTTTCAAATTGTCATGGTTTGTATGTGTACGTAAATTACAGTAACTTGAGGCATTTCTCACTGTGTGGCTTGAGGAGCACCTGAGTCTGAGTCACCTGCGGTGACTATAGAATGTGCAAATTCTTGGGCCCCAACTGTGATCTACAAAATCAGGATCCTATAGGCAGGCCTTGAAATCTGCATTTTCCACTTTGTGGCTTTTTCTGCCCACTCCAGTGTGGGAACCAGTGATGAAGGGTATGATGTTGCCAAAGTCAGGTGTGGACCAAATTCTGTGATAGTGCTGAGGAGGAAATCAGAGGAGGGCTTCACAAATGGATTGGTAGCTGCTTGCAGGTAATAGGTTCTTGCCAGGCTTGTCCAGGAATGGTCTGAACACAGCGAGGGCTCTGGTTAGAAACATGGGTCTGAGCTGTAAGTGCAGGCCTTTGAATATGGGGCTTGAAGGGTTTGAATTTCATTCAGTGATGAGTGGGGAGTCACCGGAGGGCTTTTGGTTCTCCTCCCACCCATGGCACACGTGTCTGTGTGTACACACATACCTGTACTTAAGCTCACACACGTACATCCACATCTAAGCAACCTGTCACCTAGGTCTTAACAAGATCTCTGGTTTAAAACACAACTCTGCCTCTTACCACCCCTTCTGCGCCTTGGTAGCCTTATGTGTAAATTGGGGATAGTGTCAGTGATAGTTCTTGCCCGGGTCTTGTGAGGATGGAATGAGATGATGTAGGGTGATTAGAACAGTACCTGGCACAGAGTAAGTGCTTTGTGAGCATTGCTGTTATTGCTATCCATCCTTGAGGTGTGGGTGACCGAAGCATGATAGCGAAATTGCTGTGCTGTGATTTAAGAATTTGTTTTTTCTACCAGAGCAGGTCTGCCTGCTTTCTCAGTGTGGTGAGGTTGACTGATGGACGAAATTATTTCTACTCTTTAAAATGCAGACTTGGCATTTGGCTGTTTATGTCAGAGATGCCCTTTGGGACGCTGTCCGTCCAGATGCTCTGGAAGCTCTTCTACCTCATGCACCAGGTGGAGAGTGGGAATCTGGAGAAGCTCTGCATCGGTCTCCCGCCTGCGGAGTGCAAGAGGCAGCTCCAAGGTACGGCCGGGCCACAGCAGGCAGGCAGCGGAGGTCTTTTCCTACCTGTGTGCCTTTCTCGTCGTGGCTTTATTCTTTTTATCTTGTAGAAGGACTAAGAGTATTTTACCCTGTGTACTCATAAGTAAAAATTTTGAAATTTGAAAGACGGCTGTATTGTTTTGACATACTAGAATGGTAATTCCAATTTTCATTATTCTTGAAATGCTCTGGGTGGTAACTTGATATGATCCCAGTTTGGGGAGGGGAAATGAAAATTGGGTTGTGAATGCCCCCAGGGAGTTATTTTGAAAATACAGGGCATTTGGTAGACTGCTTTTGATTTCTCAAAGGTGTAAACACGTGGAAAGAGTTGTAGGCTTATTGCCTTCTTCCCGTGAAACTTCCATCAGGGGAATACATTTTTTAAACGGTCTCTCTCTCTCTCTCTCTCTCTTTAAAATCTTTCCTCTATACCTTTTCTTTGTGGCATTCAGTCTTCTGTCATGGATCACAGAGCTGTTTGTCAATACTGCTCCCTAGTGACAAAATGTAATATTGCTTCCACTGCATCCTCTGAGGAGTTGGTAAAACAGATCGTATACTGTTTATCACATTTACCAGTATTGCAGTCATGGTTATGACTCACTTCTTGCCCAAGATTTTCATTTATAAGGAAATCTCTTTTGTTTGGGATGCGTGCTATGTTTGTGCAGGGCGCTTTGCTAGTCTTAGCCGTTTTCATTAGTCACATGGTTCATTGGCTGACAGTTACTGAGTAGTTTCACGTGTGCCTTTGAAAATGTCACACCTAGTGACAGTAGTCGTGCTTTGCAGTTGACAGACCCCTTCACTAGTGACTGGTCACTAGTGTCATTTAATCTTTAACAGCTGTTTAAAGCAGATGAAGAGACTGAGAATTGGAGATGTTAATGTCACCTCTGAGGCTACATTATACATAGAGTTGGAATTTCATCTGGTCTCCGGCTTTTCCCCGATGCCTGTAGATATCTATGCTGGAACAGAGACTTTTAAATATTTCTATGTATCTTTTAATTTTATATCTTCTTTCTCTCTGGAAGAGTAATTAAACGTGGTCTATGTTCATTCTTCACCCATTTTAATTTTCTTGCCATGAACTTGCAGACCCAGAACATTTTGTGAACTTTGAGAAGTGTCTTTCTTCCATGAATAGCTCAGAAGAGATTTGCCTTCTAACGACATTTGCTCAGATGGCTCAGGCCAGAAGAACCAATGTGGATGAAGACTTCATAAAAATTATTGTTCTGGAGATATATGAGGTTAGAATATTAAGTTTTAGAAATCAGCTAAAAAATGCTTTTTTTTTGGATTGTCCATGCGTTGATTCTTTGGGGATTGCTTTAAAAAAAATTTTTTTTTAACATCTATTTATTATTGAGAGACAGAGACACGGCATGAACATGGGAGGGGCAGAGAGAGAGGGAGACACAGAATCTGAAGCAGGCTCCAGGCTCCGAGCTGTCTGCACAGAGCCTGACGTGGGGTTCGAACTCACCAACCAGGAGATCATGACCTGAGCCTAAGTTGGATGCCTAACCGACTGAGCCACCCAGGCACCCCCTCTTTGGGGATTGCTTTAAAAAAAGTGACTAACTTGTATTGTCTGTACGTATGGAAAGAGATAGAGAATTAAAGGATTATCGTTTTGCTCTAAGGAATGTTGAAAATATGAATCATACTCATTCTATTTCCCCCTACTGTCTCTTGACATCTGATGCATGAGTTTCAGCGAGGAATAGGCATTCTGGCACAGCCTGACACTTGTGGTTTTAACAGTCTGTTGTCCCTCTGCCCTGTGTCACTGCCAATTACGCAGAAGCCTGGCTTCCAAGCCAATTTAAATGAGATGGTGGAAAGGATACTGATGCTACAGCCAGAAGACCTGGGTTTGTTTGAACTCTGTTAATAATTGCTCATCTCACAGCAGGAAAGACACCTCATCACTCTGGGTTCAGCTGCTTCATCTATAAGATGACAGGCTGGGATGACATCCTTCACTGAGTCATCCCTAATGGAGGAAGAGAGTGGACTTTGGACCCCCGAGTATCTAGAGACAGAACCCAAAGTGGTTATCAAGATTTTTATTAGAGTTTTGTGTATTTTAAAAGATGTATATTTTCATTTTAGGTTGTCATGTATCTGTTTATCTTCATTAAAAAATATCTCTTCCGAACTATTCGAGTACACTTAAGTAAAATTATGTTTGAAGAAGATTCTCTGAATTTAACACCTTCTCCCCAGTACCCTGGTTTAAGAATGAATGAACTGGATGATTCAAAGTTCTTTTCCAGGGTCCAGCACTAGGCTATTCCTATACTTACTTGTGAGGTTAAGGCCTAAATGGGTCTGGAATTCCAGACTATTTTCATGGTATGAGAATATCGTGGGTGTGGAGGGAAGGTCTGTTCTCACATACAGTAAGTGACATTCTTAGGGTCTGTTGTGAAAGTAACACTTATGCTCTTGAATGTTTCAAGGGTTTGGCCAGTACTCACAGTAAAGATTACACTGTGTATTACATTCTGCTTTTGTGTTCCTGTGTGTGTGTGTGTGTGTGTGTGTGTATGTGTGAAACTGAAGCAATAGTTAATCTTACTGAGATGCACCCTCACAATTTTCTATTCTATTCTGTTATTTTTCTGTTCTATTCCATTGTATTTTTAAAAAAAAGAGGGCGCCTGGGTGGCGCAGTCGGTTAAGCGTCCGACTTCAGCCAGGTCACGATCTCGCGGTCCGTGAGTTCGAGCCCCGCGTCAGGCTCTGGGCTGATGGCTCGGAGCCTGGAGCCTGTTTCCGATTCTGTGTCTCCCTCTCTCTCTGCCCCTCCCCTGTTCATGCTCTGTCTCTCTCTGTCCCAAAAATAAATAAAAAACGTTGAAAAAAAAAAAATTAAAAAAAAAAAAAAAGAAATGTGCTTGCCATTGGCATCAGTGGATTATAACCTGTACTTTGGAATATGTTAAGAGGAGTTGATAAACATTGATATTTTAGAAGCTCGTGTAGTTAGGGATTTTATTTTATAGCAGACAATAGGTATTTCTATGAAATGCATTCTGGTTTTCATCATTTTGGAAATTTTCTCAAATTTAGAAAGTTTTTACACCAAAGGGATATAGCTGCAGACAGGCTTTGGGATATGCTTCCTCAACCCGGTGCTTGAAGTCATTACATAGGTGCCTTTCCCTCTCCTCCTGACTCAGCCTCAGGTAGACAGGTAGCTCTCTGTAGTTCTGACATCTTTTTGAACATGGCGTGACCCAAGGCTCAGTGTGAGGCTCTTTCTCTTTTACTTGAAAACATCCTCCATTAAGGAACTGTGTTTTGACTGATAATTGATGGGTATTGAAAGTGCCATCTCCACCTCCTCCCACTTTTAGGTATCTTATGTCACCCTGTCCACCAGAGAGACTTTTTCAAAGGTTGGTCGAGAGCTCTTAGGGGCCATCACAGCTGTTCACCCTGAGATAATTTCTGTCCTTTTGGATAGAGTTCAAGACACCATTGACCAGGTTGGAATGGTAAGAGCACTTAATTTGTTTGTATGTTTTGCTTTTTTTGTTCTGTTATCCTGGAGTAATGGAGCAATGAGAAAAATAATCAGGTTGTTGGGGAATGACTGAGTGACAGGCGCAGCAGGATGAAGACAACGTGTACTGTGTCCTGGGCCCTGCCATTCACTGTGCCTGCTTGGGGTTAGCGGCTTCTTACAAAAAGCTGTGATTCTCTTTAATCTCCTTAAAGTGACTTTGCACCTCCCTCAATAACAGGTTTTTGTTATCTTTTCTTTTTTCTTTTTTCTTGTTTTGAGAGAGGGCTCGCATGCACACATGCACGCACGGGAGAGGGGTAGAGGGAGAGGGAGAGTGAAAATCTTAAAGCGGGCTGCACACTCAGCGTGGAGCCCAATGCAGGGCTCGATCTCATGACCCTGAGATCATGACCTGAACTGAAATCAAGAGTTGGGATGTTTAACCGGTCGACTGAGCCACCCAGACATCCCTCAATAACAGGCTTTTCTTTTAAGTACAGTCTATATAGTTAATAACAGTTTGTATTTCAAAGTTTGTTTGGCTTTCATAATTTTTATAGTTTATACTTGGAAGAAACAACTATGATTAAGAAAGAAGGCCCTGTTTACATAGGCCAAAAGTGAAAATAAAAGTGGTAATTTAAGTCAAACAAGACACATACAGTTTATTTCTGTCATTTGTCACAATCCCTTTTGTAGTCTGTTGATGTTAAAAACAGCTGGATTGTGACATAACTCACATACCATACAGTTCCCCTATTTAAAGCATGAAAGTTGGTGTGTTTCGTTTTTTCACAGAGTTGTGTAGCCATCACCACTCTCAATTTTAGAACAGTATGATTACCTCAAAAAGAAACCACATACCCTTTAGCTATCACACTCTGTCCCTCCATCCCCTCCAGCCATAAGCCACCACTAATCTACTTTCTGTCTCTATAAATTTGACTGTTCTGGACGTTTTGTATTAATGGAATCATACAATATGTGGTCTGTGAGCGGCTTGTTTTACTTAGCATAGTTTTCGGGTTCATCCACATTGTAGCATGAGTCAGTACTTCACGACTTTTAATGGCCAAATATACCATTGTATGGATGTACCATTTAAAAAATTTTTTAAAAATATTTATTTTTGAAGGAGAGAGAGACAGAGCATGAGTGGGGGAGGGGCAGAGAGAGAGGCAGACACAGAATCCGAAGCAGGCTCCAGGCTCCGAGCTGTCAGCACAGAGCCCGACATGGGGCTCGAGCTCACAACCTGTGAGATCATGACCTGAGCCGAAGTCGGATGCTCAACTGACTGAGCCATCCAGGCGCCCCTGGATGTACCATTTTTTTAAAAAAAAAATTTTTTTTTTTAACGTTTATTTATTTTTGAGACAGAGAGAGACAGAGCATGAACGGGGGAGGGTCAGAGAGAGAGGGAGACACAGAATCTGAAACAGGCTCCAGGCTCTGAGCAGTCAGCACAGAGCCCGACGCGGGGCTCGAACTCACGGGCCGCGAGATCGTGACCTGAGCTGAAGTCGGACGCTCAACCGACTGAGCCACCCAGGCGCCCCCCACTGGATGTACCATTTAAAAAAAACACACACTTACTGAAGATTTTCTTCATCATCTGTAATAACTGTTATATTGTGTGAGTTTTGCTAATGGCAGATAGTCCCGCATTGTAACTTGAAGAAGAGCATTTAAAGTGATAGTGAGGCCCTTCATCTTGTAGTCACTGCATTGTCCCTGTAGGATGTATCACTGATAACTGTCATTGCTTCATTACATTCATAAGTGGGCAGATTCCGGGGAAAGATTGGTTTATGAGACACATTTTTTCTAAATGAAGAATAAATGATACGCTCTCCTTGGAAAAGTACATCGTACTTTTTTTTACATTAAAAAATTTAATCGTGGTAAATTATACACGACATAAAATATACCATCTTAATTAACCCTTTTTAAATGTACGGTTCAGTGACATAAGTACATCCCCATTGTTTTGCTTGTTACCATTGCTGTCATCCAGCTACAGAACTCTTTCCATCTTGCAGAACTGGAGCTCTATACCTATTAATCAGTAAGTCTGCATTCCCTCCACCCTCCACCCTCCACTCTCCAGTCCCTGGTAACAACATTCTACCTTCTCTCTGTCTAGAGTTTGGCTACTCTACGTACCTCGTGTAAATGAATCCACACAGTATTTGTCCTTTTGTGATTAGCCTATTTCATTTGACATATTGTCGTCGGTGTTCATGCATGTCGTAGCATGTGTCAGAATTTCCTTCTTTTTTAAGCCGGCATAATATTCTAGTGCATGTATAGACCACATTTTGTTTATCTGTTCATCTGTTGCTGGACACTCAGATTGCTTCTCCCTTCTGGCTGTTGTGAATAATGCTGCTGTGAATGTGAGCGTACAGCTGTCTTTTTGAGGCCCTGCTGTCCATTCTTTTGGGTATATACCCAGAAGTAGAGTTGTTGGAACATAGGGTAATTCCATTTTTCATTTTTGAGGCAACACCATAGTGTTTTCATAGTGGCAGTAGTACTTTTTCTTTTTAATAAAAGCATTGTATCCCACCACGAAATGATATGATTTTATTGAGACGAAAGGGCTTTTATATTCAATATACGGGAGCATGTTTTTGGTTACTCCTTTTTGGGTGATTAGCTAATGGAATGAGTTCTAAAGAAATACACAGTGGGTCGCAAGATTCTTTCGCTTTGGTTGAGCTCATCACCATTTTCTCTTAAGTGGCTGTCTGGTTTTGGCCACACTTACATTTTACATTTAATTTAATTTAATTTTCCATATGGATGAATTTTATTTCATTTCATTTATTTATTTTTAATATAATTTATTGTCAAGTTGGCTAACATACACCCACTTACATTTTAAATTTGCTCATAATACTTCTAGTAAACTGGCCCAGAGGTATGCTTGACTTTAAGTATAAAAATTGGAAGCATAATGTTTTTTAGAGCATATCTTCTAAAAGGTGCCTCCAATCTCTGTTTATACCTGTAGTTCCTTCATGCTTTGTGAACTTCCTGACGTTTTTGGAGGAACTTGTTCAAACCTTCTGTGCCTTCAGATGAATATGATGGCTTTGAATATTTTTGCTGTTACCTTGGGATAATCAGGAATTAGAACTAGCCCCAGAGCCTAGGAATGATCTGTGGGCTCTAAACTGTCCTAGTTTTCAAACGTTGAACTGTTACTGCTTTCTGGAATAAAAGCCACTTGATCATCATGTGTTATTCTTTGTATGTATCGATAGATTTATTTTGGTAATTTTTTTTTAATTAAAAATTTTTTTTTGGCGTTTATTTACTCTTAAAGGAGAGAGATAGAACATGAGTGGGGGAGGGGCAGAGAGAGAGGAAGACACAGAATCAGAAGCAGGCTCCAAGGCTCTGAGCTGTCAGCACAGAGCCTGATGCGAGGCTTGAACTCACAGACTGCGAGATCATGACCTGAGCCAAAGTCGGACACTTAGCCGACTGAGCCACCCCGGCACCCCAGGAAAGGCTTCTTTAAAATTCATTCCTTCTACTGTTCTTTCCCATTTTGTTTTGCCTCTCATTGGGGGCAGTGCAGGAACCTGAAAAGTACTAGTATGCATGTTCTAGATCTGTGTTGTCCAATATAGTAGCCACTCGGTACATGCAACTGTAGAGTCCTTGAAAGGTGGCTAGTCCAAATTGAGATGTATTGTAAGTGTAAAGTACTCACTGGGTTTCAAAGATTTAGTGTGAACAAAAAGTATGTAGCATATCTCAATAGTTTCATATAATGATCACATGTTGATAATGTATTGGACATATTAGATTAAATGAAATGTGTTAATTTCACTTGTTTTACTTTATGTGGCTAGTAGAAAAATTAAAATTATGTATGTGGCTTACATTGTATTTCCATTGGATAGCACTGTTCTAGACAATATAATATAAAATGAATTGCTCTTCTGATCAGTCTCCCTTAAAGCAAACTATTGAGTGACCCCAGATTTATCTTAATTTGCACACATCGATAGGTTATTCAAAAAGTGATGCTATAGACTTCTTGTAAACAGGATTTTAAAAACTTTTTATTATAGAATCTGTCAAATATATATAAAAGGGAGAATAGGAAATGAATCCCTGTGTACCCATCATCTACTTTCAACAGTTACCAACTCTTGGTTAATCTTATTTCATTTTTACCTCTGTTCACTCCTTGTCCCTCTTCCCCAGATTGCTTGGGAGCTAACAGAAATACCTTTTTAGATGCCAGGAAAGAAATAATAATTTTTTCACTGAAGTGTAGTTGACATGCAATATCATATTCATTTCAAGTGTACAACATAGTGATTTGGCGATGATATACTTTACGAAATGCTTACCACAATAAGTGTAGTTACCATCTGTCACTGTACAAAGTTACTACAGTGTCATTGACTGTAATTACTATACTGTACTTCTCATCGCTGTGATTTATTTATTTTATAACTGGAAGTTTGTACCACTTTTACACTTTTAATCTCCTTTACCTTTTTCACCCATCCCCCTACTATCCTCCCCTCTTCTGCTCTGACAACTACCAGTTTTTTGTTTATTTAAATAATTATTTAAAGCGCTAAATCTTTTTGTAAAATGAATGACTGTTCCTCGTTTATTATGGCTTTAAATTTGGGTCTTGGTATGGTGGTTTTATTAAATGGAAGTATACCAAATTATACGTAATAAAAGATTGACCTTTACACAGGGTAGCAAAATGTGCTTTTGGTGTATTATTGGTTTTAATATTTATTTCATTTGGTTGTCCATGATGTCCATTTCATTTGTCTAAAAATCAAACAAGACCCCACTTCCTTTTGGAAAAAAAATTTTGCAAGCAGTTTAATAATATATTGTAGTAATTCAGGATTGTTCCTTAAGTTTTGATCTTAATTACCATCATTTTCTTTTAAATAAGGTTTCTTTATACTTGTTTAAAGAACTGCCTCTGTATCTCTGGCGACCTTCTGCCTCTGAGATAGCCGTGATTCGGGACTGGTTATTGAATTATAACCTGACAATGGTGAAGAATAAGTTGGCTTGTGTTATTCTAGAAGGACTGAATTGGGGATTTGGTGAACAGGTATGTGTATCAAAACCACTCTCTAGATATTGGAGGTTCTACACATCAATTTTAGAGAAACATTTCCTCAAAACATAAACATTTCTCAGTACTCAGTGATGGTAGTTTTTATTAATCATAGTTTATTAATGTTATTATTAATAGTTTTTATTATTAAGAGTTTGCTATGTATCATGTCTCTAAAGATGCCACGTCCATGATTTTGACCATTAAAACTTTCCTTCCTCTTTACTCTAGGCCTTACGTGTTAGTTCCTAGGTCATAATGTTTCAACATTTTAAAGGGAAAATGGGAGAGAACTCAGCCCTCTCTAACAGTCTGCCAGCTTTTTTTCTGAACAAATCATTTGGTTGTCATAGCCATTTTGTGTGTTTTGCACGAACTTGACCCCGTTGTACAGATGAGAAAACTGGAGCCAGGGAGCTTTTCTTCCAGAGTGTCCCTGACCACCTGGGTCTGCCCATGGGTACATCCGGGGCTTCCCACCCTCCAAGTGAGAGCTGTAGACCCCTCTTTTCCATCCTCGTGTTCTCTGACTTGTGAATAGAAGCCCCTAGTCCTCCCTCTCCTAGCAGGCTGCATGAACTTCCCTATGAGAGTCTCCATGATCCTTCGTTAGAGGATTCGTGAGAGGATTAGGGATATATTTCTTTATTTCTTTTTTTTTTTTTATTGTTTATTTATTATTTATTTTTGAGAGAGAGTGCACAAGCCGGGGAGGGGCAGAGAGCGGGAGAGAGAGAATCCCAAGCAGGCTCCTTGCTGTCACTGTGGATCCCGACACGGGGCTCCATCTCACAGACTGTGAGGTCATGACCTGAGCCAAAATCAAGAGTTGGATGCTTAACCAGCTGAGCCACTCGGGTGCCCCAGGAATGTGTTTCTTCAGGTTGCAGAGGAAGATTGGATGGGAAATTCTATAGGCAACTTCAGGCTCCTAAAGGAATATTTTATTTGTGTTGTTGAGTATCTTCTATATTTTCACTGATGAGAAAATGAGGATTAATATAGACTTAATTTATTAAGTATCTTTTTGTTTAATAATAAACAAACATCTTCCCGGTTTGTGGCAGTGCCCTTAAACTTGTGACCTAAAGTCTTCATGGAGCTTCTAGGGTAGGAGTGGGGGAGTTACATTCAAAGATACCTTTTATATGAGGGTCCAGGATGACTCAGGCTATTTAAGTACAACGTAATGGTTCTTTAAGATTTCCATGTTTTTTCCTGTTGTCATTTTAGAACTTCATTGTTAGGTGATGTAATTTTTGGAAAGTTGAGGATCCAAGATCCTTTTTTTACTATCCTTCCTAGTCCTTTTGTTCAAAGGTATGTTAAAAAAATCAAGATGGCATGTTTATGATGATTTTTCTCTTTAAAAGGGTACCCTTCATCTGGATCAAGCAGTCCATGCTGAAGTGGCTTTAATGATTCTTGAAGCGTACCAGAAATACCTTGCACAGAAGCCGTATGCTGGGCTTCTTTCTGAAAGTATGAAGCAGGTATTTCCTTCTCTTATATATTGAGAATATCTTTATTATAAATGATTTGGGTGGATACAGCTACAGTATTTACCCTTAGGTTGCCTAAGAACATTTCTGGCAACTTAAGATACTGAAATTGAATTCTGTGGTTGGATGAAGATTTTTTTCTTTGAGAAGTGGCCTACATGTGACCATTTTAATACTGTGGCATTTGACTTGACCTGGAGCTGGCGTGTCCTGGCTCTGGAGAGCTGAATGTTAAATTTTCGGGAACTTTGCAAACTAGATTGTTGACCTCTTGGTAGCTTGAAACTGACCACGGTGGGAGTTTTCACACTGACAAAATTGACAAACCCTGTAAAGGATCTCCCACACTCCAACTGGTTGTTAAAACTTATTTATCATCACCCCATGAGTTGTGCACCAACTTTTGTATTATTACTCCTTTGCTTGTGCTGACTCAGATCAGACGCACAAAGAGACTAGTGAGTAAGCAGAAGTGGTCAGTTGTGAGAAATTGCTGTAATTGAGTGCTGCAAACTGAGTACTGGTAAGTAGTGTGTCCTCTCTTTTGAGGACGTTGCTGATCACAAAAGCAAATGGGCGGGTGAGCTTACTGATTTAATTTGTATGTGACTAATGTGGTTTACAATAAATAATTGTTTTAGGTTTCATATTTGGCCAGTATTGTTCGATATGGAGAGACACCTGAGACCTCATTTAACCAGTGGGCCTGGAACTTGATCTTGAGGTTAAAACTGCACAAAAATGATTATGGAATACAGCAGAATTGTCCAACTGTTCCCTTCTCCAGCACTGTGCCTGACATGACAGAGTCACCCACGTTTCATCCTCTCTTGAAGGCTGTTAAGGCGGGCATGCCCATCGGCTGTTATCTGGCCTTAGCTATGACAGCTCTGGGCCACAGGTACAGTGTTTGGGCTGAACCCCTAGGGTTGCTGAACCTTGTAGTCAGTGGTTCTGGATTTCATTTTTCACATCCCAAGGTCTGAGGCCTCCATCAAACCTATCTAAGGGCAATCAGGACCAAATTATAAGCCTTATTAATGGCTTATGTAGGGGAAATGCTGCCCAAATTCATATAAGACAGATTTGTACCAGAAAATCATCTCATACATTACGGAGAGAGTATACCTGTCACCCAGAGGAGAATGTTCACGTTAGCGCTAGATGTTTTGTCTTCCTTGGAATCGTGACAATATAAAAATAATTAGTCGTCTCTACTGAATTTTGTTTAAAGTGATGGCAGCCCAACTTCGGCTTCTCAGTTAGAGGGCTAAACCTGCCCAGGGGAATGAAATGCCTGCTCAGGTCACGTGGTTCTCTGGTATGAGCCTAGAGCGATCTCTGTCTCTTCTACACTGAGTGGTAGTTTTCTGTTCAGTCTTCTCAGGGATCATGTGTGAGGTCCTAACCTCAGGAGCCGTGGTTGTCTTGTGTTGCCATTTTATCCCAGTGCTGAAGGCTATAGCTGGTGCAATAAGTAACTGGTGCAGTAAGTAAATGAATGAGTTCTTAGTTGGTTAAAAATCCTTTTTTTCCCCCCAGAGATCATTTTCCTACAGTGTATTAATTTTTTTTAGCCTCTTTTTTTCTAAAATTTCTTTCACCTACATGCTTTCTGGTTCTTTCATTTGAGACTCACTGTAATACCTTTTTAGCATCCCAATTTCAACATCTTGTTCCACATTACATATATTTTCAGTAGGATGCCAGTTGTGCTATTAGCTGTTTATGTTCAGCCTTGTGCCAAGAAGTGAGAGACAGGATTGTTAGTGGCCTTCAGGCTGTTGACAGTTTAGTGGAGATGGTAGATGGAATCAATTGGCAGCACTAAAGACGTGACCGTGGGCTGGATGAGAGGTGTAGAGCAGTGCTTCTCCGTTCTGGCTGCTCTTCAGAGTCACGTTTGGAGTGGTTCTAAAGCTCCCTGTGCAGAGAAGAGTGTGAGAGTCCTGATCTATTTAGTCTGGGGCCGTTCTCCAGATTTTTCTGATGTACAGCCTGGATTGGGAACCACTCAAGAGTATGAGCAGGAGGAATTTAAAGGAAGGAGAGATCATTAGGGCAGGATGCCTGCGTGGAGGAGCTAAGCTTTGGAGAGGAGTCTTAAGTAGAGAAGGCGTCCGAGGCTAGGGGGCAGAGTGGTGATGTTCACCCTTGCCAGGTGACGGTGTTGAAGATTCAGCCTCGGACCATCTACTCCCCCGCCCATAGCACCTGTGCGCTCTGAGCAGAGCCCTTACTGTATTGTAGTGTAATCGTCTCTCTCGCTCTTCCCATGCACTGTGTGCTCCTTGAAGGCAGGGGCATCGTCCTTTCATCAGTGTATCTCCAGAACTTGAACTAGTATATATTTGATTCAAGCATGAACGTGGGAAGGAGCACCAGGTGTCTGAGTGGGGAGGGGGAAGAGTGAGGAGTGATGAGGAAACACTCCTGACCGAAGCCCACGCTTCATGGTAGTGAACGGAGGTGATCTCAAGTAAGTCAGTAGGACTAGTGATGGACAGATTTGAAAGTCAGGTAAAAGAGGGTAGAAGTGACCCACTGGGACAAGGAGAGATCTTAATTAAGCACTTTGGGAGGCACTCTACATCTTTTCCAATAGCCCTTGTATCATTCTCAGGGTCCTGTACCTCAGGCACCTCATCTGTAAAATGGGAATAATAATAGTACTGGACTTACTTTATGAGCCTTAAGTGAGTTCTGATTCACTGAACACGTTTAGCATATGTCTGGCGTGTGGATTCAGAGTGTAGTGTTCTGAACTCAATCGTTTCATGATTCTTCTTGTTTCTTCTATTCATTCTGGGACTGTAGTTCCTTTACTCACTGATAAGACTGTGTGTCTTCTCCAAACATAAGTATTTGTTTGGTGCTGATTACCAAATCCTGAATGGAGTGAAGGTGGGAATAAAGAGTTTCTCTTTGGGGCTGAATTCCATGCACCACGGTCGTCTGGGATGTATGCATACTAGAATTAACTTAACAATCTTTTGAATGTGCTCAGGGTTGGGTACAGAGTATGCAGCAGTATGAGTTGTATACGAATATAACATCACAGAATACAGAGAACAGTAGTCAAAGAAATCACCCAGAATCTTTCTCACCCTAATGAAACATTGTTTTGTTTTGTTTTTTGATATTTATTTTTGAGAGAGAGAGTGCATGCGCACAAATGGGGGGGGGGCAGGGGGGGAAGGCAGAGGATCCAAAGCGGTCTCTGTGCCTGCAGCAGCGAGCCTGATGTGGGGCTCAGCTCATGAACCATGAGATTATGAGCTAAGTAAGCTGATGTCAGATGCTCAACTGACTGAGCCACCCAGGCACCCCTGGTATACATTATTTTTAAATAATGTAATAATATTCGCATTGAATACATTTTTCCAAAATTTACATAAATCGTGTGCTTCTGAGTTTGTGATTTTAAATAATTTTGAAAAGTCCATCTTTTACATGGATCATCTGTCATATGTTCCTCCGCATTTGAGATTATTTCTTAAAGGTAGATTTTCTGAAGTGCGTCAAAGAGTAAATAATTTTTTATGCAAATTGGTTTCAGAAGAACTTTGCCATTTTATACTGACAGAATGAACTCACTTTTGAATCTTCTCTTTGCTCTGCTACCTTGTGGGAATATGCAGACAGTGAGAGCCCCACAGCTCTTAGAAGAAGCACCATTTGGGAAGCAAAGTAGGGTAGTGGCAAAGTGCTGTGGACTGGAAATTTGCAAACCTGGGTTCTCATTTTGGCCCTCCATTAGGAAATTATGTGAATTTGGGCATGATACTTCACCTTTCTCATGTGTAAAATGAGCATATGGATGAAACTTAAGTTCCTTTGTGCTCCAGAGCTCTGATGCTAGTATTCCTGGGCTAAGTTTGGTGGTGCAGAAATGTCCTGGAGACCTGAGATCAACTGGGTAGCAAGTAGGCTGATGGCTCACTGGAAGAACGTCATTTTCTGAGCCGGCTGCCTTGCATGCTCATTACCTTTGTCTCTTTCCATAGCATTGAGAAGTTCTGTGCAGAAGGCATCCCACTGTTGGGAATTCTGGTCCAGTCGAGGCATTTGCGAACAGTGGTTCATGTCCTGGATAAGATCCTGCCTTTGTTCTACCCTTGCCAGTATTACCTTCTGAAGAATGAGCAGTAAGTAGAAAACAGCCTGGGGAGTACAGATGACTGCTTGCAAGTAAAAGAGGGAATGATATAATTCACTGGTGTATTTTTTTATGAGGCAGAAAACTTCCTGCCTAGTTTAGAATGCAGTTTGATAAACAGTGACTCTTATAATGATTCTTGTTTTATTATCATGAAAGATACTTCCATTTCTCATTTGATTTTAGATTGCTCATAGCTTATTAGCCGTTGAAAGGGAAGTTTCCATGAAACCTGGGAATAGTGCTTCTGACACTGAGCAGCAAATGGCTTTGCCATTGTAACAGTAGCAGAACACATTGCTGTTAATTGTCTGTAGTATTACAAACAGATAAGATGCATAGGAAGGTGCTCATCACATGAGACATACATAATCTTG
The DNA here is from genome assembly GCF_028018385.1 of Neofelis nebulosa. NCBI lineage: Eukaryota > Metazoa > Chordata > Mammalia > Carnivora > Felidae > Neofelis > Neofelis nebulosa. The sequence goes on from NC_080792.1 coordinate 28,388,789, forward strand.
TTGAGAAAACAAGACTTTTGAGGTAATTACAAAACTTATGAAGCAAAGTATTATTGGCAAGGCCATGCATGCTGTGGTGTATAGGTTGCATTCGTGTTGTGTGGTAAAAGTATATGGAATTTAGGGTAAAAGAAATAGCTGCTTGGGAGGGAGGGAATTAAGAATAGCGGGGCGCCTGGGTGGCTCAGTCGGTTAAGCGTCCGACTTTGGCTCAGGTCACGATCTCGCGGCCCGTGAGTTCGAGCCCTGCGTTGGGCTCTGTGCTGACTGCTCAGAGTCTGGAGCCTGTTTCAGATTCTGTGTCTCCCTCTCTCTCTGACCCTCCCCCGTTCATGCTCTGTCTCTCTCTGTCTCAAAGCTAAATAAACGTTAAAAAAAAAAAAAATAAAAAAAAAAGAATTAAGGATGGGGTGTTAATCAAGACTCTTAATTGCAGATGATAAAAACCCGGTGCATGCTGGTTTCATCAAGAAGGGAATGTTTTGGCTCATGTGATTGGGAAAAGGGCTCATGATAACATCAGGTCATTCTAAAGTGGTAGTTCTCAGTCAGGGGTGATTTTGACCCTTGGGACATTTGGCAGTGTCTCCAAATGATTTTGGTGGTCACATCCTGGTGGGGAGCGGGAGGCAGTGGATGGTTGGGCAAGGGGGTGGTTGAGGGGGCGACTGGGGGAGTCTGCTACTGGTATCCGGTGGATAGAGGCCAGGGGTAGTGCTGAACGTCCTGCAGTACATAAGAGAGCCCCTCACAGTAAAGAATTAGCCAGCCTAAAATGTCAGTAGTGCCAAAGTTGAGAGACCCTGGATTAGTGTTTCTCTGTTTTTCTCTTATCCTCCTTCCCAGGTCCCTTGGCCCCGCCTCTCTTTTTCAGTTTTTCCACTGCAGGTGCGCTTTTCTGCAGGGGAATGAAAGTGTGTGGCTGTAAAGAGAACTAAGTACTACCCTGTGGGAAGGGCCAATGTTTTCTGTATCATTGTTCCTTGTGATGATCCCTGATTGGTCTGACCTAGTCATGTGTTCTCTCTCAGCCTGTCACTGTGCTGGGTGGTATTGACTAGTCCTAAGAGGAGGGTATAGGGATTCTGTTTTGAGGGCCCCTCCCTCCCAGAATTGGCAGTTGGCGGGGGTGGGAGGGGGGTTGGGGGGGAGGGTGGACAGCTCCCTTAATGAAAGGATGTGCAGTTAGCAGAAGGGAGAGAGAGAGAAAGAGAAGATGCTCAGTGAACAAAAGCAACAGATGGCCGAAGCATATGACTTTATGGAAGAGGTGGGTTTCTAGTTGAGTTTTGAAGTGCATGTAGGTGTTGGGCCAGTGGGGAGGACAGGGTGGGCAGGGTGGGGCTTTTTCACTATGGGTAGGGGGTAAAAAGAGGGTCTGGAGAGGCTAGGCTGGGAAACAGTGAAGGCATAGAGAAGGAAAGAGAACTGCCAGTTGGGGAGCAGGGTAGAGAGCACCTGGCTGGGGCCTCGAGAAGTGTGAGCACAGGTGAATTCCTTGACTTTGCAGGGCCTCAGTTTCTTCGTTTGTATAATGGGCTGTTACACCTCGCATACAGGCTGGGTGTAAGGGTTAAGTGATACAAAGTACAATGGCTGGCACATTTTAGTAAATTGTTTTTAGATTTTTATTTTTTTTTTATTTTTTTTATTTTTTTTTTATTTTTTATTTTTTTTTAAATTTTTTTTCAACGTTTTTTATTTATTTTTGGGACAGAGAGAGACAGAGCATGAACGGGGGAGGGGCAGAGAGAGAGGGAGACACAGAATCGGAAACAGGCTCCAGGCTCCGAGCCATCAGCCCACAGCCTGACGCGGGGCTCGAACTCACGGAGTGCGAGATCGTGACCTGGCTGAAGTCAGACGCTTAACCGACTGCGCCACCCAGGCGCCCCTGTTTTTAGATTTTTAAAAGATATTTTAAAATTAGATTGAATGGCTTCTATATTTTTTTCTCTAATCATTAAATTTTGAGTAACGATGACTCTTTCTAGGCTGTGTTTCAAATACTTCCTCTCTGTATCTCTCCCAGGCCCCTCTAATGCCTGCACTGGCTCTGTCCTCTGAACTTGTACAGCACTTCATTGGTACCTTTCCCGCCCTCACTTTTCCTCTTGACTAGGATTTGGGCCTCAATTGGGCCTGCACTGTGTCTCCTGTGAAATGGGAGGGGTGTTCATTCACCAATAACAACTGCTTATCGATTTGCACTGTGTGCTGCTGCTGCCTGTATAGCGGGGAGGGAAGCAGGCCGGCTGTTGCCCTCAGACACGTAGGAAGTGATCACGTCCTCAGGATGCAGTTGCCAATTTTAAGGCCCATGGAGGAAAAGAACAGGGTGCCACGAGAGAGGTTAACGGGTTAGCTGTGTTTTAGATGGCAGGAAGGCTCGGAAAGTATCCTCTGAGGAAAGAACGTTGTAGATGAGGTGTGGGGAGTGAGTAGGAGTTTGGCAGGTTAGGTGTGGGGGAATGTTTCAGGCGGAAAATCCAGCAGAAGCAGAGAGAGGAGGGAGCTGGGAACCCAGGAACTGAGGGCACTTCCTGACTGATGGTGGTGGGGTCCCCCTTGTGCCCCTTTGTGCCCCTTCTACCACCTTGTAGGAAGTTGACTTCCAGTACAAGATTGTGGGATGATTTTACAAACATCTTGGCATTTGTTAGTGAGTGGGGAGGGGGTAAAGGGGCACTTGGGGTGGTGTTCCTCTAATGCTCTTGAACTTGTACGTGTTTGTGTGTCTTGGGATCTCTGTTCTCTATACTTCTGCAGGTGGATAGATTTCCTTTTAACCCACCTTAAATTTGAAAACTTCATTTTTCTGAAGTTCTTAAAGATTTATTGAAAATCCTAAATAGAGCTTTGGCCTAAAAATGGGACCAATTTCATGTTTTTCTGTTTCCTCCTAAGTAATTAGCCACTGGAAATTTTGTTGACTTCTGATTGGAAGGTCAAATGCATTGTCTTGTGTTCTTGGCAGGTTTCTGTCACACCTCCTTCTGTTCCTACACTTGGACAGTGGCGTCCCTCAGGGTGTCACACAGCAGGTCACCCACAAGGTGGCACAGCACCTGACAGGAGCCAGCCATGGGGACAACGTGAAGCTTCTCAACAGCATGATCCAGGTCAGGCCCCCAGGAAGCCCCTAAATACACCCTTGCCCACCTTCCCAATCAAGCACCCTAGGGTTAGCACATCTGAGTGTTGGTCATTTCAAAGCACTTGGCACAGTGCTTTTGGCCAAGAACATCGCAGATTTGGGCTTTGTAGTGGAGGTAGTCATTTTGCTGGTGTTTTAAAAGTGGGAGCCTGACTCTTACTTCCACATCACTTGAGCGCTTTCTCCGTAGGCCCATGTATCCGTAAGCACCCAGCCCAATGAAGTGGGCCCCGTTGCCGTGTTGGAGTTCTGGGTTCAGGCTCTAATTAGCCAGCATCTTTGGTACCGAGAACAACCCATCCTCTTTCTCATGGACCACTTGTGTAAAACAGCTTTTCAGCTGATGCAGGAAGACTGTGTGCAGAAGTTGCTCTACCAGCAACATAAGGTAAACCTCCTAGAGAATTTGTCTTTCGGTCATTGTCTAGATAGTAGCCTTCCCAGGATGCTCCCCCAAATGCACAGTTCTCAGTACTACTCTGGGGCCACTGCCTTTTTAAGCTTGGTCTTCTTGGTACCTGATCTCAGTAACCACAGTCTGCTAATGCAGATTCCAGGGAAGCCAAAGGAAAGGACCCCCCAGGACAAGCCTTGCTCGTGACATTTGGCTGTAATACGCTGCCTGTGGCTCTCACTGCTGGTGGACTAATTATGAAATCTGTGTCTTACCAGAATCTACCATTACAGTAAGATAATTGCTGATATGCTTGAAAAGGTCATTGATAAGGTTTTTTTAAAGCCTTCTCTCTCTGTTCCACATCCTGTCCCCTGTATAGAATGCTTTGGGTTACCACTGTGACCGGAGTCTGCTCTCTTCTTTGGTGAGCTGGATCGTGGCTGGCAACATCACTCCTTCCTTCGTGGAGGGCTTGGCCACGCCTACTCAGGTAGGAAAGCCCTTGCGGACCGTTGGTAATCTTTGCGAACCTTTAATGTTCTCATCTTTACTAATGTATTGCTAGCAGCTTTAAATAATGCTCATTTAGCCCTTGGCACGTGTAAGAACCCTCGTTCGTTTAATCCTCGCAGCGGCCCTCTCCTGAGGTTGCGCTGTCGCTGTTCCGTTTCACCGAGGGCTTAACTGAGGTTGAATGGAGCCGAGCAGCTGGCTCAGGATCAGACCGCTGGTGGTCAGTCCTGGTCTGCCCGGCTGTAGAGCCTGCCCGGCAGCACGGTTGAGGGTGGATGCTGGAGCCAGGCCGCCTGGGGTGCACACTCGGTTCTGATGCTTGTTAGCCCTGTGCCTTGGGCAGGGCTTACCTCACCGTCCTCAGCTTCCTCAGCTGGCTGCTGGGAGTACTGAGTGCACCTGCACGGGATGTACTTAGAGCCGGGCTTAGTACGTCACACGGTGCACACGAGGCGTTGGCCGCTCTTGTCAGCGATAGCGGCCGCAGCAGCACTTTCTTCATGACTACCACCTCTCCGAGTGTGAGTGTCGAATTATGGCCCTGATCCATCACTTAAACCAGCAATGACATCCTTCAGCCTCCCATCACAGTCTTCCCTCCCGCTCTTCCTCTTAACTCTCATGATCCAGCCGAAACACACTCCTTGCTGTTACCTACCGTGTCCCATGTGTTTCCACCTCTTTGCCTTTTCCTCACTGGTCCTCTTGCCAGGCATCCTTCGCCTCCATTCTCCACACAGAGCCGTCTCTGATATGTCCGCCTCTGTGATCCCGCCCTCCCTCTGCTGGCTTCCCGGAGCACTGGACTCCTGATTCAGTACTCACCACTTCTCACTTCACATTGTGATTACTTATATATTAGTTTTGTCTCCTGTATATGAGATGGAAAATTAAAAAAAAAATTTTTTTTAACATTTATTTTTATATTTTTGAGAGAGAGAGAGAGAGAGAGAGAGAGAGAGAGAGACGGAGCACGAGTGTGGGAAGAGCAGAGAGGGGGGAGACATAGAATCCAAAGCAGGCTCCAGGCTCTGAGCTGTGAACACAGAGCCCGATGCAGGGCTTGAACCCACGAACCGTGAGATCATGACCTCAGTTGAAGTCAGACGCTCAAGAGACTGAGCCACCCAGGTGCCCCTGAGATGGAAAACTTCTTAAGGGCAGAGCTCATGTCTGGCCGTCTTTCCTGTCCTTGTGCATACAGAACCTGCATGTTGCATGAACAGACATTTTCTTTTACTGAAGTAGCTTTTCCAAAGGAATTCAGCATTTTTCAGTGATCTTTTTAATCTAAGTTTATATCTGTGACAAGAACAGAGGTAGGTATAAAACTCTGTTAATTTTGGAAATTATAAATACTTGTTGATTGAGATATCTGGTAGAAAAGATGTTAATTTGTAGACTATCGGGATGTATTTGGTCTGAGTGAGCTGCTCATTCCCCTCACTCTTAACCTGCTGTCATTGTAGGTCTGGTTCGCCTGGACAGTACTGAACATGGAATCCATCTTTGAAGAAGACTCCCAGCTCCGAAGGGTCGTTGAAGGGGAATTGGTTATAAACACTGCTTTTACCCCTGACCAAGCTCTGAAGGTGCAAATAGCAGTTCTGCATTTGAGTGGGAGAAGGTGGTTCTCTGATAGATTTATCTATAGCTTTTAAACTTCTCCGTTTTCTTTCGTTGTAAATGTTTAGAAAGCACAGTGTCCAAACCAGCGCTTAAAACTGTATAACTGAAGTGCATCCTTCTTTTCAAGGTTTATTTAGCACGAAGAGCCACATCGTAATGATTGAAGGCTGTGTTTTTGCGTGTGTGGAGGGGATTGCCATTGTTTTATAGCAATTTCCAGTGTGTCTCATGTGCCTTAGTCCCCTGGAGAGCTTGTTAAAAATCAGATTCCTGGATCCCAACTTTTGAGATTCTGAGTTTCTAAGTGTGGAGTGGGACCAGGAATTTGTTTTAAAAACTCCCTAGCTGATCTGTAGGCTCACTGAAGCGAAAGAACACTGGGATAAGGCTTTAGAATGTAAGACCTATTTCAGGGTCTTATAATACAGATTTTGCTTTTGGGTTTCAGAGCCTGTCATGGAGTTTATCATTCTGGAAAGTCCTTTTCAGATCTAAGTTTTTAAGAGATTGATAATGTTTGGCAGTAAAACTGGCTTTTGGTTTTCCTATCATTCTGCTCCCTTCCACTGGGGCGTTTTATGTGCAAAGGCCTGGAGAGGCACAGAAATGAGATAAGACTAGGTGATGTGTAAGACACATTCCAATCTGGGGGTCTGGGAAATGTTTTGATGGAAAAAAACCCCCTGCCCCATATGTTTTGCTACCAAGGAGGTTAAAGTATTAGTTTGTGGGTCGGAAAGGTCAAGGTTCTATGACTTGTTTTACTTACTGAATTGAAAACAAAACGTTCAGTGTTTTCATTTGGATCACTTAGAAAGAGCAGACTGTTTGGAACTGTGATCATGTCATGGTTGCTCAAGGGCCCTCCTCTTTTGTAGAAAGCCCAGGCCCAGCTGAAGCTCCCCATCGTCCCGTCCCTCCAGAGGCTGCTGATTTATCGCTGGGCCCACCAGGCCCTTGTCACACCTTCTGATCACCCTCTCCTGCCTCTCATCTGGCAGAAGTTCTTCCTCCTGTATCTTCACCGCCCAGGACCGCAATATGGGTATGGTACCCCGTGTTGTTGTAAGTGTCTGTGAACCTGTTCTTGACTTGGCACTGCTCTGATGCTCTGTGTCCTCCGCTGTGGCCTGTAAGTTAGAACCGTTCTTTGACCTACGACTAGCAGTGTCCCTCTCTCCCCTGTTTCACACTTATTAGACTAGACCATTTTTGCGTTTAGGGTATCTTATGGCAGCTCTTCCTTTGCCATCCCCTGTACCCAATGGGGTGAAGACAGTTCCAGATACCTGGAACCAGGCAAGGTGTAGCGTAGAGCCTCTAGAGCTGCAAAGGGAGGGAAACTGCTCCACACAGGCTGCTCGTGTGACTCTTCGGAGCCCGTCCAGGCGGACTGCTGATGGGCATGACGGGTGTGAACAAAGGCCTGGCTGTGCCCGGCAGCCCTTGGGCTGGGAGGTGTCTGCCATTTCCACTGGGTCTGAAGGGACTCTGGTCGGCTGGAACTGTCCACTGTTCCCGACCATATTCTCGGACTCCAGCCCAATTCCTAGCTCACCCTCACTCCCTTAACTCCGTCCATCGGAACATACGGATGTTGGTTATTGGGCACTTCTGTTTTCTACCAGATTGTAAGTTCTTCTAGAGCAGAGACTGTCTTTATTCAGTAACCGCTAAGTGGTGGTAATACCTTAAATTTGTGTAGTTATTTCATTCTTTTTAAAACTGCTTTCATATATACCATGTTGTTGGAGCTGCATACTAACCATTGAGGTAGAATAATAGGTATTAATTCAGTGTGGGATATTTATAACCATTGACTTGTTGATTGATTGTGATTTTGTGCCACATAGATCATGTTGTGTTGATCTTGTAATCTATGCTTATATTTTTTAAGGTTACCCATAGATGGTTGTATTGGAAAAAGGTTTTTTCAAAGCCCTGCTCATACCAGTTTGTTGAGAGAAATGAAGAGGCGCCTGACTGAGGTGGCCGACTTCCACCATGCTGCGAGCAAGGCCCTCCGCGTTCCAGCAGAGGGCAGTGAAGGGCCGCCTGCTGGCCAGGCTGGCACCCCTGGTTACCTGACTTCCCCAGAGCTGCACACAGAGCTCGTGAGGTGGGACATGGTTATTTAGCTATTGATGCTGTGGTTTGCAGCACAGGTACTGTGCCGGAACAGTTATCTGTGTTACAGACTGCCGGGTGCTGTTCTCTTGGCCCCGATAGGATGTGGAGGGTGGCAGTGACCAGGTTTGCATCTCGTCATGCTTCCTTTTTAAGTTCTTCATGAGAAGAAAGTCAGCAGTGTGGATCTAGCTCTATCAAGTGCCCGGAGTCCGAATGGAAGGCCTTAAACCAGAGGGCTGATATCCATCCTCTCTGTTTCTCTATGTAATACTAGAAACAAACCAAAACAATTGATCATAGCAGGTAAACACCTAGTAAAGCCTGCTAGGACACTTCTTTAAAGGAAATTCATGAGCAAGGCAGGGTTCTTTAAGTGAAGTCCAAACACCTATAGGAATCTGCCTGGGGTAAGGTAGGGTCTAGTAATCACCCAAAATTGCTTCTAAAATCGGGTACAGTATGTGTGTCCCCCCCCCCCAGACGTTAAGAACTCTGGAGTAAGGTTGGTCCCTTTCACGCTGTTCCTTTACCTTTCATTTATAAGCTTTCTGTAAACCATGTATTAGTTTTACTAAATAAGACTTAATAAAAATGGCTTCTAATAATTAGCCCTGAATGCAAAATGTCTTGGTGAGGAAGCCCAGGGTTTTGATCCAGCACTGAGGCTTCAGGCTTGCTTGACCTAAAAGCCCTTCGGGCTATCTTTCAGCCTTTGGAATGATTTCTGCCCTCATCTTGCTTGCTTCTTGAAGGAAAACTTACTTTTAGCCAGGCTTACGCCATGGGGAGGCTTAATCTTTGAACATTTAAATCAGTCAAGAAAGTTTGATGTGCCCTTCCGCCTCTCTTAAATCCCCCTTCCTTTGGCATGTTGGTAAAGTAGCCATCTAGCTGCATCAGAAGCTGGGAGAGAGCTCTGTACCGGCCTCTTGCGTGTGAGAGCCTCAAAGTCCTGTCCCTGCCTCTGTTCCTACGCAGACTGCCTCAGAGGTGAAGGAGGTAGTTTTCCATGTTACCGAGCAAAGCCAAGCCATGCCGCCTCCCAGACCCCACCCAGCAATTTGGGTGCCACAGATTCCTCTAGTACCTGTTGCTGTAAACAACTGCTTAAAATACCGGTGATCTTAGCTCAATGGACTGTGTTCCTTGTAAAAACAAAGGAAACATCATTAAATTTTTTTTAAAGTTTCTACTGGAAAATGGAGATTTTTTTTTTTCCTTTGTTTTTTTAGCTGGGCTTTGTTCTGTTCCTTCTTAATAGGAGCAAGGTGTACACATGCTCTGAGTCCTCTTTGTGCTTCCTTGAAGTGGGAGAGCGTCCTTGAGCCTGAAGCTGGCAGGTTCTTCCATTGTAGTAGTTTAAGATGTCTTCTCTAAAAGATAGAAAATGTGTTTATTTGAATGTTAGTTAACCTTTTCCAACCACTGAGGCTCACCGACTGGATTGCCCAGGAAAGAAAAACTCCAAATTCAGATCCTAGGTCTGTGTTAAAATCACCTTCTCTGGTTATTTTTTCCTGTATGTTGTATTTACCCCTGATTTAATAATAGAGTTCACAGAGCCCTTTCTTTACAGCCTTGTTGTAGCACTTACCGCATGAGATTGTAAGGATTTGTGACCTCCTCCCCTGCTGGCCCGTGAGCTTCTTGGGGGCTGTGGTGGTGGTTGGAAGCATTTTCTGTATTCTGTGCTTTTTACTTTTATGTAGTAGTGACAGTGTTCCTAGACATGTAAGAAACGTCATTTGCCTGCATGTCTTTTTGTATTTTATATAATTATGTTTTCTTTTTCTTTTAGGCTCTTCAATGTATATATATTATGGCTAGAAGATGAGAATTTTCAAAAAGGAGATACCTATATCCCTTCTCTACCAAAGCATTATGATGTTCACAGGCTAGCAAAAGTGATGCAGAACCAGCAGGTGATACTGCAGTACTGTCTCTCTTAACATATCTGTGATCGAACATGTCACAGTCATAATCTAATGTTAAATCCACTTACTGATATGGAAATGGGGTCACTGGCATTGTTCAGGAGGTGCATTTGGGGTACAGCCACTGTGGAGGGCAGAGGATGCCAGATAGGTGAAGGGGGGTTACATTGTTAAAGGCCATGTATGCCTTCCTAAAGAATTTGGATTTGTGCCAAAGTATTTGTTTGGAGAGCCGTTAAAATAGTGTGAGTCATTAGATAAATGGGTGAATTTAAAATGTGTTGAAGAAGAATCAGTAGGATCAGGAGGAATTTTAGATTAGAGACACAGGTGGGATTGATACTGTCATAGGATTGTTTCGGTATAAAGGACAGCCAGACTTCTAGAGTGGGCAACTAGAGACACTGTTTACAAAGATAGAGGATACTGGAAGAGGAGGTGCCACAGGGGCTTCAAGGAGAACAGTGTACCGGGCATTTGGTAGGGAGGGAACGCATAGGTCTAGAACTTAGCAGTGGGGCAGTGTAGGAAATATGTTTTTTTTGTTTGTTTTTTTTAACTTAAGTCCACGTTAGGTAGCATATGGTGCAATACTGATTTCAGGAGTAGAATTTAGTGATTCATCACTTACATATAACACCCAGTGCTCATCCCAGCAAGGGCCCTCCTTAATGCCCATCCCCCGTTTAGCCCATCCCCCACTCACCTTCCCTCCAGCAACCTTAGTTTGTTCTTTGTATTTAAGAGTCTCTTGGGCACCTGGGTGGCGCAGTCGGTTAAGCGTCCGACTTCAGCCAGGTCACGATCTCGTGGTCCGTGAGTTCGAGCCCCGCGTCAGGCTCTGGGCTGATGGCTCGGAGCCTGGAGCCTGTTTCCGATTCTGTGTCTCCCTCTCTCTCTGCCCCTCCCCCGTTCATGCTCTGTCTCTCTCTGTCCCAAAAATAAATTAAAAACGTTGAAAAAAAAAAAAAAAAGAGTCTCTTACGGTTTGTCCATCTCTGTTTTTCTCTTATTTTTGTTTCCTTTCCCCTATGCCAATCTGTTTTGTTTCTTAAATTCTACATGAGTGAAATCATACGATATTTGTCTTTCTCTGACTGACTTATTTCGCTTAGCCTAATACACTCCAGTTCCATCCATGTTGTTGCAAATGGCAAGATTTCATTCTTATTGATCGCTGAGTAATAGTCCATTGTATGTATGTGTATGTGTGTGTATATGTATACACACACACACCCCACATCTTCTTTATCCATTCATCAGTCGATGAACATTTGGGCTCTTGCCATACTTTGGCTATTGTTGATAGTGTTGCTATAAACATGTACCCCTTCAAATCAGCACTCCTGTATCCTTTGGATAAATACCAATAGTGCAATTGCTGGGTTGTAGGGTAGTTCTATTTTTAATTTTTTGAGGAACTTCTATACTGTTTTCCAGAATGGCTGCACCAGTCTGCATTCCCACCAGCAGTGTAAAAGGGTTCCTCTTTCTCGCATCCCCGCCAACATCTGTCATTACCTGAGCTGTTAATGTTAGCCATTCTGATAGGTGTGAGGTGGTACCTCATTGTGGTTTTGATTTGTATTTCTCTGATGATGACTAATGTTGAGCATCTTTTCATGTGTCTGTTTGCCATCTGGATGTCTTCTTTGGAAAAGTGTCTTTTGCCCATTTCTTCACTGATTGTTTGCTTTCTGGGTGTTGAGTTTGATAAGTTCTTCATAGATTTTGGATACTAACCCTTTATCTGATATGTCATTTGCAAATACCTTCTCCCAAGGAAATACGAGCTTAATGATAGTAGAGCATCTAGATTGAGAGGAGGACTGAATGGAGCTAGGTCCCCAAGGCATAGAGAAATAAGGCTGAGAATACGGAGCCAGAGCAGCAGGAAAAATAAATAGGCAGTCATGGACTGAGATCCTTTGAGCGCAGTTCTGTGTTCATCCCTCTTTGTCCTCTACACGCCACGGCCTTATCTAAGAATCTGCATGTAGCAGATAACTGGTCAGTGTTTTTAAAAATATTAGTCATAGTGTCTTGGTTCTCTGATAGTTATCTTGGCTCCCCATCATCTACAGAATTAATACCGTTTTCTTTTTTTTAAGTCTTTGCCATTTGGTTTTATAGCTCCAATTTCTATCTGTAGTTCATGTTTAGTGTTGTTCTGTCTTTTTGTGGTTTTCTGAGACATCTCTGCTTACCTATTGTTAATTCTCAGTATTCTTAATCATTAGCCTCTGTCAACAGTTACTTAGCACAGAGGCAGACAAGGTGATAGTGACCCCCCTGAAAGGAGATGGGTGTGCACAGTAGGAGGGACTGGTACAGCACCTCCAGCAGTTGTCTGGTGCTTCTAGGTTTCAGACTTGTGGTCAAGATGACTTTGGAGTTCCTCTCCTGAGTCTGGAATGCCTTGTGCCATGGTTGGTTTGGAAGTAATGATTTAGGACTTCATGGCAGTGTGCCTATTACAAGCCAGAGATTTGTAGGTTTAGAGGAATCCTTTAAACACTTAAGATCAGAAAGAAAAAAAATAATCATCCACAAAACCATAGTCCATAGCTGATCACCTTCCTACTATTTGGTACAGTTTTTAGTGATCATGGAGAGCTGACATTTCTTTTCATTAAAGACAGTCTCCCATTCTAATAATATGTATTGATCATCAAAGTGAAGTATGTAGTTCAAAATATGCAAGATAGTTTATTGGAGTGTAGGAAGAGAATACTAAAACTTCTATGTTTTCTCATTTTATTTATTTTACCTTTTATAATAAATTCAATCATACAGAAAAATAGAATAGCGTAGCACACATGCCCTTCTCCCCCTGCCCACTGTGTACTGGGTGTCTAATTTTATCTATAGCCCGTTCACTCCCTTCACCATATTATTTTGGAACTAATTCTAGAAAGCATTTGATACATGAAGATTTCAAAAGGTGAGGATTAAAAAACTATTATAACCCAATAGCATTTATATCTGAAAAATATTAAGAGCAGTTTCTTAGTATCAAATACTGAAGTTGTGTTCAAATTTCCAGTTACCTCATAAATGTCATAAAATTTTTGTTTTTATTTTTATTTATTTTTTTTTTTATTTATTTTTGGGACAGAGAGAGACAGAGCATGAACGGGGGAGGGGCAGAGAGAGAGGGAGACACAGAATCGGAAACAGGCTCCAGGCTCCGAGCCATCAGCCCAGAGCCTGACGCGGGGCTCGAACTCACGGACCGTGAGATCGTGACCTGGCTGAAGTCGGACGCTTAACCGACTGCGCCACCCAGGCGCCCCGTTTTTATTTTTATAGTTGAATCAGGATCCTCATTTTGCAGTTGGTTGACAGCTCTTATAAGTCTGTTTGATCTATCGCTCCTCCCTTATTCCTTTTTCCCCCTGTAGTTTGTTGAAGAAACTGGATAGTTTGTCCATAGAGTTTCCCCAGAGTCTGGATTTTGCAGATCGTCGTAGTATGGTTTAATATGTTTCTCTGTCCCCTGTATTCCTGTAAATTGGTATTGGGACCAAGGGCCCAGATTATTTCTAATCCAGATTGTTATTTTCAATATATTTGTTACCTATCTCTTTAAAATTTCTGGGTTTTAACTTACTAGCTCAGTAGTATTTGTATACAGTGTATAAATACACAGTTGGTGGGGCCATTAAAATTGTTTTTTCTGTTCTTGGTGCATAATCAAACTCCTGCAAAGATTGCTAGTATCCATTTTAGAACATGATCCTTCTTAACACTGGAGAACTTGGTATGGACCACCTCGTGCTGAAACTTTCTGGTCTACCTTTTAGTTAAATATATAATTTTATATGTGAATATATGATTCATCTGTGAAAGTTAAAGTCCTATGCTTCAATTCTAGGATCTGTGGATGGAGTATTTGAACATGGAGCGCATACGTTATGAGTTCCAGGAGACTGTTGGTCTGTGGACACAGGCCACACTTGAGTCCCATTCGCCGCCCTGCAGTTTGTCAGTGCAGCTGGACTTCACTGATCCTTTGTTGGGTGAGCTGTACCACCATCATCCCCCTTGAGTGAGTGAATGAATGAATGAATGAATGAATTGAGGGTTAAGGTTTACACAGTGTATCCCTCCAGTAAGAATTGTTTTTTTAGAAGTTCGTTGTTACCTTGTCTGCACCTTAGGGTTAGGTTCAGCAATGAGTGAGAGAAAACTTCAAAACAGTAATGATTTACATAAGGTGCTTTTTCTCCCATAAAAGAAGTCTGGAGGCAGGCAGTTCAGGCAGTAGCTTTAGAGTCGTGGCCTAAAATGTTGCTTGAGAGAAACTTGAACAAAGTCAGGAGTCTTTTCCAGTGATTAACATCCGACTTTGTTACTTTCTGTGTAGAGAGTAGTTGTTCTAGTGGAAAAACCCCAGCCATATGGGACGATCCCGTACTTGACCTGTTTGGAATGTTAAATTCCATCTGTTTGGGGTGCAAACAATACAGGTCTTTTTATGCCAACTAAAATCATGGCTATTAAATTTTCTTTTATTTTTCTTAAGAACAGAAAATGGAATGCTACATCTGGAATGAAGTCGGAAATTCATAGTAGTTCCTTAAGTATTTGTTGAGTTGATTTATTGACTTGAAATTTCCTTGACCTCTCCTGTTCCCTATTACCTTACTGTTGAAAAGAGGCAGGTATGTGGCAGCATTTTTCTTCCTGTGCTCAGTCCCCACCTGCTGTATGGTATGTGTATAGTGCAGTGAAGAGAGAGGGTGGGAAGATAGGAATTTATTGATTTATTGGATACCTGTGTGGTCAGCTCTGTACTAGGTGTAGAAATACAAACATTTAGATTGGATTCACCACTATGACCCCATGTGCAATCTAGTGCAAAGTTGGATGGACAGATTTGCCATCACTTTTCTCATATGGCACCTGGTTTCTTATTTGGATTCCATTTATTGAGTGAATGAGTAAGTGGATGAGTGAAAGAACGACAATATGACTGTGTAATGTAAGTTCCGTAGGAGTTTGTGTCCATGCCTTTGTTCATTTTAACACGACTGGTCTCAACCCTCCTGGTCAAACCTTGGCCTAATTTAAGATTTTTCCACTCAGCCATATTCCATAACGCCCACTTCTTTTTCTCCTCTTCTCTGAAGTTTATCTGGATGATTGCATTAAACTCTTAACAGGACCACCCTCCCCGTCCCCCAGTCCATTGACTGGTGATAGCTGCCATCTTCGTCAGACTTGCTTAGAGAGTTCGCTAGATCCCCTTTACGCTAGTTTCAAGTCCACACACTTGAGCATGTCATGCGAGACTGTCTAGGGTAATAGTTTAAGATCGTGAGCTTTGACTCTTTAACTCTCAGTAAGGAAGGCTGTTTGAGGCTAGGAGTTGTGTTTAATCATACCACATGCTCGTGAGCTCCCGACTCCTGGTAGAATATTAGTACCCCGGTGGGGGCTCCCTCAAAACTAGCAGGTAACGAAAGATAATGATTTTATTCATTTAGGCCGCTGAAGGTTTATGTAACTACTCTGTACATCTTCAACATTCTTCTCGAAGGTAACCAGCCAAAGCTTTGCACTCAATTAGTATGTTACTACCTAGTAGTAGCCTTTACTCAGTAAACGCGACTTAATTTTCTTTCAGCTAAAGAAAGGGTTTTAAGCAACTTGCGGAAGCACGAGGCTCCCCAGCCTCCCCTTGATCTGCACCCAGTGAGGCCTCCTGTGCCAGTCATTTCCTCGGCTGTGCTCCTGAGTCAGAAGGACACCACCCAGCTGGTGCGCACAGACCTGAATCTGTTGCAGCAGCAGGCCAGGTGAGACCGTGTGACCTCCAGGGTCATGCCCCTGTGCTTGCTGCTGGGACAGCTTGGATGCTTTAGTACCTTGAAGGGTTTCCTCCTCAGCGTTCTCTCCATGAAGATGATTTGACCAGGCTGGCCCAGTCAGGTACCTCAGTTAGCCAAGTTGTGACAAGTCCTTCGGTTTCATGTTGAAAATGCGTGGTGCTTTCACGGACTAGGAATTTTACATTTCCTGTGGTGGCATTTCTGTGGGCCAGCAGTGCCAGCCAAGTGTTTCTTAAACTTCTCCTGAGGAAACTTTCTGACACTGAAAAGATGGTATTAAAAGGGTAGGCAATGAGATTTACTTTCTTTTGTCACTGCTTTGCTCCCTAACTTTCCATATTCTTTAATAAATTGCCTCGGGCACTTGATTGAAATGCGGGAAAATCATTTAGTGCTCTGAGTTAAAGTAGATACAGAACGATTAGCTCTTTGTTTTTTTGTTTTTTTGTTTTTTGTTTTTTTTTTTTAAACGTTTTTTATTTATTTTTTGGGGACAGAGAGAGACAGAGCATGAACGGGGGAGGCGCAGAGAGAGAGGGAGACACAGAATCGGAAACAGGCTCCAGGCTCCGAGCCATCAGCCCAGAGCCCGACGCGGGGCTCGAACTCACGGACCGCGAGATCGTGACCTGGCTGAAGTCGGACGCTTAACCGACTGCGCCACCCAGGCGCCCCTCTTTGTTTTTTTTAAGTGTTTATTTTTGAGAGGGAGAGAGAGCGTGGGAGGGGCTGAGGGAGAGGGGGACAGAGGATCCCAAACAGGCTCCGCGCTGACTGCCCCATGTGGGGCTCAAACTCATGAACCGCGAGATCATGGCCTGAGTTGAAGTCTGACACTCACCCCACTGAACCATCCAGGCACCCCCGGAGCAATCAACTCTTTAAGGGTTTGGTTCCAGCTTGCGGTCTGGCGAGAAGGAGCGGGTGTGGAGTGAATCTGTTTTATGAAGTAGAAGAGTCTAATCTTTGCGAAGACACTGGGAATCGATCTCTTACTGGCTTTTTTTTTCCTTGGCTGCTCTTGGTCCAGGCATTGATTGTGTGCACGTGCATACAAATGTGCACGCCCGCCAGTGTGCGCACACACATGCCTACACAGTAACATAACCGTATCAACACCCTTGTAAACAGCTTTGTCCATCTTTGACAGTTCAGTTTGAGTTGCTAATACCGAAGAAATCACTGGTGCTTACAAGCAAGGTACCCTTTAGAATGCTTTAATTAGGATGGGATTCTCATTTGCTCTTGTATATTTAAGGGTCCATGTAAAAAACATCGTTAGTGTAATACAGATTCTAAATGAAGCTTCGTTCCTGGCTAAAAAGTTGTCCCACTTTTCCTTCCTTTTTAAAATTTCTTTAAAAAAAAATTTTTTTTTTTTCAATGTTTATTTTTGAGAGAGAGACAGACAGACAGAGGGTGAGTAGGGAAGGGGGAGACAGAGAGGGAATCACAGAATCTGAAGCAGGCTTCAGGCTCTGAGCTGTCAGCACAGAGCCCGACTCAGGGCTCTAACCCATGAACCGTGAGATCGTAACCTGGGCCGAAGTGGGACGCCCAACCGATTGAGCCACCCAGGCGCCCCTAAAATTTTTTGTTAAGAAAAAGAGAGGATTTGGGTAAGGCTGGGCACACACCTTTGGTCCTTTGTTACTATAGGATACTTGGTCTTGATGCTCTCTGATGCAGGCTGGGGGGAACTGGAAGCCTTTATCACCTACCGTGCAACCTTTCCGAAGCCTTTCTTCTACTCCCTGATGATGTTTTTCAGAACTGCAGCTCTTCGAGAATCTCAGCAGGTTGCCCTGGATAGTGAGCTGTTGGACACAATGCCCAAGCAGTATGTTAATAGAGAAGAACAGACCACACTACATTTGGAGTGTAGAGGCAGTAGTGGTAAGAAATGCCAAGGAGCAGCAGTTGTAACAGTTCAGGTAAGATTGTTTAAGCTTCTTCTTAATTCAGAGAATTTTTAATTGAGTCCGTAATAGTGGCATATTGTTAAGAGAGACTGAAAGAAGTTTGTAGCACATGATTCACATCCTGAAACACTTAATACATTTGGGGGGGTGAAGACCCACACAGAGCTGATCATGTATTTCCGTAAGTGCTCGTGTGTCCGACAAGGACAGAAATTCAAAGAAAAGCATAATCACTGAGAAGATCCTTAGAGGGTTTTAAATTGATCTTCAAAAGACTTTGATGATGATGGTTTGGATTCTGTTAGAAGGAATGTGGGAATGGAGTCCTCTGGACAACCATTTAGGGGTCAGTGGCTAGGTCAGCCTACTTCAGATTGTTTTTGGGTGTGGTGGTGGGAATTCACATTGGAAAGGATGATCACTTGGGAGCTCCAGCTGTGTGCTGTGGTCGGTGGGGAGCCACTGAAGACAAACGTGGGGGGGACGTGTGGAAAGCAGGTCAGTTGGACAGAGCCTGCCAACAGGCAAAGGAGAGGCGTGCAACTCCGAGATTAGGAATTCAGCCGCCTCTTAGTGTCATCTTCTTGCGCTGGAAAAACAGGCTTAATTAAGTTGGGTCTGTGACATTGAAAGGACTTCAGAATGGAGCTTAACTTTAGCCAGCACATCATAGCACTTGCTTTATGCCTGACTCTGTGTAAACACTCTACAGAACTTATCCTCACGGCATCTCTGTGAGGTGGGAATTCGGGTTATCTTGTTTCCAGACGGGGAAGTAAAGGCATAGAAAGGTTAAGTTTCATACCCAGAGTGACACAGCCACTGAGTGACAGAACCAGGGAGACCCGGGCAGGCTGGCTGCAGAACACAAGCTCCTTACTCACTGCACCCTAGTCCTTCTGCGAGGGACTTCGGGTCCCCAGAGCTGGGGAGGAAATGCTCAGAGGTTGGCTACCGCATTTGCACAAACATAGCTCCTCTTTTTTTGTTAGCTTTTAGAAATCAGGGAAAACTTATTTTACTGACTCTTGGTTGTCTTTCATAAATTTCTTTTTGTGCTTCCTCATTTGAGCAGTTCTGATGTATTCTTCATCAGTCTCCTTGGGAGCCTGTTTTCTCTAAAATGTCTTCTCTGAAATAACTTATACACTTGTCTTTTTCGTTACCTTCATAATTTGTTTTTGATAAAATAACGTATTTGTATGCATCTAAAGTTAAGAAATTTGACATGGGATGTGAGACTCCCAAACACGGAGAGAACATCTTTGGCCAGGTGTTTTATAAAGTTAATTTTCTTTCAGTGTACTTTTCCCCCAGTTACTAATGTTTTAGTAACACTAGGTGGGAGCATTTAAGAAGGATCACTTGCAAAAATAATGGAGCTTGGAGATAAGTCTGCTGATTTAGGACCGAATTTGATTTGGTGCAAAAAAAAAAAAAAAAAAAAAAAAAGAAGAAATGTATCAAGTTCTAATTAAAAAGGGTGTCTTACTACCAATCTGTGCCTTCAGAAATACACTATTTTTCCATATTTTGGAATTACA
This sequence comes from Neofelis nebulosa, assembly GCF_028018385.1. NCBI lineage: Eukaryota > Metazoa > Chordata > Mammalia > Carnivora > Felidae > Neofelis > Neofelis nebulosa. Next base: position 28,407,852 of record NC_080792.1, read on the forward strand.
CATCTTTGCCAGGCTGTTAATACTGTACAGAGAAGGGAATTCTCCTAAGATGCATTTTATTAAGTGACTTGGTAAGATAAATACAAAAATGTTTTTTCAGTTCTGGCTAATAGCTTGCTCTGTGAAGAGTCATGAATACTTACTGCCCAGCCAAAAGCCAGTTCTCTTTGCCTGACCGCCTGTTAACTCTCAGGGTCTTGTTGTGGTGGGCAATACCACCGGGCTGACTTGGGAGCTTCAGCTCCCAGCCTGTCAGTGACCTGGCTTTTTCCTTTTCAGAAAAAGTCATCATAATCTTGATTTGTCTGAACTCTTGAATTGAAATTTCTTTTATAAGCTTTTGCTTTGTTAATTCTGAAATAGAAAGGTATACTTTTCCTGAAATACCTTCTAAGTAATTCTGATAAGACAGAGATTGGAAAGCAGATGATTTAGGATAAGGACTCAAATGAATGTGGCTTAGATTTTATTTTTACAGACAACACAAAAAATATTTATGCTTTATCTTCTCAAAAGAAAAATTGGTAAATGCAAAGATTGCTTGAAGAAAAAAGAAAAAAAAAGAAAGGACAGAGAAGAAAAGGAGATTTTATAGAGACCTAAAGAATTTGAAAAAATAGCTGTGTTTTATGGCCATAATCTCTTTAGAAATATCTAAGTTTTCTTTAAAAGCACATTCTAATTTTCTGCTGGCCTTACTAGTTTGCCCAGCACCCTGACTTTCAGTTCTGTTTGGGAAGATCTAGAAACTGGGAAACTCCCACTGATGGCTCCTATCAATATTGACAACGGTATTTACTTCAGCCGTTAATTTTGCCTGATGATGCAGATATGACAGAGGAATTGAAAATGTGAAGATGGCAGCTTTTGTAGTCTGATTTATTTTTTATTATTTTATTTTTCTTATTTATTTTTTAAAAAGTTTATGTATTTATTTTGAGATAGAGAGCAGGTAAGGGGCAGAGAGAAGGAGAAACAGAATCCCAAGCAGGCTCCATGCGATCAGTGCAGAGCCAGATGTGGGGCTCAAACCCACTAACTGCAAGATCATGACCTGCACTGAGATCAAGAGTCGATGCTTAACTGACTGAGCCACCCAGGCACCCCATATTTTTCTTATTTTAGAGAGAGAGAGAGAGAGAGAGAGAGAGATTGTGCGTGCAAGTGGGCAAGAGGGGCAGAGGGGGAGAAGAGAGAGAATCTTAGGCAGGCTTCATGCTCAGCACAGAGCCAGACTAGGGGTTTAATCCCACAACTCGGATCTTGACCTGAGCTGAAGTCAAGAGTCAGACGCTCAACCAGCTGAGCCACCCAGGTGCCTTGTAGTCTGATTTAAATAGGATTTCTTTGGAATGTTACACAGTAGTTGCTAACTAAGGTTGTCCAGGCGGTACTTGCTGGTTGATACTTCTAGGAATTGAAGATAAAAACTTTTTTTGGCTACTCATCAATAGCTAAGAGCAAGGTAGAGAGGAAAGTTGAAACTCTAGCTGCCATGAAGTTAGGACATTATCTAATCTATGCAAGTCAGTTAGGTTTGCTCTGAGTTTTGGCCAGAGATTGTACTTGAGGTTAAAGCTGTCTCATTACACAATGGATGACTTTGGTTATGGATGTCGGGGAGGGAAGGTGAGTTCTGATTGTTTATTACTCATCAAGAAATTGTCTCTGGGAGAGCATATGTCATGCAGAGGGTAGGTTGTGTTGCTTTTATACATAGAATTATATCCTCTCTGTATGCGTGTGTCTAGGGACCACTTCATGGCTATATCCAGTAGTTTTAATCCTGTTTAACGTCATTTTATTATCTGGAGATGTTGAACGTCATGAGGTCTCTTCTAGTCCCTCCAAATCACTAGCACTTTGTAGTTTCCCTCCAGAATTCCTTTTCATCAATGCAACCCTTAGATTGCTGGTTGTGCTTGCGTCTACCCCTGATCCCCTTAGTCATTTGTGACATTGGCTGCTTTTGCCTACTGTTTGTGTTGGAGTTCTTAATCTAGAGTGGGTGTGTGAATGGTCTTTAGTGAGTCAGTGAAGTCCCTGAAAGTATATGGAATTTTTTTTTTGTTCTGGATAGTTCATAACTTCAGTAGATCCTTGATAGTCTATGACCACTGCAAGGATTAACCCATATGTTGCTGACTCCTACTCTGCTTTTCTAGTCCAGAATTCTCTGAGTTCCAGATCTAGATTTCCACCTGCCTATGTGATTTTCTGTGAATGTCCCATAAATACTTCAAACTCCACAGGTCCCAGCCTAATCCAATTTTTACCCTCCAAACCTGTTTTTCCTGTAACAGGAAGTGGGGACCTGGGCATCTTTGTCATCTCCCCACCCTCATACTCCCCATCTAGTTACTTTCCAAGTCATACTGGTTCTGCTTCTGAAATGACTTTACATTTGTTTCTTTCTCTTTGTTCCCATTGCCATTGTCCCCTGGTAGGCCCACATTACTTTTCCCCTGAACCACTACATAAGGCTTCCTGTCTATAGACTCTCTCCCTGTCCAGTCCGTTTTCCATTCTGCCACATTCATCTTTTTTTTTTTAATTTTTTTTAACTTTATTTATTTTTGAGAGAAAGAGAGCGTGAGTAGGGGAGGGGCAGAGAGAGGGAGACACAGAACCGGAAGCGGGCTCCAGGCTCTGAGCCATGAGCACCGAGCCCGCCGTGGGGCTCGCATTCACGAGCAGTGAGGTCGTGACCTGAGGTGAGGTCAGAAGCTTAACCGACTGAGCCACCCAGGCGCCCCTGCCACATTCATCTTTTTAAACACAAATCTAATCACACGTCCAGGCAAAAACCTAACATTGAGTATCCGGTATCTAAAAGGAATAGGACCCTTCGGATCCCCCCATAGTCTATTCTTGATGAGTTTCTAGTGGCATCATTTACCCTTTCCTAATCCCTGAACATTTTTTTTCTAGCCACATAGGCTTTTGCCATTCTCCAAACATGACATGCATGTTCCTACCTTCTCTCTCAGGCATGTGCTGTTACTTGTTCTCCCACACCCATTCGTGAGCTCCTTCCTCTCATCCTTCCATGCTCGGTTCAGGCAGCATCTCTCGAGGTCTTTCTCAGCCCCTCTAGTCAGACTGAGATAGTCCCTCCTTTCATAGCAGCTTTTGCATAAATGCTGTTGTATTCACCTGCTATTTTTCCTACCGGTCTGTGAACTGCTGAGGAATAGAGTTCCTGCCCTTAGGCATCTGTATTTCTGTACCATCTAGCATGGCTCCTGGCACATAATAGGTGCCCTTTCTCGCCCCCGAATGAGTCAGTGAAAACCACCAGCGCGTCAATCATGAGGTTATGTTACGACTTGTTTTGTATTATCATTACCTTGTCACACTGTTACTAGATTTTGAGTTGCGTGAGGGTCAGGACCTTGTCTTATTCGGGTTTCTGTTGTTAATGCCTCACACGGTCAGTGCCATAGAACCAGTGTGTTTGAAGGAACGAACCGTAGATTTATATTCTTCACAAGTAAACCCCCTGATTTTAACTAGCTTTAGGGATTTTGTAGATATTATTTGGTTGGAAGGTGGAACCTTTTCCTACTGGAAATTAGCCGTCATTCTGTGTGTTTACCGTAGGCCAACTTAATGCTTTCCATACAGAATCTCCGGCCTCACACACTGCTGCACTTTTCGCTCTACTACAAATGTCTCCTAGGTGGTCAGTCTTGGAAGCGATAAGGATTGTCTTCCTTCCGTACACGAGATTATTTCCCAGCTCTGTTCGGAGCACTTCTTATCACATGCTTGGGCACTCTTATATCCCAGGTAACATGCCGGTGACTGTTAATCTTCACAAAGTGGGGATGAGAAAATAGGTTCAGAGAGTCTCAGAGACTTGCCAAAACCACACAGCTAGTAAGTGGCTCAGCTGAAATTCAAGCCCACGTCTATTTGAACTCAAGACCCAGGCTTTCCCAGGCAGTATTGGGAAATGAAGCCATTTGCTTTTAGCTGTTTCTGCTCCAGCTTCTGAAGACTAGGTTAGCTGTACAATTCTGAGTAAGCTGGTCATGGCCATCATCTCTCTAAATTAACACGTGTACCACTTTCTCTCTCTGAGTTGGTGTGACAGGATCATCTTCTTTTTCAGTGATTAGAGAATTCATGGACCGGATCAATTTTTTAAAATCAACTTCATGGGGAATGACTTTATATTTTAAATATAAATTTTGACATTAAAATGCAAGAGTATGTTTTAAATATAATTTTAAATGGCTCATTTGTAAAGATTTCAAATTGTATCATGAACATATTTCATTGCTTAATAGAATTTTTCGTGAGGGAAAAGCCCTGGAAATTTCCAGCCATCTGCAAATGTTTGAACTATGTATAGCTTGTTTGGGGTATACAAAAGCCAAATATGTTTTATGGGAAGTGAGACGTGCTTCTTCTGTGGTCGTCTCTCCCAATAGAAGGCTCTAATAATTCAGTGATATTCCCTGAGGAAATGGGGTGATTTATAATAGGGTTCCTTTTGTTGGACTTCGGTATTGTGGGGCATGTGTGCCAGACCCAGGATTGATTTATTATCATGTGAAAATTTTGCTCCATCCTAGAAATGAAAGATGGAAAAGACCCACTGAGGGCCTCACAGTACTGTAAGATCCGACTCGCTTCGTCCAGCTTGCACATGGCTTTGTCTGCTTACGGTGACTCCGGCGCGCCCCCCGCCCCCCGCCCTCGCCGCTTTGTGCCGTCGTCTCCAACTTCTGGCGATTGTGAGCCGCCAGGCACTCAGCCCCTCTTCCGCCCTAGTGAGCAGAGAAAATTCTCTGTAGAGCTGGGGACAATGAGCAAAAATAAGTAGACTGGGAAATAATGAGAACTTTGAGTTGCTTTTGTGTGTGAGGATGTCTGAACTTTCCCACCTCGGTGCTTTGCCTTATTCCTGGGCATCTGTGGTTTGTCCGGCGTGGGGTGGCAGTTCTGCAGCGCCAGTCCCTTGGTCTTGACGGCATTTCCCAAGCGAGGGCACCTCTGTCCTTTCTCTCTTGTGCTTCCCTCCATCCTCACTGTCTTCCTCCCTCCCTTCACGTTCTTTCTTTTCCTCCCTGTTTGCCTGCTTTCTCTCCAGGCCAGCCAAGGGCCGTGGCCCTCAGAGACCCCACCTCATTGCACTCGGTGACACGTTAGGCATCGAAACTGTGCAGACTCCTGACCACGTTTTAGGCTGTTCAGCATTGGTCTTTGATTTGAGAGGTTGGAAATTTAATATTCGTGTTGATTCATTATGTGGTCTAATGGAAGTCATTTAATCATCTTATCTTTCATTTCTCCAATAGTAGAAATTAAAATAATTGTTAACATCATATGTTCTTGGATCTTCACCTTCATGCCTTTTGATTCAGACTAACAGCTTATTTCGTCTTTAAGTAAGAAGCTTTGTAAAGCTTTTTAATATGACATTGGTGAGTTTGATGGAAGAAAGTTATCATGATCATGAAAGCAGGCGCTCCGTGTACCGTCAGAGTTGTGCTATACTGGGGTGCTGGGTAGAACAAAACAAATAGCACCATTGCCCTCCAGTAGCCTTTCATCTGGAATTTACGATAGTAACTCTGGCAGGGACATCAGGACCTCAGTTAAATACGTTTGTGAATTAAGTATTTACATTATTTACAAACAAAGGATATCTGTAATCACTGCAGAGGTGGCTAAAGACTGGGTTTGGGCATGTGTGTATAAAGGAAAATGTAGACCCTTTGCTGACTCAGTGATTGGAGGAGACCGTTGGAGGAGAGTGTAGGATTTAACATTCCCGCCTTCTGAATGTTCTCATCTCTTCAGCATTCTCTGCTATGCCTGCAAGATAAGGCCACATTCCCTAGCCTGCTCCAAAGGACTCCCCAGGACAGGAACCCCAGTCCCTAGCCTGACTGCTCTGTGCTCTCCAGCCCTGACCTCCCTGCCTGGCTGGGCTTCTCTTTGCTGTCCCTCTGTTCTCTTGTGCCCCACAACTGCCACATGGGTTGTGTCTTTGTGTTGCAGCCTGGGCCTAGGATATGTTTTGCATCATTCATATCCAAAAGGGGACATCGAAATGTACAAACAAAGCAGCTATCACATAGGTCACCATCAACTAGTTAGAGAAAAGGGATATTAATAATCCCCTCAAATAGGAAATACATAATCTTAAAGAAAGGCTAATTGTTTAAATTGAAATAGATTTAGTTTTTTTTTTCTTAAACTCAATACATTCTCCATTGTCACATCTTTACTGAGAACGAGTAAATATTTCATCAGTGACGAGCTTTTGGGAACCACTGAATCAGTCACTTGCTCTTTCATAGGCATGCAACTGATTGGCGCACTTCTTGTATTTTTTCATATTTTGTTGTTTTATAATTGGATATGTTTTCTTCATTTCAAAAGGACAAGTGTTTTATTAATAGCATCTGTGTCGTGCTCTTTGTATGCTTGGCACACATGAGATGTGCACCCTAGTGGTTTAGGTTGACGTGTATGTGCTTTTTGGGTGGGGAGAATGGAGAGTGGTCAGGGCTCAGGGGAGGGGGCTCAGTGGGGGAGACGCTTGGTGTGCTTCCAGAAAACCTCAGTGGTAGAAGACATTGAGTCTGGTTGTGTTTTTTTTTTTAATTGTTTTTTAAAATCTTTATTTATTTTTGAGAGAGAGAGAGAGAGAGACAGAATATGAGAAGGGGAGGGGCAGAGAGAGAGGGAGACACAGAATCCGAAGCAGGCTCCAGGCTCCACGCTGTCAGCACAGAGCCTGATGCAGGGCTCGAACTCACAAACCGTGAGATCATGACCTGAGCCGTAGTCAGACGCTCAACCGACTGAGCCAGCCAGGTGCCCCGAGTCTGTTTTTGATGAGAATCGGGGAATCAAAACATAAGTGACAGAGAGCATATCCTACAAAAGACTGAACCAGTGATAAACTCGCTCCAGTTTGATCCTTCATGAAAAACCTGAGATTCTTGAATAGTTTTTTGACATTTTTTTCCCCACCCCTCTCCTATTCAACTGAGAATTTTGAGTTATAATATTAATTATAGTAATAGTTCTTCATCAGATGCTCAGTATATTTATAATATTTGCTTTAGGAACATAGCAAGGACAAAAAACGTCTTGACCACTTTAATCTTTTTTAGTTTGAAGGTATGCATAAAAATGAAGCAGTAAGCCAACAGCTTCATGTTTTGCGAAAAGAAGTGAAGCAGTTGCAAGCAGAAGCTGCTAAACCACCATCACTTAATGTTGTGGAAGCTGCTGTTCACGCGGAAAACTTGATTACGTAAGTTTTGAGGGCATTATAATTTAAAATGCAATGTTGTTATTATTGATAGTAATCATACATGCTACTATACCCCCAGACACCCACTAATTAAATTAGTACAGGATCAGCAAACAATGGCCTTTGGACCAAGTCTGGCCTGCCACCTATTTTTATAAATAAAGTTTTATTGGAACATAGCCATGTCCATTTATTTACTTAATGTGCATGGCTTTATACCACAATGGCAGAATTGAATAGTTGTGACAATTTATGGCCCATAAAACATAAAATATTTACTGGTTGGTCCTTTATAGAATAAGTTTGCTGACCCCTGAATTATGAGATGATACAGCACATTGAAGTTCAATCATGGAGAGATTGAGTGCTTAAGTTTTATATCAAAGTTGCATTTACCCAGGAAGTCAGCATTGTCAGCTCAGATTATAGAGCAGAGTTTGAAGGGGAATTGCTCAGGGGAATTAGGTTCTCAAGTATAGTTGCCAGCTTGCATTTGGCCATCATGGCTTTTCCCTTGGAGCTCCTGGCCTACCTTCAATGTCTTCTTTCTTCCTAAAGCCACCAGGGCATGACTTGGGAGAGTGGTTGACCCTGCCTTTTACTTTAAGGTGGTTCCACATTCCAGTACCAGCAACTAATCCCCCAGCAGATCGGCGTAGTGGTGTGTGGGGTGGGGCATTGAGTTCTTTTGTGGATTGGACTGGGGGTCCAGGGAAGAAGGAGATGAGGTGAATAAGAAATTGATGTGTCTTTTACTAGCAAAGGAACTCAAAACAGCCTGAGACTTAGAAGAGATATCTTTATTCTGGGATCTTATTCTATATAGAAATCTCTTTCTGTGACACGGGTTTTAAAATTTAGAGAGGGGCACCTGAGTACTCAATTAAGCATCCAACTTTTACTCAGATCATGATCTCACGGTTCACAGGTTTGAACCCCGCGTCGGGCTCTTTGCTGAAAGCTCAGAGCCTGGAGCCTGCTTCAGATTCTGTGTCTCCCCCTCTCTCTGCCCCTCCCGGGCTCATGCTCTGTATCTCGCTCTCTCTCAACAAGAAATAAAAGCATGTAAAAAGAAATATTAAAAAATTTAGAGAAATAAGTAATTAAATTAATTAAAAATGCATATTATATAAGGAATACACAAAGTTAAAGAATTATGAATTACATATAAAATATGAAACATTTAAGAATATTTAAAAAAATTTTTTGTAATGTTTATTCTTAGAGAGAGAAAAAGAGAGACAGCATGAGCTGGGGAGGGGCAGAGAGAGAGGGAGACACAGAATCTGAAGCAGGCTCCAGACTCTCTGAGCTGTCATCACAGAGCCTGACGCAGGGCTCGAACTCAAGGACTAGGAGATCATGACCTGAGCCGAAGTCAGCCGCTTAACTGACTGAGCCACCCAGGGGCCCCTAATAAGGGTAAGAATATTAATAATATATATGATTCCATCCCTCCCCCCCCGGAGGACATAAAATCATTTCCGTGTATTCAAAATAAGTTGTTGGGTCAAGGTAGAAGATACTTATCTACCCCATGAATTTTTTTTTCCCCATGAAATATTTTTAAAGTGACATTTATTTGGGGGCTCTGAAGGACTCTTAAGAATATTGCCTGTGTGAGAAGTGTAGAGTACCACGGAAGTACTTGTGAGTCTGTATTCTCTTATTGTAGACCAGTAGCCTCACCTGTATTTTCCCACAGGGCCCTAGTGAATGCCTACAAGTTGCAGCCTACCCCTGGGGTTCAGAAGGTTGGCATTAGCCTCTTCTTTACTGTTGTGGGTTATGTCAGTGATGAGACTCAGCGCCATCCTCCCACAAGGCAATTCTTTACTTCATGCATTGAGATCTTGGGACAGGTAAGGTAATTCTGTGTTTTTAGCCTCACTCACGTATATTGAATCTCTGTAGCATCCTCATTAGTTCTAGTGAGGGTTGACTTCAGACTTCTGTTACACGTTCAGAGTCTTACATAAGTCAGAAGCCCCTTTGAATTGTTGACTTCTCAAGATGCGATTAAAATTGTCGGTATAGAGTTTTGCTTCCCATACAAGAGATAGTAAGTTACTCATATTTGAAAGTCTGGGAGACATCAAACTTTTTCATATGCTTTTTGTGTTATTAACAATAACAAGCTCTTTATTATTTATAAAATGCTCTCCACTTCATCCTCACAGTGACTCTGAATGATTGATATCCTTTTCATTTTAAAGATGAAAACACAGGGGCGCCTGGGTGACTCAGTCGGTTAGGTGTCCGACTTCGGCCCAGATCACGATCTCACAGTTCATGGGTTCGAGCCCCGCGTTGGGCTCTGTGTTGACAGCTCAGAGCCTGGAGCCTGCTTCAGATTCTGTGTCTCCCTCTCTCTCTCTGCCCCTCTTCCACTCACGCTGTCTCTCTCGCTCAAAAATAAACATTAAAAACAGTTTAAAGATGAGAAAACAGGTCTCTGAAAAATGAAATAACTTGCCTGAAGAATATAGCTGGTCAGTGCTGGAGCTGAGCCTGTATCCCACGTCGTCTGTCTCAGTCCATGTTCGCTCCACCTCTCCACTGCTGTCTCCCAGTTGCTATTCTCAGTCCCCATTTCTTGATTTGACTTACTATTAAAAATACAGATATTTAACAAGGCAAGAGCAATGTATCCATGCACATTTGTGAAATATGTCATAAAGGAAAGGAAAGCCGCTTGATGGAAAATATGTAAACACTAACCATATACTCTTACCCAAATTCAATGGAATGAGTCCTTAGTTATTAGATACTTATAAGGGGACAATATAGAGCAGAAAATAAAATAGATTTTTAAGTAGTTTTTTTCCCTTGATTTTAAAATTGATGTATGCTTATGATCAGCAATGCAGACAATATAAAAAGTGTAAAGAAGAAACATTTCTCAATTCTAACCTCCTGGAGATAGACACTGGTTACAGAGCTAAACATTTTATTATAGTTTATCTTGTGTATGTATGTTTATTAGTGTGTTATGTGTGTGTGTGTGTGTGTGTGTGTGTATGTAGAAATGATGTATCATTCCTATATACAGCTAAATAGATAAACTTCCTCAGAAATGGGCAAGTGCTATTTTGTAACCTCGTGTTTTTCATTCAAACACAACTTCTAGACATTATTCTGTGTTTATAAATATAGACTGATATCATGGTCTTTAATACATACTGTTCCATGGTACAGATATATTGTAATGTATGGAGCCCAGGGCCCTGGATGGATATTTAGGTAGTTTGTTTGTTTTGCTACAATAAGCCTGAGATAAATGTTCTTCCACATCTCTGTGAACTTGGACTATTTTTTCCAGGATAATTTCCTAGAAGTATGGTTGCTATGTCAAAGGGACTAACATTTGATGTATATTGTCACAGTGCCCTGTTCCCACTACCATAGCAGGGTTTGAATTTATTGCACTCCATACCATAACCAGTGTTAAGAATGATGATTCTTTTAAAGTCTTGCTAATCTAAAAGGGGAAGTGTACCTTGTTATTATTTTAAGTTGGATTTCTTCAAGTATTTGTTAACTTGCATGACTTTTTCATATGTTTATTGGCCATTTAATTATTTTTTGTGATTTGCTAGTTATTGACCTTTGCACATTTTCTGTTGCAGAATTTCTTATTTTTTGATTGCTTTGAAAGAGCTCCTCAGACTATTAACCTGGTATCTGGAATATGTTCTAAATTGATTTTTCTACTTTGTCATTTTCCTTTTATTTTATCATATTTCTTGCCTTATAGAAGGTACAATTTTTGTATATTCAAATCTCTCAGTCCTCTTAGTATTTCTTTCTGCCTGTGGTCCAGCTTATCGGAGCTTTCCTGGCCCTGAGATTATTTAAATACTCACTTACATCCAGTACTTGAAACATTAGTGATCTTGATTATATATCAGTTGTTAAAGTTAGCTTTTTAAAAGTATTGAAAGCACATCTCAATAATATCTATAACCTAGAGGTTTTGTTTTCTTGACAAAATGTTGATACTTAGTGGGGGCGCCTGGGTGGCTCAGTAGGTTGATCATCTGACTTTGGCTCAGGTCATGATCTCATGGTTCAAGAGTTCAAGCCCCATGTCAGGCTTTGTGCGGACAGCTCAGAGCCTGGAGCCTGCTTTAGATTCTGTGTCTTCGTCTTTCTCTGCCCTCCCCTGCTCGTGCTTTGTATCTCTCTGTCAAAAATAAACATTAAAAAAAAAAAAAGTGCTGATACTCAGTAATCATGGTAGGCACCTTGCAAATTTCTGGATTCAGATTATCCCAATATTTTAATCTTTTAAAAATTCTCTATGACTTGTCCAAATCAAATTAATGGATCATCCAGAATTTTTAATATCACTTCCATTAGAAGTGTTAGGTTTATCTGTGATGATTTTAGATTTTTTTTTTATTGTTCCACATTTTCATTTAGAAAACGTTCTGTTTGCCTTACACACTAGCCCTTAAAACTTGGTTGTATAAATAAAAGTTGGGGAGGGGAGAATTTGGTGACATTTTCCCTTTCTGATTCTCTCAAGGTGTTTATCAGTGGCACTAAGTCAGAATGCAGAAAAGTACTTGAGACTATTCTGAAGAATAGAAGGCTGTGCTCTCTCCTGTCCCCTTTCTTCACTCCCAATGCTGCACCTGCGGAGTTCATTCAGCTCTATGGGAAAGTGGTGAAGTTTCTAAGTGAGGACAACAGTGATATGATTTTCATGCTGCTGACCAAGGTGAGATGTGATTCCGTGCTGATGCCATCACTGAAACGTGGGATCTAGTGTCGTTTCCGCTCTGTAGAAATGAAAGGCCCCCTGGAGTTCTGTTTCCAGGTAGACCCTTTCCGCATTTTGTATCGTCTTCAAGCAGCCTTTCCGTGTGGGGGCAGTGGTTGTGTCGTGTAGGGCAGTCTTATTCCTCATAGTAGAGAAAGGACTTTGCTCCCGAGCCCTCTTTAGAAACAGTACAGCTTTGAAATATTCATAATAGTAATTTAGTGCATCCTTCTTTTGACTATATCCTGAATTTATGCCGAAAATGTGTTTGATAAATGAGTTGTAATATATCAAAGTCTCTCATATTTGGAATAAGCCAGATATAAACAAATTGCCTTTGTCCTCATTCTGAGTAGAATATTAACTGAGACCTAGGCAATGAATTTACTTTGCCACTTGAGAATTACAGAGCCTTAGTGATTTTGCCTTCAATTGTATTTCTCTGACATCCATAAATCATAAAACCTAGGCATTTTTCTTTAGGGCCTAGAGACTGCTTTCAGTCTGTAATGGGGGAGAACAGGCTTTATAGTTGGGAATTCTGGAAGGTGATAGATAACAACACCCTGAATTTTTATTAACTGAGATAGGTAACTGCCATAGACACAGAAACATGGCTCTTTTAGATGGAGACAGTCGCCTAAGTGGCTGCTCTTTTTTTTGGCAGAGTGTGGATTCTTGCCTAGGAGGGAAAACTTAACCAAAAGTTTACTATACAAAAAAGCACACGGAACCGAGAAAGCTTTGTCCCTGTGGCCCAGAGCGCAGAGATGGAGGCTTCCGGGTGCCTGTTAATTATTGACCTCCGCTCAGTACTTGATTATAAATTCTAGTTTCAGTTTTTGTAAAAAGCCAAATGGTCAGTGGTCTTTGACTTTAAATTTGCACATCATTTTCTCTACTTCAGCTAATTTCCCCGTGTCAGTAAAACTGCTTCTTGTTTCTTTTTTCTTTTTAGTTCGATCTTAAGCAATGGTTAAACGCCACTAAACCTCCTCTGTCTGATCGTACCAGGCTTCTGGAGTCCATTCACTTGGCACTTACTGCCTGGGGCCTTGAACCAGATGAAGATATTTTGATGCCTTTTAATCTTTTCTGTAAGCACTGGACTTACCTTCTTCTCTACCAGTTTCCTGACCAGTACAGTGACATTCTCAGGCTGCTGATGCAAAGTAAGTGGCTTTTAATTGTGACTGATTAGATTGCAGCGAATATTTGATGTGACATTTACCATTCTATGGATGTCATCTAAAAATGTAAAAATAAGACAAGTACGCAGGAGTTTAGAATTGCTAATTTTTACCTAAAGTGCTTGACAAACCGAAAGCTGTTTGTAGAAGAGGGCAGTGATTGTCTTAGTGATTGTCCTAAACGTTTGGATGGGTCCTGATTCAATAAGGCAGCACTTAGTATGTGGTGTTGGGGTCCACAGTCGTGCACCCACCTCTTTCCCTTGACTTTGCAACCGTCCTGAACTGGGCTGGGGTAGACATGCGCCTGCTTCCTCTGTTGACTGCAGATTTGGTGAGAGAAGGAAGTTGCTTCTTTGCAATATGTTTAAGGTGCCAGTCGGTTTCTCTGTAGGTCCAAATAGTGGATACATTTTGGTTCCCCTCCCCCTTAATTCTTTGACTCATGTTTGTTTGCGAGTAAATTTTACCTATATATAATGGCAGACTGTGTTTATATTCGCCAAGGGACTGAGATGTGTTCAGTTTTCCACAGCCCCACTCTCCCATCTCCCCACCGCCCTGCATTTTTCACTGGAGTATTGGAGATTACAAGAGGAGTAAAGGTTGTTAGCATTTTTATTTTGGGAATTTCATTAGGCAGGAATTTTACTGAAGTTTATTAAATGAGATAGTATTTACTTTTTTTGTGCAAACTTCAGATAGTTTATAGGTGTAATGGAAAACTAAGATTTGCTTCATGCCAAATCTTTGTGTTACTTCATAGAAACCATTTAATGAATAGGTTAATGATTTTATATATTGGACTATCTGAAGAAATACTGAAATGTGTGGTCTCGTTTTCAAGCTTTCATTGTTTCCTGTGGAGGCCAGTTGCAGGGTGGGTGGAGAATGGTTGCAGGAGAGGTATTTGTATGATTTTGATCCATTATGAATAACTGATTTTTGTTCTAAATTTTCAAAATTTGATCAAGTATTCATTGTGGGTTTTTTCCCCGAAACCTTTTTAAGGAATTGTAAACGGTGTGTTCAGGCAACCATTGACTTGCATTTAACAGGAAATTTATACTTCCCAGGAAGAGTAATTCAGTTAAAAGCCTAGGAATGACAGTACCACCCCTGTCAGATTCTATGACTTCTAGCCTCCTGGTTTCCCCTTCCTCCCTGGGGAGGGTGTTGCTGTTCTCCGGGCTCTATCCTTTGCTTTTCTATGATCTTCCTTCTTCGTGGGCATGCCCGTTGTTTTCCCTGGCTTCACTACCCTCTTCTAGGTGTGCCTGACTCCCACACCTGTAACTTGATTCCAAAGCTCTGCCCCAGGAGCCCCACCACAGTAGCCATTCACCACAGACCCTTCACTGTTCCCTAGACGTCTCTCGCTCACCATATTGCAGCTGCCTCATCATCTCTCCCCTCAGATATACCAGCCTTGGTTGTCCCTCGTGATCCTCATGCCATCTCTGGGTGGGAAGGGCCTGAGGAGGTCTGAGTCCTGGCCTCTGGGTGTGAGACTTACCAGGAGCACAGTGCTGTCCGTAGTGTCTATTTTGCATGCTGTGTCTGTGTTGCTTTAGGTTTTGCCTGTTGAGGGAGTGGAGTTTCAGGAGTAAGTACGAGGAGAGAGCCTAGGCTCTGAGGTTCCATTCTGCAGTCCAGTCTCCCTTGTCCTGTTACTGCTGTTTCTCTCACAGCTTCATCCAGGAGAGTGGCACTTTTACCATTCCCCAGGTAGGGGCTGGTAGGCAGGATTCCCCACTCCCAACACTGGATTCCAGCCCCGATGACTCCGGCTGTGCTCACTCCCAGGAGAGTCACTAGGAACCAGGAAAGTCAAGAGGGAAAGTCAAGTGTCCGGGTGGACAGTTCTTTTAATAGGTTCTCATTACTGTGGCGTCTTCACCATAGATCTGTATGAATTTGTTTTGGATTTTTATTTAATTTTCATTCCTTTGGGTTTGTTTTTAATTTTAATTTTTTTAATGTTTTTATTTTATTTTATATTATTTATTAAAAATTTTTTTTTTCTTAACGTTTATTTATTATTGAGAGACAGAGAGAGATAGAGCACGAGCATGGGAGGGGCAGAGAGAGGAGGAGACACAGAATCTGAAGCAGGCTCCAGGCTCCGAGCTGTCAGCGCAGAGCCCGACGTGGGGCTCGAACTCACAAACCGCGAGATCATGACCTAGCTGAAGTCGGACGCTCAACTGACTGAGCCACCCAGGCGCCCCATTAATGTTTTTATTTTATTTTTGAGAGAGACAGACAGAGTGTGAGCAGGGGAAGGCAGAGAGAGAGGGACACACAGAACCCGAAGCAGGCTCCAGGCTCTGAGCTGTCAGCATAGAGCCTGACGCGGGGGCTCGAACTCACCAGCCGTGAGATGCTTAACCAACTGAGCCACCCCAGGCGCCCCCAAATTTCGTTCCTTTGTAAAGTACACGTGTTCTTTGATTCAAGTTGAAAAAGTTAGTTTGTGAAAGATGCTAACTTGCTGTCCTCTTCCCGTCCCACAAGGCTCCGCAGAGCAGCTGCTGAGCCCGGAGTGTTGGAAAGCCACTTTGAGAGCCCTGGGCTGCTGTGCCCCAAACTGCCAGCAGGGAGCAGCTTCTGCCGAGAGCTCAGTGCTTCAAAGCTCTCCAGATGTTCTCTTGTCCGATAAGCAGGTGTGTAGCTTTTGGTGTCTGAAGTTTATGTCTCTGCATTTCTTTTCTGTTTCCTTCCCTATTTTTTAAACAGTTGGGACACATTCAAAATTTATATCTAAAAAGCTGCACTCTTATGGATTATCTTTAAGAGCCCTGTGTTTTCCTTTGTCTCTTGCTTCCTCCCATGCCCCCTTTGCCTTTCTCTCACACCTCAGAGTCTGATTCTTGCCCATCCATTTAGGAGCAGCCCAGGCCACCCCGTTAAACCTCCCCTCACCACCTTAACTCATCCGATTCTTAAGCTTACACCCCTGGCACCTTTGGTCAGATTTTCATGCAGTGTCCCATGGGGCTGGGCTCCTCATTTCGTCAATTTTATGTGCTATGGGTCCATGTGAGAATGTACTGGACAGAATGGTTCCTCTGCTTTAGAAAAAGAGTTTGAAATCTGCTGATTTACTTTTCATATGCAAACACCTTTGCAACTGTGTTACAAAGTCTGAGCCCTCTGTCACAGTCCTCTGTAGTAGCTGCTGAAAGTAGACATTGGGTGAGGATTCTTTGACCAGTCATTCTCTTCCAGGTAATGGAGACGATACAGTGGCTCTCAAATTTTTTTTACAAGCTTCGCTTATCCACATTGGACTTTAAAAGCTTTGGTTTATTCTCAAAATGGAGTCCTTACATGGCTGATATGAAGACACTCTTGGGCTATCTTGTTAAAAGGCTGCTTGACTCAGAAATGGCCTGCTTGGCTCAAGACCCATCTGCCAGCAGCAAAGCAGGTAACATGCCTTTAGTGCAACAAAGAGTGGGGTGTTCTGACCTTCCATCAGAGGAGACTTGAATAGACACATGGAGAGATTTAAATCTTAGCAATAAAATTAAATATCTGAGTGTCAAGAAGAAGAAACAGGAAATATGCAGTGTAGGTGTGAACCCATCTATGTGTCATACCTCTGTTCCCCCTCACAGGGGTGCCTGCTTCAGCTTGTCTCTGCCCCTCCTTCATAGAGCAGGGTGCAAGGAGATGGGTTTCAATCTCTAACTCTTTCTTCCTGTTCTTTATCTTGCTCAGGAAAGGGTTCTGAATATTTAAGCTTTTATCGTTAAAAAATACGCAGTAAAAAATTATCCATGATCCTGTGTTGTAATAAAAATTCTTCAAGAAATTCCATTGCAGCAAATGAAAACACAAACAGACATACTTAGTTATAAGAAACATGTTGTTTGCATATCAACATAGGTTTGTGAGTATATAGATGAGAAGAAGTAGATTTTTAGTGTTACCAATGATAATTGACAAAGGATGAGCTTGTTTCTTGTCTCTAAAAATTTTGCTTTGTTTTAGTGCTGAGATCCCTACATTCAGTAATCATCCAGCTCTTTAAGCCATGGATCTTGGTTTTAGAGAACAATGAAAGGTAAATTGTTTTTCAGATATTCAAATTCCTTTGAAATTTATAGACTTAAAAGTTCTGAGGGGATTTTGGTATAAGGGATGCATTCATGGATTTGAATTTTTATGTAGGGCCGTATTTAAATTTAGAAAATGCTTCCTTATTGTTTTTTAAATTTTTATTTAATTTATTTTTTTTTAATTTACATCCAAGTTAGTTAGCATATAGTGCAACAGTGATTTCAGGAGTAGATTCCTTAATGCCTCTTACCCATTTAGCCCATCCCCCCTCCCACACCCCCTTCAGTAACCCTCTGTTTGTTCTCCATGTTTATGAGTTTCTTATGCTTTGTCCCCGTCCCTGTTTTTTTTTTTTAATTATTTTTGTTTCCCTTTCCTTATGTTCATCTGTTCTGTGTCTTAACGTCCTCATATGAGTGAAGTCATATGATTTTTGTCTTTAATTTCACTTAGCATAATACCCTCCAGGTCCACCCATGTAGTTGCAAATGGCAAGACTTCATTCTTTTTGATTGCCGAGGAATACTCCATTGTATTTATATACTACCTCTTCTTTATCCATTCATCCATCGATGGACATTTGGGCTCTTTCCATACTTTGGCTATTGTTGATAGTGCTGCTATAAACATTGAGGTGAATGTGCCCCTTTGAAACAGCACACCTGTATCCCTTGGATAAATACAGAGTAGTGCAATTGCTGGGTTGTAAGGTAGTTCTATTTTTTATTTTTTGAGGAACCTCCATACTGTTTTCCAGAGTGGCTGCACCAGTTTGCATTCTCCCCATAGAAAATGCTTCTTTATGAAGGGAACTTAAGACATTTTCTGTTAGTGGAATTGCTAGTCTGGTCGATCAGAGCTATTATCTTAATACTAACTTCGAAGCAAAACTGGACACTCATTTCCTTTTTTTCCACAATAAAGACATTGAATAAATTTTGGTCCTTAATTTTGGAAAAATTGTTCTCTTGAATTTGAATTTGATAATACGATACTATAAAATATGAGAGTAACTTGGTTTTATCCAGTACCTCAGTTATTTTTTGGAAGTAAGTTGGCTTCCGAATTACTGGGTGGGAATTAACGTGAGCTCTGCAATTAAGTGAAAACATGGTGTTGCGAGCATTCAAATGAGAGGTGTAGAACTGCTCACATGCAGGTAGCTGCCTTATGAGTCTTTTCCCTGAAAGGCATACAGACAAAGCTACATGAACTTGTCGGGAGCTTGTTAACATTACGCCAGTGCTAGATATCTCAGTATTTAAGGTACCTTCACAAATATTGATCTGTTCCCAAGACTCAGAGAACAGGAATGACTTACTCCAGTTCCACAGCCAGTGAGGGCAGAACTGAGAACAGAGCTCAAGGCTCTGACTTCCATGTCAGATCTTTGTATTAACCTGTGCTGCTCCAGGGGCTCATTGAGGAAAATAGAAAAGGTTCTGGATCTTTTCTTTTGCTAGGGAACTATCCTTAATCTACAAGCTTCAGGATTTTGCACAGATTCTAAGACTGCTGGAAGTAATGCAGACTGCTGTTTATTTCTGGGAAGAATTAATGGGATTTATTTTGATACTGAACTTTCTGAACCCAGTTCAGAAACTAAAATGATCATGTAAAGAATTTTTTTCTTTGGTTATTTCCTGTCCCTTTTTGGTCATCTTTTTTGTTATGTGGATTTTTTTTTTCTTTTTTTCATGTTTTGGGTAGAGAAAACTGTTGAAGCCACTTAGCAGCATATACCTAAGACATTTGAAATGTAACCAAGATACACAGGGTGTAAATTAGGTATAAAAAGGTGTTAATTTATGTAGGTAACACATCTCTGACTTAATTGCATTGGAATAAACGTTGAGAAGGAAACTAAATTGTATGGCGGATATTATGAGCCTCCCGGAATTTCCAGCTGTTAGAATGGTCTAAGTGTGTATTTGGGCTACGTAATACAGTGTTCTCTAGGACATAGGCGGTCCCTAGACTCTGGGGCCTAGAATAATTTAGTCATGGTGCTTTCATTTCTAAGTGTGTGCTTCTTTTATTTGAAGCAGCCAACGACATTACCCCTGGCTGGAGAGTGATGCTGTGGTGGCCTCGAGCATCGTGCAGCTGTTCACTGACTGTGTTGATTCGTTGCATGAGAGTTTTAAAGGTAGGAAGAGGTTACGTTATGTCTCTGGTTGGCTGTCACTTTTTCCCTAAGTCATTCGGTTAATCTTTGGCCTCTGCTCTCCCTACTTTATTTAATTTTATTTTAGTCGGGGGCAGTCATCTTTGACCAAAGACGGTCACTGATACAACTGGTTAGCGTGAAGTTTGTAACATCATACGTTGTTTGTAAGGCAGCTCCAAGCTTCGCCAGCCATGGCAAATAGGCAGCCGTTCTCTTCAGATACTCTCTGGCCCTCATGTTGAACCTCGTTCTATCTTCTGTGCCTCTAACTCCTTTTTCATGTTTTCTTTCTGTGCTTCATTTTGGGCAAAGGCTTGAGGTCTCTCTTCCAGTTTACTCAGTCTCCCCAGTCCTGTCTAACCTGCTTAACAACAACAACAAAAAGCTTTGAGTTTCTTATTTCAGTATCTAGAAGTTGTATTTGTTTTTCAAATCTACCCTGTTTCTTTTTGATAGCATCTGATTTCTTTTTTTGTTTAAAATTCTAATTGTTATTTCTTTGAAATGTTTAAACATACTTTGCTTTATGACCTGTGTGCGGTAGTAATTATCTGAAGTCCCTGCTGGGGACACCTGGCTTATGCTACAGTTGGATGTTCCTTTAGATTCTCATATTTAGAGGCTTGTTTCCTTGTGTATTTTAAACAAATGTTCACTTATTTTGAGAGAGAGGAAGTGTGCGTGTGCACACACAAGTGGGGGAAGGGCAGAGAAGCAAAGAGAGAGAAAGGAGGCGAGAGAGAATCCCAAGAGGCTCCATGCTTAGCTCAAAGCCTCACTTAGGGCTCGATCTCAGAACTGTGAGATCATGACCTGAGCCAGTAGATATCAAGGGTTGGATGCTTAACCGACTGAGCCACCCAGGTGCCCCTCCTTTTGTATCTTTTTGTTTATTTGTTTATTTTGAGAGAGTGTGCAGGAAGGGCAGAGAGAGAGAGAGAATCCCAAGCAGGCTCTGTGCTGTCAGTGTGGAGGGTGACACGGGGCTTGAACTCACAAACTGTGAGATCACAACCTGAGCCGAAATCAAGAGTCAGATGCTTAACCAACTGAGCCACCCAGGCACCTCTCTGTGTATATTTTTAAATTTCGTATTGTGAGCCCGTATTTAGAGACATTTTCTCTGTAGAAATTCCATGAAGACCAGGATGAGGGTGTGTCTTCCAGAAAAGATCCTCATTTGTTCCATCTGGAACTATGATTCCTCAGCCTGCGGTTTCTCTCACTACACAGGTATAAGCAGTCAGACCCCAGACTCGCTTGTAGGTGTGCCCAGTTACCACGAACAGCTCCCCCCGCTTCCTCCGCTCCAAGTCCAGGTGAAGGTAGAGAAAAGGTTCCTTTCTTCCCCGGATCTGCCCTCTCAGTGAGGGCACAGGCCTTGGGAGACCCCTCATGCTATTAGAGCCCTGCAGAAGCAGACCCCTCGGCATGCAGCTGAGGCTTTGGTGTCTGTTCAGGACTTGCGTTTCCTGGGCTGTCTTTGCTTGTGGCCACCCACATTTGGCCTAGTTGTCTTCCGCTGAGTGTACCTAGCTATGCATTTTCAAAGATGTTTTATTTGGGGCGCCTGGGTGGCTTGGTCGGTTAAGCGTCTGACTTCGGCTCAGGTCATGATCTCACGGTCCGTGAGTTCGAGCCCCGCGTCGGGCTCTGTGCTGACAGCTCAGAGCCTGGAGCCTGTTTCAGATTCTGTGTCTCCCTCTCTGTCTGCTCCTCCCCCTGTTCATGCTCTGTCTCTCTCTGTCTCAAAAATAAATAAACGTTAAAAAAAAATTAAAAAACGAAAACAAAAAAAAAAACAAAGATGTTTTATTTTACCTACTGTATCCAAATGTTTTATATTGGGACGTTTATAAGGACATTTGTTCCACTCCACCCAGATTCTTGCGGTTGCCTCCTTTTTTTCTCATTCTAGTTTCTGTTCCTGCCTATTGAATAGATTAATTATTTCCTGAAAACAGTATTTATGTCCTATCATATTCATATTTCCAAACTTTTAAGTGTCATGTTTTAGCCCAACATTCAGATGTATCTGGCCCAGTGCACTTCAGCATTGTGCAATGGCTTCCTTATGGAAACCTTCCACTCCAGCCATACTGCTTGACACACTGTTCCGCCGATGTCCTTGGCCCTCCCCTCACTGTACTTGCTCATGCTGACTCCACTACTGGACGAAGCCTCGGGTCCTTTATATTCTTCTGCACATGTTTTTGTACACACGTGTTTCTCTTCTGCCTTTGAATCTTCATAGTACATCTTCATAGTTTGAGTCCTTCAGGAGCAGACACCGTGGTGGGGTAGAATGCTACTTGGGATCTTTTTGGGGTGGTCCCTGGGAAGATAGGAGGGAGAGGAGCGGCAGTGGGCGAAGAACGCCTTCAGGGCCCGTGCAGGTGTAACACCTGTGAAAGGCGATGGGAAGGAAGAGCAGTGCCTCTGCCCAGGCGCAGCTCTGAGAAAGGGCTGGCCAGCCCAGCAGCGAGCGCCGGGCCAGGATTCCTCACGGAGTGTTCCCCTGGTGGGCAGAAGTGGCCAGCTCTGTGCTCAGCTGTTGGCTCCACTCAGGCACTGCAGTGAGTCCTGAAGGTGCCATGGCCTGATTGGCACGTGCCGTTTCTGACTAGTGTACCTCTGTGGCTGCCGTGGCCTCTGTGGCCGCCATGTGTCTGTGTGGCACTTAGTCGCAGACTTAATATGTCATCCAGTCCTTAAAAAAATGTGCACATGGGGCGCCTGGGTGGCGCAGTCGGTTGGGCGTCCGACTTCAGCCAGGTCACGATCTCGCAGTCCGTGAGTTCGAGCCCCGCGTCAGGCTCTGGGCTGATGGCTCAGAGCCTGGAGCCTGTTTCCGATTCTGTGTCTCCCTCTCTCTCTGCCCCTCCCCCGTTCATGCTCTGTCTCTCTCTGTCCCAAAAATAAATAAATGTTGAAAAAAAAAATTAAAAAAAAAAATGTGCACGTGTATAGAAAGATTTAGGTTCACAGCAAAATTGAGCAGAAAGTACAGCAAGTTCCCATATCCCCCCCCCCCCCCACCCTGGATAGCCTCCCCCACCAGAGTGGTACATTTGTTACAGTTGATGAGCCTACACTGACACATCATTATCACCCAAAGTCATGGTGTATGTTAGGGTTCGCTCTTGATGTTGTACGTTGTTGATTTTGAGAAATGTATGATGACACATACCCACCATTACAGTTCTGCCTACGCCGCCCCCCCCCCCCCACTAATTCTTGGGGAGAATTTTTTTTTCTTTCTCCGTAGTTTTAGTTTTTCTATAATGCCAAATAATTGGAATCATACATTATATAGCATTTCATATTGGCTTCTTTCACTTACTATTATGCATTTAAGATTTCTCCAAGTCTTTTCATGGCCTGATAGCTCATTTCCTTTCAATGCTGAACAACATTCCGTTGCCTAGATGTATCCATCCAGTATTTTTTATTGATCTTTTATATATATGCCTGATCTCTTAAAACTTTTTTTTTTTTTCTGACTCAACTGTAAGATGTAAGCTCTAGGCACAGAAACATTCTTTTTATCCCCACAAGACTCGGGCAGTGCCGTAGGTTCAGTGTCTATTTGATAAGTATGGGTTCAATGAGTAACGCATGAAATCCTAATAGTACTCACTTTTTTGTTTTTGTTTTTTTGGAAAGATAGACTTCTGGCTTCTTCTTACCATCATCAAAAAGATTTGAGCATTAAATTATAATCACAAAGGCTGTATATATTTGGTTTCTTAGTATAAGGGACAAGTACTCTCTTAGGCTCTTGCCTGTGTATATAAAGTAAGAAAGTAGCTTGGGTACAGGAGGGTACACAGCTAACATCAGGAATTGGTAGCTGAGTTCAAGGAGAGGAAACAGCACTATGCAAAGCAGGAAGAAGTATTTTGTTATAGCCTTTTAGTGAGGTCTTCTGATCCAGCTCTCTCCTTTTATTTGTGAGAAAATGAAGACCCAAAAAGCAAAATGAATTTATCTGAGCTCACAGAACTTAGGTGTATCTGGGCTGGAACTAGAAACTCAGTCTTGTCCTAAGAGATTACCTTTTAGACGTCTTGTACCTACATATCCGTACTTATTTAAACAAAACTATTTTTATTCACATTTGAACAAATGCTACTCTTACCTTGTCTTAAAAGGTTAAAAACATGTTAGTGTTTCATGATGCAGAATAAAGTAAGGATGCGAACCAAGGGCACAGGCATGTTAGAAATGATAAATTGATTGGTACCGTGGGCTGATGCTTATTTGTCATTTTTCAAAAGCCGCTATTAAGAAACATCGTCAGGTTTCTGTTCTTGTTGTGCGTGGCTCTCTCTTCTTTGACTCCATTCATTCCTTTTTGTGAAACCAGAAAGTCTGAAAAGTTTTGTTTTAGACGAAATGCCGGTTACATTGCCATGAACTCTTGAGGGCACTGTAGTAATTGATACTGGTGATGATAATACTGAGTGATGATAATACTGAGTGATAACACAGGAGTGTCATTTTAGACTAACTTGGCTGAGTGACAGCAATAATCTAGTTTTACTGCACCAAGGGTTAAGTTTTAGTCATGTGGCACATTTCTTCTTGAGGGGTATTCGATTCCTCCAGGGTGCCAAATGAGTAAGTGCTAAGGCCAGTGGCCGCGTATATGCCGAGGGCAGCAGACTAAAGGGGTACCTGGAAGTGGTTGGGGTTATGCAAGTGTATTTGTGTTAAAAAGCCAAATAGTTAGAAGTTTTAAAGAAACACTGATCGCCCCTGCTTTCTCCCACATCCCAGCTACTTATTCCAATTACCCAAGTGAGTAATTACATACCAGTCTTTGTTAGTAATTTGCCATCAGTTTTTTTTTTTTTCTTCCTGGCCCATGAAAATCTTTGAAAGTGAGTAAATATAGAGAACCTTGGGTCTTAGACTTTCAGTTCAAATTTCTGTTTTGTATTAATTTGTTTATTTTTAAAGATAACCCCGAATGTCTTCAGCTGTGTTTTCCATTTCAATTTCAGATAAGCTGTCGCCAGGTGATGATGGAGCCCTCAGGTTGCACCTGCTGCATTACTGTGAAGCATGCACAGCACCCAGAATGCCGGAGTTCATTCTGTACGCTTTCCATAGTGCCTACCAGAAGCTCCCGTGGAGGGACCTGCACCCTGACCAGATGCTCATGGAGGCCTTCTTCAAAGTAAGCCTCACTCCCTGTGGCACAGCCCGGCTTCTGGGCAGCAGCCTGTTCAATGGTTTTTAGCCACAGTTGCGGTGTGGGCTTTCTGTGTGCCTGTGTGGTGCTTGTGTGGAGGATGTGACTTCCCATGGAAATCGTTTCACTGTGTGAGCGGGTGATTGGAAAACACTTCTAGGACCATTTTTAAACCCAGAGAAAGATTTTGTCTGTCACATGGCTGTCACCCCCTAGATTTTAGTAATATTGTTCGATGAGTACATAGTTTAATGACTTCGTCATGCTCAATCTTGCTGTTTCTGGGTTTGCATATTTTTCTAGGATAGCATCACCAGACTCTCATACTGTTAAATGTTCTATTAAAGCAAAATGTAATTGGTACTCAAACCATTAGTTTCTTTAAGCAGTTACATACGGGAATAATGTTGTAGGAGACAGAAGTGCGTTGTAACGGCCAATGATGCGTCGTAATCGTATAAAGACCTGAAATGACCTGGAAAAAATGCTAATCTGTGTGTGTGAGTTTTAGCAGTAGAAGCAGTAGTTGTGAAAAACAGCCACAGTGGTGTTACTTACCAGCCAGGCAGTGTTGTTGTTCTTAAGTTTATAGTTTTCTTTTTTTTGTTTGAGAGAGAGAGAGGGAGAGAGAGAGAGAGCGCGCAGGGAAGGGGAGAGGGAGAGAGAATCTTCAGTGGACTCCACGCCCAGCGAGGAGCCTGATGTGGGGCTCAGTCTCATTCATGACCATGAGATCACGACCTGAGCCGAAATCGAGAGTCGGACGCTTAACTGACTGAGCCACCCAGGCACCCCTCTTATGTTGCTATTTTTAGCAACCTGTTATAATCTGGTCTTCTTAGCTTTTTACAGTCATTTCCATTTATTTATTCATAGTCACTAGCTCATTTGTGTTCACTCTTAACTTAATGTCAATTGATTACTGGGACACCCTAAGTGCTTTAATTACTGCGGGTCCACAGTGGTTCGCGGCAGTAGTGAAATGTACTGCAGTCCTTCTGTGCTGCACACGGAGACTCACCCAGGATGTTCTTGTCAGCCACTTGTCTGTGGCTGAGCTCCAGGGAAAGCTGAGGACAGTTGTCTCAGAGATAAGAGGTTAGGAATGTTTTTGTAGCTAGGTTTAGTATATGAGACAGGTCCTAAGTATGTATTTGTCACTGTTATGAACATGGAAGAAAATGTTTGTTTAAAGAGCTGTAATACAGCTTTAAGTAAGAGGGCAGCCTCAGCTGTGTGACAGATTAAACTAGAACAGTCTCTGAAGGGATGCTCTAGACTCTGTGCCTCTAGGAATTTTAGTCTAATGATAGATGACCCCGACCTGCCCAGAAGCTGGAAGCTTTTCAGTTCTATGTGTCTTGCTGGCCTTAGAAGGGATGTTTTTGAAGGGTTTAGAGTGAGGTTAGAGGTTATCAGGAGGATGAAGAATCATTTTCTAAAAGGGAAAAGAATAAGTAGTTAGTATGATACAATGATGGTAGTCATGGGAGGGCATGAATCATTACCAAGTTCCATTGATTGTGATTTTATAAATGGAGTAGAGCTTTTTAACCTTCATTTTAAACAGAAAAATTTATAGCCAGCCACATTTTATTTTAAGCAGACTGTTGAGGGGCGCCTGGTTGCTCAGTCGATTGAGCGTCTGACTTCGACTCAGGTCATGACCTCGCGGTTCATGAGTTCAGGCCCCGCGTCGGGCTCTGTGCTAATAGCTCAGAGCGTGAAGCCTACTTCAGATTCTGTGTCTCCCTCTCTCTCTGCCTCTCCCCTGCTCGTGCTCTGTCTCTCTCTCTCTCTCTCAAAAATAAATAAACATTAAAAAAAAATGTAAACAGACTGTTGAAATGGGCTAATAAGATAGAACTCTGACATTGATTATATACTTTAAAATATATCTACCACCCCTCCTACCAATCCCTAATGTATTTTAAATAGGATTTAACATTATGAAGTCATCAAAAATCACAAAGACTAATGTTGTGGAGATATTTTTATAACATAACATTACACTAAAAAGGCAGTATAAAAATTATGTACACTGTTATAGTAGGTCTCAAAGTAGAGTCCTAGGACCAGTAGTGTCTGTACCACCGGGAAACTTACTAAAAATCCAAATTCCTGCTGCCACCCTAGATTTAGGAAATATAAAATTTGGCAGCTGGGTCCCACAGTCTGTGTTTTAGTGGGTCTTTAGTGGGGGGGGGGGGGGAGCGGGTTCTGATGTATGATCAGCTTTAGGAACCACTGGCTAGTAGATCTCAGTCTTTGACCTGTCCTAGCACATCTGAGGGCTGTAATAGACTCCCCTGAGCTTTGGTGACTGACCGTGGCAGTCTGGTTAGAGCTAGGGAAGGTCACTCCTCTCCTATTAAGAATTAGTGGAATAGAGGCACCTGGGTGGTTCAGTAGGTTGAGCATCTGACTCTTGATTTTGGCTCAGGTCATGATCCCAGGGTCATGGGATTGAGCCCTGTGTCAGGCTCTGTGCTGAGTGAGTAACCTGCTTAAGATATTCTCTCTCTCTCTCTCTCTCTCTCTCTCTCTCTCTCCCTCCCTCCCTCCCTCCCTCCCTCCCTCCCTCTCCTTTTGTCCCCTGCTCATGCACTCTCTCCCTCTCCCTCCCTCCCTCTCTCTAAAAAAAATAACAAAGAAAAAAAGAATTCGTGGAATAAATAATGAACTCTAAATAAGGTGAAAAATGTACACATTCACTGAGCATGGAAAAAAAATATGACAAATGTTAAGTCTAAATCTCTGGGGGAAGGATTTATAGATGATTTTTATAATCTGGGAAAAAAGTTATTTTCTAAAATACAATTTAGTAAACACTGATTTATACACATCTTCAAGATAGCTTAAAGCAAAACATTGATTTGAATTCATTTCCCTTTAGGTGGAACGAGGAAGCCCTAAGAGCTGCTTCTTATTTTTGGGGTCTGTCCTGTGCGAAGTCAACTGGGTCAGTGTGCTCTCTGACGCCTGGAGCCCCAGTCCTCACCCAGAGACGCGGAGCATGATTGTCTGCCTCCTTTTCATGATGATTTTATTGGCAAAGGAAGATCAGTTGGTAGACCAAGCAGTAAGTTTGGAGAGCCTGAGATGAAGACTTGGCAAGGCTTCCGAGATCCTCCCTTTCTACGAAGTTGGAGTTTTTCACTGGTTTCCCTAACACCTCTGTCGGTGTGATATCTGCTTGGCATTTGGGATGTGCCTTCAACTAGTGCCTGATTTTCTGGGATCGTTCCTAATCGAATTCTGGATCATGAAGGGAGGCACATGGAGTTAGAATATAAAAATCAATTTTATCTTACATCTCATTAATTGCTAGTTCTATGACTAGATCCAAGAGTTCCTTTGAAAAATTGGGTTCTGAATACTTACAAATCTTAAAGTGTTTTTGCCAAGACTTTGGTTATTACTTTCACTAGCACTTCTACTTGAGTAGATACTTCTTTGACATCTTACCTGTTCCATGCTGGTCATGGGCCCTCTTAGTGGTCACTCCATAGACTGGAGACATATTTCTGGGAAATGGGGAACTCCAAAACTAAAGGAGTGTGTGTTTTATTTTCAGGATTCACCTCTGCTGAATCTCCTTGGACAAACAAGCTCACTTTCATGGCATCTTGTAGACGTCGTGTCATACCAGAGTGTGCTAGGTTATTTCAGCAGCCATTACCAGCCATCCGTCATCCTGGCAAAGGAACCTTCTGCTGAATTAATCATGAAGCTCCTGAGAGTGTCTGCAGGCCTTTCTGTTCCTACTGACGGCCAGAAACATCTCGTAAGTCGAGTGGGTGCTTTAAAAGGCAGAGTGTTCTTCGGGGTTATAGTAGTGTAAGTGCTACTGAGGACAGGCTCAAGCCTCGTGATGGCTCAGTTAAAAAAGGTAGAGGATGTATGTCATGGTGCTCTTATTTTGTACTCCTAGAGTTTTTAGTTTTAATTATCTCTCTTGGTCAACCTTCACTTACGGCAGTATCATGGGCTAACGAGAGATGAAAAAGGTTGGGGGTGGCAGCCGTTGGTTTAGGGATCTGGATGTCCTTGGCAGCAGAATGGCAGGGAAGTTATGAGCACGAGTTTGAGGTCTGACCAACTCCGGTCCCCAGCCCCCTGCCATTGTGACGTTGGTGTTCTCATCTGAATTGGAACTAGTAATACTTGCCCGTAAAGTGTTGTTGTGAGAATTAAATTAGGTAATGAACATAAAAGTGTTTGGAAAAGTTTTTGGCAAGTAATTAGTATAGCGTTAATGTTTTTATTAACGTAGTGAAAAAGGAAGAGTGTTCTGGAATTCGGGAGGATGTGTGTTCTAGTGACAGATGTGCGCGTATCCCTAGACACAGGGTCGGTCCTTCGACACACGCCTGTCTTTGTGTGGTCTCCTGCTCTGTTCTCTCTACCCGCTACCAAAGCAGTCAGAGCCGCGGCATGCGCCCCAGCACTTAACACTGCTTGCATGGATTCATATGAACGCTCCTTTTTCTGTCAGGATGCGGTTCCAAAATGCCGAGCCTTCACTCATCAGATGGTTCAATTCCTCAGCTCCCTGGAACAAAATGGAAAAATCACCTTAGCAGCCCTAGAAAAGGAGATGTCTAAGCTCTTAGATGATATCATCGCCTTTAACCCACCTGGTAAGTGGCCACGGGCAGTCATGTATTCAGTCGGTGAATCCCTGAGGCGTGTGAGGCCTCGTGAGGTCCGGGAGGCGGGCAGGACGCTTTCAGTCGTGTTCCCGGAGAAGTGATGTGCAGAGAGAGGACTGGCTCCCAGGGACACTGTCATTTCAGCACTGGGGAGGCACGAGTCCTAAGAACTTGAGGAGGGGTTCACACTGTCGGATGCTGGTGTGAGGTTAACTGGACTGAGGGCTAAGCTAGACGACTGGATTTAATGAGTGGGGGGAGCCAGAGACGGCCCGTGAGCAGCATCCCAAGATGCTTTGGCTCTTCCCTGGTGGGCACTCCAGAATCACCTATAGACACGTGAAGAAATTGTGTGCAGAGAACTTGTGCTCCCAGCAGTTTGGTGGACTGGGTATCCTGACTGCTTCTGCTGAAAACAACTAAGAATGCTGGAGAAAATGTTTTTATGAAACCAAAAATGAAACTTATCATGGAAAATCTTAGAAGTCAGGACCTAAGTGGAGGAGGAACCTGCAAAGGTAATTGGAGTGCCGAGGCTGGCTTCCCCCATGAAGGCTTTTGTGGAACCTTCTTAGACTGGGTGGAGACACTAAAGCCTGGGGCCTGCTAGTAATGGGATCCTAAAAGGAGCTCCTGTGCATCACCCACAGGATGGCATCTTCAGGACAAGGGTAGCTAGAGCTTAACCTGCCCCTGGGAGAGGAGGGCAAAGACAGTGGTATGTTTGACCTGGGTGTTGGGGCACATGTCTGTGTGGTGGGCAAAGAGCTACGTCTTTTTGAAAATTAGTAAGTATAAGTTGAAGCACATCTTTGAATTTGAGGCACAAATTCCCGCTACCTAGACTGTCAAGAGAAAAATTCCTGTATGTGGAAATTGAGTTCAAGTTGTTCTGGGTTGGCAGTGCCGTTAGATGCCTGGTACAAAGCAACCACAGAGCCACTTTGCAGAAACCTGTCTTCAACTCTGGCCTCAGAGTTCCAAGGAATATGAAATCCTAGTGGAAAAAAAAGTCATAAAACACATAAGGAAACAAGGCCCCACAAGCGAGTCAGCAGAAAATGACAGTAGACTCACACATATAAAGACTTAAGACACTGGAATAATTAATTAGCACAGTAAACTAGTATTTTTAATCTATTTGATGAAATAAAAGATTTGAAAATGTCAGTAAGGAGCAAGAAATTATAGAAATATACAGCTTTGAGAGAGAATCAGATATTCTAGAAATGAAAATATAAAAATTGTGATAAAAACTTGGTAGGCTCAACTCATCTGAAGAGAAAATTAGTAAGCTGGAAAACGAATATGAAGACAATGTCCAGAATGCAGAACAGACAGAGAAAGAATGTGGAAGTGAGGTTAGAGGGCATGGAGGATAGGCCGAGAAGATTTACCACATATCCAGTCACCCAGTCAGAATTCCAAGAGAAGAGGACAGAACTGGGGGGAGGCAGTAAGGAGCTGGAGAGATAGCAGGGCTGAGAATTTTCCAGGGCTGATGAACGGAACACTCCTCGGATTCAGTAAACGCATCAAATCTCAAGAAGGTTGGAGAGAAATTGACATCTGTACACACTGTGGTGGCACTGCAGAGGTACCAGGGACAAAGGAAACAACTTTCACATGAAGGAAGGAAGGACAGATGGGCGGACACATTCAAAGGAACAACATTTGCACTGACCGCCGATTTCTCAGTAGCAACAAAGGAAGCTAAGACAGTGGAGCAACTCGAGTGTGCTCCGAGAAAATGACCGTGACCTGGAACTGTCACCTTAGAGATACAGTCTTCAAGGGTAAGGATAAAATAAAGGTATTTTCACTGACAATGGAGAGTGTCCCAAAGACATCACTAAAGGCAGTCTTGAAGCATCTTCTTTAGGTAGAAGAGTCATCACGAATAAAAAGGATTGGGATTGGATTGCAAGAAGGAAAAGTAAGCAGACAAAGTGGTAAAATGTGGTTAATATGAACATAAACTGCCTGTGTAAAGCTACAGTCAGCATGCATTTAGGGGCTTAAAAAGCAAAAGCTAAAATTAAACTATATGACCACGAGTATATAGAAGTGAGGAAGGAGGTTGAATTAAAAGCATTCTAAAGTTTTAGTATTGTTCGAAATGGTCAACAAATTGATTAAATTTATACCTTGATGTAATGTGAATGTTGACATTTCTCAGATGTTCGCTAAAAGAGTAGAAATAAAATGTATAATTGCCAAGTTAGTGGAAGGAGATAAAAAGGAATGGCCAAAATGCATTTAGTCCAAAGAAGGCAAGAAAAGAAGCTTGGAGAAGGTGAGAAAAAATAACCAAAACGAGGTGGTAGAGTTTACGTCCGTAAATGTTAATGGACTGTTTAAAAGACAGAGTTTGTCAGACTGGATTAATAATGCACAACATCCAGCTCTAAGCTGTTTATAAAAAGTACATACAAAGCATAGGCTATACAAAGCCTTCTAGAAGGCAGTCATAGCGGGCAGTTACTAAAATAGAAAGCTGGCATAGCTTTCATATTAGACAGATAGATAGGACTATATGGCAGAAAGCATTACAGAGCCAGAGTGTTACAGAGCACCCAGATGATCTCTAGGGTGTTTTCCTGCCTTGAAGTTGCATGAGAGAAAAATAAATAAATAAAAAGCGTTAATAGAGATAGAGTCATTGGAAATTGATAAAAGTTTTCATATACCAGGAAGATACAATAATGATAAATGTATTTGTACCTAATAACACAGTAGCGACTACAAATACCTGAAGTGAAAATTGACAGAATTAGGAAGAGAAATGTGAAAGTCATTCACAGTAAGAGATGTGGCCACACTTCTGACAGTAATTAATTAAGGAAGGAAAATCAGTAAGGCTCTAGGAAGTCTGATGGCCCAGCTGGCTGTAGTGCCCATGTGGAGGAGATGTGCCCTGTAAACGCAGAACTCAACGTGGTGTCAATCTTGCCCGGCACGGGTAAGGAACCTCACCACTTGTTCAGTAGAAAGTCAGTTTCCACCAATCCCAAAGGACTGGTGTGGAACAGACCACACACATTTTTTTTTTTTAATTTTTTTTTTTTTAATGTTTTTTATTTATTTTTGGGACAGAGAGAGACAGAGCATGAACGGGGGAGGGGCAGAGAGAGAGGGAGACACAGAATCGGAAACAGGCTCCAGGCTCCGAGCCATCAGCCCAGAGCCTGACGCGGGGCTCGAACTCACGGACCGCGAGATCGTGACCTGGCTGAAGTCGGACGCTTAACCGACTGCGCCACCCAGGCGCCCCCAGACCACACACATTTTAACCACAGTGCAGTGAACTTAGGAATCAGTAGCAAAATATAATCGCGTGCTGGAATTAAGAAGCAAACTTTTAAATAACTGATGACCAAAGAAGCAATCATAATAGAAATTAAAAATATTTAGAACTGGATACAAAACCAGAATGCATCAAAACTTGTAGGATGCAGCTACAGTGGCACTTAATTGTTTGGCCTTAAATGCTTATATTAAAATTTTAAAAAGGTGAAGATTAGTAAGGTAAGGATCCAGCTTGAGAGGTTATAAAAAGAACAGCAAAATACAACTAAAGACTGTGGAAGGGAAGAAGTAATAATCCAGAGAAGATAAGTAGGAAGAGACTGAGGATGAAGAACAATGAAAGTGGCCAATACAGGCGTAGGTGAATCTAAATGAAATGTGAGTGTCTAAAACAAGAATAACAGTAATGCCTCCCTGGGTCATGGCACTAGTAGGTTAATGCCCTTGCATGGTCTGAGAGTCAGTTAACATCAGACTTTGAAAACTCAAGAAGGCACGTGTCATTTGTAAGATAACCACCATAAGAATGTTGAGTGTTTAACTTACAGACGAAAAGAGAAAAAGTACAATAAGAAATAATGAAAAGAAGTAAAAGAGAGAAAAAGGAATTTGGAATAGGAGGAATAAAGAGAAGATATATCAAAAGATAGTAGATTTAGACCCCATTATGTCAGTAATTACATTAAATATGAATGACTAAAATTGTCACACTGAATAAAGGAAGGAAGAAAAAGATGACCCACTGGAAAAAAATGAACAAAGACCCTTGAATTGACACTCCACAAAAGAGAATATCTAAATGACCAGTGTATCTACAAAAAGGTGCTAAACCTTGTTAATAATCAGGGAAAATACCGGGGTGCCTGGGTGGCTCAGTCGGGTAAGCATCCGACTCTTGGTTTCAGCTCAGGTCATGATCTCACAGCACGGGGCCTGCTTGGGATTCTCTCACTCTCCCACTCTCTCTGCCCCTCTCCCGTTTATTCACACATGCATGAGCACTCGTGTACTGATCAGAGTACTCGTGTACTGTTGATCACAGAGTATATTGGTACAACCTTTTTTAGAAGTTTGCTATGATCTACTGGTTTGCATATCTTACGACTCAGAATTCTGCTCCTAGAATGTTCTAAAAGAAATGCACCTGTGCCCTGGGAAATATGAACAGTGTCTGTAGCTATGCATCTAAGGGGGTCCAAAACCGGAAAGAGCCCATTTGTTCAGTAGAAAGGACAAATTGTTGTATATTTGTATAGAATACAACAGTGAAAATCTGCCACACCATGGGTGAATCTCACAAGCTTTTTAATATTTACTTAAATACTGTTTGAGAATAGGTGATTGTAGTATACTATGCTGGGAAGCATAGTCATTTAAAGCTGGTGTCACTGCGTAGATTGGAATTGGTGAACAAGAAATCAGTTGAAATTTCTTGAACATATCTGCAATATAGATTTACCATATAGGTCATGTAATATGGTAGTCAAAAACAGAGATTCTGGAACCAAACTGCCTGCTTTATCCACTTGCTAACTATGTGATCTTGTAGAAGCTGTGTAACTTCATCTGCAGACTGGGCATAATAATCGTACCTGTCTCATGTGGATAGTGTAAGCACGGAATGAGTGTATGCCTGGAGCTGTAGCATCAGCTTGGCAAGTCAGTAATTCAGTGAATGTTAAAAAAGGAAAGAAAAGAAAATTACCAGACAGTACTGGAGAGGCTGTTTTAGAATTGATCAAATGGGCTTAGGCCCTGAAGATTAATAGCTGGCCAAGCACAGGAGAGGAGGGCTTTCTAGAAAGATCTTAATCAGAAGAGTGATGGGATCAGATCTGGTTTTTCAGAAAACATTTGTTGGCTGTGTTGATGATGCATAGGGAGAGGCAAGGGTGGGATCTATTAGGAAGTTTATTGTAGTAGTTTTTTGTTCCTGTGAGTCATAATTAAAAGGCAGATTCAAATTAAAATTGCTATTGGACTGAAATTCATAGATAATGCCTTAATAAAGAATATCTGTAGGGTGCCTGGGTGGCTCAGTTAAGCGTCCAACTCTTTTTTTTTTTTTTTTTTAATTTTTTTTTTTAACGTTTATTTATTTTTGAGACAGAGAGAGACAGAGCATGAACAGGGGAGGGGGCAGAGAGAGAGGGAGACACAGAATCTGAAACAGGCTCCAGGCTCTGAGCTGTCAGCACAGAGCCCGACGCGGGGCTCGAACTCACAGACTGCGAGATCGTGACCTGAGCCGAAGTCGGCCGCTTAACCGACTGAGCCACCCAGGCGCCCCAAGCGTCCAACTCTTGATTTCAGCTCAGGTCATGATCTCATGGTTCACGAGAGCCCTGCGTCAGGCTCCACGCTGTCAGATTCTGACAGCTAGGGATTTTCTGTTTCCTTCTCTCTCTGCCCCTCCCCCACTCGTGCTTGCTCACTCACTCTCAAAATAAATAAATAACCTTAAAAAAAAGAATATCTATACCCATAGAAATACATGAAAAAATAGGTATTCATATATAGTGTGTTTCTAAAACCTTTGTTTTTGAAGTCCTTGCTTGATAATAAGTAGGAGTGTTGTTGTTTTTTTAATGTTTATTTATTTTTGAGAGAGAGGGAGTGAGCAGGGAGGAGAGAGAGAGGGAGAAAGAATCCAAGCCGGCTCCACGCTATCAGCACAGAGCCCGATGCAGGGCTTGAACTCATGAACTATGAGATTGTGACCTGAGCCGAAATCAAAAGTCAGACGCCCAACCTGACTTGCCACCCAGGTGCCCCGATAAGAAGTAGGTCTTATAGTAACATTAAGTTAGGGTTTATTCAACACTTGTGAGTGGGTGAGTTTGGTTTGATAGGTGTGATGAGTAAGACCAAGACTCCCCTACTTTCATTGATGTGAGTACCGAAGCCTTGTGATAAGAAAGCCCCAGTTCTAGTTCAGTAAGAATTTTTACCTAACTCGAGGAGAGCTAGAAGGAGCTGGCAACAACCGTGGCCTGTTGGATTGTCTTTTCCATGAACTCCCGGTGAAATGTTTTCTATTTGGGGATGTGAAGAAGGAATCCACCTCAATAACGTTTTGCAGTTCTCTTGTGGAATGAATTTGCTTTTTCTCATCCTCTGTTCTCTTTTCATCTCAATATTTTGGAAGACCCATTATATTGCCCGTCTGTCCACTTTTCTTACTGAAAAAACAAAGAAAGAAATAAAAACTGCTTAAGTGAGGAGTTATTTTGAAAAGGTTTAAAAAGGTTTTTCTTTTCCTTACTTTTATATTTAGTTTTAAGGAATAACCTCTGTTCCTTGTAAATCACTCCAGAATATCTACAGCTTTGGCACTGGTGAGTGGAGGTACTGTTTCTAGACAGTTTACCAGGTAGGTGGCTTTTGAGATCTGTGAGCAAAGTCTGGACGATAAAGTCTAAGTAAGCATGTTCTGATAAATAATTTAGTCTTTTACCAGCTTGATGTCTATTTATTGAAGTATAGCTCAACCGCGTCCCGTAACCAGGTATCTCTCAGTGGTTCCTCCTTTGCCCTTACGAAGTACTGATGTGCTGCATCCTGTCCTTAAAAGCTACACCCCATGCAGAGTGTTCCTTCTGGTCCTTCAAGATCAGTGACCAGAACTGTAAAGTGTGCCCCGGAGTGTGGCCAAGATCGGGCACATTGACATCTCCATTCCTGCAGCCACTCACGATGTGTCTGTGCTCCCCTGCAGACATGGACAGCCAGACCCGCCACATGGCGCTCAGCAGCCTCTTTATGGAAGTCCTGATGATGATGAACAACGCAACTATTCCAACGGCAGAGTTCCTCCGGGGCAGTGTCCGCGCCTGGATTGGGCAGAAAGTGCACGGGCTGGTGGTCCTGCCTCTCTTAACAGCAGCCTGTCAGAGCCTGGCTTCTGTCCGCCACATGGCTGAGACGACGGAAGCCTGCATCACTGCCTACTTCAACGAAGGTACGAGGCTCTCTGTAGGATGGTCTTTTCCAGGGGAGAGTAAAGCTTTCTCAGAAAGATGTACCTTTCTGGACCCTTCCAGAGAGTGATTTGTTTGTTAATGTAGCTGATGTTTCACAATGTATTTTGTATTGTCCACAAAGATCTGCAGTTAGTGTGAGAACCTATGGCCCGTGCTGTTAGTACAGTCCTGTTTCAGTGGAGGGAACCTCCAATTCATTTTACAGTGGTTTTGGAGGTCAGACCGGCTCTTTTATGGGAGGCAGGTCATGTAAAGTCACAGGCCTAGCCATGATCTTCCAAAGAAATGCTATAAACCAGAATCTTTGTAAGACCCACTGTGTTAATATTCTTTATTTTTGTCACTTTTTAAAATGAGTTTTCATGTGTGTCTTTTATTGCTTCTTGTCACATCTTTTACACTATTACAAAGGGATCAAAGCCCCCCTCCCCCCCACGCTTTCAAAAATCATTCTTATTCCCTAACCTCCCTCTAAACTCGATTCTGGAAACATTGTGGTCTGGTTAAGAAGAATTGCTCGGATGAACATTCTCAGCTGTGATACCCAGATACACATCATTGTGCACACAGTAGGAGAGAAGGAAGGGCGTTAGAGCAAGAAGGCCGGGAAGTGCCCATCACCTGCTGTTGCCCTTCCTTGACAACCCATGAACAATGCATGTCCCTGTGTCCCCCCATGGAAGGTGCTGCACATGTCACCATCTCCCCACTGTCATTCCCCCAAAGAATTGAGAACCACTAGCATAACACTCCTGCTTCAAATTCATTCGGGTTGCTAAAATCAAAAATTTTTTTTTCAGTTTGTGAAACAGTTTTAAGGATTTCTGTTGAGGTATGAGTCAAACCAAGCCCTGAAAAGTAGAAATACTTCTGTCAAATAGAGTAATAATAATTTCCTTGAGAAAAGCATATTCACAACCCACTTAAAAGGTATTAGATGAAGTTAAAACCCTTAGGTGACTTGGACAGGCAGTACCTACCTGTGATTTTAAGGTATTAAAAGGGAGAGAAGGGTGATTATGACTTCTTGCCCTCTAGCCGTGGATGGGCACTTAGCGTGAGGACTTCCCAGTCTATGCCATGAGGCACGTTTCACTTGTGTGGCCTCCAGGGCCCACGCGGGCTTGACATGAAGCCTAAAGTGAAGAGGCCCATTCCAGCAGGTAAATAATTTCATTCTTGTTTTCATCTTGCTATCTTTCCTTGTTTTTTTTTTTTTTTCAGGCTCCCTCAGTCAGAATTTAGGATGGGGCCCCATTCTGGTGTCCCTCCAAGTTCCGGAGCTCACCATAGAAGAATTTCTGCAGGAGTGCCTGTCCCTCGGCAGCTACCTGACTCTCTATGTCTACTTGCTACAGTGTTTAAACAGCGAACAGACTTTAAGGAATGAAATGAAAGTGCTTCTCACCCTGAGCAGGTGGTTGGAGCAGGTGTACCCCGGGTATGTTGGCCCTGTGGCTGCTCTGTCCCTGTCACTGTGTTAACACGCTGGGCTGTCAGCCAAAGCTTTGAAAGTACCAAGTGTCCCCCATACTTGAAATTCAAATGTGGAATTTCAATTAAACAGGAGCGGAAAGAAGCCACCTCTAATTGTGTTTTCCTCCTGGGCCTCCCCCCAGCTCCGTGCAGGAAGAGGCCAAGCTGTTTTTGTGGTGGCACCAAGTCCTGCAGCTGTCCCTGATTCAGACGGAACAGAGTGACTCGGTCCTGATAGAGTCTGTCGTTCGAATTCTGCTCATGCTTCAGAGCAGACAGAGCCAGCTGGCCGAGGAGAGGCTCAGCTCCGGGATTCTGGGGGCAATCGGGCTGGGCCGGAAGTCGCCCCTGTCTAACAGGTAAGCAGGCTCCTGCCACTGCTCTTCCCACTGGGCCTCAGCATCTGCCCCTGCTTGGGGACTGGGATACTTGAGTAGGCTTTTTGACTTCAGGGCTAGGTCCCCTCATAGATTAAGGGGGGAGAAAATCAGCTTGATTACATCTTTATATATTACAAAACATGTTTATTTTTTGTAAACAACTTTGTTTTCACATTTAAAGAATGTTTTCTTAGTAATATCTCTCGTTGTATTTTGACTGTGTAACCTGACCACACTACTGATTTCTTTCTGGCTTTGAGCCAGCGATGGTGTGTAAAGTTAGGTTATAATACCCCAGTTAGGGGCGCCTGGGTGGCGCAGTCGGTTGGGCGTCCGACTTCAGCCAGGTCACGATCTCGCGGTCCGTGAGTTCGAGCCCCGCGTCAGGCTCCGGGCTGATGGCTCGGAGCCTGGAGCCTGTTTCCGATTCTGTGTCTCCCTCTCTCTCTGCCCTTCCCCCGTTCATGCTCTGTCTCTCTCTGTCCCAAAAATAAATTAAAAATGTTGAAAAAAAAAAAAATTAATAAAAAAAATACCCCAGTTAGTTGCTTCACTGCCTGTACTTTGTCAGGGCAGCTCAGGCCCATGAGGGACTCAGTCTCCTGGAACTGTGAATCGCGATGAGTTCAAGTCAACTGATGAGAGGGATAAGTAATGAGAAACAAGTCTAAGTTTTTGTTGCTGAAAATTGCAAGGCATGGAAGAATTTGCCACTGGCCTCCAATTTTTATCTCCCTTATTGGCATAGTGGTTTTCTTCCCTAGCCTTTATCAGGGTTGAAAAGAGTTCTGCCATTGTGATGTCAGCATTCTTGTAGAATAGCCCATTGCAACTTCGGGAATCAGTCCAGACCAGGTCACATCATGTGTCTTTGTTTGTGGTAGAATTTAGCAGGAGTATGTGACTTTGATTTACCTAAATTGTGGAAGACTACACATAACGTAAAATTTATTACGGTAACTCTTTTAAACTATACAATTCAGCGGTGTTTAATACATTGACAGTGTTGTTGTACTCATTGCCACTGTCTAGTTCAGACATGTTTCTGTCTTCCCAACAGGAAATCCCATACTCGTTAGACAGTTAACTCCCTATGTCCCTCTCCCCTGAGTCTCTGGCAGCCGCTAAGTGACCTTCTGACTTTATTATATCTTTTCTGGACATCTCACAGAAATGGAATCATATACTGTGTGGCCTCTTGTGTCTGGCTTCTGTGACTTCACCTGAAGTTGCAAGACTCACCCATGTTTAATCATAAATCAGTACCTCACTCCTTTTTATGGCTGAGTAATATTCAGTCATGTGGATGTGGTATGGATGTATCACATTTTGTTTATCCATTCATCGGTGGATAGACATTTGGGTTTTTACACTTTTTGGCTGCTGTGAAGTTTGTTAACAAATTTTTGTTGCACATGTTTTCCGTTCTTTTGAGTATGTGCCCAGGAGTAGAATTGCTGGGTCATATGGTTTCTCTGTGCTTAAGTTACTGAGTAACTGCCCAAATCCATTTTCCTGCACCAGTTTTTACATTCACACCAGCAGTGCCTGAGGTTCCAGTTATTCTACATGTTTTTTTTTTTTTTTTAATTTTTTTTCAACGTTTTTTATTTATTTTTGGGACAGAGAGAGACAGAGCATGAACGGGGGAGGGGCAGAGAGAGAGGGAGACACAGAATCGGAAACAGGCTCCAGGCTCCGAGCCATCAGCCCAGGGCCTGACGCGGGGCTCGAACTCACGGACCGCGAGATCGTGACCTGGCTGAAGTCGGACGCTTAACCGACTGCGCCACCCAGGCGCCCCAAGTTATTCTACATGTTTGCAACAGTCTGAATGTTGCTTACGTTTTTTGGGCAGTGATGATGGAAAGGAAGGTTAAGGCTCCTTCTTGGTCATACTTACGATTTTCCTGCAGAGGCTAGCAACAGCGTTAGGTCTGAAATGTGTTTATCTTGTTTTTAAAGAGAAAATGTGGTATTTATTTTAAAATATTTACTTGAATCGTCATTTACTTCTGACCTCTCCCTGACGCCAAAGGTTCCGAGTGGTTGCTCGAGGCATGGCCGCCTTCCTTTCGGTTCAGGTTCCTTCCGAGGATCAGATCCGTTTGAAGCCTGGCTCTGAATTACATCTGACCCCAAAAGCTCAGCAGGTCAGTAAAAACAGCTTTACAGTTAAGGGTCGGAGTCTTTTCGGCGGGCCTTCCCGGGAGGCGAGGGGCGGCAGCCGTTGTCCTCACACACGGCGGCGTGGTTCGCTGTCGTAGCTCTGTGCTGTGCTCTGCATACTGCACGTGCCTGCCTCAGATTTTAAACCAGTTTTTGTAGGTGCGTGCCTAGAGCACTGGAAGTGCCGTTGTAGAAAAAGCAAGGCCATGGGCAAGCCAGCCGGTCCAGGGTCGAATTGGTTCTGCTGAATAGGATTGTGACCACGTGCTGGGGGCCGGGGACTGGCACAGAAGATGGGGCCACAGGAGACTGACTAGGTTAGTTGAGCTTTAACTTGGAACCAAGGAAGTCGTTCTGATTTTGTGAGTCTGGGGGCTGACCCCTGTTGGCTGATGTGGGAATAACCAAAAAACATGGACACAGTGGCAGCTGTGAGAAATCATAGTTTGTTCTAAAAACGTGGGAGGCCACATGGCAGTGGTCCTGTCCTCATAGGTATTTTCACCTGTAAACAGGCTGGCCGTGTACAGAGGGGTCTCCTGTAAAACAGTGGCCAGCATTCCCGAGTGCTCACCGGAGGCACTGTTGTGAGTTTTAACTCACTTGATACTAATGAGTTAACGTTTTAGCTCATTTAATCCTCATAAGAACCCTGTGCTGTAGGAGCTGCTGTTATCCTGGTTGTATGCTGAGGAAGTGGGGCCGAGAGGGGCAGGGCTCAGTGACTTGTAAGTGCCGGCTGGGGCCTCACCCCCTCTGCGCTCTGCAGTTCTGTGTCGGGTGGGCGCTCGCACCCCTTGCTCTTCGTCCTTTGTGGCCTTGTGATGGCCAAGCCGGCCACGTGCAGGGCGATCTCTGGGTTATTAAGAGCAAGCATCCAGCGATCCAGGCAGCAGGTTCTTCACAGGCTTCTTGGTTTATACAGTACCCGATACTTGTCACCAGTTGACCTGACAACTGCCGTTTGAGTCCCTAATGTCATATATGAGCCGTGTAGAAACTGCCACACGTGGGCAGGAAATTCTCCTGAGGGCCGATTGTGAAGTGGGCGCGACACCCACGTATATTCGAGAAGTCTGATGCTCTCCTGTGGCTACCAGGTCTCCCGGGCCTTGCCTCTCCACCTTCATTCCCTTATGTGATGACTCCTGCCTGCCCCCCATTGATGCCTGTTCTCAGATTGAACTTCCTCCACCCAGCAGTCAGGTTGGGAGCTACATCCCTTCAGTTGTTCATTTTTGGCTCTGAGACTTCTGTCTTCAATCCCCTGGCAGTTTATTTCTAAGCTGCCAAATTATTTACCATCCTCAACGACTTCTCCATCCTTGTTTACTGACCTGAGCATTGATCTGCATTTGAACTGCATTCTCTCGTGCGGTGGCCCCCATATCTGAGAGGGGAAGGTGTGGGGTAGTCTGTGGTCACGTTCAGAATCCTGGGGGTGGATGACCGGTGTAGCTGGAGAACAAAGCTCTCCCACACAAAGAACCACTGTTCTGATTTTGTTTTCTCCACATACAGTCTTCTTCTCCTTTCCTACTGTGAAGGAAAGAAATGTTAAAATTGTGGAATTAAAGAATGTTTTTCTTTATTCCCGAAGAGAGGCATGGGAACACCTTCATTGTTTCTGATGGGCAAAGCCGAGGAGCTTGATCTGTACTTTATGCTTGTTGACCGATAGAATGATCTCATCCTCAGCAGCACTTAGGCACTGGTTTCTTTTGAATGCATATAAATAGATAGTTTAATATGACGTGATTTTGTAATCTAAGAACAAACCCAATAGCAAATCAAAATCTCACAGTAGCTGGTGCCTGGGACTTCGGCTTGGGTTCTAGGAGGAGAGGCAGCAGGAGATCGGTGGGGAGGGCTCTGTGCCGGCACTGGCAGGAAGGAGGATGAGGCAGTGGGCCAGCCTGGCCTGGCTGCCACAGTGGCTTTCTGCGGGGAAGGTTGGAGAAACAGCACAGCCAGGAGGAGGGAAGGCTGGGTGTGGAGGCTGCTGAAGCCAGAGAAGCTTGGGTGCTGGCTTCCTTCTGCTGTGGTTCATCAGTGCCTGCCTTTGGGACTTCTACTTCCGGTTCCCTAGGCTTCCCAGTTGCACCAGATGATGGCAGGTGTGCTGCACCTGCGGGATCACGAACTGTACATCTGTGTGGTTAACCCTCCCATCTTCTGTGTCTTTCAGGCTCTGAATGCTCTTGAATCCTTGACATCAAGTAAGCAGTATGTTGAATACCAGGATCAGGTATCACAAGCTGCACAATTTATAAAGCATCCTGGCCATTGCCTCCAAGATGGGAAAAGCTTCCTGGCTCTTCTTGTTAACTGTCTCTATCCAGAAGTGCATTATTTGGACAACATACGATAGTAACACCGAGTCTCTCAAAAAAACCTGTTGCTGTTTATGTTTACATTTAACTTTGCTGTTGCACAAGTAACTTTGCTCAGTCTCACTGCAGAGCTCAGTTGGGCCAGTGAGTTCGTTGACTGAGAGGCAAGTCAGGAGGCACTAGATAATTCTGTTGTGCATGCGCATGTGTGTATGTCTTTGTGTGTGTGTGTGTGTGTGTGTGTGTGTGTTTTCTTAGTTCTTGAAACTTCCCAGGGCCTTTGTAGTTTTTATGTTCACCCCACTGGAGAAAATGAGTCCCACTTGGGCACAGAGCCATTCAGCTGCTGGATCCCCAGTCACCTCACAGGACCCCCCCACGGGGCTCTGTTGTATGTCACCATTTCTGTCTTCCCTGTTTTATTTAAATCTCAAGACTGCTGTGTCAGATCTAACTGCTTTGGGAATCATGTAGAACCCTCAGTTTTGAACCTCATTTGTGTTCTTTCAAAGTAAAACAAGCTTTGAAAACTTCTGCATTTCTCAAATGTGGGGAAATACACCAGCTTCAAAGTATTATTTCCCTCAAAATGGAGATAAGAATGCTGAATTAAAGTGAGGCATTGTCTGAAATGTGGCCACTTGATCCTTGATTGTAGCGGATGGCAGAGATGGTGGCAAGTCCATTTCCATCCAGCTGTGGTCCTCATGAAGAAGGAGATGTCCATGTAAACCGAGGGGGCACACAGGTAGCATGTGATGAGCAGACTGTGTACAGACGTGTTTCGTTTGATCCCCGTGGTGGAGAGTGTGGTCACTGTGGACATATGTGGACATAGTGTCAGGCCTACCCCAGCCCATTCCTGCATTCACACCGCTTCCTCAGCCCCCGTGGACATCAAAGTTTGCACCTCTTGATAGACAGCAGGTTTGAAATCTGAAGGCCTTGCTGTCTAGAGAGGGAGTCTGAGAACTTAATGCTCTATATTCTACTTGTTTCTTCATTCCACATTCAAGCTCAAA
The DNA here is from genome assembly GCF_028018385.1 of Neofelis nebulosa. Classification (NCBI taxonomy): domain Eukaryota; kingdom Metazoa; phylum Chordata; class Mammalia; order Carnivora; family Felidae; genus Neofelis; species Neofelis nebulosa. Next base: position 28,451,857 of record NC_080792.1, read on the forward strand.
TGAAGTTAGACACTTGTCCGTGGAAACTTGACTTTTCCAGTAGCCATGTGCCTTCTGTTGTTGTTCACCATTCACTTGCTACCAGAGCCTGTCTGCTGCCTTGCTCTGTGGCCAGCTTCTTGCTCTTGTCATTTCCACCCCCGGCATGTGCAGTTTGACTTCTGCCTTCCTAATTCTCTTGGCTCGAAATTGATTTTGTTCATTCAGCTTGCAGAATATGTCTTCTGTTCATGGATTAATTATAACCCAAGGATATTTATCTAACGGTGTCTGAACTGAGAGCCCTCAGCAGGGGGAGCAGGATAAAGGTTAACGGAGTGATAACCTCTCTTCAGATCTCCTCTTGGAGTGCTCACCCCAACATTTGGAAGTGTGCGGGAGCCTGTTCTCCCATTTTGAACTTGTTTAGTTGCACAGAACACATCTGCTCCACAGATCAAGATTATCCCTGTGAGCCTCCAAGGTTGTAGGCCACAAAGCATCCCTCTCAGAGGGCACGTCACAGGGCTCTCCTTGGTTTTGCTTTTCTCCATTTTCAAAATCAGTCAGCCTCCCTGTGCTGTGTTAAGAAAATGTCATAAGCTGTGGGCAGTTCAGTGGCCGATTTGGCAACAAAGATTTCATGACAGAAGTGTTTTGTGTGCTGTTTTCTGTGAGGAGGCTGTAATTATTGATATCCTAGAATGTGAAAATTTTGAGTGACAGTCTACATTTTAAAGAAAATTATGATTCATCTATTAATTTTCAAAGGTTTATAATATTTATAATGTATTTGGTCTGTAAAAATTATAAAAAATAAAATCAGTCTTTGGTTGTAGCTGGCAAGAATATGAATTTTAGGGGTATTTCAGTTAAAGTTAATGCAGAATGTTATGCCCAATGTCCTCTGTTTTGATACTGGAACTTGATTATCAGAGATGGTTGGTGAAATACTTCCTCTCTGACTACTTTGTGCTTAACAGTGGAGGCCTCACTCACCCCATAGCCTTGGAGCGTCTCAAGGCTGAGGAAGTGCTTTAAAGATGCTGAGATAGTTCAGAAGGGGGCAACACTGCTGTAGCCTTCTGGGGGCAGAATAGAACAGCCAGCCCTTGGCTTTCAGGAATGATGAGCCTTTGCTGCCCAAAACAGTTGGCCTCTCCGGAGAGCGCAGGGCCAGGTTCAGACACCCTTGCCTGCGGTGCCACATGTGATGCCTGGATCAAGCCAGACCAAGGCCGCCCCGCGCCGAGCGGTGTTGGAGGCGAGCTAGCACCGACCTTCCCTGCCTGTGCCCGTTGGTGGCACCTGGCTCGGACAGGGACGTCGTGACAGGTGCCTCCCCTGCATCTGCACTCATCTCCCCACAGCTCACAGAGCTCAGGTCCGAGAGGCACGCTCGACCTCCCCCGTTTCCTGGCTCCTGCGCCCGACTGGAACAAGGGGACAGGGCAGAAAGCTGGAAGGCACAGGCCGATGGGGAGGTTGTGCTGATATGTCCGCTCAGCCTGATGGAGGAGCCAGGACCCACCTGGCGTGATCCCAGAGCTCCTGGGCGCGCAGAGAACATCATGATCAGTTTGGGGCTCAGTCACATCTGCCCCCTGGGGTGGCCTGAGTCCCTCATTCTGAGGCCGGGCGAGCCTCTCCAGAAAATGAAAACCCCCCGAGTGGCCTCACTTCACCGTAACCAGCCCCATTCCTCCCGCTCAGTTACTAAAATCAGCGCATCCAGGGGGCACAAGGTAGGGTGTTCAGTTCATGCCCTTTCTTTTGAATGAAGGTGATACACAGTTTTCTATTGGGTTTTTAATACTAAGATTAATGATTTCCTCTGGAGCAGGAAGCAAATGCTGTAGAATCATGACTTTTAAAGTTCATCTGGTCCCACTTCTCACTCAGCAGGGACCCCCAGCCCTGCTCTTCCAGCCAACCCCCTGCCTCTCCTCCGCCCTGTCCTGTGGCCAGGAGTCCTGCCCCTTGTGGACAAGCCCAGGTGGGCATTGGCTTTATGTTGTGCCAGAACTGGCCTGATGACATTGGTCATGGTTCGGCTGCAGCTGGCCAGGCCGGGGCTCCTCTGCTACTCTAACCGGTCTTCTAACATTTTCAGACCTCATCACCCCCCTGACCCCACCGGTCCACCTCTTAGTCTTCATGCTAAATGCTCAGTGCCTTTAGTTGGTCCTCTTCCCCCACGATGTCTGACAGGGCTGCTCTTTGGGGAAAGTGCCCAAGTTAGCCCATGTTACTCCAAAAGGGCCGTGTCCATGAATACCAGGGCCGGGGCTCAGGGACACAAACTTGAGGTGGCAGTCACCCGCAGGCACCAAGAGAGTATGCTTCCTTCTGTTTTGTGCCCTTGGCCTGATCTCTGTCCCGGGCTTTGTCACACCAGTGTGGGCCAAGCAGTGACGTTGACCCCCTGGGACATGTGGATGGCATCGGCTCTCGGCGGCTGTGCCCTGTGGTTCGCACATTCAGTTAGTGGCGAATTCAAACTCCACACCTTGGTTTAACATTAGTTGCTGCCCAAGATCAGTCTCATCGCCTGCCTGCATGATAAGCTAACAAATAAGGCGCTTTGAACGTATCCTTTAACACTGTCTGCTCTTCAGTCTGGACCAACTTCACGGCTTATTTTGAAGTAGTAGCTGAATTTTTTTCTGCTCAGTTAACTTTGTCTTACTAAACAAAACGAGGAGTCTAATGTTGGAAACAAACATGTTGCTTTTTTTTTTTTTTTTTTTTTTCAAGAGTATCCTCATACTGATCTTCCGTTTGAATCTGGGTTGAGCTGGATAAAGTTCTTGGCTTACAGCCAGGCGCTCTTACAGACCTTGTCCTGGTCCTTGGTGATCCCCACACATTATAGAGCCATCAAGTGTCCTGCAGAAGCTACAGCTGACACTTCTTCCAGTCTGGATAGGTTCCTGATTTTTGGTGACAATAACTTGAAAAAAATAAAACTGAACTACTGACCCTGTTTGGGGATAATGAAATCACTAAGGAATGAATGTTGTTTATTAAAACTTTTATTTTTTAATGTACAGATGTAATATCTCTCACTGAGCGCTGAAGGTTAGAATTTAGTTTTCCTTCAGTGGCTTAAAATCACTTACGTGGCAACAAGTACTTCCTGAGTGTGTTTAACTCTTTCCTTCCCACATGTATAGTGTGGCCTTTAACAACCACATCTTATCCGGTCATTAAATGTGCAATATTCAACTTCTTGTTCATTGTTGAGCATTTTACACGCTTGTACAAAGATTGAGTTTTTATATAATGATGAGAAACAGAGAAATGCGAATGGGTTTAAGTAAAATCCTGCAAATAAACGAGAATTAAAATTGAATTTACATGTGGTGGACACGTCTCGTTTTTGGCAGATTGGTTGGCAGGTCTTTTCATCCAGAAGTCACACTAAGAAAAATTTGGAATCAGAGAACTTGTAAGGGGTAGAATCTGTATTTTGTGACATGCCACCACATGACACAAAGTTAAATTCAAAGAGAATTTAAGTCTTGGGGGTTTAAGAACAGGAGGCCACCTGGTGACCCCAGAGAATTCAGGAGAGCCCTGAGGGTCTACAGTGTGGCTGTGACCTTAGGAGGAGGAGGGACACGAAGCTGCATGAAGGCTCCACCACCAGACTTCCTGGGCGGGGCTGGGGCACCTTGGAGGTCGAGCTGCCAGGGGAGGGCAGTATAACCTGAGCATTGAAGCTCAGGGAGCTCTTTCTCTCGCTTTCCTTAGCATTCGTGAGACACATCTTGAATGGGCCAAAGTATGGTGGGAGGGCCTGCACATTTGATTTGGGATTGACATCAGTTTGGAATTTCTGTGGGACAGGGCCCCTTCCTCCCTTGTCTGGGTTTGGCTTCCTTTTTCCAGACGGAGCCACAGGATTTGAGGATTGGGAAGTGGATTAGAGGCAAGATGTGCCACCTCCTAGTGTAGGAATCGGTTTCCTGTCTCTGGACCAGTGGGCTTTCTTGCTGGGACACACCCACAGAAATGCAGCGGGGAAATGGTTCCTGTCACCCTGGGGCAGCTGAGAAATAGAGATGGTCTTCATCTAAGGGTGAAGCCAGGATCTTCCTCTGGAAACTGCTCTTCTGAAGACAGCCCTCTTCCTTCTTGGTCTTCCTTTCTAGCCAAACCTTTTTAGGAAACAGCCACACTTTTCTGGTCTGTCAGGGTGACCAACACGGCCCCTCTCCTGGACACTGTATTGTAATATAGCCTAAATTTGTGGCTGACACCAGATTTACTGTGGACCTTCAGTCTTCCTGGGCTGCCCTGCTCCCTGCCTTGTCTTTTTTTTTTTTTTTTTTTTTTTTTAATATTTTGAGGTAGAGAGAAAGGGTGTGAGCATTGGAGGGGCACAGAGCGAGGGAGAGAGAGTCCCAAGCAGGTTCCATGCTGTCAGTACAGAGCCCGAAGGGGGCTTGATCTCACGGTCCATGAGATCATGACCTGAGCCAAAATCAAGAGTTGGACACTTAACCGGCTGAGCCACCCAAGCGCCCCCTGCCTTGTCCTTAATCAACCTTCCTTAAGGCCCTTTGTCCACCTTCCTTTTCCTGTCCCACTCTTCTCCTTCATCCCATCCTCCTCCCCCTCCTCTTCTGGTGGCAGTATGGAGGTGAGTGCCTCGGCTATCTTCAGCTCTGGGGACCCTTTGAGGTCACTTGCACACAGGACTTGGGGGTGACTGTGGAAGACAAAGGTCTGGGGGCCCAAATCCCGGGAAACCCAGAGTGCCAAGTATTTCTGTATCCTTATGTTGGCAGATCATGTTTTTCTCCCTTTAGTACATAAAATGTGACACAGAGGAAGGGGCACAGGAGAGGAGGAGAGACATGGGAGAGAAAGCCTGGGAAAGAGGAGGCAGCATGTGGGTGTGGAAGGAGCTGGGACCACAGCTGTTTTGTCACAAAACATGTGGGAAGCTGGCCAGGCCGCTTTCCTCCTGAGACTTTCCCTATTTTAAATGGGGATAATTGCAGCTTTTCCTGTTCCCTGGGTTTACAGCAAGAAGTCCCTGAGGCCACAGAGGTGGAGGCACTGAGGAAATGTTGAGGGGATGTTATTGGGGGAGAGAGGGCTGGTAGCATTGACTTAAGCAGCCAGGGCTGGAGGCCGGACAAAGCCCAGGACCCCCGGCTCTTGGTCTCTAAGGTCCCACTGGCCTGAAGGCCCTGTGACCAGTGGGCCTGGCGTTCCCGTCCAGGCTGGCTAAGGGGCTGTATGTGAACACTCAGCCCACTGTGTGTCATTTCGTACCCAGGCAGGGCCTACCTTCAGTGTAGATGATCTCATGGACACTGTCTTCTCCTGTAGATGCATCTCGATGTAAAAGGTCACTAGCTCCTCAAGCCAGGGGAAGTGTGTCGGGCTCTTGGCACATCTGGGTGCACCTCTTCCTCCCACTGCCCATCTCCAAGGGCAACAGGTGGAGGGCTGGCAGTGGAGGGCAGTCTCTGGGCTGTCAGCAGCCCTTCTGGGGACAAACGGGCTCACATTCCCAGAGCACTGAAGGGATGGCTCTAGCTGTGTGCCCTGGATCACACTGCGGAGTCCTGTCTTGAAAACGCCAAGTCTCCTGGGTCCCTTCTCTCCCTGACAATGTGCCGACTGAGCCTGTCACCTGTGGCTCTGGTCCTTGCCACTGACAAAGCCTGAGCGCTCCGAGATGGTCGGGTTGGGGAGGACGGCAGCTCTGCTCCACGCAGACCTCCCAGTGAGAGCTCCAAGCTCCTGGGGTCTGGTGATGGCCAAATACAGCCGCTTCACCACTCTCCCCTTTTGCCCCTGGAGCAGCCGCTTTGTCTGGAGACTAAGCAGAAGGCTGCCTGTGCGCAGTAAGCAAATCGGTAGAGGGAGTGCCGGAGGGACCCTCTGCTGTCCCTTCTGTGTGTGTGCTCCCCACGGCCCAGCATGGGGTGTGAAAGCACTCCACCAGCTGCGTGTTCCTTTTAGGGATGCCACTTCGGCGGTTTCTGGGACGCCCTCCTTCAAACTGCACATACCATAAGAAGGAGCACTGGGTGGTGAGCTCGCACCCTTGGAAGTCAGCCCACCTGGAGGCAGCCTCAAACTTCAGCTTAAGAATCGCCTGGGGGCGCCTGGGTGGCGCAGTCGGTTAAGCGTCCGACTTCAGCCAGGTCACGATCTCGCGGTCCGTGAGTTCGAGCCCCGCGTCGGGCTCTGGGCTGATGGCTCGGAGCCTGGAGCCTGTTTCCGATTCTGTGTCTCCCTCTCTCTCTGCCCCTCCCCCGTTCATGCTCTGTCTCTCTCTGTCCCAAAAATAAATAAAAAACGTTGAAAAAAAAAAAATTAAAGAGTCACCTGGGCCCTGGCTAGAGACGACAAGCTAAGAAAGACATTTTGAGAACTGGGGAAATACGAATGTGGGCTATACGATGATATTATTCCATTATTGTTAACATTTTCTCAAACGTGAAAATGGCATTGGAGTTATGGAGGAGAATGCTCTTGTTCTCTGGAGATGCAGCTGAGGTATTTAGAGGCGAAGCACTGTGGTGTCTGCAGTTGGCCCTGAATGGTTCAAATACACACACACACACACACACACACACACACACGTGTGCACATTAGCAAATATGGCAAATGGTATTAACTGTTGGATGTAGGTGGTGGGTACCTGGGTGGTCATCTTCCTTTTTCAGCTGTGTGTGTGTGTGTGTGTGTGTGTGATTGAAAATGATCATAATACAAAGTTAGGGGCAAAAATCACATGAGCATCTGTTTAAAATTCCAGCACCCAGCCTCAGAGCTCACTTTTAGGAGGCCCAGGTAGCACTCAGGATGGGGATTTGAGCAAGCTCCCCAGGTCCTTCTGATGCAAACCACTTAACCTTCAGAAACCACTGCAGAAACACGGCTCTGAGAGCCTGGGGTCTCGAGGTGGAAACCCCAGCCCCAAAGCATGGTGGCTCCGGAGCAGGTGCAGCAGTTGGACGGGTGAAAGCAGCATGCTGAGCAGTAGAGGGAGTCAGTGTCCTGCTTGGCCCCTTGGTTCCACCCCCCCCACCCCCAACCCCCCCCCCCCCTGCTTCTCAGCCCTGTCGGGGGCAGCACTTACTACCATGTGGGAGCCCCCTCTAGCTGCAGCCCTCATGCTCCAGCAACTTTGGGTGGCTTCAATATCATGCTATGTCTGACCACCTGGCCTTTTCCCAGACTGCCCTTTCCGCTTAGAATCACCTTTGTTCTCATCTTCCGACTTCCATTCTCCCCCATTTACGTGGCCGGCACGTGCCTTCTCCATGTCCCCTCCTCTAGGAAGCCTTCCCAAGACTGGGTCACTCTTCCTTCCTGTGTGCTCCCATAGCACCTTCAGCATTCTGTTGCCCTTACAGGATTCCCCGCTAACTGGTCTGTCGCTCCCTAACCTGAGAAATTTTACTGTGGAGCCCTCGGGGCTGTTGCCCATGCTTCTGGCTTCCCTCCTTCCAGGCATCGTGTAGGGCGCACTGCCCAGCCCCCTGAGGGTGAGTGTGGCACGTTGGTAGTTCTGGCCAATGAGTTATGATCTCAGGAGACCCTCGAGAGCTCTCTTTTTATCTCCAACCCAATGACCCACAACAAGAGATGGCGGGTCCTTGGGAGCCTGTGTTCCTAAGTACAGCAAGCAAAGCTCTAATGCCAATCTGTGGTGGGCATGTAACTCTGGTGCAAATAAACCCTAGTTGCTTTCAGCCACTGTGATTTTGGCTTTGTCAACACAGCACAACCTAACCCAGACTGACCGAGACGCATACCTCATTCATTTCTGTATGCCCAAACACCTGGCCCAATTCCTAGCACAAAACAGATACACAGAAAATAATTGCTATCATGGCTTTTTCTTGGCTGTGAAACGGGCCTCAAAGACCAGGCAGATGTTCCAAACCACACCACCCCCGTGTCCCTCGCTTCTTCCCTGGTGATATGGGACTCTCCATGGAGGTGCCCAAAGTATCCTCATACGAGGAGGTACAAATTCCAACTGCTCTGACCTTCTGACAGTTCAGACAGGTTCCTGGATGGATCCCAAGTTAACCATGAACTGCTGTCACCCACTCTCCCTGGCAAAGGCTCTGCTGAGCAAGGGAAACTTGTCACCCACTGCCCTGCTTATTAACTTGTGAAGATCCCTCTCACCTCAGGCCACCTCCCCAGCAAAGCATCAGCGAGGACCCTTCCTTATTCTAGGTTACCACCCTAGCTTTGGGAAAAGTTCTGAGGGAAAGACTGTCCCCATTGCTTCTTCAGTGCCTGGCCCGGTGGCCCTTTGCTCTTGCCAGCTTGCCCTGGGCTCAAGCACACCTCCTCCCTGTCCCCTGAGCCCAAGAACTGCAGGAGCTAAAATGCACAGGCTCACACAGAGGTGTGAACACGGAAGGCAGCACCCTGCAGTCAGTCTGCAAGGCCTCGGACAAATGCCGTGAAATCGCTGGTGTTTTTGGACCTCGCACATGCAAGGTGGATGCAGGTCATAGGTGGAGGTCACAGCCACAACTGCTTTATCCACACGAACCTGCAGCCCAGACTTCCCCTCTGACCTCTCAGCTTTCGGTCCTTAAGGACAGTGAATCCCAGATGCTGTGAGATGATGGGTGATTCTTTTCCCAGGGGACCCAGCTCAAGGTAGTGCAGAGCAGCCAATGGGGTAAGAGGTAGGCACAGTGTGTGAGGCAGTCACAGATGAGACCCCAGGGGGCAGGGGTACTGGGCTTCTCACTGCTGAGTTGATGTTCCTGGGACCACAGGTTTGCACAGCCCCAGACTCAAAGGTTTGCTCTCTGGAATCCTTGTTCTTGGCCAGGCTGGTGTGGGGCCCCCACTTGTCCAAGAAGTCTCTGCACGTCTCAAGGGTGCCTGCAAGGAGGAGCCCGTGGCCCCCTCCCCCCACCGCCGCCACATTTGTACATGGTTCTGTACTTCGCGAAGTCCCTTCACATCCATTATTTCTTCAGATCTTGATAGTCCTAGCAGCCTGGAGGAAAGATTATTGTCCATGTTCCAGAATGGACAAACTGAGACTCAGGTAAAAACATGCCCTAGTCGACACAGCAAGTCAGAGCCTGGGAGCCCCTCTGACCAGTGTCTTGCCCATTTTATGATGGCGTTCTATGTAAGAAAGGGCCAGAACTTGTCTGTGAGCTTCACGCTGAGCTCACGCACACACGCACAGACACGTACACACACATTCAGATTCTTTCAAAATGCTGGTCCCAGTGATGGGGGCTCTGGGACAGACATCCACGTAAGAAACCACTGAGCCTCTGTGAATGGGGTCTGGACTCCCTTTGTGGGGGGTTGCCTGGCAAGGGGCTGCCAAGGTGGCTGGCAGCCAGGAAGGGCTGTCCCAGCCAAGCCTGGCATTGGCCTTCGCTCCTCATGCTGTACAAGAGGATGCCAGTGGCCAAGGGGCTCCTCACGGTAAACATGTGGCTGCTGGTGGGTCCCGAGGGCTCATCTGGCTCAAATTCTCATAGTTGGACTCCTGAGCCTGGGGCCTGTGGACAGGAGAGAGTCGGTTGACCACCCAATACAGAAGTGGGGTCATCACCAATTGCCCAAACCATGCCCCAGCGACAGGCAGGAAGGAGAGACGAAAGGGGATTGGGGCCTATATCCAGCAGGGCTTGCGGACCAACTAAAGGGTGGAGGAAGGGTAGGGGCAGCAGCTGTGGAGCGGGGAGGAGGCTAACACAGGGGAAGGCAGCCCAGACCACAGAGGTGCTATCTTCTCGAAGGGATCTCATTGGTGGCTTCAGCTGTCTTGTGTCACATGCCCTCCAGACTGATCTCCCGGGCTTGGCCTCCTGAGCTCCAGCTGCTCTCCTGACTTTGACTTCTCCCCAGGGACATCTTAACAGGCATCTCGCACCTACATGTGAGTGCTCCCATGATCCTCACCACCACCCCCTTCTCTCTCTCTCGTCTTCATCTTAGTGGCACCCAGGGTGACAGCTCCAAACGGGGCACCCTGGCTGCCTCCCTCGCTTGTGCTGCCCACCTGGCCCTATGGTCAGCCCTGCCTTCCACCAGTCCCACCTCCCCACCTCTACCACTCGTCCTCCTTCCTTGTGTCAAGCCGGCCTCAGCTTTGGTCAGCAGCCACCCCAAAGATCTCCTGGCCCCCACTCTTGTTCGGATGGGGCCATCTGTCTGCTTCAGTGATTTCTCATCGGCCCCTTTCCGGGTCGCCCCTGAGCCTTTGACTCGCCCAGTGACTGCCTCCCTCCCCTGGGGCTCTGCTGCATGGCCCTGTCCATTTCCTTCGCAGCTCTTATTTTAGAATCTAAGATGATCTTGTTTAGGTGTTTATTAAATTCTCCACATCATGTGAGTTTTCTGAGGTCAGGGAGTTTTGCTGTAGCGTTAGCATCCAAAACAGCGTCTGGTACATGGTAGGTACTCAATAAATATTTGAACACTCAGCTTTCTGATTTAGGTGCTTTAGCAAAGAAAAGGGACAGTGCACAGGTTTCCAAGAATGTGGGGGATAGTTGGCCAGGCAGCTGGAGAGAGGGGACTGGGCTGGCATTATGGTTTTTCCAGCCCTCAGGGCACAGGCAGGGATGGAGTTATAGGAATGCCAGGGCTTGTCCAATGGGCCTGAAAGACTGTGTTCCGCCTCCCCGCTCCCCAGCATCCCAGGCACACTGCCCAGGGTCAGTGAATTGGATTCTTTCTTCTTCAACACAGACTTCCACATGAGCAGACACTGGGAGAGAAGGGGAGCCTGGACACGAGGGTCAGCACTTCCTAGATTAAACCCTCTGAACCTCTAATGGCATTTTGTTTGTGAAACCTTCAGCTTTGGGGGAGAATCAGTGCCCCCAGGTGGCTTTTGTGTGAGTCTGCCTGTTCTATAATGCTTAGGAGAACAAGAGGAGACACAGCCTTGAGGAATCACATCTAGGTGTGGACATAAAACAGAAAAATGGCCCTGCAGCACCAGGAAACCAGGCGGGTCTGGGAGAGATGCCAGGGCGAGGCTCAGACTGTAAATGCTGGGGGTGGGGTGGGGAGAGCAGGTCACCGTGGCCTGGTCAGGCCAAGAAGGACTTGGGAGACTGAAGAGGAAGGCTTTGGAAGGCCACAGGGAGGGTCTAAACCCTGGTCAAGGTCCAGCCCCCAGTCCCACCCTTTGCCTTCTTTATCCTTACAGCACGAGCCTTGAGAAGCCTGCATGCCTTGCTTGGCCAGTGGGGACTAGAGCCGGGTGGGTGAGGGCAGGGTACTCACCGTGGTGGGGTGTCCTGGGCAACTGGGTGCTCTGTGTAGGGACAGAGAGACAGAGAAAGAGAGAGGAGAGGCATGAGTCTCCATGGTCGTCGCAGGCTACAGGCCCTGGCTGCCCACCCTACCCCACTGTGGAAAGTGGTCTGAAGGGACGTGTAACAAACATTAGCTGGCAGGGGGTGAAGTGGCCTGGCAGATGACCAGGAGTTAATGAGGAGGAGTGTGGAGTGAGGAGCGGCCTGGCAGAAAGACCCGCCTTTCTGAGGACCGTGCAGCACAGAATGCTTGGTGGGTGTGAAGAGCCAGCAAGACGGATGGCACAGCCACAGGAAAGGAGGCAGCAGCCAGGGCAACTGTGACAAATTTTGGATTTCATCCCAGGAGAGACTGAGGCCAGTGCTGCTGACCTGGGCCTGAGAGGCTCTGGGAAGCCCCTCTCTGGGGCACGAGCAAATTTCCCAGCCAGCTCAGCAAGAGATGCGTGGGGTGAGCAGCAGCTCCTGAGGACACCCTGTTAGCTCACACTTCCTCACCTCTGTGTTTGCTGTTCCCTCTGCTGGGAACACCACCAGCTCCTTGTTTGCTTTTCTGAGTTAGCTCTCACCTTTCCTCCTGGCCCCCATCCAGATGTCCCACCAGAGTGAGGCCTGCCAGTCTGTGCTTGGGTGGTACCTGGGCTCCAGGACAGCCCTTCCCCCTGCAGACTGGGCACCTCTTACTCAGCTCTGTATTCCTAGCACCTACACAGCACACAGTAGGTCCTCAAGATGCTTACTGTAACATAACGGAATGGTGCTATCTGGGAAAGCTTCACGTGTGGTGGAGTCATTTATGGGGTGCCGCCAAAAGGGCGGCGCTATACTTTCTGGGTCTCTATCTCTGTGCCTCTGGCTAGAGGCAAGTTCCGTAACCTCTCTGGGCTCCGCTTCCTTGGTGTAAAACAAGGTCCTGCTAGTTCCCACCTCCTGAGCTTTACGCAGGGAGAGGAGAGTGAGTTGGAGCACGGGTGCAGAAAGTCTGTTTGGGCTGGGTTACGCCAGGTGGTCAGCCGGGCGGCCTTACTTAGAAGGAGAGCCCCTGCCCCTCGCACCCACCCTGGCCCGGGGGTGCACCCACCTGGGCGGCGGCGGGCGACGGCGCGGGCGGCCAGAACGCAGAGCAGCAGCAGCACCTTGAGGCCGAGCGCCCCGAGCGGGAGGGCGAGCGCCGAGGCCCCGGAGGCGCCGTGGAATCGGAACAAGTAGACGCTGGCCTCCGCGCGGCCCAGGCTGTTGGACGCCGTGCACGTGTAGCGGCCGTCGTGGACCAGCGCGGGCAGCTCGGCGGTCACCTGGTGGCCGTGATCCTGTCCCTGACCCGGGCCCCGCACGGCGGCCGAGCCGTTGCCCAGGGCCGGGCCGGACCAATCTAGGACGGGCGGCGGCTCCCCCTCGGCCGTGCAGAGCGCGCGGAAGGAGTGCGCCGGCCCCGGCAGCACCGAGAGGTTGACGATCCGCGGGGCGGCTGCGGGCAGCGGCCAAGGGGTCGAGGGAGAAAGCGAATCCTGGTCAGAGCAGAGGGGGGAAAGGGCAAGGGCAAGGGGGACCCCTCCCAGTCCCGTTTAGTCACCAAGAGATTTGGGGGTGGTTGGCTCAGAGAAGAGGGAGTAGGCGCTCTAGCGCCACGGTGCCTGGGTCCCAATAGAGATGTGGCCTTGGGCAAGTTATTCCGAAGCTCCGTGCCTCAGTTTCTTCATGCGTAAAATGGGGATCGTTTTCTTTATGGGGTCGTTGGGATTTGGCAAGTTAATACAAGTGGGGTGCTTGGATTAGGGCGTGGCCCATTAGCAAATGCGCACTCAACGGTCGTTATTGTTGCGGTAGCTCAGGGCTGGGGACTGTCTGCTGGTAGGGGTTCAAGGGCACTTCCCACTCCCAGACAAACTGTCAGTGGCAGGGTGGCGAGGGCCCTGGGGAGAAACTGAAATGCACTCGGAGAGGCAGCCCGGCCAGCCCAAGGGCACATGGGAAGTTCGTGGCAGAGCCAGACTGGAGCCCAGAACCGGATCCCCACGGCAGCGGGGTGGGGCTAGTATATTTAAAAGCTCCCCAGCTAATTCCAGTGCACAGCCAGGGTTGAGAACCACTGTTCTAGGGACCGGGGATCCTGGTGCCCACTTCTTTATGCCAGGGTTTAGCAAAATACTGGGCACTGTGGGCTCCCTGGGCATCCCTCCCCCCCAGGGGGCTGCGGGTGCCCTTCAGTGCACAGAGCACACATCCCATTGCAGCCTTTGCCGTATTCAGGATGACTGTTCGACTCGTGCTTCTCGCCCCCTAGACTGCGAGCTCCTGGGAACATTCACTCTCTGCGCGCTTCATTACAGTGTCCATTCCCGGGCCGCATTCAGCCCTTCTCCGAGCAAGCGGTCTGCATTTTTAACTAGTTCCCACGTGGCTCGTAGCCATCGCCAGTGAGCCCCCCCCCCCCCCCCCCCCCGCCTGCCCTAGAGAGATGGGCTGTGTATTGCTCCCCTTTCTATGCCCCGGCGGGCGCAGTGCCGGCACCCTGAAAGCCCTCTGGACGGGGCGGGGAAGGGGGCCGGGACAAGGGCACGGCGCTTACCGGTCACGCGGAGCCGGATGCCGTGGCGGCTCTCGTAGCGGTCGTGGACGTCGCCGGCGAACTCGACGCGGCAGAAGTAGCGGCCGTCGTCGGCCAGGGCGAGGCGCTCGACGCGCAGCGACAGGTCGTTGCGGCGCGGGTTGCCCAGCAGCCGGAAGCGGCCGTGCAGGCTCAGCGCCGTCTGGCAGAGCTCGCTGCCCCGCGCCGCCGCGCACCGGAACACCTGCGGGCCCGCGTACGCCTCGCCCGCGCGCCAGATGGCCGTGAGCGGCCCGTCGTAGTGGCGGTGCGGGTGCGTGAAGGTGCAGGGCAGCACGGCCGCCTCGCCCGCCGCCGCGCTCACCTCGGCCGGCACACGCATGGACCAGCGCTGCGTCGGCGCACCTGCGGGCAGGCGGCCGGGAGCGTCAGCCCTGCCCTGGGGCCGCGCCGGCCGCCATCCTTCGGACTCTGGGGGGCGGGGGGAGGGGAGTCCCCACCGGGAGGTTTGGAAACCTTAGGACTCTGGGAGCGTCTCCCACCTGGGGGCCCAGAAGCCCACCCTGTGACCGTGACCCAAGAGGCATCTCCCGGGACCTTGTCTCCCGGGACTCTGAGGTGCCTGGGACTATTTGCCTCATTCGGGCGGTCCCACTTCACCGACAGGCCCCTTGACCCCATACTCTTCCCTAACCCCTGCCCTGCTGGAGAAAAGCCCTGGATTCCATGGTTACATTACAGTCCCAAGACCCCCGCGGTAGTGATAACAAAAGCACTTACTGTGCACCTCCGTGTCGAGCAAGTTCCTGGTAGTATCTCTTTTAGTTCTCACAAATGATCCTAGATGTAAGCACAGTTATTCCTGGGTTGTATGTAATAAACTGAGGCAAAGAGAAGTTGAGTGATTACATAAGGTCACACAGCTAGGAAGCAAAGCCGGAATTCAGACTCAGGACTGCCTGATTCCACAAACGCATGGAACCTTGGGGCTCATCCAAGGAGACCAACACTCCCATTTACAGAGGGGAAACGGGCCTTGGCAAGGGATGGTATGTTTTGAACTTAACGTGTTGAACGGGATGAGATTCTTTGAGAATCCAGGTCAACCGAAATGGGCTTCCCAAAAGGCCGGATGAGCTGAGAGACCAAGAGTGGTAGACCATTGCGCTGCCTTCTTGCTCTGCGCAAGCGCCTTTGGGCTGTTTCCTCACCTCCTGTGTTGTGAGCCTCTGAAGTATGGTTGAGCTAGGGTCTGGAAGCTGTGCTCTGCCTTCAGCTTGAAGATGACGGGAGAGCCTCTGCCCCTATTGTTGCATATGTGTGCTGCTTTGGGGAAGGGGTGAGCAGGTGGGTGGGTGGGTGTTGGACCTGGGCCTTGGAGGATCAGGATAGGGGTGGTGTCTCCCTGAGGAGGGAGGACAGGCTGCTAGTTCTACCCAGCTACAACCCTGAATGCAGTTCACAAAAGGGATCCTTAGAGGGATAATATACCCACTCTGGTATTTCCCAAGAGCTTTGTAATTTACACAATTCTTTTGTATGCATCATGTCACATGACCCCCAAAACACCCTAGGGGAGAATGACTCGGGGAACTATTGTTATAGATGTGAAAATGGAGTCCCAGAGTCACACAGACAGATGATGGGAGAAACCCAGGTTTGCTGACTCCATGTCCAGTGCTCTTTACTCTTTGGGGGTAGCTCATGTCCTGGTTTGGAATCCCCCCGGCCCACAGACAGTTACCATCCGTCCTCCAAGAAGCCCATCCCATCTATGAATTATCTACAGGTCAGGACATTTCTTCTGCATAGAACCAACATCTGCCACTACCCACATGACCCTCTTTGGAGCGTGCACATCCTCTCACGGTGATGGCCCTTCTGGGACCCCAGCATGGCTATCCTGGACCCATCAAGTCTTCCCTTCTCTGGTGGAAGTCCCGGGGCCTCCCCTGCTCCTCCCCTTCCTCACTGCCCGCTTGGTGCTCTCCGTGCAACGTAGTGTCCTGAGCCGGGGACTCCAGGTATGTGCTGCAGGGGTGTATGTTGCACGTGTTCCTGCAGGGGTGTGCCGCAGATGTGCGCTGTGGGGGTGCTGGGCCAGCAGAGTGGGGTACGAATTGGGTTGTGCGAGCTTTGCCTCGTATAAAATGACACTTTGGGCTTCTGCCGAGCTTGCAATCCAGTAAAACCACAAGTTCTTTTTTCTCGCGATCTGCTTATAAGCCAAATTTCGTTTCCTCTAAACAAGTGGAATTATGCTTTTGAACCCAAGTGGAGGACTTGACATTTACCTCTACTAAGAGCTTGTTTGCTCAGTTGTTAATAATCAAAGGGCCTAGTTTCAAATCTGAGAAACCCTTCCTGAAGGTTTTGCTGGTTTACTCAGTACCTCCAGCTACAGAAACGGTTTCCCCACTCTTGAGGCTCAGTCCCTGCCTCAGTTTCCCTACACTTCTCACCCTCTGTAACCTCAGCCTCTTTTGAGCTTCTGCATCTTGCAGGCATCCTGGAGCCAGGTACTGATTCCCCAGAGGTATTTTTTTTTTTGCTATTGTGCATTCATCAATTAGGAGGTGTTTATCAGACATGTCCCACCCTAAGCCAGGCACTTGGATACAAGCCAGGGTTACAAAGATCAATAGGTTACCTTATCAGCCTGCTGGAGCTCACCACTCAGAAAGGGAGACAGATCTGTGAACACATAATTACACTACAGCCTGCCAGGTGCTCTAATGAGGGACACGAACAATGTTCCCTCTGTCTGAACAAGTTTCCTGGCTCATATCATTCACCAACTTCCTCCCAGTCATCCCCAGGTCTCTGCTGAGTCTTCCTACAGAGGGAGGGCTTCCTCGAACCCCAAGGCTGGGTCTGGCACCCTTGCCTTCAGCCTCTGGCCTGGCAGAGGTACATCCTCCAGGCATCCAGAAGCTCTGGGAGGACAGGGACCACGTATGTGTGGTCGTATTTGGGTCATCACTGCCTAGCATGGCACTTGCCACAAACCAACTGATGTTGAATTGGATTGCTGTAGAAGGGTGGAAGGGAGGGTAATCAGGCTGGCAGGGGAGGGTGGTGTGGCTGGGGGAAGAGGAAGAGGTGTGCAAGTATTAGGCAGCGAATGCTTGGAGGACCAGCAGATCCTCGAGAAAGAAGTGGGATTTTCTAAGATTTGGTGTAGATGGAAGGTGCTCTAGGCAAAGGGAGGTAAGGACATGAGCATAGAGATTGCGGGCATGACGAGATAAGGGAGCCAGAGGACACAGTGCTTTGGGTGCTCACTGGGAGATATTCCTCATTTCATTTCATACGTACAACGACCCAATGAGAGACTCGCGATAGCCTCTTTTGGGGAAGAGAGAACTGAGGCTCAGAGAGGCCACGTGACTGCCCAAGGTCACTTGACTCACCAGAAGCAGAGCCAAGGCTTCCCCGTTGGTGGCTCACGTTTCTACTCTGTCCTGTGTGCTATGTCGCTTGGGGATGACAGTCTAGTTTGGAACATCCTGAAGTGGGATACAGATGGTCTGCCATGGCCTCTCCCTCCCTGGGGGCTTTGCTCTAGGAGCAGAGGGCACACAGAGGCCCTTTCAGCCAGTGTGAGGATCTTGGCTCCAGTTAGGGGGAGATTTGTGTTTCCTGTTTACCTGCTGGATGGTGTTTCAAGAGGAAAGCACCTGGACTCCCTGTTACATGGAGACTTTGGACACATCCACTCAGGGACTCAAGGGGAGGGTGGGAGGTCCTGGCAGGAACTGCCCAGGGAGCACATGCATTTGCTTTGGCAGGAATCCAAGCTCCCCAGCATCCTGTGACATTTGTCATTCCCTCTGGCAGCTCATGCCTGTCTTTAGGACAAGGGAGGGATGACTCCTGAACTAAAACCATGCCCCCTTATTGTGGAGTTTCTAATCTCCTTGCCTCAGGACTATTAGCCTCTGGGGACAGCAAGAGACCCACATTCTTCTCACTGTCCACCTTCACCACTCAGTGGTGGGCCACAGGGCATGCTGGCCAGCTTTCCTGCTTTGGCACAGCTGGACCTGGGTGACAGTCTCACTTGTGGTCATTCTTTCCTGGGCTCTTATGAGCACCCAGTCTGAGCCTGGCACTGTTCTAGGCTCACTCACTTATGGGTGATCTTTGGGCAGGTTACTTACTGTCCCAGGTCTCAGACTCCTCTGCTGCAAAATGGGGCGCCTAATACCTTCCTCATGGGCTTGAAGGTTGAATGAAGTCACACGTGTAGCTCGCCCAGCAAATGCTCAATGCACGTCAGCCCCCTTCTCTCACCAGCCCTGCCAAGGGAGGGTGGGGGGGTGGGGGTGCTGAGCAGTGGCAGGAAGTGCTCTGGGCACACACCTCAAGCCGATGCAGCAGGGGTGAAGATAGGGGACGCTGACATCGCACCTTTGGCAGCTCAATTTAGCATCTTAGGGACCGTGTGGGCAGTCAGGGCGGACCGTGCCTCCCAGGGGATGGCCACGTGGTGCTCAGAGCTGGAGTCCTTCAGACCTCCCCAGTGCTGCCGCCCCCTCGGCCCCATGATGGCTGACATCACCAGCAGATGGGCAGCCACTCTCATGAGGCCAGCGATCTGTAAGGGGGCCACCCTCCTTGGGGACATTTGGCATGCTAGCAGGGGTGTTCTCAGGGAGTGACTCCGGCGGTAGCCTCTTGGGCATGGTGGCACCTGGAGTGTCAGGAGAGGGCATTTGAGGGCAAGGGGAGGTGTTCCTCTTGGCCAGCAAACCTCACCAGGGAGGTGTGTGGGTTCAACTGGGGCACACTGCCTTCCGTCCACTTCTCTCCTGCCTGCATTTGCTCCCAGCAATTCTTTTTGGGGCCTGTGTGTTGTGCAGATAGGTTGTCAGTGGAGAAAAGGGAAGAAAGGGCTGCAGACTGGGGGGGGGGGGTGGAGTGACAGAGAAAACAAGAAACCCATCTTTCAGTGTGAGCTGGACCAAGAAGTTTCTAGGGAAGGGATGAGGAGCAGGGATGCATGAGGGAAAGGCCTGGCTGTTCTCCTGACCTCAGGGTTATCCAGGCTTCTCCCGTAGCCTTGCCTCTTGGCCACACGGTTGTGGACGTGGCCCCGCTTGCCTGAGCTACAGATGGAGAGCCTCAGCTGACTGTGCCCCGTGGCCAGTGTCTGCCCCAGGGCGCTGCTCTCCCAAGTTCCCACTCAGCCTGTCTCTGCCCGTGCTCCCCTGGCCTTCTCAGGGGGTCGTGCTCCCTGTCAGTCCTTCTCCACCCCAGGTGGGACTTCTCAGCCCAAGCTACTGGCCACAGTAGCCGCCAGGAGCAGAAGCATCATCCTGGCTTGGGGAACTCTCCCATTTCCCCCCGGACCCATGACAGCAGCCCATCTCCTCCTTGGCCTCTCCCCGCACCCCATGTCCTTGCTCACTACTGAGATTTGTCTTGCCTTTTGGTTTGTTTTGCAGCAGTGGTTCAGAGCTAATAAATTCCTTTGAGCACAAGCTTTGCTCTGGACTCCCCACCGCTGCATGTGGATGGTGTAAAGGTTGGGGCTTGCACTCAGAACCCTCTGGTTCAACCCAGGCTGTGACAGCCCAGAAAAGTTACCCGACTTCCACTGGCCTCCCTAAACAGGCACAGGGGTCCTTGCACTGCAGAGCTGGGGTGAAGAGTAGATGAGCTGCTTGTCAGGGCCTGACAAGGAAGCCCTTGAGGGTGACAGCGACTATGATCGCTCTGCCTACTTATCAGAGGCTTGTGGACCAACTGCAGAGTTGTCCAAAGTCACCCAAATGGTCAGAGCTCCCAGACCATTGTTCTTTCCACCTGTATGTTCCCTGGCATCTCCAGCTTTCTGAAAGCAGATCCGTGGGGAGCCAGACGGGAAAGACAAGAAGACAAGGGAGAGTGTGTGTGTGAGCCCCTGGGAGATTAGGGGCTGCCCCAGGGCGCTGGGTGCTGAGGATGGGTGGCATCGGTAAGAAGAAGGGCACAGAAAGGGGGGGGGGGTTCCTGGACAAATTCCTCCCACTTTGTTTTTGCCAACGGCCTGCCCTGGCCCTATGCTCAGAGATGCAGCTGGGGGGCAGAATGTGACATGCGGGGACCCTGCTCACGCAACACCTCAGGCTTCCACATTGCAGTCTAACCCAGCCCGGTCGTCTGGCCTCTTGCCCAGGCCTGGTGCCACACGGAGAGGCTCATAGATGAACGGTACCAGAGGGGTCTCAGAAAGTGCGACCCTGCTCACCCTAGTTCCGTGAAGCAGCTGCGAGTATGAGAAAAAGGGATCCCTTCCCCAAGACGCCTCAGCCTCCCTGGGTAAATCTTAGTACATGGCAGGAACACTTGCGTGGTTTAAGTTTTGTTCTTGGACACGTGACCGCTCATACTTCCTCTAAGTGTTTTTGTCTTTGACTGATTCATAGCCCCTGAACCTCAACAGAAGAAAAGAAATAAACCAAAACAAGCACCCCCCACCCCCACCCCGCCAAAGCTAGCCTCTCTCAAGGGTATGTGACTTCAACAAGATTTCCTTGCCATTTCCTTGCACAATCACTGAGCACCAGGACTGTGCTGGGGGCTTTTATATACATGATCTAATTATCCTTCACAGCACCCCAAGAGGCACCGGGGACCCCACTTTGCTGATGCTCAGAGAAGTTAGGCAACCTTCCCAGGGCCACATAGGTAGTAAATAGCAGAGCCAGGATTTAAAGCTGTGTATGATGTCAACACTTATGCCTGAACTGCTCTCTTATCAGCCCAAAATCCGGGCAGGGTCACCTTCTCCAGCCCCCACCCTCTAAGTGGCACCCTAAATCATCCCAGGGAGGCAGCCGAGTTAGGGCACTCTGGGAAAAGAAAGCCTCTCCCCTATCAGCCCCCACTGGAGGGCTCTGTCAGGGGACAACGGGCAGTGCAGGGTGGGGACTGGGGTCAGTCCAGTCTAGAGCCACACATCCCAGCCCCACCCTACACCACACTTACCAATTAAAGTGGCCAGCACTTCTAAGAGCTCTGTAGGCAGGTGCTCTTATCCAAACCCGACCTGAACTGGACTCTGCCTCTGTTGAATGCTCAAGAGGAAGGAAAAGGAGCCTAAGGTGTGGGAGTGTATAATCCAGTCATGGAGACAGGACTCCAAACAAGGAATGTTGCCTAACAGCTTAGAACACCATGATATCAGAGATCACTAATGTGGCACATGACGGCCAGTGGCCATGCACATGGAGGCACTGACGCTGAGTCCAGGGACATATCCACAGGAGGGATGTCGCAGGCGGGGGTCCGGGAAAGGACTGAGGTTTGGGCCAAGGGGCTCGGAGGATGGCCTTTGTCATTTATCCCAATTACCCTCAACTATGTTGAGCATCAGAATGACCTGAGAAGATGGTTGAAGATTCAGACTTCTGGGCCCTGTTGCCTGATATTCTCATTCTGCAGGACTGGGGTGGAGCCCAAGGATCTGCATTTAAACAAATACTCTCTTCCCACTGAAATGCTGCTACCGATGGTCAGTCGGTAACAGAAACGCCGTTCCCAGGGACACGAACTCACTGAGCTCAGTGCCAATGACGTCGTTACCTAAGCCTGCGGCAAAGGGTTCCCATTCACGCCTTGGGGTTCCCCCTGGGCCGTCAGGATGCCCTCTGTCGGTTGCCCTGTTCCCCATGTGAAATCACCCCCACTCTTCCCCCAAACCCGTTTTCCCTCTGAGCTGTGCCCATCGTGACACAAAGCACTTGGATGACCGCAACACCCGAAGTCCCTTCAGAGCCTGGACTGTCCGCGCCAAAGCTTGCCCACTATCTCCTTGGATCCTCACAGCGGTGGCTGAGCCAGTGGCCTTTCTACAGGTGGGGCTCAGAGAAGTCAGAGGATTGCCTAAAGTCACCGGAACCCAAGATGACACCCGGGCTTGAACTTGTGGTTTCTGTCAAAGCAGCTTCCCTAAGTGCAACCCGGTCGTCCCAAGTTCAAGGAGAGAAGACTGTACCTAAGATTCTGTGAGCATCTATTCTGTTCTGAGCAGGGGCCACAGAGAAAAGTGGGAAACTTACCTATAGGGAGGATGCCCACCAAGCAGGCCAGGAGCCGGAGGGACCATTCCATGCTGTGAGTGTCTGGAGACCCCAGACCAGCCTCACACTTGCCTGGGCCACCAGCAAGAAGCCTCCCTGATGAGGAGAAGGCAGGTGAGGGGGTGGGCTGCGTGCCCAGGCCTGTGCCCCTACTGGGCTCCAGGCTCCAGGGGAACTGGGGAGAGGCAGTTGGGCAGTCTGGATATGATCAGATGAAGCCCGTGGGGTTTAGTCATGTGGAAAACCAACAGGGGAACCACTCAGATGATTTTCCAGGACAGGAAACAGAGAAGCACTTGAGGAAGAGGAAGGACCCTTCCCTGGGGCCACTGGTCCCTTTGAAAAAAGCGCTGCTCTTTTGCTGCCTGCCCTCTCTTCCTCCCTTCTTCCCTTCGTCCTCTCTCTCCCTCTACCCGCCTCCCTTCCCCCTTCCCCTTCTCCCTTCCTTCCCTCTTCCTCCCTCTTTCTACCCTCCCCTCCCTTCCATCTTACCTCCCTTCCTTTCCTCCCCCCTCCTCCCTCTCTCATTCTACCTTCCTTTCTCCCTCCCCCACCCCTCCTCCCTCCTCCTACCACCCTCTTCCCTCCCTCCTCCTTTCTTTCCCTCCTTTTCTTCTCTACATTTTTAGTGTGCCAGCATGGGTTTTCATTTTGATGAAGCTATCTTCCTGTGGCCATGCTGATTCTGAAGTGGTGATTATTCACAGAAGAAAAGTCCTCTCCAAAATGTAGTCATCATTGACAATGGTTACATTACCAAGCAGCATAAAAGGAAAATAGTACACTTATAAGCAAATCAATCCAGACAAACTTGTCAAAATGCTCAGAACATCAAAATGTCAGATAGAAATATCCTACCACAGGGGCAGAATCTCGGCATCTGTGCCAAGGAGATAATCAGAAAGCTGAACAGAAAAAACGGCCAGGTAGGAGGCTGGCCAAGGTGAGTCAATGCTTGGGGAGAGGGAAATGTTTTAGTTAGGATAAATGCTAATCTGTTGAGAGAGAGAGAGAGAAGTTCTCAAATACAATAGATTTTTTAAAAAATGGAAGTTGATTTCTGTCCCATATATCAGTCCCAAGGTGAGCGATTTACGTAGGCAGGTGGCCTTGCTTCTCTAGGTCATTCAGGGATCCAGGTTCAGTCCTACCGTTACTTCCTCACCCCCTTCTCCATTGTTAATGCCCTTAAGGCTGAAGGTGGCAATCAGGCTTGTTCAAGAGGAAAGATAGAAACTCTACTTGGCTTGTCTTTTTGGCTATCCATGATCCAAAAGCTGTAGACATCACATCCACTCACCTCCATTGGCCACACCCATGGCAAAGGAGCCCTGGAAGTGTGGTCTCTAATGAGGTGATGCTATGGTCAAGCTAAAATTTATTACCATGGAAGAAGGAAACAGATGTTGATGGGTGGTTACTTGTCTCTGCCCCAAGTGTTTGCTATAACTCTAGAAAACTAAACTTTGGAAAACAATCAATTCCATAAACTCTAAAATGTCCTTGAAGGATGCACCCTTATTTTATATACAACTGAGAGAGAAAAAAACTTTGTACCTTTTTATAATCGTAAGATGCCATTGGCTGTAACATGTATCAGAATTCAGAAATGTTAAAAATGTGAAAAAAATGAGCATCTTAGAATTGATGAAATATAGTTCCTTTTTGGCTTTTTGGTAACATATTCTCAACAACAAGAGCCTTTTCAGGGGCACCTGGGTGGCTCAGTTGGTTAAGCATCTGACCCTTGATTTTGGCTCAGGTCATGATCTCACCATTCATGGGTTCAAGCCCTGCATGGTGCTCTGTGTGGACAGCAGAGAGCCTGACTGGGATTCTGTCTCCCTTTATCTCTGTCCCTCCCTCAATGCTCCCCCTCCCCGCCCCCCCACCAGCACACTCACCACTCACGTCTTTCTCTCTCAACAGTAAATAAATAAGCATTACAAAAACAGAAAAAGAAGAAAGGACTTTTCAGAGGGGTCAGCCTGTCCTCCCTATGCTAGGAGACGCCACAGAGAAGAGATGTATGTCTGTGTCTAGACCAGGGTTTTACAGATACTCTTTCTCAGATCAAGGAGGTTTTTTGTTCTGTTCCTGGTTTGCTGAGAGTTGTTAACGTGAATCTAGTGCTGAATTTTCTCAAAAAGTTTTTCTGAGATAATTCTAAGATTTTGTCTCTTTAGTGAATTACATTGATTTTTCCAAGTTGAACCAGCCTTGTGTTCCTGAGATAAACCACACTTGATCATGAAATATTATCCCTTCTACATATTTCTGGGTTCAGTTTGCTAACATTTTATTGAGGATTGTTTAATTGTGTCCATGAGGGATATCGATCTGTAGTTTCTGTTTCTTGTAGTGTCTTTGTCTGGTTTTGGCTTTAGAGTAATGCTGACCTCATAAAATGATTCAGGAAATGTATCCTCCTCTTCTGTTTTCTGAAAGAGATTATGAATTGACATTATATCTTCATTAAACATTTGGTGGATTCCCCAATCATCTGTGCCTAGAGGTTTTTTGTTGTTATTGTCAGAAAGTTGAAACCTATGAGTTTAAGGGCACCTGGGTGGCTCAGTCAGTTGAGTATCTGACTTTGGCTCAAGTCATAATCTTGTGGTTCATGAATTTGAGTCCCACATCGGGCTGTCTGCTGTCAGCACAGAGCCTGCTTCAGATCCTCTTACCCCTCTCTCTTACCCTCCCCCGCTTGTGCTCTGTCTCTCTCTCTCACTCTCTCTCAAAAATAAATATTTAAAGGGGCACCTGGGTGGCTCAGTCGGTTAAGCGTCCAACTTCAGCTCAGGTCACGATCTCGCAGTCCGCGAGTTCGAGCCCCGCGTCGGGCTCTGGGCTGATGGCTCAGAGCCTGGAGCTTGCTTCCAATTCTGTGTCTCCCTCTCTCTCTGCCCCTCCCCTGTTCATGCTGTGTCTCTCTCTGTCTCAAAAATAAGTAAAACGTTAAAAAAAAAATTAAAAAAAAAATAAACATTTAAAAAAGAGGAAAAAATACCAGTTTAATCTGTTTGATAGAATGCTATTCAGATTATTTCTTCTAGAAGTAAGTTTTGGTAGATCATGTATTTCAAGGAATTGGTCCATTTCATCCAAGTTGTTAAATTTAGGGACACAGAATTGTCCATAATGTTCTCTTATTGTCTTTTTAATGTCTGTGAGGTCTGTAGTAATACCACCTCTTTCATTCCTGAATTAACAGTACTTTATTCTTATTATTATTATTTTTATTTGAGAGAGAGAGCAGTGAGCAGGGGAGGGGTGTGGAGGGGGAGATAGAGAGAATCTTAAGCAGGCTCCATGCTGAGCATGGGGCTTGATCCCTCGACCCTGGAATCATGACTTGAGCTGAAACCAAGAGTAAGATACTCAACCAACTGAGCCACGCAGGCGCCTCAGCGGTACTTTAAAATCTCAGATTCAAATACTTTTGAACCTGTATCATGCCCCAGGTCTATGCTGGACACTGCCCAGATATATGGAAGATCAGCTTCCAGTAGAGGTTGACAGTCTAGTCGAGTGTGCTACACATTGACAACTCAGCTCTCAGCCCCAAACCTACGTTTCTATACTCTGCTGTCAGTGCTGAGCCTGGCACTCTGCAAACCACATTTCTCAGACCACACTTGGCCAGTGGAAGGCGCTAGAGAGAGGCTGGGAGGTGGAAGCAGGGCTTCCAGTTCCTGTTAGCGGTGCTCCAGCACCTTAGGAGCCATCTAGGTCCAGCCTCTGGCTCTGTTGACAATCCAAGCCTGCCGCCTCCCCTCAGAGGTGCGGCCCCAGCCCGGCACGTCTGTCCCCCTCCCACCCTATCCTCTGAGCATTAACCACACAGTGTCCCCCTTCGCAGAGCTGACCACCAGTTGTGCTTCCTCTAAACTCCTGGGCCTCCCTCCCTGCCAGCCCCAGGGGTGGTAGCTTCTTCCTGTAGTTACTAATACTTGGGCTATCTCCGAATCCCTGATTTTCTCTCTTATCCTTCAGTTAGTTATCTGTGTAACCAGTGGCTTACACTGTGTTTGATACAGGAACTCAGCATATCTCAGTTTAAGAGGTCAACTCTCCCCAAGTTCATCTCTAAATTCAACACAGTCTCAATCAAAATATCAACAGGCTTTTTTTTTTTTTTCCCTAAAAGCAGATTCTAAAATTTATTTGGAAGGACAAAGGACCTGGAAGAGCCAGAATTGTTTATTCGAAAAAGAAGAATGCACTGGGGGGACTGTCATTACTGATTTCAAGAACCACTATAAAGATGCAAAGCAAGAAAATGTGATATTGGTGGAATGATAGCCACAAAGATCAATGAAACAGAATTGAGAGTCCAGGAATACCAGTGTAGCCAACTGATTTTTGACAAAAGTCCAAAGGCAATTCAATGGAGAGAGGATAGTCTTTCCAACAAATGGTTTTGGAACAGTTGGATGTCATATATATATATACACATATACAGGACCTTGACCCATAACTCGCAATTTATACAAAAATTAACTAAAAATGCATCATAGGCCAAAATGTAAAACGTAAAACTATAAAATTTCCAGGGGAAAACAGGAAAAAAAAAATCTGTGTAAGCTTAGGTTAGGCAAAGAGTACTAATTTAAAAATTTGATAAATTGGATTTTGTCAAAATTGAAAACATTTTATCTCCAAAAGACACTGTTAAGAGAATGTAAAGACAAGGGGCGCCCTTCTGGCTCAGTCAGTTGAGTATCCGACTTCGGCTCAGGTCATGATCTCAAGGTTCGGTTTGTGAGTTTGAGCCCCGCATGGGGTTCTCTACTGTCAGCACGGAGCCCTCTGAGGATCCTGTTTCCCTCTCTCTCTGCCCCTCCTCAGCTGGCGCTGTCTCTCTTTCAAAAATAAATAAACATTTTAAAAAAGAGAGAGTGAAAAGACAAAGACTGGGAGAAAATATTTGCAAATCATATCTCTGACAGAGGATCTGTATCCAGAATATATAAAGAACTCTCAAAGACCAACAATAAGAAAATAATGACTTAAACAAATCAGTAAATTTGAAAAGACGCTTCACCAAAGAAGATGTACAGGTGGCCAATAAGCTCATGAAAACATGCCCAACATCATTAGTCATTAGGAAAATGCAAATTAAATTTATCATGAGATACTGCTATACACCCATTAGAATGTTAGAATGGCTAAAATAAATAATACTGACAATACCAGATGCTGAAGAGCCTCAGAACAACTGAAACCGTCATGTATATATTGCTGGTGGGAATGCAAAATGGTGCTGTGCCCTTTGGCAAACAGGCTGTCAGTTTCTTAAAAAGTTACAAAAGTTAAGACGTTCTTAGCATACAGCCCTGCAATCCCACTCCTGGTTATTCACCCAGTGAAATAAAAATCTATGCTTACAAAAAGTCCATGTGAGAACGTTTATAGCACGTGTCTTCATACTCACCCTAAAGAAGAAAGAGCTAGCTGTCCCTCACCAGTGAATGACAACCTATCACACAGCGTGCAACAGAGCGCTACTCAGTGTCAACAAGGAAGAAACCACTGACTTACACAATAGCACGGATGAGTTAAATGCATTTTGCTTAGTGAAAGAAGATAGGCTCAAACGGGTACACCTTACATTCCGTTCAGGGACTAGGCAGAAACTACCATGGAAGGGGCTCGCGGGGTGGTTGACTGCAAGGGAGCAGCATGGAGGATTTGGGGGTGATGGGACTGTCTCGTGTCATGACTGAGGTGGTGAACACGTGATTCTATGCGTTGGTCAAATTGCAAACACATATGCATAGAATTAGCACCGCAAAGAATGACTTTGACATATGTAATTTAAAAAACTTAACCAGGTTGTGGGGAAAACCCAAAATGGAATACAAAAGGTTGCAAAGCATCTACATGTATTACAGAAGAATAACTTAGCCCATGAGAAAGAATATAGCACTAGCTGAAGTGACTTTGGAAAGCAGTGTTTTGACTGAATGCTCTGGCTAAAGACAAAACACTGGGTGTAGACACCGATCTGTAGTTAGCAAACTGGTTTCTCATAAGGATAGAGCCAGAGACTCTGAAACTATGTATGTGTACATGAGGGTTGAACAGATAAGTAGGTATGATGTAGATCATGAGAGGCAGATTTCTTTCTGCTGTAGAAAAAAGCTACAGTTGAGAAAAGGGGAAGAGCTAGGATGACCCTTGGCCATCCTAGTAATTGGATTGGAACTGGAGGTGTCAGAATAGTCTTGGTTTTACAATGTATATACAGATAGATGCAGAGCCATTAAAGCTCTTAGTGCAGAGGCTGGAAGGTTGAGGAGTGTCTAACACTTAAATGGTAGCTACATATGTATATGAATGGTACATACACATATGTAGCTACCATTGTTATATATATTATACATGTTATATATATGTTATATATGCATTCATATAAAAACATACATACGTGCATGCACATAACACAGACATATATACATATACGTATATATATTTGTGACTCAGTTAAATGATCCTTAGTGTGTGTTTGTGTTGTTGGTCAATAAGCTGGTGCTGCCTTTTCCCGTCTCCCGGGGCTGGCCCACTTGTGGCTTTTCAGTAGGGTGACTATAATGAACTATCCAAACCAGGACACTTTTGTCTGGAACAAGTGCTAAACTGTTGGGACCACCATTACAATAGTCATAACCTGTGACTGTCCTGGGAAAATCAGACATGTGGTCACTCTTCTGGAAACATCCTGCGCTATGAATTTCTTGGCAGAGTGTCTCAAAGGCTTTATAGATCCACATATGAATATTGGGGTGGGGGAAGAGTGGAGGGCGGGAGAAGGCGCTGGTATTCCCAGCTATCAAAGGCAGAATATTGCCCTTGCCTTTTGAGTTCCTTTGCTTCGGTTTTCCTGGGAGTCACCAACTGAGAGGATTGGGATGATGTATGTGTACAGACCTCTGAGAGTGAGCTGTAAATTGACACCAGGGTCCTCATAGTTGAGGAAACACTGAGAGTATGTGAGTCAGGGGTCATTGCAAGTTATATCTTCACTAATGTTGTATAGTATACAACCTGCACAACTGTATGTGGTCACC
This sequence comes from Neofelis nebulosa, assembly GCF_028018385.1. Taxonomy (NCBI): domain Eukaryota; kingdom Metazoa; phylum Chordata; class Mammalia; order Carnivora; family Felidae; genus Neofelis; species Neofelis nebulosa. Next base: position 28,480,829 of record NC_080792.1, read on the forward strand.
CCATGTGAATACTTGGGAGAAGGAAGGGTTGGAACATGAAACCAATATTGTTTCTGGGGTGCTTTAGGGCCCTTTCTGCTACCTGACACTCTTAATCAGATTTCATCTAGTGAAAGTGAACCCCCAGCTGGCCTAGGTCATTGGAACCAGAGTGTAAACCCCAGGAGTGGCAGTGGGTGGAAATGTAGCAGCAAGGAGGAATGGCAGACAGAACCTACAGGGATTTCCAGTTGGAGGCCACAGGGTTACAGGCTGATATGATTTTCTCATTCCTTTGCACCTGCTGATTCCAGGCCTACGTAAGATAACGCCCTGATTCAGAGCCAGGGCCATTTGCTAGGCTCAGGTGGCCAGGAAGCCACAGAGGTCAAATCAGGTCTCTGCTGAGAGGCTTCCAGAGAGAAGGGTATCCCCTGTGACATGACAGGAGTCTGAGCATGGATGCAGGCCAGTGGGACAGCAGCTCAAACCACTTAGGCTGGGAAAGGAGAGGAGGCTTATGGTTTCCTAAGTCATTCTTGATTGGGGTAAATGAGGCCACGTCCTCTTGCTAGTTCTGGTTGAAGATGGGGCGGGTTGTTCCTTTCCTAGTCTTCTTTCCATTTCCTCTTCTCTGGGAAACTCAGCTTTAAAAATCTTTGTCATTTCCCCTGATCTACACTATAGATGACACGGGAAAGGCCGTGTTGCATCCTGGCGAGGCCATCGCTCCCGCAACAGACGGTGCTGTGCTGAGTTCCAGCTTTGTTGGTGACTCTACTGTCACTTTGGGCGAGCACTTATTTTCTCTGTAAAGCACAGATAACGATGGCCTCTCGTGCTGCTACAAGGACCACAGGGCGAGGTTTACAAGGGACCACTCGGGGTGCCTGGCGCAGAGTAAGAACACCCCTAATCTTCAATCAAGGACAGGATCATCTTTTTATTTTGGAATCCCACTTGTTTGGAATACACACAGATTCAGATTCTGATACAAGCCAGCATGATTTCAAGAGTTGGAAGGAAGATGATAGAAGAAACTAGACGCCTATCAGAGGTCAAAATGATTTCAAGAACTTTAGAAATGTTTGGTTAGCTAATTAGCAAATTCATCTTTTGCTCACAAAAGCAGGTCCTCTGAGACCCAGGATAAGTGCTCATTATTACTTTTAGTTGTTTTGGGCAACAGCACAGTTGCTTTTAAAAAATACCATTATGGGACACCTGGGTGGCTCAGTCAGCTAAGCATCTGACTCTTGATATCGGCTTAGGTCATGATCTCATGGTTCGTGAGTTTGAACCCTGCATCGGGCTCTATGCTGACAGCATAGAGCCAGCTTGGGATTCTCTCTGTCTCTCTGTCTCTCTTTCTCTCTCTCTCTGCCATTCCCATGCTCTCTATCTCTCAAAATAAATAAACTAAAAAATTTTTAAAATTAGCCATCAGTCTCTTTTCTGTATGCCTGGTGCTCCCCAAATCCTCACTCTCCTCCTGCTCTCCCTCCCAAGCTGGTCAGACAGCACCCCCTGGTCCCCACAGCTGTGTTTCTTCCCTGGCCTTGAACTCCAAAGATCCAGACCTTTCTCCTTTTCGTGCTTCAAAGCTGCCCTTCTTCAGAGAGGAGTTGTTGGTTGATGAGACAAAGCAGAGTTCATAAACAGTCTGCAAAACAGAGGAAACATAGCACATCTCATAAAACGGCGTTTCGAATCACTGGAGAGAAGTGGATTCTTTAATGATTGATGCCGGGAAAGCCAGTTTGTCATTTGGATAAAAAAATAAAGATAGATAACATCCTTACTTTTTAATCTATATTCCAGATGCCACAGTTACTTGAAGGTAAACGTTAAAACCGTAAAAAAGCTAGTAGAAGGCATGAATGAACCATGAAGTGGAGATCTTTCTAACTTTGGGGAAAAAAAACAGAAATCATAAAATGAAAAACTTTTTTATTTTGATTTGAAAAAAATTAAAAAAAAAATTTTTTTTTAATGTTTATTTATTTTTGACAGAGACAGACTGCGAGTGGTTTAGGGCAGAGAGAGAAGGAGACACAGAAGCAGAAGCAGGCTCCAGGCTCTGAGCTGCCAGCACAGAGCCCGACGTGGGGCTCGAACTCACGAGCTGTGAGACCATGACCTGAGCTGAAATCGGACGCTCAACCGACTGAGCCACCCAGGCGCCCCTGAAAAAAATTTTTTAATGCTTTATTTATTTTTAAGACAGAGAGAGACAGAGCATGAGTGGGGATGGGACAGAGAGAGAGGGAGACACAGAATCTGAAGTAGGCTCCAGGCTCTGAGCTGTCAGCACAGAGCCCGACACAGGGCTCAAACTCACGAACTGTGAGATCATGACCTGAGCCGAAGTCGGATGCTTAACCGAGCCCCTAAAATGAAAAACTTTTAGTGTTTTATTATTTATTTTTGAGAGAGAGAGAACGTCAGGGAGGGGCAGAGAGAGAGGGAGAGAGAATCCCAAGCAGGCTCCACGCGGTCAGCACAGAGCCTGATGTGGGGCTTGAACTCATGAACTGTGAGGTCATGACCTGAGCTGAAATCGAGAGTCGGATGCTTAACCGACTGAGCCACCCAGGCGACCCATAAAATGAAATTTTGATACATTTGACATCCTTGTGAGAAATTCACTTTAAACTTGACTAGTTCAAAACTTAAACATTTTGTATGGGGGAAAAAGAAAGGCACAAGGCAAGTGACAAAGCGAGGGAAAACGTTTGCAGCATATGTGATAGATAAAGACACATTTCCTTTGTTTCACGCATTAATAAGGTATAGGATAGCTCATAGAAAAGAGATAAAAGCGGCTAATAAATTTAATGCTAATTTTAAAACAACAAATCAACTCAGCAATGAAATACTATATGGGCCTCTCAGGTGGGCAGCATTTAAAGGCTACATTAAAACCTTGCATTACCAAGGATAGGGAAATGGGCTGTCAGTAACACAGATGGATGTATCACCCAGTCATCTTTTTGGAAGACAAATTGACATAATCAGGATTGCAAATGTGTACAAACTCTCACCCAGCAATTCTACTCCAAGAACTTTATTTCCTAGATATTCTTACATAAGCTGGCAACAATATACACACTAGAATCTTCCTGGAAGCATTATTTTGTTGTAGCAAACAACCTAGATGACCATCAACAGGGGCTGATTAAGTACTGTAGACATCCTGTGATTGGATGCTTTGAATCTATTTCACAGAGCAAGATAGATCTCTGTCCTGAATTAGGAAGATTCTCAAGATATATTATCAAATGGAAAGAGCAAGGTATAGAATAATATATAGAGAGTGAGGTCTTAGCTATGTTGAGGAGAAAGGGCTATCAGCTTTTGAATGTGTAGATAATTTCTGGAAAGACTCAGAAGAAAGTTAAAGGCAATAGCATCTGGGGAATTGAGATGATTTGAATATATGTCCACAAATATACTCCTCCCCTCAAAGGGCAAAGCCTTAATTCCTCTGGGGCCGGACTTACTGACTTGTATCTAATGAGTAGAATGTGACAACTGTATCTTAAAAGTCATTGTGGATTCTTTCCTGCTCTCTCTTTTGGGCCACACACTCTGGGGGAAACAGACTCCCTCTTAAAAATTATACTTTGAACATTTTTTAGAATTCCATTTTCATTACCATGCTGGTAGTTTTGCCATATCCCAGTGCATTCCTCCTCCCCCGGGGGCTCTGTAACACTCATGACATACAGTCTTAATTTTCACAGTAGAGTTAGAGTACATATTGTCCTACTTCACATAAATCTAGCAACCTTGCAACTATATAGGTCCACTCGTTACCCCCAGTGGAATATCGGTCTGACATATAACATTTCCTTTATGGCACCTGACATGTACATATATTATAAATACAAGACAGTGTTACAATTTTTGTTTTGAATAGGCATATATGTTTGAAACAAAGTAAGATGGAAAACTCAGTCTTATATTTACCAGATATTTATCATTTTGGATGCCCTTAATTCTTTCCTAAAGACTCATATTTTCATTTGGTCTCATTTCTCTTTAGCCTGAAGAATTTTCTTTAGCATTTCTTTAGTGCAGATCTGAGAGTGACAAATTCTTTTAGTTTTCTTTTATCTGAAAAATCTTTATGTTGCCTTCATACTTGATAAGTGTTTTTTTTGTTTTGTTTTGTTTTGTTTTTTTTTGCTGGAGATAGAATTCTGGGCTAGGTTTCTTTCTTTCTTTCTTTCTTTCTTTCTTTCTTTCTTTCTTTCTTTCAGCCCTCCAAGACGTTAATCCACTGTCTTCTGGGCTCCATTGTTTCTGACATGAGAGACGAGTCATTTGAATCACTGTTGCCTGCTTTGTAACATTTTCAAGATATTCTCTCTGTCATTGATTTTCAGAGGTTTGACTCTAATGTGCCTGGGCATTTTTCTTTTATTTAACCTGTTTGAGGATTGCTGAACTTCTTAGGTATGTAAATTTGTGTCTTTTTCTGTGGCACCTGGGTGGCTCAGTTAAGCATCTGACTCTTGATTTTGGCTCAGGTCGTGATCTCATGGCTCATGAGTTCAAGCCCTGCATCAGGCTCCTGCTGTCAGCACAGAGCCTGCTTCAGATCCTCTGTCCCCCTCTCTCTGCCCCTCCCCACCCCGTCCCTCCCTCTGCTTGCTCTCTCTCTCTCTCAAACTAAATAAATCAACTTAAAAAAATGTATGTCTTTCCCCAAGTTTGGAGATTTTTCTGGTCATTATTTTTTCAAATAGTATTTCTATCCCATTCATCTTTCTTTTCCTTCTAGGGCTCCAATTGAATGTATGTTAGACCTTTTGATATTACCCTACAGTCTCTATTATTATTCTCTCTATTCTTCAGTTGGATGTTTTGTGTTGATCTCTCTTTGGAGTCGCTGACTCTTTCCTCTGTTTTCTCCCTTCCGTTGTTAAGCCCATCCAATTGATCTTTACAACTTTAGATATTGTGTTTTTCAGATATTGATATTTCCATTTGATTCTTTTTTATGGTTGTTTTTTTTATTTATCTGCAGACACTTTATGTTCGTCATTATTTTAACACGTTCCCTTACATCATTTAGCATAGTCAAAATTGGGACTTTAAAATCATTTTCTGCTCATACCAACATCTGCATTGTCTTGAGCTTGGCTTTTTGTTGATTGTCTTTCATCCTCAGCAAGGGTCACATTTTCTTTGTATGTCAAGAGATTTTAGATTGTATTCCAGACAGTGTCATTGTGACGTTGTGGAGACTGGATCTGTTGTGTTCCTTCAGAAAGGTTTGAAATTTTGCTTTAGTAAATTATTAACTTGGTTGAGCTCAAGCTGCAAACTTTGTTTTTAGGGTGACATCCCAAATCTCAGCTCAGCTGTCTTATCCTTATTGGGACTGCCTAAAGTCTGTCCTGCCTAAGGGGGTTTGGGGGTCAGGCAGAAATTTGAGCAGCATTTACACATGAACGTTGAGGCTTTTTCTCTCTGTCCCTCTCCTTTTCCAGATTCCACTCATTTCCCAGAAGTTGTGGTTGCTCCAAATTCTATCCCGTGGTTTTTCAGGCCAGAAAGGCTGTGGGTTCTCTCTCAGTGTTAGTTCCCTCTGAGGACACTGACTGATGCCGCCCTCAGGCGAAAAGTCCTAAAACCAGGGCACTCACCTCATGCTGTTCCCTTCTTCCAAGAATCAACTTTCCTCTGGAATCTGTAGCTTTTGTACACTCTTCAGGGCCTCCAGCCTTCAGGTAGGTTTTTATTTTGATTTTTTGTTTTGTATGTTTTGTTTTTGAGTCTGGAGCTAATAGTTGTTATCTGCAGGAAGGGTGGTACAGTACAGACTTACTCATCCATATCAGAAGTGGAACTCAGTCCAGAAACTGGATTTCTTTTAAGTTTTTTAAATAAAATCTTTAATTATTTTTGAGAGAGATAGAGATAGGAGGCATGCGCGAGTGCTCTCCAGCATGAGTGGGGGGGAGGGGCCGCGAATAGGGGGAGGACAGAGGATCTGCAGAAGGCTCTGGGATGGCAGCAGTGAGCCTGATGTGGGGCTTGAACTCATGAACTGTTCGCGGTCCACGTGATCATATCCTGAGCGGAAGTCAGAAGTTTAACCGACTGAGCCACCCAGGCTCTCCTAGAAACTGGATTCTTAACCACTAAGATATACTGACTATCACTTAGTAAAATGCTGATCTGGCCTCATCAAATATTCTTGAAAGAAGTCATTTCTCTGAGAAGTGTATGAAACAGTGGGTTTTTAACACTATGTGAACTTGATGATGGTTTTTTAATTTTTTAATTTTTGTTAATTTTTGTTAATTTGACTTTTGTTAATGCTTGTCCATCTACAGACAAGGACCTTTTTTTTTTTTTTCTCTTTTTTTTCTGTAAAGAAAGTAATGACCATATGCAAACAGGAGATACTGACTCATCTAGGGTGAAGCCAGCCCTTCAGGGTGACTCACTAGACCTTAAGAGACTGGGGGAAATGGCCAAGTGGGTGGGCCTTCTGCTAATGCTTGCTTCTGACTTGGCTAGACTTAGAACAAATTGATTCTGATTTGGGAAAGGTATGAACTTGATTTTCCAGGTCATTAGGAGGCATCTTCTGTTCCTTTTTATTTACCATCAAGAGGGCATGAGATCCTAGGATGTGATTAGAAACAAGCAAATAAATGCAGTTTGTATTAAGTCATTCAGTCACGCAGAGCACTGTTGGGAAGGGGGGAGGGGAAGGTGAGGGAGGTGCTAGGCCCCTGGAGAGACGCCAAGGTCAGAGACCTTTGACACAACTGGGCCCCGCTTAGTCCTCCTTTCTGTGAGCACCCAAGTGGGGGTTGGATGTTTGGGGGTAGTTAGGACAGACCTGGGTCTCACAGATTGGTGCCAGCCTTTGTCACCGCTTTAGTCCTCTGTAGCTTAGGAGCTTTCAGGCTGTTGGAAGGGCTCTTTAATTTCCCTTTTCTCCTCTGTAAAACTGGCTGTGGATTAGATGTGCTTGAGTCTCCAGGGAGGGGCCTCTCCGCCTTATCAGCACTCACCAGAGGGGGGATTATGGGAATAGGAGCCAAGACTGGAGTGGTTAGGGTCAGGAGAGTGTGGACACTGGCGGGCGATATGCCAGAGGCAGAAGGCATCATCACTCTCCCTGTTAACCTTTCCTCCAAGTCCACTGTAGACCCAGAGAACCCCATGGTGTGGGTCAGAAAGTGCAGCTTTCTCTGCAGAGGGCACTGCCTTCACCTCCCAGGAGAGCTTAGAGGTCAGTGAGTGCCAAGTCCTCCCAAGGGGTCAGACCTGAAAAACCACCCACTGGGCTTCCTCTCCCTGGGCTGAGCTGCTTCCACAGAGCGACTACTATTTCGGGAAGGCAACATGCATTCTTCTCCCCGTCTCATCCTTCCAGGGGTGTGGGACCCCAGGTGGTTTAAGACAGTGGGAGAAGGGGAGGAGGAGGGGTGAAGGAAGGGAGAAAACAGAAGGGGATGGTGGAGGGCGTGGAGGCAAATGTCATTTGCTCAGGGCTGCAGATTCTACTCTGCTCACAGTCCTTTTCCCTGTCCCCTTTGCCCCCCACATTTGGGACACCAGTTTATTAGCTATCAAGTTTGTGCTCACTAGCACCCTCTATCAAACTTAAAAAAGTAGGAGGATGATGCTTTGGAATCTATTCACTTCCTTTTTACAAATTTTTCACCAATCTGATTTCCCCATAAGCAATTGCCCCTCCTTCCAAATAGCTATCAGCCCTGCCCCTCGTGGAGGCTTTCCCTAATCCGAGCAGGGGCTCCAGCGGCTCTGAAGGTGTTTGGTCTCAGCTTGCATGCCTGTCTGTCCACACCCAGGGGGTCTCCCTGCTCTGGGTGTCAGAGGTCCTGGTTCCTGGGCAGCCCGGCCTGAAGAGCACATCTTTCTTCCAGGCCAAAAATGCAGTGGAAGAGGGTGAAGCTCCAAGATCAGAGGGTGACGATTGTCAAGAGACAGGACCTCCAATGGCAAATGTGTCATTTGTCACATCTGTCATTGAACTACTGCTCAGTGACACATCTTACCAGTTTTTGTTTTTATTTGTACTTTTTAAGCTATTCCTCCCCAGGCATCATGGGACTGCGTGCCCACTGTAGAAATTTTGAATAATAGAGAAAATGATAAAGAGATTAGAAGAAATTGTCCATAGATTTACTACCCACTGGTAACATTGGCACATTCCTTTCTGGTCCTTTCCTTTTACATCTATTCTTTCTGTATATATGAGATCAAATAGTATATACTCTTTTCCATACTGTTTTTATTTTCTATTTTAAGTATTTTTAAAAATGTTTATTTAGGGTTTTTTTGAGAGACAGAGATAGAGTGTGAGTGGGGGAGGGGCAAAGAGAGAGGGAGACAGAATCGGAAACAGGCTCCAGTCTCTGAGCGGTCAGTACAGAGCCGGACATGGGGCTTGAACTCATGAACCTCGAGACCATGACCTGAACTGAAGTCGGACACCCAACCGACTGAGCTACCCAGGCGCCCCTAAAGTATTTCTTTTTTTTAAGTTTATATTTTTAATTTTGAGAGGGAGAGGCAGTGTGAGCAGGGGAGGGGCAGAGGGAGGGGGAGAGAGAGAATCCCAAGCAGGCTCCGCACTGCCAGCTTCGGAGCCCAGTGTGGGGTTCACACTCACGAACCACGAGATCATGACCTGAGCTGAAACCAAGAATCAGTGGCTTAACCGACTGAGCCACCCAGGTGCCCCTTCCATGCTACTTTTAAAACTTAGGCCCTTTATTAATAGGACTTTCCTATGACATTAAAATTCTGTAAGCATCATTTTCTTTCTTTTTTTTTATTATGAAATTTATTGTCAAATTGGTTTCCTGTAAGCATCATTTTGAATGGCTGCATAATGTCCTGTCAAAAGTATATGCCTATTTTTGTTAACAAGGGGCCAATTTTTTTGGATATGCAAGGTGTTTCCACTTTTAAGTTATTATAAATGAATCTGAAACGAACATGCTGGAGCACAAGCCTTTAGGACAGATTCCAGGAGTGGGACGACCAGAAGGACCGGTTTCCCTTAATCCTTCCCAGCCCCCACTCCTCCCGCCCCATTACGAGCTTCAGCCCCATTCTTGAGTCAGTCACTCTATTCCACCTCATGACTTTCTCAAAGTCTGTTCACATTCCCACCAGCACTGGATGGACATCCGGGTTATTTGGAAAGGTCATTTGCAAGCTAGAAAAAAACCTTTCTGTTGCTTTGATCACAGGGAAATTTTGCACCCGGATCTCCACCATGGTGCACAAGTGAGAGGCAGAGAGAGGTGTAGACCCGGGTTGTCTGCCCCCTGATACCAGGCTCCCGCCACATACTGCAGAGTGTCAAGGGAAGTGGGGAGAGCACCGTGGCTAAGTGTAAGCTGGGCTTTCTGAGGGCTTGGGAGTTGTGGGTGGGTATGGTATAGGGTTGCTCCGATTTTGGTTTTCGTTGTGGTTTTGGCCTTACCACCTGAGTCATTTGTCACTGAGATCAAGGCCAATCAGTGTCTCGGGAGTGTCTGCTCAAGGCCGTGTCCCTGGAAGGACAGACCTTATCACTCTTTTTTATTCTCCAGCTTTGAGATATAATTGACATATTGACATAGTGTGTAAGTTTAAGGTATACAACGAAGTGATTTGATATATGTATATATTGCAAAATGATGATCCCAATAAGCTTAGTGAACACATCCAACATCTTACTTCATTACAATTGTTTTGTTTCATTTGGTGCTGAGAATTTTTCAGATCTACTCTCTTAGCAACTTTTAGTTGTACAGTACAGTATGTTGTTAACTAAAGTCACCATGCTGTACATTACATCCTTGGAACTGACTCATCTTGGAACCGCAGCTTTGTTACCCTTTGACCACTTTCACCCATCAGCACCCCCAGCCCCAGCGGCCACCCATCTTCTCTCAGTTTCTGAGTTTGTTTGTTTTTTTAGCTTTCCCGTATAAATGAGATTGCATGGTATTTGTCTTCCTGTGTCTGACTCATTTCACTTAGCATAATGCCCTCAATATTCATTCAAGTTGTGGCAAAAGGCAGGATTTTCCCTTCTTTTTTATGGCCATATAAATATATCATAGATATGTTCTATTATATCTATATCTATACCACATTTTCCATTATTTATAAATCACATTTTCTTCATCCCTTCATCTGTTGATGGACAATTGGGTTGTTCCCATGTGTTGGGTCATTGGGAATAATGCCATGGTGAATATGGGGGAAGGTATCTCTTTGAGATAGAGATTTTATTTCCTTTGGACATATACCCAGAAGTGGAATTGCTGGATCGTATGCTAGTTTTATTTGTAATTTTTTTGAGAAAACTCCATATTGTTTTTTATAGTGGCCTCACCAGTCTACATTCCCACCAACAGTGCACAGGGATTCCCCTTCTTCCGCACCCTCACCAACACCGGATATCTCTTGTGTTTTGGACAGTAGCCACTCTAACAGGTGTGAAATGATATCTCATGGTGGTTTTGATTCGCCAGATCTTGTCATAGTTTTAACGCAGGTGGATGGAGACTTTCCAAAACTCCTGTTTCTGTGCCAATTCCAAGATCCAGGCTGCAGGGGACCAGGGACTGGATTTGCCTAAATGGAGGCAGTGCCTCTGCTCTACTGCCTTGGGAAAAAAACAAAACAAAACAAAACAAAACAACCCAAAAAAAACACTCTTAATTTAATATTCTTGGACATGCAACCTCCTGCAAACACAAATTTATAGCTGCAAAAATACAATTATTTATATGCCCATCTGTGCATAGTTCCCCGTGCCCACCCCCCTTTTTCTTTTTTGGTTTACTCTTCATTCTCCCTTTCCTCTTTTTCTCTTCCACATCAGTGTCCTGCCCCTGCAGCCAGGTAACCCGAGTTCACAACTACTGTTCCCCTGCCATAGTTCTTAATATTATTGAATGCCAGACATAGGTGTGCATGTATGCAATATATGTGCATGTACACATATCCATGTATATATACATGTGAACACAAATATTTACATGGTGATTAATTTATTACAATGAATCAAGTTATGACCACCTGACTGTACCTGCTTTTTTATCCAACCGTGCTTCCTTGAGGCCCCTTTAAGCCACCTATTATATGTCTAATTTATTCTTTTAAGTAGTGGCATAATATTTATGGTGTGGTTGTACCCAAATTGATTTAGCTACTCCCCTATTGATAATTCCACCTGTTTCCATTTTTCTCTCACGATAAGCTCTGCTACAACGAATGCTCTCAAGCATATGTGCTAGTGATTTTATTTCTATAGGATGGATCCCCAGCAGGGGAATTTCTAGGCCAAAAGTCATATGCATTTGTAATTTTAGTGATAGCATCAGATGGTTGCTGAAATGATTGTGATACTTTACATTTCCACCAACAATGTAGGACAGTTTCTCTACACCCACACCAAGAACAGGAGTTACAGCTTTTCATTTTTTTTTGCAATGTCAGAAGGGCATAAAGTGATATTTTGTTGCTATGTAACACTTCCATGCCTGCTAGTGAATTTAAGCATCTTATGTTTACGGGAGAAATGAACTTGCAACTCCGGATTTTTTTCTAGTTTGATTTGTCTGTGTTTCTTTGCAATGATCGTCTTACTACAATTGTAAATGCTGTTTGCATGTTTTAAATGTTAACTTTATATGATCTGCATTATAAATATTTTTCCTGAGCTATTGCTTTACCATTATTTGTTTAGGGGGTATTTTACTGTTCAAAGGACTTTTGTTTTCTTTGTAACTTTTCACGGCCAAATATGCCTATCTTTTCTTTTATAGCTTTCAGGTTCTCAATCTTGATTAAGAAGGTGTTTTCTGCCCTTATCTCATATATATTGCCTTTTAGTTTGCTGGGGCTGCCATAACAGAGTGGAGGCCTTAAACAACAGAAAGTTATTTCTCACAGTTATAGAGGCCAGGAAGTCCAAGATCAAGGAGCCAGAAAATTTAGTTTCTGGGTAGGGCTCTCTTCCTGGTTTGTAAACTTTATTATCCAATTAATTTTTTATTACCCGATTGAAAAATAACTATTCAAAATGGAATTGCATGAATTATATATATTGACTTTTGGAGAATCGGTATTTTTATGAAATCAACAATTTATTTTATAGTTTCCTTCATATGTCTTGTGCCTTTCTTGTTAAATTTACTTTTAAAGTCCTGGTGATCACGAGATCTTCTGGTAGACTCCTGTGACCTCTTGTCTTCAAAGATGGCTTCCAGCACCATCCCCCATCCCTGCACCATATGCCCACTCCTCCACTCCTAGTGGAGTGGAGGAGTGGTATTGATTCCTCCTTCCCTTGACCCTGGGCTGGTCTTATGACTTGCTTTTACCCACAGAAAGTGGTGGAAGTGACACATTGTGGCTTCTAGCCCTAGACCTTAAGACACCTTTCAACTTCTGCTTTTGCTCTCTTGGAAGCCAGCTGCCATTTAAAGGATCCTGGGCTAGACCATAGAATGGACAGAAGCCATGTGGACAGAGGGAGGCCTCATCAGCCCCCAGCCTTTGCAGCTATTTCCAGTTGAGGTACCAGACATGTGAGTGAAACCATTTTAGGTGTTCCAGCCCCCTACGTTTCTTGCTGAGCGCAGCCCCCTGAACAACTCCAGCCAACACCACAAAGAGTTGGAGAAACTCCCAACTGAGCCCAGCTGGAAACACAATCCTAAAAAACAATAAGTCTTTGTTTTAAGCCACTAATTTTGGGGTGGCTTGTTATGAAGCAATAAATAACCAAAACACATACGAAAGACTATAAAAATATATGACAGTTAAACACACACACCAGGGGCGCCTGGGTGGCTCAGTCGGTTAAGTGGCCGACTTCGGCTCAGGTCATGATCTCGCGGTCCGTAAGTTCGAGCCCCGCGTCGGGCTCTGTGCTGACAGCTCAGAGCCTGGAGCCTGTTTCAGATTCTGTGTCTCCCTCTCTCTGCCCCTCCCCTGTTCATGCTCTGTCTCTCTCTGTCTCAAAAATAAATAAACGTTAAAAAAAATAATAAAAATAAATAAAAATAAATAAACACACACACACCAGCATAAACACTGGGATACCACCACCTAGTTTAGGAATAAAAATTACTAGTTACTTAGAAGCTCCTTGCTCACATCTTCCTTCTCCCCTGACAGAGATAATTACTATCCAGAATTTCCTGTTAATTATCTTTGCACTTTTAATTTTACCGTCTATGTACATATTCTAAAACAATACTTTAACAATTGCATAAATGGAATCATACAGTATATAAAGCTAAATATATATTTATATATATAAGTTTTTGCTTAATATTTTCTTTTTAAGATTTATCTACATTGAATTAGTGGTAGTTCATTCATTTTCCATGCTGTACTGCACTCCATTATTGATAATATTTGGGTCGTTCCAGTATTTTGTTCCTATGTTATGAATATGCATTTTAAATTATTTTTCAAAAATGTTTTTTATTTGGCTGAAATTTTTATCATGGTAAAAAAATTGACAAATTCTATCAATTTTTATTTTTATTTTTTTATTTGAGAGAGAGCATGAATGCAAGTGGGAACGGGGCAGAGGGGGAGAGAGAGAATCTTAAGTGGGCTCCATGCAGAGGCCGACATGGGGCTCAATCCAGGGACACTGGGATCATTACCTGAGCTGAAATCAAGAGTTAGATCCTTAACTGACAGAGCCACCTAGGTGCCCCAAATTTTATTTTATCAATTTTTAAATGTGTACATCTAGTTTTCAGGGGTATCTAGATATACAAGGCTTAAAAAAAAAAATACAGCAGTCCCTTGGAGCACCTGGGTGGCTCAGTCAATTAAGCATCTAGCTCTTGATTTCAGCTCATGGTTGTGAGATCAAGCCCTACATTGGGGGTGGAGCCTGCTTGATATTCTCTCTCTCTCTCTCTCTCTCTCTCTCTATCTCCCTCTCCCTCTCCCTCTCCCTCTCCCTCTCTGCCCCTCCTCTGCTCTTTCTCATTCCAAATAAATAATTAAACATTAAAAAAATACAGTTCCCTCCTGTCTAGTCCATCGCATCTATTTTTCTACTCTGCAGAGCCAACCACTTCTGACTTTTAACTGATCATTTTGTCTTTCTGTCCATATCTCTATATAACATGCTTATAATGCTACTTGATTTTTTGAGGACTTAGTTCTTTTTCTTATGAACCTTCTCGCCTCAATACATATGTCATCTTCCCATTCTCTCATCCTGACATTATGAGTATGTTGTCATCATTTCTGGATGAATATTATGATGACAGAAGTGCTTTCACAGTTGTTTACTTTGTCTTTCTTGTATTTTTTTGTGCTATGTGTCCTTAAGACTTTTTAAGAATATGCTTCATTTTTTTATGGACTTGTCCCTGATTGGAACCAATCCCCTCCCTGCCTCCTTTGTGGGTGTCTGATCTTATGCGTTCAACCACATCGTCATGTCTTTCCGGTGTCCTCTGTCGCACCCCACTTGGGACTGGCTGCCTGCTCCACTTTCTGTGGCCGCCATGCTGTCAGCGCCCCTCACAGTTACCAGTGGATTCCCTTTGGCTGTTTGTGGGATCTCATGTCTCTGTCTTGCGTCCGTGCTTTGTACAGTTGTGGTGGAGGTGCCGGTGAAGACGGCACCAAGACTTCGGTGGTATCAGCAGTGCCAAGAGTGTGTCCCAACACGACTGTCCTTGGGGCTATCTCAGCCGCATTATGCTGCTTCGTCTCCTTGTCTCAGTGTGTTTCCCACGCCTGATTCTCCAGCCTTCCTGTCCTTGCTGTTGTCTACTGACGGGTTCCACTCCTGTGTAGCTCAGCCAGAGAGGATTTCTATCATTGACAAGAACCATGGTGGGTACAAAAGCTGTCTTACTCCCCACATCCTCCTTACCACCCGCAAGTCTTCTCTCTTCTAAACCCAGCAGTCAATTTCTAGATCTTTTACTGTTTAGGTGGTGTCCCTACAAGCATGGTGTTTAGACTGAGCACTGGGGGCTCTCAGTGACCTTGATATGGGTACCACAGTGACATGGTCGACTCTACATCCTGAAATGTCACCGATAGGATAGCTATTCCTTGTTCTTGGGGGAAGCCTGAGGGGGCAGCTGGGCAGAGGGGCACACGGTGCTCTTCCTTCTACGTAATCGTATGATTTGAAGTTTTGCAACTGGAATGCAAGACTTTACATTCAATTTTCTCTTGTTTGTTTTGGTCCATCATTCCATCTGTGAAATAACTTTGAATACTGGGCTGTCCCTCATCTTTGGACTCCCCAAGCCAAGTACAGTGCCTGCCATGCTGCCTGCCATGCTGTGGTACGAATGAATGGCTTGTTGGATGCTAGGTATCGAGCAGCATCCAGATGGCCTAATGCCCACTCTGCCAATCTGTCCTCCTTCCACAAGGTTCCCGAGAGACGTGTGCTCACAAGGGATGCTTGCAAACGCGAATCGATACATCTCATCATTACCTCGACCTGTGTCCTATACCAACTACGCCTTCTCCCCGAATGTGGCGTTCTGGTAAAGATGTGTTAGATCACGTATCTCCGGCCACACACCATTCTATAGTTTCATAGGCAATCACATGAAACTAGAAGGTATTTCGTTTCTAGAATTTCTCTGTCAGCCAGAATCAGGGCTGCCCTCCCAGGCAAGTCCTTTTTTAATTCTTTTGTTGCAGTGAATGGGAATTTTGAGAACCCAAGAGTCTGAGGCTGGTCAAGGAGTTTCACTTAGCTTCTCCCTGTAAGTTATTATTTTTTTTTAAATTTTTTTTCAACGTTTTTTATTTATTTTTGGGACAGAGAGAGACAGAGCATGAACGGGGGAGGGGCAGAGAGAGAGGGAGACACAGAATCGGAAACAGGCTCCAGGCTCCGAGCCATCAGCCCAGAGCCTGATGCGGGGCTCGAACTCACGGACCGCGAGATCGTGTCCTGGCTGAAGTCGGACGCTTAACCGACTGCGCCACCCAGGCGCCCCATCCCTGTAAGTTATAATGCCTCATATTGCCTCCCTGTCCTTTCTCACCTCTGGGGAGGTTGCCAGCAATCGGAACGTTCTCAGGTATAAAAAAAGCTTATGCTCCACAGTGAGGTGGTGGGCAGTGGCTTGTCCAGGGTCTGACCTGAGGCCAACATTGTCTCTTGACTAACCATAACTGAGAATGTTTTGGATTCTTTTATTATGTCCCTCAGGGCAGAAATTAAGGGCCCAAGATGACATCCAAACACAACCTTCTTTTACTTTTATTTGGAACACTGATAGACAAGTTTTCCATCAACTTACTTGCAGATATAAAGCCAGCAGGGCTTCTAAACAAAAGGGACATTGAGTGTGGACCTGCAGGTGCTTTGTGCTCTCCTCCTTCACTGCGCATGTGCAGCCGATTTCTTGGAAGGGGCACCATGGCCTTGGTGGACTTCACTTGAGAACAATAGACAATGGCAACCATTAATCCAAATTTGCTTCCCTGGAGAAGGAGAAGAGCTTTGCAGGGAAGTGTCATGGGGACTCAGGCTCTTTGTTGGGAATTTTCCAGTGGGTCTTTCAAAACACTACTCGTCCCCTTTAAGAAAACATATAGCCCGTTTGGGGATGTGTTCTATTTTCTATAATTTATCACTATGATTGTTGGTGAATCTAATGATACCTTGGACATTTATTTTAAAATAATAGAGTGCAACACATGTGAGCCTAGAAAGAAACTCAGGTAGGGTAGGTCTGACCTTTCTGGTTCTCTTCTTCTAGGAGCATGGATGTAGGCTGCGTGTGCCCCGGGGCTGGCAGTCCCCATACCTGGCCACAGGCGTGGTGCAGACAGTCTCTGCAGAGGGAAGCTAAAGAGACAAAAAGAGATCAAAAAGATGAAGACAGGAAAAAGTGAGGGAAAGGACGGAGTGGTGAGAGTTGAGGTTGAGTAAGACTGGCAAATCCTGGCTGCACCAAGGCCTCCTTTGGGCTCTGGGAGTGGTGCCAGCCGCCCTTCTCTCCGAAATTCCCTCCCTCTTTGATCAGCTGATACGAATTCGGTTTAGGTCACTTGCCTTCTCGAACCCTCATTAACAGACCATGTTAGGTCTTGAATAGTTTTTATATGTCTATGTTTATATGTCTATGAATAGTTTTTATATGTCCTTTCCAACTTGAGGAGAATCTTCTCTGGTGGAGAAGAGGTGTTGCAGGAAGGGGCGTTGATGAGTTCTGCTTTCTTTCTGTTAGTCCTTAACATTACAGCCCCCTCTCTGGGCACAGGCTTTCTGCCTTCTCTGAGCATAACTTTACTCAACCGTTTGGAATCCTTAGATGTTTTCCTAAATCCTGTTCATTCTGGACTTTGGATATGTTTATGCTACTCATAGAATTTCAGTCTAAACTCTTAAAGCTCCTCCTTCCATTTTTGGATATTATCATTAACTTCGAAACATACATATGTGCATGTCTTATATATTTTCATATGTAGAATTATAAAAGTAATATATGTTTATTACAGAGAACATGAAAATCCAGAAGTGGCCCAAAAGAGAAAAATGATAAAATAGTTTTAAAATAATAAAATGATGGGGAACCTGGGTGGCTCAGTTGGTTAAGTGCCCGACTTTGGCTCAAGTCATCATCTCACAGTTCACGAGTTCAGGACCTGTGTCAGGCTCTATGCTGACAGCTCAGAGCCTGGGGGCCTGCTTCAGATTCCGTGTCTCCCTCTCTGTCTCTGTTCCTCCCCTGCTTGCACTCTGTCTCTCGCTCAAAAATAAATAAAAATTAAATAATAATAATAATAATAATATAAAAAGATAAAATGATGTAATCCCTGCATCCAAAGAAAAATGTCGTTAATATTTTTTGTATGTGATCTTGTTTTTTCTATGCATATCTATGGATCCATGCTATTATATTTGTTTTACTTTACAAAAAAAATTTTTTTTAATGTTTATGTATTTATTTTGAGAGAGAGAGAGCATGTGTGAGCAGGGGAGGGGCAGAGAGAGAATCCCAAGCAGGCCCCACACTGTCAGTGCACAGCTTGATCCCATGAGCCATGAGATCATGACCTGAGCTGAAATCAAGAGTCAGACGCTTAACCGACTGAGCCACCCATGTGCCCCTATCCATGCCATTTTAAAATCCGGCTTCAACAGGAGAGAAATCACTGTCCCCCAAGGTTTTTGTTATTTGCATGGCTCAGACCAGTCCTCTCTTTTTGCTCAGATATAAGTCCTGAGAAGCTGGCCCACTTCCTTGTGTTACTGCTTTTCTTTTCTAGCTTAAAACCGCCAGAGAGGCAAGGCAACGTCTTATCAGCTATTCTGACTTTGGCAGAACATGGTTTCTTTCGCAGGCCTGGGCCTCCACCCCATCGCTCAGGGTGCTGCACCGGGGTTTATGATACCTGTTAGGGGAGAACATTCCAGGCCTCCAGCTGGCTGTGTGTGTTTCTAGCGCGAGTGTGCTTCTGTCCACTTCCCTTCGCTGAGAAGCCCGGCTTCTGCCGGGGCGCAGATCTCCACTTGCGTGCACACTTCTCCACGCGTTGATGTCACTTCCCATCTCTCCTGCTTAGGGGTGTTATGGCCGCTGCCTTTGGGGTGGAACACATCTGGATTTAAATACTGCCTTGGCACTGACTCAGTTATGTGACCCCGGACAAGCTACTTAGCCTTTTGGCTCTGCTATAGCTCATCTGAGGAATGGGGATAAGCTGATCTGAAAGGGGCAGAGCTGGTCTTCTCGGAAGGAGGTGATAGTGCTCAGTTATCTCAGGAATCCCAGGGAGGAGCCCCCCACACCCCAGCATAAACACCGTGCAAGAGTCTACCCTCCCCTGTGCCCCAGAGCCTGAAATGAATTTTGTAGAGGTTAAGCCTTTTCTCTTTTTCTTCTAGAACCAGAGATAAGAAGAGACCATATATAGCCCCTTGGAGCTATAGTAGATGGAAGGGTCAGTGACTGATAGCAAATATGCTGAAAGTGTTTTGATACAGCCTGAAGGGGAGAGAGAGAGATCTTCAGACCAGTGGGGACTGAAAAAAGGAGGAGACTGAGGCTGGGGCGGGGGCAGGAAAGAGGGCTGCAGGGTGGAGGCAGGCCACAGACAGTCCTGGCTTCGGATGTTCTGACGGTTGTTTAATCCTTTGCTGTCTCTTAGACACATTGTTTGTCGAGCCAGATGCCATGCAGCATGGGCTGGCCCTTGCCTACATTTGTTGTCCTGAGCAGTCTCACCAGCTGCTCTTTGCATAAATAAAATGGATGGTATTGAGGTCTGGGAAGCAATTAAATTTCAAGGAGATGTCTCCCAGTAGGATATGCATAAAAAGATGTGTAATGGACCTGGGCTCACAGGCGCCTATCAGTTACTTGAGAGAGTCTTCCAGAAGAGGGTGGGGCTCTCCGGGGCCAGAGGTTCCATCCTGGGGACATGCTGGTCCCTGGAGAACTTACAGGTGGGACAGCTGGGAGGTCGGGCTGGGCTGCGGGGAATCACAAAGGACTGAGGTTGTTGAATACAAACGGACACATCGGACACACCGTTTCCCAGCTCCTGCAGCTGCCTACTCGGTGAGGGTGAGGACTGGCACCTTCTCCAGCTCCCGAGACCCTGCAGGATGACACCAGGCAGCTGGTTTGGTGAGTGTTGAGAGCAGGCTTGGTGTAAGAATGTTAGAAAGTTGAGCAGGATGAGTAAGCAAGTAAGAGAGGCAACCGATTCTGAACATGTAGGATGAGGGAAAAGGTGGGGCAGGAGGAAAAAAAGGACCAACCAAGCTGACTTCTTTCTTTACCCTGAGCAGAGCCCTTGCCTGCCAAAGATCCAGGGTAGAATTCAAGGGTGGCCAGTGTTCATTCATTTATCCAACAACTAATTACTCACGGGGCAGCTACTGATGTGTGCTGGGGATACAGAAAAGAGGGCAGTCTCTGCTTTCAAGCAATTTATTGCTCATTCTGCCTCTGTGTATCAGCTCACACTACCCCCTGCCTGCCCTCCTCTCCCCTTCTCTCCATCTAGGCCAGGTTTCTCATCCTCAGCACTGTTGGTATTTGGGGACGGATATTTCTTTGTTGTGGCAACTGTCCTGTGCATCACAGAACATTTGGCAGAATCCCTGGCCTATACCCACTAGATGCCACCGCCCCTCCTGAGCTGTGACGTCCACAATGTCTCTAGACCTTGCCAAATACTCACTGGGGGGCAACGGAACCACTGATCTATTTTGTCTTTATCCATATTTCACAACCTTATTCAAGTGTCACCTCCTCCATGAAGCCTGCTTGAGCTACTTCTGCTCACTTGGGTTCCCCCTTTTTGGGTCTCACAGACCAGGTGTTGCTACTGCAAAGCCAGTTAGCGGGTAACCTTCTCCTCTCCTCTTTTGATCTCTGTGAGAAGACAGGTCTCCAAATGCTCCTGAAGTTGTAGATTTCACTCAAGCACCCAGCAAGCCTGTTGCCTCTCCGAGAACAGGCTGCTTCCACTCGGCCAGGGAGACCCCAGTCTCCTCAACTGTCAAATCAAATGTAATGGTAGGTTAGAAATTTTCAATCATCCATCATAAAAGATATGGAGGGGCCAACTGGCTAGGTTTCTAGGTACCAATTCTCCTTTTTTTTTTTTTTTTTTAAGTTTATTAATTGATTTCGAGAGAGAGAGTGTGAGCCTGAGCAGGGAAAGGGCAGAGAGGGAGGGAGAGAGAGAGAATCATAATCTGCACTGTCAATGCAGAGACTGATATGGGGCTCAAACTCACAAACTGTGATATCACAACCTGAGCTGAAATCAAGAGTCAGATGCTCAACCAACTGAGCCACCCAGGCACCCCGGTACCAATTCTCCTGAAAAGAAGCAGATTTGGGGGCTCCTGGGCAGTTCAGTCAGGTAAGCATCTGACTCTTGATTTCAGTTCAGGTCATGATCTCACAGTTGTGGGATCGAGCCCTGCATCGAGCTCTGTGATGACAGTGTGGAGCCTGCTTGGGATTCTCTGTCTCTCTCTCTCTCTGTCTCTCTCTCTCTCTCAATCTCTCTGTTTCTCTCTCTCTCTCTCTCAATCTCCCTGTCTCAGTGAAGAGTGTTTCATTTGCAAACCATAGAACACCTAACCGCACCAGATTGGACAAACAGCGGTTTCTCTTTCTCATATAAGAAAACAGCATCAGGGCCAGCATCTCGGAGGATTTCGGGGCCTCTCCGTCAGCGAGGTCTCCAGCACTTCCCGCTGTGGACGGCTGGCAGCCCAGCTCACACACTTGGGTTGGGGGGCACGGGCACTCGAGTTGGAGCAGGGACAATGGTTCAGTGCTCCAAGGCAGGGGGGAGGATTAATCTCTCTGTGGCTTAGGTCTCCCTTTCCTCTCGGGACAGTTGGCAGTTGGAATCGAAGTCTCCCCAACAAGGAAGTAATTAAGTAAGTCGGACAATGCTGCCTGTTTTTGAAATCCCATGGGTTTAAGTAGGATTAGAAGTACCAATATGAGAATTAACCCAATAAATTCTTTCATTCTTTAAGTTGGTTGGAGCAAGGGAAGGAAATCAAGAAAAAGAATTCTTTTTCTTCTGTTCCCACCTCTCTAGTGACCCCTGCAGCTACTCCCTCAAACAACCCCATACTTGATTAATATCTCTACTCATGTCCCTCTGTTGCTGGAGACTTCCGACCTTCATCTCTATCCACACCTCATATCAGACTTCTGCTCCTAGTAGAGGCAGACCAGCTAATCTGGACCAACCCTCCTTCAGAAAATAATTAAAATGATCTGAAGAAAATATTTTAAAAAATGTTCCCTAAAACATCAAAATAAGATAGTGAGTGATTAGCAAGCCAAAATCTAGAAGACAGAAATCCAAAGAGGTGAGCTTGGCATTCAGGGCTCTGTCTGCCTAGGGGGCCTCCGCTAACCAGTCTTTGTGCAATTTCTGCATCTGCCACGGTGATGTCACCCCTAGTGACTCTGTCACCCATGACTCCTTTGTCTACCAAGTCTCCTACTGCCTTAATAGACTGACACACTCCAGATTGGATTTATTATACACTCTTTTTTAAAAATTTTTTTCTAAGAATTGTTTTGAGAGAGAGGGCACACACGTGTGCTCACGCTCTCATGAGTGGGGAAGGGACAGAGAGAGAGGGAGAGAGACAGTAACTCAAGGTAACCATGAAAGCCATTTAAGGGGCGCCTGGGTGGCTCATTCGGTTAAGCGTCCGACTTCGGCTCAGGTCACGATCTCGCGGTCCGTGAGTTCGAGCCCCGCGTCGGGCTCTGGGCTGATGGCTCGGAGCCTGGAGCCTGCTTCCAATTCTGTGTCTCCCTCTCTCTCCGCCCCTCCCCCGTTCATGCTCTGTCTCTCTCTGTCTCAAAAATAAATAAAACGTTAAAAAAAAAAAAAAAGAAAGCCATTTAATATCTATGACTCATGATCTCAGCTGTTAAAAGGATGAAAACAATATCTCATCTAACCTAATTTACAAGATTGCTGAGAGGCTCAAATGGGCTAATAGACATGGAAAAACCTGGATTACGCAATACGCTATAGAGATTTGTTAATAGTAAGAAGCATTGATGGCCAAGCAATCACTGGGTATTTATGACACGAGGACTCAGCTATCACTGATGAGAGGTTAACAAGAATCCAAAGTCCTTATCTGAGCCCTCGGGTGGTTGACACCAGGATTCAAATCATCCATTTTCTCACTTCAGCAGCGATGT
The DNA here is from genome assembly GCF_028018385.1 of Neofelis nebulosa. Taxonomy (NCBI): domain Eukaryota; kingdom Metazoa; phylum Chordata; class Mammalia; order Carnivora; family Felidae; genus Neofelis; species Neofelis nebulosa. The sequence continues at coordinate 28,503,544 of NC_080792.1, forward strand.
TTACTGAGGACATGTTTTATGACTGGCGCTGTGTCAGGCACTGAATGTACAAAAATAAAAGTTTCTGCCCACATCTAGCTCAGTCTGATGGGAGACCAGATAAAGGTGGCCCATGATATAACAGAGATATTTATAAAATGCTAAAACAGTGTGGAGGGGAGTCACCTGACTTGAGAAGAGAGGTATTAATTAGGAGGCCTTCTTGGAAGAGGTGACCACTAAAACCAGTTCTGAAGGACAAATAGGAGACAGGTAGCGGAAGAAAAAAGCTATTTCAAGAGGAAGGAATAGCAGGTGTAAAGGCACAGAGTCCTTAAAGAAAGTTTTAGCAGTTTTATGCAGATGAGGAGGCCTGTTGCCTTAGGAGCCTGGACCTCTTGAGGACCTCACTTAGTGAGGCCCTTGGGCGGCCTCATGCACCGCTCTAAGTACGCGCTCTCTTCTCTCCAAGAGACTTTCTAGATCATGTCGTCCAGCAGCTCTCAAACTCCAGCATGAATCAGAATCTCTGGGAGATCTTATTCAAAGACATACTGCTGGGCTCTGCCCTGAGCTTCCTCTTTGGTAAGTCAGGGGAGAGGGCAGAAATGCAAGTTCCCAGGGGAACTTGCTGTTATTTCTGGTCTGAGGACCACTTTGAGAACCACTACTCTGGCCCTAACTTTTTTTTCTTGCAGACCAACAAGCTGAGACCTGGAGAGGAAGGAAGTGCGTTAGTCTGTTAGCCCAGGTCACACAGCTAAGTCGGGCCAACTAGAGTAACAACTGGAGCTGTTTCCCCTCCCAGCGGAGCCCCTCCCTTCTAGGATCTTCCACAGCCTTTCCTCCCTTCCTCCCTTCCTCCCTCCCTCCCCGCAGGAACCTCCGCTCGCAGCGTCCCCCTTTCAGCCACCTGTGAGGCAGAGAAATTTGCACGTTCCAATTTACACCGCGACCCACTTTTCAGGAAGGCAACGTTTTAACCTAACGGAAGGCGAGTTTAATCGCGGATTTTCAGGCGGGCACCGCAGCGCCTCCCGACACCGCAGCGGGAGCGGCGCATCTCTGTCCAAGGAGCCTAGCTCTGCGCACGGTGGCCCGGGGCGCGGGGGAGAAGCCCGGCCGCGCCGGCGACAGTCGGGTCCCCCAGGCCGCCGGTGCGCGCAGTGAGGTGCCGTCGGAGCACTGTGTCCTCCCGTCCCGCCGCGGAAACGACTCTCCCCGAGGGGCCTGGCGTGGAGACGGGGGCAGCCGCTGCCGGCAGCCCCTCCCCCTCGAGGGTTCTCAAGCTAGGGGGTCTTCCTCCCTCCCCCCCCCCCCCCAAGTACAGTCTCCTTCCCAACAGGGGTCCCTCCGGCTTGTTGAGTTCTTGGGAGTCCTGGAGCCTGGAACGTGTCTCCGTGTCTGTCTGCAGGGCAGGGCCCCCCACTGGCTTACTTACTAAGGGCAACTATTAGTGTCCGTTACATCATTAACTAGTGACAGAGCCATGTGGGGCCCCCTTCCCTTCCATGTATTTAGAAGGTATTTATCGTGGGTCTGCCATTCCCATTGCCCTTTGCTAGACATTGTGGGGCATTCAAACGTGGCACGCACACACCTTCTGCCCTCCAGAACTTAAAGGTAATGCTGGGGAGACAAGGAGACAGGCAGGGTCCACAAACGATTTCACTCCCCCAGGGTGGAGGCGCCTCCAGGACCGATACAAGTTGAACACATGTTGCCATCTGCAGTGTGAGTATCGAGAAAGGTCACTGGGAAGACTGGGTGGCTAGGTCAGTTAAGCGTTGGATTCTTGATTTTGGCTCTGGTCACGATCCCCTGGTCAGTGAGATTGAGCCTCAGGGCAGAACGTGGAGCCTGCTTGGGATTCTCTCTCTCTCCCTCTCTCTCTCGGCCCCTCCTGTGCTCTCTCTCAAAATAAATAAATACACTTAAAAAAAAGTCACTTATGTGGTCAGAAGAGGCTTCAGAGAGGAGGTGGGCTTGAAGTGGACTTGGGAGGGTTGGACAGGAGAGAGGCCTTTCTCCGTTGGGGGAAGGGAGTGACCTGAGGAATGGCATGGTGGAGGGGGCGGAGGGAGGGCTTCCATAGGTGGCGGTGTGAGTTGGCATGTGAAACTTCCTCTCCTCCAGTAGATACAGTCTTTACATAGACCTTTATACTTCGGTGACCAGTCGCCTTGGTAAGGACACAGGATGTGCTGCCTCACTCTTGGACAAAGACTGAGTCATGCAATTCTGTGAACTCTGGCTTTTCTGCTTTCCTCAGAGTCTTTGGGAAAATGGCGCAAAGCCTTGGGCAGGTACAGGAGATCCAAAGGTGGAAACAAAGCTGTCTGGAGTTTTATGGGCAGCCTCATAATAGGACAGTGACATTGATCTTCCAGGGTGATTTTTTTTTTTTTTTTTTTTAATTAAGAAGGCCTGGTTAGATGTGGTTAATGGCTTATTTAAACCCCAGTTGGGGGCACCTGGGTGGCTCAGTCGGTAAAGCATCCGACTTCAGCTCAGGTCATGATCTCGTAGCTCGTGAGTTCGAGCCCTGCGTCGGGCTCTCTGCTGACAGCTCAGAGCCTGGAGCCTGTTTTGGATTCTGTGTCTCCCTCTCTCTCTGCCCCTCTCCCGCTCATGCTCTGTCTCTCTCTGTCTCAAAAATAAATAAAAACATTAAAATAATTTTAAAAAACCCAGTTGGGCAGGGCTGAGGGAAATCCCAGTTTCAATGGGTTCTTGGTTAATAATCAGAACAGTGCTGGAAGGGAAGGATGGGTTGTGGTGAGCAGAAGGGAAGAAAGGATTCACAGTGGAGGTCTGATGTTTATGACAGGCTCTGAAAGAAACGTACCTATACTAATATTTTTTCTTTAAAAATTTTTAATGTTTATTTTTGAGAGAGACAGAGTGTGAGCGGGGGAGGCGTAGAAAGGGAGGGAGACACAAAATCTGAAGCAGGCTCCAGGCTCTGAGCTGTCAGCACAGAACCTGACGCGGGGCTCGAACTCATGAGCTGTGAGATCATGACCTGAGCCGAGGTCGGATGCTTAACCGACTGAGCCACCCAGGCGCCCTTAATGTTTTATTGATCCTAATGATGAAGAAAATGAAGAAAACAAAGACAAGACAAATATGGCTTAAATTAAATCTCTGCTGATATGACCTGAGACATGCAGAGTGTGACTTTCCTCAGAGAATTCATAGCTGCCTTAATGTTGATGTGTTTTTTGCTAGAGACTGAAAGTGACCTTACTTTAGCAGCAGCTAGCCCCTCAAGGTCCTGAAAGGATTACTTCAAAATTCCTTAGAAACTTCCTTTATCCCCACTGTCTCCACCAACATAAAAGTATATAATCCATCAGTCCTCACAACCCCAGTGCAGCTCTCTCTGTCTATGGGTCCTGTCCTTGTGCTATAATAAAATCACCTTTTTGCATCAAAAATGTCTCAAGAATTCTTTTTTAGCCGTTCACTCTCAAACCCAACCTTCAAATTACATCACTAACAGAACTTTTCTCCCTGAGAAGATAATGAGGTCTGTAATGCCATGGCTCCAAAGGAAATGAAATGTCAAGTCATTTTTAGATTTAAAAGGTAGCAACTATTCATGAGAAGCTGGTGGAGGGGGGTGGGCATCTTCCCACACCTGGTATAAAGTGGATGGTCTTCATCTGGTTCATGTAGGAGGCTCTGGGTGTAAGATGGAGAAAAATATCAGGAGGGTAGCTAAACGCTCAGGCTCTCTCCTCCCAAGCCTCCCCCAGAGATACTGTTTTAGTTGATCTCTTTCTAGTCGTCACCATGGAGTTTCTTTGGGGTTTCCAGATGCTTCCTTTAAAACACAAACACATCTGAACACATGTCAGAGGGAAGGATGGAGGGAGGGCTGGGAAGGGAGTGAAGGATTGGGAGCAGGTTTGGGGCATCTTGGGGGTGGGAGGACTTCGGGGGGATCTTCAGGAATGCCTGGGTGTGGCAGAGGACCTTAAAGAGCCCTGGATGTTAGGACAGGACACTGCGGGTAGCTGGGAGGGCATTCAATACAAACTTGCCCAATGTGCCTTGATAATAAGGGTGAAATGCCATCTCTGAGCAGGAGGCTGTTGGAGACCCGCGAGGGTGTCCCAGCTTCCCGTTGCGGCCTAGCAAACTTCTCCAAAACTTGGTGGCTTAAGTCAACATCCATTTTATTTCATCTAATGATTTTGTGGATCAGAAATGAGAGAAGGGCTTTGCCAGGTGATTCTTTTGTTCTGGATAGAGTCTATGAAGATCACTCCATGGTCCTCTGCTAACATTTTAAGAGGAAGAAGAGGAAAAAGAAAACACCAATAAATATTTTTGCGCACCTAGGTCTCATGGTGGTTGAGAGCCCAGACTCTGGCCTGACAATGGTGCCATCACTTCCTCCTTACATGACCTTACAATTAGCCTGTCAGTGTCAGTCTTCACATCTGTCAAATGGGAAAACTTCCTTGTGGGGCTATTATGGGGTTCAGATGGGACCACATATGCGAGTCTTCATTAAATCTACGTTGGTGTGGCTGTTACTGTTTTCACTTCTCTGGGAACGATATCTTGCTCCGTGTGTGGGCCACAGAGGTGTGGAACTTGTAGTCCGTACTCTCGAGATGCTTAATGAGGCAAACCCTCCATACGCCGCAGCTGGATAATACAACCATGCACGTAGCTGTGAACCCACTGGCTTAATCCAGGGGCTTAGCCGAGGGAGATACCGTCGTCCTGGAGGGCTTCGTGAGGCATCCCAGACCGAAGGGGAAACCAAGCAGATGGGGGAAAGCCAAAGGGATATAGAGGGGGAATCCAGCGAGGCTCTTGTGCGGCAGTGGGGTTAGCTGAGCCTGGAAGGTGAGTGGGACAGACCAGAAATCTGACATTCCGTACTAAACCCTTCATCCTGTTTGCCAGTTGTTTTTCATAGTTTTCTTTGGAAATATTCTAAACAGGAGCTGGTTGGAGTCCAAACTGGCAACTGCCAGCAAGGCATTTCATAGAAGTCTCATGTTTCATCTTGGAAATTCATGTGATTCTTGTGTCCTGCTTAACAATGTCTCTGTGTTTATTTTTAATATAAAAATCATCTTTTATATTAAAATTATTAAAGGCATTTTTATATGACTTCTATATTACTTCATATTATTATTTTTATAATAAAATAATTACAAGTATTTTAAGTTACTTATCACTGAGTGAAAGGGAAGGACCTGGTATGTTCTTCTCCAGGCTCCCTTCCCCCAGGCACATTGCCTTGCACTCCTGTGGGATTGCAGGCTCTGGTGTGTGACGGGGTCACGCAGGGCTCGAGAGGGCACAGGAGAGGCCCCGGGAACCTGTGATGAGGGCTCCCTGGAAGTGGTGAGCACAGACACCTCAACGTCTGCAGACACAAGTTCAAATCCAGGCTTTGTCACTTATTGGCTGTGTGCCCTGGCCAAGGTGTAACATTTCTCAGCCTCAGGGGCCTTAGTATGATGGGGTGGCAGTGAGTGTAAAGGGAGGGAAGGAATGGCTGTGTCTTCTCTTCCAAACCTTCCCACCATTCCCCGGGACATTCATGTGGTCTAAGTTCCAGTTGCCATGTCTGTAGAACGGGAAAACTTCCTCACAGGGTTATTACATGGTGCAAATGAGATCACACAAGAGTATGCAACAAAATTGAAGTCACTTAAATGACCCCAAGTGGCTCCCATATTTAAAATAATATCCCTCCCATCTCCCTTCCAGGTAGCTCTTCTCTTTTTTCTTAACTCTTTAAAGATTAGCAAAGTTTTCCTAACTCGCTGTCTGTACTTCTACCTCCTATTCTCTCCCGAATCCAAGACTCCCCAGCTTTTGCTCCCACCACCCCAAGGTCTGCCTCCCAAGGTCATCAGAGACCTCCTGACTGTGGGATCTCACCATCAGTCTCTTGGGAGAGCAGCCACCACTAGCACTCTCTTCTTTTTGAAATCTGTCCTTATGGGGCACCTGGGTGGCTCAGTTGGTTGAGCATCTGACTCTTGATTTTGGCTCAGGTCATGATCCCAGGGTCATGGTAACAATCCCTGTACTGGGCTCCACACTGAGTGTGGAACCTGCTTGAAATTCTCTCTCTCTCTCTCTCTCTCTCTCTCTCTCTCTCTCTGTCTCTCTGTCCTTCTGCCCCTCACCCACCCCCCAGCTCCCCCACCCTCGCTCTCTCTAAAGGAGAAAAAGAAAAAAGAAAAAAGAAATAAATCTGACCTTCCTCTGGGTTCTGTGGTACCCACCCTCCTGGTTTTCTTCCTGCCCCTCTGGCTACTCCTTCTCAGCCTTCCTCCTGACCTTCCTCTTCTGTTGCAGCTTGACAGTGGATTTTCTCTGGGTCCTGTGTTCATCTTCTCACTCCCTATGCTCTCCTGGGTCATTTCATTAACTCATGGGGTGAATTATCATCTGCAGCCTGAGGCACTTTCCAAGCCCCAGACCACTGTGGTCACCTGCCTCTCTGGAGCCTCTACTTGGATTCCCCTGCTCCAAACTCTTCAACTTGCTTCTCTTCTGTGTCTCACTTCACAGAAGTGACTGTCACCACCACTCGGCTGCCCAAGACGGTCGTCCTTGACTTGGTCTTATTCCCCACATGAAGTAAACCACTAAGTCCTAATTCCGTCTCCCAAAGTGCTTTAGAGTCTCTTACTTCTCTCCCGTCCAATGCCATTCTGTCCATCATGTCTTATGTGGATTAGTCCGGAAAGTATTGTAAAAGGCCATGGTTTGAGAGAGTTCAACTCAAATGTTCAGAAATGGTTGGTTTGTTGGGACTTTTAGGTGAATTACACTTTCCTTTTTAAAAAAATGCTTATTTATTTTTGAGGGAGAGCAAGAGAGAGCACGTGGGAGCAGGGGAGGAGCAGAGGGAGAGGGGGACAGAGGATCTGAAGCAGGTTCCGCGCTGACAGCAGAGAGCCCAATGCAGGGCTTGAGCTTAACAACTGTGAGATCATGACCCGAGCTGAAGTCAGATGCTTAACCAACTGAGCCATCCAAGTGCCCCAATAACTACACTTTCTATACTAGCTTAACCAGAAAAGGTAAGTTCAGAGAATCAATAGATAAAGAAGACACACAGGAATCAGGGAATTTATGGGCACCTCAGGGACCAGACCCGGACACCTGGGCCTTCCAGAACACACACACACACTCTCTCTCTTCTCTTTGCCTCATTCTCTCCTACTTCATCTGGTCTTTCTCCACACAGAGGGGAACATGGCCACTGACAGCCTTGTACTCACATTCTAGCCTTGGACTCACATTTTCTTGTGTCACCAGGAAAGGACTTCTACAGGCTCCAGCCAGAAGAATTGAAATTGGCAGCTATTGTCATTGTCATATGACCTTCCTGAATCAATCACTGTGGTAAAGTGCAGTGATTGTTGTAACCTGGCTCATGGGCCTCCCTCGGCAGTCAGAGGTTCAAGGTCTGTGACCGGAAGTGTCAGGGGTGGGAGGTGGGTGCAGACTGAACAAAGACAACAGTTACTTTGTTGCCCAGTGCACACACCCTCTTCTCCCCATATACACAACTTCAAAAATGTTCCTACTTAAGATAATACCACATTGCTCACACCTCCCCCTGGGAGACAACCAGAAGTCTATTGAATACCCTTCGCCCTCAGGGCTGGATGTGCACTGTGTGACCTCGTGAAAAGAGAAATGTGCCCCTCAACACACCCTATATATAACCTTTTTGGGGGAGGGACAGAATAACAATAGAAGCTTCCATTTAAAAAAGGGGAAAGGGAACAGGAGATGACAGCCACTGGCTCAGAGGATGCATGTCCTGCTGGTCAGGAACAGTGAGTAAGCAGGCAGACATGTTTGCCAACTCACTACCCCAGGTGAGCCTTGGTTGGCCACTGTGGCTTCCCTGTGCTCTGCTTGCTGGAGCCTCCATCTGGGGTTCGCCTTTGCCACACCTGAGGCGTGCTGGTCAAGATTTTGCTGCTGGCGCTGGGCCTTGAGGCCCACTCCCTCCTGGAATGGGCTTGGGGCCTGGGTTTGCCTTGGGGTTGATATAATTGTAAGCTCCTGAGTGTCCAGCCTAGAGTATCTCTGCAAATAAAGTTTAATCAAACTCTCCCTGATTACATATAGGGGAGATTTATTGACTGTTAAGTCATGATGTTTGAATCTGGACCCAGTCTTGCCTCTTAGCCACCCCCCCGCCCCCCCCCCCCCCACACACACACATAATGGCTGAGATCCAGGGAGCAGAATTGATTTGCTTCCTGTCAGGCCCTCCCCCAACATTTATGGGGCTGGGGCAAGAGCATGAAAAGAGGGCTTTGGTAGACCCCATCTCATTTCTGTCCTGCACAACAGGGCCTCCTGCTTGCACACAGGCAACTCAGGGGACATATCCAAGCTTTGGTCACCCCCACCTCTATCAGCTATCTCTTAGTAGCACCATGGGCCCAAAGGTCTGTGACCTGCAAGCACAGGGTCCTCTCAGAAGAATGACTCAGGGAAGGGGTCCTTACGGGAGCCCAGGAAGCAGGCTCTGGCCATTTGGGCAGGACATTCTGTGATCGTGGGTGTTCAAAGCAAGGTCTAGAAGGGGGTCCCAGGCTCCTGGTGGACACATCCTCTGGGTCCCCTGGGCTTTTCATCCTGTAGGGAAGTCAGATTTCTTCCAGAGGGAAGTCAGATTAGGACATTTTAAAGCACAGAGGGTCAGGACAGGGCCCTCACTGCCCAGCTCGAAAGCGTGTTCTTCTTCTGTCTCCAGGCTGCTCCCCAGAAAGTGACATTTAATCATGGCCAGGAATTGCCAGTCTCTTTTGGTAAGGAGTGAATATATACTAGAATGTGTTTGGAAAGGGCCTGGGGATAAGACTTCCCCCATTTCTCATCATCCTCCCAGTTTGTTGCTTCCTAGTCAGGACATTAATTTTAATGCAGGGACAGAACTCAGCTGAAAAAGTGACCTCCGGGCTGGTCCTACACCTGGGACTTCTGAGGGGGGTGTGGTGAGTCAGGTCATGGGACAGTGACAAGAAATTGGCAGAATCCCTCTCCCTGCATCCTGCCTCCTGCCTCTGAGTCTCCCTCTGGTCCATCCTATCAGCAGAAGCTAACAGGCTGAGGAGAAACTGCTGAAGGCAGAAAGAGATTCTCAACATGCCCATGCATCCCATGTTAACATGAGCCAGGAGCACAGCCGGAGCCCTCCCACAGCCTGGCATTTTCTGCCATGTGTGTCCCAAAGCATTAGCCATGGGGATGCAGAGTTTGGGTCATCACATCAGTTAGTAGTTTAACCCCATGTAGCGAGTAATATCAGATTCCCAGCCTGGGATGTGGGGGGGGCAGGGGTGTCCTCCCTTGGTTCCCCACCCCCTCTTGACTCAGCCTGTTCCATCCACTAAGTGTGTCACTTGAATATTCCATTATCAGTTTTTTTTTTTTTTAATGTTTTTATTTTTGAGAGAGAGAAAGAGACAGAGTGCAAGCAGGGGAGGGGCAGAGAGAGAGGGAGACACAGAATCTGAAACAGGCTCCAGGCTCTGAGCTGTCAGCACAAGAGCCCGACGCAGGGCTCAAACTCACCAACCACGAGATCATGGCCTGAGCTAAAGTTGGAGGCTCAACCCACTGAGCCACCCAGGTGCCCCTTCTATATCAGTTTTGGTTGTTGGTCACAGCAACTGAAACTGATTCTAACTCATTTAAGTACCCGTTTATTGGAAAGTCATGGGGCTAGTTCACTACATGAAAGTTAATAGTAATCTGGCCTTGGGAGAGGGTGGGGGGTAGGCCCTGGGGGAAGAAGCCAAGATCACATGAAGGTTGCATGGCCTTTCTCCACACCACTGCGGTGAGACCCAGCTCCAACTCCCTTCTACCCTGGATGTCTGTTCAAATTTCAAATTCCTGCAGGGCGGAATCTGATTGGCCCAGTTTGGGTCAGGTGGCTCTCCTTTGGGCCAATCCCTCTGACCAGGGGATTAGAGTCCAATGATTGGCCAGGTCGGAGCCCCTTGACTCTCAGGTGCCTGCGAGTAGGGTATTGAGGTTGGCGGCCCCAAGAGAACCCAGTGAATGGGAAGGAGCAGATCTCTTAAGGGAAGGGAGGTGCTGTTACCAGAAGAAGGTAGGAAGTATGTTGGGAAGATAAAAACAAAAATGGCCATTAGGGCAGGCAAGCTGGGATTTCAAGATTCTGGGAAGAGGAAGTAACCGTATTCTAAATAGCATGGAGGAGGGAAGCCTACAGCCTGCCCGGCGGCACAGGCACGCACCTGACTTGGCTCCTTGGTCCTCTCTGGCTGGCTTCTCGCTTCACTTCCATGTGCTCAGCATGGAATGTGTTTTAATCATGCGCTGTCCTTGGCTTCCTCTTGTACATCCCTCCTCCTCCAGCCCCCTCCTCTTTCCTTTCCTTTGCGTGACAGCTCCCCTAGTGCCGAATGACCTCCTTTCTTGGATTCGTCCACCAAAACTGGTCTTTCTAGAACCCCTTTCCTATATGATTTGTTCTTGCTGACTATTAGGTGGGAAGAATCCAGATAAACGAATTCCACCAGGTTTTTATTGTCTGAGATCTTAACGAGTTGCAGCTGTCACAACATAATGCTCTTTCACTGAGAATTCGAGGGAGAAATTTTTGATTGCGTGGGCGGCTGCTGGCGAAGCCATCATACGGCCTTGGTACCTCTCAGATCATGCAGGTGGTGGCCTGATCTGGCCCAGGTGTGGCTGTGCTGATTCTGACACCAAGGGCATGCACTTCCTTCATGGACCTGACACTGAGTCCTGGGACGGTAGATCCCACCTTGCAGCCTGGAAAGAAATACTGCTTTACGTTAAATTACAAGCGGTATTAAGCACACAAAGTCTGTCTGCACGGATCAGTTGGCCAAATATACACGGGGGTGACATTCAGAAACTTTAACTGCTCTGGCAAGGATACTGACCAATCAGATCCAGGATGCTGAGGAAGGGGGCTCCCCACGCCTGGGGCTGTGACAGGCTGTGAGGGGCAGGGCTGCAGGTGACAGGATACTTTCCACGAGGAATGTGAAGTTCAGAGGCAGGACAAGCGGTGCACATGTGGACATTGGAGGAGGCCCCCAGAAGACAGAGAAGCAAAGCTGTCCTCACACAGTGAGTGGAGGGGTGTGGGGCAGGGCCTGGGGACTAACAATGTTATCCTTCTTCTTTTGGGTTTTTTGTGTCTATGAAAAATCTAATTAGCCATTTCTAAGTCTTTCCTACAGGTGAAAAGAAATAATCACATGGCAGCCCATGAGGATGGCTAAGATGAACTCTGTACCATGGCCTTGGCAGTGAGACAGGTGGGAGTGAGGTGGGAGACGGTGGCTGTGAAGGACTGACTCAACATAGCAAAGCTTTGGGCATTTAAAGACTAGGTTCTCTGCCACAGGCCCTTCCTTCTGCCCCTGACCACCTTCTTTGTACTCTGGTGTCACTGTGAATTTCAGGGCCCGCCAAGACATGGCTCATTTCTTTGGACCTTAGCAGTGGTTCTAGAAACGGTGGTAGTCAGGGGACCCAGGAGGAACCCAAATGAGCCTCCAAAGCCAAGTCCCGATGACCCAGGGAGAAAATGTGCCAGAACAATGGCAGAGTCTCACCTCCTCCAGGAAGCCATCCAGCTTCTGTTAGTCTCTGGGATTTCTGAGCTTGCAGTTGCTTTTATGTAGGAGAGCACATTAGAATCATCTGGAGAGCCTTTAAAGATTCAGGATGGGATAGGACAATTGTATTTTTTCAAAGATCCTTGTGCATAATTCTGATAAATGCACTTGGTTGACAAACATTATGGAACACTTATAAGAGTGCCTGGGAGTTGAACTTGCAATATGGAGCCCTTGCAAGAAATCTAACTCTCAAACTGGCTTCGTTTGGCTAGTACAGTGTTTAAAAATATCTGAGGGGCTCCTGGGTGGCTCAGTCAAACATCTGACTCTTGATCTCAGCTCAGGTCTTGATCTCAGGGTCCTGAGTTCAAGCCCTGGGTTGGGCTCTGCCCTGGGTGTGAATCCTACTTAAAAAAAAAAAAATCGGAAATGTGAATGCTTTGGTAGGCTTGGGGTGGGGTGTGCAATTTTCAGTTATCCACAGTCCCACTGTTCCCTTTTACTTCATAACCAGGTGCTTTGCTTTTTTTCATCGCTTGTGACACATGAGCACTTGTACATCTGGGACACTGTTCTTCACATGGACACATTGGGCGGCAGCCCGCTTATCCCAGTGGGGTTGCCCCAGCTCCGAGTGTTTCTGAGGCTGCTTTTTAGGTACTGCCTTCACCATAACTTTATTCCACACACAAGAAAATCAGTCTTCTCCCTCTGTAGCCATGTTATGATTATTCTTTAAAAATGACATCCTCGGGGTGCCTGGTGGCTTAGTAAGTTGAGCATCTGGCTCTTGGTTCCGGCTCAGGTCACGATCTCATGGTTTATGAATTCGAACCTCATGTCGGGCTCTGCACTGGCAGCACAGAGCCTGCTTAGAATTCTCTCTCCCTTTCTCTCAGCCCCTCCCCTGCTCTCTCAGAAGGTCTTCCTGGAAAGGTGTAAAATTTTACCTGAAATTGACACTCCAGAGTTAGCTAACTCTGTCTCCACAATATGATACAGGAAAGGCTTCTTATCCATTCATTCAGGACATAATGATTCTCTAGAAGTTTGAGTTCCAACAGCTCGGTGCCATCTGAGTTGCCATGGAGACCTTGTAGCCTGTTAAGAGCCCAGGGTTGGGACTCGTCTAACCAAGCACCGTCCCATAGACATATGATATGAGCCGCAAATGCAAGTCATATATGCGATTAAAATTTTCTTGTGACCAAATTACAAACTTTTTAAACGGTGAAATTAATAATATCTTTTATTTAACCCAATGTATACAAGGTATTGTCATCTTGATGTTTAATAAATATACAAAATTATTGAGATATTTTGCTTTTTTTTTTTTGGTCTTATATGTTTGAAATCCAATGTGTACTTTTGAACACACCTCAGTTTGGGCTGGCTTTATTTCAGGTGCTGCGTGTGGCTACTCGCTCCCACAAATCTGGCTGAGAGGCCAACATGGGGTCTCAGAGTGTGGAATTGCCGCTCCTACGACCTGCCCGTATGTGCTCTTGTTCCCCCAAGATGTGCTTGCTCTTGGGTCACTGACTCATGCTCGAGCTGCCGTTTGTTTCCTGTGGTCCGAGGGACCTAACCCTAGCTAGATTTCCTGACACTGTGCCAACTTTCCTCTCTGCTTCATTTCTTCCCCTTCAAGTCCTTGCATGTCACTGTGATATAATTCAAAGCTTCTAAGGGCTAGGATCCAATGGACCCAACCCAAACAGGAAACTGGCTTTCTCATTGTTTATTTGGAGCCATAAAGCAGAAAATGTCAGACACTTGTTTTCAATGCTTCATTGAGCTGGAACTGAATTGAAACTAACTATTTCCAGTGGGGCCTTCTGACATGGAATGATTTAGAAGCTTCAACTGTTAGATCGAGAGGGCTAATTAAAACATGAATTGACCCTAAACTTTCCTTGCTCTGGTCAGTATCACTGGCTGCCTCACCTTTTGCTTAGCATCTTGTTAGTCAGAGGCTACAAGATTCCTGTTAGTCAGAAGCTGGGGTAGCCTAAAGTACTCTGGGAATATTCCAGCCACTATTCCACAAAGCATCTCTGCGTAAAAGGTCTTGGTTTAGGTCTCTGTCCCAAACCCCTTTGTAAATCCCACAATAGACAATCTTGTCTGTCACCACATAGCTCTCTTCAGTGTGGTCTGGGCACGACGGTACTGTATACTGTGTGGTATTGTATACTCTGTACCACTGTGGCAGACATGTTTGTCTGCTTGTCCAATAGCCATCTTCCTGCGTTCCCTGCAATATGGCGGAGCTCACCTGCTACAGTAGGGGCTGACAGTGTCACATGCATGCTTTTACAGACTCCTTTGCAGCCAGGAATGGCCTTATGACCCTTTTATGCCAAAGGGACACAAGTGAAAGCATTTTGGGAAAGATTTTCCTCCCTGATAAAGAGAGAGAGACATGAAAGAATGACTGTCTTGCAACTCTGGTTGCCTCCTTCTTCCTGATGTGGTTGTGAGGTTTGTAACAAGACAGCTGTTTTGGGACCGTGAAGTAACAAGCCCGGGGATGAAAATGAAGTCTTCTGAGGATGTTGCGAAAGAGGAGGAGGATAGAAAGAGACTGCATCCTTGATGACATCACTGAGCAGCTGCACCAAACTTGGAGCAGAACTTTCTACTTTTAGGAATGAAACTACTGTTGTTTAAAGTACTTTTGGGCAGGTATTCTCTTACTTGCTGCCAAAAGCATGCTAACTGGTATGGATGCCTGGCATTTAGTGATATATTCTTGTCTTCTGTTTCTTAGAAGGAGGAAGTCACTGAAACACTGTTGCTTCAACCTCGTTGGCCAGCTACCTCTTACATCCTCATCATCATGCTACTCCCTTTCCTCATTTACTGGTCAGTTCACCTCATAAGGTTCTGTGAGAGCAGAGGCTGTGACTGACTGGTTCACGATGGAAGCCCACTTCCATCATGTGATAGTCATTCAACAAATATTTGCCAATTCATGAGCCAATGGGGGCTATCAAGGAGGTAAGATCCTTAGAATTTGGCTACTGCCTAGAGGTGAGGGAATGAAGCTATGGATGATGGATGAACTGCTTCTGGATTGTACGGTTGGCGAGAGGATGCTACCTTGTAAGTTAGCACAGGGTGGAGAGCAGAGTCATTGAGGAAGATGAGTTTTGCCCTGGATGTGTTGAGATGGATACTTTTGGAACAGTCCCCATAGACGGTTGAACACCAGGTCTGGATTGAAGCTCTGGAAAGATGGGATTGGACGGGAAGATGTATAGCATGAGAGAAGTGATTCTTGGGTGCTGCCATCTCATTGTGTGGCACTGCCATCTACCTTGTTACCCAAGTGGGAATTCGGGAAGTCATCCTTAACACCTCCCTCTCCCTCCCTTCCCACGTGAATCCATTACCATGATTCCACTTCTTGTCTCTCACCCCCATAAACTTCTCTCTATCCCCCTGTTACCACTAGAGTTCAAGCCAAACCACATCTCCCCTGCACTACTGCAGTTGTCTGCTTGGTTTCCTGAAACCACTCCAAGCCCTTTCACTCACTGTAGTCCCGCCACATCAGTCTTCTCTCACTCCTATTTTTCTTTTTTTTTTTTTTTTTGAGAGACAGAGACAGCATGAGCAAGGGAGGGGCAGAGAGAGAGAGAGACAGGGAGAGGATCCCAAGCAGGCTCCATGCTGCCAACGCAGAGCCAGATGTGGGGATCAAACTCACGAAACCGTGAGATCGTGACCTGAGCTGAAACCAAGAGTCAGACGCTTAACCGACTGAGCCCCCCAGGTGCCCCTTCTCTCACTCCTTGAAAGCACCAATCCTTGTCTCAAGGCCTTTCTGCATGAGCTTCCATCTGCCAAGAACACTGCTCTCTCCATCCTCCAACTTCCTCCACCTGCCCATCTCTGGTCGACTCTAGGTCTTGGCCTAAACCTCACAACCTCACATACTCCTGACTCCATGCACCTTTGTAGCCTCAGAAATTTAAGTTTGTTGGAACACCATGGGGTGATTTGGCTTTTGGTGACATGTATGGGCAAAAAAGCCAACCAACTAACCAACCAACCAACCAACCAAATAAACAAAAAAACAAACAGCTTAAAAAACCCCTATTATCAAACTTGAATTATTAATTAAAATGAGAACTGTAACTATCCAGGGTCAGGAATTCACGAGTATGGACAAGTGCATTGTTTCCCCTAGAAGGCAAATCTACATAGGAAGCCAAATAGCTTGTGAGTACGGGCTCAGACAAGGAACATTAGCTGCTTGATCTAAATGATTATATTTGCTAAGCCATGATCCCTTCAGTGTGCCCATTTCTACCACAAGGGTCTCCCTAGACACCTGTTCCTAGACCACTACTCCCCGTGCTGGAGACCCCCCTCCCCCCGCCACTGTGTCTGCCTTCAACTCCTAAGCTTCAGTGGCTGACCTGGTCCCCCTCAGATGTAAGGTTGCTTTAGCTATGTTAACACCTATCTGGTTAATATTTAGTAAGGTTAAGGTCAGACCTTGGAGCAGTCGTTTAGACGATTTCACATGTCAGCTTTGATCTACTACATGTGTTTTATAGTTCGATTTTAAGAGCTGTGAAAGCAGACTATAGAGGACTTAAATCTACTTCTTTAAAAGTCTGTTATTTACTATATTTGTTTAAATTCCTTCAGGATCTATATTGCTAATTGTTTTAGCAAATGTCACTCTGTAGCCTTGAAATTATAAGCCTTCTAATGTTCTGGGGGGATTGTCAAAGCAGGTTCAAGAAGGAGATTTTAGGGGCACCTGGGTGGCTCAGTCGGTTAAGCATCTGACTCTTGATTTTGGCTCAGGTCATGATCTCACAGTTCCTGGGTTCAAGCCCAGCCTCAGGCTCTGTGCTTACAGCATGGAGCCTGCTTGGGATTCCCTCTCTGCCCCGTGTGCATTTTCTGTCTCTCAAAATAAATAAATTTTTTAAAAAAGGAGATTTTACTCTAAAGATGAAAGCCTTTTGGAAGGAGGTTGTTAGATAAAAGGAAGGCTGAACACATTCATACGCATAAAACATTGTGCTATACTTAACAGCCTCAAAGATATTTCTGCAAGATTGTCTGTAAGAGGCCCCCCTTGGAAAATCCTGATCTCGAACTTAACCTCCTATCTCAACATATTTCATGCTAATCAGATGTCATAGGTAACTAGCGTTTGGAGTCTTTAGCTGAAGAGCCTTAAAACCTTTTCTCGGTTTTCTACCGAAGACCAAAGGGGGCATTTAATGACCAGATCACTCTTGTATATTTATTATCTTGAAACAAGAGGTAGAAGAGGTTTTGTTTTGACAGAAGGCATTCCAATGTGGCTAATCTACCGTGGCCTTCTTCGATTTCTTGTTTGGACTGCCTTTGAAGGTTGCAGTGAATTTCCGTTCTTACCATGTTTTCTTTCAAACACGCTGTGGATGAGGGGAGGTGGGAGAGCAGTCTCCGAAGACAGGTTTCAGAGACAAGCACTGCTTCACCTTCAGGGGCAACGTTCTGAGAAGTAGTTCCTCCCAGAATGCTGCCCCCTGAGGCTCAGTCCTAGTGGGGTACCGAGGGCCCGGACGGGATGCCTGGAGCTGCCTGGCGGGATATTCATCTTAAAGTCTTAGGAGCATGTCCTGAACGTCCATGGCTATCCTCAGTAATCCAGTCTCAACCCTGAGTGGGGAGAACGATGTGTAGTTGAGAGGAGACCCACAGGGATGGGCCCATATATCTGACTCGAACAGGGTTTGCTCAGCGACACGTCTGGTGCTGTTACCAAGCAGAAGAAAGGAATCAGGATACCAGCACATCAAAACATAAGCAGATATAAGCAAGACACAATTGGGGCGCCTGGGTGGCGCAGTCGGTTAAGCGTCCGACTTCAGCCAGGTCACGATCTCGCGGTCCGTGAGTTCGAGCCCGGCGTCAGGCTCTGGGCTGATGGCTCGGAGCCTGGAGCCTGTTTCCGATTCTGTGTCTCCCTCTCTCTCTGCCCCTCCCCCGTTCATGCTCTGTCTCTCTCTGTCCCAAAAAAAAAAAAAAAAATGTTGAAAAAAAAAATTAAAAAAAAAAAAAAAAAAAAAGACACAATTATGCATGTGATTGTTAATATACACGCACGATAGCTATAAAAGGCATAGGTGACTTTTAAACAAAATCTGTACAAAACTGAGCTGTGAGTATAATTTTATTCATATTCTTACCTAGAAATTTGTTATACAAACAATAGGAAAAGAATCCAAGTGATCCCTGAGGAAACTAACAAAATACTCACTTCATTTCAGGGTAACACTTAGTAACAAAAACAGCTTGAAAAAATTAATACCATTTAAATTCGGCAATGTACAAGGCTTTAGAATGTTCCTATTTACACGCCTGTGTGAGTCCACCAGCAGAAGGTATACGGAGAACACTCCATGTCCTGTGAAGATGGGCCTGGAGGCATGTCAGAGGCTCTGGTTCACTCAACCACAGCCTGGACTCTTCTCTCCTGGTTTATCTTTGGTTCTGCTTTCGTTTTTGAGTCCTCCTCCCCTGCCCTCCCACCAAGTCTTATTTCACAAATTCCCTAACAAGGGAGATTTCCGTTCACACGGTGAAGATTTAGTTTTTCCACATGACTCTATGACAGTTGCAAATTCAGGGTTTCAAAAGGCTTTGGTCACAGGGTTGTTAAATCAGAACAATGTTTGTTTTCCTGAGAAAAGGAAGAAGTGGACTTCTCCCTGAAATATTTTAGGTTGGCTTCCCTTCTTCTGTTTATTCCTGCAGCAACCTAAATATTTTGCACTGAGCACTGCAAACCCAAAGGGGGGAAAAACCCTTTAGGATTCCACGGTTTCTCTTTCCGAATCCTCCAAAACACTGAATCCATACAGATTCAGCGGAAGGTAGCGAGTGGCACTTTCTATGGCATCCTCACTGTGTTTGGTTATAGGATGTTTATAGGACTGATTACTTTAAAATTAAAACAAAGAAAAACAGGAGAACCCTTTACCTTTGGGTCCTGAGTGAGAATATTGTGAGTGTGCAGATAATAATGACTTTTTTTTTTTAGTGAATTTTTTTTTTAAAGAAATTCAACAACTTCCAAGCATCCAGAAACAATCTGAACTTAACTTTCAGTCTTTATAACATGTCAAACATCCCAAATGGATTGCAAATTGTGGCGTTAAAGGACCCTTGGATGCTGATAACTTGGTTCTACACGTTCCTGGCATTTACAAAATCAACATGTGGATTAAAGTGAAAACAGCTATGCCGAATATTTCATAAAAATGTAACTTTTCTTTAATATCTAGGAACTGGTTAAGCCAGGAACTTCTCTTATTTTACCTCATTGAAAACACAAATGCATTCTCATAAGAAAAAGATAATAAACCTTATCTAAAAAAAATCCTTTGCCACGTCTAAGAAAAATAACATTCCAGAATAATTTTGACTGATAAAATCCCTTTCTCTCTCCTACAGCTGTGTCCGCCTGGAAAGAATCAGCCCATCTCCCGTAAGAGAATCCCACCCACACAGGGCAGGATCCAGGCTGTTCTGCTGAGGGGCTGGGGCATGAGCTGTGGGCACTACCATTGTCATGTGTAACTTGTATCGATTTCAAACAAGTCACACTGCTTATCTGAGAATTCTGGGTTGACTTTGACTTTGTGACCATGAATTCCATTCGCTTGAGGCTTAGTTGTAGAGCTTAATTTTTAATACTGTTAACATCACGTAGCCTAACCAAACACCAAGAATATCAATAAATGTCAATCATTAGCTCTGGTCTCACGTCTTCATTCTGTTGGAGCACTTGACCTTATGAATATATTAGTCTTAGCACCAACGCCCCACCAGGGCACACCATCTGGTCTCTCACATGTTTGGGGATGCTCCTGGAGTCTAAGAGAAAGCTACAAAATGAGCCTAAGAGCAGATCGCCAATGGGTTAGTAGTGCAAAGTCGTTAAGGGCAAAGAACAGCAGTTTGCCAAGACCCTGGGGGTCACCTGGGGCAGTCGGTCAGCCACCCCTTGTGACCATGGCTGTGGGTGGGGTTGCTCTCACAAAGGGCTTTCAACCATCCTTTTTTTCTTGGCTTGTATGTAGAAGATGCGGTTTTCTTCAGGATAAGTGACTTTACCGAGGGGCATCCTGTACATGTTGGCATTTTTTGTGGTCAGCAAGAGGAACAGTAGTGTGGCCAAACAGAAGGGCCAGGTACAAGCTGGCAATCCCGCCTGAAGAGGAAGAGACAAGGCACATGCTCCTCTGAGATCCTGTCACAAAGTACCACCCTTCATCCTATTCTCATTCAGCCCAGGGGGATGCATCCCTGGAGCACTGACCCAGGCTCCACTAATGCCCAAGATGGAGTCCAAGATCCCAGGGCATTTAGCAGGTGAAATGCCCTCATCTGCTTCTTAGGGTGGTCATTTGCCTGTCCACCTTGTACATCTTTCCCTTCCTTTCATACAGTGGGCTTCCTATGCCACAGGACACCTAGAGATGTCACTTAGCAAACCGCCAATGTCTCCTGACCTTCATCACACCCACAGGGCCCTCTTTGCTGAGTTCAGCCTGTGGTGCCATCTCTCCTCCCGATTTCCACCCAGACTAGTCTTGGACTCTAC